>NW_027202682.1:1477684-2747684 GCF_024711535.1 Dipodomys merriami
GGGGAAGGAGGGGAAGGGAGGGGAGGGAGGAGGGGAGGGGAGGGGAGGGAGGGAAGGGGAGAGGAAGGAGGGGAAGGGAGGGAGGGAGGGAGGGGAGGGAGAGAGGGGAGGGGAGGGGAAGGAGGGGAAGGGAGGGAGGGGAGGGGAGGGGAGGGAGAGAGGGGAGGGGAGGGGAAGGAGGGGAAGGGAGGGAGGGAGGGGAGGGGAGGGGAGGGAGGGAAGGGGAGAGGAAGGAGGGGAAGGGAGGGAGGGAGAGAGGGGAGGGGAGGGGAAGGAGGGAAGGGAGGGAGGGAGGGGAGGGGAGGGGAGGGAGGGAAGGGAGAGGAAGGAGGGGAAGGGAGGGAGGGAGGGGAGGGGAGGGAGAGAGGGGAGGGGAGGGAAGGAGGGGAGAAGGAGGGAGGGGGAGGGGAGGGGGGGCCCCTGAGCTGCTGGGCTTCCCTCCCCCTCCCGCAGCCCCAGGTCCCGGTCTGGTCTCCCGCTTCCTGCAGAACCATTTCCGAGGCGTGGATCAGCCAGTGGGAGGGAAGCGGTCAGTGCGCTGGTGCACACTGTGTCCAGAAGCTCCCGTCTGACCGCCCGACGGGGGTCTGGGCAGCGTGGGGATGCGGGAGGCGGGCTGACCCCAGGCTTGCTAACTACGAGCAGGCCAGGCCACAGCCGCCCGGGTGCGGGAGGGCAGGGGGAGGGCAGGGCCGGGCAGTCAGCTCCCCCCCCCAGCACCTCGCACCCACACAGCCACCGAGCCCTGGGTCCAGGCTCCCCCCAGGCACTCGGCTGAGGCTCAGCCTGGGACCCCCACACGCAGCTGCCTGAACAGTCAGGAAAAGTGTCTTCTGCCCCCACCCTCACGTGCCAGGGTCTTCGCCCTGAGAGAGGAGTACCCCTGTACAGGGAAAGCCAGCCTGTCAGAGGACAGACCTCAGGGGCCTTTGAAGACTGAGTAGGAGTTCGGTGTGGGAAGGAGGAGGAGGAAGACCGGAGCTGCGTGGTAACCGGGAGGGTCACACACCCGGCGGCTCCCGTGGTCTCAGTCCATGGTGCCACGAGAGAGCCCTGCTGAGAATGGAGTGTCCATGGACGCCGCGTGTACGCGCACGCGTGTGTGTGTGTGTGTGTGTGTGTGTGTGTGTTTGGGGGGTGAGCCCCTGGTCTGTGGCCACGCCCCAGGCCCCCGTGATTCTGTGTGTGCCCGCTGGCCTCAACTTCGAGGCCCTCCTGCCGCCACCGCCCTGAGCCCGGCCTCTGGCGAGGCCGGGCCCGCTCTGCCGCCCGCAGCGTCCACAGCCCCCAGACAGATGTACCGCGCACGTGGCCCACTGGAAGGGCCTTTGCCCACGTCACTAAGCTGAGGATCTCACCGGGATGATCCCGGATGAGCGGGTGGATTATCTGAATCGGGAACGGGGCTCTCCTCAGGACCCGAGGACCCGGCGGGGACGGAGACCCGGCGTGCCTGCAGGACAGCAGCTAGGGGCTGGCCTGGCGCACGCTGCCCGCCCCCTGCCCCGCGCCCACCCCTCCGCCCGCCCCTCCGCCCGCCCCTCCGCCCGCCCCGCGCCCACCCCTCCGCCCGCCCCTCCGCCCGCCCCTCCGCCCGCCCCTCCGCCCGCCCCGCGCCCGCCCCTCCGCCCGCCCCCCGCCCCCCGCCCCGCGCCCACCCCTCCGCCCGCCCCTCCGCCCGCCGGCCTGCGCTGTGCGGGACAGAAGGAGCTGTCCGAGGCTCGCACACGTATCCAGGGTCCCAGGACTCAAACCTGCACCCAGCACCTTCCAGCACCTTCCGGATGCTTACCTGGACTGGAATGTTACCAAGACTCATGGCTCCTCTGAGGCTCAGACACCGGGTGGACGTGCACCTGTGTCCGCGGCCCATGCCGTTCCTCAGCAGTATAGCCAGAGCCTGGGGTCCCCGCCCCCCCCCCCGGCCCAGCCTCGCCCTTCTCTGTTCTGGCCACAGGGGCAGAGGGCATCCTGGGGCCAGGTCTCACCTTGCGGCTGGCTGGATGGCCGTGGGGGGGGCAACAGGGGGATGGCCTTGGGGGGGAGGGGCAGCGGGGGGGATGGCCGTGGGGGGGAGGGGCAGCGGGGGGGATGGCCGTGGGGGGGAGGGGCAGCGGGGGGGGATGGCCGTGGGGGGGAGGGGCAGCGGGGGGGGATGGCCGTGGGGGGGAGGGGCAGCGGGGGGATGGCCGTGGGGGGGAGGGGCAGCGGGGGGATGGCCGTGGGGGGGAGGGGCAGCGGGGGGGTGGCCGTGGGGGGGAGGGGCAGCGGGGGGATGGCCTTGGGGGGGAGGGGCAGCGGGGGGATGGCCTTGGGGGGGAGGGGCAGCGGGGGGGATGGCCTTGGGGGGGAGGGGCAGCAGGGGGATGGCCTTGGGGGGGAGGGGCAGCGGGGGGGGATGGCCGTGGGGGGGAGGGGCAGCGGGGGGGTGGCCGTGGGGGGAGGGGCAGCGGGGGGATGGCCTTGGGGGGGAGGGGCAGCGGGGGGGGGATGGCCGTGGGGGGGAGGGGCAGCGGGGGGGATGGCCGTGGGGGGGAGGGGCAGCGGGGGGGATGGCCGTGGGGGGGAGGGGCAGCGGGGGGGATGGCCGTGGGGGGGAGGGGCAGCGGGGGGGTGGCCGTGGGGGGGAGGGGCAGCGGGGGGTGGCCGTGGGGGGAGGGGCAGCGGGGGGGGGATGGCCGTGGGGGGGAGGGGCAGCGGGGGGGATGGCCGTGGGGGGGAGGGGCAGCGGGGGGGATGGCCTTGGGGGGGAGGGGCAGCGGGGGGGGGGGTGGCCGTGGGCTCTGACTTTGCCACCTCTGGCCCCCTCCTGTCTGGCGGCCTCTGAGCAGCCCCAGGGCAGGGCTGGGGCGAGGGGGGAGCCGTGGGGGAGCGCACGTTCAGAACAAGGCACAGACCTCGTCCTGCAGGCGATGAGCAAACACAGACCTCCCTGCAGGGCCGGCGTGGGGGAGGAATCTGGGTCAGGCCCTTCTCCCGCTGGTGCAGCCCCCTTCTGGGAGGGTGGGGTCGGGTCTCGGGACACCCGTCCCTCAGCCAGGCCTCCTGGCCTCCCACCCCCTCCCCCGTGTCCCCCGTCCGTCCCTCAGCAGGAAACCCTGCAGGTACAAAACAGGGGTGTGTGGAGCCCCGCGTCGCTCCCGCTGCCGCGCACAGGGCAGTGATCCACCCCAGGACCGGCGAGGAGGTCAAGGGAGGCCCCTGACCCGCCCAGGCCCGCTCGGCCTGGCCAGCACCAAGGGCCGGCCGCTCCCTCACAGCGCCCTCTGTGTCAGCTGCTTCTCCCGCCCTGGCTCAGCGCCGGCTGGGGTGGACGGTGTGCGTCCGGTGTGCGTCCGCAGGCTCTGGGGTGTGCAGGACGCCGCCCGCTCACTTCCTCCGCGCCGGCTGACAGGCCGCAGACCCGCCACGTGGGCGGCTGGGGGCGGAAGCCGCTGCTAGGGTGACGCGGAGCAAACACCCGCAGGCGGGGGCCTGGCGGCCGGCATGAGGGCCAGGGTGTGCGGCACTGGGCCTGCCAGGGGCCCGGGACGAGCAGCCCCCACCCCCGCCACCCCGCTCCCCGCCGCCGGCCACTGAGGCCCAGAGAAGACAGGCCCTGCCTGGAGCCCCGAGGCCGCGGGCCTCCTCAGAACGGGGATCTGAGCCGGCCGGCGGAGGGGACACCACTGTCCTGCGGAGGGGACACCACTGTCCCGCGGAGGGGACACCACTGTCCCGCGGAGGGGACACCACTGTCCACGGGGGCCGTGCCTCTGGGGAAGGGGGTGCTTACCCCACAGAGAACAGGACCAAACTAAGCCTTTCCCAGTCTGGAGGGAAGGACGAGGCCCCGGGTTCCTTTTGAGTGTTGAGTTTCTGACACCTGCCCTCCCCCTCAACTTTGGATGAGCTGACCAAGGTCTGGTCTCCCCAAATGACACCCAAACTCGCGGTGAACTCCCCGCCCCGTCCGTCCTGGGATCTGAGCAGGAGCTCACCCCAGGAGGCTGAGCAAGGGGGCACCTCCTTCCCAGGACCCCGGGACAGAGGCGAGAGCAAGTCTCAGTCAGGACCAACTCTGACCCCTGGAAGGCACCTCTGAGCGAATGTTGCAGGGAGAGGTCAGGGCACAGGGCCGGGCCCAGCCTGCGGACCCATCCTCCATCACCACCTCCAGCTCCAGCTCCAGCTCCACCTCCAGCTCCACCTCCACCTCCACCTCCATCTCCATCTCCACCATCTCCTCCATCACCACCTCCACCTCCACCTCCACCTCCATCTCCACCTCCACCTCCACCATCACCTCTACCTCCATCTCCACCTCCACCTCCACCTCCACCTCCACCTCCACCTCCACCTCTACCTCCATCTCCACCTCCACCTCCACCATCACCTCCATCTCCATCTCCACCCCCACCTCCACCCCCACCCCCACCTCCACCTCCATCTCCACCTCCACCTCCACCCCCACCTCCACCCCCACCTCCACCTCCACCTCCATCTCCATCTCCACCATCTCCTCCATCACCACCTCCATCTCCACCTCCACCTCCACCTCCACCTCCATCTCCACCTCCACCTCCACCATCACCTCCACCTCCACCTCCACCTCCACCTCCACCTCCACCTCCACCTCTACCTCCATCTCCACCTCCACCTCCACCATCACCTCCATCTCCACCTCCACCTCCACCTCCACCTCCACCTCCACCTCCATCTCCATCTCCATCTCCACCTCCATCTCCACCTCCATCTCCACCTCCATCTCCACCTCCATCTCCACCTCCATCTCCACCCCCACCTCCACCCCCACCTCCACCCCCACCTCCACCTCCATCTCCACCTCCACCTCCATCTCCACCTCCACCTCCACCTCCACCTCCACCCCCACCTCCACCCCCATCTCCACCTCCACCTCCACCTCCATCTCCACCTCCACCTCCATCTCCACCTCCACCCCCACCTCCACCTCCACTGCCACCTCCACCTCCATCTCCATCTCCACCTCCACCTCCACCTCCACCTCCACCTCCACCTCCACCTCCACCTCCACCTCCACCTCCACCTCCACCTCCACCTCCACCCCCACCTCCACCCCCATCTCCACCTCCACCTCCACCTCCATCTCCACCTCCACCTCCATCTCCACCTCCACCTCCACCTCCATCTCCACCTCCACCTCCACCTCCACTGCCACCTCCACCTCCACCCCCACCTCCACCTCCATCTCCACCTCCACCTCCATCTCCACCTCCACCTCCAGCTCCACCTCCACCTCCATCTCCACCTCCACTGCCACCTCCACCATCACCTCCATCTCCACCTCCACCTCCACCTCCACCTCCACCTCCACCTCCACCCCCACCTCCACCACCTCCATCACCACCTCCACCTCCTCCACCCCCACCCCCACCTCCACCCCCACCTCCACCTCCACCTCCACCTCCATCCCCCAGCAGACACTCAGCTCCCTGTCAGCTGGCAATGTTTAAATATTTAATCCAGTTAAATATTAAACCTCTTCCGAGTCCGATTTCAGCCCAATCGATTCTCCACGGTGCCTGTGCAGTGCAGCTGGGCTGGCCCTGCCCTGCCCGCCTTCCTTCCTCTCCCTTCCTCACCCCTCCCCTCTCCTCCCCTTCCCTCCTGCACACCCAGTGGTGGGCCTATGGTACAAAAGCCTGAAGCAAGGCCTTTCCTCCTTTCCTGGGGGCGGGGCCTGAACGTGATGGACAGGGCACAAGTGGGCCAGTGGAGAGTGGGAAGTGGCCCGTGGGGGCCTGGCTTGTGGGTGGGTGGGGCCATGGGTATTGGGTGGGGTCTGTGGGGGAGGAGCCTGATGGTGGGTGGAGCCTGGCAGGGGCGGGGTCTGCCCATCACAGTCTAGGGGCCCGCAGACATGGATGCTCCCTGGGCTCCGCTGGCAGGAACCGGGGGCAGGGGGGCTCCAGTGCCAGTCCTCTCCAGCCCCGGTGGGCTGAGGCTCTGTGTTCTGTATTCCCTGCTCCACTTGAGGAGTCTGACATCTTCCAGGCAGGGGCCTGAGGGGCCACAGGCAGACGGAGAGTGGGACTACTTGTGTCTAAAGCTTCCAAACATGAGCAGCGTTCTGTGGCTTTGGTGTGTTTGTAAACTGACGCAGATGGTGCCCCCGGGAGCCGCCTTTTCCATCCATTTGCAGCTTCCACCCTAGGTGCAAAGGTCACCCGACAATGTGGGTGCATGGGTGGCGGCGGCTGTGGAGCGCCGGCGTTGGCAGTCAGCAATGAGATACGGGATGCTGAGTGCAGGTCGCACTCCTGACTTCTGCCTGTCTTGTGGAAAGGGTGTGGGGCCCGCCCGGCCCGTGCGCTCTTTCCCGGAGTGTTGGGTCACTAACCCACAGGCCCCCCACTGTTCCACCATTTCCCGTCCTGTTATAAATGACTTCCATTAGCCGGAGCTTCTTTTGACCCAGACACTAATTGTGAGTTTCTATAACTTAATTCTCCCTAGTGGCTGTGTTCAGCCATCAGCCCACGCATTTCCAGTGGTTTCTAAGAGCCGGCTTCTGCGTGGTGCCCCATCACAGCGTGACTCCACGCAGGCTCTGACCAGACGCGTGGAGACACTGTCTGTCAGTCCAGCCCGACGCTGCCTGGCCCCCTTCCCCTGGTGTTCTAGTGACCAGCCAGGAAGTCTGGGGAAGGGAAGCTCCTTTTGTTCTTTCGATGCGTTGGGCTGTTTTCATCTAGATAAAAACGCAGGGTCAAAGGCCACGAAACGCCTGCTGCGGGTTTGATGGAGATGCCACGGAGTGTGTGGTTTATTTGGGGACATTATTCATTCAGGAACAGCAGAGATCTCCCCATCTTGAGCCCTTGCCCATCCTTCAAGGATGTGTTTATTTCTCCTGTCAGAGTCCTGCGCGTCTTCCTTCTCCGTCCATTTCCTTCTCCCCGAAGCTGTTCTCGAGGTGAGGGCTGGGGGTGGAGGGCGCGATGCTCCTCTGAGGTCAGGGCTCTCCTGCAGCAGGCGGTGTTGGTACTGCACGCGGGGCCCTCCCTGCCGAGAAGCAGCCGCCTGTCCGTCCGCCTCCTGCTCCCGGGGCCCCGTGGACTCTCTCTGACACGCAGCACCCACAACCCTCTTCCCTTGGAGTCCTGCAGCCGCCCCGCGGAGCCCACCCGGGAGCTGCCGCATCTTCAGCTCGTCTGGGGGTGTGATGTGGTTTTCTGATCTAGGGGTTCACAGCATTTGGTTCTGGAAAGTGCTGCCTCCCCTCGCTCTCTTCCTCCCGGAGCTGCTGCTTGAGCAGGGCCGCTTTTCTGGAAAGGACCACATAAGAAACAGTTCAGATGTTGTAGGCCAGCTGGTTTCTGTTACAACTCAACTCGATAGGTTTGGAGTGTGGTCTTAGACTTTGTGTGAACAGCTGGGCCGGGCTATCCCAGCTGAGCGCTGTGTGCTGGGGCAGGGCTGTGCTGGGCTCCTCTCTGGAGGCACGGTGGGCCTGTGCCCGGGCTCTGGAGGCACGGTGGAGCCTGTGCCCGGGCTCTGGAGGCACGGTGGAGCCTGTGCCCGGGCTCTGGAGGCATGGCGGACCCTGTGCCCGGGTTCTGGAGGCACGGTGGGCCTGTGCCCGGGCTCTGGAGGCACGGTGGGCCTGTGCCTGGGCTCTGGAGGCATGGTGGAGCCTGTGCCCGGGTTCTGGAGGCACGGTGGGCCTGTGCCTGGGCTCTGGAGGCACGGTGGGCCTGTGCATGGGCTCTGGAGGCATGGTAGAGCCTGTGCCCGGGCTCTGGAGGCACGGTGGAGCCTGTGCCTGGGTTCTGGAGGCACGGTGGAGCCTGTGCCCGGGCTCTGGAGGCATGGTGGAGCCTGTGCCCAGGCTCTGGAGGCACGGTGGGCCTGTGCCTGGGCTCTGGAGGCACGGTGGAGCCTGTGCCTGGGCTCTGGAGGCACGGTGGAGCCTGTGCCCGGGCTCTGGAGGCACGGTGGGCCTGTGCCAAGGCTCTGGAGGCACGGTGGAGCCTGTGCCCGGGCTCTGGAGGCACGGTGGAGCCTGTGCATGGGCTCTGGAGGCACGGTGGGCCTGTGCCCGGGCTCTGGAGGCACGGTGGGCCTGTGCATGGGCTCTGGAGGCACGGTGGACCTGTGCATGGGTTCTGGAGGCACGGTGGGCCTGTGCCCGGGCTCTGGAGGCATGGTGGGCCTGTGCATGGGCTCTGGAGGCACGGTGGGCCTGTGCCTGGGCTCTGGAGGCACGGTGGGCCTGTGCCCGGGTTCTGGAGGCATGGTGGGCCTGTGCCCGGGCTCTGGAGGCACGGTGGGCCTGTGCCTGGGCTCTGGAGGCACGGTGGGCCTGTGCATGGGCTCTGGAGGCATGGTGGAGCCTGTGCATGGGTTCTGGAGGCACAGTGGAGCCTGTGCCCGGGTTCTGGAGGCACGGTGGGCCTGTGCCTGGGCTCTGGAGGCACGGTGGGCCTGTGCCCGTGTTCCCGGTCTCCTTGGACCTCATTTGTATCTCTGCCTTTCCATCACTCTGTGGGGCTTCGGGTGATGTTTTCCATATCTTTCTCTTCCGATTCTCCAGTCAGCTGTTCAGCCCATCCACTGGCTTCATGCTTCAAAGAGCATCGCTTGTCTGTGAGCCGTGGTTCTTGCCCCCACCATGGCTTCAAACGCTCCTGCCTGTTCTATGTGATGCAGCGCCACTCCAACGCCGGGTCCGGCCGCGGCGCTGGGTTTTGATGGAGAGCATGCCCAGTGCACGAGGCGGCCTGCCACCGTGGCCCCCACGCCGCCCCGGGCCCCGCCACCGCGGCCCCCACGCAGCCCCGGGCCCTGCCACCGCAGCCCCCATGCCGCCCTGGGCCCTGCGCTGCCCCAGCCCCCACTACCGCGGCCACCACGGCCCCCATGCCGCCCTGGGCCCTGCGCTGCCCCAGCCCCCACTACCGCGGCCACCACGGCCCCCATGCCGCCCTGGGCCCCGCCACTGCGGCAACTGCAGCCCCCACGCCGCCCCGGGCCCCGCCACCGCGGCCCCCACGCCGCCCCGGGCCCCGCCACCGCGGCCCCCACGCCGCCCTGGGCCCCGCCACCGCGGCCCCCACGCCGCCCCAGGCCCCGCCACCGCGGCCACCGCGGCCCCCACGCCGCCCCGGGCCCCGCCACCGCGGCCCCCGTGGTGCCCTCGGCTCGGCCACACCTGTGAGGAACGCGCTCCTAGTGCATGTGCGGCCACTGTGGCATCTTCCTTCTGTGTCTGGGCCTCCTGGCTGCGGCGGCTTGGGCAGTGGCTCGGTGGAGAGCTGGTTTGTCTGGAGTCTGCACGCTGGTGTGGCTTGGACCCCACGGGGCCCTGGCAGCGCGAGTGGAGGGCCACCCCTTCATGGTGGGGCACCGCGTGCAGCGGCCTGGACGGCGCGGGCCGGGGACCGATTTCTCTGCCGAGTCTTCAGGTGGATCGCCGTGCAGGTGTGTGCCAGGGTCTGGGCCTGGGCCAGGCCAAGGCTCAGTTTTCTGGGGACCATTCACACTCACACTCACACACACACACGCTGGAGAGAGACAGATGGAGATGGCGCCCAAGAGTAGACTCTTCCGGGCTGCCCTAGCACCGCCGGCCCTGGTTCTACACCTTCGTGTTAGCACCGCCGGCCCTGGTTCTACACCTTCGTGTTCCACTCTCTTTCCGCTGCACGCTAGCCGTCTGTCCTGTAGGGACACCTGCTGAAGGGCTTTGTCCCTTTCTTCCCCCGTAGTGAGGCTTACCGCCATAGTTCCGGCATTTCTGCCTGGGAATTCTCACTGAAGACCTCCAGGGCCCCCGAGGTCCATAGTTACACACGCACCAGGTGGCCACGCGGGCACCACGGGGACTCAGCGTGCTCTGAGTGTGTCCCAGTAGAGGTGTTAAACACGGGCAGGTGAGGCCACTGCCCCTCCCCAGCTACCGGGGATAAATAAAAGAAACAGAGAGAAGGAGGAGGCAGAGGAGAGGGGGGGGAGGGGAGGGGGAAGGAGGAGGGGGAGAGGGAGAGGGAGGGGGAAGGGGGAGGAGGGGAGGGAGGGGGAGGGGTGGGGAAGGGGAGAGGGAGGAGGGGGAGAGGGAGGGGGAAAGGGGAGGGGGAGGGGGAGGGGGAGGGGGAGAAGGAGGGGGAGGAGGAAATGCCTTCCAGCCGTGGCAACACAAACAGGTCCCCGCAGGTGGCTGCACAGCTCGGTCCAGCTGTGAGGAAGTGGCAACAAAGGCAATCTATACATCCTCCAGCCGAGTGCTCGGGGACACCCGCGCTGCCCCGGGCCTTTCCGGAGGCCACAAACGAGGTTTTGTGCAGGAGACTTGTAAACTAGACGGAGTGGGGCCAGGTCTGGGTGGAGGCTGGCAAAGGGAGGGCTGAAGGGGGGAGGGGGCGCCCCTCTGCTCCCCGCAGTCGGCCAGGCCCACCGCCGCCCGGCAGAGGCCCCGAGCTGGGACTGCAGTGGGGTTGATGGAAGCCCCCAGGAGATCACCGCATCCCCGTCCCGCACCTGCTGTGGCAGGGGAGCACCTTCCGGTGTCCCGTCACAAAGCCTTGTGCCCTGGGGCTGAGCAGCCCCTGGCGGGATGTGGGGAGGGGGGTCCCCAGGCCAAGGGCTCCTAGCCCAGAGCACAATGTGGGTGTGTGGCCCACGGGGGAAGTCCCTGTGCCCCTCCCGGCCCTGGCGGCCTGGCACAGGCCCGAGGCTCTGCGCTTGCCACCGTCAGAGGAGAGATGGGAGGAGAGAGGATGCACGTGGTCTGGAGCCCAAGCGTCTCTGAGAACTTGCTGTGCCGATTAGGAATCCATAGCCAAGAGGGCCTCTGCCCAGGCCCCCGGGGTCCCCCCCCCCAGCCCAGGGCAGGCAGGGAGGGTGGGGAGACACCCAGCCCGGGGAACGGGGCCCAGCGTGTGCGGTGGCGGCCACTCCCCGCCCCCTGCTGGTATTTCTATTTGTCATCCGGTATGTCGGATATAGAAATCTTCCTTTGGATCGTCTAGGGAAGTTTTACACCGAGAGAAGTGCACCAGGATCCAGGCCACGGAATTGGGAGGCTGTTGTCTGAACATATGTGTTTTAAAGAGGCTTTATTGATGCACGGGAACATCCACCTAAAGGGTATTACGCATTTCAGGTTTGACACACCCACACGCGCGCCAAGCTGGTCCCATCCAGATGGAGAGAATCGCAACACACTCTGAAGACCCCTCCCCCCTTCTCCCCTCCCCTCCCCCCCCCACCCCCAGGTGACACTCACCTGCTTCCTGTCATTGCAGGCTGATTTGCATTTTCTAGGATCTTACACAGACGGAAGGGTACCGTCTGTACTCTCTCCTCTGGCTTTTTAAATTCAGTGCGATCTCTCGGGCGTCATCTGGGGTTTGAACCCACAGTTCATCTCCCATCCTGGGCTGTGGTCCCAGGAGAGGAGCAAGCTCACGCCTCCCTGGACGTCCCCTGAGCAGGTGTTCGAGTCCTGGCGTCACCCGCAGGCTGCGCCCGGGTCCTCCGGTATAAACACCCAGCTGGAAGAAAGAATAGAACCGTGGGGTAAGTATACTTTGTAATACTTAAAGAGCTGCCAGATGCCAGCGCCGCACCGGCGGCTCACGCCTGTCATCCTCGCTACGCAGGAGGCTGAGATCTGAGGATTGCAGTTTGAAGCCAGCCTGGGTAGGAAAGTCCGTGAGACTCTTATCTCCAATGAACCACAGAAAAAGCCAGAAGTGGTTTTGTGGCTCAAGTGGTAGAGCACTCATCTTGAGCCAAAGGAGCTCAGGGACAGTGCCCAGGCCCAGAGTTCAAACTCCAGGACCCGCAACAGACAAACAAACAAATGAACAAACAACAAAAAGCCCTGCCAGACTTGTTCTCTGAAGAAGCCGTGACATCCATATTGGGCCCCACCTGGGCTGGACGGTTCTTGGTCACACCGTTTCTAGGAGGAGTGATTTGTTTGGGGCCCCTGCTTTGAAGTGAGATCCTGCTCCTGCCCCCAGGCTCTTGCTGGGCCAGTCCCTGTGCTGGGGCTCCCTTGGGGGTGGGCTGGCAGGTCTCTGCTGAGGTGGAGTCACGGGAACTTTTCTGCCTGGACTGGCCTGGAACCTCCCAAGTATCTGGGATTACAGGCCTGCGCCACCATGCTGGAGGTGGCTGGAACCATCTGTCAGAGATCAGCAGCCTGGGATGGGCTCTGACTGTGGGTTGGAGCCTGCTGGGTCTGAAACTCCCATCATTCCTCTTTTATTCTCTAGGGAAGGGAGGGACCAAGCAGGGACGCTGGCCTGGCCCCGCTGGGGCTGCCCCGGGAGCCACAACTGAAGAGGGTGGTAGGTCTGACAGCTGGGGCCGCGAGTGACCCCCCTTTATAGCACTTAGGGGGGTGCCCTGGGGAGACACTGGCTGCTGACGACTTGACCCAGTTAACCAGCCACTCGGAGGCCGCTGCCCGCAGCCCGGCCCCTCCGAGCCTCGAGGGATCTTGGCACCATTGTTCCTGGAGGCCGCGTCCCCTCCCCTGGCCAGCAGGGTGACACCTGTGGCCTGCCGGAGGGCCTCTGCCTGAGCGGACATCTGCAGGGGCGGGGGGAGGAGGGCAGCAAACGCGAGTCTCAAGGATGCCCGCATGCGCACTGCGTCTCAGCTCCCAAGAGGACGCCATGGCCCGGGCCTGTGCGCTGGGGGGCTGCCACTCCCTGAGCGGGGGTCCCCTTTCTCAGAAGGGATTCGGAGGAGGTCTTCCAGGCCCAGCCCCTCCCGCGGCCCCGGAGGAGGGCCTGACATCCGCCCGCGTGCGCTTTCCCACGGCCTCTCCGGTGCCTGGGAGCTCGGGCCCCCGCTGGATTCCCAGGCGTCCACCCCCTGCCTTGCCGACCAGATGTCACCGCTGAGCAGCTCCCGGCCCCCAGAGACCGCCGGGCCCCAGGGGCCGGGCTGCGGGCCCGCCTCCCAGCAGGGCCCACCTGGGACAGCGGGCACCCCCTCCCACGGATTCCCGCCAGGCCCACAGCCCCTGCCTGCCCCCCACGGGACTCGGGGTCTATTCAAGTCACCCCCTTAAGCCCGGCCAGGCCCACGCCTGTAATCCTCGCTACGCAGGACGCAGAGACCCAAGGGTCGCAGATGGAAGCCAGCCCAGGTAGGAAAGTGCACGAAATTGGATCTCCAGAGAACCAACCCAAACGCACCACTGGAGGCATGCATGGCTCCATTGTCTGAGCCGCAGCTGACAGCAAGAAAACTAAGTAAGAGCACAAGGCCTTGAGTTCAAGTCCTGGTAGTGACACAAAACAATATCCCCCCTCCCCCCTCTACACCTTCAGGTCCAGCCCCTCCCCCCCCGAAGCCTCCACTGCCCCCACAGAGACCTGACTCACCCCACATCTCCCGGACAATCATCGTCCACTCTGTCATCCAACAAGGAAGCCCCCAGCAGGGCAGGGCAGGGCAGGGCAGGCCTGTAACCCAGGATCTCAGGAGGCAGACTCCGAGCCCCTCGGGTCCCAGGCCAGCCTGGGCAAAGGTAGCAGGACCTGACTCGTAGTGTAACACTACGGAAATGAACATGAAGTTAAAGCTACAAACAGACCTAGCTTATAACCTCACGCCACGCTTGGGCATCAACCAACCGAGAGGAGAGAGGTCTGCAGGCCCCTTTAAAATATCATTTCACGGTTATTATTAAGGTGTTGTACAAGGAGTTACCACTTCACAATGTCATTTTGTGCTTACCATTACGGATCTGTTCACAATAGCCAAGGAGTGGATGCAGGAATAAAGCGCAGCCACCACCAGACTTCTCCAGCCACAGAGAAAGACGAAGTGAGGCATTTCCCCAGAAAGCCAGATACCATGTGCTTTTGCTCATCTGTGGAATCCAGTGGAGATGGTGATGATGGTGATGGTGGTGGTGGTGGTGGTGGTTTTAGGATCTAACGTAAAAGGAGACTGTCTGGGGCAGGAGTCTGTGGGAGGGGAAGGGAAAGGCCGCCGAGAAGTGACAGTACAGAAGTACCTTCTGGATCTACACAGAGCATAATGAAACCACCAAACACTGACACAGTCAGGGTGAGGGTGTATGGAAATACAGTGGAGGGGCGTGCTTGCTCAGGGCACACCGTGGCCACCTGTGGAGTTATTACCGTGAACCCTCTTGCACATAAAATTTAGAAATACAAAGAAAGGCTGGGGGCATGGGTCAAACGGTAGACACTTGCTAGCATGTATAAGGCACTGACTTCAACAGATGGAAAAGAAAGAGAAAGAGAAAAAGAAAGAGGAAAGAGGAAAGAAAATACAGGATTGCCCAGTTCGATTTGAATTCCTGATGCTAACAAGATTTTAGTGTAAGCATGCACCAAATAAAGCATGGATACAGTTACCCTAAGAGGCATTGTGATTTCAAGTTAGCTGACCTCCGTGTGTTTGTTAAACCTGACAACCTCGCCCGCCCTGAAGCCCCGTGCGTGGATCCTCCTGCTGGCCCGCAGTGGGAGAGTCAGGAGGCCCCACGGGGTGCCCTGGCCTTTCCGTGTCTAGCCCTGGCCGGGGGACGGGCGGTAGGGAGCGCTGGAGGGTCACCTCCAGCGTGGAAGGGGGCAGGGAGCCATGGCCAGCTCAGGGTGGACGGGGCTCCCCAAATGCACGCCTGGCGGGGGCGGGAGCGGAAGATGCCGCACTGCCCGTGTGCCGCTTCCAACCTGCCCCGGCCTCCAGCCCAGCGCTGACCACAGGCAGGCGGGGAGGTGGGGAGGGTGGACCGCAGATGCCCAGACCACAGCACACACCCCGGGATCCTGCTGGCTGGACTCCTGAGCCCCCCACCTCCAAAACGACCTCTTTGTCAAGGAAAAGCTCTGCCCTTAAAAACAAAACAGCCAACGCCAGATCCAAAATTTCCAGAGGCCTGGAGGATTTTTTTACATGCATCTGAACACTCTGTACAGTTTAATTAAACAATTTTAATGCCAATTTCCAAGTCGTCCCGTGCTCCGTCTGCCTCCCTCCCCTCACGAGGAGAGCGCACACGCTCCCGCGGCTCACAGGGCTCAGATCCGCTCTGTCTGCTTCTCACTTCCGTTCCCAACAGGGAGTGCGTCATGTGGAGGTGGGCCGTGGCGGGTGCAGCCGGGGGACCCGGGGCCTCCCCTCCCTTACCCGACACCGATGACGGACCGATGCCCAGGTGTGCCACAGCACCCCACATCTGTACCACAGCACCCCCGTGTGCCAAGGGCTCCGCGGGCCACAGGCGGCAGAGCACACCGGGCTCCGGCCTCAGGACGGCGCCCAGCAGCTCCTCCAGACCAGACACAGCAGCAGCAGCAGCAGCAGCAGGAGGTAGAAAATGCCCTCCAGGTTGCCTGGCCACCCCCCTCAAACCGTGACTGGGCCACTGGATGCCCGATGACTACAGATCGTCGGACTGTAGGTGCCTTTGTGCAAAAACGGAAGCAAAATCACCACTGGGCTTTCTCCCCTGCAGAATTCTGGAAGCCCTTGAATTTGGAAGGGCACACGGCTGCCCCTGGGCACGAGCGGGCCCAGCAGACAGCCAGGCCTCCCCTGGAGGCCTCCACCCTCCCGATGCCCTCCTGCTCACCCTGGGGGGCTTTGCGTGGGCCCTGCTGCTGGACTGTAGCTTCCTGCTACTCTGGTCCTCAGAGGTCGACCGAGGCCTCTGAGACACCAGGCCTTCTCCTCCACTCGTGGCCTGCGTTCCTCACTGGAATGCAGCGCCCAGAGGCGGGGCTGGGGCTCACAGCGGCTGTACCCCAGCTCTGCCCGTAGCGGCTTGCGGACAGCTCCTCACGTGCGTCCAGCAGCCGCCAACAACCCTCACCTTACCTATTTTATTTTGTTTTTCCTGTGCCAATACTGAGCTAGAGCTCAGGGCACTATCCCTGAGCTGTTTTGCTCAAGGCTGGAGCTCTATCACTTGAGCCACACCTGCACGTCCAGCTTTCTAGTGGTTCTCTGGAGATAAGCACAGACGTTTCCTGCTGGGGTTGGCTTGGAACTGCGGTCCTCAGATCTCTGTCTCTTGCATAGCTCGGGTGACGGGAATGAGCCACCTCTGCCTGGCTTCACCTTAACTTTTACTGAGCTGTGAGGAAAGGCTCGGGCGGGCTGCAGATCCTGACCAGAATCCCAACCTATCTGAGCCCGCGCAGGAGGTGTCCCAGACTTGGGCCTCTCCTGGCCCCTCTCAGTAGCAGGGCCCCTAATTGCTCTTTGAGGGCCTTAATTACAGCCGCAGCCATCCACCACTAAGGAGGAGCATTAACACAGAGTAAATGTTTTCCTTTTCTTGAAAAGTTCACATATACAAGCGGAGGAGCGGCGGGGCAGCCAGACAGCTCTGCCAGGTTGGGCCTCCCCCTCCCCTCCCCTCCCCTCCCCGCCTCGCCTCGCCCAGCCTTCCCCTGCCCCTGCCCCTGCCCCACCGCCTCGCCCAGCCTTCCCCCTACCTGCCCCTGCCCCACCGCCTCCCCCGGCCTTCCCCCTGCCCCTGCCCCTGCCCCACCGCCTCCCCCGGCCTTCCCCCTGCCCCTGCCCCACCGCCTCCCCCGGCCTTCCCCCTGCCCCTGCCCCTGCCCCTGGTCCACCGCCTCCTCCAGCCTTCCCCCTGCCCCTGCCCCTGCCCCACCGCCTCCCCCGGCCTTCCCCCTGCCCCTGCCCCTGCCCCACCGCCTCCCCCGGCCTTCCCCCTGCCCCTGCCCCTGCCCCACCGCCTCCCCCGGCCTTCCCCCTGCCCCTGCCCCTGCCCCACCGCCTCCCCCGGCCTTCCCCCTGCCCCTGCCCCTGCCCCACTGACTCCCCCAGCCTTCCCCCTGCCCCTGCCCCTGCCCCACCGCCTCCCCCGGCCTTCCCCCTGCCCCTGCCCCTGCCCCACTGACTCCCCCAGCCTTCCCCCTGCCCCTGCCCCTGCCCCACCGCCTCCCCCGGCCTTCCCCCTGCCCCTGCCCCTGCCCCACCGCCTCCCCCAGCCTTCCCCCTGCCCCTGCCCCTGCCCCACTGACTCCCCCAGCCTTCCCCCTGCCCCTGCCCCTGCCCCACCGCCTCCCCCGGCCTTCCCCCTGCCCCTGCCCCTGCCCCACCGCCTCCCCCAGCCTTCCCCCTGCCCCTGCCCCTGCCCCACCGCCTCCCCCGGCCTTCCCCCTGCCCCTGCCCCTGCCCCACTGACTCCCCCAGCCTTCCCCCTGCCCCTGCCCCTGCCCCACCGCCTCCCCCAGCCTTCCCCCTGCCCCTGCCCCTGCCCCACCGCCTCCCCCAGCCTTCCCCTGCACCTGCCCCTGCCCCACCGCCTCCCCCGGCCTTCCCCCTGCCCCTGCCCCTGGTCCCCACCACCTCCCCCGGCCTTCCCCCTGCTCCTAGTCCCCACCGCCTCCTCCAGCCTTCCCCCTACCTGCCCCTGCCCCTGGTCCCCACCGCCTCCCCCAGCCTTCCCCCTGCCCCTGCCCCTGGCCCCCAGGCCTCCCCCGGCCTTCCCCTGCCCCTGCCCCTGGTCCCCAGGCCTCCCCCTGCACTGTGGTCCTGGGAGGCAGGGCTGTGCCCTCTGAGACCAGCTCCCGCAGCACCTGCTGCCCTCACCCTGGGCTGGAGGCCGCCGCAGTCCCTCAGGGCCTGTGTCGCCCCTTCCTGCCCCTGGGCGCTGGTGCACCCCGGAAATGTGTGTGCACGTGTGTGTGCATGTGTGCATGCGTGTGCACCTGTGTGTCCTCTCAACACCCCAGCCTGGAGGGGAGGGGGCTGAGGTAGAAACCCCGTACCAGCTGGGGTTTTGGTGGGGCTTTGGAGAAAACCAAAAACACCACCAAACAGAACTCGCCAACTCCGGGACGGGAAGGTGGCTCCCGGAGCCAGCGTGGGGCCTGCTGCCCCGCGGCTCTTCCAGAGGCCGCAGCCCGGCATGCTACACCCCGGGGAGCCATCCGGGCCTGGGGGTCATGGGGTGTCTGGGGGGCCAGCCCCGGGGCGGTGGGTCACGGGGAGCCGTCCGGGCCTGGGGGTCATGGGGTGTCTGGGGGGCCAGCCCCGGGGCGGTGGGTCACAGGGAGCCGTCCGGGCCTGGGGGTCATGGGGTGTCTGGGGGGCCAGCCCCGGGGCGGTGGGTCACGGGGAGCCGTCCGGGCCTGGGGGTCATGGGGTGTCTGGGAGGATCCGTGCGAATCCAGGGGAAGATGCGGGCACCTCGGTCCCCGCGCAGCAGGGCAACTTTTGAAGCTGTGCAGGGTGTGGGCTTTGCCCACAGGGTGCGGGCTGTGCGGGGTGCGGGCTGTGCGGGGTGCGGGCTGTGGGGGGTGCGGGCTGTGCGGGGTGCGGGCTGTGCGGGGTGCGGGCTGTGGGGGTGCGGGCTGTACGGGGTGCGGGCTGTGTGGGGTGCGGGCTGTGGGGGTGCGGGCTGTACGGGGTGCGGGCTGTACGGGGTGCGGGCTGTGGGGGTGCGGGCTGTGGGGGTGCGGGCTGTGGGGGTGCGGGCTGTGCGGGGTGCGGGCTGTGGGGGTGCGGGCTGTGGGGGGTGCGGGCTGTGGGGGTGCGGGCTGTGTGGGGTGCGGGCTGTGTGGGGTGCGGGCTGTATAATGTGCGGGCTGTACGGGGTGCGGGCTGTGGGGGCGGGGCGTGTGGGGGCGTGCGCGGGAGGGGCGTGTGGGGGCGGGGCGTGTGGGGGCGTGCGCGGGAGGGGCGTGTGGGGGCGGGGCGTGTGGGGGCGTGCGCGGGAGGGGCGTGTGGGGCGGGGCGTGTGGGGCGGGGCGTGTGGGGGCGTGCGCGGGAGGGGCGTGTGGGGGCGGGGCGTGTGGGGGCGTGCGCGGGAGGGGCGTGTGGGGGCGGGGCGTGTGGGGCGGGGCGTGTGGGGGCGTGCGCGGGAGGGGCGTGTGGGGGCGGGGCGTGTGGGGCGGGGCGTGTGGGGGCGTGTGGGGGAGGGGCGTGTGGGGGCGTGCGCGGGAGGGGCGTGTGGGGGAGGGGCGTGTGGGGCGGGGCGTGTGGGGGCGTGTGGGGGAGGGGCGTGTGGGGGCGTGCGCGGGAGGGGCGTGGGGGGGCGGGGCGTGTGGGGGCGTGCGCGGGAGGGGCGTGTGGGGGCGGGGCGTGTGGGGGCGTGCGCGGGCGGGGCGTGTGGGGGCGGGGCGTGTGGGGCGGGGCGTGTGGGGGCGGGGCGTGTGGGGCGTGCGCGGGAGGGGCGTGTGGGGGCGGGGCGTGTGGGGGCGGGGCGTGTGGGGCGTGCGCGGGAGGGGCGTGTGGGGGCGGGGCGTGTGGGGGCGGGGCGTGTGGGGCGTGCGCGGGAGGGGCGTGTGGGGGCGGGGCGTGTGGGGCGGGGCGTGTGGGGCGGGGCGTGTGGGGGCGTGCGCGGGAGGGGCGTGTGGGGGCGGGGCGTGTGGGGCGGGGCGTGTGGGGCGGGGCGTGTGGGGGCGTGCGCGGGAGGGGCGTGCGCGGGAGGGGCGTGTGGGGGCGGGGCCCGCCGGCGCCGCGCCCGCAGTGGGCGGGAAAGGACGTTGGCGCCCGCCCCGCCCCCGCCTGTGCGCGCGCGCCCCCTGGTGTCCGGAGCGCCCGGGAGGCCGCGGAGGGGAGGGGGCGGGGCCCAACCATCCGTGGACCTGGCGCGGGCCCGGGGCGGGACCGGACGACCCCCTCCCGGACCACGGCCGCGTCTGGGGATCGGACGCGGCGTCCCTCCCCGCACCCCTCACGGGTCCGGACGTCTCCGTCGCCCTGGTCCCCGCAGGGCGGCCCGCGCTCGGCCCGGCCCCGCCCCCGCCCGGCTCGGCCCCGCCCCCGCCCGGCCCCGCCAGCTCGGCCCCGCCCCCGGCGGCCCGGCCCCGCCCCGGCAGCTCGGCCCCGCCCCCGGCAGCTCGGCCCCGCCCCCGCTCGGCTCGGCCCCGCCCCCGCCCTGCCCCGCCCCCGGCAGCTCGGCCCCGCCCCCGCTCGGCTCGGCCCCGCCCCGGCAGCTCGGCCCCGCCCCCGGCGGCCCGGCCCCGCCCCCGGCAGCTCGGCCCCGCCCCCGGCGGCCCGGCCCCGCCCCGCCCCGCCCCCTCCGCCGATCACTCCGAAGTTTCCAGCGCGGAGCGCGGACGGGTTCGCGGCTCGCTCGCCAGCCGGCCCGGCCGCGCCCCCGCCGGCGCCCGCCCCGCCGCGCGCCCAGCGGTTCCCCGTGGCCGGCAGCCGTCGCCGCTGCCGGGCGCGCCGGGGCGGGAGCCGGAGTCGGAGCCGCGGCGGGAGAGCCGGGTGCGGGCCGGGGCGGCGGGGACCTGCGCCCGGGCGATGCCCGCGGGGACGCCGCCGGCCGGCGGAGCGAGGTGAGCGGCGGCGGGGACGCGCGCCCGCCGCGCCCGGGCCCCTCTCAACTTGGGCGCCGGTGCGGGCGGGGCGGGGCGGCGCTCGCGGCGGGCGGGGGCGGGGCGGGGGCGCCGCCGCTAATGAGCGGAGACAAAGACGCCCGGCGGCCGCGGCGCCCGCAGCTCCGGCGCGCCCCGCGGGCGGGCGGCGGCGCGGTGACCGACCGGGCCCGCGCCCCGCCGCAGGTGCCGCCCGCCGCCAGCATGACCGAGGGCGCGCCGCCCGCCGGCGAGGTCCGGCTGGCCCTGGGCGCGGCGGCCCCGGCCGGGCCCGGGGCGCAGCGCGGGGCGGCGGCGGGCGCGTCGCCTCCCGAGAGCCCCGCGGCCGAGCGCGGCGCGGAGCCCGGCGCCGACGAGGAGCGGCCGGCCCCGTACCCGGCGCTGGCGGCCACCGTCTTCTTCTGCCTGGGGCAGACCACGCGGCCCCGCAGCTGGTGCCTGCGCCTGGTGTGCAACCCATATCCTTCCGGGCGGCGCGGGGCGGCGCGGGGCGGCGCGGGGCGGGGCCGCGGGGCCGAGCGGGACCTCGTGCGCCCCGGCCGGGACCGGGAATCCTCGCCGGCGTCCCCGGCGTCCGGCCCGGGGAGGGGGGGGGGACCCCGGTGCGGGGCCGGTGCGGAGCCAAGTTTTGCACCTGCGCCCCGCGTCCCTCGGGCGGGCGCGGGGAGAGGGGCGGTGCCGCGGGGAGAGCCCGACTCCCCGGCTGAGCTCGGGCCGGCCGCGCAGCCGCGGGGATGAAGGGGGGGAGACCCGGCACCGCCGCTCGCTGCTCACCACAGGCACGCAGACTTTCAAAGAAGGTTCCAGAACAGAGTTGGGTCAGGGCCAGGAGCCGTGTCTGGGGGGCAGCTCGAGGTCCGGCGGTCCCCAGCAGGTGGCCCTTGGGGACCATCCCAGCCAGGCCGCGCTGCCCGCGGGGTCCGGGGGGCCCGTGGCCGGGGTGGGCGCTGCTCCCTTCCCTCCTGGGCCGGGCTGGCGGGGAGGTGCAGGGGGCCGAGACCGGAGCCCGCACGCTGCCCCTGTGCGAGTCCAGGAGACAGGCGGGGGGAGCCGTGTGTGTATACATTTCCCTACCGTGTGTGCTCAACTGTATAAATATTAAATACAAAAGAGGAGTCTGCAACGAAAAAAAAAGTAATCAAGCCCGTGTTTCTCTTCTCTGAAATCCAAACACGGGGTGAGTCAGCTTGGGCCGCGCCGCGGTGGTCCCGGGGCTGCGGGCTGGGCCGCGGCCCTCTCTGAGCCGCTGGTTGCTAGGCCCCGCTGCTGCCTTTGTCCCCTGCAGCCTGGATGAGGTTTGCTGCTGGCATCTTTAAGCTCAGGCTCTCCCTCCCGGTCTCAAGAATGGAGACCGGAGGACTGGGCCACCTGGTCCAGGCGGGTGGCAATGGCCGCTGGCACGTGCCACGGACCCCAGGGGTGGCGGGGTGGAGGTGGCCGCGCCCAAGCCCTCCTGTCACCTCCCAGCTTGTGCACACCAGCAGGGGACGCTTGCTCTCCCCAGCCCCGTGTGAGCTGTCCTCTGGTAGTCGGGTCTGGGGCTGACCCTGTGCGCTGCTCCCCGAGGCCCCACACAAGTTGTTTGCACTGCCTTACACAGGGAAAGGGGCTCGGGCAGGTGGAGGCTTTCTGAGCCGAGGGCTGTGGGCTGCCCCTGGCCTGCGTCTCCTCCCTGGACTCCTACCTGGCCCAGGAGGACGCCCTGGTAGCCCAAAGAGGGACTTCGGCGTTGCCTGCCTTGGGGGGAGGGCCTGGAGAGCTGGCTGTGTGTGGTGGGAGCCCTGGGTGTGGAGAGGCCTGGGCTCTACTCTGCCTCCAGCCGCCACCATCTCCAGGGGCCCTGCCTGGCCCTGCTGTCCTGGCCCTCTGTGCCTCCCGGCAGAGTGTGACCATCCCGCTAGCCTCGAGCGCCGTCTGGAGACAATGGAGCTGGGCTCCAGGACGGCCCGGCATCTGTCCCGAGGGCTGTGTGGGGACCGACCTGACCTCCAGCAGATGTCAGGCCTGGGGAGGGTGTGTGTCTGGGACTCAGGGAGATCCTAAAATAAGCTGGCACGCCTGGACAGGTGGGGGGATTGACTTGCTGGGGAAGCCCGCGTGGGCCGGGGCTTTCAAGACTTCGCATTCCTGGGACTTGGAGGCTGGGAGCTGGGGGCGTTGGCCTGGGAGGAAGACTTTGTAGGGGGCTGGACGTTGCTGGCCTGGGAGGGGGCTTTGTAAGAGGCGGAGCACAGCGTCTCTCCAGGGTTGTGAAATGTCTTGTGGTCAGAGGGTATTTCCCAGGCCCTGGGTGTCCCCCACAGGTGGCACTGGTGTTGGCCAGATCCTTGTCTTTCCTGGAAGGGTCAGCCTCCAGCGAGGGGGCAGGACTTGCTGAGAACCCCCACTCTGACGCTGTTCTGCGCTGGTCCCTGCGGGGTGCTGGGGGTCAGGGAAGACCTCCCCCACAGCCCTGGGTCTCTCGGAAGGCCCAGAGGAGCGTCCCAGCACCACGCGCGTGGCCCTGGTCTGGCCTTAGGGGTGCAGAGGAGTCTCCAAGGACAGACCTTGTCTTGATTGATTTACTCTGCTCTTTAAAAATACAATCGGGCTGGAGCTTTCGGGTGAGTACTGCTGCTCCTACACAGGCTTATTTATAGAGGAAGGTGGGTGGCCCGGGTGCTGTAGCCGGCTCGGCTGGGTTATGTGCAGCCCCGGCTCCCCAGGCGCTGACTCCTGGCTGCCTGCGACGCAGCTGCCGGTGTCCCAGCCGAACTGGCGAGGCCTGGGCGGGTACCGGGCTGGGAGGCCGCTGGCCTGTCCTGCGCCGCGGGGCCTGGGGCTGCGCCGAGGGGCCCGGGGACGGTGGGACCGTCAGGAAGGTCCTTTCAAAGCTCGTCCACCCCCAGGGTCAGACACCTAATGCCCGGGGTCAGCCCGCTCTGGAAGGGCGAAGGACGTGCCAAGGTCATTGGCAGCTTTAGGGCAGAGCGGGGTTGGTGAGGCTTGGCGTGGAAGCTGGAGAGTTTGGTAGGTCCCTGGCTGAACAGGCCTGAGTGAGTCCCCGTGACATCTCCTACGTGTTGGTGCTTTGAGACGTTTCCTGTCACTGCTTCTGAGGCCGCCAGTGTCTGGGCTGAAGGCAGGAGCTGGTGACCCCCGTGAGGAGCAGGGGGGGGGGCCGGCTTTGTCCTGACTGCGCCTGCCCTGGCCCTCATGCTGCCCGTCATAGCAGTCTCAGAACTGGCTGTCAGGGCTGGAGGTCACGGGGCCGCCCAGGACTGAGCT
The DNA here is from genome assembly GCF_024711535.1 of Dipodomys merriami. NCBI lineage: Eukaryota > Metazoa > Chordata > Mammalia > Rodentia > Heteromyidae > Dipodomys > Dipodomys merriami. The sequence goes on from NW_027202682.1 coordinate 1,501,273, forward strand.
GGAGACACTCAGCAGGCCAGGGTTCTGTCTGTCCCGTCTGGCGTGGCCTCTGGAGCCTCCCCTGTCCCTTGGGGGTGTCCTGGACCCCAGACCCCGGTCGGCACTGTGTAATTCTGTCCCGTCTGGCGCTGGCTGGATCTCCTCCTGGACTTGGGATCCCCAGGTGGGCGCTGTAGTACAGCTGCTGGTCTCTGCGCCCAGCACCGGGGACGAGGTGACACAGACGGGTGGGGCGGGCTGCCCGTGCTCCGCCGAGGGTCCGTCCGGGGGTCTGGAGAGGGCACTGTGGGCACGCCCCGTAATGTCACCTTTCCTTCTCCCCCCAAGGCCGGAGGTGCCCTGCACGGGGTTGTGTGACACACGTGGGCGTGACCTGCGGGGGGTCACGTGGCACACAAGGGCACAGAGTCCACCTTCGAGGCCTGCCTGGGCCTCTCGGGGCAGCCACGCTGCCTTGTGTTCAGGAAGGATTTCCCAGACCTGGGTGCCCTGTGGGGATGATGACCCTGGCTTCACCGCCCTCCACGGGGGTCTCCCACGTGGCGTCCAGTTGGCTTAGTTGGAACCGTCGCTGGCGTCGTCCGAGCCTGGCCTCCAGCGCATGGGCGCCCTGTAAGGCAGCTCGCCGGCCAGCCCGATGGAGGCTGGTTTGGAGCACAGGAGTGTGGAGGTGTGGGGCCACCTGTGGACAGCAGCCGTGATTCCTTTACTCAGGGCCCCCTGGCTGGCGCTGCCCCCCCCCCGGCTTGTGGAGGGTGGGGTGGGTCAGCACCAGCTGCTGGCTGGGCAGGACTGGCACGGGCCAAGGTCCTGGGTTGGCTGGCCAAAGATGCTGATGGGAAGAGGAGGTGTGCCGAGGGACCCGGCGGCCAGGGGAGTCCTGTGTGCTGTGGGCCCGAAGCTGCCCCAGGGAGTGTGGGGAGCAGCAGGGGGCTGTCTCAGGAACTCCGGGGTGGGAGGGGTATCGAGGCAGAGCGGGGGGGGGGGGGGAGGGCTTGTAGAGGGTACCGCAGAGACAGAGGCCAGGGAGGTGCCGGAGACCCACTATAAAGGAAGCTTGGCATCGCCCTCCGCCCCCCACTGAGGGCCGCTGCCGCCCTCCACGGCGCGCTCGGGGTGGTCTGGCCGCCCCCCTCCCCTCCTCCCCTCCCCACGCCGTGCCGTGGGCCGGGCTCCCAGCCGCCGGCGGACGCCCCTCCCAGGGTCAGGATGTGGAGGAGCACCGGGGACGGGGCGAGTCCCCAGCAGCCTGGCGGGCCCCGCGCCAAGTCCGATCAGCCCCGAGCAGTCAAGGTCAGGCACACATCCATTACCTTTGTTTCTCGCAGATGTCAGCCGGTGCTGAGCGGCCTCGAGGCCGGGCTTGGAGTCTCGCTCCTCCTCCAGACTGCCCTGTCCAACCCGCCCTCCTCCTCCGAGACTAGGGGCAGCCCTCAGCCCTGCGGCCCAGGTTGAATTTCCAAGCCTGAGATGGCAGACTGGCCCTGGTCCTCCCAGAAATGAGGTGCCTGGGCAGCTGCTGCCCGCAGAGCCGGGTCTCAGACACGATGTAGTCCAGGGCACGGACAGGGAGGCCTGAGAGAGATGGCGGTAGGCCTGGGTCCATCCCCGGAGCCTTGTCCGCCTAGGGTGACCTGGGCCCCCGAGCCACGTGCCGATCGCTCCCCGGTCCTGACACTAGACAGGTGTGTACCGCTGCCTCCACGCGTCTGTCCGGGCCCGTGTCCCGAGGGGCGGGTGGCGAGGGCGGTGCGCTGCAAGCCTGCCAGGGTGATTAGAAGGGATGCCCTGGAAGGCAGCGTGCGTGCATGCGTGCGTGCGCATGCCGGCTTCCCTGTGAGCTGGGTGTGGCCTCTGCACCATTCAGCGCCAGCCTTCCTGGCCTAGCACGGTGGGGGGGGGTCCTAGAGGACTGAGCGGGACCTCACCACCGTCCCTGGGCAGCCTCACCCCTGCGGCCCCTCCTGGAAGCAGAGGTTGTCCCCTGGTAGGGGGCCGCCGGCTGTCCCAGGAAGGGGCTTGGTGCAGGCCCGCCCTGCCGGGACCGCTCCAGGGTGGGTCATCTGCGTGGGATGGCCGCATTCCGAGTTGTGGGGGAGACCGCCCCGCGCGGGCTGTCAGGACCCCCTGGCAGGCGGAGTTGGTGGTAGCCGCGGGCCTCAGGGGCGTGGCAGGCCTGGTCTGTGGGGGTCGAGGAGCTGGGGTGCACCCCTGGGCCAGTCTCCGGGTAGCATGGCGCCCCAACCCCAGCAGCACGTGGGCGCTCTTGGCAGGAGCAGTGGCTGGCCCGGCCGCCCTGCCCTCCCCCCTCTCTATTTTGGTTCTTTCTCTCCCCTGCCCTCGGAACCCGGTGAGCCCCGGTGTGCGTGTGAGGTCTCCTCGCGTTGGTGTGAGGGCTGACGGGGTTAGAGGTGGCACCGGCAGCGGTCAGGGCTGACGGCCAGGCTGACCCTGCATCCTGCCTGCCTGGGTAGTGTCTTGGTTTCCCCACCCCGTGGTGCTTGGCGCTCCTCCTGGGTGACGGGTGGAGGGTCGGTGGGGGGCTGGATGTGACTCGCGTGACTCGCGCGAGAGGCTGCTGGCCTGGCGGCTCTGTGCGGGCCAGCGCTGTGGCTGGACAGCAGGAGTCTGGCTGTTCAGGGGCCGCAGGCCCTGTCACTGTGGCTGCTCTGGTCCCTGGCTCTGAGTGGCGCCCAGTCCCTGTGTTTCCCTGACCTGCGCTGGGGCGTGTGACGGGAGGAGGGAGTCTCTGGTAGTTTTCCCATAGAGCAGTAGATTTGGGGTGAGGCCCTGGTGTCCCTCAAAACCACAGTGACGGATGAGGGGCAGGTGATGGACAGGCGTAGGTGGTGGATGAGGGGCGGAAGGCCCCGCCTCTGCCAGGCCCTTCCCGGCGGGAAGCTGACCCCCTCGGTGGACAGGCTGTCCCCAGGCCTGTGTCCTTCCTGTGGGCCAGGCCCAGACCTCGCAGAGCGGGGGGAGCAGCCGGCTGGCCCTGGCCTCCAGACCGGTGCAGAGTACCTTTCTGTTCACCCGCACAGCTGTACTGCGTTCGTATGGGACACCAGCCCGGCCTGTGCCCCTCCCGCTGTGCCCGGCTGTGGGGCTCTGAGGCGGCCCTGCACACCCGTGCCGCCCCCTCCCAGCCCTGCCCGTGGCGCCCCACCCCTGCAAACCTCCGTGGGGCAGCAGGCCCCCGGGCAGAACACGTCTCGGCTAGACGCTGGCAGTGTGGGGTCGGAGAGGGGAGCAGTTGCTGGGAGAGGGGGAAATGGTCCGTGAAATCTGTCCTTCTGAGCACTTCCCACCTTGGTCCAAGGCCCTGCCAGGGGGTGGCGGGGCTCACCCCTGTCCTGGGGCCTCCAGGGAAGCCCTCACACTGGCAGTGTGCAGGAGCGCTCCCGTGGGGCCGGCTGGCCCACCCACCGACCTCTGTGAGTGTGGGACCCCGGTGCGTCCGCCCTGCCCCCTTGGTCCCGGCTGATCCCGACTTGGCCTCTGCTCCCAGGGGGCTAGGGTGGGGGTGGTGGCTGGGACGTTCAGCCGTGACTCGAGGCCAGGCACCCTGAGCCCCACCAGCACCGGCAGGCTTGGAGGGGACTGACTCCCGCTGCGGCTCAGACCTCTCACGGAGCAGGTTCGGGGCCTCGGGCGTCCATGGAGCAGGGTGGTGTCCATAGGTGGCCAGGGAAGAAGTGGCCAGAGCCCCGAACCCAGCCTCGAGCGTGCGTAGGGTGCACCCGGAGGCTGCATTGGGTGGGGGCAGGGGACACTCAGTCCCCCCACCGATGCCGCCCACCTCCGCTCCTGGGCAGGCAGTGCTCAGGAGCCAGGGTGGCCGGGAGCCGCTGCCGGCCGTGGAGGGCAGCCCTGGTGGCGTGGGACTGCCGAGATTGCTGTGTGCCCAGCCGTCGGTCCTGAGCCCTGGGCAGGGCAGGGCGCCCGTGTGGAGGTGGTCCCTGCCCGGGGGGTGGGCACGGGGTGTCGGCTGCGGGCGGTGCTGCACCCCAGGGAAGGAGACGGGCCTGGCTGGCGTGCCCTGAGCAGCCTGCACCCCGCGCCCAAGCCTGGCTTCACACGTCAAGACCACGCACGCAGGAAGCCCGTCCGGATGTCCAGGCCCAGGCTGCTTCTCAGAGCCACATGGCGCTGTCCCCGCTGCATCCCTTTGTCTTTGGCAGCGGACGCCCGTCCAGCCAGGGCCGGTCTGGTGAGTCAGCCTGCATTAGCGCCTCATTAAAATGGACCAGCTCTTCCCGGCTGGCGGGGAAGCCCGGCAGCCTCCATACTGGCGTGGCCCCGGGCTCCCCTGAGCCGGCCGGGTGCCCCGTGACCGGCAGCACCCCTCCCCAGCCTGCCACCGGCGGGCTCAGCCACAGGCGGGTGCTGGTGAGAGCCCCGGCCAGAGATGCCACTGCCCCCCACCTCCCCCCCCCCGGCTGGCTTGCTGTGTCACTGCAGGAACTCGGTCCCCAGTGAGTGCCAGCCCTCAGAACTTCTCACCCCCTGACGGACAGCAGCTTTAGGAGGCGAGGGGCTGACCCGTCCGCCCTCCAGGGAGTAGCCATAGGTGCCGAGGCCACCTCTGTCAGGTGGTGGTGAAGGGAGGAGCAGGCAAACCCAGGGGCCCGGGCCCCCAACATTGCCCGGCCCCGGCCGCCTGTGGCTGGGACAGACACCAAGAAACCCAGGCACCCAGGGAAGTGGAGTTGAGGGGAAGCAGCGGAGAATGCCTCAGGTCGGGGCCGCCCGAGCGATGTTGGAGCACGTGCTGAAGGCGGTGGATCGCAGGCCTCGGCTCAAGGGTGCGGGTGGGTAAGGACTGGAGGAGGGTCGCCAGGCCTGCAGTGGCAGAATGGCCTCGGGAGCAGGCATCCTCCTGCCCGGTGAGGAGGTCAGCCTCGAGGAGCCGCCGCGACCCCGCTGCCCCGGGCCAGCCTCGAGGACCGTGCAGAGGTGATGCTTCCTGGCACACCGGCCGTCAGCGCCCTGCCCACGGGGCGCCCAGGCTCGGCCCAGGCTCGGGCCGGCGGCTCTGGAGGGCGGTGCCCCTGCTTTTCCAGCTCCCTGGTTGGCTGTGACCTGTGTGCCACAGACACAGGCCAGGTGCCACTCACGTCTGCCCCATTCACACTGCAGCCGGCTTCCCAGGGAAGCCCTCGATCCCTCCCCAGCACACAGCCGACGGTCCCATCTGCTCACACCCTCCGCCGTTCAGGTCTGCCTTCTTCCAGGAGGTTTTGTGTGCATAGAAGCCTGCATGAGCCCCTCACTGGGGGGAGCTCACCGAGTCTCTGGTTTGGGGGTTCACCTGTGTGTGGCACGTGGCACTGCCTCTTTTTTGGGGGGTGCCATAATGGGCTTGAACTCAGGGCCTGGGTGCTGTCCCTGAGCTCGAGGCCTGGGTGCTGTCCCTGAGCTTTGTTTTGTTCAAAGCATTCCCCCTACCACCTGAGCTTTGGCTCCGCTTCTGACTTTTTGTGGTGATTAACTGGGAATAAGAGTCTCAGACTTTCCTTCCTGGACTGGCTTCAAACTATGCGGAGGCCTGCTGAGTAGCGAGGTTCACAGGCGTGAACCTCCAGTGTCTGGCTCCAACTCCTTTTTATGGGCAAGTTGTTGTGTGTGTGTGTGTGTGTGTGTGTGTGTGTGTGTGTGTGTGTGTGTGTGTGTGTGTGTGTGTGTGTGTGTGTGTGTGTGTGTCGGGGGGGGGGGATGAGGCCATGTGTGTCTGCTGGGGTGCCTAGGCTGCGGCCGCCTCTGACACTGCAGGTACTCGCGTGGACAGCCAGGGTCCAGCTCACGGGAGAGCGGTGTTTAGCCACACGAGGGAAAGCCGTGATCACTTGTGAACCCCTGGCCCTGCCCTGGGCTCTGAGCCACTGTCTTGGGGCTGCGGCAGCCCCGCGGGTGGGCGGTTGGGTGGGGCGGCCGCTGTCCATCGGCTCTGGGCCTTGGGTGACGGTTGGTCCCGGCTAGCCGCCTCTCTGCAGTCTCGGGGCCCTGGCGTGCAGGTGGGGTGGGCGCGGGAGGCGCTGGCAGGCAGAGTCGCCCGGACCCGGGCGGGGGAGTCACCGGCGCGTTATGTTTGCTCCGCATCCTTCCCTCCATCAGTTCTCCGGAGGATTTCAACACCCACGCCCGGAATAAAAAAAAAAATTATTAATGAGCTTGGTGCGGTTGCCATGGGAACCTGTTGCTAATGAATCTCTGGGGTTTCCTCTTCCCCGGCGGAGCCGCACGGCGGCGGAAGCGTGTGGAAGGCCGCGCTGTGCTCCCGGGCAGCATGTTCTCTAACCGGGTTGCTGTGGCAACGCCCGTCACTAATCCCCAGCCAGCCCCCGGTGTGCCGGCCGCCCCGGGAGCTGCTGCCCGCTTACGTAAAGCCACCTCACGCAGAGCCCCGCCGCCTGGCTCCCCGGGCTCACCCTCAGCGGAGCCTCCAGCACCCCGGGGCTCTGCCGGGGGAGGACGGGGCTGGGCGTGGGCAGGCCAGGCCATCCCAAGCGCGGTGGGGGGGGCAGGCCCCTCCGCCAGGCCCGTCCCCCATCCACCGGGCAGCGCACGCGGCGGGCAGCCCCCGCCCTGCCTCCCAGTTGTCCAGCCTCAAGGTGGGGGGATGGGAGGGTGGGGGAACTACTAGTGGGCTGTTCTCGGGCCTGTGAGCCCTGGAGAGCCGTGGACAGCACAGAGGGCTGGGCCAGCCGGGAGCGGGGTGGCGACCCGAGAGGTCCTTCTCCAGCCAGGTGCTGAGGCTGCCGGCGTCCGCAGGAAGAATGCCGGGCCCTCAGGGACGGCTCCTCCCCGGCCTCCGTCGCCTGGTCTGGACTCACAGCCCTGCAGGAGCCCAGCCAGGGCTGCGGTCTCCCCCCCAGGGCCGTGTGCGCTTGCCTGGCCCCTGGGGTCTCCTCCAGCCCGCGGAGGCTGCGGCCATTTGGGGAGGCTGGGAGTTGTCCAGGGGCCAGGGCAGGCTGGCCGCTGTGGCTGAGGGAGCTGGGGACAGACCTGCCCAACCTGTCCCAGGGGTCCTTCATCCGAACCCCAGGCCCGGCCCCGGACACGCTGGCCGTGTCCCTGTGTGTGCTCCCACCGGCGGACTCCACCACATGAAGAGTTCAGGGCTTGTGGCCAGGGAGTTTTCCTGTTCGTTTGAAATACGGTCTCCCGGCAGCGTTTGGGATCGGGTCAAGGGATGTTTTAATTCCTAATTTAGACTGTTTATGTGCAGAGCTGGAATCCCGGGGGGGGGGGAGCGCAGAGCCCCCGCCTGCCCCGCCAGAGCCAGAGCCTGCCTGCCGCCTGCCCCGTGCTGGCTGCCCGGTGAGTGCAGGGTCCGCCCTGTGCGGAGCAGAGCCGGCCACGGACCCCCGCTGCAGCCAGGCCGGGGCATCTTCAGCACACCTGGACCCCCCCCCGGCTGGCCGGGTGCTGCCCCCTCCTCCCTCCCTCACAGAGCCCCTCCCCTGGGCAGGCTGTCCTGCCAGCCAGCCTCCGGGCGGCCAGCAGGGTGCAGGGCTGGGGCTGGAGGGACTCTGGCAGCAGAGCACCCAGGAGGCAGAAGCAGGGTTGGAGGTGGGGGGAGCCCCTGGGGGCTCCGAGGGCTGAGGATTGATGGTGACTCGGACTCCGATTAGGAAATACTTGGCCGGGCGCCGGTGGCTCACGCCTGTCATCCTGGCCTCTCAGGAGGCTGAGACCTGACACCTGCAGTTCAAAATTGGTCCGTGCAGACACTGCCTCGACACTTTTATTAGCCAGAAAGAAAAGCAGAAAAGTGAGGTGTGGCTCAAGTGGTAAAGTGCCAGCCATGGCAGAAAAAGCCGGTCGAGAGCGAGAGGCTGGGAGTTCAAGCCCCAGCACAGGATTTACAAAGACCCCGTTTCCCCTTCAGGGCCCAGGCGGCTTTGCGGCTGCCGCGCCAGCCATCAGCACTCACTGCCCTGTGGCCGGGGCGCTGGGCTGCGGTGGGGCCTCCCGGCTTGCCAGGGCTGCGTGGAGCCGGCAGGACCCTGGCCTCCACTCCTAGCCGGCCGGCGCTGGGGCGGTGTGCCTCTCGCGTGCGTGCGTGCGTGCGTGCGTGCGTGCGTGGTGCTTTGTTGCTTTGTTTCACTCGGGGCTGGCTCCACGTCACCGGCTCTGGAGGAGGCCTGCGGGGGACTCCGGGGTCCTCTTTGGGTATCAGTGGACCGCTGTGCCCGGGCGCTGCCGCTCTGGTGCCTGGGAACCCGCATGCGGGCCGGGAGGGAGGCCGGGACGGGAGGCCCGGGAGTGCGGCCTGCTTTCAGACCTCCCGCTTTGTGCCCCTTAACCTGCACGCTGCTGCCCAACCCTGCGCCCCCCCCCCCCAGCCTCAGAGCAGAGGGAGCGGCCGCCACAGGCCCCAGCCTCACTCCTGGAGTGTGGAGACAGCACGGAAGTTTCTAGAAATGAAATTTGAATCTGAGGACGGGGCACGGGTGGGGGGGCTGGGTTCATTGTGGTGGCTGGGGGTAGGCCTGCCCTTGTTGTTAGGGGGCCCCTTTGGCCTGCACGGCCTTGGCCTCGGGACCGGCCAGCAGGAGCCTGCGGATTCCCTCATCCCTGGCTGACTGTTAAAGCGCCAGCTCCCTCTGGGCGGGCTTCCTGTGGCCCTGACACCCCATGTCAGCGTCCCCCAAGGGAGCGCAGTGCCCTTGAGGCAGCCACTCTGGGACCCAGGTCATGCTGCGGCCCTGACCCGCCCTGACCCCAGCCACGGGCCCGAAGCTGCGCCAGGCCGGGCTCCGGGACAAGAGGTGCATCCCGAAGGGGGCCTGGGGAGACCGAGGCTGGCCAGGAGCAGGGTGGGACCCCAGGGACAGAAACGAGTCCAGCGGGGCCGCCACGGTCACACTCTGAGGGCCGTCCTTGGTCAGGCGCAAGGCCCAGCAGGTGGGGGGGGGTGTGAGGGCCTGGCAGGCAGCTGGGGTGCACAGGAACCTAGAGCAAGCGGGCCCCCGGCCCGAAGGTGAGCCCGCCGGCCAGGCCTCAACCCCCGTGGCTCTCAGGGCTCGGGACCTGCCACGGGGCAAGGCCCTGGAGCCAGGGGCTGCGAGCGGGCCTCCGTCTCCTTGGTGCTGTCATTTCCAGGGCTCGGCGGTAGAGGGCTTGCCTGGAATGCGTGAAGCCCTGAAGTGGCGCTGTGGCTCTAGTGGTAGAGCGCTAGCCTCGGGCAAAAAGCAGCTCAGGGACAGTGCCCAGGCCCTGAGTTCAAGACTCGACGCAAAAAACAACAACATAAAACAGCCATCTTAGAATTAGCATATTCTTCCATGAAAAATGGCCTTTACCAAACGCAAAGACTCAGCAGGAGGACAAAGCTGGGCCTGGAGGTGAGGGGGGTGTTGGGTGTCGGGGCCAGGCAGTGGAGTGGGGCGTGGGGTGGGCGGGGAGGGGATGTGAGGGGCCAGGGCAGCAGTTTGTAGGACATGATGGGGAGAATTCTTGGGTGTTTCTGCCACGTGGCACCATGTGGGAGGACGTGACGCGCGGGACCCCACTTTCCTGATTTGGATGGAGGCCCCGGCGTGCTCGTGAGCTGTGAGGGAGGGTCACCAGGACCCTGAGGCTGCGCCCAGCCCCATCAGCCAGGTGTCCAGGCCGCTCTGCTGGCGTGCTGGGGATGGGGACCACACCAGAGTTCCCATGGTAAGCAGCTGCAGCCAGGGCAGGGCCAGCCGCTCTGAGGGGAGGGGCCAGCGCTCTGAGGGGAGGGGCCAGCAGCTGAGGGGAGGGGCCAGCAGCTCTGAGGGGTGGGGCCAACAACTCTGAGGGGTGGGGCCAGCAGCTCTGAGGGGTGGGGCCAGCAGCTCTGAGGGGTGGGGCCAGCAGCTCTGAGGGGTGGGGCCAGCAACTCTGAGGGGAGGGGCCAGCAGCTCTGAGGGGTGGGGCCAGCAGCTCTGAGGGGTGGGGCCAGCAGCTCTGAGGGGAGGGGCCAGCCGCTCTGAGGGGTGGGGCCAGCAGCTCTGAGGGGAGGGGCCAGCAGCTCTGAAGGGAGGGGCCAGCAGATGAGGGGAGGGGCCAGCAGCTCTGAGGGGAGGGGCCAGCAGCTCTGAGGGGAGGGGCCAGCAGCTCTGAGGGGAGGAGTCAGCAGCTCTGAGGGGTGGGGCCAGCAGCTCTGAGGGGAGGAGTCAGCAGCTCTGAGGGGAGGGGTCAGCAGCTCTGAGGGGAGGGGTCAGCAGCTCTGAGGGGAGGGGTCAGCAGCTCTGAGGGGTGGGGCCAGCTCTGAGGGGAGGGGCCAGCTCTGAGGGGAGGGGCCAGCTCTGAGGGGAGGGGCCAGCTCTAAGGGGGCCGGGCATGACAGGGCCATCAGCTCTGGAGAGAAGACCTGCTCTGCATCAGGCTCTCCATGAGCAAGGGCAGCCAGCACCTTCCAGAACATGCAGAACCTTCCAGAACACACGCAGAGGCAGCGTGTGGACAGCCTGCTGTGCAGGGGAGGGGAGAGACGCCCCACTGTTGGCTTTACACCAAAGTGACTCGGACAGTTCACAGAGCCGTCCTTTCCCTGTGATTTCCAGGAACTCCCCTCTGCATAACGGATCCAGCTATTAGGGGATCGATTCAGACAGGAGCAGCTGGCCTGGAGCCGGGGTGCACACGTCGGTGTGGCTCCGGCGGGGAGACTCCCCTGGGCCCAAGTCTGCCGTCAGCAGCCAGCAAGAGACACCCACCCTCCCCCCACCAGCCTCGCCCCGCCAGGGACCGTGAGGCTGGCTGGGCGGTCAGTCACCGGCACGGGCCCGCTGGGCACAGCCCGCGTGTGCACACCCACCAGGGTGGCAAGCTCATGACTGCTTCGCGTGAGTGACCTCCAAGACGGAAGCCCCCCGTGGGCACCCGGTGTGAGGGCCCGTGGGCAGGGGCTCCTGAGCGTGCACCCGGTGTGAGGGCCCGTGGGCACCCGGTGTGAGGGCCTGTGGGCACCCGGTGTGAGGGCCCGTGGGCACCCGGTGTGAGGGCCTGTGGGCACCCGGTGTGAGGGCCCGTGGGCAGGGGCTCCTGAGCATGCACTCTCTCTGGGGGAAGCAGACGGGCTCTGAGGAGGCCACCCCCAGTTCGCAGCACCAGGCAGGCCCCGTCCACCGGCTCCCGCGCCTCACCAGTGCCCGCCTCCTCCCCTGCATGTGCTCACCGCGCGGCCTCTGCGTGGCGGGCACAGGGCCTGCCGCCTGGCGCTCCGGTTCCGGGACCTGCACACGGGAAGTGCTCCATAAATGACCAGGCCCTTTCCTCCTCAAGGAAGGGCCCTGGTGTGGGGTTTGCAGCTGAGGAGGAAGGAAATGGGGAGGAGTGGGCAGCTGGTTTGTCCAGCTGGCCTTGAAGGTCACAGCGGGGGACTCTGCCCAGTGGCGGTCGCTGCCAGCGTCAGGTCAGCCGTGGGCTCCCGACCTCCCCGCCAGGCCCCTCGCGTGGCCGCCGTACTGTAAGGCTCTCCCCGGCTCCGCTCCCGGCCTGGGACGGAGGTGGCCGTGGCCCCCTGCGGCCCTCAGGGACCAGCCACGGAAGGCTCCCGCGTACCTCTTCCCACTTCCCTGCAAATTGGCTGGCATAATGGCTCGCCTGGGTTCTGGGCTTAAAGAATTTCCACGCGTGAAGCGCAGACGCCGTGTGGTTTGAAATATCTGTGCCGGAGCCGGGCTGGCTGGGAGCAGTGGCAGAGTCACCACCCGGAGCCCTGCTCACGTCAGGGCGTGGGTGCGGGCCACAGCACCCCGCCACGCCCCACCCAGTCCCGCTGTGCCTGGCCCAGACAGGCCTGGCCGGGTTTGGGGGTGGGGGCTCATCTATGCAGCACACGTGGGTCTGTGCTCTGGCCAGGCTGGCGAGGGGCTGTTGAACGGGGTTCCCCGGCCTCAGCACAGTAGAAACAGCGCTGGGGGAGCGGGGACCCCAGGGCTGGGCGCTGGCTGCCGTGGTGCGGTGGCCACCGGGTCTGGCCTGGCTTCACCGGTGCCCCGATGTGGGAGCTGGGGCCAGCCCTGGGCACTGTGGCTCTCAGAGTCCCTGGCTTGAGGGGCAGCAGGACCAACCAGGCCACAGGGCGTGGGGCCTGCAAGACCTCCAGGACTCGGGCAGGGGTGCGAGGTGTGGGGTGAGGTACTGAGGTCTGCCCGCTCCCGCAGGCCGGGGCCACCTCCTTGCCTTGAAGTGATGTCTCCCCGACCTCGGGATGCTCCACCTCCCCGCGTCCCGGTCCTGGACGCGCCTGAGGACCCCACCGAGCCCCTCTCCCGGGCCTCGCTTCACCTCTGTGTCCACACACAGTCACGTTCCGAGCGCCAGGCTGGGCTCGTCCTGAGTTTGGGGGACACGGCTCGTAGCAGGTGCAGACAAATCCCATGAGAGAGAGGGTCCATCGGGGGGCGGGCAGCGGTGAGGAGCTGAGGGCCGGCGTCCCGAGGCAGCTCTGGGGCCGGGGGCCCTTGGCGGTGTTGGGATCTCACCGCAAGCGGCGCGGTCCCCAGAGAGACACCTAGGTAGAGTTGTCCCTGCACCCCACAGGCGATCGACCTGTCCACCCGAGGCAGGCGGGCAGGACCCAAGCTGGCCGGCCCGCCCCGCGTGGCCTCCCGAAGCATTGCGGGGGAAGGACCCGCAGCCCTGGACTTGGGGCCAGGCTCTGAGGATGCAGCAGCCGTGTGTAAATGTCGGGTCAGATCTGAGGCCCACGTCAGAGGCCTGGCCTTGGAGGCAGGCTCTCGGCAGAAGCCGGGGCCCTGGAGGGTGTCTCCCTTTGAAGTTGGGCTTTCCGGGGGTCTTGGCCATCCTTTCAAAATGTCGTTGCTATTAATAACGCGGCTGCAGGTGGAGGGGGACAGGGCCAAGGCTGGCCACAGCGGAGCTTGGCCTCCACATTCAGAGGAAGTGCGGGAGCCGGGGGGAGCGTGGCCCCGTCCCCAGGGGCTGGGGGGTCCTGGGCAGCACCCCGGGGGCCCGCTCGGCAGCGGGAAGACAGCCAGGGCAGGTCTCGCCCGGTTTAACTTGCCATCACCAACTGGGCCTTTGTCCATCTGTGTGGTGGCCTGTCCGCAGGCACAGCCTGGTCGGGTCCCACGTCTGGTGTGGGGGGTGTTCCTGGGACCGTGTTGGTCTGCAGGTGCTGGGGGGGGCGCACCATCCTTCCCAGAGCCCCAGGACTTGCGTAGACTGCCTGGGCCTCTCATGAGGGGCCTCCCTGGGACTCTGCTCCCCGAGCTGGCCAGACAGGTAGCGCTCACTAGAGTGGCCGTGCAGCGGGGTCCCCAGCGCCACCTAGCCTCTTGCAGCCGTAGTGAGGCCGGGTGGCCAGCGGAGACCCGGGAGCCCGAGGGGGGATGTCCTTGCTGCTCTCAACCCTGCCTGGGAGAGAGAACGGCGAAACACTTGCCCTGATAGCTGGTGCCCGTGGCGGGCAGGGCACGAGGCGGGAGGGCCTGGAGCCTGGAGTGGGCTTCCCCACGCGGGGGAGCAGCCTGAGGACGTGCGGAGAGGTCTCCCTCCTGTTAAATAAAATCCCAGTTGCCAGGCAACACTGGTAGGGAGGCGGGACTTTGTAGGGCTGGACGGTGGGGGGGGGTAAGAGGCCAGGGGCACGGCCTGCTATTGGGCGCTGGCCTCCTCTGGAGGGGAAGCCGTCAGGCTCCCAAGCACCCCAGGAATGGCGTGAGAAGTCCACCCGTCCAGCGACCTGAGCGGAGAGCGTGGTGTGGGCAAGGCTGTGCAGACATGAGGGTGTGGGCAGGGGCGGGCTGCTCGGGCACCCTCGGGGCTCAGGCCTGGGGTGAGCAGCAGCTCTCAGCTCTCCTCAGGGCCCCAGGGCAGAGTGGAGAGCGGGGCCTGTGCACCAGGCAGGGCCCGCCCCGGCCACCACAGAGGGAAAGGGAGGACCGGGGCTGAGCACTGAGACGGGTCTGCCCCGGCCACCACAGAAGGAAAGGGAGGGCCGGGGCTGAGCACTGAGACGGGTCTGCCCCGGCCACCACAGAAGGAAAGGGAGGGCCGGGGCTGAGCACTGAGACGGGTCTGCCCCGGGCAAGGCAGGCAGGCAGGAGAAGCTGCAGCCTGGGACAGGAGAGGCAGGCTCCTCAGCCTCCTGGCCCCCAGAGCCCACGTGTGGCTGTCCCCAGAAGCCACCCAGGCCAGCGGGGGACAGACGCTCCGGCGGGGGCTCCAGCCAGCTGCGATGCGGCCTCTCGCAGGAGCCAGACTGGGTGGAGCGGGCTCGGGAAGCGCAGGCCCTGCCCCTCGCGGGAGCACCCAGTCCCCCGGGTCGCTAATCCAGGCACGGGCAGCTGCGCAGCCATGCCGGGCAGTTATTTCTGGCCCAGAGAATTCCAGCGGAGCGGGCCCTGGGGGCCAGCCGCGCTCCTCCCCAGCCCCCTCCTCCAGCTCCGTTCCCTGTGTTCTGGTCTCTCTCCCCTGGCCTCCGGTGGGTGTGCTGGGCAGGGGTGTGGCTAGGGAGACACCACCTGCTAAGGTCAGCAACCCCCAACTGGGGCAGGATTGCTCCGGGAGCCCCCCTCCCCCAGCCCACCCTGCTGCACGCTGGGCGAGCCCCCGCCGCACGCCCAGGAGGACTCGGCAGGGCCCGCCTTCCTGCAGGCTCTGGGACTGGAGGGGTGGCATCAGGTGCTTTTCCACTCAATTATGCTTTGAAAAGATCCGGAATCAAGCTCTTTATTAAGCGCTAAGCAGAGATGTTAGCGCTCCGCCTAATTAGCATGTTTTTTAAATGGTTGCACAATTAGAGGAAGCTATTGGCACATGTTCGGCTCCCTGGGAGGGACTGCAAGGCCAGGTCCAGCCCTGTGTCCAGGCCAGGAGCATACGTGCGTGTGTGTGTGTGTGTGTGTGTGTGTGTGTGTGTGTGTGTGTGTGTGTGTGTCACAAGGCACATGGAGCAGCAGGCAGTGTGCACACAGGTCCCCATCCCCCGCTCCCTTGTGTGGAACTGGCTCAGGCTGGGCCGACCAGAGGGCCCCCCCACTTGGCTGCCCACCCCTCCCTGTGCCCACGACAGACGGGCCGTGACCCCGCCAGGCTCTCGGTGTTGTGCCGCGGCTGCGCGGAGTGGATGGAGTCCCAGCCCTGGGCTGTGAAGGGCTTGGGCAGCAGCAGGGCCTGGGATGAACTTCCCAGACGCCACTGGCATGGTGAGGATCTGGGCCTGAGAAAGACCCTCGCTGCGGTGGAGCGGGCCTGTGGAGGGGTGCACCGCAGCCATGCGTGGCGGGGCGGAGCTCCCGCGGGAGGGCCCCCCCACCCCCCCACTCCCCCCCCCCCCGCGACCAGCCGAGCACTGGAGCGCAGACAGCTCCATGTTTGGCCTGCTCACCTCCCCCCCGGCCCGGCCGAGCTGGGCGTGAGTCACTCAGGCCCAGGCCCAGCTGTCCGGCCATGTTTCCTGGGCTAGGCTTGTGGGGGGTGGGGGCTCCCAGGTGGGTACTGAGGAAGGAGCAGAGCAGGGTCATAAGGGGCCATAGCGGCCTAAGACCCTGGACCCAGGAGGGGTCAACCAGGAGAGCCCCTCCCCCCGGCTTCCTCTGCCCCCCCGCCCGGCTTTGTGGAGCCCAGGCTGGCCGTGGAGGACGACCCAGCAGCTGAGCCTCCCCCACCCCTCCCTCCCCCTCACGTGACCTCAGGCAGCTGAGCTGGGGCTCCAAGAACTGAGGGACTGGGCTGGGGGGCCGCTGGGTCCCACCCCAGCCAGAACAATGCGTGCATGGTAGGGAGCACCGACTTCCTGGCAGAGCCGGGGCAGGGGGCTGCCTGGGGCACGCGGATCTGCTGCCCCCCACAGTTCTTCCTGTGCAGTACGATGGCCCCCACGCAGGGCCGGCCAGCCCTGTCCAGCGGCGGCTCCTTCCAGTGCCTGCCCCCCACGTGTTCCTCTCCAGAAGACTGCAGCTCCAGGGTGGGGTGGGGCTGGCCCGGGGTCCCGGTGACAGCCGTCCCGGGATCCCCTCGCACTCGGCCCTCATGGGGCCTGCAGGTTCAGCTGCTGGTCATCATGGCAACAGCTCCGGGAAGGAAGAGGAGCTTCCTAATCAGCACGTCCTAGGAGCTAGCGCCCGGACAAGAGCCCCCGGGACTGCCCGCGGGCCCTGGACGCTGTCTGTCCCACCAGCTCCTGGGCTGGATGCCTGCTTCGCCCCGGGCCATGGGCGCTTCACCCAGGCCCCACGCTCAGGGTGTCGGCTCAGGCCAGAGCCCGTGGGCCTGCCCAGGCCCCTCCGAGCACGGCTCAAACGCCGCCCCGGGAGGAAGCAGCCAGGCTCTCTGCAGGCCCATGCTGGGGGTGTCTGTCAACCTGGCCGTGCCCCCAGGTCCCCCTGATTCCCCCTCCTGGTCCGAGACTTGGCTCCATTCTGCCCTTCCTGAGGGTGCAGGCTGAGGTGTGGGTCCCCAGCCATAGCTTGCTGAGCCTTTCTGAGAGGAGGGCCCGGGGCAGGCCCCAGCCGCGGGCCCCGCTCCCCCCAGACCCTTCCAGGAGGGGCACGTGTGCACACCTGTCCCCGTGTGTGACTTTCCCTTGGGTGTTCCAGGATCTCCAGATACCCTGCCCAAGGCCAGCCACTGGCCTGGTGCACAGGGGGGTCTTGCAGGCCCTGAGCCTGCGCTGGACTGGCAGGGGCTCTGCCAGCCCGGGGGCGGGGTCCTCCGTGCTCCAGCAGCCGGAGCCCTGTGCTCTGGCGGTCTCAGAGCTGAGGATGAGTGAATAGATGAGTCAAACCCCAAACCCCCTTGTACAGATGCACACGCTTGGTCTGCTCAGCCATCGCAGGGTGTCTGGCCCGCCTCACAACGTGGCTCTTGTGAATAGTGCAGCGAGGAACATGGGTGTGCAAGTGTCTTTCCAGCATCCTGGCTTGTGTGTGAGAGTGGTATGGCTGGTCCTAGGGACGTTCTAAGTTTAGTCGAGGAATCTCCAAATAGCCACCCAGAGTGGCTGTGCGAGTTGACCTTCCCCCGACATCCCTGCCAGCACGTGCTGTTGTTCGGATTCTCGGTGGCGTGAGGTGGGATCTTACTGCCTCACTGGGCTCTTCCGTGTCGTCTCCACCGGCAAGGGCAGCGCACCCGAGAGCCGTGCTGCTCTCTGTGGGACCGGCTTCCTCCATCATCAACGAGCCTTCCTCCTTGAGCAGACTGGGAAAGGAAGGTTGGCTGCCCTGGAGGAGGGGCGGGCCGTGCGTGGTGAGGGAGGACGTGGTGAAGGAGGACATGGCGGGAGGAGGGGCGGGAGGAGGGGCGGGCCGTGCGTGGTGAGGGAGGACGTGGTGAAGGAGGACATGGCGGGCCGTGCGTGGTGAGGGAGGACGTGGTGAAGGAGGACATGGCGGGCCGTGCGTGGTGAGGGAGGACGTGGCGGGAGGAGGGGCGGGCCGCGCGTGGTGAGGGAGGACGTGGCGGGGGGTGATGCTTCCCGGCACACCGACCTGGAGTGAGTCCGTGGCGCTGCGGGGCCGGTGGGGTCTCCGTGAGGCTCCGGTCCCCTCGTCCCAGGCCCCCCTCTGCTCCTACGAGTCAAGCTGTTGTGGATTTGGTCTAATGGAGCTTAGCCGCCTAAGCAGATTGCGGCAGAGCTGCAGGTGGGATTGGGGTAGCTCATCCTTCTGATCCTCCCGCTGCGCGGCCGTGCCCAGCGCGTCCTGACCATGGGAGGGCAGGGCAGCGGCTGGGCGTGGAGACCCCTGACCCTGGCCCCAGCTAGCGTGGCTGTGGGTCTGCTGTACGGCTCTGGGCCCCTGAGGGTCCCCTGGGTGGGGGTGCCGGGCTGCCGCCGCCCAGGGTCCTCCTCACCCGCCCCCACACCCGTCCTGTCCCCCCACCCCTCCCCCACATACGGGGCCCAGGGGCGGAGCCTGTGTCAGGAGGATGTGTCACTGTGTGGGAGGGGCAGCATCTGAGGGAAAACGTTGGCTCCTTCTGTTTTACTGAGGAGAAACTGAGTCTAGAGAGGTCAAGTGGCAGATTGACCCCCAGCTGTCTAGCCTGGGTGTGAGCCGCCAGACAGGTGTCGGCCTGCGGCCTCGGCGCATGTCAGCCTGGGGCCAGGCCAGGCCGCGTGGCAACAGGACGGGGGCAGTGGTCAGGGCCATCCCGGGTCATGGCATCCTGAGGATGGCAAGGCCCCATGGAGCCCAGCGGGCTCAGATGCCAGGGAGCCCTCAGGGCCGTAGCCGGGTGGGCGAGTGGTGGACTCGGGCTCAGATGCCAGGGAGCCCTCAGGCCCATAGTGGGGTGGGCGAGTGGTGGACTCGGGCTCAGATGCCAGGGAGCCTTCAGGGCCGTAGCGGGGTGGGCGAGTGGTGGACTCGGGCTCAGATGCCAGGGAGCCCTCAGGGCCATAGTGGGGTGGGCGAGTGGTGGACTCGGGCTCAGATGCCAGGGAGCCCTCAGGGCCATAGTGGGGTGGGCGAGTGGTGGACTCGGGCTCAGATGCCAGGGAGCCCTCAGGGCCGTAGCGGGGTGGGCGAGTGGTGGACTCGGGCTCAGATGCCAGGGAGCCCTCAGGGCCATAGTGGGGTGGGCGAGTGGTGGACTCGGGCTCAGATGCCAGGGAGCCCTCAGGGCCGTAGCGGGGTGGGCGAGTGGTGGGCCTCAGTGCAGGGGTGACTGGGCCGCCCGCCCCGCATGGGTGCACCACCTCCCTGGGCTGAGGACGGGAATCGGCCGCTACCCCCTTTCCCAGGAGAGCAGTGTCCCGCTCTTCCCCCACCCCCCCTGCATAGGAAGGGCGGGTGGGCGGGAGAGCGGCCTCTGGGAAGGCGGTTCCACGCGGGGGACTGGGGGCAGCCGAGCCCCGTGCACCCCAGCCCTCCCCTTCCCCCCAGCCCGGCCCGCTTGGCCAGGCCAGACCACTTCAGCACCATGGACAGCGGAGGCCGCCGGCGCCTCCCTCCTGAGCGGCCTCCTCCTGGCTCGTGTGGGGCACGTTGGGGTGTTTATTTGGGGTGCATCGAGCCCAGCCCCCTGGAAAGGACCCCGGCTTTGTCCTAGGAGCATGTTGTGGGCTTGGGCACTAGCAGCGGTGGCCCCGTCCCGGGGAGGAGGGGAGAGCCTCCCGGCGGGTGCCCCTCCTGCCCGGTGCTGGGGCAGCCTGCGTGGCACTGACGACGGAGAGCGCAGCCGCCCGGCCTGGCCTGGCCCGCCCCGGCCCGCAGCGCTGCCCTCGCGGGAGGCTGATTTCTGTTTTCCACAGTCCCATTACAGCAGAGTCTCTCCTTACTGCCGGGCCCATTAAGCGTAATTAGGACGCGCTGGGTGGGAACGGTAATTACATCAGAGGCTCGGAGCCACGGAGCTTGGCGCCACCGTGGGCCGGGGGTCTGGCTGGGAAAGGAGGGGCTAGGATGGGGGGCCCCCCGAGAAGAGGAGCAGGGTCCGGCCCGGCCCTGTCCTCCGCTCCACGCCGGGCCCAATGGCAAAGCAAAGGAAGCTCCTCGAAGGAGGCGCCGGCCCCAGGGCCCTCCTGCCCCGGCCGCTCACATCCCCGGGGCGGGAGCGTGGCCGCAGGCAGGCCGCGTGGCCCGCTGGCCCCAGGACCCTCCTGCCCTGGCCGCTCACATCCCCGGGGCGGGAGTGTGGCCGCAGGCAGGCCGCGTGGCCCGCTGGCCCCAGGACCCTCCTGCCCTGGCCGCTCACATCCCTGGGGCGGGAGCAGGGCCGCAGGCAGGCCGCGTGGCCCGCCTTCCTGCTCTGGGCACACCCGTGTGGCGGGTGGGAGCTCTGTGCTGGTGGCATCCAGCTGCCCTGGGCTGTAGGGGGGGGTGGGGAGGGGCTGTTCAAGGTCTCGTGCTGAGGGCGGTTGCTGCGGTCCCCGCCACAGCGTGGAGACTGGGCTGCTGGCAGGGCCTGTTCTGCCCACGGCTGACTTCCAGAGGCCAATGTCCTACTGGCAGGGCACGGGGGCAGGGGGGCATCTCGGGGTGCTGGGCGTCCCTGAGCTGCCCTCACGCCCAGCCTCAGGTGCTCTGGCTCGGGGCCCAGGCGGCCCCGGTGGCTGGCCCCTTCCCAGAGATGCCTGGACTCTGGGCCAACACAGGCCCCTGCTGCCACCTTGTGGCCCCTCTCGGGACATGCATTCTTGCTCCAAGGTAGTCCCTGCGGCCTGGGGACACAGGGTGGAGCCGCACCCCGGGTGGGTAAGGTGCGCCCCACGGGGTGGGTGTCCTCTCCGAGTGCTCCTTAACCCGCCCCCCGCACGTGGTTCGAGCACGTCAGCATGCTGGTGATCATGCTCAACTGTGTGACCCTCGGCATGTTCCGGCCCTGCGAGGACGTGGAATGCCGCTCGGAGCGCTGTCACATCCTGGAGGTGGGCAGGGGCGGGGCGGGGGGGGGCGGGGGAGGGCCCAGACCCCCAGTCCTGACCGCCTTCTCTGCCAGGCCTTCGATGACTTCATCTTCGCCTTCTTCGCGGTGGAAATGGTCATCAAGATGGTGGCCCTGGGGCTGTTTGGGCAGAAGTGCTACCTGGGTGACGCTTGGAACAGGCTGGACTTCTTCATTGTCATGGCGGGGTAGGCCCGGAGCCAGGGGGTGGTGCCGGGATGGGTGTGAGGGGGGGCAGGGGGTCTGTGAGCCATCCTCGGGGTCCGCGTGGGCGAGGCTCTCCTGTGTGGACATCCCCTCCGCCTCCGCCCCCTCCCCAGCATGATGGAGTACTCGCTGGACGGACACAACGTGAGCCTCTCGGCCATCCGCACGGTGCGCGTGCTGCGGCCCCTGCGTGCCATCAACCGTGTGCCCAGTAAGTACCTGGCCGCCCCAGACCTCGTCCCCGCCTCTCAGAGCCAAGGCCGTGCCAGGGGACCCCACCACTCCGAAAACACCAGCCTCTCCCTCTGTGCGGAGGCTGGCAGGCCCTCCCGGTGGGGCGGGGAGGAGAGCTGCGCTCTGCCCTGGGACGGAGCCCCAGCCCGGGGGCGGGAGGAGCCTGGCCCGGGCAGTACAGGGCCGGTGCCACGGACAGCCCTTCAGGGCCGCAGCCGCGAGTGGGCCAGGAGGGGCCCTGCATCTCCCGTCCTGTGTGCGGACGGCTTGCAGGCGGTGGTCAGCGGTTTGGACGGCCGCTCTGGACACTGTGGTCTACTGAGCACAGCAGGGGGCTGGGTTTTCCTTACGTGTTCAGCAGCCAAATGGAGCTGCTTAGTTTGGGGGCAAGAGCACAGTGCCCAGAGTGTGGTGTGTGTGCACACGCGTGTGCAGTGTGCCTGGGCACGTGCACCACCGTTCCCACTAGGTACCTTGGTCCTGAGGCCTTGGCACCAGGGGCTGCTCTGCCCTTGCAGTGGTTACATCCACAGGGGGTGGCGGGGCACCCTAGCCCAGCCCTGGAGCTGCCTTGCGGAGGCTGGTCTCCAGGGGGAAATCACTGACCGCCTCTGAGCTCAGTACTGTCACAGTGAAATACTCCCCAGGCCCCGGGCAAGGTGTGGGGCGAGGGGTGAGGGAGGGGCATGGGGGTGTCTGGACCCTGGGCCCATTGCTGCACTGTCTGCCCGGCAGCGCCTCGGGCTTCCGCGTCTGGGCCACCTGTTGGATGCTGGGTGGGTGGTCTGCGGGTGTCAGCTGCCAGGGAAGCGCGTCCACGCTGGCGGGCGGCCCTCGGGGCTGCCGGCTCGTCTGCCCGGGGCCGCGCACTCCGTTGGCCTTGTGACCATGTGGGCTGTGGTATCCTCCGGTGGCTTTCTCCATCGGCGCCCGCTGAGCGCAGCTCACCCCCGCTCTGTCTGCGGCCTCGACTGACCCCGCCCGGGTCCTGGGGAGGGGGCTGCACCCGGCCAGGGGTCTGGGAGGGGCAGGCCCAGGACCGAGCAAGGGACATCTGAGCCTGTGGGGACCCCCTTCCTAGATTGTTCACATCCACACAGCCTGTGACTCCAAGCAGCAGTGAGTTAGCGCCCCCAGGCTGCTGGATGCCAGAGTGGGCGTTCCTTCCTCCTCCAGAAGGCACAGGCTGAGCTGTGTGGCTGGGGCCTGCGTGTGTCTGGGGCACGTGGCTGGGGCCTGCGTGTGTCCGTGGCGTGTGTCTGGGGCCTGCGTGTGTCTGGGGCACGTGGCTGGGGCCTGCGTGTGTCCGTGGCGTGTGTCTGGGGCCTGCGTGTGTCTGGGGCGCGTGGCTGGGGCCTGCGTGTGTCCGTGGTGCGTGGCTGGGGCCTGCGTGTGTCTGGGGCGCGTGGCTGGGGGCCTGCGTGTGTCCGTGGCACGTGGCTGGGGCCTGCGTGTGTCTGGGGCGCGTGGCTGGGCCTGCGTGTGGCTGGGGCGTGTGGCTGGGCCTGCGTGTGTCCGTGGCGCGTGGCTGGGGCCTGCGTGTGTCCGTGGCACGTGGCTGGGGCCTGCGTGTGTCTGTGGTGCGTGCTGGGGCCTGCGTGTGTCTGTGGCGTGTGGCTGGGGGCCTGCATGTGTCCGTGGCACGTGGCTGGGCCTGCGTGTGTCTGGGGCGCGTGGCTGGGCCTGTGTGTGTCTGGGGCGTGTGGCTGGGCCTGCGTGTGTCCGTGGCGCGTGGCTGGGGCCTGCGTGTGTCCGTGGCACGTGGCTGGGGCCTGCGTGTGTCTGTGGTGCGTGGCTGGGGCCTGCCTGTGTCTGGGGCGTGTGGCTGGGTCTGCGTGTGTCCGTGGCGCATGGCTGGGGCCTGCGTGTGTCCGTGGCACGTGGCTGGGGCCTGCGTGTGTCCGCAGCGCGTGGCTGGGGCCTGCGTGTGTCTGTGGTGCGTGGCTGGGGCCTGCGTGTGTCCGTGGCGCGTGGCTGGGGCCTGCGTGTGTCCGTGGTGCATGGCTGGGGCCTGCGTGTGTCCGTGGCGTGTGGCTGGGGCCTGTGTGTGTCCATGGCGTGTGGCTGGGGCCTGTGTGTGTCCACGGCATGTGGCTGGGGCCTGTGTGTGTCCACAGCGTGTGGCTGGGGCCTGTGTGTGTCCGTGGCGTGTGGCTGGGGCCTGTGTGTGTCCATGGCGTGTGGCTGGGGCCTGTGTGTGTCCACAGCGTGTGGCTGGGGCCTGTGTGTGTCCACGGCATGTGGCTGGGGCCTGTGTGTGTCCACGGCGTGTGGCTGGGACCTGCGTGGCCTGCACGCAGCGGCACGCCGGGTGGGCGGGTACGGGCCTTGGTTCAAGCTGTGCCCAGCACACAGCCCAGCCTGCCCCCGCAGGCATGCGGATCCTGGTCACCCTGCTGCTGGACACGCTGCCCATGCTGGGCAACGTTCTGCTGCTCTGCTTCTTCGTCTTCTTCATCTTCGGCATCGTGGGCGTGCAGCTCTGGGCCGGCCTCCTGCGCAACCGCTGCTTCCTGGACAGCGCCTTTGTCAGGTGGGCCCCTGCCCCGCGTCCCCCGCCTGGCCAGCCGGCCCCCTTGCCCCAGCACGGCCCCCCGGGGCCACCCAAGGCAGGGGCGCGGCACGTGTGCTGTGAGCCAGCGCTCGCTGCCCACGCCCCCGCTTGGACTGGCTGCCCACAGGCCCAGGTTTCAGCTCTGCTCCCTGCTCTCAGATTCTGGCACTTTCCTGGGGTGGGGGTAAGGCAGTGGGGCTGGATCAGAACAGGCCCCACTTGGGAGGAGGACCGGGGGAAGGAGGAGGAGGAGGAGGAGGGCTGCAGCCGCTCCTGGCCACGGGAAGAAGGCAGGGCAGGTCCACGGCTCCTTGGGCCGCGTCACGAGCGGCGGAGGGGGTGTGGGGGGCGGAAGGTGGAGCTCCGCCACAGGGGCGCAGGCCCCACACCCCCCGACCGTGGCCCCGCCTCCCTCCCCCATCCAGGAACAACAACCTGACGTTCCTGCGGCCGTATTACCAGACGGAGGAGGGGGAGGAGAACCCGTTCATCTGCTCCTCACGACGGGACAACGGTATGCAGAAGTGCTCACACATCCCCGGCCGCCGCGAGCTGCGGGTGCAGTGCACGCTGGGCTGGGAGGCGTACGGGCAGCCGCAGGCCGAGGCCGGGGGCGCCGCCCGCAACGCCTGCATCAACTGGAACCAGTACTACAACGTGTGCCGCTCGGGGGACTTCAACCCCCACAACGGCGCCATCAACTTCGACAACATCGGCTACGCCTGGATCGCCATATTCCAGGTGGGCACCGCGGGGGGGCAGCGGGCGCCGGGGCGTGTGAAGCGGGGACCCCGAGATAGACGCCCGCGTGGGAGGGTGTGGTGCCGGTCACCCCGCCACGGTGTCCGGGCGCTTCCCTCCCCAGGTGATCACGCTGGAGGGCTGGGTGGACATCATGTACTACGTCATGGACGCCCACTCCTTCTACAACTTCATCTACTTCATCCTGCTCATCATCGTGAGTGGGGGGGGGAGAGTGGGGGGGCAGCGTCCCCCGGCCCAGCCCTGGAGTGCGTGGCCCCCGGCACAGCCCTGCACCGGGACCCTCTTTGGGGAGGGTGGCTAAGGAGAAAACCGGCCGTGGGCTGCGCAGCATCGGCGGAAGGACCGCGTAGCCGTCGCGGATGGCCGTGTGGGGACAGACCGGAGGAGGGATGGCCACGTGGGCGGCCCCGCGGTGGGGGGGGGCGCTCCACGGACGCGGCCTCTCCCGCCCCTCCGTCACGGCCGCCCCCAGGCCCGGGGTCACCCGTGGTCGCCCCGCAGGTGGGCTCCTTCTTCATGATCAACCTGTGCCTGGTGGTGATCGCCACGCAGTTCTCGGAGACGAAGCAGCGTGAGAACCAGCTGATGCGGGAGCAGCGTGCCCGCTACCTGTCCAACGACAGCACGCTGGCCAGCTTCTCGGAGCCGGGCAGCTGCTACGAGGAGCTGCTCAGGTACGTGGGCCACGTCCTCCGCAAGGTGAAGCGCCGCAGCCTGCGCCTCTATGCACGCTGGCGGGGCCGCGGCCACGCGAAGCCCGACCCCGGCAGCGGCCAGGGCCCCGGCCCGCGGCCCCCGCGCGCCCGCAGGCGCACCGCCTCCGTCCACCACCTGGTCTACCACCACCACCACCACCACCACCACCACTACCACTTCAGCCACGGCGACCCACGCCGGCCCGGCCCGGAGCCCGGCACCGGAGACAACAGGCTGGTCCCGGCGGGCGCGCCGCCCTCCCCCCCGTCCCCCGGCCACGGGCCGCCCGACCCTGAGTCCGTGCACAGCATCTACCACGCCGACTGCCACGTGGAGGGGCCCCAGGAGAGGGCACGGGCGGCGCAAGCCGCAGCCACGGCGGCCGCCGGCCTCAGGCTGGCCTCGGGACTGGGCGCCATGAACTACCCCACCATCCTGCCATCGGGGACCATCGGCGGTGGCGGCAAAGACAGCATGGGCGCCGGCCCCAGGGGGAAGCAGGCTGCGGGACGCAGCCCCCTGAGCCCCTATGAGAAGATCCAGCACGTGGTCGGGGAACACGGTGAGGCCCGGGCCACGCTCCTGGAGGGTGTTAAGTGGGGAGGGGCCCTGCGCAGGGGTGGGGCCCTGCGGGCCGGCCCCAGGCACCTGGGCACCCAGCTCCAGCTGTGAGGAGCAGAGGGATGAGGTACACGGGGGTCCTGTCAGCATGGGGACTCAGGTGGTTGTTAGGAACCGTGAGTCCACTCAGTTTGGGGTGGGGACGCCCAGCGGCGTAGTGAGCCGACGTCTGCACACCACGGCTGCCGGCGCCTCCTGGGTACAGACGCTCTGTCCCTGCCCGTGGTCCACGCCCAGGGTGACAGGAGTCCTGGCGTGGGGAAAGGGTGTGTGAGTGTGTGTGTGTGTGTGTGTATGTGAGTGTGCCAGCTGTGCCAGCTTCGTGTGTGTGTGTGCCAGCTGTGTGTGTGTGCCAGCTGTGTGTGTGTGCCAGCTGTGTGTGTGTGCATGTGTGTGTGTGCGTGTGTGTGTGTGTGCCAGCTGTGTGTGTGTGTGCCAGCTGTGTGTGCGTGTGTGTGTTCGTGTGTGTGTGCGTGTGTGCCAGCTGCATGTGTGTGTGTGCGTGTGTGTGCGCTGAGGTAAGCGTGCCAGGCGTAGGAACGTGCTGGGTGTGCACAGAGGTGAGTTCCATCTGCACCGGGGAGCGTGCCCGCGTGCACGGAGGGGTGTCCGCAGGAGTGCGCGGAGACTTGCCGGGGTGTGTGAGTGTGCGGTGCGTGTGCCTCGGTGAGCAGAAGCCTGTGCAGGTGTGAGTGCCGCAGGACCCGGAGACCGGGCCGCTTGGGACATAGACACCCGCCGTCCACCTGCACTCGCGTCGTAGCCCGGAGTGGGGTTGGTCCCCCAGCATCGCCGCGGGGTCTCCCGTGCGGTGTCGCGTTTTCCTCCCCTGGAGCTGACCCCCCCCCGCCCCGTCTCCTTCCACAGGCCTGGGCCAGGCCCCCAGCCACCTGTCCGGCCTGAGCGTGCCCTGCCCCCTGCCCAGCCCCCAGGCGGGCACGCTGACCTGCCAGCTGAAGAGCTGCCCCTACTGTGCCCGCGCCCTGGAGGACCCGGAGCTGGAGCTGAGCGGCTCGGAGAGCGGGGACTCCGACACCCACGGCGTCTACGAGTTCACGCGGGACCTGAGGCACGGCGACCACCGGGACCCCATGCAGCCCCCGGCGGACACAGCCGCCCCGGGCAGCCCCCCACGGCTGCCGCAGCGGCAGGGGAGCTCGGGCTGGCCCGGGAGCCTGGGCCGCGCATGGGCCACCTTCAGCGGCAAGCTGGGCCGCATCGTGGACAGCAAGTACTTCAACCGCGGCATCATGGTGGCCATCCTCATTAACACGCTGAGCATGGGCGTCGAGTACCACGAGCAGGTGGGCGGGCGGGGGCGCCGTGTCCACCCAGCCCTCCCGGGCACAGGGGCCAGGGGCCCACAGGAGGGCAGGCAGGGCAGATTGCGTGTGGGCGCTGGACCCGCAGGGGCTGTCTGTGTGGTTGTTTTCATTTTTGCCAGTCAGTCCTGGGGCTTGAACTCGGGGCCCGAGCTACTTTTGCTCAAGGCTAGCACTCTACCGCTTGAGCCACAGCGTTTTCTGTGTATGTGATACTAAGGAACCGAACCCAGGGCTTCATGCCTGCTAAGCAAGCACTCTACCACTGAGCCACATTCCCAGCCCCTGTGTGTGGATTTTTTTTTTTTAATCATCGCTCAACAAATACGATTCCTTGAGCTGGTCTCTTTGGAGTAGCACACACAGCCCGTGGGGCTTCCGCTCTGGGTGAGGCTGTGAGAAGGCCAGACCCACCTCCCCCCCGACACACGAAGCCCAGGGACCAGAGACCCTAGAGCATTCACCCAGCTGCCTCGGTCCGTGGACTCAGGCCCAGATCTCTCTCGGTGCCCACTAGGGCCCCTCGGGCTGGGATGGTGAGCACACGGGCGTGGGGGGAGACCGGCCAGGTCCAGTGTGAAGCACACCTGCTCCGGGGACAGCAGCGCGGCCACGGCCTCTAAATCTGCTCTGAGTGAGGGAACGGATCTCTCTGCTCTCCAGGCTTTTCCAGTCGCTTGTTTCCTTTCATCTTCTGTTTTGGGGGAATCTACTGTTAGCCCCAGGCAGGCCCAGGGCAGGGCCGCCCCCCCTCCCCCAAGAGCTGGGTGAACGGCGCAGGCAAGGCCAGCCACCTGCGTGCGGATAGGCGCACGCGTGCAGCACGTGGACCCCTGGCTTCCTCCCGTGGCCGCAGCCGCAGAGCCAGCCTCCGAGGGGCTGATCACCCCTCCCTACCCACAGCCTGACGAGCTCACCAACGCCCTGGAGATCAGCAACATCGTCTTCACCAGCATGTTTGCCCTGGAGATGCTGCTGAAGCTGCTGGCGTGCGGCCCGCTGGGTTACATCCGGAACCCCTACAACATCTTCGACGGCATCATCGTGGTCATCAGGTGCGCCCAGGGCCTGGGAAGCTGGGCTTGGGTGGAGACCTCACCTGCTTCCTGCATGCTGGGCTGACCAGAGGCCACTCTGGTTCTGGGCTGGTGACCCTGGCCCCGGGGCCAGGCCCGGCCCCCCCCAGCTCACGGCGGGAACTCTGGCCCGCAGCGTGTGGGAGATCGTGGGGCAGGCGGATGGCGGGCTGTCGGTGCTGCGCACGTTCCGGCTCCTGCGGGTGCTGAAGCTGGTGCGCTTCCTGCCCGCGCTGCGGCGCCAGCTCGTGGTGCTCATGAAGACCATGGACAACGTGGCCACCTTCTGCATGCTGCTCATGCTCTTCATCTTCATCTTCAGGTGCGCTCTGCGGGCGCGGCCGGCAGACGGGGCGGGGTGCAGCCCTGGAGCGGCCCGGGGCGGCCGGGAGGCGGGGAAGGGAGCAGAGGCCCGCGCGGCCCTGCGTGGTCCCCGGAGGTTGCCTGCCGCGGCTCTCATGAGCGTCCCCGTGCTCCGGGGGCTCTGGTGGGTTCACAGAGGCAGGGTGGAGACGGAGAACCCCTCAGACAGACAGATAGACATAGACTGGGGACAGGGCCTGGGTCCCAGCGGAGCTCCCGAGCACTCCCTGTGTTCTGGCTGGGCCCGGCGAGGGTGTTAGGAGGATGGGCAGACCGAGGTGGGCATCCCCGCACGGACGGCTGCCCGGAGCCAGGCGGCCTCCAGTTGTGCCACCCCTCAGCAGGAGAGTCTCTGCAGCCCCGGGGCCCGTCAGTGCTTACAGAGCGCGGGCGTGGGGTGGAGGGGAGGGCCCCCCGTGCTCAGTGCCCGCCCCCTGCAGCATCCTGGGCATGCACCTCTTTGGCTGCAAGTTCAGCCTGAAGACAGACACGGGGGACACCGTCCCCGACAGGAAGAACTTTGACTCTTTGCTGTGGGCCATCGTCACTGTGTTCCAGGTAGGCGACACACAGGATGGCCTCCCGACGCGCGGGGTTGGGGGGCTGCGGGGCCGGGGGTGACCAGGGCGGGCCCGCAGATCCTGACGCAGGAGGACTGGAACGTGGTGCTCTACAACGGCATGGCCTCCACCTCCTCCTGGGCCGCCCTCTACTTCGTGGCGCTCATGACCTTCGGCAACTATGTGCTCTTCAACCTGCTGGTGGCCATCCTGGTGGAGGGGTTCCAGGCAGAGGTGAGGGGCGGGGAGCCGCAGGGCTGGGTCCCTCCGCACACCCACCCCTGCTCCGCCCGCTCCCAAGGCAGAGGGTCCCACACTGGAGCCTCACGCTGCCTCCGCCACCTGGGTGCAGGGGGACGCCACCAGATCCGACACTGATGAGGACAAGACATCTGCTCACTTTGAGGAAGACCTGGACAAGTTCAGAGACCTGCGGGCCACAGGTCTGTGTGTGGGTGCTGGGTGGGCGGGGCTTGTAGGAGGGCCCACCCACTCCGAGTGGTGGGGGCGGGGCTTGCAGGAGGCCCACCCACTCCCTGGATGATGGATGGGAGGAGCTTGCAGGAGGACCCACCCACGCCCTGAGTGAGTGATGGGTGGGTGGGCTTATAGGAAGGAGGGTGGGACTTAGGGTGGGGCTTACAGGACTCTGAGTGATGGATGGGCGGAGCTTGCAGGAGGACCCCCTTTCACTCCCAGAGTGGGTGATGGGTGGGGGGGCTTGCAGGGGGACCCTCCCTCCACTCCTGGAGCCCTGAAGGCTCAAGGACTCACTACCACCAGAGATGAAGACATACTCGCTGGCAGTGACCCCCAATGGGCACCTGGAAGGCCCGGGCAGCCTGCCCCCACCCCTCATCATGCACACGGCCGCCACGCCCATGCCCACCCCTAAGGGCTCCCCGCACCTGGACGCGGCCCACGGCCTCGTGGACTCACGGCGTGGCAGCAGCAGCTCCGTGGACCCTCAGCTCGGGGACCAGAAGTCTCTGGTAGGCACCGTCCCTGGGCCTAAGATGCCCACCGTGACATAGGTCAGCGCTGGGGCCTGGAGCTGGAGGCCTTAGCCGCCGCTCTTGGTCAGCTTTTCCACCCGACCAGCCCGTCAGAGCCTCCAGGGTCTCCAGACAAACCACGGGCAGGGCTCGGCCGTGCCGCGGCCGCCCCGGCTCCCGGAAGCCTAAGACCCAGTGTGGGTGGGCGGAGGCCTGGGCAGGGACACCAGGGCGCTCGGGGAAGCCACACACCCCGAGAGACAGCGCGTCCCCACCAGTGCCGGGGCCGTGGGGAGGTGGCGGAGACGTGCTAGCGGTGAGTGAGTCAGCGTGGCTGCGACCCCTGGGTCCTGAGACGGCAGCTCTCTGCTCCCTGCCAGTCCGCGGGTTGAAATCTTTGCCGCCAGACGCTTGCTGGGTGAGCCTCCCGCCGCGCCAGGCGTGGGCCACCCCCGTGGCAGGCAGTGTCCCCTCCCGGCCAGGGGGGTGACCCCCATGCCGTGACGGCGACGGCCGTGGGGCCCGGAAGCCGCGGGGGGCGCGGGCCGGTGCCAGCCCGCTCGCTCTCCCCCCGCAGGCCAGCCACCGCAGCTCCCCCTGCGCCCCCTGGGGCCCCGGCAGCGCCTGGAGCAGCCGGCGCTCGAGCTGGAACAGCCTGGGCCGCGCGCCCAGCCTCAAGCGCCGCAGCCAGAGCGGGGAGCGCGAGTCCCTGCTGTCGGGAGAGGGTAAAGGCAGCACCGACGACGAGGCCGAGGGCGGCAGGCCCGGGCCGGGCCGCCCAGGCTCCCCGCCGCGGCCCTGCGCCTCCCCGCCGCGCCGGGCCGCGTCCCTGGACCGCCGCAGCACGCCGGACCTGAGGCCCCCCCGGCCAGCCGCGCTCCTGCCCGCCAGATTCCAGGACTGCAACGGGCAGACGGTGGCCCTTCCCAGCGAGTTCTTCCTGCGCATCGACAGCCACAAGGAGGACGCCACGGAGTTCGATGACGACGTGGAAGATGTGAGTGGGGGGGAGCGGGGAGGCGGACCCACGCCCGGCCCCAGGGACCCAGGAGGCGGGGAGAGCTCGGACAGGCCCCGGAGGCCTCTGGCCTCAGCCAGTCCCAGAGCTGCCCCTGAGCTCTCTGTTCTGCTGAGCGCTGGCAGGGGAGCAGGGGAAGCGCTCTCTGGGAGGGTGTGGACCCCAGCAGGGCCCCTCCCCTAGCCGGGCAGGGGGGGCGAGGCTGGCCGGCACGTGGCAGGAGGGCACGGGATGCGGCGTGGACGGGACCGACTGACGCCACCTCCCCTTCCTCCAGAGCTGCTGCTTCCGCCTGCACAAGGTGCTGGAGCCCTACACCCCCCAGTGGTGCCGAAGCCACGAGACCTGGGCCCTGTACCTCTTCTCCCCGCAGAACAGGTAGGGCGCCAGCCCCCACCAGCCACTGGGAGGGGCAGGCCCGGCCCCGCCCGGCCCGGCCACAGGCACGCCCTGGGACCGCTCCCAGCATGCCTCCCGCTTCCTGGCCGCCCCCCAGGCTGCGCGTCTCCTGCCAGAAGGTCATTGCGCACAAGATGTTTGACCACGTGGTCCTGGTCTTCATCTTCCTCAACTGCATCACCATCGCCCTGGAGAGGCCGGACATCGACCCCGGCAGCACCGTGAGTCCCGCGGCAGGGGCCGCCCCGGGGGTCGGGGGGACGCCAGGCCAGATGGACAGCCCTCCCCAACACGGCTTCCCTCCCTGCAGGAACGGGCCTTCCTCAGCGTCTCCAACTACATCTTCACAGCCATCTTTGTGACAGAAATGATGGTGAAGGTACATACGTGACCCGTATGTATGGGGGCCCCAGCACGCCTGCACACGCTCCCCGGGACACGCCTGCACACGCTCCCTGCAGGTGGTGGCCCAGGGCCTGCTGTGGGGCGAGCACGCATACCTGCAGAGCAGCTGGAACGTGCTGGATGGGCTGCTGGTTCTGGTGTCCCTGGTAGACATCGTCGTGGCCATGGCCTCGGCCGGTGGCGCGAAGATCCTGGGCATCCTGCGCGTGCTGCGTCTGCTTCGGACCCTGCGGCCTCTGAGGTGGGTGTGGGGCCGCGGGCGGGCGGGCGGGCGGGCGGGCGACCCTCCGCCCTCCCAGGCAGCTCTCGGGCCACCCTCCGCCCTCCCGGGCAGCTCTCGGGCCACCCTCCGCCCTCCCGGGCAGCTCTGGGCCACCCTCCGCCCTCCCGGGCAGCTCTGGGCCACCCTCCGCCCTCCCGGGCAGCTCTGGGCCACCCTCCGCCCTCCCGGGCCACCCTCCGCCCTCCCGGGCAGCTCTCGGGCCACCCACCCTCGGCCCGGCGGCCAGTGCGCGGTGTGTGCCCAGCGGCCTGCCCCCTCTGCCCGGTCCAGGGTCATCAGCCGGGCCCCGGGCCTCAAGCTGGTGGTGGAAACGCTGATCTCGTCGCTCAGGCCCATCGGCAACATTGTGCTCATCTGCTGTGCCTTCTTCATCATCTTCGGCATTCTGGGCGTGCAGGTGTGTGGCCTGCTGGCCTGGGGTGGTGGGAAGGCACGTGGGGAGGTCCGGGACCAGGCCCCAGGTGATAGCCCCACCTTCCAGCTCTTCAAGGGCAAGTTCTACTACTGCGAGGGGGCGGACACCAGAAACATCTCCACCAAGGCCGAGTGCCGGGCTGCCCACTACCGCTGGGTGCGGCGCAAGTACAACTTCGACAACCTGGGCCAGGTAGGTGCAGGGGGGGTGCCCGTGGGGGCATCTGGAGGCCTGAGGGCATGCGCGCGCGGCCCCCTACCACGTGGGTGACCTGCCCTGCCCCTGCCCGCAGGCGCTGATGTCCCTGTTTGTGCTGTCCTCCAAGGACGGCTGGGTGAACATCATGTACGACGGGCTGGACGCCGTCGGCGTCGACCAGCAGGTGCGTATGGTGAGGGTGGCCACCAGCCAGAGCGCGTCTGGGGCCCCAGGACCTGCCCTCCCCTGGACCTGGGCCAGCCAGGCCACTCCCGGGACCTGCCCCCCCCCCGGGACCTGGGCCAGCCGGGCCACCCCGGGACCTGCCCCCCCGGGACCTGCCCCCCCCCGGGACCTGGGCCAGCCAGGCCACCCCCGGGACCTGACCAGCCAGATCACCCCCGGGAGCTGGGCCAGCCGGGCCACCCCCAGGACCTGACCAGCCAGATCACCCCCGGGACCTGGGCCAGCCAGATCACCCCCAGGACCTGGGCCAGCCGGGCCACCCCGGGACCTGCCCCCCCCGGGACCTGCCCCCCCCGGGACCTGGGCCAGCCGGGCCACCCCCAGGACCTGGCCAGCCGGGTCACCCCCGGGACCTGACCAGCCAGATCACCCCTGGGACCTGGGCCAGCCGGGTCACCCCCGGGACCTGCCCCCCCCGGGACCTGGGCCAGCCGGGCCACCCCCAGGACCTGACCAGCCAGATCACCCCTGGGACCTGACCAGCCGGGTCACCCCCGGGACCTGGGCCAGCCTGGTCACCCCCGGGACCTGCCCCCCCCCGGGACCTAGGCCAGCCGGGTCACCCCCGGGACCTGGGCCAGCCTGGTCACCCCGGGACCTGCCTCCCCCGGGACCTGCCCCCCCCCCGGGACCTGGGCCAGCCGGGTCACCCCCGGGACCTGGGCCAGCCTGGTCACCCCCGGGACCTGCCCCCCCCCGGGACCTAGGCCAGCCGGGTCACCCCCGGGACCTGGGCCAGCCAGATCACCCCCGGGACCTGGGCCAGCCTGGTCACCCCGGGACCTGCCTCCCCCGGGACCTGTCCCCCCCCCGGGACCTGGGCCAGCCTGGTCACCCCGGGACCTGCCTCCCCCGGGACCTGTCCCCCCCCCGGGACCTGGGCCAGCCGGGCCACCCCCGGGACCTGGGCCAGCCGGGTCACCCCCGGGACCTGACCCCTGCCCGGGACCTGGCCTGCGGTGGGCACGGTGCCCGGGCAGGTGGGGACCCACCACCTTGTCGCCCAGCCCGTACAGAACCACAACCCCTGGATGCTGCTCTACTTCATCTCCTTCCTGCTCATCGTCAGCTTCTTCGTGCTCAACATGTTCGTGGGGGTGGTGGTGGAGAACTTCCACAAGTGCCGGCAGCACCAGGAGGCGGAGGAGGCGCGCCGGAGGGAGGAGAAGCGGCTTCGGCGCCTGGCGCGGCGGCGCAGGAGTAAGGCGCGCAGGGGGGCGGGGGCCGCAGCTCCCCTGCGGTGGCCAGCCGTGGCCCCGGGACGCCGCGTGGGCCCAGCTCCCTGGCCTGCGGGTCCCACGTGGACACCCTGGCCCGTGGGCCGGGCCCCGTGGACACTGGGGCCACGTCCCAGGCCTGCAGCCCAGAGTCCGAATGGCTCTGCACAGGGCCACCTTCCGCAGAGGTCTTGGCAGGGGGACGGCAGCGGGCAGCCAGGGTGTCCAGGAGGCTCCCCCAAGGGCCCCAGGAGCCAGATGGGACCCCCCCAGACTCCCTCCCGTGTGTGAGGGCCAGGTCCCCGCCCCACAGGACCAGGGGTTGCCGCTTGGGAGCAGGGGGGCTGCTGCACAGGCCCCGGGGAGCCCGGGCAGCCGCTCAGACGTCTCCTTGTCTTTCCAGGCACTTTCCCCAACCCAGGTACCTGCCCCATCCCGCATCGCATGCTCGGCCCGCCGCTGCCACCGCGGGGAAGGGTGGGCGCGGGTGCCAGGGCGGTGGGCCCCGCGGGCAGGAGGAGGGGCTGTGGCTTGCCGCGTGGTCCCTTGCCGCTCGTGCCTGTCCCCCGCCCCGTGCCGGCCGCGTGCACGCTCCCCGCCATGCTCCGGGGAGCCCTCCCCCCCGCTCCTGCAGCCCGAGGCAGCCCTGCATCCGTGGTGACCTCTGGTGGCCGGCTGGCCCGAGCTCCCCAGCGGCTGCATGCTGGACGGGGGCGCATGGGGGGCTGGCATCTGCTCCCCGGCCCTGGGCCTCCCACCCTCCCGGCAGGGTGCATGGTTCTGTGGCTGAGGTGGTCCCGGGTGTGGGATGCGCTCTGGTGCTGTGGCTCTGGCGTATGCGCATGCCGGGCGGCGCCCGCAAGGCTCCGAGCCCGAGGCCCCCGGGGGGCCCAGTGGCCCCGAGGGGGACAAGGAAGGGCCGACCTGGGGGCCAGCAGAGCCCAGACTGGGAGGTAGAAGAAGGGTCGCTCTGCCTCATCAGCAAAGTGTCTGAGTCCTAATAACGGCCCAGGGCAGACGCAGAGGCAGGCCTCGGGCCGTCTAGCCTTGAGGCCCAGGAAGGCGGGGTCTAAGTGAGGGCTCGGGTGGGTGGAGGGGCTGCGCTGCCGCCACACCCTTCCTGTAACCCAGGGCCCCACCATCCAGGAGACCAAGCCGGCCGCAGGGGCCGGGGCTGGCAGGGCCCTGGAGCTGCCCGGGGGCTGCCTGGGACGGGTGCCGCCGCCCCCCCTCCCCGGCGACAGGTGCAGGCAGCCCTGCCACGCTCACCGGCCCCCTCCCCGCAGAGGCCCAGCGCCGGCCCTACTACGCAGACTACTCCCACACACGCCGCTCCATCCACTCGCTGTGCACCAGCCACTACCTGGACCTCTTCATCACCTTCATCATCGGCCTCAACGTCATCTCCATGTCCATGGAGCACTACAACCAGCCCAAGGTGGGCCCTGGGGCGGGGAGGGGGGAGGGCGGGCTGGGGGAGGGCAAGGGCCTGGGCGGGGGAGGGTGGAGGGTGGGCTGGGGGAGGGCAGGGGCCTGGGCGGGGGGAGGGGGGCTGGGACCCAGCTGGGCCCGTGCTGGGAAGCCCCGCAGCCCCGCAGAGCACTGGCCACCGCTGTCCACAGGGAGGGACCCGCTGCATCCCAGAGGTCCCCGCACGTCCCCATTTCCATCCTGCCCGTCTGCCCCTTGACAGCAGGATTCGGGCCGAGCGCGGTGGGCAGCAGCTGCCCCGCCCCTCCCAGGGAAGCGGGGGCAGACCCCCCAGGCCTGGCACAGGGTGAGCTTGGCCTTGGGGAACGGCTGCCCTGGAGGCTTCCTGGCGTCGCCTCTGCCGCTCGCTGGTCCCCCGGTCACGGCGACCCCGTGGCCTGCACCTGTGTGCCAACGGGAGACCGACCACCAGGGCACGGGGAAGCCAGCCTGCCGCCCGAGCGGCTGTGGGAGGCCTTGCGTGCCTGGGGACGGGAGGGGGGCACGCCCTAACCAGCCTGCCCCTGCCAGTCCCTGGACGAGGCGCTCAAGTACTGCAACTACGTGTTCACCATCGTCTTCGTCTTCGAGGCCGCGCTGAAGCTGGTGGCCTTCGGCTTCCGGCGGTTCTTCAAGGACAGGTGTGTGGGTTCGGGGGGAGGACGGCCCGCGCGGCCGGGTGGGCCTGGGCGGAGCCCTGGGCTGGCGGCGGGCTGAGCCACACCCCTGCTGGGCAGGTGGAACCAGCTGGACCTGGCCATCGTCCTGCTGTCCATCATGGGCATCGTGCTGGAGGAGATCGAGATGAATGCCGCGCTGCCCATCAACCCCACCATCATCCGCATCATGCGCGTGCTGCGCATTGCCCGTGGTAGGCCAGCGCCCCGAGGGGCGGGGGGGGCGAGCGGGGGTCTCAGGGTGGCCCGGAGAGGCCGTAGGTGGGCTCTGTCCTGGGTCTGTGTCTGAGGCGTCCCTGGCTGGAGGTCCCCCCGGTGTCCAGGTGGGAGCGGCAGGACTAGGGGCAGGGCCTCCGCACGGGGGAAAGGTCAGCCTGGCTACACTAACGCCCAGCTCCCGGCTCTAGTCCTGAAGCTGCTTAAGATGGCCACGGGCATGCGGGCCCTGCTGGACACGGTGGTTCAAGCCCTTCCCCAGGTAGGTTGTGATTCGGCACTGCCGAAGCAGGGCGCCCAAGCCCGCGGAGGACAGCACCGCGGCCGGGTCCGCTCCATCCTCCCCTCCCCCACCGCCCACAGCCCAGTCCGTGCCCTGCTGCCAGCCTGCCACCGGAGCTCACGCCCGCGAGCGGGCGGCCGCGTGGAGCGGGCACAGAGGGCAGGAAAAAGGGCGGAGGTTGTGGACGGGGTGGACGGGACTCGCAGCCTCAGTGCAGCCTCTGGGCAGGAGAGAGACCGTCCCCGACCCAGCCGCACACCTGGGACGCAAAGTAGGAGGTCGGGGCCGAAGCCAAGAGGCCAAAGCGGGACTCGGGCCCGGCGCCCCACTTCCTGTCCTTCTACCCTGACCCCGTGACCCTCTGTGTCCCCCCACCCGTCCCCCGCCACAATGCACCCCACCACCCCCACACCCGCCCTCCAGTGGTCACCCAAGCCCCGCCCCTTCCTGCTCTCTGATCCCCTGACCGTGACCCCCACCTCCAGGGCATCACACACGCCCGCCAGCCCTCAGCCGCCAGTTCACGCACTGACCGTTGAGTGACGTCCCGGGTGCTGCTTGTCCATCCAGGATCAGGCCTGGGGACCGGCGGAGGCCTGGAGCGGACCTGGGCTTGGTGCCCGTGAGTGCTGAGCCCCCGGGCAAGGCCTCTGTCCACTGAGGGCCTGCCCAGGGTCTGCCTCATCTACAGTGTCCCTCCAGAGTCACAGGACTTGAAGGGACAGGCTGTGTCCTCCCCTGCCCCACGGTGCCTAGGCTGGGGGTGGCAGGGTCTCCGAGGGCGGGCCCGAGCGCCCTGCCGACCTGGCTCTGCTTCTCTCCTGTGTAGGTAGGGAACCTTGGCCTTCTTTTTATGCTCCTGTTTTTTATCTATGCTGCGCTGGGAGTGGAGCTGTTCGGGAGGCTGGGTGAGTGGCCGCAGTGCACACGTGCCGGGCCTTCCGGGGTCATCCGCCGGCCACAGACTGCCGCAGGGCGTGGGCAGGCGGGACAGGCCGGGCAGGCCGGGCCTCGGGGTCCTCCCCAGCCTGTACCTCTGGAAGCCCGTGCCTCACAGCGGGCGGGGCCGGGCGGAGACGCACCCGTGTCCACCTGGCTGGCCCTGCACGCCCCTGCACACCCCAGTAGTCAGCGGGGCATGCTCCGGGGCTCGGCCTGCTCCCTAAGCACGCGCCGCAGAGCCACCTGGTCCTCGTGAGACAGGTGCCGATGCAGGCCCAGGCCTGTGCACTCTCGGCGGCATCCCGGTGGCCGCAGTAGATGGCACGTGGCAGACATGCCCAGCTTGGCCCCAGACCTCGGCCGGGAGGGGGTCGTGCCGGGAAGGGGCCTTTTGGAGGGCTGTGGGGGTCGGGGTCGTATAAGGGACCGGCGGGTGGAGCTGTGGCTCGCGGCACCCCAGCCCAGCTGTCCTCGTCCAGCGCGGGCAGCCCTGGCCGGGCTGACCGGCCGCCGGCTCCCTGCAGAGTGCAGCGAGGACAACCCCTGCGAGGGCCTGAGCAGGCACGCCACCTTCACCAACTTCGGCATGGCCTTCCTCACGCTGTTCCGCGTGTCCACGGGGGACAACTGGAACGGGATCATGAAGGTGAGGCGGCTGCGGGGCGATGGGGGGTGCCAAGGGGGGCGGGGCGGGGCCGAGGGGGCGGGGGGGCCGAGGGGCGGGGCCGAGGGGGCGGGGCGGGGCCGAGGGGCGGGGCTGAGGGGACGGGGGCAGGATGGGGCAGGGCCGAGGGGGCGGGGCGGGATGGGGCGGGGCCGAGGGGGCAGGGTGGGGTGAGGGGGCGGGGCCGAGGGGGCAGGGCGGGGTGAGGGGGCGGGGCCGAGGGGCGGGGCGGGGTGAGGGGCGGGGCCGAGGGGCGGGGCCGAGGGGCGGGGCGGGATGGGGCGGGGCCGAGGGGCGGGGCGGGGCCGAGGGGCGGGGTGGGGTGAGGGGCGGGGCCGAGGGGCGGGGCCGAGGGGCGGGGCGGGGCCGAGGGGCGGGGTGGGGTGAGGGGCGGGGCCGAGGGGCGGGGCGGGGCCGAGGGGCGGGGCTGAGGGGACGGGGGCAGGATGGGGCAGGGCCGAGGGGGCGGGGCGGGATGGGGCGGGGCCGAGGGGGCAGGGTGGGGTGAGGGGGCGGGGCCGAGGGGGCAGGGCGGGGTGAGGGGGCGGGGCCGAGGGGCGGGGCGGGGTGAGGGGCGGGGCCGAGGGGCGGGGCGGGCGATGGGGCGGGGCCGAGGGGCGGGGCGGGGCCGAGGGGCGGGGCGGGCGATGGGGCGGGGCCGAGGGGCGGGGCCGAGGGGGCGGGGCGTGTGAGGGGCGGGGCCGAGGGGCGGGGCGGGATGGGGCGGCGCCGAGGGCCCCCGCGGGGAGCCTGAGCCCTGCCCCCCCCCCCAGGACACGCTGCGGGAGTGCTCCCGGGAGGACAGGCACTGTCTCAGCTACCTGCCGGCGCTGTCGCCTGTCTACTTTGTCACCTTCGTGCTGGTGGCGCAGTTCGTGCTGGTGAACGTGGTGGTGGCCGTGCTCATGAAGCACCTGGAGGAGAACAATAAGGAGGCCCGGGAGGCGGCGGAGGCCGACGCAGAGGCCGAGGCCGAGCTGGAGCTGGCCACGGCGCAGGGGCCCCTGCCCGCGCCCCCACCGCCAGCGCAGGTCAGGCCGGGAGCGGCTGGAGGGGCTTCCGAGGGTGCCGTGGGCGACGCGGACAGCCTCCTCCTCCTCCCGCCGCAGGACAGCCCAGACCCCGGGCCAGGCGCCTCGGGTCTGGCCGGGCGCAAGGTGTCGGTGTCCAGAATGCTCTCGCTGCCCAACGACAGCTACATGTTCCGGCCCGTGGCACCCGCCACAGCCCCCCACGCACACCCGCTGCCAGAGGTGGAGGCCGATGCAGGCCACAGGCCCTCAGGTGCGGGCTGGGCAAGGGGGCGAGGGTGGGCAGCCGGAGGGAGGGAGAGTGGGTGTGGGAGGGAGGGAGGGGGGCCGTGGGAGGGAGGGGGGCCGTGGGAGGGAGGATGGGCAGCAGGAGGGCAGGAGGGTGGGTGTGGGAGGGAAGGTGGGTGTGGGAGGGAGGGTGGGCTAAGGGAGGGAGAGAGAGTGGGTGTGGGAGGGAGGAAGGGTGGGTGTGGGAGGGAGGGAGGGTGGGCTGCCCCACGGCCCCACGCATCCCCATCCCAGGCCAGGCTGCTACCACACACTCGCCGGCCCTGGAGCCCTGCGCCTCCCTTCCAGTCCCATCCACCCCGTCCTCCCCAGCCAGGAGCGGTGACCCCCTGTACGCCTGCTCTCCCCGGGACGCAGCCCGGTCCCCCAGCCTCGGCCGCGTGCTCTGCAGACAGGTATGGGCAGCCCCTCCCGCGGGCCTGGGAGCTGGGGGGGGGGTCCCCGTGTGGCGGGTGATCAAGAGCGAGCCCCGGGAGCGCTCAGAGCTCAGAATCTTCCATCTGCTGTTGGTGAGCCTCGGTACGAGCTGGGTGCTCGGGACAGCTCTGGGGCCGGGCCGCGGCGGTGGGGCCCACAGTGGCCAGCGCGCGGGCGTCTGGATCTCTGCTGCGCACAGACCGCCCCGCCTGGCCCCACCTGCTGCCCAGTGCAGGGTCCCTCACCATCCCTGCCAGCCAGCCCAGCCGCGGGCTCAAGGGTGGACAGCTGGCTGTTCTTGGAATGCCTGGGGGCCCCACCAGGCTCTGCCCACAGGAGCGCGATTTGGTGTAGGCCGCGTGCCCCGGCAGGCAGACGTGAGCGCGTCTGCTGAGGCCTCACGGGTCAGTCGGGAAGGCCAGGGTCTGGGGTGTCCATCCCCGGCCAGCCTGGAGGGCAGGGCGCAGCCGAGAGGGTCTGGGGTGTCCATCCCCGGCCAGCCTGGAGGGCAGGGCGCAGCCGAGAGGGTCTGGGGTGTCCATCCCCGGCCAGCCTGGAGGGCAGGGCGCAGCCGAGAGGGTCTGGGGTGTCCATCCCCGGCCAGCCTGGAGGGCAGGGCGCAGCCGAGAGGGTCTGGGGTGTCCATCCCCGGCCAGCCTGGAGGGCAGGGCGCAGCCGAGAGGGGCTGTGGCCACTGGACGGGCCGGTCCTCCCCTGACCTCATGTTTGCAGGAGGCTCTGCACCCTGAGCCCCTGGAGGTGCAAACTGACGGCTCTGGGGACAGCGTCCCGGGCCCCGCAGAGCCCGAGGAGAAGACCCCAAGGAGACAGGCGCGGCTGGCGGGCCCGCTGCAGTCCCCGCCCGGCTCCCCGCGGCCCGCCTGCGTGCACACCCACAAGCACGTCTTGGGGCAGCGCTGCATCCCCGGCCGGCCGCCGGCCCCGGGTGAGGAGGAGGCCGAGGCCGCTGACCCAGCCGACGAGGAAGTCAGCCACATCACCAGCTCCGCGCAGCCCT
This sequence comes from Dipodomys merriami, assembly GCF_024711535.1. Taxonomy (NCBI): domain Eukaryota; kingdom Metazoa; phylum Chordata; class Mammalia; order Rodentia; family Heteromyidae; genus Dipodomys; species Dipodomys merriami. The sequence goes on from NW_027202682.1 coordinate 1,542,190, forward strand.
GGCCCTCCGCCGGGCCCCACAGCCCCGGGGCCTCGCCCCGGGCCTCCCCGGCATCCTGCGTGGCGGTGGGCGGCGGGCAGGATCTGCGCCGGTTCCGAAGCGTGGACGGCCAGGGCTTCCTGGACGCGCCGGGCCGGGCAGACACACAGAGGTGGCCGTCCATGGAGCTGGGCGTTGGGAACAGCCACCTGGACCCCGGAGAGGCCAGGGGCCGGGCTCCCGAGCTGGAGCCCATGCAGGGGCCACGCAGGAAGAAGAAGATGAGCCCCCCCTGCATCTCCGTGGACCCCCCCACGGAGGACGAGGGTCCCGCCCGGCCCCCGGCTCCGGAGGGCGGCAGCACCACCCTGCGACGCCGAACCCCGTCCTGTGAGGCCCACAGGGACTGTCCGGAGCCGGCCGAGGGCCCCGGCACCGGGGGCGACCCCGCGGCCAAGGGGGAGCGGCGGGCCCCGGCCCCCTGCCGGGCCGAGCACCTGGCCGTGCCCACCTTCGCCTTTGAGCCGCTGGACGTGGGGGGCTCCGGGGGAGACCCGTTCTTGGACAGTGGCCGCGGTGTGAGCCCGGGGCCCCGAGGGCCTCCGGCTGTTCAGGAAGCAGGGCCGCCCGTGACCCCCGGCGGTGCCCTGGAGAAGAGCCAGGGGCTGTACCTCACGGTTCCCCAGGCCCCGGCCCCCGCGGACGCCCCGGCCGAGCCCGTGTAGCCGGGGCCTGGCGCACACCGCGTCACCAGGGACGGGGCGCCCCGGGCAGCGGCCTCAGGTGAGGCCGTGCTGAGCCCCACAGGGCAGAGGGGCCGGGGAGGACGCCAGCCCCGGGCCGGGCACGGCCCCGCGGGCGGCAGGGCGCAGCCCCTCGCGCGTCCACCACGTGGATCCAGGTTTAGGTTTTCCTAAGTTTCGCCACCACCGCGGGCATGGCACCGGGGCCAGGCCAGCAGCCCGGGACTGGAAAGGACCGGAAACGCCACCGCAGCCCAGCCGCCTTCACAGGGAGCACACACCTGCGCGGCGGGCAGACGCCACGCCCCAGGCCGCAGCCAGTCACCTCCGCTCACATATGACCCTCGTGCGCCCCCCCACCCCACCCCTGCCGTTCCATCCACTCGGGTATTCCAGAAACATCCAGTGAGTCTGGGAACGGCCGTGTCACGGGGAGGCGTACCCACGCAATAAGACACCCCGGCCTCCCTCCACCTCTGTTGATTCCTTCTGTTCTGTTTTTTATAAATTCAGGTTAAATGTTGCAATAATCTGATGCAGAAATCTCAGCTTTTTAAGGGGGATGGGGAGGAAGGAGGCAGAGCAGAATAAATACTAACTTATTTAAGAAATGCGCTGGATTGCAGGATCGGGGTTTGGGGGTCCCCGGCTGGCAGGGCGGGAGCCGAGCCAGGCTCTGCGGCCAGCACTCGGGACACAAGCGCAGGGCGGCAGCAGGAGGCCAGAGCGCGGGCCTGGGCTGGAGGCCAGAGCGCAGGCCTTGGGGCTCTAACCCGAAGCCCCGTGTCTGGGTGTGGCAGTTCACTCAGGGACAGCGTGGTGTCCAGGCTGGCCACACCAGCCCGCAGCCAGGCCCCTCCGGAGCCCACAGTGTGGGGAAGAACGCCCCGGGGACAGGGGCCCTGGGCTCCCCAACCCGCTCTGCCTGGCCCCTCGCCCAGGACGCACGCGGGTTTCCGGTAGGGGGTGCAGCCATCCCGGCCAGGGCGGCCCGGTGTGGAGACCCGTCCTGCCGCAGGGGGTCCGGACGGCCAGCACACAGCCCAGACTCCCTGCCCCAGCGGACACTCGGGGGTCAGACACAGGGGCCAGTGCGGGGTTGGCTTTGAAGACCATCAGCTCGGCAAGTGCGGGGTGGGGGGGCAAGCTCCAGGCCTCCCAAGTGGCTATCGAGACCCTCTCTGTGAGTGCCACCGGGAACACCGCTGCTGCTCCTCCCCCATCACCACACACCTCCTCCCTCCCCTCCCCCCCCCCATCACCACGCACCTCCTCCCTCCCCTCCCCCCCCGTCACCACGCACCTCCTCCCCCATCACCACGCACCTCCTCCCTCCCCCCCCGTCACCACGCACCTCCTCCCTCCCCCCCATCACCACGTACCTCCCCCCCCCCGTCACCACACACTTCCCCCTCCCCCCCCCATCACCACGCACCTCCTCCCTCCCCTCCCCCCCCCCCCGTCACCACGCACCTCCTCCCCCATCACCACACACCTCCTCCCTCCCCTCCCCCCCGTCACCACACACTTCCCCCTCCCCCCCCAGTCACCACGCACCTCCTCCCTCCCCTCCCCCCCGTCACCACGCACCTCCTCCCCCATCACCACACACCTCCTCCCTCCCCTCCCCCCCGTCACCACGCACCTCCTCCCTCCCCCATCACCACGTACCTCCCCCCGTCACCACACACCTCCCCCTCCCCCATCACCACGCACCTCCTCCCCCCGTCACCACACACCTCCCCCTCCCCCATCACCACGCACCTCCTCCCTCCCCCCCCCCGTCACCACGTACCTCCCCCCCCGTCACCACACACCTCCCCCTCCCCCATCACCACACACCTCCCCCTCCCCCATCACCATCACCACGCACCTCCTCCCCCATCACCACACACCTCCCCCTCCCCCTCCCCCATCACCACACACCTCCTCCCCCCGTCACCACGCACCTCCTCCCTCCCCCCCGTCACCACGCACCTCCTCCCCCTCCCCCCATCACCACGCACCTCCTCCCCCTCCCCCCGTCACCACGCACCTCCTCCTCCCCCCCCGCCCCCCCCCCCCCGGTCACCATGCACCGTGTCTTAGGACAGGAGCCAGTCAAGGCCTCTAGGCCTCTAGGAGGCAGAAGGGCAGAATCTAGAAAAGATCCCAGGGCTGGGCTGCACCGGGGTGATATCCACACTGTGGGGGCCGACACTCAGGATGACCCCACTCCCAGAAGTGGGGGACACCGTGGCCGCTCTCCTAGATGCGTTCAGGGGCCTGGAGAAGGGGTGAGGGCGGCCACCAGTGACCAGCTGCAGGGTCAAGGGTCGCATGCGCGCGCACACGCACACACCAGGGCCCGACGCCTCGTGGCGTGAGGTACGGGAGAGCCGGGCCGGCCCGGGAACGTGGGAGCCCCCGGCCCCTGCCACCCCTGGAGACGTCCAGCAGGACAGAACCGCAGACACTCGAACCCACACCCAGTCGGGAGGTGTTTCCTCTGTGGGAGCTGTGCGGCTGCAATCCAGCCGGGTTTAGCAACGCTCTGAGGCCCTGGTTCAAGGCCGGCCAGAGCACCTGCTAACGCCGTCCTCCCCACAGCGCCGGCCCGGCGTAAGGGTTTGAACTCGGGGCCTGGCGGAAGCTGCTGGGCGGGCCTGGCCCTTCCCGCCCGTGTGCAGCCAACCGCGGCTCATCTCAGCAGCCCGGCTTGAGCTGCTCGGGATCTGGGATCTGATAGCTCAGCCCTGGGTCTCTGCCCCGCCACCCGCTTCCCCTTCCTGCCCCCCTGCCCCACGCTGAGCCGCTCTTGGGGAGCTTGTGCCTCCGCTGAGGGACACCTGGGGGGGTCATCGGGGTGCAGCGGTCATGGAGTCACCCACAGCACCCTCAGAGTGGGCGGGAAGTCCCCCCAGAGACCAGAAAGCAGGTCTTCATCCTTCTGGTTTTACAATAGGTACATACAGTTCTCCTGGAAAATAAATACCAAAGGGCCAGTGCCTACAGCAAGACCCTGTCCTAAATGTATCCAGTGGGAGAGGGCTGGGGCGTGGGGCGGCAGACTCGTGCCAGCGGGGCAGGCCAAGCCCCAGGGCTGCAGATTCATCAGTCAGCAAATACCATGACCTGTGCTGACCGAGAGCGGTCCGCCTCACAGACGCCCCGGCCCGGACCCTGGTGCCTCTCAGCTGGGGGTGCAGAGGTCAGGGGCTGGGGGCAAACATTCAGTCTCCTCTGAGGACAGAGGCCATTTCTACACATCCTACGGATGTGTGCTTGGCGATGGAAAGTCCCTCCCCTTCCCCCCTGCACACCCTGGAGGAGGCAGGACGGAGCTGTGCGTGGTGCACACGCAAGATCAAGTCCAGAGAATTCCGGAACTGCTCCAGGGTGGACCTGGGGGTGGACGGAAGGAGCTGGCCGAGCTCTGCTCCCGCTGCTCCATCTGTGAGCAGCCGAGGCAGGAAGGGCCGAGGAGGGGCTGGCGGGACACACCGTGCCCGGAGGGGCCGCGGGCGTCCTGGGGAGAGGGCCTGGCAGCCGGGGCCGGGAGGAGGCGCGGGCTTCCAGCCCTGCTCTGCCAGTGCCCTGCAATCAGCCTCCCCAAAGAGGGACACCAGCACGGGGCGCGGGGCGCCGTGTTGGATGTCCATTCGACGGGGGGACATAGCGGTGGTCTGATCCTCGGGGACCCCACGGAGCAGAGGTCCAGGGCTCCTCCCAGCAAGAGCCTCCCTGGCGGCCATCCCCACAGTGCAAATGGGCTGCGGCACCAGAGGCTGCTGGCCCTGTGGGAGGATGGGAAGGGAGGATGGGAGCCCCCCCCCACCCCCCGCAGCCCTGTTGGGGCCTGGGTGTGAGAGGTGCGGTTCTGATGAGTGGAGAATGGACACCCCAGGACCAGCTGCCCCCTTGCGGGTCCCAGCCCATGCCCGAGAGCCATCCTGGCCCTCGCCCTGATTCCCATCAGCCCCAAGGTCGGAGGTAGCAGTCAGACGCGGCCACCTCACAGGATTCTGTACAGCCCGGGAGGAAGTGACCCGGCAGTGTTCCAGAAAGTTCTAGCAAATCAGTGACAGCACCCTCATGGCCAGGTCAGGAGGGTGACCTGACCCGGCGCCTGGCTGACCTCTGGCCTTCCAGCGTCTCTGCTCTCCCGTTGTCCTGGCCCCCGCCCTGCGGGCCGCTGCTCAACCAGCCCGGGGACCAGGGCCGTGAGGGGACCCGCCACACAGCCAGGCGCCGAGCCCCAAGAGCTGCGGCCCGGCCCTGGTGAGGGACACCCCCAAACAGACGCAGGGGCGGCCAGCTGCCTTCCTGTCTTTAATGAAGGGGGAGAGCGGGGGGGGGGCAAGTCAGCATGGGGGAGGGTCCGGGGCGGGGGGGAGGGGACCTGGCCCTCCCGCGACAGGCTGTCCTCTGGCTCAGGGGTGCTTGGGGACGTGGCGGTGGATCCAGTCTAAGTAGCAGGTGACGCGGGTGTAGACGCTGGGCCGGTTGGGGTGCGCACAGCCCTCGCCCCAGCTCACCACGCCCGCCTGCAGCCACGTGCCGTCCACCCTGCCCACCAGCGGCCCGCCGGAGTCGCCCTGGGGAGGCGGGAGTCAGTGCTGGGCCCAGGGGCCCGGGGAGCGAGGCCGGCGCTGGGGGGCGGGCGGGGGAGGGCCCGGCCAGGGGGCGCGGGGTTCCGGGACCCACCTGGCAGGAGTCCGTCTGGCTGTTTCCGGCGCACAGCATGTCGTCCCGCACAATGTGGATGTTGTTGCGCGTGTAGACGCCACTGTGGTACTTGGCGTCACAAAGGCGGTTTTCCACGATGGGGACCTTGGCCTGCTTCAGGGGAAAGGGCGGCGGGAGGGGCTCTGGAAGAGGGGAGGCCTCAGCGGGGGCCCATGCAGCTCCAGGTCTTGGGGGGATGTGCTAGAGCCGGCCCCCCTCCTTGCCGCCCGCTCGTGCAGACCCAGGTCTGGGGGGGGACGTGGGGAGAGCCGGCCCCCCCCCCGCCGCCCGCCCGTGCAGACCCAGGTCTGGGGGGGATGAGGGGGAGCCGGCCCCCCCCTGCCGCCCGCCCGTGCAGACCCAGGTCTGGGGGGGGATGAGGGGGAGCCGGCCCCTCCCTGCCGCCCGCCCGTGCAGCCCCAGGTCTGGGGGGGACGTGGGGAGAGCCGGCCCCCCCCCCGCCGCCTGCCCGGCCGCCAGCACCCACGTACCCTTATCCTTCACGTCACCCCAGCCCGTCACCCAGCACGGGGTGCCCGCGGGGAAGGGCTCCAAGGCGGGGGGCAGGGACACGGGCCCCTCCAGCTCCAGCAGGGCGATGTCGGCCCGGTCTGGGCGGCGTAGTAGTCGGGGTGGGGGACGACGCGGCGGACGGGCAGCAGAGGTGCTGCTGGCGCAGCTGCACGCGGAAGAGCTCAGGGGGGAGGATGTGCCTGGGGGGACAGCCCTGCTCGGGAGGGCCCAGGGGCGCGCGGGGGTGCTGCCCCCCAGCCCGGCCCGACCCCCCCACTCACGGTCCCACGCAGTGCACGGCGGTGAGCACCCACTGCGGGTGGATGAGCGAGCCCCCGCAGATGTGCTTCCAGTAGACGAGCTGGACTCTCAGGCTCACCTGCCAGGGCCACGTGTTCTTCGGGGCCTCCTGGCCCCCCACGATGCCCGCCCGCTCCATGGCGGGGCTCGGGGCTGCGCAGGGGGAGATCTGACCACCGGCCGCGGCCGGGCCCGCCCTCCCCCGCACCAGGGCGGCCCTGAACCCCCGTCACCCCAGCCCGCAGGTCCTGGGGCTGGGGACAAGGACAGGACGGGCCTAGGAGGGACTCACCAGGAGCGGCCAGGGCCAGGCTGGACAGGAGGGGCAGTGCCAGCAGCGGGAGCATCTGCAAGCAGCCAGGAGAGGACGGGGCGCGGGCTGCCGAGTGGACCCGGGGCGTCCGGGCCCCAGGCTGACGCCCAGCCGCCGCCCCCCAGGCCTCGAGGACACGGTGCCGGACTTACCCTCGCCGTCGCCTCTTCTCTCCGTCTGGGGCCCGGCCTGCCCCCATTTATCCCTGCAGACTGGCATGGGGCAGGGGCGGAGGAGGGGCACCCCCATCCTGACATGGAGGAAGTCCTGACTCAGACCCCTCGCCCACCCCCACCCCCACGTGCCCAGCCGGCGCCCACGGAGCGCAGCACAGCATCCTGTGGGCCCGTGGTGGCCAGGAAGCCTGGACCAGCCCCAGGGGGACCTCCAGGGCCGCCCAGGGCCTGCCACGTCCATCAGATCGGGGTTCCCCACTGTGGACTGGGCACTGGGCATCCCAGGGTCCCCCTCCCGGCTGGCGGTCTCTGGTGCTGGGACAACGCGGCAGCCAGCGGCTGGGGTGGGGCCCCTGCCTCCTGCCCGGGCCAGCGTGGGTCTCCCGAGGGGGCCTCAGACTCGGGGCCGCCCCCCAACCGTGCGCCACCCCCTGCAGCGCGTCTCCCCAAGGAAACACGAGGCGTGAAGCAGCGTCTGTGGGCCACCTTCGAAGAAGCAGTTTGGGCCAGCCGCATCCTGTACCCAAGTCCTCCCCCACCACGGGAAGATCATATGAGACCCTTATCAGAGCAGGGATCGGCCTCGGGGGAAGCAGCCGCAGCGCCCGGCCGGCCTGCGGTCCGGCAGATAACCCCCGGGTGCCGCTCTGGGCTTCACCCCCAACTCTGCTGACCCTACTCGGCATCTCAGACATCTGAACCCCAGCAGCAGGGGGCCGCGTGGGGGGGTCAGGGCCACGACAGCACCAGAGGCCGGTGCCAGCCTCCCCTGGGAACCCCTCCGCCCCACACCACCTCCCGCCCAGGCTGACACCGACCATCCCGCCCCTCCACCGCCCCCTCCTGCTCGCCCCGCCTGCTGTCCTCCGCTCCCAGCCCCTCCTCACCTTGCGGGTCTGATCCTGCCCGTGTGGACGCCTAGGCCTCGCTGCCGCTCCCAGGGCCCCTCCCGCCGCCCAGGGCAGGTCCTGAGCCCACGCGCCTGCCCTCACCCGGGTGGCACATCGCCGCTTCCTCCGGAGAGTGGGGCACGTGCGGTGTCCTGCCCGGCACGTCCGGTCCTGTCCCCATTCATTCTCTAACAACTTCCCTAGAGGTCTTTCAAGCCCAACTGACAAGAAAGGACCTACAGGGGCTGGGAAGGTGGCTCAGTGGCAGAGCGCTTGCCTTGCATGCATGAGGCCCTGGGTTCCATTCCTCAGCCCCACATAAGCAGAAAAAGATGGAAGTGGTGCTGTGGCTCAAGTGGTAGAGCGCTAGCCTTGAGCAAAGGAAGTTCAGAGACAGTGCCCAGAGCCCCAGGACTGGCAAAAGACAAAAAGGCCAGGCAAGCCAGGCTCCGGTGGCTCACGCCTGTTATCCTAGCTACTCAGGAGGCTGAGATCTGAGGATCATGGTTCAAAGCCAGCCTGGGCAGGAAAGTCTATGAGACTCTTTTATTCCTTCTTTTTTTGTTTTTTGTTTTTGTTGGCCATGGGGCCTGAACTCTGGGCCTGGGTATTGTCCCTCAGCTCTTCAGCTCAAGGCGAGCACTCTACCACTTGAGCCACAGCGCCACTTCCAGCTTTTTCTGCTTATGTGGTGCTGAGGAATGGAACCCAGGTCCTCATGCATGCAAGGCAAGCGCTCTACCACTGAGCCACCTTCCCAGCCCTGTGAGACTCTTTATCTCCAATAAACTACCAGAAAACCAGAATGGCGCTGTGGCTTATGGTAGAGCGCTCGCCTTGAGCTGAGGAGCGCAGGGACAGCGCCCAGGCCCAGAGCTCAAGCCACAGGACCGACCAAAAAAAAAGGTCCAGGCACTCGGTGCTGCTTCCCCTGAGGCCGATCCCTGCTCTGATAAGGGTCTCATATGATCTTCCCACCGGGGGGGGGGGGGGGGGACTCGGGGTACAGGGCGCCGCTGGCCCAAACCGCTTCTTTGAAGGTGGCCCACAGACGCTGCTTCATGTCTGTGTTTCCTTGGGCAGGTGCTCTACGCTTGAGCCACAGCTCCATTTCGGGCTTCTTGGCAGTTAATTGGAGGTGAGAGTCTCTTGGACTTCACCTGCCTTGGCTGGCTCTGAACCTCCAGTCTCTGATTTCAGCCTTCCAAGTAGCTAGGATTAGAGGGGTGAGCCACAGGCTCCTGCTAAAAATGCAGCTTAAGCACATGGTCACTGACCTCTGTCACTGTAGTCAACTGTATCGTAACAATAGAAAGTTAAAAACCAAAAACCACACCGTCACACCCCTGCATGCCCCCTCGGGAGCCAGCGCCCCGGCCGACCCCCCTCGGGAGCCGGCGCCCCGGCCGACCCCCCTCGGGAGCCGGCGCCCCGGCCGACCCCCCTCGGGAGCAGTTCCTCAAGTTTCTCCCTGGCCAGATGCACCGCACGACCCCACAGCGCCACGCCGAGCCCATCCAAGAGAAAAACAGAGACCCGTTCCCACAGACACGCGCACGGCAGCCTGGGTCCTGGGAGCCCAGCTGGAGGCGCCGTGGGGGCCCCAGCGCCGCGGGGTCCTGTCCGCGTGAAGCCGGCACCCAGCCCTGGAGGAGCCCAACTGCGCAGGGACACCAGGAGCGCAGGGGTGGCGCAGGCAGGGAGCCGGGACAGTGCAGCCAAGGGTGGACCGGCCAGGCCGACGGCCATCCTCGCGGTCATGGCCGCCCCGGTCCGTGGCTCCCGGCCTCTGCGGGACCTCGGGACGCCGCGGCCTTTCTCCAGCTTTGGCGCTCGGCTGGGCGGCGGCTGGCACCCCGCTCAGCTCCACGCGAGCGAGCGCCCGGCTGGCCTAGCTGGGGCCGGGCTGGCCCCACGGGCCACGGACCCTTCCCCGTCGGCCCCCGGGGAGGAGCCCGGAGGGAGGACCGCGCGCGGGGACCGCGGCCCCGGAGGCCAGGCACATGGGTGACGCTGGGGGACACACAGGGGTCTCAGGTGGCCGGTGGCCTCCCTCCCTGTCCCTCCCCAGCGGCCGGGGATGAGGACACAGGCACGGAGAGGCTCGGGTGCGCGGGTCCGTGCCCCACCCGCCCCGAGTCCCGCCAGCCTCCGTTCCCTCGTCTGAAGCCGGCGTGGAGACCGAAGGCGCGGGCGCCTCCCAGAGCAGCGCCTGCGCTCAAGCAACACTCGACGCGGCGGCGTTGGCAGCATTTTTATTCAGCATAGCCAGGGAGGGGAGGCCGCCGGAGCCTTCAGCAGCTGGACCCTGCGCGTCGCTCCTGCGCCCCGCCCCGCCCCGCCCCCCAGGACCTTCCCCAGCAGGCGGCCGGTCAGCGGGGCCTCCCGCAGCCCCGCCATCTCCCGGTCAGAGCAGTCCAGGCTCCCGCAGGCCCGAGGGGGCCGGGCTCGGGGTCCAGGCGGAGCTCGGCGTCGGCGGTGCGGGAGCGGGCAGCCGTGCCCCCGCCCCCCGGCTGGGCTCAGGAGAACCTCTGCACCTGCTTCAGGACCCAGGGCACGAAGGACTGGACGCGGGCGTAGACGCCGGGCACGTCGATCAGGGCGCAGCCGTAGCCCCAGCTGACCACGCCCATCAGCGTCCAGGAGCCCGACACCTTGCAGACCAGGGGCCCTCCCGAGTCGCCCTGGGGGAGAGGGGGGAGGATGAGGAGGCCGTGAGGGAGGGGCGGGAGGCAGGGCGGGGAGGGGCGGGCGGCCGGAGACTCACGAAGCAGGAGCCGCGGCCGAAGCCGCCGGCACACAGCATGTCCTCCTGGATGAACCTGCGGCCGTGGAAGCGGTGCCAGGTGGCGTTGTGGAATTTCTCCTCACAGACGGCGTTGCTCACCACCCGCAGCTTCGCCTCCTGCAGGCGGTAGGGCGGCGGCAGCGAGGCTGGGGAGAGAGGCGGGCGGCGGTGACGGCGCCGCCCTCACCGGGGCAGGACCCCCTCACCGGGGCAGTACCCCGGCGGGCCTCCGCGGCCGGGCCTCCGCGTGGAGCCTCCAGTGTGGGGGGAGGGGCTGGTGTGCAGCCCGAGCCGCTGCTCTGCTCTGCGACCCGGCCCGGCACCAGCTTCCTCCCACCGGGACTCAGGGGCACAGCCCCAGTCCCTCCCCGACTCCCCTCAGCCCCCCACACTCACAAAACAGGCTGACGTAGCCCCAGCCTGTCACCCAGCACTGGTCCAGCGAGGCAGCGTCCAGGGAGGCGGACGGCAGCCTGACGGGCTTGACGTTGGCCGAGCACTGCACGGGCTCCGCCAGCCGCAGCAGCGCCACGTCCGAGCCCACCATCCAGTGCACGTAGTCCTGGTGGACGACGACCTTGCTCACGCCCAGCAGCTGCTGGCCCCCGTACAGGTACACGTCCCCCACGTGCACCCGGAAGGCCGCCGGGTCCGCGTCCCGCCTGGGGTCAGAAGGAGGAGGTCACGCAGGAGCTCGCTGCCCCGGGGCCCGGCCCGGCACGGGCAAAGGCACGGCGGCCCCGACGCTGACCCTCGAAGCCCCAGAGCCCGGGATCCCGGGGTGGACTCACCGGCGGATGCAGTGGGCGGCGGTCAGCACCCACCGCGGGTGGACGAGGGAGCCGCCGCAGATGTGCACCCAGGACGCCCAGTGGTAGCTGTAGACCCTCAGGCTGACCTGCCACGGCCACCGCCCCTGGGGGGCGCTGGACCCGCCCACCACGCCCACCAGCTCATTCTTGGTGACAGGTGCTAGAAGCAACGCCAGGAGTCAGGGGACGGGTGCTCGGCCCGCTGCCCTGTCAGCCAGGGCAAGGGCATGCACCCCAGGACCCCAGGGACCCCTCATGACCCCAAGGGCCCCCCAGAACCTTGAGGCCCCTCAGGGCCCTGAGGACCCTCCCCAGGACCCCAGGGACCCCTCATGACCCCAAGGACCCCCAGAACCTTGAGGTGGCCCCAGGGCCCTGAGGACGGGGTTCACAGGCGTCCTGGGGTCCTCAGGCTCAGCAGTGGATCCCGCCAGCAGGAAGAGAGTCAGGCCCAGCAGGCTCAGCATCTGCAAGGAGACAGCATGGAGGCCCTGCCCGGGAGGCCCAGCGTCCCGGGAGGCCCTGCCCACGAGGCCCGGCGTCCCAGGAGGCCCTGCCCGGGAGGCCCTGCCCAGGAGGCCAGGCGTCCCTGGAGGCCCTGCCCGGGAGGCCCTGCCCGGGAGGCCCGGCGTCCCTGGAGGCCCTGCCCGGGAGGCCCTGCCCGGAGGCCCTGCCCGGGAGGCCCTGCCCGGGAGGCCCTGCCCGGAGGCCCTGCCCGGGAGGCCCTGCCCGGGAGGCCCGGCGTCCCTGGAGACCAGGGCTGTGCACTCACCTCGCCAGGTCCCCACAGGTCTGTCCTCCCCCGCCGCCGCCGAGCCCCTTTATCCTCCAGCCACAGGAAGTGGGCAGGGGGCTCGGCCCGGCCGCGGGGCCAGGAGGAAGTGGCGTGAGCCGTGGCGAGGCGGCGGGGGGCTGCCGGGTGGACCCGGGGCCTCCCCGGGCCCAGCCCCACGTCACACCTGTCACCGTCTGCTCGCAGGGGAGGGTTCTGGAGAGAGGCGGGCTGGGGCTTTGTCCGGCCAAGCCCTCCGTCCCTCGCGGTCACGGCCGGGCCGAGGCCCTGCGCTGGTCCCCGCCGCGTGGGGCGCCTGGCCCGGCCGCCGTGGTGACCAGCCGTGGGCCCGGCGCCCGCGCTGCCCCCGGCCGAGCACGTTGTCAGTGGCCAGTGCAGCCGCTCTCCGCGGCATCTGCTTGTGAGGACCTTGTGTCCAGTGTGGGACCCACACAGATGCTGAGGGGCGTCCTGCACTCAGGACAGCCTGGGGGCCAGGGGAGGCTCTGGTGGGGGGTAACACCCCTCCAGGGCGGCGGTCAGCCGTGTCTGGGCTTCCAGGGGGACACAGCAGGGGGAGGCCCTACAGGGTCAGCGAGTCAGGCCCGCGTGCACCTGCCGTCCCTCCACCGCCCTGCCCCCCTGCCCGTCCCTCCCCCGCCCTGCCCCCCTGCCCGTCCCTCCCCCGCCCTGCCCCCCTGCCCGTCCCTCCCCCGCCCTGTCCCCCTGCCCGTCCCATGGTGTATTTGGGGACCAGCCCTCCCCACTCCCAGCTGGAGCCTCGCAGTCCTCCAGGTCCATGCAGGGCGGCCGTAGGGACACTGACAGGACAGCGGCCATGTCTGGAGAACCGCAGGGGCCCCGCGGATGGCCGGGGGTCGGCAGGGGGCTGGGGCCGGCGCCCGCGCTGGAGGCCGGGTCTGGTATCGCGGCGGGATCAACCCCGTCCCCACGTGGACGTGCCCGCTGCGGCCACTGGGCAATGGGGAGAATGGAGGCAGGACGCCTGTCCTGCCCGATAGGGCGGGCCGGGCCGATACGGCAGGACAGGCCACCCAGAGAACCCGGGCGATAGGATCATTGAGACGGCCGGCCCGGGGCGTCCCCGCCGCGGCCAGAGCGGGGCTCGGGAGCCGTTAGGGGAGCGGCGGCTGCCCAGGGCCGGTGTCGCAAGAAGGCTGGGTTGGGCAAGCACCGGGCAGAGGGCCAGCGCGGCCAGGCGCGCTTCCGAGCGAAGCCCACAGAGGGCCCGGCCCTGCCCCGGGGAGCGGGGCTTCATCCACAGCGGCCACAGCCGCTCGACCCGCAACTGCCTTGGGTACCGGGATCAACCCTGCCCCGCCACCTTCCCCACCCAGGGCGGGTCCACAGTGTGTGCAAATAACTGGGCCTCGGGACTCGTGTGGCCCTGCGCCTCGGTCTCCTCTTCTGGAAACTACGTGTGGGAGAAGGAAACAGTTCAAATAGTATGCTTGGAGTCTATCAAGAACATTCCAGAAAGGGCTCCGGCCCCAAGAGAACCGTGCACGGTGCTGACCGTGGGATCAGCCAGCTGTTGGTTCCCCAGGGCGCCGTGGAGGGCCTGGGCCCAGGCACCCAGCCCGAGCATCTCGCCCTAGCCCGGACTCACCCGTGAGCACGTCAGCGCCCATCGCCGGGTGGTGCGGCTGCTGCTGCTGCTGCTGCTTGCTGCTACTGTAGGGTGGATACACAGAGGGCTTCCCGCAACAGGAATCACGTGATGAGTACAGTTCTTCTTGTTTTGTCGGTCGTGGGGCCTGAACTCTGGGCCTGGGCACTGTCCCTCAGCTCTTGAGCTCAAGGCAAGCGCTCTAGCACTGAGCCACCTTCCCAGCCCCTACAGTTCTTTTTTGAACCATGTCCCCCCTTCCCCCCCCACTCTCTCCCAGTTTTTCCCTCCTGTCACCACCCACAAGATGTGCAGTTCATTTCCACGTGCTGTGCAGCTCATTTCCACGTGGTGTGCAGCTCATTTCCACGTGGTGTGCAGGTCATTTCCACGTGGTATACAGCTCATTTCCACGTGCTGTGCCGCTCATTTCCACGTGCTGTGCAGCTCATTTCCACGTGGTGTGCAGCTCATTTCCACGTGGTATAAAGCTCATTTCCACGTGGTGTACAGCTCATTTCCACGTGGTGTAAAGCTCATTTCCACGTGGTGTAAAGCTCATTTCCACGTGGTATGCAGCTCATTTCCACGTGCTGTGCAGCTCATTTCCACGTGGTGTACAGCTCATTTCCACGTGGTGTACAGCTCATTTCCACATGGTGTGCAGCTCATTTCCACGTGCTGTGCAGCTCATTTCCACGTGGTGTACAGCTCATTTCCACATGGTGTACAGCTCATTTCCATGTGCTGTGCAGCTCATTTCCACGTGGTATACAGCTCATTTCCACGTGCTGTGCAGCTCATTTCCACGTGCTGTGTCGCTCATTTCCACGTGCTGTGCCGCTCATTTCCACGTGCTGTGCAGCTCATTTCCACGTGGTGTAAAGCTCATTTCCACGTGGTGTGCAGCTCATTTCCACGTGGTATACAGCTCATTTCCACGTGCTGTGCCGCTCATTTCCACGTGGTGTACAGCTCATTTCCACGTGGTGTAAAGCTCATTTCCACGTGGTGTGCAGCTCATTTCCTCGTGGTGTAAAGCTCATTTCCACGTGGTGTGCCGCTCATTTCCACGTGGTGTGCAGCTCATTTCCACGTGGTGTAAAGCTCATTTCCACGTGCTGTGCCGCTCATTTCCACGTGGTGTGCAGCTCATTTCCACGTGGTGTAAAGCTCATTTCCACGTGGTGTGCAGCTCATTTCCTCGTGGTGTAAAGCTCATTTCCACGTGGTGTGCCGCTCATTTCCACGTGGTGTGCAGCTCATTTCCACGTGGTGTAAAGCTCATTTCCACGTGGTGTGCAGCTCATTTCCTCGTGGTGTAAAGTTCATTTCCACGTGCTGTGCCGCTCATTTCCACGTGGTGTGCAGCTCATTTCCACGTGGTGTAAAGCTCATTTCCACGTGGTGTGCAGCTCATTTCCACGTGGTATACAGCTCATTTCCACGTGGTGTGCCGCTCATTTCCACGTGGTGTAAAGCTCATTTCCACGTGGTGTGCAGCTCATTTCCACGTGGTGTAAAGCTCATTTCCACGTGGTATACAGCTCATTTCCACGTGGTGTAAAGCTCATTTCCACGTGGTGTAAAGCTCATTTCCACGTGGTGTGCCGCTCATTTCCACGTGGTGTAAAGCTCATTTCCACGTGGTGTAAAGCTCATTTCCACGTGGTGTGCCGCTCATTTCCACGTGGTGTAAAGCTCATTTCCACGTGGTGTAAAGCTCATTTCCACGTGGTGTGCCGCTCATTTCCACGTGGTGTAAAGCTCATTTCCACGTGGTGTAAAGCTCATTTCCACGTGGTGTGCCGCTCATTTCCACGTGGTGTAAAGCTCATTTCCACGTGCTGTGCAGCTCATTTCCACGTGGTGTAAAGCTCATTTCCACGTGGTGTAAAGCTCATTTCCACGTGGTGTGTGGTGGGAGCCACCGAGGCATTCATTCGCCCTGTTCCAGCTCTACAGCCCCCCTCCCCCCAGGCACCAGCAAAGTAACAAACAGGACAAAGGGAAAGGAAAACAAAAAACAGCAACAATGGAGTCCCTTGCTTCCTTTTCTTGGAGTTCATTTCACAAAATAACAATCTGAGGCAACATTTCATCAAGTGTTATTTTATCAGCCCCCAGGGGCTGCGCCTCCCTCAACCCCCGTAGCGCTGCCTCCTTCCGGCCCCGAGTGCGAATGTCTAGAGTCCTATATAATTGATCATACATATCCCAGTGTGCGTGCGTGCACACACGCACACGCACAAACACGCACACACATGCACACACATGCACACACACACACACTAATCGTTCCATGGTGCTTTTTCCTTTTAACTCTGAAGTATTTTTTCTGTAGGAGTTTTTTCCCTTTAGTTGTTTTTCTGCTCTAAGGATGTGGGCGCTGTTGACATCATCTTCATTTTCAAAGCACACGGCGGTGTACGGGCCGTTCCCTGTGGGGAGCAGTGTGGGGGTCCCCAGGCCACAGCACCAGCCACAGTGGTGCTGAGCCTCGGCGGCTGCAGATGCCCCGGCAGGGTCTGCGGGGTGCGGGACCAGGCTGCGTGGCCTGCCCGGTACGGGGGCCTCCATGGGCCTCCACGGTGGCTCTGGGCCTCTGCAGACGGGGGGGGGGAGGAAGGGGGGCTGTGTCTTCCCCTCCACCTCCACCTCACGCCCATCCGATGCAGCCCACTTTCTAAGCACTGAGGCCGGCTCTGAACCTACGGCCAGGGCCACGGGACCCAGTCTGTGATCTGTGGCTTGTGTGGCAGAGCGGCTGCAGTTTCTGTTTGGTTTTGCTCTGAGTGAGCGGGTGGCCGCAGTGGTGGCGTTCCTGTCCCCTCGCGGTGCGCTGAGGGGACATCTCTCTGGCCATGGCTCTGAAGAGAAGCTGAGCGCCTTTGGCATGGAATTAGGGCACAGAAAGCACTGTCCCTGGGGCCTGGCCCCCTTGTTAGCTGCAAAGGGGCGCAGGGGACCAGGCCCCGGGCACCCGTGCCTCAGGAGGCCCCATGGGGCACAGGGCACGTGCTCCGAGCCCTGGATGAACTGAATGTAGCCACTTCCCCGGCCCTCACCGGCAACAGTGACGGGGGGGGGGGGGCAGAGGGACTTTGAGCAAAGGGACTCCGACCCTGGATCAGCCAGCGAGCCCCCCCCCGGGCCTGGCGAGGACGGCAGCCCTGAGGGAGTGGGCACTGGATTCCAACAGCAGCTCGCTTGGGTCTGGGTTAGGGTTTTTGTTTGTTTGTTTTACCAGTGCTGGAAGGTTCGTTTCTGTCTGTGGTGGTACTGGGATCTGAATTAGGGCTTTTGTACTTCTCAGGCAGGTGCTTTACCACTCAAGCAATGACTCCAGCCCCAAACAGCCACGTTGGCCTGGGAGCCCAGGGCCGGGGACAGGGACACAGCGCACAGATGTGCTTGAATGACGCAGGGCTGACCACCACAGGACCCCATCTCTGCAACGTTTGTGCCTTGGTTTACTCGTCTAGAACCAGCATGAATG
Source organism: Dipodomys merriami (assembly GCF_024711535.1). Classification (NCBI taxonomy): domain Eukaryota; kingdom Metazoa; phylum Chordata; class Mammalia; order Rodentia; family Heteromyidae; genus Dipodomys; species Dipodomys merriami. The sequence goes on from NW_027202682.1 coordinate 1,559,312, forward strand.
CAGAACCTGTGGGTGCTGTCCCAGAGAGACCAGTGCTCACGCAAATGGGGACCATCACAGCATCTTTATTCAGAGGCCAGGAAGCAGAGAGCCTGACTGGACCTCAGCAAACTTGACCCTGCGCCCCCCCTTGCAGGGACAGAGCCAGGACCTGGGCCTCGCCGGCCATCTGCTTCCTCCCCGGTGGGGGAGGCTGCCCGGGCTCTGGCCGGGCTCCGGGGTCGCGGTGCAGGAGTGGGCAGCGGTGCCCCCCAGCTGCAGCAGGCTGGGCTCAGGAGAAGGTCTGCATCTGCTTCTGGATCCAGGGCACGTGGGCCTGGACGCGAACATAGACCCCGGGAATGTCTGGTAGGGCGCAGCCGTAGCCCCAGCTGACCACACCCACCAAGGTCCAGGCGCCGGACACCTTGGAGACCAAGGGCCCACCAGAGTCGCCCTGGGGGAGGGAAAAGAAGGGGAGGCCGGGACTGAGGGTCGGCAGGCGGGGGGGGGGGGAGGGGAGGCCGGGACTGAGGGTCGGCAGGCGGGGGGGGGGGGCCAGGACTGAGGGTGGGGAGGCGGGGGGGAGGGGAGGCCAGGACTGAGGGTGGGGGGGCGGGGGGGAGGGGAGGCCAGGACTGAGGGTGGGGAGGCGGGGGGGAGGGGAGGCCGGGACTGAGGGTGGGGAGGCGGGGGGGGGCCAGGACTGAGGGTGGGGGGGCGGGGGGGGCCAGGACTGAGGGTGGGGAGGCGGGGGGGGGCCAGGACTGAGGGTGGGGGGGCGGGGGGGGCCAGGACTGAGGGTGGGGAGGCGGGGGGGCCAGGACTGAGGGTGGGGGGGCGGGGGGGGGAGGCCAGGGCTTACGTAGCAGGAGTCCCGCCCCTCGCTGCCCGCGCACAGCATGTCGGGCAGGATGATCCTCTGGTCTCGGCGGTGGAACCAGGAGGCCCGGTGGTACTGCCTCTCACAGAGCTGGTCGTCCACCACCTGCACCTGCACCTGCTGCAGGCGGTAGGGTGGGGGCAGGGAGGCTGGGGAGAGACGGGAGAGGGGAGGAGAGGGCAGCAGAGGGGAGGAGGGGGAGGGCGGCAGCGGCACCGCGGGCCTGGCCCGCGCACGGGTCCCACGGCCCGAGTCCCGCTTCCCCACGCTTACCATACATGCTGACGGCGCCCCAGCCCGTCACCCAGCACTGGTCCCCCGAGGCGAGCTCCGCAGAGCCGGACGGCAGCCTGACGGGCCTGACGTTGGCCGAGCACTGCACGGACTCCGCCAGCCGCAGCAGCGCCACGTCCGAGCCCAGGTGGGCAGCAATGAAGTCGGGGTGGATGACGACCTTGCTCACGCCCAGCAGCTGCTGGCCCCCGTACAGGTACACGTCCCCCACGTGCACCCGGAAGGCCGCCGGGTCCGCGTCCCGCCTGGGGTCAGAAGGAGGAGGTCACGCAGGAGCTCGCTGCCCCGGGGCCCGGCCCGGCACGGGCAAAGGCACGGCGGCCCCAACGCTGACCCTCGAAGCCCCAGAGCCCGGGATCCCGGGGTGGACTCACCGGCGGATGCAGTGGGCGGCGGTCAGCACCCACCGCGGGTGGACGAGGGAGCCGCCGCAGATGTGCACCCAGGAGGCCCAGTGGTAGCTGTAGACCCTCAGGCTGACCTGCCACGGCCACCGCCCCTGGGGGGCGCTGGACCCGCCCACCACGCCCACCAGCTCATTCTTGGTGACAGGTGCTAGAAGCAACGCCAGGAGTCAGGGGACGGGTGCTCGGCCCGCTGCCCGGTCAGCCAGGGCAGGGCATGCACCCCAGGACCCCAGGGACCCCTCATGACCCCAAGGGCCCCCCAGAACCTTGAGGCCCCTCAGGGCCCTGAGGACCCTCCCCAGGACCCCAGGGACCCCTCATGACCCCAAGGGCCCCCCAGAACCTTGAGGCCCCTCAGGGCCCTGAGGACCCTCCCCAGGAACCCTAGGGCCATTCCCAGGACCCCAGGGACCCCCCAGAACCTTGAGGTGGCCCCAGGGCCCTGAGGACGGGGTTCACAGGCGTCCTGGGGTCCGCAGGCTCAGCAGCGGATCCTGCCAGCAGGAAGAGAGTCAGGCCCAGCAGGCTCAGCATCTGCAAGGAGACAGCATGGAGGCCCTGCCCGGGAGGCCCGGTGTCCCCAGAGGCCCTGCCCGGGAGGCCCGGCGTCCCCCGAGGCCAGGGCCGCGCACTCACCTTGCCAGGTCCCCACAGGTCTGTCCTCCCCCGCCGCCGAGCCCCTTTATCCTCCAGCCACAGGAAGTGGGCAGGGGGCTCGGCCCGGCCGCGGGGCCAGGAGGAAGTGGCGTGAGCCGTGGCGAGGCGGCGGGGGGCTGCCGGGTGGACCCGGGGCCTCCCCGGGCCCAGCCCCACGTCACACCTGTCACCGTCTGCTCGCAGGGGAGGGTTCTGGAGAGAGGCGGGCTGGGGCTTTGTCCGGCCAAGCCCTCCGTCCCACGCGGTCATGGCCGGGCCGAGGCCCTGCGCTGGTCCCCGCCGCGTGGGGCGCCTGGCCCGGCCGCCGTGGTGACCAGCCGTGGGCCCGGCGCCCGCGCTGCCCCCGGCCGAGCACGTTGTCAGTGGCCAGTGCAGCCGCTCTCCGTGGCATCTGCTTGTGGGGACTTTATGTCCAGTGTGGGACCCACACAGATGCTGAGGGGCGTCCAAGACCCCCGCCCAGGCTGTCTGGGCTCCCTGGGTCCAGGCCAGCCCTGCCTCGGCGGCCAGCGCTGCCACTGAGGACAAGCTCCACGGCTCAGGCCGCTTCCTGTCCCCGCTCAGCGCGCGCTGTCCCCAGGCCCAGGTGCTGAGCGGCCGCCTCTGGCTGATGACACTGAGAGACAGTGGCTCCGAGTAGCCAGAAAGGAGAGGCCAGGGAGGCGCCCCCGGAGGCCTGAGGTTCTGAGCCAGGGCGCGGGGAGACAGGGCACGGGGAGCCAGGGCGCGGGGAGCCTGGGCGCGGGGAGCCTGGGCGCGGGGAGCCAGGGCGCGGGGAGCCAGGGCGCGGGGAGCCTGGGCGCGGGGGTACTCCCGTGGACAGGCGTGGGAAGACGTGGGCAGGCCCGGGGCAGGCCTGGGCTTGGGGAGGCCGTGCGGCCGTTAGCCACGTCCTGACCGCGTGAGGGCCCCGCAGGGTCTCAGGGCCTGGGCCAGGAGGGGCCCTTGGGAGAAGCTGCCAGGAGCGGCTGGAGGGGCATCCCCAGGAGCCGCCGGGGTGGGGAAAGGCAGTGGGGGTCCTTGTGCCCCGAGAGGGTGGCGTGGGACATGTTCGGCATCCAGCCTGCCCCGCTGACCGGGAGGGCGGGGGGCCCCACATCCAGGCAGCCTCGAACCTCAGGGCCTGGAGACGGGACGCCCGGCCCGCCAGATAGGGGAGGACGGGCCACCCAGAGAACCTGGGCGATAGGATCAGAGAAACGGCCAGGGCCACCTGGCTCGGGGCCGGGCCTGGCCGGGGAGCCGCGCCCCGGCCTCAGGGCTGTGAGATAGGACCGTGGCTGCGGGGCCGGTGTGGCAAGAGGGCCGGGTTGGGAAACGCTGGGCAGAGGGCCAGCACAGACCACCGCGTTGCATCATGAAGCCGGCAGGAGAGAGCCCGCGGTCCCCGGAGCCCGGGGGTGCAGGGGGCTGTGACCGGGCCGCTCCCCCATCCCCAACTGTAACCCAGCTTTGTGTGCCCGTGGAACACCAGTCCATGACAGACCCGGCCCCTCTCCGTCTCTTGCAGGGCCGAGAAAGCCCTCTGCCCTCGTACAGGGTGGCCTGGGGGGCACGGCCGGCTCCTCCTCCACCGGGACTCACCCCTGCCGGCCCACCTTGGCTGCTCTGCCCGGGATGCACCGTGGGTCCCAAAGGCACTTGGACAGGGACTTCAGGTTTGGGCCCCCTAGAAGCAACTATGATGTAAGAAGCACTAAGTCCTCGGAGATGTGCCTGGAAACCCAGAACCTCGGCTCTCACTCCAACATGAAGTGGGTTTGTTTCTGTGCCCGTGCTGGGGCTTAAAACTGGGCCTGTGCTGGCCATGAAATCTTCTCAAAGCTACAGCTCTACCACTTGAACGACAGCACCACTTCTGGTGATTAACTGGAGATAAGAATCTCACAGAGCCAGGTGCCCGTGGCTCACACCATAATCCTACCTACTCCCGAGGCTGAGATCTGAGGATCATAGTTCAAAGTCGGCCCAGGGCAGGAAAGTCCAAGAGACTCTTATCTCCAATAAACCACTCAGAAGAAGCCAGAAGTAGTCTTGTGGCTCAAAGTGGTAAAGCCCTCGCCTTAACCACAGAGAGGCTGAGGAACAGTGCCCAGACCCTGAGTTCAGGCCCAGGACCAGGAAGAAAAAAAAAAGTCTCACGGACTTTCCTGCCTGGACTGTCTTCAAACTGTGATCCTCAGATCTCAGCCTCCCGAGTAGCTATGATCCCAGGCGTGAGACACCAGCGCCCGACAGAGATAGCTTTTATTGTAAGAATAATGTAGGGCTGGGAAGGTGGCTCAGTGGTAAAGCGCTTGCCTTGCAAGCATGAGGCCCTGGGTTCGATTCCTCAGCACCACGTCAGCAGAAAAAGCCGGAAGTGGTGCTGTGGCTCCAGTGGTAGAGCACTCACCTTGAGCTGAAGAGCTGAGGGACAGCGCCCAGGCCCTGAATTCAGGCCCCACCACCGACAAAAAATAAATAAAATAAAATAATAATGTAAATATCTCTGGTTATAGAGAAGAATGTACGGTTAGTATAAGCTCCCCATCCCCCTACCCAGCACTGGTGGGAGATGGAGATGGAGATGGAGGGGTCAGAACTCTGGGGAGATGCCGAGGGCATGATGGGTCCCACACAGTCCCGGGCGTGGGTCTCGGCACCGTGGCTCGGCTACGGAGGTCAGGGTCCCCCTTCCCTGTGCCCTCCACTTCTCCCGTGACACAGCCAGCTCCACAGTTTAAATCCCGCCACGCATCTCCTCCCCCTCCAAACTGAGTGCCCAAGAAGGCAAAGACAGAGCAGATGCCAGTAGCTCACACCTGTAGTCCCGGCTATTCAGGAGCTTAGATCTGAGGATCAGGGTTCAAAGGCAGAGGCTAGGATTACAGGCATTAGCTACCAGCCCTGGAGCTGTCACTGCCTTTCCAATCCTTATACCTTATTTAATAGTTCCCTGACCCCTGGGGTGGTCTGCAGGGAGCTGGCAGGCAGGGAAGCGGCCATCCCTGTCCACCTGCCCTCACGAGGAGGAGGAGGAGGAGGAGGAGAAGATGGAGGAGGAGGAGGAGGAGGAAGGAGGGGAGGAGGGGAGGAAGAGGAGGAGGGTCTTACCTTTCACCGTTACCCGGGACGTTTGCTGTGGTTTTCGTAAGAAGACCCCCAATTTTATCAAGAGTTTTATCTCGATCAGTGGAGGATTTATCAGCCAAAAGATCGGATGCTTTCTCATCTCTGGAGATCTGGGGCCGGGCGGCGTCTCATTGGTGTGGTGAAATGTTGGCGCCAAGCAGGCTTTCTCCGGCTCCCCTGCTGGGCTTCAGGTGCATTTGTTCCGGTGCCTTCCGCGTGCGGGGGGCCTCAGCAGGACTGGGGCAGGGGGACCGGAGGGGGCAGGGGGACCGGATCCCGGGGAGAGGGCTCAGGAGCAGAGGCTGTGGGCAACGGAGGAGACACACGTGTGCACACGTGTGCTCCTGCATGTGCAATCCACTCACGCTCACGTAGACGTGCACCCGTGAGTACCTGCAGACACAGGTATAACACGTGTGCGTGCCGTGACACGTGTGCACACGGAGGAGAGCACCCGCACACACGCAGGTCTGCCCCGCGCCCGCTGCCCAGTGGGCCCCAGACCCCCCCACAGCCAGCTCCATCCAGCACAAACCACCGCCTCAGAGAGGCCCAGGAGCACAAGCTGCACAGGGGACCCGCAGATTCCGGGGCTGCCTGGCCGCGTGGGGAGCTCCCCCCGGCCCTCGGGATCAGTGCAGCTGCAGCCCCTGTTCCCGGAGCCCCATCAGTGGTCTTCCCGGGCCTGGCCTCCCCCTCCAGCCGGGTCCTCCCGGGCCTGGCCTCCCCCTCCAGCCGGGTCCTCCCCAGGCCTGGCCTCCCTCTCCAGCCGGGTCCTCCCGGGCCTGGCCTCCCCCTCCAGCCGGGTCCTCCCGGGCCTGGCCTCCCGCTCCAGCCGGGTCCTCCCCAGGCCTGGCCTCCCTCTCCAGCCGGGTCCTCCCGGGCCTGGCCTCCCCCTCCAGCCGGGTCCTCCCGGGCCTGGCCTCCCCCTCCAGCCGGGTCCTCCCCAGGCCTGGCCTCCCTCTCCAGCCGGGTCCTCCCCAGGCCTGGCCTCCCCCTCCAGCCGGGTCCTCCCAGTCCTGGCCTCCGGTCCTCCCCAGGCCTGGCCTCCCCCTCCAGCCGGGTCCTCCCGGGCCTGGCCTCCCCCTCCAGCCCGGTCCTCCCGGGCCTGGCCTCCCCCTCCAGCCGGGTCCTCCCGGGCCTGGCCTCCCTCTCCAGCCGGGTCCTCCCCAGGCCTGGCCTCCCCCTCCAGCCGGGTCCTCCCGGGCCTGGCCTCCCCCCACAGCCCGGTCCTCCCGGGCCTGGCCTCCCCCTCCAGCCGGGTCCTCCCGGGCCTGGCCTCCCCCTCCAGCCGGGTCCTCCAAGGCCTGGCCTCCCCCCCCAGCCGGGTCCTCCCCAGCGCAGACCCCCACTGGCTCCACACTCCAAGTCCCACTGTAGGGCAGCCAGGTCTGTACTCCTGGTACCGACTGACCGGGCAGCAGCCAGCACCCACGGGGTGGACATGGCCCCCGAGCTGATGGGCCGCTTGTCGTGTTCTTGGCCGAGACCCTCAGTCCAGTCCCTGGGGTCGGGAAGCCCCACGCTGCCCCCCGGTCAGCCCGGCTGGGGCGAGAGGCACAGCGGCCCCCAGGCAACCGAGGGCCAGAAACACCCGTGGAGGTGGGAGGGCGCCGGGCACCGGAGCACACATGGCGGGCACCCACTCACGGCGGGCCGGCCCTCCCAGCCCTGCTCCTCCGTGGGGAGGCCCGGGACGCGGGGCGACGGCGATCACAGGGGCACAGCCAGCCCGCGTGGCCTGGAGCCTCGCACCCTCTTCCCGCCCCTCGGCCCTCTTCCTGCCCCTCGCACCCTCTTCCTGCCCCTTGGCCCTCTTCCCGCCCCTCGGCCCTCTTCCCGCCCCTCGGCCCTCTTCCTGCCCCTCGCACCCTCTTCCTGCCCCTTGGCCCTCTTCCCGCCCCTCGGCCCTCTTCCTGCCCCTCGCACCCTCTTCCTGCCCCTTGGCCCTCTTCCTGCCCCTCGGCCCTCTTCCTGCCCCTCGCACCCTTTTCCTACCCCTCGGCCCTCTCTAGGTATCCTGGTGCTGGCAGAGCCTTGTCCCTTCCTATGAGCTGAGCCGGCTCACACTGTCCTGCACGAGCCAGGAAGTCCCACCCACCACGACACCCCCGCCCCCAGCTCCCCAAAGTCAGCACCCACTCCAGTACATCTGCAGACGCCACTTCCAGGAGGTGGGCTGCTGGAAGACCCCCGTGTCCCCAGGAGGGGAGGAGCAGCCATTGGAGGATGCGGGTGGTAGACGGGCTTCTCCAGAGACTAGGGTCTGGTTTCTCAACTTTAAAAGAAATGTCCTCTTGGGGGGCTGGGAAGGTGGCTCAGTGGTAGAGCGCTTGCCTTGCATGCTCGAGGCCCTGGGTTCAATTCCTCAGCACCACATAAGCAAAAAGAAAAAAGCCGGAAGAGGCGCTGTGGCTCAAGTGGTAGAGCGCTAGCCTTGAGCTGAAGAGCTGAGGGACAGCACCCAGGCCCAGAGTTCAGGCCCCATGATTGGACCCCCCCAAAAAGAAAGGAAGAAAGAAAGAAAGAAAGGAAGGAAGGAAGGAAGGAAGGAAAGAAGGAAGGAAGGAAGGAAGGAAGGGAGAAAGAAAGAAAGAAATGTCCTCTTGCAGGGCAATAGAGTTGGTGGCTCATGCCTGTCATCCTAGCTACTCAGGAGGCTGAGATCTGAGGATTGCAGTTCAAAGCCAACCCCGTCAGGAAAGTCCATGAGACTCTGATCTCCAATGGACCACTAGAAAACTGGAAGTGGCGCCGTAACTCAAAGTGATAGAGTGCTAGCCTTGAGCTAAAGAGCTCTGGGCCAGCGCCCAGGCACTGAGTTCAAATCCCATGACCAACAAAAAAAAAAAAATGTTCTCATGACCTGACTTATGTCACTGCAAACCCTCTGTACACCACTGCCACTTCCAGTTTACTGGTTAATTGGCGATAAGAGTCTCCTGGACTTTCCTGCCCAGGCTGGCTTTGAACCATGATCCTCATATCTCAGCCTCTTGAATAGCTAGGATGACAGGCATGAGCCACCAACACCTGGCTATATAACATCTTTATAATAAGAATTTTTTTTGGCTGTAGATCTTTTATTTTTTTGGTCCAGTTGGGGGGCCTGAACTCTGGGCCTGGGTGCTGTCCCTCAGCTCTTCAGCTCAAGGCTAGCACTCTACCACTTGAGCCACAGCGCCATTTCCGGCTTTTTTTCATTTTGCTTATGTGGTGCTGAGGAATCAAACCCAGGGCCTCAGGCATGCAAGGCAAGCGCTCTACCACTGAGCCACCTTCCCAGCCCCTGGTTGTAGATCTTGAACTCTGGCGCCCGGCTAATAATAACAATTTTAACAAAATAAAAAAAGAAATCAGAGAAAGGCAAGCGGTGGGTTTTAATGTTATTTTTTTTTAATCCTAACAGTTTCATTGGCCTGCGATGTGGACCGCACGGTTTCTGGCTTGGGTTGCGGTGTGCATTCTGGCGTTCCAGGCGGCAGCCAGGCCCTGTGCATCTGTGGGTCCTCCTCCCGCGGTAACGCCTGTCTTTTTGCCCTCACTTCCGGCTGTCCCGCCCGGTGTCCCACCCACTTTCTCCCCCCCCCCCGCGACTCTCCCTTTCCTGGGCATCTTGCACTTTGTGGTCCTTGTTGGCTGGAGACCTGGAGCTCCTCCCTGAACCCATGGCCCAACCCCGGCCTGCCTGGGCCCGGGCTGGCCCGCGGGGCTGGCCTGCCGCTCACACGGTCCTGAACCGGCCCGGACTCCCTGGCCGCCTCCTCACGCCGCGCACGCGCGTGTGAGCTCAGAGCCGTTGGGAAGCCAGAGGTCCCCAGAGGGCAGCGAGGCCAGCCCGCGGGCGCCCAGGACCCGCGTCCCCGCCCTTCACCAGCAGAGGGGGCTCTGGAGAAGCCGCAAGGCACCCCGGCTTGGGAATCGGAACGGCCGCCTGGGCTCAGAGCTGGGCATGCTGACACGGCTGCGTGACGCGTCCCCCGAAGCAGAGACCCCAGCACTGCGTCCACAGACCCCCATGCTGCAGCCAGAGACGCCGCGCCGCGGCCACTTCCCTCCCCCTCCCCCCGCGGCCAGCTTCCCTCCCCCCGCGGCCACTTCCCTCCCCCTCCCCCCGCGGCCAGCTTCCCTCCCCCCCGCGGCCAGCTTCCCTCCCCCTCCCCCTGCGGCTCAGCCACCGCGCCGCACAGTTCTGGGCACAAAATTCCAACAGAGAGCAAGGAGGAGAGGTCAGGGCAGGTTTAATGGAAGGCAGGGGGTGGGCGAGTGCCCTCGTGGGCTGGGTCTGGGGCTGGGTCTGGCCACTCCATCCGCGTCTACTCTGGCCCAGCTGGGTCAGGGCACCTCCCGCCCTGGAGCGGGGGGGGGGGGGGGGGGAAGGGGGGGTTGCTGGGAGGTTGGGATAGGAGTGGGAAGAGGTTGGGGGGAGGGCGGGATGGGGTGGGAGGGGGTTGGGGAGGAGGCCAGGATGGGGTGGGAGGAGGTTGGGGGGAAGTCAAGATGGGGCAGGAGGGGGTTGGGGGAGGGGCGGGAGGGGTGGGAGGGGGTTGGGGGAGGGCGGGAGGGGTGGGAGGGGGTTAGGGGAGGGGTGGGAGGGGTGGGAGGGGGAGGGCGGGAGGGGGGGAGGGGGTTGTGGGAGGGGCGGGAGGGGGTTGGGGGAGGGCGGGAGGGGTGGGAGGGGGTTGGGGGAAGGGCGGGAGGGGGTCACGGAACGCCGGGTCTCTGTCACTTGGCCCCGTCAGGGCCCAGAGAACCAGGGCACGTAGCGGCGGATCCAGGGCATGTAGCTGGCCACGCGGGTGTAGACCCCAGGGAAGTTTTGGAGCCCGCAGCACCTGCCCCAGCTCACCACGCCCACCTGCACCCACGTGCAGTTCCACCTGCAGACCAGGGGGCCCCCGGAGTCACCCTGCAGGGAGAGGCAGGCTCAGTGCTCCCCGGAGAGGGAGGGCGGGGGGGGGGCTGGCGGGGGAGGGGGACTGGGCAGGGGGGCTGGCGGGGGAGGGGGACTGGGCGGGGAGGGGGCTGGCAGGGAGGGGTACTGAGTGGGGGAGGAGGCTGGTGGGGGGGCTGGCAGGGGGGGCTGGAGAGGGAGGGGGCTGGTGGGGAGATGGCGGGGAGGGCTGGAGGGGCTGGCGGGGGAGGGGGCTGGCGGGGGAGGGGGACTGGGTGGGGGAGGGGGCTGGCGGGGGAGGGGGACTGGTGGGGAGGGGGGCTGGTGGGGCGGGGGGCTGGCGGGGAGGGGGGCTAGCGAGGAGGGGTCTGGACGCCACACCTGGCAGGAGTTCTGGTCCTGGTCCCCAGCACACAGCATGTCGTCCCTGATGGCCGGCTGGTGTCGGGAGGAGTTGCGGTACTTCTGGTCACACTCCCCGTTTCCCACCACGGCCACGGCCACCTCCCGCAGGTGGTAGGGGGGCGGCAGCGGCCCTGTGGGGAGGGGGGTTGAGTGGGTGGGCGGGCGGGCGGGCGCGGAGGGGGGGGGTCCCGATACCCACTGTGGTAGCCGAGGTCGCCCCAGCCGGTCACCCAGCAGATCTTCCTGGCGGGGACGCTCATGGCGGCCGCGGGGAGGGGGACGGGGACCCCGCGGCCCCGCGGCACGTCGGCCTCCAGTCTCAGCAGCGCGATGTCGGCGCCCCCGGCCGCCCCCAGGCTGCTGTTGTACTCGGGGTGCCTGATGATCTGGATCACCCTGCTCAGCTCCTCGCCGGGCGCGTACAGCCTCAGCCCGCCCGCCTGCACCCGGAACGCGCAGGCCCCCAGCTCCTGCCTGGAGAGCGGCCGAGCCCTCAGGGAGGCGGGGGGGGGGGGCCGCCCCGGGGCCAGCCCCAGACGCCCCCAGACCCTGCCCCCCCACCGGGCGGGTCCCACTCACGGGTCCAGGCAGTGGGCGGCGGTCAGCACCCACCGCGGGTGGATGAGGGAGCCCCCGCACAGGTGCTGCCACCGGTGCCGCCGCATGCTGTAGAACCGCAGGCTCACCTGCCACGGGAAGCTCCTGGCGGAGACGGGGCAGCCGCCGACGATGCCCGGCCGCGCTGGGCCTGGGGTGGGTGGAAGGAGAAGGAGGGGGGTCCGGCACAGCCCCGGCAGCGGGGGCCGATCTGGGGCGGGGCGGGGGCTTGGCGGTGTTAGGACTCACCGGGGGTCCCGGGTGCGGAGCCCCCCAGGCAGGGAAGGATGAGGAGCAGCAGCCACAGCATGGCGGGGCGGCGTGGACGTGAGCTCAGGGCACAGGTTCCGGGCGGCCTGGGCTCGGAGCGTGGACGTGAGCTCAGGGCACAGGTTCCGGGCGGCCTGGGCGCGGAGCGCGGAGGAGCTCAGGGTGACTTCGCTGTCCAGCCCCGCGCTGTGATGCCACCGAGCCCCATTTATCCTGCTCCCACAGGATGTGGGCGCGGCGCACCCAGCCGTCCCTGGGGGGGCGGGCGGTGGCCAAGCACAGGGTCTCCTGCCCTTGGGGCCCAGGGGCTCTGAGATGGGTGTCAGCGCCTTCGGACGGGGTGCGGGCGGGCAGCAGCGGCCCAGCCCTCACCGCCTGGCCCGCAGTGGAAGCCAGAGACGGGAGACGGGGCCTGGGCGCCACGGTTCAGCCTGTGACCATGGACCCCCTCGCCTCCTCCCTGCGCCCCGTCTCCCTGCTGCTCTCCAGCCCGCACCTGCCACGCGCTCCGCCAGGAGCCTCAAACTCCTGGGCTTCTCTGGAGCAGCTGCAGGGGTGAAGGAGGGCTTGCCGGGCAGGGGAGAGGCAGGCAGCGGTCACAGACAACAGTGCAGTCCCCCCGGCCCCAGAACCACCAAAAAAGAGCGTGCACGCACACACACACACACACACACAGGACCAGGGAAGGTAGTCACCTGCAAGCCGGGGATGGGCAGGGAGGGGGGAGGGGGGAGGGGGAGGGGGGAGGGGGAGGGGGAGGGGTACCTTCACCTCCAGTCAGGTTCCCAGACTGTGGCGATTCAGTACCTGATTGGTCTTCTTTTTTGTTGGAAGTACTGGGGTTTGAACTCAGGCCTGTGTGCTTGTTCAGCCCGCGGCTGGCATTCTGACCCTTGAGCCTCACCCCCAGCCAAGCCCCTTGCCAGTGTTTTTGGAGATGGCATCTCGTGGACTTTTCTGCCGAGACCGGCCTCGTGAGCCGGCCTCCTGCGCAGCTGGGGTTACAGGTGTGCGCCACGGGCTCAGGGCCTGGCTTGTGTCCCTCCGCTTGGCTTCATTCACCGGCTGGGCCGGGTCAGAAGTGCGATTCCCCACCAGGCCACGTTTGTTTCTATTTCACGTAAGCCGTCGACGCCAGGCTGGGCGCTGGGGGCCTCTGGGGCCCAGCTCCAGCCCCCTTCAGTGCCATCACACTTTTGTGTCTGAGCCTCAGTTTCCCCCGGAGATTCACTCTCCACTGACCACAAGGCCGCCAGAGCTGGCTTCTGCCTCCCACAGGGTGTTGCAGGATGAGATTAGGCAGCGGACTGGGCATTGCCCAACCGCCAGCTCAGTCCCGGCCCCCGGGCCCCTGTTACATCAGAGCTGAGCCTCGAGCCTCAGCCCCGCAGGGAGACCACGCCCACAGCGCGGGTGCGGCAGACCCGAGGGACACAGGGACACTGGCGGCCCTGCGTCCATCCGCAGAGGGCCGGCTTCCCTGCCCACGGAGGCCCCAAATGCGCCAGCCGGCCCGGCTGATGATCACCATGGCAACGGCCTCGGGTGGTCACCACATCACCCCTCCCGCCAGGCCATCTTCCCTGCAGGCCTCCGGTACCGAAGAGCGGCCGCCAGCCCCAAGCAAGGGACACCCGCAGATTCTGTGCCCACACAGGGACCCACAGTCTGGAAGCCTGTCACCCTGTGGCTATAGATTCCGGGCTCATCCCCACAGCCGAGTCTGAGCTGATCCAAACGGACAGACAGAAATACGGCTAGGTCCCCCACCTGGCCCTCTGCCGGGCGGACCCTGCAGGCGGACAGGGAGCGGGAGGCCAGCGCTGGCCGGGCCCACGCTCCTGCAGGCCGCAGCGGGCACCGGCGCTGGGCAGGGTGGCACCCCTACCCGCTGCCTGTCCTGCAGCTCCCAGGGAGGGCTGGGCACCCCCTCCCCGCCTGGCCGCTCTGAAAGCTGTGGGGATGAGATTCCTGGGAGGCCAAGCAATTGGGGGGCTGGTGGGCAGACCTGCATCAGGTCCCCAAAGTTCCCCGCAAACCCAAACCCAGGACCCACAGCAGAAGCAGGCTTCCTGGCACCCACTCCCCCTCCCCCGCTCATGCACACACGACACGCACACACACACATGCGCACACAACACACGCATGCACACACACAAGCACATGCACACGCACACGCACACACACACAAGCACATGCACACACACAAGCACGTGCACACGCATACACACACATGCGCACGCGCACACACGCATGCACACACAAGCACATGCACACGCATACACGCACACACACAAGCACATGCACACGCATACACGCACACACGCACGCACACATGCACACACACACAAGCACATGCGCACACACACAAGCACATGCGCGCGCGCACACAAGCACATGCACACGCATACACGCACACACGCACGCACGCATGCACACACACACAAGCACATGCGCACACACACACAAGCACATGCGCGCGCGCACACACACAAGCACATGCGCGCACACACACACGCACACACACAAGCACATGCACACACAAGCACACACACATACATGACACGCACACACACATGTGCACACGACACACGCATGCACACACACAAGCACATGCACACGCACACACACAAGCACATGCACGCACGCACACACACACGCACACACACGCTGCCCCCAGGTGCCACTCCCAGCCCAGCTGTCTCGCAATCAGCTCCCCCCAGAGTATAAGAGCACGAGGGGCTCTGGAGAGAGCCAAGGCCAGGGCCGGGGTGTGGGGTGAGGGCTGGGGTGTGTGGGGTGAGGGCCGGGGCCGGGGTGTGGGGTGTGGGGTGAGGGCCAGGCCGGGGTGTGGGGTGAGGGCCGGGACCGGGGTGTGGGGTGAGGGCCGGGACCGGGGTGTGGGGTGAGGGCTGGGGTGTTTGGGGTGAGGGCCAGGGCCGGGGTGTGGGGTGAGGGCCAGGCCGGGGTGTGGGGTAAGGGCCAGGGCCGGGGTGAGGGGTGAGGGCCGGGGCTGGGGTGTGGGGTGAGGGCCAGGCCGGGATGTGAGGTGAGGGCCAGGCCCGGGGTGTGGGGTGAGGGCCAGGCCGGGGTGTGGGGTGAGGGCCAGGCCGGGGTGTGGGGTGAGGGCTGGGGCCGGGGTGTGGGGTGAGGGCCAGGCCGGGGTGTGGTACATGGATGAGAGCTGGAGCTTGTCTTCTTCTTCTGTTTTTGTTTTTGTTTTTTTTGGTCGGTCATGGGGCTTGAACTCTGGGCCTGGGCGTTGTCCCTCAGCTCTTCAGCTCCAGGTGAGCGCTCTACCACTTGAGCCACAGCGCCACTTCCAGTTTTCTGGCAGTTTATGGGAGATAAGAGTCTCACAGGCTTTCCCGCCCCAGCTGGCTTTGAACCGCGATCCTCAGATCTCAGCCTCCTGAGTAGCTAGGATGACAGGCGTGAGCCTGTCTTTACAGGAACTCGTTTGTACTCCATGCTGCCAGGTGTGACACACACTTGAAAGATGGAGGAGGCAGGAAGTTCAGGCCAAGCCAGGCAGAATAGGGAGAATATTTCCTCTCCAAAGACAAAGAAATTTAAAAACCAAAATGAGCCACTTGTATCCAGTCAATGAAGCGCAGTGCATTAGCTAAACTAACAACAAGGTTGGGTCAGAAAAATGAGGCACGTTGTATCAGATACTTCCAATGCAACTGTGATGCAAATCAACCAGGAAGTATTTTTAACTGACCCGCAGGAATAGGTTTGGATAAATAGACCTGGAATGTTTATCAGAGGGAACCTGCATTCAAGGTGAACGTAGGGCAGAGACCCTGTCTGGGCGGCTTAGATAAGACTCTGAAGGAAAAACAACTGGAAGGGGGTGGGAAGAGGGGGGGACGCTGCAAGAGATACAAAGGAGCAAAATGGTGAACACTCAGGTAGTGGAGCTCACTGGACACTATGTTGAAAATGATCAATACAGCCTGTGGGTGGGGGACGGAAGGGAAAAACTGGAGGGGGGGGAATGTCCTCTTCACCTGACTTAGTAACTGTCACCCCTCCATACAACTCCTTCCCAATAACAATAAAAACAACAGGAGACAGAAGGCAATCAAATACCATCACTTACTGATATCTTTAGAAAAGAGTTAACACTAAACACTAAAAAAAAAAAAAAGAGGGAAAATGGGGCTGAGGAAGTGGCTCAGTGGTAGAGCGCTTGCCTCGCATGCATGAGGCCCTGGGTTCGATTCCTCAGCACCACATAAGCAGAAAAAGCCGGAAGTGGTGCTGTGGCTCAAGTGGTAGAGCGCTCGCCTTGAGCTGAAGAGCTGAGGGACAGCACCCAGACCCAGAGTTCAGACCCCCCACAACCAGCAAAAAAAAAAAAGTACACGGAGGCATGGCTCAAGTGGTAGATCATTTTTCCAACAGTGAGATGTCCTGATTTCAAACCCTAATACAAAAAAAAAGCCCAAACCTTTAAAATGGTACGTTTAATGTACAGCAGGCTGTGGGACGTAGCCCGGGGCTCAGAACCGGGGGGGGGGGGTGCAGGCGTCCCTGGGACTCACACTTGGCTCCCTCTCACCTGGCTGTTTTTTTCCCAAAGCTCCCACATTCCCACCTCGGCCGCCAGAGGGTGGCAGAGAGGCAGGCGCCGGCGTGGGGCCCGCGGTGGCGACTCCACCATCCCGGTGAATCAGCCAGGAGAGGAGCTGCGTGACCTCCCTTGGGCTTCTGCCCGGCTGGCCCCCCTGGACTCCAGCGCCTCCCAGAGCATTTCCTTCTTGGGTGGGGGTGGTGGTGGTGGTACTGGGGTCTGAACTCTGGCTGCTTGCAGAGTGCTCTACCCCTGGGTCGTGGGCACAGCACACACCACCCAACGCAGCCATTGGGGGAGATGGGATCTCCGGCCCCGCCCCCAGGCCTCATCTTCTGAGATGCTGGGTTTGCAGCACCAGCCTGGACAGCAGTGGGCATGCCAGACACAAGTAAACAAGCAAAGCCATTCTGGACTTTGCCTACTCCCTGTCCATCCACTGGCCCGAGCCCAGCAAGTATGGCCAGAGCACCTGCCCTGGCCTGGGCGGAGGGGGGAAATCACATCTTGGAGCTGCCCAAACTCCCCGCCTGGGATGCTAGAAACAGCTTGCCGGGACACGGGGGAGCGACCCCAGGGAGGGTGTGTGCCAGGAACCCCGGCCGGGCAGAGCGGAGCGCTCCCTCCGGGAGAAGGAGGGGAGAAGGGCACCCTGGGATCGGGGCGGGAGGCCCTCAAAGTCAGGGGTGTGTCCTCAGTGGGGGGAGGAGGCTGGGCTGGGGACAGGGCGGCCTTGTTCCCGGCCTTCCCTGTAGGAGCTCTCTATGTTGTAGGTATGGACTCCACAGACAGAGGCACAACTGCCAGGACTTTCATTCTGGGGTGGCCTTCTGCCTGTCTTGAGAGTCTTCCTTTTCAATGAAGTCCAGTTAATCTATTTTTGTCTATGTTGTCTGTGTTTCGCATTTGCCAGGGGTTTTATAGTGTTTAGATCTTGAGTACACTTTTGGGGAGTTCTTATAGCAGGCCTGAGGTAAAGGTCCAACTTCATTATTCAGTGGTGTGTGTGTGTGTGTGTGTGTGTGTGTGTGTGTGTGTGTGTGTGTGTGTGCGCGCGTGCACAAGCCCCATGACAGACAAAAAAAATCTCAGACTTTTCCTGCTGGGCCGGCTTCGAAGGTCATCCTCAAGACTTAAGCCTTCAGAGCAGCTAGGATTACTACAAGCTTGAGTCTCTGGGGCCCGGCCCCACCCACCTTCATTCTCCCAGTCCTGTGTGTGAGCAGCCTGACCCCTGCAGGCCTGAGGAGGGCCGCCCGGGGGAGCCACGCGCCTCTCTTCCAGTAGGACTGGAAAACATGTAGACACAGCACCCCAAATCCTCCCTACTTTATTGTCAGGGTTTCTGCATGACGCTCCTGCCCCTCCCAGTGCGTGGGTCTCCTCCCGTACCGAGGAGCTGGCCCCACTGGAGTCTAGTTCTCCTGTCTTCTGAGCATGTGTGCAGGGGAGCAGGCTGCTCATGGGAGACTTTTGGGCTGGAGGTCCGGGATTGGAGAGAGCCCACCTTCCTAATCCATCCTCCAGATAATACTCTCTCGAGCCTGCCAATCTCCAGATCCTCTGCACACGACACACCGCAAGGGGGATTGTTAGTGCTGGCTGGAACTCAGCAGTGCACCTGGGAACTAAGGACAAGTGTCTCTTCTCCACCATGGGCCACACTGAGTGGGGAACAGGCCCCATTTTGTTTCTGCTCCACAGTCTTCCCCTGAAATCAGATCACACCCTCCCTACGCATACACCAAGTCTGCCTTCCCAATGTGCGTCTTCCATGACACCTTCAAGTCACTCTCACACCTAGCCAGCCTTTCCTCCAGAAAGCCCCATCACCTGGAGCCCAGAGCCACTCAGAGTCACAGGCCCAGAGATCTGGTCTTCCAGACAACCTGTGAATAGCAGCCCCAGACAGCAGTGGGTGAGTGGGAGAGATGGAGGAAGGAAGCTGAAGGGAGAGAGGAGGGCAAGGGGAAGGAGGAAGACAGCTAAAGTAAGCAGAAAAGAGAGAATGGACCAATGGATGGATGGAAGGATGGATGGATGGGCAGATGGATGGAGGGATGGGAGGATGGATGGATTGATGGTTAGATGGATGGATGGGCAGATGGATGGATGGATGGAGGGATGGATGGATGGTTAGATGGATGGTTAGGTGGATGAATGGGTAGATGGGCAGATGGATGGATGGATGGGAGGATGGATGAAGAGATGGATAGTTAGATGGGAGGATGGATGGAGGGATGGATGGTTAGATGGGAGGATGGATGGAAGGATGGATGGAGGGGTGGATGGATGGATGGATGGGAGGATGGATGGAGGGATGGGTAGATGGATGGGAGGATGATGGATGGATGGATGGGAGGATGGATGGAGGGATGGGTAGATGGATGGGAGGATGATGGATGGATGGATGGAAGGATGGATGAATGGATAGATGGGCAGATGGATGGATGGAAGGATGGAAGGATGGGAGGATGATGGATGGATGGACAGATGGATGGATGGATGGGAGGATGATGGATGGAGGGTGGAGGGATGATGGATGGCTGGATGGGCAGATGGAAGGATGGGTGGATGGATGGATGGAAGGATGGGAGGATGATGGATGGATGGATGGATGGAAGGATGGGAGAATGATGGATGGCTGGATGGGCAGATGGAAGGATGGGTGGATGGATGGCTGGATGGATGGGAGGATGATGGATGGATGGATGGATGGATGGAAAGATGGGAGGATGATGGATGGGTGGATGGCTGGATGGATGGGCAGATGGATGGATGAATGGGAGGATGATGGATGGAGGGGGGAGGGATGATGGATGGATGGGCAGATGGAAGGATGGGTGGATGGATGGATGGAAGGATGGGAGGATGATGGATGGATGGGAGGATGGATGGATGGGAGGATGATGGATGGATGGACGGATGGATGGAAGGATGGGTGGATGGATGGATGGATGGGAGGATGATGGATGGATGGGAGGATGGATGGATGGGAGGATGATGGATGGATGGATGGATGGATGGGAGGATGGGTGGATGGATGGATGGAAGGATGGGAGGATGATGGATGGATGGGTGGATGGATGGATGGAAGGATGGGAGGATGATGGATGGATGGATGGAAGGATGGGTGGATGGATGGATGGAAGGATGGGAGGATGATGGATGGGAGGATGGATGGATGGGTGGATGGATGGATGGAAGGATGGGAGGATGATGGATGGATGGGAGGATGATGGATGGGAGGATGATGGATGGGTGGATGGATGGAAGGATGGGAGGATGATGGATGGGAGGATGATGGATGGGAGGATGATGGATGGGAGGATGATGGATGGGAGGAGGATGGATGGGGGGGAGGGAGGATGGCTGGATGGCTGGACGGACGGATGGTAAGGCCGCCACTCCCGCCGCCCAGCACCGCTCCAGGGCCGCCCGCACCCGCGATCGCCCAGCGCTGTTCCCCAGAGTGGACTCCGGGCGGACCCCGTCCGCGCACACGCAGGGCTGGCAAGCAGCGGCCCGGTCGTCGGTGCCGTCGGTGCGGGGGGGTCCCGGGGCCGGCGGGGGCCGCGCGGGGTGCGGGGTGCGGGGCCCGCGGCGGGGGGGCGCGCGCGGGGGCGCCGGCGAGGAGGGGAGGGGCGGGGGAGGGCCGGGCCCCGGGTTAGGGAGCGTCCGCACTTTCCCTCCCGTCGGTCAGGCGCGCGTTCGGCCCTCTCTGTGGAGCCAGCTCATTGGGAGAATTCGAAGGACGCCCCGCCCCGGTCCCCGAGCCGGCCAATTGCAGGGGCTTTCACAGAGCGCCGCGCTCCGAGCGCCGTCTCCATCCTGCGTCGCTTCGGGGGCTCCTTAGGCCTCAGCGGGCTTCGTCCCCCAGGCCTGGGCCCTGACCCCAAGGAGACCTCCGGGACCTGTGCCAGGACAGGTGCCCGCCGGGCATCCGGGCCGCCCTTGGGGATCTCGGCTGGCTCCGCCCGGCTCGGCGGGCCGCCGTGTCCTCGAGTGGAGGCGCGCGCCCCGAAGGGGAGTTTGCAGACGCTCCCTCTCACCGAGGCCGCGGCTCCTTTAAGGGTGCGGGCGTCCAGAGCGCCGCCTGCCTGCAGAGACGCCGCCGGCCCGGGCTCCCCGGGCGGACCCGGGCGCCGGGCCCGCGGCGGCGGGGCGCGGGCGGCGCGGGGGCCCGGGCCGGGCGGGGCGGGGCCGGGCCCGGGGCGGCGGCGGCGGCGCGCGGGGCAGGCGCGCGGCGGGCAGCCCGGCCGAGGCCCCGCCCCGCCCGCCCGGGGTCCTGCGCTCGGGGCTGCGCGCGGCGGGCGCGGAGGGAAGTCCCGAGACAAAGGAGCGCCGCCGCCTCTGCCGCCGCGACGCGCCGGGCCGCGGCCGCCCAGGTGAGCCGCCGCCCGGGCCCCCGCCGGCCCGGGGCCCCGCCGCCGCCGCCCCGCCGCGCCCCGGCCCCGCGCCCGCCGCCCGCCCCGGCCCGGGCCCCGCCGCGCCGCCGCCGCCGCCGCCGCCGCGCTTCCGCCCTCGGGGGCGTGCGGGCCGGGCGCGGGGCCCCGCGGGCCGGGCGGGCGCGGTGGGGGCGGCGGCCGGGGCGGCGGGCGCCGGGGCCCAAACAGCCTCGCACGTGCCGCGGGCGGCGGGCGGCGGGCGGCGGGCGGCGGGCGGCGGGGCCCCGGCGGGCGGCGGGCGGGAGTCTCCCCGGCGCCGGCCCCGGCCGCGATCGCTCGGGGCTGCGGGGTCCTCGTCGTCGGGCCGCGCGCGGGGCCGGGGGGAGCCGGGGCCCGGGCCGGGGCCGGGGGGCGGTTAGGAGCCCCGGGGCCCGCGGGGGGGGCCGGCTCCGGCAGAGCACCTGCCCCGGGTACGAGGCCCTGGGCGCAGATCTGACGCCCGACAGCCGCAGCTGGCGCCGGAGCGGCCTCGGGCCCCCTCCCGTCCGCGGCGGAGGCCGCCGGGTCCCCCGCAGGGGCCCGTGCCCCCGGGCCTCTCCTGGGCCCCCCCGAGGGGGTCTGAGCGGAGTCTGGGGCAGGCAGAGCACCGCCGGCCCGCACGCACCCCCGGGGCCGCCGGGGCCGGGCAGCCTCGGGCAGGCCTGGCCGCCCTTCGGCGGGCGCTGCTGGAGGAGCGGGTGATGTGGTCTGCATGGGTCCCGGGCTGCCAGACGGCCACTTGGTGGAGAAGAGGTGGTGGAAGTGAAGGGCTGACAGGTTTGTGGAAACGAGGCCCCGGCTCCCACCTCTGACCCTGGCCTTGGCCTGTCTGTAAGTCGTGTGCCACCGGGTTTCTCCGCACACTCGGGCGGGCCCGCTTCACACCTCCCCTCCCCTGGGTAGCGGCGCTCACTCCCCACGGGCCCCAGGGCCCCACGGGCCCCGGCCAAGGCCTTCCTGCCCTTCTTAGCGGAGGGCTGCTTGCTCCAGTTTCTTTTTTTCTTTTTGCCAAAACTGGGATTTGAACTTGGGGCCTCTCCCTTGCTATCAGGTTTTTGCTAGTTGGAGAAAATAGTCTCTAGGATTTGTCTGCCCCGGCTGGTTGCGAACCATGATCTTCGTGTCTCAGGCTCCTGAGTGGTAGAATTGGATGCATGGCCCGCTGGCACCTGGCTTCTCGCCCACCTGTGCGGGAGCGGTGGGCTCACTGGGGCTCCGGCCTGCGGGCTGGGAAAGGACACTTTGGGTTTGAATACAAGCCTTGTGGGGGGGGAGGGGGCTTGATTTTGAGGGAAGGTGGAGTCTTTAAACCGTGTGATTTGTGATCAGGTGTTGCCATGTGTGAGTCTGTCAAGGCCTTGTACCCAAACTTACAATTTTTTGATGCCTTGAGTGTTTGTTACTGTTGCAAGTGCTTCCCTGGGTAGGTCTGCAGTGGCTTTACCCAACTCTCCCTTTTAAAAAATACAAAAAAAAAAAAAAAACCTAGTCAGGCACTGGTGCTCAGGCCTGTGAGGCTCACCCTACTCAGGAGGCTGAGAGCTGAAGATCGTGGTTCAAAGCTAGCCCAGGCAGGAAAGTCTATGTGACTCTGTCTCCAGTAAACCGCCAAAAAGCTGGAAGTGGAGTTGTGACTCAAATGATAGAACTCTAGCCTTGAGCCCTAAAGTTCAGGGACAGCACCCAGGCCCTCAGTTCAAGCCCCAGGGCTGGCACAAAAAACAAAAAAGAAACACCTGGGCTCTGGGGACGGGCAGGAGTTGCTTGGAGCCTCTGGCGGCCATCCCCAGCCCCGGTGTAGGCCCCAGGCAGACAGGAACTGGCATACATGGTGGCACCTGACTGTTGTTCCTGACAACCGTCTCAGGTGCTGCCAGTGGCAGGCTGCCCTGGAACAGCTGCAAGCTGTGGGCACCTGGGGCGGGTGCTGTGGACTGTGGGCAGCGAAGGCCCTGCCCGCCGAGTGGACAGCCTGAACCCAGCTGGAGACCTGAGCTTGAGTAGAGGCTCCAGCCTGGGGAGGGCTCTGCATACCTTCCCCACCTGAGCTGACTCCGCCCCTCGTTGGTCTTGGGGCTGAGTTGGAGAGCAGGCTAGGCTGGTGCTGGTCTAGCCTGGAGACGGGGCCTCCCAGCCTCCTGTGGCACCCCAGAGGTTAGACCTAGATCTGGAAGCAACGGGGAGCTGTGCAGCTCGGGAGGCTGAGATCTGAGGACCTAGGTTAGATAGAGGCTAGGAGCTGAGGCTCGAGGTAGGTTTAAAGCCAGTACGGGCAGATAAATCTAAGAGACTCTTATCTCCAGTTCACCAGCCAAGAGTGGGGGTGTGGCTTAAGTGATAGAGTGCCAGCCTTGAGTGGAAAAAGCCAAATGAGAGTTTGAGGCTGTGTTAAACCCCAGAACCAGCCCTAAGTATACAGAGAAGCCTGAAGCCTACCGCTCGCAAGTTCCCTGTGAGCCACTTCAGAGAGAGCCCTGCTCGGGTTAGAGCCTCGCCCGGCGCTCAGGTGGTGGTTTGCGTGTCCTTGACCCCGTGAACTGAAGATGCACACATGCTGCAGCAAGTTAGTTCTGTGGCCCGAGTGTGTTACACGTGACAGGGAGTGAGCCCTGGAGAAGCGGGGAGGCAGGCACGCTGCCGCCTCTGACCTCCAGCCTCCTGGGCTGCCTCACAGGGCGGAGCTGTGGGCAGACGGATGGAAGGTAGGGCTGGCCTGGCTTCACCCACTGCGCTGTTCTCACTCTGCTGCCTTCCAGCGTGATGGTCATCCTCCCGCCAGGCCGGATCTGAGCGGAGTTTGAGCAGCCCCCCATACCTGGTGTACCATCACGGTTTTGTCTGGGGGGTGGGGCGTTATTTGCGGTGGAACCCAGGACTTGGTGCTCACTGGTGCCCCCTGCACCACCGAGCTGCACGCCCGGCGCTCTGCAGGGCCCTGGTCGCCTTGTCCCTGGGGACGCTGCGGGGGAAGGGGGGCGAGTCGTGGTCATTCGGTCCTGCTGCAGCCTGCGATGGAGGAAGGGACTCGTGCGCTCTGTGTCTGCTGGGGGAGTGATTGCCTCACTCCACGGCCCGCCGTGGCGGGAGAGACCGGCCATCAAGTCCAGGGCCAGCACGGGCCGGCGGGCAGCAGCTGCCGCAGGCCGGCAGGCCTTTGCTAACTGCCCTCTCCTGTCTGTTCCAGGAGTTTGAATATGTCGGGGATTGCCCTCAGCAGACTGGCCCAGGAGAGAAAGGCTTGGAGGAAAGACCACCCGTTTGTAAGCAGAGCTCTGAGTCCGTGTAGCCATGGCCTCTGGCGGGCTCAGCCTGTGCCCGCGCTGGTTTTCGGCCCACGGCACTGACGTGCTTCTGTGCTGTTCTCTCTCAGGGCTTTGTGGCTGTCCCAACCAAAAATCCCGACGGCACAATGAACCTGATGAACTGGGAGTGCGCCATCCCGGGGAAGAAGGGGGTAAGAGCTGCGTCCCCCACCACACACCCCACACACCCCTGTGTTGTCTTTAGCAAGACTTGGCGGCAGGAGGGCTCGGGTCAGAGTCCGTGTTGTCTGAAGGCATGGCCTTGCGCTTGCTGTCCGAGCGGGCCACTTTCTCTCTGCCTGGCCCAGGTAAAGCGGGCACACCAGCCCCGAGCATGGTGGTGGCTGGAATAGTCCCGCGGAGCACAGGTGCCAGGTCTGGCTCCGGGCCTGAGCTCCGAGGTACCCTTGGGCAGCCCGGGGGCTGTGGTCCGATCTCTACTTCTTCACTGGCACGGGGGGGGGGGGGGGGGGGGGCGGGGCAACCTTGCTTCTGGGCCTACCTCAGCCCCCAGCCCGTGTCTAACCACAGTCCCTTCTCCACAGACTCCATGGGAAGGAGGCTTGTTCAAACTGCGGATGCTTTTTAAGGATGATTATCCATCTTCCCCTCCAAAATGTAAGTTAACACAGGAAGACTGTGGGCCTCCTCCCAGTCTCAGGCTGCTCAGCACCCCTACCGGCTGGTATGTGGGGGAGGGAGGGAGTACAAGATCAAGGCCGCGCGCTCTAGTGAGGTTGGGCTTTGGTCCCACTTTGGCCCTGGAGATAGGGTGCATAGATGAGCCTGGTCTCTGGTCCAGCTGAGGGGATCTGGCCCTTCATAGTTAGCAGCTCTGAGCACTTGCACTTGGTGCGTCCCTGTGCCCGGATGGGGGTACAGGCCAGGGCTCAGGGCTGGGCCTCAGTGAGGAGCATGTAGATAGCATGTACCAGACCTTGGTTTCAAGCCAAGTACCAAATAAAAGGATCGGGTCTGCTACGACCCCATTTTCCTGTTCACACAGCTGGGCTGATCCCTGTTTAAATGGCAGCTCTGTGCTGGGCGTCGGGGGCGCATGCCTGTAATCCTAGCTACTCAAAAGACTGAGACCTAAGGATCTCTGAAGTGAGCGGGAAAGTCCATGAGACTCTTCCCTCCAGTTAACCACCAAAAAGCCAGAGGTGGAGCTGCTGCTCAGTGGTAGAGCGCTCCTAGCCTTGAGTGTAGAAGCTCGAGGACATTCAAGCCCCAGGACTGACAGACACACAAAATGAGCTCCTGTAAAGTGACCCCAAGGCAGTCGGCAAGGGGAGGGGTTCGTCCCTCCACTCTGACTGGCCGCCAGAACACTGCCCACAGTGGGCACTTGGTGGGATTGTCCCAGAGATGGACCAGAGGACTTGTGGATCCGGTGGCACTGAAGAAAAGCTATACCCACCTGTGGAATGGCGTGTGAGGGCGAGCTCGGGGGCAGCGTGCGCTGCAGGCCTGCAGGGGGTTGGGGGGTTGGTGGGGCCGGGGGCAGTGTGCGCTGCAGGGTGGTGGGGGGTGGTGGGGCTCCTGGAGGAGATGTGGGAGGCACAGCTGTCCAGGGAAACACTGGCCCAACTGATGACCACTTGCGAGATAGCCAGAGCGGGGTCAGAGCGGAGATGGGTCAGAAGCTCGACCTTGGGCAGAGGAGGCCAGCGGCCTGAGGTGGAGCGCTGGCTTCACTGTCAGAACGGAGGTGACCCCACAGCCCTGGGCAGTGGTGCTCAGGCACACGGCGGACACTGCGCTTTGGAGGTGTCCCTTTGGAGGGCTGTTTCCTGTGACAACCAAAGCTACACTACAGTTGCTGAGTTGCAGTGAGGGTTCTCTGTAGTCCTAGCTACTCAGAAGGTTGACATCTAAGGATGTGATCGTAGCTCAAAGCCAGCTTGGGCAGACAAAAGCTGGAAGTGGAGCTGTGGCTCAGCTGAGTGAAAATTCAAGTTCAAGCCCCAGTACTGTATGCATTGAAACGCATGCGTATACTCACAACGGAAGCGATGAGGAGACTAGTAGGCTAGGCATGATGACTTACACCTGTAATTCTGGCTGGATGGAAGGTAGAAGGATGGCTGTTTGAGGCCTGGTTGGGCAAAATATTACCAAGACTGTTTCAAAGAAACCAATGAGCTTGGGGCTGGGAAGTTGGCTCAGTGGTAGAGCGCTTGCCTTGCATGCCCGAGGCCCTGGGTTCAATTCCTCAGCACCACATAAGAAAAAAGCTGGAAGTGGAACTGTGGCTCAAGTGGTAGAGCGCTCACCTTGAGCTGAAGAGCTGAGGGACAGCGCCCAAGCCCAGAGTTCCGGCCCACGACCAGACCCGTAAAAAAGAAACCAGTGAGCTGGGCTCCAGTGGCTCACACCTGTAATCCTAGCTACTCAGGAGGCTGAGATCTGAGGATCACAGTTCAAAGCCAGCCCGGACAGGAAAACTCTGTGAGACTCTCCAATAAACCACTGGAAAACCGGGAGTAGCACTGTGGCTTAAGTGGTAGAGCTTTTATTTTGAGCTGAAGAGCTGAGGGACAGCGCCCAGGCCCAGAGTTCAAGCCCCACCACCAACCAAAAAGAAAGAAACCAGTGATGGCTCTTCAGGCAGGTGTAGTTCAGATGAGACCCTGGTTGGGTACACCTATAATCCTGGCTACTCAGGACCACAGCCTGAGGATGCGGGTTTGAAGCCAGCTCACTGGGTGAGCAAACGCATAAAACTCAGCCAGCAAAACACTGGGAGTGGAGATAGGACAGAAGCAGTAGAGCACCAGATGTGAGCAGGAAAACTGAGCACGAGTGTAGCCTTCAGTTCAAGCCTCGGTGCTGGACACACAAAGTGAGACCCTACCCAAAAACGGGCTGGAGGTGGGGATTCAGCATCTAGCAAGCACAAGGCCTGAGTTCAAACCCAGCGCCACCAAAAAGGCACATGGTGGGAGCTGGCGAGGGTGTGTGTGAGAGCGCTGGGGCGTGCACTGCGTGCGGGATCGGCCGGTAGAACCAGGCGCCTGCTGCTGCTGTCTCTAGGTGAGTGTCCTGCGGTCAGGCCTCCTGTTTGCTGGGATGTCCCAACCAAAGAGCAGGGCGTGGTGCTCGGGACTGGATCTGTAGAGCAGGCCTCCGATCAGTGTGCTTGGACCACCCGGGGCCCAGGGGTGCACTTCCCATGTTGGGCATCACACAGCCCTGCTCTGAGCCCCATGCCAAGCCGGGAGCCGAGCTCAGCTCACCGTGTGTATCATAGCCAGGAAGGTGGCTGCAGGTATTAGAGGGCAGGGGGCGAGGTCGGTGGGCATTTTCTGGGAAGTGTGTTGGGGGCTGAACCTGGGTGTGTGTGCGTGCATGCGTGTGTGTGTGCGCGTGTGTGTGTCGAGCGCTCAACTTCCTCCCTGGCCCCATTTCAGGCTAGCTTCCTGGGCTGCCTTTAGGCTTGCGCTGGGTATAGCTACGTATCTGACGGTGTAGACATCGCTGGTGAGCGCAGTCTCCTGAGCCTGAGTAGCCTGGTGGGTGGGGCCCGTTCCGGCAGATTTCCCGTTGTGTCCAGTTCCTCAGCGCTGGACAGCGTCCTCAGCCTGCCTGCTGCAGAGGTCGCGGTGAGGTCCCAGGGCTCGCCCCGGCCTTGCCTGTGGGCTTTTCTGGCTGCCCAAAGTTCTTACATGGAGCAGAGTCCTGAGAGGATGCCTAGCCGTGTCCATGCTCTTGCTCTGGAAAGATGCCGGCTTGCCTTCCCGCCCCTCAAGGTGCTGGCGGCTTCCAGGGCGTGGCCCGGGGAAGGGGACGAGCAGCTGGCTCCAAAAGCGTGTGCTTTCTCCCCTGCCTCCAGGTAAATTTGAGCCACCACTGTTTCACCCAAATGTGTACCCCTCCGGTACAGTGTGCCTGTCCATCCTGGAGGAAGACAAGGACTGGAGGCCCGCCATCACGATCAAGCAGGTACCCGAGGCCTCGCGGGCTGCAGGGCCGCGGCTGCCTTCCCAGCCGCTGAGCCCGGCCGTGTTTTCTCCTTGTCTCGCGCAGATCTTATTAGGAATACAGGAACTTCTAAATGAACCAAATATCCAAGACCCAGCTCAAGCAGAAGCCTACACAATTTACTGGTTAGTAGTGCCTGCTGCTGGCCGCACGCCCCCCGAAGTGCAGCCTGGGCCACCTGCGGGTGTGCAGCTGGGGCCGTGCGGGACGGGGTGCGGAAGGCTGGGGTGGAGCCGCGTGTGGCCAGTCTGGTGGCCGGAGAGGGAGGGGCTTGCACAGAGGCACACAGCCCACTTGGCACGGCGCCAAACAGGGTTTGAGGCCCACACCGAGCTGTCGTGGGGCTCCTGCACCCCGCCCGCCCCTGTGGACCCCGTGGGCCTGGTCTGGATGTGAGGGACCGCCACACGCCGTGCTTCTGCTGCCTTGGTCCCTCCCCATTGCTCCCGTGTGGCTTCCCACGGGACTGGAGCAGCTCCGGGAGGTGCGCGCCTCGGCCGGCATGGCGCCGTCTCTCCTGGCCGAGGCAGCGCGGGGCCTGCCACCTGGCCCCCTCGGGGTCCGGCTTGGGTCTCCCGCTCCCGGCCCCGCGTCAGACCCTGAGCTGTGGAAGGGGGCGTGCTGTCGAGTCCAGGCCTTGTCTCATGGCCTGCCGTCCCATGGGTCGCAGCCCTGTGGTCTGCCTCTGTCCTGGCACCGGTCTGCCCGGGATAGTGTGCACATCACTTGGTGCTGGGCCGCTCCGAGTCGGCACTGTCTCTAGAGCGTGTCTGTTTGGCTGCCAGCCCGTTTGATCCTCAGCCTTGGGCGTTTTGAGAACCCCAGGGCCCAGGCCGCACGCCATAGGTGGAGGCTGTGCCGGGGAGGGCGGCGTGCTGCAGGTGCCTGTGTGTGGCGTGGCTGTGGCGCCTGCGCCGCTCTGAGAGGCCTGGCTTTGGCGCCTCTGCCGCCCCCCCCTCCCCCCCCCGCTCCAGGCGCGGGGCTCTTGTCCCAGGTGCACCCTTGGGCTGCTCAGGTTTGCTGGGTCTCAGGCTGAGCCTCATGGAGCCCCAGCAGTGGATCTGGACCTAGACCACCATGCCTTGCCCTGAGCAACTTGGGTTTTTGGAAATGAACCAGAATTAGTGGCTGCACAGTCTGTTCTCCGCAATTGCTAACAGACTCTCAGACTTACTGCCAGTAGCTGGTAAGACTGGAGTGTGCCTGTGGTCCCAGCTCCTTGGAGGCTTTGAGCCCAGGATGTGTCACTGTTGATAGATGTATTTACCCATTGGTGGGCAAATGGCACTTACTTTCATAAGGCTTGGGCTCTGGGCCTGAACTTTTCTTTTTTTTTTTTTTTTTTTTTTTTTTGTCGGTCGTGGGGCTTGAACTCTGGGCCTGAGCGCTGTCCTTCAGCTCTTCAGCTCAAGGCGAGCTCTCTACCACTTGAGCTACAGCGCCACTTCCGGTTTTCTGGTGGTTTATTGGAGATAGGAGTCTCATGGTCTCTCCTGCCCGGGCTGGCTTTGAACCACGATCCTCAGATCTCAGCCTCCTGGGTAGCTAGGATTACAGGCGTGAGCCACCAGCGCCCGGCTGGCCTGAGCTTTTCTGCTCAAGGCTAGCGCTCTACCACTTTGAGCCACAGCACCACTTCTGGTTTTCTGGTAGTTAACTAGAGATGAGGGTCTGCAGACTTTCCTGCACTTGCCTGCCCAGGCTGGCTTTGAACTGCAGTTCTCAGATCTCGGCCTCCTGAGTAGCTAGGATTACAGGGGTGAGCCGCTGGCGCCCTGCTCTCTTCTTGTTGTTGTTGGTTGTTGTTGTGGTTGTCTTTATCCTCATCGTTGTCAGTTCTGGGGCTTGAACTCAGAGCCTGGGCATGTCCCTGAACTGCTTTTGCTCAAGGCTAGCACTCTCCCATTTGAACCACAGCTTTACTTCTGGTCTTTGTGGTAGTTTAGTGGAGGTAAGAGGCTCACAGCTTTCCTGCCCAGGCTGGCTTCTAATCACAGTCCTCAGTCCTCAGCCTCCTGAGTAGCTGGGATTACAGGCGTGAGCCACTGGCACCTGGCTCTTTTTGTTGTTGTTGTTGTTAGTCGAGGGGCTTGAACTCTGGGCCTGGGCGCTGTCCCTATGCTCCTCAGCTCAAGGCAAGTGCTCTACTACCTGAGCCACAGCGCCACTTCCAGTTTTCTAGTGGTTTATTGGAGATAGGAGTCTCATGGACTTTCCTGCCTGGGCTGGCTTTGAACTGCGATCCTCAGATCTCAGCCTCCTGAGTAGCTAGGATGACAGGCGTGAGCTACCAGTGCCTGGCTTCTATTTTGTGTTTTAAAGACAAGGGATAGCCAGGGCACCAGTGGCTCACGCCTGTCATCCTAGCTACTCGTGGCTAAAATCTGAGGATCACAGTTCAAAGCCAGCCAAGGCAGGAAAGTCTGTGAGACTCTTTTTTTTGTTTTGTTTTGTTTTGTTTTGTTTTTGGGTCCGGTCGTGGGGCCTGAACTCTTGGGCCTGGGCGCTGTCCCTCAGCTCTTCAGCTCAAGGCTAGCGCTCTACCACTTGAGCCACAGCGCCACTTCCAGTTTTTTCCTTTTTGCTTATGTGGTGCTGAGGAATCGAACCCAGGGTCTCAGGCATGCAAGGCAAGTGCTCTACCACTGAGCCACCTTCCCAGCCCGTCTGTGAGACTCTTTATCTTCAATAAACTACCAAAAAGCCAACTGTGGCTCAAGTAGTAGAGTGCTAGCCTGCTCTTAGTTTCAGCCTAACTGACCCCCCCCCCCCCCAAAAGGCCTAGGTCCAGGCATCATTGCAAATAACATCCCATCCGGTCACGAGTCCTCTTTGCTGCCCACGTGTAGGGCCACTCCGCCGAAAACTTTGGGGTGGCCACCTAGCCTTCCTGCCTTCCCCCACCCTCAGACTGCCAGCTGGGTCTTGGGGAGCCCTCCAGCCTGCTCCTCGCGCACACCCCTCGGCACCCCTCCCGGAGCTCGCTGGTCCCTCCCGGGCCGTCCCTGGCGCGGCCTCTGGGTGGCCCCGGGTCCGTCTGTCTGCTAATGCGTCTTTTCTCTCCTCAGCCAAAACAGAGTGGAGTATGAGAAAAGGGTTCGGGCACAAGCCAAGAAGTTCGCGCCCTCGTAAGCAGCGCCCACGGCACCGTGAAAGGAAGGGATTGGTTTGGCAAGAACTTGTTTACAACACTTTGCAAATCTAAGTCGCTCCGTACAGTTCCCCGCTGCCTGGGAGGGTGGGCAGGCGCCATTTTCCATTTCCGCCACTGGCATCCACTTCTCGATTTCGCTGAATTGCCCCAGTTTTTCATACAGGGTCTCTTCCTTCAGTCTTTTGTATTTTTGATTGTTATGTAAAACTTGCTTTTATTTTAATATTGATGTCAGTATTTCAACTGCTGTAAGATGATAAACTTTTATACTGGGTGAGCCCTAGGAGCGAGATGCTCGCTCTCAGAGCAGGCATGCTTCAGACGTTTCAGACCTTTGTAGCCCCGCTGGCTGTATGAAAAACCACCACACCGGCCCCCCCCCCCCCTCACCACCACCCGGGCTGTTGCTTATGAGCCTCAGATCCAAAGTCAGCCGGCGTCTCCATTCTGCACCACTTCCTTTGTGTTTATATGGCGTTTTGTCTGTGTTGCTGTTTAGAGTAAATAAACTGTTTATATAAAGGTTTTTGTTGCATTATCGTCTCTGCGCGTGGCCGCCCCCCACCCGGCCCAGCGGCTGCTGGGAGGTGAGCCCCTGCCCCGACGCACGGGGCGCGCGCGGGCCCCGCTCCGCCCTGGCTCTTTGTAAATAGGACTGCACAGAAGTGTCTGCGCTCTGCTCCCCACCCCGGGTAGACGCCGGAGCCTGGTGAAGTCGGAGCCCGCGACCAGCCCTCAGCGTGAGGTCCGAAGTCGGGCCTGGCCCACCGGGGAGCTCACAGCGACCGAGTCAAGACCAGGGCTGAGGACACCGCAGCCGGCGCCTGCTCTCCATGCCCGCTGACCGCCCGTGCAGGCCCTGGGGCCCGGCTGCTTGCTTGGTGGCTGAGGTGCCCTGTGGGGACCGCCAGCCCCAGCAGGTGGCAGCAGGCACCTCCCCCAGCAGCTCACAGCGCCACCCCGCGGCCTCGGTCCTGCCGTGCCCACCCGGCTGAGTGCAGGGAGGCGGCATGGACACAGCTGGGCACACCAGACTTGTTCCTGAGACCGTCTGCAGCCAGTCTGCCCTCAGCCAGAGGACCCAGCCTGCAGCTGGTCGCCTGAGACCTGAGCCCATGGACGGAGGGTTGGGGCTGGTTCCTGGGGAATGGAGCGGAGGTTGGCGGGGCGCCGGGGTCTCCGCCAGTGTCTCCATCTGCAGTTGGGGGACTTGAGGCACCCCTAGAGACGCCCCTAGAGCTGGTAGTACCTGTGGCCCGAGGGCACCGCGCACGGCTGTGCTCACCCTCACCCTGTCCACGGCTGAGCTGTGAAGGGCGCGGACTCACGCAGGGGCCTTGCTTGTGGGATCGGCTGGCGCGTGCGCTTGTAGCCTGCTCCCTGAATGTCTTATTTTGTAACGACTGACATTAGTAATAGTTACACATGTATATGGTTAATATATGAAAATTCGATATATTTTATAGTTCAAAGTATTCTAAAGCAATTGATGTTTCTAGCAAACTGTAGTGACTTGAGCTATGGAATGTTCCTTTTGTACCACAGTCCTCGGCTTAATGGAGCTGTGACTCTCGTAACCCAAGAGCGTGAACTGCGGTCGTGCTGCTGGAGGGGTAGGGCAGCAGTGCCCAGCATGAGGCCTCGTCTCGGGGAGGAATTGTGGGCGACCCATTAACCACTGTACCTAAGAATCCTCCATTAAAACATTTCCACAAACTGCAGCCTTCACGTCGTGTCCTTTGCTGCCGTCCTGCCCGCCCCAGCCCCAAGGCCGCCTCCAGCCTCTGTAACCGCCGCAGGGCAAACAGCGCCCTGGGGTCCTGCGGGGACCTCCCTGGGCAGCCCCGCAGGGAGTGGATCTGGGATGCTCACAGTGCTCGTGGCAGCCAGGAGCGTTATGGAGACACCTGTGTCCCCACCTCAGTGGCCAGCCAGGCTGCGGTCGACCTCCACCACATCGTGGCCCCTGAGCCCCGCAGAAGCAGCCCCAGTTCCCAGGTGCCCCGGGCGGCCTGAGGAGTCCTCCTGCCTGTGTCTGGATCGACTGAGGCGTTGCCATGACAACTCATGCCAGGTTGGAGGGCCCAGTACTTAACATGCACCTGCTGGAACCTGTCTGGGTCAGCTCCAGCAGGGAGGGTCCCAGGACGCGGGGTTTGAGGATCTGCCCCCAAGCTGGGTCAGCACCCTGATACTGAGCTGGGGCTTCTGCCCCCCCCAGGGCCCCTCAGAAACCACACTCCCACAGTGCACCCTGTTTCTGAGCCGGCTTCACCTGTGCCTGGTGCTGGCCACAGAAGATCCATGGAGCATCCACCGTGGATACAGGTGAGCGCAGAGACCAGGCCCAGGCACACACACAGCAAAGTCACAGCTCCTCGGGACAGAGGAAGATTCCTACAGTCCTGCCCCGGGCAGGCAGCGCCTAATGGGTCTCCAGCCTCTGACCCCAGTGACCTCTGCCTACTAGGAGTCCCTCCTGGGCCCAAGTGGACATCAGACCTCTGAGATCAGCCTCCAGGTGTTCCTTCCCTTTACAGATAAGGGGAACTGAGGCACAGGGCAGTGGAAAGAGATGGGCAGGGGTGAATGGAGCCAGGACGCTGATCAAGGAGGCCTGACTCAGTCTCAACACCATTGGGGGAATGGCGGGATGGGGGAATGGTGGGATGGGGAGTCCGTTGTTCGGCAAGCTCCCCGAGCCCCCAGGGAACAGATCTCGGGAGAATGGAGGTGCAGGTCTATGGGCCCAAAGTCCTTTCGTACGTCTGGGCCTCAGTTTCCCTACCTGTAAAGAAGAGTACTGAGAGTCACCCAGCCCCAGCCAACTGATGGGCAGGGCTCCTGCAGGGGGTGGGCAGCCCTCCCCGGCAGCCTGGCAGCTGCCCACCCCAACTTCCTGTTTACAGCAGCTGCGGATCATCTCTTCACCCCAAAGCCATTATGATCACCATGGCAACCAGACTGTGTTTGTTCCAACAGGTTGGCAGAACCTGACGCAAGTCGGTAACGGGTGGGGTAGGAGGGAAGCATCAGGTCCAGATCCAAGAAGGGGGGGGTCTGCCGCCCAGGCCCAACTCCCATCCCCTGCAAAGGGGGGTGCCCAAAGCCCAGCCCCCAGGCCCGCCGCGGCTCCATCTCCAGAGTCCTCCCACGCACAGCCACGGGCGCCTGGCCAGACTGGGCAGGATGGAGGGGGCTTGGGGTTGGGCAGCTTTGAACAACACACCGCCACTCTGCCTCCTCCATCCGGCCATCCTCGCGGTCCCTGTCCCCGCAGACAGAGGTCAGGCTGGCGGGCCGGAGTTGGGGTCCACAGGTCTAGACAGCAGCCATGTCCACCCCCACTGTATCTCCGCCAGGGTCGTGTCCAGGTCGCTCCTCTCTGCCAGACAGGACGAGTGGGGGCTCATGGGACCCCATGGCCCTGGGCCCAGCTGCCCACGCTCTCAGGGAGGCCTCTGGGGGGTCTGCTTCACCTCACCAGCTCCCCAGAACGGGCATGTGCCTTCCCTCAGCTCCGGGGTCCCAGGACTGCCCCACTGCCCACAGGCAGGAGCCACGCCACGGGGGGCAGGCTCCAGGTCAACGCCCCACATCTAAGTGGGCCTCCCAGCCGTGGAGTGTCGGGTGGCGGTGTCCGGCCCGGGCTGGTCCCGGCTGCAGCCCTGGGGCAGGTGCGGAGACCGCGGCAGGTGGGCACTTGGAGCCAGACCCCGCCCCGGCCCCCTTGGTTCAAGCCCTGGGTGACCCTGATGCATGGTGACTGGCCCGACCCTGCCTGACCCTGCCCGACCCTGCCCGACCCTGCCTGACCCTGCCCGACCCTGCCCGACCCTGCCTGACCCGGCCTCCCTCCTCTGGGAAGAGGGGTCCTGGTTGTTGCCAAAGCAGCCTGAGCCCAGGGACAGAGTGAAGCCTGGGCCTCAGGACAGGGAGCCGTCCCTCCCCCAGGCCCCCTCCCCCAGGCCCCCTCCCCCAGATCCCCTCCCCCAGGCCCCCTCCCCCAGGCCCCCTCCCTCCAGGCCCCCTCCCCCAGATCCCCTCCCCCAGGCCCCCTCCCTCCAGACCCCCTCCCTCCAGGCCCCCTCCCCCAGATCCCCTCCCCCAGGCCCCCTCGCAGCTCCCCCCGCCCTCCCCCGCCCTCCCCCGCCCTCCCCTCCGCCCTCCCCAGCCTGCTGGGGGCGGGGCTCCGGGCGCCCGCCCCGCCCTCCCGCGCGCCCTCCCGCGCCCCCCGCCCGCGCGCCCCGCGCCGCCCCGCGCCGGCTCCGCAGTGCTGTCGTCTCCGGCGAGCGCGGCGCTGGCTCGGGCGGGCGGCGCTGAGCCTCGGGGTCCCCGCGGAGCCCCCTTCCCGCGCCGCTCCCCGCGCCCGGGCCACGGTGAGTGCGGCCCGCTCCCGCCCAAGCCGTCGGGGCTCGGCCCGCCGGGGACGGACGCGCTCGGCCCGCCGGACCCGGGGGGGGGGGGGACGGGGGGCGGCGCCTGGGGAAACTGAGGCCGCGCGCGCGGTCGGGCGCGGGCCGGGGGCGGGGCGCCCGAGACCCCCGCGAGGCCGACCTCCGACCCCGGACCTCCGACCCCGGCTCCCCGCGGGCCCGGCACCCGCCACCCGCGGGGAGGGGGCGTAAACAGCGGAGCAGCCCCTTCGCACCGCGGAGGGCGGGGCGGGGCGGGGATGGGGGGCGGGGGGCGGGGGGCGGGGAAGGGAGCGGGGCGCCAGGAGGGGGGCGCGGGGCGGGGAGGGGAGGGGGTCGCCGGGAGGGGGGCGCGGGGCGAGGAGGAGGGCGCCGGGAGGGGGGCGGGGGACGGGGAGCGCGGGCGGGGGGCGCCGGGCGGGGGGCGCGGGGAGGGGGTCGCCGGGAGGGGGGCGCGGGGCGGGAAGGGGGGCGCGGGCGGGGAGGGGAGGGGGGCGCCGGGAGGGGGGCGCGGGGCGGGGAGGGGAGGGGGTCGCCGGGAGGGGGACGCGGGGCGGGGGGCGCGGGGCGGGGGGCGCGGGGAGGGGGTCGCCGAGAGGGGGGCGCGGGGCGGGAAGGGGGGCGCGGGCGGGGAGGGGAGGGGGGCGCCGGGAGGGGGGCGCGGGGCGGGGAGGGGAGGGGGTCGCCGGGAGGGGGACGCGGGGCGGGGGCGCGGGGCGGGGGGCGCGGGGAGGGGGTCGCCGAGAGGGGGGCGCGGGGCGGGAAGGGGGGCGCGGGCGGGGAGGGGAGGGGGTTCGGGGAGGGGGGCGCGGGGCGCGGGAGGGGGGCGCGGGGCGGGGGTTCGGGGAGGGGTTTCGGGGAGGGGGGCGCGGGGCGCGGGAGGGGGGCGCGGGGCGGGGGTTCGGGGCGGGGGTTCGGGGAGGGGGTTCGGGGAGGGGGGCGCGGGGCGGGGGTTCGGGGAGGGGGTTCGGGGAGGGGGACGCGGGGAGGGGGGCGCGGGGCGGGGGTTCGGGGAGGGGGTTCGGGGAGGGGGGCGCGGGGCGGGGGTTCAGGGAGGGGGGCGCGGGGCGGGGGTTCGGGGAGGGGGTTCGGGGAGGGGGGCGCGGGGCGGGGGTTCAGGGAGGGGGTTCGGGGCGGGGGTTCGGGGAGGGGGGCGCGGGGAGGGGGTTCGGGGAGGCGGTTCGGGGCGGGGGCGCGGGGCGGGGGTTCGGGGCGGGGGTTCGGGGCGGGGATTCGGGGCGGGGATTCGGGGCGGGGATTCGGGGAGGGGGTTCGGGGAGGGGGGCGCGGGGCGGGGGTTCGGGGCGGGGGTTCGGGGCGGGGATTCGGGGAGGGGGTTCGGGGCGGGGGCGCGGGGCGGGAGCACGGGGCGGGGGGCGCGGGGAGCAGGCTGCGGGGTCGCCGCCCCGGCCCCGTCCTGACACCGAGGTCCCCGCAGCGGAAGCCAGCCCTGCAGCACCACGAGCGATAACAATAAGGGCCGCAATGACCCGGCCAGACCGGGCTGCGGGACCCCCGCGGGTGACCGGCGCCGGCCTCAGCCCCGGTGCGGGGAGGGCGGGGAGACACGGAGGGGGGAGGGGCAGCCAGTAGGGGACAGTGGGGAGGCGGCCAGAGGGGGACAGGGGGTCAGAGGGCAGGGAGAGGGGCAGCTGGGGGGACAGCAGGGGAAAAGCAGTGGGGGGACAGTGGGGGGGACGCGGCCCTGGGGTGGGGGTGGGGGTGGGGAGACACCTGTGCCAGTCAGTCCCTGGCAGACTGAGCTGACCCCGCTGGGGACGGCCGGGGCAGACACCCACCCGGGCAGGTGTCTCCGGGGCCTCTTCGGTCAGCGAGACGGGTGCCCCACGCATGGGGGGTCCTGGGCGGCGCGGCCTCCACAGGTGCGGGCCCTGAGGACGGCTGTGCCCCCCAGCACCAGGCCAGGGTGCTGAGCCTCGGCCCGGGACGGCCAGGGCCACGCCGCCGCCCCACGCCGCCACCTGCGCTCTGCGGCTGGACCGTCACCCAGCGCAGCGGCCCCACCGGAGCGCCGGGCGCTGAGCGGACACCCCGAGGGGCTGAGCGGACGCCCTGAGGGGCTGAGCGGACACTGGAGGGGCTGAGCGGACACCCCAGGGGCTGAGGGGACACCCCAGGGGCTGAGGGGACACCCCAGGGGCTGAGCGGACACCCCGAGGGGCTGAGCGGATACCCCGAGGGGCTGAGGGGACACCGGAGGGGCTGAGCAGACACCCCGAGGGGCTGAGGGGACACCCCAGGGGCTGAGCAGACACCCCGAGGGGCTGAGCGGACGCCCCGAGGGGCTGAGCGGACACCCCGAGGGGCTGAGGGGACACTGGAGGGGCTGAGGGGACACCCCAGGGGCTGAGGGGACACCCCAGGGGCTGAGGGGACACTGGAGGGGCTGAGGGGACACCCCAGGGGCTGAGGGGACACCCCGAGGGGCTGAGCGGATACCCCGAGGGGCTGAGGTGACACCGGAGGGGCTGAGCAGACACCCCGAGGGGCTGAGGGGACACCCCAGGGGCTGAGCAGACACCCCGAGGGGCTGAGCGGACGCCCCGAGGGGCTGAGCGGACACCCCGAGGGGCTGAGGGGACACTGGAGGGGCTGAGGGGACACCCCAGGGGCTGAGGGGACACTGGAGGGGCTGAGGGGACACCCCAGGGGCTGAGGGGACACTGGAGGGGCTGAGCGGACACCCCAAGGGGCTGAGGGGACACCCCAGGGGCTGAGCAGACACCCCGAGGGGCTGAGCGGACGCCCCGAGGGGCTGAGCGGACACCCCGAGGGGCTGAGGGGACACTGGAGGGGCTGAGGGGACACCCCAGGGGCTGAGGGGACACTGGAGGGGCTGAGCGGACACCCCAAGGGGCTGAGGGGACACCCCAGGGGCTGAGCAGACACCCCGAGGGGCTGAGCGGACGCCCCGAGGGGCTGAGCGGACACCCCGAGGGGCTGAGGGGACACTGGAGGGGCTACCGCCCGCTCCTTGTCGCAGACATCTCCTTCCCACGGAGACCCCGGCCCTGCGGCGCGGGCTGCTTGGTTCCTGCGTCACATTTGTCTCGGGGACCGAGAGCCCCCGTGGCCCCATCGCACACGGATGCGGCTGCCGGTTGCCCCGGCAACGGCTCAGGCCTGCGCGGCGGTGGGCTCGGGTCACGGGGAGCGGCCTCTCCCACTCGGCTGGGGGGGGGGAATTGTGCGTCCGGCCACGGGCCCCATGTTGAGGGGAGACTCGGGGGGCAGTAACCGTGTGGAGGCAGCGAGGGGGCGTTCTCTGAGTGCTGCCCCTCCCCCAGGCTCCTCGCCGTCCTCCACGGGGTGGTCAGCGGGGACCCGGGGCTCCCCGCGGTGGGGTGAGGCCCGAGCCACCGACAGCAGCGAACTCGCCCCACACCTGTGTGAGCCCCGGGCTGTCCAGTGCGGCGGGCTGGTGCGTTTCCTCTTCTGTGTCCCTCGCCCCTGGCCGGGGTGGCTGTGGTGAGGGCACCAGGCAGCGCCAGGCAGCGGGGTGGGTGGCGGGGCAGGGGTGTCCTGTGAAGCAGAGGAGGTGCCGTGTGCACCGGTGTCCAGGCTGGGGGAGGAAGGAGACCGTGGGGAGGCCTCGGGGCGGGGCTGGACGTCCGGGCTGGGCAGGGCAGGAGCTCTCACCCTGACTTTGACTTAGGGTCTACAAGGGAAACTGAGGCCCTGCTAAAGGGTCACCTAGGTGTTGGGCTGGGCTGGGGACCCTGCCAGGATATGTTACAACAGCAGGAATGGTCGGGATCCCAGACTGCGCCCTGGACGGGGAAGGGGGGCCTCTGATTTGCAGTCCCGGGACCCAGACCTCTATGGTGTGTCGCCTGGTCCCCGCCTCCGCCGCCGCCCCCTCCCCACCCCCTCCCAGGGCTGGAGACTGGCTCAGCCCACTCCTGCTCCCCCTCCCCAGTTAGTGCAGGGTGAGGGCGGCGGGGGTCTTCCAGGGTCCCCGCCCCAGCAGAGGGCCGCTCTGTCCCAGCAGGAAGCCGGGCTGCGCCCTGCCAGCAGGATGCCCGCGCTGCCGAGCGGCCGCGTTACCACAGCAACAGGGAGGCGGAGAGCCCAGGCCACGGGTGGTTCCTGGCTGTGAGGGCAAGCTCTGTCTGTGGGGTCGCTGGCCGGACTCTGAGCTGAGGACCCCAGACCGTTCCCTCCTGGACATTCCGGTCACGTGATCTGGGGTCCACCCCGCCCGGTCCCGGCCTCTGCCGCCCGGGCGCCCTGGATCACTGTGCGGCCACGGTCTCCAGAACACACCGGGTGCCGCTTCCCAGAGGCTCCGTCGGGTTTCTGGCGTGGTCCGCCAGTCCCGCGTGGGCAGCGGCCTCCCAGGCCCCTGCTCTGTCCCGCGTCCCTGCGGCCTCCCCGGCCAACACCAACCCAAAGCCTCATCCTGGCAGGTGAGCGGCGCCATGTCCACTCTGCTGGAGATCAAGAGCAGCGTGCTCAGGCAGGTGCAGGCCTGCCCATCCTTCCTCCGCAAAACCGGGCAGGAGCCTGACAGCAGCGCCCACCTGCAGGAGCCCGCCACGGGGGCCTGGTGGGTAGCGGGGGCCGGCCCGCACGCCAGCCCCGCCTCCCCTCCCTCCCTGGCGTCCACACGCCACTGTGGGCCCGGCTAGCTCACCAAGGTGGGGAGGGGGCTGAAGGTCCGGGGCACGGTGGGGGCCACACTTCCCCGCCCCCGTGCGCCCCAGGGGTCGCGTGTGCCCGTCGGGCTCACACTGAGCTGACCGGCCCCTCTCTCTCAGGAAACCTGGTGATGGTGTGGAATTCTTCGCCCACATGCGCTTCCTCCTGAAGAAAGGAGATGGCAGACAGGGCCTGCCCTGCCCCGAGGTGAACTCCCCCCCCCCCCGCCTGCCCTGCCCCGAGGTGAACCCCCCCCCGCCTGGGCTGCAGCCATCCCCCCCAGCCTGCCCTGCCCCGAGGTGAACCCCCCCCCCCCGCCTGCCCTGCCCCGAGGTGAACCCCCCCCCGCCTGGGCTGCAGCCATTCCCCCCAGCCTGCCCTGCCCCGAGGTGAACTCCCCCCCCCTCCCCACCTAGGCTGCAGCCATCCCCCCCCCAGCCTGCCCTGCCCCGAGGTGAACCCCCCCCAGCCTGGGCTGCAGCCCACCCTCCCCAGCCTCCCCCCCTTCTCCCAGGAGGAGCTCTGCTCAGCCAGCCATGGTTCCCTGGGTCGCCTCGGGCTCAGAGCCCTCCCCAACTTGGGGATCCTGGCCCTCCCTCCTTCCAGGTCCTCTTGCGCAGTGGTTCCCCAGCTCCCGCCGAGCCCGTGGACCCCAACCGTGGCCTGAGAGCCCTGAC
The DNA here is from genome assembly GCF_024711535.1 of Dipodomys merriami. Lineage (NCBI taxonomy): Eukaryota > Metazoa > Chordata > Mammalia > Rodentia > Heteromyidae > Dipodomys > Dipodomys merriami. Next base: position 1,600,015 of record NW_027202682.1, read on the forward strand.
CCAGGAGGAGGTACTGACACGGGAGGGCTGGGGCGGGGGGGGGGGGGCTCAGAGGCCTGCGTCCCGCCGCAGCCGGCAGCGCAGGGCGATTGACGGGGCGCAGGGCAGCGGGCGCGCAGCGGCCCCGGGCGGACACTCGGGAGCTGCCGCCCGCAGGTGGAGATGCTGTACGAGGAGGCCTTGTACACGGTCCTGCACCGCGCGGGCACCATGGACCCCGACCAGGTGGACGATGAGGCGGCCCTGCTGGGCTACCTCCAGCAGGTGAGCAGCAGCCCGGTCCCCGTCCGGGGACAGCCACACCACCACCACCAGGGTGACACAGAGTGGACACAGACACAGGTGACAGGTGACAGGCCCCGGAGAGGTGAGAGGTGGCATTCACACACAGGGATGGACACAGAGGGCGCGGGACTGGGACTGGCGGGAGGATCCGGACAGACCGGTTGGAGGCGGGGAGTGGACTCCGCCCGCCACGGCCCCGCCCACAGCCTGGCGGCCTTTCCAGGCTGGGGCAGAGGCGGGGCTTGCTCCCTCCCCTCTCTCGTGCTCCCTGGAGGTCCGTGGTCCCTGACTGGAGTCCCGCTCCAGGCCTCACCCCCCACCTCCCGCAGGTGTTTGGCACCAGCCCCGAGGAGCACGCTGCGGCCATGGAGCGTGTGAAGAAGGCCAAGGTAAGCCCCCCCCCCGTGCGCTGACAGGACGGGGGGGGGTTGCAGGCGTTGACGGGACGGGGGAGCAGGCGCTGATGGACGGGGGGCAGGCACTGATGGATGGGGAGCAGGCGCTGATGGATGGGGGGCAGGCGCTGACGGGACGGGGGGCAGGCGCTGACGGGACGGTGGGGGGCAGGCGCTGATGGGACGGGAGGGGGCAGGCGCTGATGGATGGGGAGCAGGCGCTGATGGATGGGGGGCAGGCGCTGACGGGACGGTGGGGGGCAGGCGCTGATGGGACGGGAGGGGGCAGGCGCTGACGGGTCAGGGGACAGGCGCTGACGGGACGGGGGGGCAGGCGCTGACGGGACGGGGGGGCAGGCCCTCGTGTCCTGCTGAAGCTGCCCAGCCCCATGCGGTGTCCCACAGGCTCCCACCTATGCCCTAAAAGTCTCCGTGGTGCGTGCCAAGAACCTTCTGGCCAAGGACCCCAATGGTGAGTGGGGACCGGGTGGGCCCTGGCTGGCCAGGCCTGGCGTCTGAAGGGCGGAGGGCGGAGGGCGGAGGGCGGAGGGCAGGCCGCTGCGGCCTGAGGCTCTGCCCGACGCAGGCTTCAGCGACCCGTACTGCATGCTGGGCATCCTGCCCGCCTCGGGCGCCCCTCGGGAGCCCAGCGGGCAGAAGGAGCAGCGCTTCGGCTTCCGGAAGGGCAGCAAGCGCAGCGGCCCACTTCCCGCCAAGTGCATCCAGGTCACGGAGGTCAAGAACAGCACTCTGAACCCCGTCTGGAAGGAGGACTTCCTGTTGTAAGCTTCCTCCGCCCCCCCCCCCACTGGCTCAGTACCCTCTGCCCTCAGGGGACGAGTCCCAGGCTTTATTGCTGCCCCTAGGGACCCCAAGGAGGGGCTGGCTGGGTCCGATGTCCAATGGAGAGTGCGGGGGGGGGGGACCATTCTGTGCCAGCCCTGTGCTGCGCCCCAGCGGCCACCCAGCTGGCAAAGCCGAGATGTGAACACAGGAGCTGGAGCTGTGGAGACTCCCTACTGTCCCTGGACTTGCCCCTGCCCAGCCCTGGAGAGGCGGGCCGGGGACCCACACGGGATCTCTGTGCTCCCTGCAGTGAGATTGAGGATGTCAGCGCGGACCAGCTGCACCTGGACATCTGGTACGGGGCCTTGGCTCCGCGGGCCTGGGGGGCAAGGGCAGGACCAGGCTCTGGAGCTCCAGACAAGCCTGCCCTCCCCGCAGGGACCACGACGAGGACGTGTCCCTGGCAGAAGCCTGCAGGAAGCTGAACGAAGTGATCGGCCTGAAAGGCATGAGCAGGTGCCGTGCTGGGGCCCCACGCCCCGCGCCCCGCACCCCACGCCCTGCCCCGCGCCCTGCCCCGCGCCCTGCCCCGTGCCCTGCCCTGCGCCCCGCACCCTGCCCCATGCCCTGCCCCGCGCCCCGCGCCCTGCCCCGCGCCCTGCCCCGCGCCCCGCGCCCTGCCCCGCGCCCCGCGCCCTGCCCCGCGCCCTGCCACGTGCCCTGCCCCACGCCCCGCGCCCTGCCCCGCGCCCCGCGCCCTGCCCCGTGCCCTGCCCCGCGCCCCACGCCCTGCCCCGTGCCCTGCCCTGTGCCCCGCACCCTGCCCCGTGCCCTGCCCTGCGCCCCGCGCCCTGCCCCGCGCCCTGCGCCCTGCCCCGTGCCCTGCCCCGCGCCCCACGCCCTGCCCCGCGCCCCACGCCCTGCCCCGTGCCCTGCCCTGCGCCCCGCACCCTGCCCCGTGCCCTGCCCCGCGCCCTGCCCCGCGCCCCGCGCCCTGCCCCGTGCCCCGCGCCCTGCCCCCCACCCCGCACCCCTTTCCCCTCACCCCCCCACCTGCAGCTGCAGCTCGAGGCCCTGAGGTCAGTGGCTTCCTGGGGACGGCCAGGGTGACCCCCACATCCTGTGCCCAGGTACTTCAAGCAGATTGTGAAGTCGGCCCGCGCCAACGGCTCTGGGGGGCCCACCGAGGACCACACCGACGACTTCCTGGGGTGTCTCAACATCCCCGTGCGGGTGTGTGCGGGGGAGGGAGGCAGCGGGGGGGGGGGGAGGGAGGCGGCGGGGGGGGGAGGCGGGGGGAGGCGGCGGGGGGGAGGGAGGCGGCAGGGGGGAGGCAGCAGGGGGGAGGGAGGCGGCGTGCGTGCGGGGGGCCCAGCCCGTGTCCTTGTGACGCTGCCCCCCACCCCTTCCCTGGGCTGCCCGGAGCTTCCTGACTTCAGTACCCAGTGGGTCCTCCCCACGTCTCCCCAGCCTCCCATGGGGGCCGTGTGGGAGGGGGGGTCACGCGGGCTGACCCTCCTCCCCCAGGAGGTGCCCGTGGCCGGGGCCGACCGCTGGTTCAGGCTGGAGCCTCGCTCCAGCGCCTCCCGGGTGCAGGGGGACTGCCACCTGGTCCTCAAGCTCATCACCACCCAGGTGGGTAGCCCTCGGGAGCGCGGCCCTGACCCCGCCGACGGGGCGGGCAGGCCCGTGACCCCGGGCTGTGCCGCCTTCCAGAGGGACACGGCCCTGAGCCAGCGCGGGCGGTCCGGCTTCCTGTCCTACCTGCTGCTGCTCAGCCGCGTGCTGCGGTTCGAGCACCGAGTGGAGGAGGTACGGGCGCCTGGCGGGCCCCGGGGAGCGGGCCGGGCCGGGGGCGCCTGGCGGGCCCCGGGGAGCGGGCCGGGCCGGGGGCGCCTGGCGGGCCCCGGGGAGCGGGCCGGGGTGGGAGCTGCCAGGCTCTGCTCACCCCGCCTCCCCCGCAGCCCAACTCCAGCAGCTGGCGTGGTGAGCTCAGCGCGCCCGCCACCACAGTCCTCTGCCTTCACGGAGCACAGAGCAACCTGTCGCCGCTGCAGCTGGCCGTGCTGTGAGGGGCGGGGCTCCTTGAGGGGCGGGGCTCCCGTGAGGGGCGGGGCGGGGCTCCCGTGAGGGGCGGGGCGGGGCTCCCGTGAGGGGCGGGGCGGGGCTCCCGTGAGGGGCGGGGCGGGGCTCCCGTGAGGGGTGGGGCGGGGCTCCCTGAGGGCGGGGCGGGGCTCCCGTGAGGGGCGGGGGCGGGGCTCCCGTGAGGGGCGGGGCTCCCGTGAGGGGCGGGGCTCCCGTGAGGGGCGGGGCTCCCGTGAGGGGCGGGGCTCCCGTGAGGGGCAGGGCTCCTGTGAGGGGCGGGGGCGGGGCTCCTGTGAGGGGCAGGGCTCCCGTGAGGGGCGGGGCTCCCGTGAGGGGCGGGGCTCCCGTGAGGGGCGGGGCTCCTGTGAGGGGCAGGGCTCCCGTGAGGGGCGGGGCGGGGCTCCCGTGAGGGGCGGGGCGGGGGCGGGGCTCCCGTGAGGGGCGGGGCGGGGGCGGGGCTCCCGTGAGGGGCGGGGCTCCCGTGAGGGGCGGGGCTCCCGTGAGGGGCAGGGCTCCTGTGAGGGGCGGGGGCGGGGCTCCTGTGAGGGGCGGGGCTCCCGTGAGGGGCGGAGCTCCGTGAGGGACGGGGCGGGGGCGGGGCTCCCGTGAGTGACAGGCCCCCCCCCCCCCAGGCACTGGCAGGTCAGCAGCCGCCACCATCAGACACGCACTCTAGACTATGGCTACCTCCTGGGGCTGCTGGAGGATATGCAGGCGCACTGGGAGGAGGCGGCCTCCCTGCCCCAGGAACAGGTGGGTGCCCTGACCGCGGGGGGGGGCAGGGTGAGGTTACGGGGACAGGGTGCTGCTTGTGTCAGTCACCCCGAGAAGATGCCACGGACATGTGTGTGTCCAAGGCCACCCGAGGCAGCGAGCATGGGGGGACAGGCGTGGGCACTGGCGGGCGGGGCAGGGGGCAGCAGGTGCAAAGGCCCCGGGCTCACAGCCACCGAGGGGGACTGGGATGGCCCGCAGAGGTGTGGTTCTTCAGGACGGGGGGCAGTTGCAGGGCTCTGAAGAGCTCTGTCCCCCAGGAGGAGAGCCTGGCCGACAGCTTCTCTGCCTTCTCGGAGTTCGGGCTTCGGCTGCTGCGCCAGCTCCGGGACTATTTCCCTGCCACCAACAGCACCGCGGTGTACCGCCTGGAGCTGCTGCTGAAGTGAGGGGGACGTGGCGGGGCGGGGCGGGGCAGGGTGGGGGCGGGGTGGGCGTCCCAGGGCTGAGGCTAGCCCGGGCTGGGACTCCCACTCCAGCACCCCCCCCCCCCCCGCCCCGTCCTCACCAGGTGTCTGGACAAGCTGCAGCTCTTCCAGCCCTCCTTTGAGATTTGTCCCTTTGAGACAGAGCTGAACATGGACATTGCTGCAGCCCTGAAGGTCTGCTCCAACCGGCCCGGGCTTTGGGGGGCCCTGTCCCCCCTCTTCCCTCCCACTGATGACTAAGTGACTTCTTTGCAGAGAGGAAACCGAGAGTGGTATGACAGGCTCTTGAACGCCAAGAGTCCCCGAGAACAGGTGTGGCTCAGGAAGGGCGCGGGCATGGTTGGGGGGGAGCAGGCACGGTTGGGGGGAGCAGGCTCAGTTGGGGGGAGCAGGCAAGGTTGGGGGAGCAGGCAAGGTTGGGGGGTGCAGGCATGGTTGGGGGATGCGGGCACGGTGGGGGGAGCAGGCACAGTTGGGGGGAGCAGGCAAGGTTGGGGGGCATGGGCACGGTGGGGGGCAGCAGGCATGGTTGGGGGGAGCAGGCATGGTTGGGGGGAGCAGGCATGGTTGGGGGAGGGGTGCAGGCATGGTTGGGGGAGCAGGCACGGTTGGGGGAGGGGTGCAGGCATGGTTGGGGGGAGCAGGCACGGTTGGGGGAGGGGTGCAGGCGCACTTTGGGGGGCTGCCAGGCGTGGAGGTCAGTCCGAGCCGGGCTCCCTCGCAGCCAGCACCGCAGCGCCTGCCTGGGCTCATCGAGCTGGCAGACATCGTCTATGAGGACCTGCAGTCTTGCTACGGCATCTACGCCAGCCTCTTCCACGGGTAGGCTGCCGGGTGCGGGCGCGGGCTGGGCACGGCGCGTGGGCCCCGGGCCCGGGCGTCTGACGTGCGTCCTCCGCAGCATCCTCAACGTGGACTTCTTCACGCTCACCTTCCGGCAGCTGGAGCGCCTGGTGAGGGTCGGGGCCCGGGGGGGGCGGGGGGCCCTGTGTCGCGTGGATGGTCTGACCCCGCCGCTCCCGGGCAGGTGGCTGAGGAGGCGTGGGTGCTGACCGAGGAGCTGAACCCCAAGATGGGTCTGGAGGTGGCTGCGGGGCTCTTTGAGCTCTACCTGACGCTGGCAGACACCCAGCGCTTCTGGAGCTGCGTCCCTGGCCGGTGGGTGTCCCAGCCTCCCCCAGGCGGGGTCGGGGGCCGCAGCCCCCGGGGAGGGGGGCTCTGTGCTCCCGGGTCCCCTTGTGGCCCAGCGGAGCCCTGACGGCGCCCCCTGTAGGGACAGCCGCTCCCTGGCCCTGGGCGGCCTCCACACACCCTTCCTGCCGGCGGTGAAGCTGTGGCTCCAAGTGCTGCGTGATCAGGCCAAGTGGCGGCTCCAGGGGGCTGTGGACACGGACTCGGTGAGCGGGCGCGTGCCGTGGACTCGCGTGAGCGTGTATGATAGGTGTGCGTGCTATGGATTCTTGCGTGAGCTGCGAGCATGCGTGATGGGTGTGGACTCGGTGAACAGGCCTGCGTGGTGGCTGAGGACTCGGTGAGTGGGCACACGGGGTGGATGTGTCCCCAGGCCCTCCGGTCCGGCTCCCTCACGGCCCCGCCTCTGCCCTTCCCAGCTGGAACCGGTGGACTCGGCCTCCAAGCACAGCAGCTCTGCGACCACCGCCAGCCTCTGCCTCAGCCACATTCAGGAGCTGTGGGTCCGCCTGGCCTGGCCCGACCCGGCCCAGGCCCAGGGGCTGGGCACTCAACTCAGCCAAGTACATGGGCAGGGGTGGGGAGGGAGCAGGCCCAGGGGACAGCGGACAAAGAACAGGGCTCACCCCCCCCCACTCCCCCAGGACATGTGTGAGGCCACGCTCTTCTACACCGAGCTGCTACGGAAGAAGGTGGACAGTCAGCCGGGGGCAGCGGGCGAGGTGGTGAGCCAGCCGGTGAGGGGGGCCCCGGGGAGGCTGGCGGGGCGGGCTGGCGGGCGGCACGCGCACGGCCCCGCCAGCTGCCTGGCTGCCCCTCCCCAGCTCTGCGTGGTGCTCAACAACGTGGAGGCGGTGCGCAGGGCTTCGGGGCAGGCTCTGCGGGGCCTGGCGTGGCCGGAAGGAGCCTCGGGGGTGGCGGGGGCGCTGCCCCGGGCCCTGCTCGGCTGCACGCAGGCTCTGGACGAGGACCTGCAGCGGGAGGCCCGCACCGTGACGGCACACCTGACCTCCAAGGTGGGCGGCCGGGGGCTGGGGCGTGCTGGACCCGGGCACCGGCCGGTCCTGGTGGCCCACGCCCCTGAGCTAAGCGTGGCCCCCCTCAGATGGTGGCGGACATCCGGAAGTACGTGCAGCACATCAGCCTGTCCCCCGACTCCATTCAGAATGACGAGGTGAGCCCTGGGCTGGGGACGCGCCCGGAGAGGGGCGGGCCGGGCCATGGCGGGGCGGGGCTCAGCTGCCCTCATGCTCTGCCCGCAGGCCGTGGCTCCTCTCATGAAGTACCTGGACGAGAAGCTGGCCCGGCTGAGCGCCTCGCTGGTGAAAGAGAACCTGACTCGGTACGGAGCCGCTGGCAGGGCGGGCAGGTGCCCGGCGGGGCTGGTGCTCACAGGGGCTGGCGCTCACGGGCTGGCAGGGTGGGGCTGGCAGGGCGGGCAGGCGCCCCAGTAGGACTGGCGCTCACGGCTGTGTCCCACAGGGTGCTGGAGGCGCTGTGGGAGCTGCTCCTGCAGGCGGTCCTGCAGGCCCTGGGTGCCAACAGTGACGTCTCCGCCGACTTCTACGGGCGCTTCCACTTCACACTGGAGGTGAGCCCAGGAGTCCCTGGCACCCCCCCCCGGCCGCCCGGTCTCAGGTGCCAGCTTCCTCCCAGGCCTCCTGGGGTATCCGGGTATGAGAAGTGGCTTTGTCCTGGTTCTTGAGAGCGAGTATTGCTGTGGTCTCCGTGCCCCCGGCCAGCCAGGCCCTCTGACGTCCCTATGTCCCTCTCCTCTCCCCGCCACAGGCCCTGGTCAGTTTCTTCCACGCAGAGGGCCAGGGCCTGCCCCTGGAGAGCCTGAGGGACGGAAGCTACAAGGTAAGGGCCCCGCCTGCTCTGCCCGGCCCCGCCAGCTGGATGGGGCGGCGCAGGTGCACGCACCCCTCCCCCCTCCCCGTCACCCATGGCTCCCGGCGGCACAGGTGCACGCCCCCTCCCCCCTCCCCGTCACCCATGGCTCCCGGCGGCGCAGGTGCACGCCCCTCCCCCCCCCGTCACCCATGGCTCCCGGCGGCGCAGGTGCACGCCCCTCCCCCCTCCCCGTCACCCATGGCTCCCGGCGGCGCAGGTGCACGCCCCCTCCCCCCCCGTCACCCATGGCTCCCGGCGGCGCAGGTGCACGCCCCTCCCCCCTCCCCGTCACCCATGGCTCCCGGCGGCGCAGGTGCACGCCCCTCCCCCCTCCCCGTCACCCATGGCTCCCGGCGGCGCAGGTGCACGCCCCTCCCCCCTCCCCGTCACCCATGGCTCCCGGCGGCGCAGGTGCACGCCCCCTCCCCCCCCCCTCCCCGTCACCCATGGCTCCCGGCGGCGCAGGTGCACGCCCCTCCCCCCTCCCCGTCACCCATGGCTCCCGGCTCCCCGCAGAGGCTGGAGGAGGAGCTGCGGCTCCACAGGTGCTCCACCCGCGAGTGCATCGAGCAGTTCTACCTGGACAAGCTCAAGCAGGTGAGCAGCGGCGGCCGCGGGAGCGGGCGCCGGCCCGAGCGTCTCTGCTCACCGCCTCTTTCTCAGCGGTCTCTGGAGCAGAACCGGTTTGGCCGCCTGAGTGTCCGCTGCCACTACGAGGCGGCCGAGCAGCGGCTGGCGGTGGAGGTGCTGCACGCGGCAGACCTGCTCCCCCTGGACACCAACGGTGAGGCCTGGGGGGCGGCGGGGGGCGGGGGGCTCCCGGCTGTACCCCGCAGGCCTGGGGGGGGCGGGGGGCTCCCGGCTGTACCCCGCAGGCCTGGAGGGGCTCCCGGCTGTACCCCGCAGGCCTGGGGGGTGGCGGGGGGCGGGGGGCTCCCGGCTGTACCCCGCAGGCCTGGAGGGGCTCACGGCTGTACCCGCAGGCCTGGCAGTGCCGGCGAGGGGCGGGGGGCTCCCGGCTGTACCCGCAGGCCTGGGGGGGCGGTGGGGGGCGGGGGGCTCCCGGCTGTACCCCGCAGGCCTGGGGGAGCTCACGGCTGTACCCCGCAGGCCTGGGGGAGCTCCCAGCTGTACCCCGCAGGCCTGGGGGAGCTCACGGCTGTACCCCGCAGGCCTGGGGGAGCTCCCAGCTGTACCCCGCAGGCCTGGGGGGGCGGTGGGGGACGGCGGGCTCACGGCAGCACCCCGCAGGCCTGAGTGACCCCTTTGTGATTGTGGAGCTGGGCCCGCCACACCTCTTCCCGCTGGTCCGCAGCCAGAGGACGCAGGTGAAGACGCGGACGCTGCACCCGGTCTACGATGAGCTCTTCCACTTGTGAGTGCCCGGCCCCGTGCCCACGCGGCTGCGGCACACCCCTGACCGGCCACCGCCCGCCTGCAGCTCCATGCCCCGCGCCCACGCGGCTGCGGCACACCCCTGACCGGGCGCCCGCAGCTCCGTGCCCCGCACCCATGCGGCAGCAGCACACCCCTGACCGGCCGCCCGCCCGCAGCTCCGTGCCCCGCGCCCACGCGGCAGCGGCACACCCCTGACCGGCCGCCCGCCCGCAGCTCCGTGCCCCGCGCCCACGCGGCAGCGGCACACCCGACTGGCCGCCCGCAGCTCCATGCCCCGCGCCCACGCGGCTGCGGTACACCCCTGACCCGGCGCCCGCAGCTCCGTGCCCCGCGCCCACGCGGCAGCGGCACACCCCTGACCGGCCGCCCGCCCGCAGCTCCGTGCCCGTGGAGGCCTGCCGGCGCCGCGGGGCCTGTGTGCTGTTCACCGTCATGGACCATGACTGGCTGTCCACCAACGACTTCGCCGGGGAGGCGGCCCTGAGCCTGAGCGGGGTCAGCGGGGTCCTGAGGCCTCAGGCCGGAGGGGGCGCGAGGGCCAGCCAGCCCGTCACCCTGCACCTGCGCCGGCCCCGGGCCCAGGGTGAGCAAGCACTGGGGGCCCTGCCCGCCGTGAGGCCAGGGTGTGTGTGTGTGTGTGTGTGTGTGTGCGCACGCGCCGTGGGCCTGGCCCCGCCTCAGCCCCCCCCCCCCCCCCCCGTCTCCCCAGTGAGGTCTGCGCTGCGCATGCTGGAAGGCCGTGTGTGTGTGTGTGTGTGTGTGTGTGTGTGTGTGTGTGTGTGTGTGTGTGTGCGCGCGCGCGCCGTGGGCCTGGCCCCGCCTCAGCCCCCCCTCCCCCTCCCCCCCCCCCGTCCCCCCAGTGAGGTCCGCGCTGCGCATGCTGGAAGGCCGGAACAACAAGGAGGCGCAGGAGTTTGTCAAGAAACTCAAGGATCTGGAGAAGTGCATGGAGGCTGACCCCTGAGCTCCCCGCGTCCCTCGGTGCCCCCCTGCATGCTGGCGTGGCTGTGACGTGCTGTGAACCCCTCGCACACCGCTCCAAGTGTGGGCAGCTCATGGGAGGCGAAAGGACACGAGCGGCGGCGCCCTGAATGGCGGCACCCTGTAATGGCGGCGCCCAGGAGACGCGCACCCTGAATGGCGGCGCCCTGAATGGCGGCACCCTGAATGGCGGTGCCCGGGAGACGCGCACCTGAATGGCGGCGCCCTGAATGGCGGCCCCCGGGAGACGCGCACCCTGAATGGCGGTGCCCTGAATGGCGGTGCCCGGGAGGCGTGCACCCTGAATGGCGGTGCCCTGAATGGCGGTGCCCGGGAGGCGTGCACCTGAATGGCGCTCGTGCCCACGCGCGCGGCACGGGGTCGAGAACAGCTCTCGAGGAAGTTCTACCCGGTCCCCCAGGTGAGACAGGAAGGCCAGGGCTCGGGTTTGGGTGACCAACTTTTAAGGAAAGTGGAGGTGTGAGTGCCCAGCCCGCCCCTCCCCCGACTCCGGAAGCGCGGCTCACAGGAGGCGGCAGGCCGCGCGTGCTCATCCCAGGCCCGTCCGGGGTCCCAGAGGCTGCGAGCAGGACAAGGAGCTTGGTGTCCCTCGGCTGCCCTCCGCACACGCGCATGCACCACAGCCCGTGCCCCCGGCGCGCACCCGGGCAGGCAGCGCTCCCGACCCTCCGCCCAGACTTGCGCCCGAGGCCCTTCCAAGGCCTGCGGCTTGCGGAGAGCCCGAGGCGGGCCTCAGCCGTGCCCCCGCGGCAGAGAGGGGCCCAGCCTTGTGGGCGCGGGCGGCTGCAGCGGGCTGGTGCTGCCAGGCCTGTCCACCCCATGTCCCACGGCCGTCGCTGGACTTCCACAGTCCTCTCCTCAACAATGTCGTGTCTGCAACCTTCAGTCTCTTTGCCGTTTCTTAATTCCTTTCCAAGCTGGGGCTGGGGCTCGGGCCCCAGGAGCCGCCGCAGCCGCCGCCTCCTCTTCCTCCCCCTCTTCCTCCTCCGCTGCCGCCTCCTCCTCCTCTTCCTCCTCTTCCTCCTCCTCCTCCTCCTCCCCCGCCTCCTCTGGGCAGCTGCCGCCGCCGCCGCCTCCATCCTCAGAGCCAGGCCCCTGATCCTCAGACTCCTCACTGTCACTTGTTTCCGTAGGCAGTCTGGAAGGGAGCGCGTGCGTGTCCCTCGTGGCGTCCTCCCTGCCCCGTCCATGGCCCTCCCCATGGCACTGACCTCAGAACCTTGCCTCCTGCACTGCGAGTCCCGCCCGGTTGTCTTAGGAGACCTCACCCCCTCCCTTCACCGCCCCCCCCCCCCCCCCCCGCCCGGTTGTCTTAAGACCTCCATCCCCTCCCTTCACATCCCTCCCTCTCCCCCCTCCCCCCCGCCCCCTCCGCCAGAGGCCTGAGTCATGCTGGTGCTGTGCTATCACAAACCCCAAAGTCCCCAGGACCTACCGGGTGCTGGCCACAGGTCTGTTGGGGTTTGCAAACTCTCGACCTGAATCCACATCAAAGGGATCTGAATGGAGAGAGAGGACGGTGACCAAGAGAGCCAGGGCAGAGACACGTGCGTGCCCCAGAAGCTCCGGCCCATACCGCAGCCCTCACCGATTTCCTCCTCCGGGGGCCTGTCCTTCTCGCTGGCCAGGAAAGCCTGTTCTGCCTGCACTACCTCCTCCGGACCACTGCAGGCAGCGTACTTATCCAGGAGGTGGCGGTTCAGGTCCAAGAAGCCCTTGCCCCACTTAAACTTCTGCAGCAAAATGACACCAAGATCTGGAAAGCCTGCTGGTGCAGAGGCCAGGAGGCCAGGGTGTCAGCGTCTCTCTGGAGAGTACCCTGACCACCCTGCTGGTGCAGAGGCCAGGAGGCCAGGGGTGTCAGCGTCTCTCTGGAGAGTACCCTGACCACCCTGCTGGCTGGTGCGGCCTCCCAGCAATTCCCCTCCCCCGGGGGTTCCTCTCTCATTCCAACTTCTGAGTCTCCATATGGGCCTCCAAGAAGTGCCTGAGGACAGCCGGGCGCCGGTGGCTCACGCCTGTCATCCCAGCTACTTGGGATGCTGAGATCTGAGGATTGCAGTTCAAAGCCAGCCCGGGCAGGAAAGTCTGTGAGACTCTTATCCCCAAGTAACCACCAGAAAACTGGAAGTGGAGCTGTAGCTCACAGTGGTAGCGCGCTCGCCTTGGGTGAAAAAGCTGTTCCATCTTTCTTCTATAAACTGAGACTTGGGGGCTTGGATTGAAACCATCCTGCCCGGTAGCCCCCTGAAATACTTCATACCCGTCCGGGGGCTGCGTGGGAAAAGCCAGGGGTGGAGGCACGGTGAGACCACCAGGCCAGGCCCCCCAGGACTCACCCACAATGCAGAAGGTGGCAGCAAAAGCCTCCACGCAGGAAAGCCTGCAGGGCCGGCCGTAGTTGACGGGGTTGGCAGCCACCAGGTAGGGCAGCAGCCGCGTGTGGCCACCCCGCATCTTCTCCAAGGGCGTCTCGTCCAGTCTGGCCCACGAGCAGTCTATAACAGCGATCCCAGACCGGGCCACCAGCTGCCTGCGGGACAGCGTCGGTGGACCCTGGGGTGCCCTGAGGGCGGGGTGCTGGGCGCCTGGCCTGACGGGTTCTAAGCCAGCCATTCCCCAGCCCTCACACCCCAGCGAAGGGCCCGTGGGGCGCCCGAGGCCGCGGCGGCCGGCCTGAAGGCAATGCTTCCTGGCTTGCTCATTCAAACAACGTGTACCCAAAGCCGTGCCCTAGGCCAGGCGCGCACCGGGCCTGCGGGGGAGTCCCGGGCAGGGACCCGGGTCCCGGGGGCGGGGACAGGGACCCGGGGGGCGGGGACACAGGGACCCGGGGGGCGGGGACACAGGGACGGGGGACAGGGACCCGGGGGGCGGGGACACAGGGACTCGGGGGGCGGGGACAGGGTCCCGGGGGGCGGGGACACAGGGACCCGGGGGGCGGGGACACAGGGACCGGGGACAGGGACTCGGGGGACAGGGACACAGGGACCCGGGGGGCAGGGACAGGGACCCGGGGGGCAGGGACACAGGGACCGGGGACAGGGACAGGGACCCGGGGAGCGGGGACACAGGGACCCGGGGGGCGGGGACACAGGGACCCGGGGGGCAGGGACACAGGGACTCGGGGGGCGGGGACAGGGACCCGGGGGGCGGGGACAGGGACCCGGGGGGCGGGGACACAGGGACCCGGGGGACAGGGACAGGGACTCGGGGGACAGGGACAGGGACCCGGGGGGCGGGGACACAGGGACAGGGACCTGGGGGGCGTGGACACAGGGACAGGGACCCGGGGGGCGGGGACACAGGGACGGGGGACAGGGACAGGGACCCGGGGGGCGGGGACACAGGGACGGGGGGGGACAGGGACCCGGGGGGCGGGGACACAGGGACAGGGACCCGGGGGGCGGGGACACAGGGACCCGGGGGGCAGGGACACAGGGACAGGGACCAGGGGGGCGGGGACACAGGGACGGGGGACAGGGACAGGGACCCGGGGGGCGGGGACACAGGGACCCGGGGGGCGGGGACACAGGGACGGGGGGGGGGGGACAGGGACCCGGGGGGCGGGGACACAGGGACAGGGACCCGGGGGGCGGGGACACAGGGACCCGGGGGGCGGGGACACAGGGACCCGGGGGGCGGGGACACAGGGACCCGGGGGGCGGGGACACAGGGACCCGGGGGGCGGGGACAGGGACCCGGGGGCCGGCCGCGCCTACCTGTCTGCCGGGGACACGCACTGCACGCCCGCGGGGCTGAGCACCAGGCCGCCGAACCTGTGGCCCAGGCGCAGGCCGCGCACCAGGCCCAGGCGGGCCAGCTTGCGGCCCGTGCAGCGCCGGGGGTCGCAGTGGCCCAGCTCCCACATGGCCAGCGGGCAGGGCAGCGCTGCCGGGCCCGGGCCGCCCGCGTCCACCGCCGCGGGCTCCACGCACCCTGCGCCGGGAAACGGGAGAGCGCGGGGGCCTCAGTGGGGGGCCGAGCCGACCCCCCGCCGGCCCCGCCCCTCCACACCTCCGGGCCCCGCCCCTCCACACCTCCGGACCCCGCCCACCCACACATCCGGACCCCGCCCCCACGTCCCCGCCCCTCCACACCTCCGGGCCCCGCCCACCCACACATCCGGACCCCGCCCCCACGGCCCCGCCCCTCCACACCTCCGGGCCCCGCCCCTCCATACCTCTGGGGCCCCGCCCCTCCCAGGCCCCGCCCCGGCCCGCCCCTCCACACCTCCGGGCCCCGCCCCTCCACACCTCTGGGCCCCGCCCCTCCAATGCCCCACACCTCCGGGCCCCGCCCCTCCACACCTCCGGGCCCCGCCCCTCCACACCTCTGGGGCCCCGCCCCTCCCAGGCCCCGCCCCGGCCCGGGCCGGCCCCCGCTCACCGCGCAGCGCGGCGCCCACCTCCTCGGCGAGCGCCTCCAGGGAGCGGCCGGGCGGGCGCCGGGCGCGGGCGCCCTCGGCCCCAGGCCCGCGCGACGCCCTCCGGCGGCCCATGTCCCGGGCCGGGTCCCCAACCCCGGTCCCGCTCCTCAGCCCCGGCCGGCGGTGCGCGGACCGCTCCGCACGCGCAGGCACGCCACCCCGGCTTCCGTCGCTCCGCGGACGCCACTTCCGGGTTCCACGCCCACGTGACCCGAGAGGCGGGCACGGGGTCGCGCGCCGGAGCGATGGCGGCGCGGCCAGCGCGCCTGCTGCTGCTGCTGCTGCTGCTGCTGCTCGGGCTGGCGGCGCACGGTCGGTGGCTCGGCGCCCGCGTCCCCGCGTCCCGCACCCGCACCCCGCGTCTCACCGCCCCGCTCCCCCACCCCGCGTCCCGCTCCCCCACCCCGCGTCCCGCACCCCCACCCCGCGTCCCGCACCCCCACCCCGCGTCTCACCGCCCCGCTCCCCCACCCCGCGTCCCGCACCCCCACCCCGCGTCCCGCACCCCCACCCCGCGTCCCGCACCCCCACCCCGCGTCCCGCACCCCCACCCCGCGTCTCACCGCCCCGCTCCCCCACCCCGCGTCCCACCGCCCCGCTCCCCCACCCCGCGTCCCGCTCCCCCACCCCGCGTCTCACCGCCCCGCTCCCCCACCCCGCGTCCCGCACCCCCACCCCGCGTCCCACCGCCCCGCTCCCCCACCCCGCGTCCCGCTCCCCCACCCCGCGTCCCGCACCCCCACCCCGCGTCCCGCTCCCCCACCCCGCGTCCCGCACCCCCACCCCGCGTCCCGCACCCCACCCCGCGTCCCGCACCCCCACCCCGCGTCCCGCACCCCACCCCGCGTCCCGCACCCCCACCCCGCGTCCCGCACCCCACCCCGCGTCCCGCACCCCCACCCCGCGTCCCGCACCCCACCCCGCGTCCCGCACCCCCACCCCGCGTCCCGCACCCCCACCCCGCGTCCCGCACCCCCACCCCGCGTCCCGCACCCCGCACCCGCGTCTCACTGCCCCGCTCCCGCACCCCGCGTCCCGCACCCCGCACCCGCGTCTCACCGCCCCGCGCCCCGCGTCCCACCCCGCACCCGCGTCTCACCCCGCACCCGCGTCTCACCGCCCCGCTCCCCGCAGGGCCCCTGCCGGCCGGAGCCGCGAAGATGAAGGTGGTGGAGGAGCCCAACACGTTCGGGTGAGCGGCGGGGCCCGGGGCGGGCGGTGGCCCGGGCCGGCCGGAGGCTCAGGGCGGGACGGGGCGGGCGGGCGGTCCATGCGCGGCCCCAGCCGCCTGCCCGCAGGCTGACCCGCCGTGTCCACCAGGCTGAACAACCCGTTCCTGCCCCAGACCAGCCGCCTCCAGCCCAAGAGGGAGCCGTCGCCCCTGTCCGGTGAGTTCCGGGCCCCACCCGGGCGCCTTGGACCAGGGGCCCCGAGGCCCCGCGTCAACACCCGAGAGGCCATCAGCGCCTTTTTTTTTCTTTTTTCTTTTGTCGGTCGTGGGGCCTGAACTCTGGGCCTGGGCGCTGTCCCTCGTCTTCAACTCAAGGCGAGCGCTCTACCACTTGAGCCACACTTCTGACTTTTTTGCTTATGTGGTGCTGAGGAATCGAACCCAGGGCCTTATGTATGCGAGGCAAGCGCTCTACCACTGAGCCACCTTCCCAGGCCAGGTCAGCACTTTTTACCGCTGGCGTCTGAGGTGTTGCAGATGGGCTGGTGCACCCGGGACACTGCCCTGCCCCCAGAAGGAGAGCTAGGAGCATTCGGAAGGAGCCACGACTCGGTTTTGTCTAGGAGGGTGTATGCCCAGTGACTGGGAAGGGCTCTGCACAGGCTCACCTGTGGGCATGCACTGCCCAGGTGCCTGCATTGGCTTCACCTGTGGGTGGAGGGGGTCAGGCGTTCCTCCAGGTGTCGGCTGTTTGGGGTCTTGATTCTGCCCCCTGTAAGGGAAGCAGCTTGGGCAGTTCCTATCCTGTACACCGTAACAGAATGAGTCAGTGCCACAAGAACTGATCACCGAGCTTCATCCTCAGCCTGTGTGTGTGAGTGTGTGGGTCGTGGGGCTTGAACTCTGGGCCTGGGCGCTGTCCCTCAGCTCTTCAGCTCAAGGCAAGCGCTCTACTTCTTGAGCCACAGCACCACTTCCAGTTTTCTGGTGGTTCATTGGAGGTAAGAGTCTCATGGACTTTCCTGCCCGGGCTGGCTTTGAACTGTGATCCTCAGATCTCAGCCTTCTGAGTAGCTAGGATGACAGGCTTGAGCCACCAGTGCCCAGCTTGCAAGGCCTCTTATTTTGAGACGAGTTCTTGCTACAAAGATCCTCCTGGGTCTGCCTCCCACCAGTGGGCAGGGTTGGTGGTGAAGAGTCCAGCGCCAAGTGTCGGGAGCAGAAGGACATCAAGACAGGTTGTAGCCGGCTGTCTAGGAAGGCCAGTACACTTCCTCAGAAGAGCCGGCGCCCCCAAAGCTACAAGCACCTGGCCCAGCCTCCAACAGCAGGAGGATGGCCCAGGAGCAGCTGCCCCGTCCCTTCCCCACACTCCCGCTGGGGCCTGGCTGGCTGACCGTTCTGATGTGCACAGGATGCCCTCACCCCACGGTCGGAGGGCGTGGAACGTGAGCACGTAGCATGTGAAGTGCAGCTTTCTGAAAGTGTACTCTGTGTGTGTGTGTGCACGAGCGCACTATCCTGGGGCTTGAACTTGGCCTGGGCACTGTCTCTAAGGTTTTTTGCTTGAGGCTAACGCTCTATCACTTGAGCCATAGCTTCATTCCCAGCTTTTTTGGTAATAAATTGCCGGCTTCCTTGGTGTAGGTAGTTGGAGATACAAGTCTCACAGACATTGGTGCCAGGCTGGCAATTTATTCTTTGTCTCAGTTGAAATGGTTCATGCAGCCCCGCTCCATCCCATCGATGTGGTTTACCAAATGCTGTGAGTGTGGTGTATCAATACTGGTTGGCTTTGTGTTCAGGGAAAATTCCTCACTTGACCGAGTATTTTCCTTTCTACTTTTGAGTTTGGTTTGCTAAGATTTTTATTCAGAAGTGCTGGGGGTCAAGCCCTCTACCACTGACTACAGCCTCAGCTGCCCGCCCCCCCCCCCATTTGTTTCTCTGGGATTTGAACCCTGGACCGTTGATCTTGCTAGGCAGGTTACCACTTGAGCCACACTTCAGCCCCACCCCCAGCCTTTTTTTTTTTTTAGTCCTGGGGCTTGAACTCTGGGCCTGGGCGCTGTCCCTCAGCTCTTCAGCTCAAGGTGAGTGCTCTACCGCTTGAGCCACAGCGCCACTTCCAGTTTTCTAGTGGTTTATTGGAGATAGGAGTCTCAGACTTTCCTGCCCGAGCTGACTTTGAACTGTGATCTGCGGATCTCAGCCTCCTGAGTAGCTAGGATTACAGGCATGAGCCACAGGTGCCCGGCCCAGCCCTCATTTTTGAGCCTGGTTTATTAGTGTTGAGGATTTTGGTTGTGCTGGTACCAGGGCTTAAACCCAAAGCCTTGCACTTAGCTTTCTTGCTGGCAGTCGATGCTCTACCACTTAAGCCATGCTGTGTGTGTGCGCGCGCGCACACACACGTGCTAGAACTTTCAACATGTGATCTACCACCTGAGCCACACCTACACTTAGAGCTTTTTGCTGGTTAACTAGAGATGCCTCACTGACTTTCCTTCCCCAGCTGGTTTCCAACTGTGATCCCCAGCCTCCTGAATAGCTGGGATTATAGGTGTGAGCCATCTTGTCTAGTTTGTTTAGGATTTTAGCATCGTGTTCATGCAGTGTGTTGGTCAGTTTCCACGATGTCTCTGTTGGGCTGATAGCTGAGCTACATGGAGTGAGCTGGGTTGTGGTCTCTTCAAGTTTTGAAAGTATAAGAAGGGTTGGTATAAATGCTTTAGATGGTCAGCAGAATTTACTGGTGAAACTGGGCTTTTTTTTTTTTTTTTTTTTTTTTGGGTCCGGTTGTGGGGCCTGAACTCTGGGCCTGGGCGCTGTCCCTCAGCTCTTCAGCTTAAGGCTAGCGCTCTACCACTTGAGCCACAGTGCCACTTCTGGCTTTTTTCTTTTTGCTTATGTGGTGCTGAGGAATCGAACCCAGGGCCTTGAGCATGCAAGGCAAGCGCTCTACCACTGAGCCACCTTCCCAGCCCAGAAACTGGCCTTTTTCTTGGGAGGTTTCTTCCTTTTTTTTTTTTTTTTTTTTTTGGGTCTGGTTTTGGGGCCTGAACTCTGGGCCTGGGTGCTGTCCCTCAGCTCTTCAGCTCAAGGCTAGCGCTCTACCACTTGAGCCACAGCACCACTTCCGGCTTTTTTTTCCCCTGCTTATGTGGTGCTGAGGAATTGAACCCAGGGCCTCATGCATGCGAGGCAAGCACTCTGCCCCTGAGCCAACCTCCCAGACCTCTTTTTTTTTTTTTTGGGTCCGGTCGTGGGGCCTGAACTCTGGGCCTGGGCGTTGTCCCTCAGCTCTTCAGCTCAAGGCGAGCGCTCTACCACTTGAGCTACAGTGCCACTTCCGCTTTTCTGGTGGTTTATTGGAGATAGGAGTCTCACAGTCTTTCCTGCCCGGGCTGGCTTTGAACCGCGATCCTCAGATCTCAGCCTCCTGAGTAGCTAGGATTACAGGCGTGAGCCACCAGCGCCCGGCTACTTTGGGTTTTTGCTTGATGGTTAACTAGAGATGATGACGGGCATGTGCACTGGCACCTGCTGCTCTTCTCCTGGGGCTTTGCCTCACTTCCTGTCATCTCCCCGGTTTTGCTGTGTGCGCCGGCCCCCACCGGCCCGGCCTGGCGGTGCTCTGGGCCATCACAAGGACTGGCCCTGGAGGTTGGGTCGGGCAGCGTCTCGTGGCTCCTGGGTTCCATGGGGACAGACATGGGCTTTGGGGGCCACTACCCTCCCAGGTGGCGTGTCTCGGTCTGTGGCCCCTAGGCCTTGCAGCGTGTTGGCGTTTTCACAGTAGCGCTCTCCTCCCCAGGGCCTGCTCATCTCTTCAGGCTGTCTGGCAAGTGCTTCAGCCTGGTGGAGTCCACGTGAGTGTGGGTCGGGACAGGGAAGGGGGGCGAGGGGCGCGGCGGGGTGGCAGTGCCCAGGGGTGGCTCGATGCTCCCGTGTCCCCAGCTACAAGTATGAGTTCTGCCCATTTCACAACGTGACCCAACATGAGCAGACCTTCCGCTGGAACGCCTACAGCGGGATTCTAGGGTGAGTGGCGGGGGCGGGGTTCTGGGTGGGGGCGGGGCTCTGCTCTCCCGCCCCAGCTTGCTCTCCTGCCCATCCCAGCATCTGGCACGAGTGGGAGATCAGCAACAACACCTTCACCGGCATGTGGATGAGTGAGGGCGACTCGTGTCGCACCCGGAGCCGCCAGAGCAAGGTGAGGGCTGGGAGAGGCCGGGGGAGGGCCTGGACCCACGCCCGTTCTGAAGCCTCCTCCCCAGGTGGAGCTCACCTGTGGAGAGAGCAACCGGCTGGCCCACGTGTCGGAGCCCAGCACCTGTGTCTACGCCCTGACCTTTGAGACGCCCTTGGTCTGCCACCCGCATTCATTGCTAGGTGAGACGGGGCAGGGCAGGGCAGGGCAGGGCAGTTGGGGCTCCTCTAACCCGCCCCTGTCCCCAGTGTACCCGACCCTGCCTGAGGCGCTGCAGCGGCGCTGGGACAAGCTGGCGCAGGACCTGGCCGACGAGCTCATCACCTCCCAGGTGAGCCTGTGCCCACCTGGGGGAAGCCGGGACCCGCACGCCCTGCCCCTGCCCCTGCTCCCGTGCCACGTCCACCTCTAGGGCTACAAGAAGCTGCTGAGGGCGCTGTTTGAGGATGCTGGCTACATGACGGCCCTGGGAGGAAACTCGCCTGCCCGGGAGGGGGCGCCAAAGGCCGTGGGGCTGGAGAGTCTGGAAACGTGCAGGAAGGTAGGGCGTCAGGACAGCCGGCCACGGAGGCCTGACCTGCCGCGCCACGCTGACCTACCACTCCCACTCTAGGCCCACTCGGAGCTGACCGAGGAGATCCAGAGGCTCACCTCGCTGCTCAGCCAGCATGGCATCCCCTTCTCAAAGCCCACAGGTTGGTGTTGGGGCCCCGGGCATTTGGGGATGCAGTGCTATGGGGCAAATCCCAACTTGCTCCCTGGGGTTTTGGCAGAACCATCTCGTTTGGAACAGCACCTGGGCCAGGGGCTCCCCACTCACGGGCTCTCAGAGCAGCTGAGAGGTGACCCTGGGCTGCGTGGCAACGCCCTGTGACCCTGAGCAACGCGGAGGAGGGGAGGAGGAGGAGGAGGAGGAGGAGGAGGAGGAGGAGGAGGAGGAGGAGGAGGGCCAGGCAGGCCAGCGGGCCGAAACCGCCTCTGCGCCAGACAGTGCGTCCCTCAACGCGAGCACAAAGGAGACCTGCACAGTAAAGACGGAGAGGTTTAATTTGAAGTCCCATACTGATAAAAATAATTCCATGAGTTCTGTAAACCATTGCGAAAATGCTATAGTGTAAAAAATTTAAACAAAACGTTAACAGCTGACCACACGTAAGTGATTATGCAGTATAAACACGCCTTGGAGACCAGGAGGCCTTCAATGCACACGCACCCAGGTGTGCCACAAGGCTTCCGCACCGCACTGAAGTCCACAGGAAGTGCCCACACTGGAGAAGCCTGCCACTCTAATCTACTGTGAACAGCGACCGCAGAGACACATGGGCAACAAAGACAAGGGTGGGGCGGGCTCACACACAGCCTTGGCTCCTGAGCCCAGGCCTGGCACGGGCCGCCAGCCTCCTCCCCTCAGCCCCTTGCCCAGGAATGCTCTGGACCCACAGAAGGGAGGTGAGGAGCCGTGCCCTGGGTCAGTAGGTGCTGGCCGTTCCCTGTCTTCAGGCTCTGGAGCTCCTTACCCCACACAGGAACTGGCCTGTGTGGATGGAGCCTAGCTGTTCTTCACTAACTTGATAAAGTCTAGGCACGATACCAATAATCAACACTGTCCTGTTGTCCCCGAAAAGACCAGAGGCCCACATGGGAAACAAGTGCATAAATACCAATAAAAATAATCAAGAGTGATTAACAATAGCACAAAAATACGTGGTTTCTAGGTAGTGAGCTAGTAAGTCATTCACTATATAATTAAGAACAAAATAAGATTCACTAAAACCAAGAGTTGCTTTCAGTAACAACTAGCTGTGGGATGTCATGAATTCATTTCCTTTAAAATGATAGAGAATTCTCTACCTGTGTCATATTAAAAATGCTTTTAAATCTCCTATATTAAATACATTCTAGTTTGGTCATTGATAAAAATGTTAACCTAGTCACTTTGCACTTTAAAAAATGCTATTAAAAGTCTTTGGCAAAGCCGCAGGGGAGGGGAAGCCTGGTGTCCAGGCCATCCAGTCCTGACCAGCTAGGGCCCAAATCACTGCACTGGACTTGTACTGCGGGTCCAGGCCAGGCCGTGGTGGCCTCTGCTTAGCGGTCCGCGTAGGTTGATGCCCCACTGCACCCCATTGTCCATTAAGTCTGCCCATTCCCCCCCCTCCCCGCCCCCACGCCCAGATGGCTCTGGGAAGTTACAAAGCACCACTGCCTGTTAGGTAAGTCTTCAGAACACAGCTGCTTCCAAAGTGAATGTCCGAGACTCTCCAATGCGAATCTGGGCCCTTCTGTTAGCATCAAATTGTCTTCACAGGAGAAATCAAAGCCAAACCAGTCACTTCCCTTACTTCTGACGCAAGGCACAGGCACTTAGAGAAGGTGGCCGCAGGTTACGCGATGCGTGCAGACTGCTCCGTGCCAGCTCCGGACATGAGCACAAACTGCTACCTGTGTGCACGTGCTCGCTAGGAAAGTGAGTTCCTCAGAAAATTCAAGACCTCTGTCTTTCAATAATCACTCTGCTTATAAATACTATTTGTTTGCAAATAATTTGAAAAAGTAAAAATCCTAGATCTTCCTGGCTACTAGATAAATGCTCTCACTTCGTAAGTAGTTTCAGAATACGAAATCTATTCACTGTACTAAGAGTTAACAATAAATCGATAGGAAACTCCAAGTTCACAGTACATACATAAAGCTTCATGTTACCTCATATGAAAAACATGAACCTAGAAAGCAGCTTAAAATGTCTAACTAAATTCCTCGGTTTACAAAGTGCTTTGAGAAGGCCTGGCCTCGCGGGAGGCTGGCTGACCGGCACGCGCCCATCCGCGGCCCAGACCTCAAGGTACGAGCCCCCCCCAGACAGGGTTGGGATCTTGTTTTTAAGGTGTTTGAAACCATCTTGGAACCACCGGTGAGCACACGGTTGGCAAGAGACTCACGTCCTGGCAGCAGTGTAGGGAGGGACGGCAGTGCTCGCTGGGCCGTGCACGGCGCTCGGCAGCGTCGGCTCCCGCTCCGGTCACCACGGGCTCTGGCCCTCGCAGTAAGGGCGCTCGGGTGCCGAGGCTGCGCATGTGTTGCACAGGACCTGGTGCTGACAGGGCTGCACAGTGGTGCCAGGAGCCCGCTCCTGGCAGGCCACACACTGCCTGGCACGGAGCTGGTAGATCACCTGTGGGAAGGAATGGGTGGGGCTTAGAGTCCGAGGCTATCTGCAAAGCCAGGGGCACTCAAGGATGAGGGGTCCCAGCCAGACGGGTGGGGGCTGGGCAGTCAGAGGCGGGGGAAACGTGCTCCCGGAGCACCAGGCCACAGGGGAGGACCGGCAGGTGGGGCCCCGAGAGGCCCGAGGCGCTGGATTCAGCTGCAGCCGCAGCAGGCGCGCGTGAGGCTGGGCTGTGAAACGCCCCAGAGGTGCCGGCAGGATGACCCAATGTGAAAGACGGGGCGAGGAGTGGACAGGTTGTGGGCTGTCACCTCCTCAGAGCACCCCAAAGGCAGCCATGCGGCAACACACGCTTCTAACCCCCTTGCAGTGGGCAGAGCCGGCGTCTGCACAAGGCACAGCCTACTGACTGCCGGAAGGGAAAGAACAAGAGCACAGAAGCCAGCCTGACAGAAGACGCTGGCAGCAGCCTGTGGGCCTGTCTGCGCTGTCAGGAGGGGGAATGGGAGCTAGACCCCACCCCCTCGGGAGACAGCCTAGAAACTGCCACTGCCCTGGCCAGGACTCACCCCGTCCACAGCTTCCAGCTCCAGGCGCAGCTGGCTCTGCAGGGAATGCAGCTGGGGCAGTGGGACGCTGCCCATGTCGCTGGGCAGCGGCGACACCAGGCCGAGGCCCTCGAGCTCCTCCTGCAGCCGCTTCACCTGGGCCTCCACCTCCTCCTTCCTCCGCAGGGCCAGCTGGCGGTCGCTGTCTGCCACCCGGGCGCGCTCCTTGGCCTCCTGGGCCTCTCGCTGCCACGCGTCGCAGGCCTGAAATCCAAAGGGTTCATGCAGGGGCGAAGCCGGCGCGGAGGGGCACCGGCTCACGCCTCCCACGTGCGGCCTGTCCACCCGCTCACCTGCTTCACCTGCCGCCAAGACTCCTCCCACCGCCGGATCTTCCTTCTGGCCTCATCCAGCTGCCGCCTGACCCGGGCCAGCTCGGCGCTGCTGGGACTGGCGTTTGCCGGGGCCATGGTCCCTGGGTTCAGGACGGGGGACGGGCTGGGGGAAAAGCTGCCAGACACGAAGTCCCAGATGCTCCCAGGAACGCCATTCAAGCCTGAGGGGGAGTTGGAACAGAAAACTAAAAGCTACAAGTTCTCGAAGGCTCTACACCCAAGGTGCTGAAAGCCCTGAAGTGGTTCTGCTACAGAGAAGACTGATGCATTTTTTAAAAAAAGAGCATTCCGCGTGGAAGGTGAGTGCTGAATGCGTCGCAGCACCGGACGGACGGCGCGCAAGGCATGCCGCAGAGCCGCAGAACAGGAAGGAGGTGGCACCGAGGTGACATGGTATCGGCAGGTCGGGAGTCACCACGGGGAAGCCCCTGGGTGCCATGCGTGGGCATGAACGAAGCGGATGACAGGGCACCCTGTTGGGGAGTAGGAGTGGAGAGGGTGGATGGAAGTTCGACGGGTGCTAGGGAAGATGGAACACTGAGAGCTGTTGAGCTGGTTTTAGTCTGAAGGTTGGCGGGGAGCTGGCGGGAGGCGAGCAGGGCTGGAGGCGGCCCGGGCGGCAGAGGTCAGCGGGGTGCCTCAGGCAATAGGGACTGTCACAGCGAACGCGTGTGCATTGTGACAGACGCCTTCAGAGGAATGGCCTCTCCCAACCAGGTCCAGCGGGGCTGCCGCAGGAAGAGTCAGGGAGGGCCTCCAGGGGAAGAGGCCCAGCCGCGGTCAGGTGAGCCTCCCAGGGTGGGGCAGGGGGGCACCCGGCACTCACCTAAGGAGCTGTAGGAAGAGGCTGCGGAGCCCAGGGGGCCCGGCTCTGACGGCAGGGGCAGCGGTGGCTGCTGGGGGGGCGTCATGGCTGAGGAGACCAGAGGCCCGGACAGGGGCTGGGAGAGGGAGCCGAGTGGAGAGGTGGACAGCGAGGAGGAGGACTGCAGGGACGGCGAGCGGGGCAGGGGGCCGGGGATGGTGACGGGCGCCGAGCCCCCCAGCGACCTGGCGCCTGCAGAGGGGGGCCGCGTGAGGGGAGGCGCACAGGCGGCGCACACACCCCTGCACCTGCGCACCCGTCCCGCTGTCCCCTGCCGAGCCACCCGCGTCTCCAGGAAGAGCCACTCAGCACGGGGGCCCGAGAACAAACCGCCCCCCAAACAAGCCATGCCTGCTGGTCACCCGAATCAGCCCGCCGTCCAGGGGACCCCGGCGGACGGCCTGGTCCCGTTCTGTCCGGCTGGCAAAATGGGTTCCTCTACAGCACGGGCAGAGATGCGCTGGGGCCGTTTGAGCAGCGCCTTTCCTACCCGCTCTCCCTATTTAACCCGAGGCCGGCATCGGCGCCGTCCCCCTCGGGTGCGTGGGATAACCTCCCTTCCCCGCTCTCTGCCGCGTCTCTATCTGGTGTGGGGGGGCAAGTGGCCAGATGTGAGGTGGGACTCCTGGACTTTCGGCCTGAAGTCTGAAAACGTTTTCAGGAACACCTGCCCAGAGCTCTGCCCTGCGGACCCCGGGGCGGGGCGGGGCGGGGCGGGGCTCAGAGGGCACTGGAGAGACTCTGGCCCCCAGAGCTGCTCCTGCTCCTACCCCTGGCTTGGCGGATCAGCCCCGCGGCATCTGAGCAGGGAGACCTTGCAGGGGTCCTAGGCTCGAGCCAGGGGCCCTCCGGGGTGGTGCTCCCAAGGGCTCCGGGGGGTCCCTGAAGTGGCTAAGATCTGAGGAGGTCTGCAAGTGTGGCAAAAGCGGCAGCCAGCCAGGCCTGACTCGAACACCGTACTGCCAGAGGGAGAAGCAAGCCGGCAGCCCAGCACTCACCTGGCGGTCCTGGGTCCCGGCGTTCCGGCTCCTCCAGGTCTTTCTCTAGGGATGCAATATTTATGTCGCTAAGACGAAGATCTAAGGCAGAACCTGTGAGAATAAGCAGCCCGCATTGCCGTGTACCGCTCAACCCGCAGCGAGCCTCCGCCGAGAAGGCTGAGCCTGAGCCCGGGGGCCCGGGCTTGAAGCCAGGGGCAGGAGGGGTGCTGGGGACAGAGCGCGGCCGCCGCCCCGGCCCCACCCGGCATGGTGGCCAGGCGAAGCCCCCACAGGGCTGCCCACCCGCAGAGGCCCACTGCACCCGCTGCCTCTCCAACGCCTTGTCATTTGTTAAGCACTAGCCATACAACTCTCCCACGGCGCAGGCCAGCAAGCGTGTGGCTCCTGGCACCGTGGTTGGGCAGCAGGCCTGCGGGCCCTGGCACCCCCACGGCTGAAGGCGAACTTAGAGGCTCCACCAGCAAAAAGCAGAGGCCACACCCAGGGCTGGTCTTCCCTAACACTCCTGGGGAAACCGGGCCGGGTCCTCCCCTCTGGACGGACGGCCTGGTGCCAAGGCCCTTGGCGTGGTCCCGCTTCCCGCTTCCCAAGCCTGTTGCTGGTCCTTCCCACAGGCCTAGGTCCCCCCGGCCTCCCCGTGGGGCCTTGTCCCTCAACGGCAGCCCTGGCCCTCCTGTGGGCAGCTCGTGAGCCTCCCCAGCAGCGGTGATCTCAGCCTGGTCTCATGGACGCTGCAGCCTGAAAACTCAATCCCCCGGCGGCCGCAGTGTCCACTCGGGGGAAGCACGGGAAAGCGAAACAGAGCCTCCACTGCGCTAGCCTCTCTCTCCTGGCCGCTCGGTCCTGGTGCTCACAGTGCACCCCACGTGGACCTGCTCCAGCGTGGCCCAGCACAGCGGCAGGCCCCGTTCCCCGGATGCCGAGTCCCACTTTGATGCCACGGTCCCCCGTGGATGGCCTCCCGCCCCTCAACCACTCCTGGCTCACTGCCCTTGCTGGGCGCATTTCTTCAGAGCAGGATGAAGGGACCAGGTGGTCGGGTCTTCCTGGGTGGGTGGGCAGGGGCTCCCGGGGCCCCAGTGCCCTCCTGCAGCTTCGCATACGCGCAGCCCAGCGCTTACTCCCAGCAGCACCGGGTGTGCGGGAGGGGGGACCCCACTCCGGATGCTGAGGCCGCCTTCCTGCCCGCAGCAATGGCCACCTCCCCGACGTGGACACGTGCCACAGCGCCTTCCCCTCCACACCACAGAAGGCCCACGCCACCGTCAGGCTCTGCCAGCACCTCTGACCTCCGACCTCTGAGGATGAGCTGTAGTGTGCAGACCTCACAGCGCCCCAGCCGGCCCCTCCCCGGCCCCGCACCTCCCATGGCTGCTGTGGAGTGAGAACAGCCTTTCAAATCCTGGATGTGCGTGGCCCTAAAACTTGTGTCAGCCCGCAGGATGCCAATGAGCCTGCACAATGGTGGTGCGGGCTGCCCTGCTCCCATCTCTCCTACCTCCAGGGCCCTGCCCTGGATGGAGCTGACCGGGCGCGGCCGTGTGGGCCTGGTGTTCAGTACCCAGAGAACCAGGTAAGAGCGATCCGTGCCTTATTCTGGCAGGCTTCCAGAAACTCGTGAACTAGGGCAGGAGCGAAGGAGGCGGGAGAGGGAACCAGCTCCTCCCTGGGCAGCGCTGACTCAGCACGGGGACTCCAGTGCCCGGGCAGCGGGGTGAACCCCACAGGGTGGGACGGGACTCCTGCTGCAGCTCAGCTGCAGTCGGCAAGGGTGAGTGGCTGCAAAGCGGTCAGCATGTCCCTGGGGCCTCCTGGAGACCAGAAGCTGCTCCTCCTCCTCACCCCACACAGCTGGGCCCAAGCTAGGGCCCAGGGCCTCGGGCTGCCCCGAGCGCCGCCCACCTCAGCACCAAGAACACATTTTAAAAGCCACTGGGGGCCGAGAGTGTGGCTGGGTGCTGGAGTACCTGCCTGTCGTGAAGCCCTGGTTCCATTCCTCAGCACCACATACACAGAAGACACCGGGAGTGGCTCTGTGGCTCAAGTGGTAGAGAGCTCGCCTCTGGGACAGCTCTACCTGGGACAGCGCCCAGGCCCTGAGTTCAAGCCCCAGGATGGGCAAACCCAAAACAACAAAACCACCAGAAATCTGAGACTCATTACGTAAACACAGGAAGGCTGAGCTGTAGCCCCAGACCCAGCTACCAGGAGCACCTGGGACTGGGAAGGGCACAAGCTGGGGAGACAGCCAACACCTGGCCCAACATGACTCGGCACAAAGGCCGGGGGCGCGCGGGTCCCGGGGTGAGAGGGCGCGGGGAGGCCGGGGGCGCGGGGAGGCCGGGGGCGCGCGGGTCCCGGGGTGAGAGGGCACGGGGAGGCCGGGGGCGCGGGGAGGCCGGGGGCGCGCGGGTCCCGGGGTGAGAGGGCGCGGGGAGGCCGGGGGCGCGCGGGTCCCGGGGTGAGAGGATGCGGGGAGGCCGGGGGCGCGCGGGTCCCGGGGTGAGAGGGCGCGGGGAGGCCGGGGGCGCGCGGGTCCCGGGGTGAGAGGGCGCGGGGAGGCCGGGGGCGCGGGGAGGCCGGGGGCGCGCGGGTCCCGGGTGAGAGGGCGCGGGGAGGCCGGGGGCGCGCGGGTCCCGGGTGAGAGGGCGCGGGGAGGCCGGGGGCGCGCGGGTCCCGGGTGAGAGGGCGCGGGGAGGCCGGGGGCGCGCGGGTCCCAGCCGCCCCACCCCGTTACCGGCTCCGGCGCCGCAGCCCGAGCACGCGCGCCCCCAACCCGAGCTCCCGGCCGCCCGAGGGCGGAGAGCCGGGCCTGGTCCCACGGAGGAGCCGTGCGCGCCTCGCGCCTCGCGCCCCGCACTCACCGGCTCCGGGAGCACCGGCGAGGGGGACGCCCGCGCGCGCCGCTCAGCGCACCGAGTCACGGTGCCGCGCCCCGGGGTCGCCGCGCCGCCGCCGCAATGCTGACTCACGCCGGCCGGCGCCCCGCTTCAGCGGCAGATTCAAACCCAGCCCGCGCTCCGCCCCCGCCCGAGGCCCCGCCCCAGCGCGCGGGCCCGCCCCACGTGCGGAGTACGGAGACCCCGCCCCCAGCGCGCGGGCCCGCCCCACGTGCGAGAACGGAGACCCCGCCCCAGCGCGCGGACCCGCCCCACGTGCGGAGTACGGAGGCCCCGCCCCCAGCGCGCGGGCCCGCCCCACGTGCGAGAACGGAGACCCCGCCCCAGCGCGCGGGCCCGCCCCACGTGCGAGAGCGGAGACCCCGCCCCAGCGCGCGGGCCCGCCCCACGAGCGGAGTACGGAGACCCCGCCCCCAGCGCGCGGACCCGCCCCACGTGCGGAGTACGGAGGCCCCGCCCCCAGCGCGCGGGCCCGCCCCACGTGCGGAGTACGGAGGCCCCGCCCCCAGCGCGCGGACCCGCCCCACGTGCGAGAGCGGAGGCCCCGCCCCAGCGCGCGGAGTACGGAGGCCCCGCCCCAGCGCGCGGGCCCGCCCCACGAGCGGAGTACGGAGACCCCGCCCCCAGCGCGCGGGCCCGCCCACCTATGTGGAGAGCGAGCCGACCCGCCTTTCCCATATAAAGAACAGAGGCTCCGCCCCCAGAGCGCGGCTCCCCCCCACATAAAGAGGCTCCGCCCCCAGCACGTGGCCCGCCCCTCCCAGAGAACAGAGGCTCCGCCCCCAGCGCGCGGCCCGCCCCGCCCATACAGAGAAGCTCCGCCCCCAGCGCGCGGCCCGCCCCGCCCATACAGGGAAGCTCCGCCCCCAGCGCGCGGCCGACCCGGTGCAGACGCGCAGCCCGCGGCGGCCCCGCTCCGCTCCGCTCCGCTCCGCACCGCAGCGCCCGGCTGGCAGGTGAGGGCGCGGGTCAGTGTGCGGTTTCCCGGGCCAGGCCCCGCGGTGGCCCGCCTTCCGGGGCGGGGAGGGGGAGCGGGGAGCGGGGAGCTCCGGGCCCACAGCGCCGCCTGGCCCCGGGTCGCACGTTCTGGGCGTCTAACTCCCCCCGGAGGGTCACGCGCCCAGGCGGCCGGCGGCCGCGGCGGCCCCGCGCGCTCCCGGGGTGGGCGGGGCTGGGGCGGGGCCGCGGACTCACCTAGCACGGCTTCCACGGTGCTGCCCGCGGCGGCGGCGTCCGGCGCGGCGGTGGGGGAGGAGCTGCCCGAGCCGGGGCTCGAGCCCGCGCTGGGGGCCCGGGGCTGAACCACTGCGAACACGGCCAGGTGGTTCTGTCCGGAAACACGCACAAGGTGAGCCAGTGCCCGGGTCTGCTCCGGACCCCGGCCCGAGCCCAGCCCCCTCCTGCTCGGCGGCCCGCAGCGCGGCTTCTCCCCCCGGCTGCGTGCGCCCAGGGCGGGCAGACGCGGGCCCGGAGCAGGCCGGGGGCCGGCGGCCCCGCACCGCGCTGTGGACCGTCCTTGTCCGCAGCCCCGCGGGCACCAGCGCACCATCGCCAGGCGGGGGTCGCCGTCCATGCCACCTCCCGCTGCGAACTTCGGATTTGTTTTTAATTTTTTTTGTTTGGAGAAAATTTACCATCTTGATCGTCCCCACGTGCTGGTGTGGGGGCTTGAACTCAAGGCCTCAAGCTCTCTCACTCAGCTTTCTTGCTCATGGCTCAAAGGCTACTCATTGAGCCATGCCCCCGGTCCAACATTTTGGAGGTTCACTAGAGAGAGAGTCTGGCAGACTATCCTGCCCGAGCTGGCTTTGAAGCTGCCAGTCCTCCCGGCTCAGCCTCCTTCAGCAGGTAGGATTGCCGGTGTGAGCCAGCGCCCCAGGCCCCCACCTTACCACTCATCAGGACTCTGAGGCGGGTCCCTCCCCCCTCTTCCAGTCAGGGTCTCAACATGTAGCTCAAGCTGGCCTCACACCTGCCACAGCCTCCACCCCCCCCCCCCCCGTGCCCACCACGCTTGGACACGCTCACTGCTTTCCAGTAGCACAGGCAAAACACGCCCCGCCACTGAATC
The DNA here is from genome assembly GCF_024711535.1 of Dipodomys merriami. Lineage (NCBI taxonomy): Eukaryota > Metazoa > Chordata > Mammalia > Rodentia > Heteromyidae > Dipodomys > Dipodomys merriami. The sequence goes on from NW_027202682.1 coordinate 1,631,011, forward strand.
TGTAGAGCAGCACTGTCAGGAGGAAACGGTGCTTCTCAAAACACCAACACCCGCACCAAGTGGCGAAGCCAGGGCTGCTCTGTCTGGGAGGGCAACATGAAACCACAGCACACTGAGGCTCGGCAGGGCTCGTGAAGACAGACTGACAGACAGAACAGAGGCCCGTCCACAGGCAGTCCCACTGGACCTCAGGTGTGCCCAGAGCCACTTCTTGGGGACACAATCAGGTGAAGATGAGCTCACTCGGATGGCGCTCACCCAACTAACTCATGTCCATACAAAAGAGATGACGGGCTGGCTCAGTGGTAGAGTGCTTGCTTCGCATGCACCAGGCCCGAGGTTCGGTTCTTCAGCACCACATACACAGAAAAAGCTGGGAGTGACGCTGTGGCTCCAGTGGTAGAGCGCTCGCCTTGAGCTGAAGAACAGTGCCCAGGCCCAGAGTTCAAGACCCACAACCAACCAAAAAGAGAGAGAGAGAGTAGGGCCCCTCACCTGCCTGCCCCTCCACCCCTGCATGGCCTCGGGACTTAGAGAATGAATATCTGTGAGGCTGTCACAGCTGACCACAGCGGGGTGCTGAAGCTACCCTGAGCTTCCACAGAGAAAACTATGGAGGTTTGTTGTTTCCTAGGACACAATGTTTTAGGCAATGAAACACTTGAATACAAGGAAAAAAAAGATACTTTTAGGAAAAACAAAAAAACCCAAACCGGTATTAGCCGGATGAGCCAAGAGCCAACAAGAACCGCAGTGTGTTCAAACAAACAGGTTAGCAAAGGCACTAGGAACCCTCAGCCCCTGGGCCCACCTGCTTGCCGTCCAGCTGGCTGCACTTCTGACTGCCTTCCGAGGGCGCCTCTCTCCACTTGGCCTGCAACAGAAAAACTGCTCAGGCTGGGAAGACCTCGCGGACCTCGCCCGGCAGCACACAGCCAACGCGCCGCTCACGGTTTGGAAATGTGAAAAGAATTATTATTTTTTTGGCAATACTAGCCTTGAACTGGGGTCCTCCCGAGCTCACCCTCCCGCGTAGCTAGGATTACAACTGTGACCCGTGAATGCCCTGATTCCTGCAGAGTCCCACAACAGCTCGGTGCGGACGCAGCCCTGGTGACAGCATGCGAGCACCATGCCCCACGCCCGCGCATGCCCGTGGCCCCCACCGCCTGCCCTGCACCTGCAGAGCCTTGGACAGGGCCGGGCCTGGACACGCACATGCCCCTCCTTTGGTCTTGCTCGGGTGCCTGGCCCAGATCCGAGGTGGGGAAGAACCCATGAGGCCCCTAGGCACCTGCTCAGCCTGGCTGTACAGAGTGGGCGTCCCCAGGAACAGCCCTGCCCGATTTCCCAGGGGAGGCCCCGGGAAGGCAGGGGTCTCAGTATGCGGAACGCCAAGGACCCCGTGGGTAGGAGCAAGTCCCAGGAGGGCAGCGTCTCCTGGGACTGTGCCCAGCTCTTCACCCCCACCAGCCCACGCTAGCCAGCCGACTGGACGGGCCTGGGCAGAGGCCCCACTAGCCCGGACACAACTGGCCTGCACCCCGGGCAAGCCGACTGGGGGGCGTTTCCTTGTGCCTGGAACTTTCTTAGAAGCAAATGAGCATGTTGGTTCCCGTTTCAAAATTCAGCTAAACTTTGACCCCCCACAGTCACGACCCAGGGAGCCCAGCTAGGGGCTGACAGCAATGAGATCGTGACTTCCAGACGAGAGCGAGAAGCTGCCTGTCTGCGCCCTCACGCCCCTCTCCGCCAAAGCCCGGTGTGCTGGAGTGCCAAGGACAGGGTGTCACACACACCATGCCGCTCCGTGATGACCTCTGCACCCCCAGCTCTGTGAAGACAAGCACCTGCTAGGCCAAGTCCCCTCCCACTGGCCGGCACTGCAGCGCCCGCTGAGGTTCTTCTAGACTGTGGAGAGGAGCCCCAACACCAGCAGGCAGCCATCCTGCCTCAGGCTGCCGTGGGCCCGGCGCGTCTACTTACCTGTCCGGGCTGACTGCTGGGGGCCAGGGCGCCGCCGCTGGGCAGGTCACGACAGCCCCACTCGCTCCCTAGGCCGAGGCTCTCTGCCAAGAAAGAGAAGTGGGCGCTAAGGGCCACCGGCAGCGGACAACACGCCAGTCTTTCAGGCCCTAGAGAGTCAGGACTCGGAGTTCATGCTGCTGTGGGGACAGTGGCCAGCCAAGATGGTCACATGGACCAAGGCCTCCGTGAGGTCTTCACATTCAAGCCTTGAATGAATTTAACACTCAAAGTCCACGTTTAAAATGTAAAGAGTAGAAAGCTGAGCTGGGAGCATGTCTCAAGTGGTAGAGCACCTGCCTGGCAAGCTCAAAGCCCTGAGTTCAAACCACACTACTGTCAAAATGAAGGATAGGTCTGTGTCTCACTCCAGCTGAGATCTGAGAATCATGGTTCCAAGCCAGCCCAGGCAAGAGGCTCTCTGAGACTCTTACTGCCAATTAACCAGCCAAAAGCCAGAAGCAGAGCTGTGGCTCAGGTGGTAGGATACCAGCCTTGAGCAAAGATCTCAAGAGACAGCACTCAGGCCCTGAGTTCAAGCCCAGAATTAGCACAAAATAAAAAGACTAGAAAGTAAATTTGAGTGTGGGTCTAGGAATGTGCAGAGTGCTTGCCTAATATTCATAAAGCCCTGGGTTTGATTCTTCAGCACCAGACACACAGAAAAAGCCATACGTGGCGCTGTGACTTAAGTGGTAGAGAGCTGGCCTTGAGCAAAAGAAGCTCAGGGACAGTGCCCAGGCCCTGAGTTCAAGCCCTATGACCAACCCAAAGAAACCAAAAAACTGGAACCCAAATGCTGAAGTGGGGGGTGGGGGAGTGCGCGGAGGAGGCTGCCACACTCCTCCCTGGGGACAGGACTACCTGCAATGAGCACCAGGCCGAGACCGGCCGGCCTCACTTCTAGGGACTCTGGTGCCTCCCCAGGGTGGGCTGAGAGACGCCCCTCCCTCCACAGGGGCCCCGCCCCGGGTCCTGGGCAGCAGGGCCACCCCGGGCGAGGTGCGGGTGAGCATGTGGGGCAGCAGGACAGGACCCAGGTCTGCAGGGATCCCGGGGGCTGGAAGCAGGAGGCCCCCTGGGCTCCGCACCGCCAGGTCTATGGCAGGTATGAAAGGAGGGTCCTGCGCCGACCCCCCTCTCCCCCAGGGGGCCGAGCGCAGCCAGCAGGCCTGGTCCTCGGGCCGTGGAGCCACGATCCCGTTTCCCTAGCCCTCAAAGCTTGCTCGGGATGACTCTAACAATCACACGTGCTGAAGGAGGGCCCCAGACCACGCGCACTACACGTGTGCACCCCGGGACCGCCGACTCACTCTCCGCGTGTGCGAATGCACAGAAGGGGCCTCGCGGGCAGAAGCCGGTCTGACGCATGTCGTTGCACTTGGTCGACTTGTAGATCTAGCAAGGAAAACCGGAGGTGAGGGCTGCGCTGGCGGGCGGCTGGGAGAAGGGCGGGGGGACCAAGCCCCTGTCCTGGGGCTGCCAGTCCACCGGCAGCGGACCAGACGGCCATGACGACCTCTCCTGCCGCCGCCTCGCCCTTGCTCCACACCCAGCGAGGCGCAGCCGTCCCGCTCCGCGTCCCTGGAGCCCGACGCCAGGGACCCCCTGCTCTCCCTGCCCCCCCCACGTGCGGCGCTCACCTCGGGGTGGAACTGCTGCTCGGTGCGGGAGTGGCAGTACTGGCAGCCGTCCCCGCCATCGCAGCGGGAGGGCTCCCCCCACTCATCGCCAAGCTTCACGCTGGGGCACGGTGTGGACCTGGGGGCGAGGACCAGCGCGGGTCACGGCCGCCCGGGGGCCGGGCCGGGGCAAGGCGCCCGCCCAGGGGCCAGCGCCGGCCACGCCGCAGGGCCGACGCCCCTCGGGGCGGGATGCGGGTGGGAGGCAGCGTCCGTGCCTCCAGAAGCGCCGCGGGGCCGGGGCCGACCCACCCACCTGTACTGGAACCTCCCGGGCTTCCGCCGGCGGTCCCGGCTGTTGTGGTAGTGTGGGCAGGCGTAGCCCTGGCGGCACAGGCGCGGCGGCTTCGGGCACTGCTCGGTCTTGTAGCTGCCCAGAACGAAGCTGGCATCTACAAAACAGGGGGGCAGACGCCTGGCCCCGGGGCCTCCAACCGACCCACATCCACATGTGAGCGAGCATGGCTGACCACATGATGGACACTCCAGCCACGAGACGGCGGGCTAACAGCTCCCTCCACGCGGACCAGCCCCGAGAATGCCACACACAGCAGAAGCCACGGACACGGGGCCACGAGGCTTAGATGTACAGAACAGGACGTCCAGATACCGAAAGTGGAACAGAGGCAGAGGAGGGGGGCAGGGCAAGACTACCAATGGGGATGGGATTTCCTTTCCTTTTGGCCAGTCCTGGGGCTTGAACTCAGGACCTGGGCGCTGTCCCTGGACTGCTTCCGCTCAAGGCTAGCACTCTACCACTTGAGCCACAGCGCCACTTCTGGCTTTGTCTGTGTATGTGGTACTGAGAAATCGAACCCAAGGCTTCGTGCATGCTAGGCAAGCATTCTGCCACTGAGCCACATTCCCAGCCCCTGAGCTTTCCTTCTGAAGCAATAAAAATTAGGGCTGGGCATAGTGGTGCACTCCTTCAATCCCAGATACTCAGGAAGTAAAGATCAGGAGAATCACCGTTCAAGACCAACCTGGGAAAAAGTTAGCAAGACTGCTATCATAAGCAAGCTGAGCGTGGTTTTGGTTCAGTGCTTTCTCCACGCACAGGCAGACCCTGAGTGCCACCATTGGCTTGTGGCTCCATCGGTGCATCCTTGGGGATGAGTAGGCTATTCTTAAAACTTCACTACCCAGAGAGATGTGGACAGAAGCCAACAGACAGAGGCAAGCAAGCGGGCTGGGAAGGTGGCTCAGTGGTGGAGCGCTTGCCTTGCATACCAGAGGCCCTGGGTTCGATTCCTCAGCACCACATAAGCAAAAAGAAAAAAGCCGGAAGTGGCGCTGTGGCTCAAGTGGTAGAGCGCTAGCCTTGAGCTGAAGAGCTGAGGGACAGCACCCAGGCCCAGAGTTCAGGCCAGAGACCGGACCCAAAAACAAACAAACAAACAGAGGCAAGCAAGCAGGGAGTGGGCTGCTGCCATGGGGTTTCCATCTGGGGTGGCGGGAAAGTTCTGGAACTTGACACGTGATGGCGGCACAACACTCAAATGTGCCGCTGAGTTGCTCACTTGGACACCGTGAACTCGGCATGTGCTCTCTACCTACAAAACCCCCACGCCTTCCTTGGTCACCACCACCATGCCAGCCCCAGGCACCAGAGGGCGCACACAGGTGGAGGCCCAGGGAGACGGGCCACCAGCGCAGCCAGGCCAGGGCGGGCAGGACGCCTGGGCGCGGACGTGCACCACCCCACGCCAGCCGTCCAAGCGCCCACAGCGCCCGGGCCGGGTCCCCCCGGGCGGCGCTCCTCCCACTGCCCCATCGGCTCACCTTGCCAGCGGGGGTCCTCGCCCAGGGTCTTCTCGATCATGGCCCGGCTGGCCAGCACGCCAGGCTGCAGGTCCGGCACACCATCCCCACTGCCAAGCTGGCCATTCTGCAAGGCCTCCTGAGCCTGTAGCTCCCTGCAAGAACACAGCCGTCACAGGCCCGGGCAGCCCTGGGGAGAGATGGTCCTCACCCAGCCCCCACGAGTCACAACTAGCTCTGCTCAGAAACGTGCGGGTCCACCCAGGGGGCCAGGTGTGGCGCACACACCTGTAATCCCAGCCTTCAGAGCGCTGAGGGGGCGGGGTCTGGAGTCTGAGGCTAGGCTGGGCTACACAGCCACACACCCCAAGATGGAGAGCAAGGCAGAGAATGAAGAAATGCATCTCCCTGGGTCTCAGCAAGCTGGGATTGGAGCCGCGCCCCTGGGGGCCGCAGGGACCGTGTGTCCTCACCGGATGTCGCACACCGGCGGCCGCAGGTCCAGGGGGCCGTGCGCGAAGGCACAGTGCAGCCCGTTCTTCACGCAGTGGCCCCGGGCGTCAGTCTCATGGATGCACGTGCCCGTCTTATAGTAGCGCAGGTGGTACTTGCGCTCGGTGTCCCCAGTGGTCCGGTGCAGGTAGGGGCACCTGGGAGCAGAGAAGTGGCGCGTTCCCTCGGGTCCCTCGGATGGGGGGCTGACCCTCAGCGCCCCCCCGCCCCGCCACACCCGGGCCGCAGACTTCCGATCTGGCTGGAAAGAGGATGATACCAAACACGCACCTACCCCCAATTTGGGACCCTTGCCTAAGGACTGAGACCAAATCTCCCTGTTGTATACAGCAGGGAAAAAACAGAAACAAACACAACCACTGACTGCGCGGGAAGCCAGGCCTTGGGCACGTGTAGTAACAGTTCTAAAGCTGTCCGTGCCCAGCATGCGGGCCCGTCCTTTCCTGGCAGGCCATTATCAGAGAAGGCGTGGTGACTACCTCCAGCATCCAGGGAACCCAGGGACCAGGAGAGGGGAAGGGGAGGCTTGGGGGTGGGAGAGCCCGGGCCTGGAGGGGCTAGGGAAGAACCGCGGTGGGAGCCAGGCTGAGAGGTGCAGACGGTGGCATCGCCTGCCAAGGCCACGCAGCAGGCCCAGCCACGGCTTCCTCAGAGAGCGACGGGCAAGCGACTCGCAGGGCAGTGGCTCAGCCCGAGCCTCCCAGAGCCTGAGCTGTCCCTCGGATAGGAAAGAGGAAGCTGCGACCTCAGGGACTGGAGGAGAGGGCCTGAAGGCCCGGGGCGGAGCGCACACAGGCGCACGCCAGGACCGGCTGCCCACCAGGCTGCACGCCGTTCCTATGGGGGCAGGGTGTCACCCACATGACCCGGGGAGGCCAACGGAACCCCACCTGGGGCAGGGCATGCCCACCGGACCAAAGTGTACCAGGTGGCCTCAGAGCCAGGCCAGTGGTGAGGGGGCGGGGTGGGAGGGGGACAGGGTGGTAAGGGGGATGGGGTGGTGAGGGGGACAGGATAGGAGGGGGAGGGGGTGGGGAGGGGGACGGGGTGGTGAGGGGGACGGGATGGGAGGGGGAGGTGGTGGTGAGGGGGATGGGGTGGGAGGGGGACAGGGTGGTAAGGGGGATGGGGTGGTGAGGGGGACAGGATAGGAGGGGGAGGGGGTGGTGAGGGGGACGGGGTGGTGAGGGGGACGGGGTGGTGAGGGGGATGGGGTGGGAGGTGGGAGTGGCAAGGGCAGGAAGGGTGGGGCCGCCTGGAGAAGGGAGGGAGACAACCGGGAACAACGACAGGGTGCCAGCCTCCTGCTCAAGACCCTCCAAAGAACCGTTCAGAACAAGGCTCGGTGTAAGTTCATGGTTTAAATATCAGCTTGGGCTGGAAGGAGCGCACTGACACTGAGCACTGGACCCCTAATCTGACTTAAGACATTGTAACCTCTCTGTCCAACCAGGTAATAGATAATAAAGTAAAATGATGAGTTTGGAGCTGGGACCTGATGGCTCACCCCTGTCATCCTAGCCACGCAGAAGGCTTGAGATCTAAAGATCTCAGTTCAAAACCAGCCAGGGCAGGAAAGTACATGAGGCTCTCATGTCCAATTAACCACCAAAAACAAAAAAATACTGGTAGTATAGCTGTGGCTCAAGTGGTAGAGCAGCCTTGAGCGAAAAAGCTAAAGGATAATCAATACCCAAGCCCTGAGTGCCAGCGCGCACGTGTGCACACACACACACACACACACAGAGCCAATGAGTTCAAAAGACCTCATTCTTGCCAAAAGGAACTACCCGTTCACCATTTCCTAGCAACTCTCATTGGGAGGAACGGCAGCTGCTCCTGTGCTTGGTGGCAGCCTTCTCGTTGGAAGGATGGGATGAGCGGAGAGAGCATCCGGAGGGAGCCAGCTGGCCAACTGCTGCCCAAAGACCTGAAGCCAGACACTGTGCTGAGTGGCAAAAGCCTGCGGCCACACGGTTTTCCAGGCGTCCCAACCAAACCCTCGGGTGCTCTTCTCTCACTGGTTCCGCAGTGATGAACCACTGTGCAGTCAGACGGTCTATGAACCTGTCTGTAGTAACTGCATGATCCAATTACTAATTTTTTTTTTGTTGGGCATGGGGCCTGAACTCTGGGCCTGGGCGCTGTTCCTCAGCTCTACTGCTTAAGCCACAGCACCATTTCCGGTTTTTTTGTGGTTTTATTGGAGATAAGAGTTTCACAGGCTTTCCTGCCCAGGCTGGTTTTGAACCGAGATTCTCAGATCTCAGCCTCCTGAGTAGCTAGAATGACAGGCATGAGCCACGGATGCCAGGCTCCGTGAGATTCTTATCTCCAAGAAACCACTAGAAAACTGGAAATCTGGAGGTGGCAGTAGAGCGCTCCCCTTGAGCTGAAGAGCTGAGGGACAGCGCCCAGGCCCGGAGTTCAGGCCCCACCACCGACAAAGAAAAAATAAAATGGAAGCCAGCGCCGGTGGCCCGCGCCTGTCATCTCAGCGACCCAGAGGCTGGGACCTGAGGAGGGCGGTTCAAAGCCAGCCCGACAGATGAAGTGCGCGAGACTGTCTCCAGTGCACTAAACGACTTCAAAGTAAAGCCGTTGGTGCTTAAAAACACAACGTACACAAAAGCTTCGTTTCTGGAAGTTTGCAAGTGTGACATAGATGACACTCTGCAGGGGTGAGCAGCAGGAGGGGCGGCACCGACCCGCGCCCGGGGCGGGCGGGCGGAGCGGGCTCCGCAGCCCGGCACCAGCCGACCCCCAGCCCCAGGATCGGCGGAAGCCCACCGGCCTGGGAAACACAACCGGAGCCAAAGGAGCCTGCCCGGCAGAACCGCCAGGGCCCGGACAGGTGAGGCAGGCCAGCGACCTGCAACCCGCGGGCCCCCAGCTGGCCTCACGGTGCCCGGCCCAGGTACAGGGCGGGGGCGGGGGAGGGAGGAGGGTGGCAGAGAAGGGGACCTGGCAGGGGGACCCCGGCCCCGCCCCTTCCCACCCCGGCCGCTCCCTTCCCTGGCCCCTCCCTTCGCCGGCCCCGTCCCGCCCCCGCCGTACCCTCGCAGGCAGGCCCCGCCCCCACACCGAGCCCCGCCCTCAGCCGCTTCCCTCGCCGGCCCTGCCCCTCGCCGAGCCCCGCCCCCGACCACTCCCCTCGCCCCAGCCACTCCCCTCGCCGGCCCCGCCCCTCGCCGGCCCCGCCCCTCGCCGAGCCCCGCCTACTCCCCTCGCCGAGTCCCGCCCCCGGCCACTCCCCTCGCCGGCCCCGGCCCCACCCCCTCGCCAAGCCCCGCCCCCGGCCACTCCCCTCGCAGAGCCCCGCCCCTCGCCGGACCCGCCCCCGGCCGCTCCCCTCGCCCCAGCCACTCCCCTCGCAGAGCCCCGCCCTCTCGCCGGCCCCGCCCCTCGCCGGCCCCGCCCCTCGCCGAGCCCCGCCCCCGGCCGCTCCCCTCGCCGGCCCGGCCCCGCCCCTCGCCGAGCCCCACTCACTCGTCGCCGTCGGGGCAGAGCCCGGAGGCCTCGTCGTACTTGGCGCAGTACACGTCGGGGCTGTAGTTGAAGGTGCCGTCGCGCCTGCGGAGCGGTCTGCGCCGACGCTGATTTAGGAAATGCCAATGGAAACAGGTAAATGGCCTGTGCTGGCTGCACCTGTGCTGCACAAACAGGGCGCACTGCTCTGTCCTAAACTCCTTTAGATACCTAAAAAGACAAACAGCGTTGCGGGTACTTCCGCCGCCGCCGCCGCCGCCGCCGCCGCCGTCGGGCGGCCCGGGACTCATGGGCGGGGCGGGTCCCCGGTGCGTGCCCACCCGGAGCCCGGAAGACCCGGATGCACCCACGGACCCCGCCTCCGCCCGTCGGGACGGAGCCCGGATGACCGCATAGGGCGCGACCCCGACCCCGGCGCACCGGCTGGACCCCGGGCACGACCCCGACTCCGGCGCATCGGCTGGACCCCGGGCACGACCCCGACTCCGGGCGCATCGGCTGGACCCCGGGCGCGGTGCTAACCCCGGGCGCGACCCCGACCCCGGGCGCATCGGCTGGACCCCGGGCGCGACCCCGACCCCGGGCGCATCGGCTGGACCCCGGGCGCGACCCCGACCCCGGGCGCCTCAGCTGGACCCCGGCGCCGTTCCGACCCCGGGCGCGGTGCCCCCCTTCGGTTCCAGACAGGCCTCAGGGCGAGGCCCCGGGGCACGCGCGACCCCCGACCTCCGCCAGGCGCCGCGGGCGCCAGGCCCGGCCTCCAGCCCCCCACCCCGGAGCCCCGGCCGCGGGGCGCCGGCCCGCGCCCACACGGTCGCGCGTCTCCCCGGACCCCGGCGCGGCCCCGACGCCCACCCCCGGGCGCGGCCTCCAGGTGCCCGGAGAGGCGCGCAGCACCCAAACCCCGGGCTGCCGGGCCCCGGGCGGCGCCCCGCGACCTCAGGCGGGGCCGCCCACCCCCCGCGCCGGGCCGCGCGGGCCGCGGCGGGTCCGGGGCGGCCGGACACTGACCTGTAGTGGGTCGGCTTCTCGGTCTGCGGGGGGGACCCGCTCAGCGCCGCCGCCGCCGCCGCCGCTTTCGAAACCGACGGCATTTTCAGTCAAAACAATGCAGCGCGCATGCGCCGCCCCCGCCCCCGGATCTCCCCCCGCGCGGAGCCCCCCGCGCCCCCCGCCGCGCCGGCCACGCCCCCGGCCACGCCCCCGGCGGCCCCGGGGCCCGGACACGCAGGGCACGCGCGGCCCGCCCGCCCCCGGCGCCGAGCTCCGGCCCGCACACGCGGGGGCGCGCCGCGCGCGCGCACGCCGGCCTCTTCCAGCCCGAGGTCTAAAATTAAAGCCTCGTAATACAGGCGGATCGCCGAGCGTGCGAGCGAGGTGTGCGCCGCCGCGCGGGGGAGCGGCGGAGGCGGGGCGCGGAGCCTGGGACTGGGGGGGCGGGGCGAGGAGCCTGGGACGGGGGGAGGGCGGGCCGCGGATCCCTGGGAAGGGGGGCGCAGATCCCGGGACATGGGGCAGGGGCTGGGCGCGTGGGGGCGGGAGAGCCACAGCACCAATAGCAGTTTCCTGGTGGTTGATTGGTAGATAAGAGTCTCAGGGATTTTCCTGCCTGAGCTGGCTCAGCCTCCAGAGCAGCTAGGATTACAGGTATAGATAATTTTTTGAAATATCAATAGAGAAAAATGAGAACTATCACTGGCTGATAAGGATGAATGATTTCATTCATTCACAGTCTAAAGGGACTACTGCCTCTGTAAACATTACATCTTCAAGTAAAAATAAATTTAAAAAAAATTAAAAAGGTGAAATATCCTTTGATTTGACAGGGCCTTGCGCGCTCCTGCTCTCTCTCTCTCTCTATAGTCCAGGCTGGCTTGGACCCTCCAGATCATCACGCTTCAGTTTCCAAGCGCTGGAAGTGCACACATGTACTAGGACACCACCAGTGAAAGAGTATGTCCTGGGCTGGGGATGTGATCCAAGTGGTAGAATGCCTGCTTAGCACAGCCAACAGCAGCACTGGAGTTCAAAATACTGGATCACCATTAAATAAAAAGTATCCAAGTAAATCAAGCAGAATGTGAAGGGTGGGGCCTGGGCACTGTCCCCCAGTTCTTTTTCTCAAGGGTAGAGCCACAGCTCCACTTCTGGTTTTCTGGTGGTTAATTGGAGATGAGTTTTAAGGACTTTCCTGCCCTGCCTGGCTTCAAACTATGACCCTCAGATCTCAGCCTCCCGAGTAGCTAGGATTACAGGCATGAGCCATGGGTGCCTGGCTGTGTTTTTTTTTACCCTCTTCAGGAGCCAGTGAAAGCAAAAGCAAGCACTGGTTTTAAAGACTGCCCCCTAAAACAACCTCAGCTCTGCAACTCCAGGAACTAGGTCAATCGGTCTTTTCAAATCTCTTGAACACATAAACATACTTGTCTCCACCCTACTTCTCTCCTAGTTTTGGAAAGTGTGCTGAACCCTTGGAGCATGTTTGGAGAAAGGCCTTTAGAAGGCAACGTTTACCACAGCCAGGGCAGCTTACAGACCTCTCACACATGTGCGTCAGAAAACAAAAAAACTCATTTCCTTAAGTTTGTTTAAATAAAAGTTCCCTTTTACTCAATTTTCTTTTAAAATTCAGAATTAGCAAGCATTTTTCCCCTTAGTACCTGAAAAAAATATCATGTAGGTAATCCAAAACAGTGCCCTTCATGCAAAGAAATACTTTAGCACTATTTAGAATCCACAATTTGTTTTTAATTTTACTTTTGTGCCCATACTGGTGTTGAACTCAAGAGCCTTGGCACGCTCCCTCGCTTTCTACTTAAGGCTGGCATTCTACCACTTGAGAGCCTTCTTAATAGGATTACAGAGTGAGCCCCCAACACCCAGCGCATTTAAGTTCCTATTTAAGTAAGAAAAACCATCTAGCCATCTTTTTAATTACATGGGAGGAAAATAAGAGAAAAAAGAATCACCTTAACCTGGCTTTGGTGTTGTCACACTATGATGTTAATATGTAAAACTAATACCCACAGGTTATTAGCTACACACATGGTGCCACCTTATAAACACTGCTGCCAGCTATTTTGTCTCATACAGTAAATGACCCACAAAACGGCCCTGTGCTACTTGTGTCACCAGAACAGCGTCGGATACACGATTAGGTTGTAGGAAGACCACGAATCCAACGGCATACAGCGCAGGCCAAACGTCTGTGGAGCTGAAGTCTTGGACGTAACCCTGGCTATCCGCGTCAGGCAAGAGAAGGGTCCGAGATGCTGACTTTCTGCCCGGTCTGCGCGCGTGTCAGCGGCGAGTCCTTCGGAGCGGACGGCCCGTGCTTAACCGGGATAGGAGCCGCCGGAGCCGCCTTTCAAGGCGAGGGGCGGCGGCCCGCCTCCTTCCCGGACCGTGTCAGCTCCCCGCCACGCGGGCGGCCGGAGCCGCGAGCTGCTCCGCGCCGGGGCCGGGCGCGGGCGCCTCTCCGCGCAGCGCCCTCCTCCACCGCCGGTCCGCGCCGCCCTCCTCCCTCAGGTAGCACCAGACGACCACCGCCAGGAGGGAGAAGGTGACGGGCAGCACCTTCCTCCCGGAACGCTGCCGCTTCTCCCGCAACGAGTGCAGCACCGTCCAGCGGAACGGGTGGGCGCCGCTGGGTGCGAACGGGAAGGGGCGGCTGGGGTCTTCCCCCGCGGGCCCCTGCGCCGGAGGCCGGGGCGGCGGGCCGCTGCCGCCGGGCGGCGGGTGCAGGCTTCGAGCCCAGCGCGCCCGCACGGCCCTGGAAGAGAGAGAGAGCAGTGAGCGTGCGCGTGCGCCCGCGCCCGCCGCGCCCGCCGCGCCCGCCCGGCCCTCACCCGGCCGCGGGGACACGCAAGGCGCCGCTCATCGCGACCTCGGCCCGGCGCTCGGCGCCACGCGTCACTTCCGTCGCACAAGAGCGGAAGGGACGTCATCCCGGGCCTCCGCTCACGACTACAGAACGTGAGCCCGGCGGCGCGGCGGAAATGACGCACCCCCTCGGGCGGGCTTTTCCGTGCTGTCAGGACCCCTGGGGGCGCGGGGCATACCGGGAAATGTAGTTCCTCGCGCAGCAGGCCCGAGCCTGGGGGCCGGAAGTCGCGTCTGTAGTTCGGCGGGGGGGGGGGGGGGGTGGCTGGAGGGACGGAGCGTGGACGGCGGCCACCGCGGGCCTTCGTGGTGGCGGTGGCCGGTGTTTGTGGTTAGAGGACGACGCTTCCTACCAAACACCACCCTAAGTGACCCGCGCCAAATGACGGCGGCCTGAGCCCGACCTGCCGGCGCCGGGGACGGACCCCCGGACAGCCGCGGGACCCCGGCCTCCGACGGCCAGCCCGCCCGGCCCGGAGGGGCCACACGTGCCGGGACGACAGGGCGGCCCTGAGACCACGCGCGGTGGCGCGGGCGGGCGTGGCCAGGCAGCCCCCCCCGGGCCTGGGCTCTGGACCGAACCTCCGCCGTCTGCGGTCGCCCGGCCGTGGGGGGCCCGCGGGCCCCGCGACCCGCCGGCCACGCACCCGAGCAAGCCCATGCCGTCACCCTGCGTCCCGCACACCCTCCCCTGAAGCAGATCCCCGGCTGGGAGGCCCTGCCCGCCCCCCGCCCGCGCCCCTCCCCCGGACATAGACCAACACCTGAGCGCTCATTATCGCAAAGCACACACAGAAATTTCACGGGAGGCCTAATGTCCCGCTAATGGGGTGGGGAGGCCGCGCCCTGTGTGCTTAATGGCAGGGTAATTTATTGTCATGCCACTTGAGAGCTGACATATTGGAGCTATTGATTTTCCCCAGGAAGATCAATATGGGGGGGGGAGCAGGGCCGCAGAGCCATCCTTCAGGGCCTGAGAGCTGGAGGCTGGCGGGCGGTGGGCAGCGCTCCGAGCGCCCCAGCCTGAGGTGGGAGACCGGCTGGGAGCAGATGCTGGGATAGATGCTTGAGCCCCAGCCGGGAGCCCAGATGGGTGCTGGGGGCTCAGGGACACCACGCGGCAGACCCTGGCCCCCGACCCAACCCTGGTAGACACGAGCAGGCATTGACTCCATGAGTGCGCATCTTTGCCAAGCCATTGTCCCTCTCCAGTCGCTGTCCCTACCTAACCTCACCAGAAACAAAACCCAGAGAAAGGGGCTGGGAAGGTGGCTCAGTGGTAGAGCGCTTGCCTTGCATGCCTGAGGCCCTGGGTTCGATTCCTCAGCACCACATAAGCAAAAAGAAAAAAAGCTGGAAGTGGCGCTGTGGCTCAAGTGGTAGAGCGCTAGCCTTGAGCTGAAGAGCTGAGGGACAGCGCCCAGGCCCAGAGTTCAGGCCCCACGACGGACCAAATAAAAACAACAGAAAAACAGAAACAACCTGGTGGACGCCTGGTGTTCCTGAGCTTAAAACTCAGACAAGGGGCCGCGTCGCCCACCCCTGCACGAGGCCCCAGGCAGGCTTTGGAAATTGCTCGGGGCCGTCCCCATCAGTGCCCCTCAGCTCACCCTGGAGGTGGACCCTCCCCACTGCCTCCTTCAGCTCTGACCAGGCTCGCTTCCCAGGCACACAGCCACTCTGGTTCCTTCCCTACTCTAGAATTTTCCATCCCAGGCTGGGTTTTTCCTCTCTCATCTCTTTTCAGGCAGGAACCACCACCACGATTCTGCAGGACAAACAATGGGTCTGGCAGTCGGGGGAAGGGACAGCTTCCAGCAAGCACAAGAGGCCTTTGGTCATTGCAGGAGTAGGGGGTAGGGTCAAAGCCGGGATGGGGGAGCAGTCCCAGGGGGTATGTCCACCCATGCCCTTGCTGGCAGGAGTGATTCCCGCTTTAGGCTTTCCAGGGACACATGCATAGGCACCCTCCATCTCCTGCTCCGTATTTCCCAGCCCTTCACGAGACCTGACCTGTCTGCCCAGCTCCACCTCCAGCCAAGCCTCCAGCTATGACTTTTCCCTTGTGCTGAAACGGATGGCCACAGCTGAGTGGCTTAAATGACACTCGGCTCTGGAGGTCATGATCTAAGATGACACAAAGGCCTGGAATTCAGGTGTTGGCAGGTCAGTTGGCTTTTTGGAAGCCCCAGCATCCCTTGGCTTATGGCTTCTTCACCTTCAAAGACACAGTGCAGCATCTTCGAGCTCCGTCTCTAATCTCCCGTGCCTATGTCTGTATTCAGGGGTCCTGTGCCGACATCCAGACGCCTGGAAACCAGGAGTCCATAGCTGTGGCGTAGCATGCGGGCCCTGCCCTCTGCCGGGAGCCCCTCCGGAGGTTTCTAAGGCAGGAGGGACCTGCTTGAGGGCAGGGCTGTGTCCCAGCCACTCACCTCAGCCCGGGCTCCCCACCACCCAGGGCTGGGCCTCACAAGCAGATGGCTGTGACCCCAGCCTCAGCCCCTGCCTGTCCTGACTCTGGTCAGGGTGGGACACACAGGTCCTTCAGGCCCCTCCTGAGGCCCTGGGTGCCCCCCCTTCTCCCCGCAGAGGCGAGGTGTGCCACAGCGCCGCCGCACCTCTGCACCTCTGGAGGGCTGCCAGCGTGGACTCTACCTTCGTCTTCTGCCCTTTCCTACACCAAACAGCAGGGGGCACTGTGCCTCCAGCCAGGCATTGCTGTGGCCTCCTCCACTCTAGGGACCATTTCTGGGGTCCTGGCAGGTAGGGAAGGGGGCATCCAGGCCCCAAGGCCTGAAGGCCTCTGAGCCTACAGGAGGTAAGACCTGTGTGTGTCCTCACTTGCAGAACAGATGTCTGGAGCCCAGTCCTGGGCGTCCTGATGCACCAGGCCAGAGCCGAGGACGCTGAGGCTGAGGCTAGGCTGCCCACGGCCAGGACAGGGCAAGTCCCTTTGGATTCAGGAGTCAAAGCAGCCCCTGTACGATTCACAGCTCGAGCCCCAGTCTGGCGTCCACACGCCTGAGCCAGAGGTTGGGAGCCGTGGAGGCAGAAATGGGGCCCAGGCCCGGGAGGGTGTCACGGCATGCCGGGACGGCTGGACCCAGTGCAGAATGCTGAGAGCCACGGAGCTGAGCTTGCGTAGACCCAGGGTCACTCCAGACACAAGTGGTGGGGCTGGGGTGGGTGGATTTGTTGTGCCCCCCACACCCCCGCCCAGCAGGCATCCTTTGAGGACCGGGGATGCTGACACACAAGGACAGTGTGGGGACAGGGACATACGGTCACAAGTCCAAGAACCGTGGGTGGCCAATGGCCACCGGCATGGGAGAGCAGGACCAGATCCTCAAACCCTGGGGACCCTCCAGAGTGAGGGCGTGCATATCTCTGCCGCCTGCAGTCCCTGCCTGTGACCATCCCGGATCCTCACACGGCCCCACGTGGCAGGACCCCGGGAAGTCCACTGAGGCGGGCCGGACGCCAGGGAGGAGGGGCCACCTCAGCCCTGGGTTAACCAGGCCGGCTGCCCACACCCGTGGCTCTGGAAGAGCCAGGTGGCAGCTGGGTGGGGCAGCAGCCCTGCCTGGGCTGGCAAAGATGACCACGGCCGTCCCCAAGGGCCGAGGGGGGTGAGCAGGGGTTCCAGGCACTACCTACACAAGCTCCGTGCCCTGGGCCTGGACACGGCCCCTTCCCACACTCTGTCCCTCTGGTCAGGGTCCAGGCAGCTCCGTCCCCCCCCCCCGCCCCCCGCCCAGCGCCCTGGCGGCTCTGTTTACAGCCCGTGCTGTGCGGACAGGATGTCTTCTGGAGAGGTGCACTCCAGAACTCAAAATAGCATGAAATTTAATTTTCCGCCTATTTGGCAAGGCCTGGACCAGGCCCAATCAGCAGCAGAGATAAGAGTCCTCGGGCCCAAGGTGTGGGCCAGCTGGGGCCAGGCAAACACTCCACGGTCCCCCGGCAGGCCGGGGCCCGGCCGGTCTGCAGGCACTGTCCCCATCGCGGGGCCCCGGTTGCCGGGCGCTAAAGCAAACGGGCTCTATTTGCCCAGTCTGCGAGGACAATGCCGTCACCAAATATTTGCCGGCCCCAGGCAGCCCCGGAGCCCGGCTATAAATGCTTGCGCCCAGGTAGAGGCGGGCCCGTGCGCAGGAGCTGCAGCCCCCATCAGGTAGGAGCTGGGCGAGGCTGTGGGGAGGGCTGGGGGGCAGCTGCCTGGCGGGGCGGGGTCTCTGCACCCGCTGGGTCTTGCTGGACCTCTCCCTTGGGAGGCCCTGCTCCAGGAGTGACCATCCTGACGGCCAGTGCTAGGGTTCCCAGAAAGGTCCTACACCAAGGGAACCCAGCAGGAGAGGACCTCGGAGTGGCCGGGCCAGGCGGGAGCAGGCAGGGGCGGCTCCAAGCTCACCCACACTCCATGCCAGAGCCTCAGGCCCCAGGAGGGGCCTGCCTGGGTCAGCCAGACCCCAGGAGACCTGCACAAGCGCACCCTACACCACAGGTCTCTCAGAGAGGCTACTCTGAGTGCCTGCTCCCTGCCTTTCTGCTTTTGGGGGGACCCACTCAGCTCCAGCCTGGGGAGGGACGTGGTGGCATTTGTCCTGCTGGCCACTTTCCCAGCGACCCCCCCCCATCAAGCTCCAGGCCCAACTGCTTCCACTGGGCCTTCCTGGGTCTGCACAGAGGCCCCTGGCTCTCTGTTCACGCTGGGGTCCTACCTTGGGATCCCCCCGACTGAGCGAGAGGTGCGGGTTGGGCTGCTCTGGAGTCCTCGCCTCCCCGGGAGGTCAGATGTTGGGTAACACCAGAGCCTAGCTGGGTGTGGTGTGTACCCGTGACCCCAGCACTCAGAAGGTGGGGGAAGAAGGGAGCGAGTTCAAGACCAGACTCAGCTAGGAACAGAGCTCCCCAAGCCCTGGAGCTTGTTGGAGGGGCAGGGAGCACCCTCCGCCCACCCAGGCAGCCCTGGGCCGGGGGTAGACGCCCCCCCCGCCTCAGCTCTGGGCAGGGGGCCCCGGGACCTCTCCCTCCTGCACGGTTCTCGGTGGTTTGAGGGCTCCGACGGGCATCTTGCTCCCTGGGCCCTGAGGGGAGCCCCCGACCCCAGGCAGGCACTGCACCAGTGGGCAGCCCTGTCCTGCCCCCCAGCCTGGCACACGGGGGCCGGCCGTGTGCCCACCGGTCTGCCCACCTCTTTGCTGCTGAGCCATGTCTCCCTAAGCTCCGCAGGGCAGGGGCTCCAGGGAGCGGGGGGCGGGTGGCCTTCTTTTTTTTTTTTTTTTGTCGGCCGTGGGGCTTGAACTCTGGGCCTGGGCGCTGTCCCTCAGCTCTTCAGATCAAGGTGAGCGCTCTACCACTTGAGCTACAGCGCCACTTCCGGTTTTTCTGGTGGTTTATTGGAGATAGGAGTCTCACGGTCTCTCCTGCCCGGGCTGGCTTTGAACCTCGATCCTCAGATCTCAGCCTCCTGAGTAGCTAGGATTACAGGCGTGAGCCACCAGCACCCAGCTGGGGTGGCCTTCTTAGGGGCATCGAGTGCACAGGGCACGGCCAGGCCTGCCATAACCCGTCCCTCTCCACCTCCCAGCAGTGCCCACCGCCCAGACGCCCAGGCAGCTCAGGTCGGGAGGAGATGGCCGCGGGCGTGATACGGCCTCTCTGTGACTTCCGGCTGCTGCCGCCATCCCACCAACCCTTCCTGTCCTTGGACCTGGAACCCCCAGAAACTTCTGAGGAGGAGGAGGAGGAGGAAGAGAAGGAGGAAGAGGAGGAGGAGGAGGAGGAGGAGGAGGAGGAGGAGGAGGAGGAGGAGGAGGAGGAGGAGGAGGATCTGCAGGTGGAGGGGGCACAGGCCTGCTGCCAGCCCCCCCCGAGCTCAGGGGTGGCCCCCCAGGGTCCCGGCAGCCCTGAGACGCCGCTGCAGCTGCTGCGCTTCTCGGAACTCATCAGCGGTGACATCCAGAGGTACTTCGGCCGGAAGGGTGGGGGGCAGGACCCAGACGCCCGCGACACGTCCGTGCACAGCCCGCCCGCCAGCCACTCCGCCCGGGAGCTCTACTACGCGGACCTGGCGCGCCTGGCCCAGGCCGGGCCTCTGGAGCAGGAGGAGGCCGCGGAGCCGGGGCTCTGTCCCCCCGAGACGTCTGAGGGGCAGGCACACCGGCCGGGCCTCGGCAGCGGGGGGGCCTCGCCACTGGGGCCCCTGGCCGAGCTCTTTGACTATGGGCTGCGGCAGAACTCCGGCCGCAGGCTGAGACTGGAGCGCAAGTATGGCCACATCACCCCCATGACCCAGAGGAGGCTGCCCCCCTCCTTCTGGAAGGAGCCAGAGCCCAACCCCCTGGGCCTGCTCCACCCCGGCACACCGGACTTCAGTGACCTGCTGGCCAGCTGGTCAGTGGAGGCTGAGCAGGAGCTGCACAGCCAGGGCGCCCGGGCTCTGGACGCGGCTCAGCTGGCTGAGGCCTAGCAGAGGAGGGGCCCTTCCCAGGGTGCCCATTCCCCCACCCCCTCTGGGAGCCGGGGGAGAGCGGGAATGCGCACATCCAGCCCACCTGACACTGACCCCCACAGCTCCCACTGTGCGCAGCCATCTCCACAGCTCCCCACGGGAGCGGGGACTCGGGTGGGAACCGCGGCTTCCAGGGCGGGCGGGGAGACCTGCTGGGGAGGCACCCCTCCCTCGGCAGGGCCGGCCTGGCACGCCAGGGCTGCGCACAGGCCCAGCCCCTCCCCAGACCCGTGGGGAGAAGCCGCTTCCCTGGGCTGGAAGGGGGAGGGGTGCTACGCAGAGCTGGAGACACCCCAGATGGGCCTAAGTCGAGACCCATAGCACCCGCCTGCCCTGCCAGGTGCGGGACTGGGCGCCTCTGTGCACACCTGCCGGAGCCCTGGCCCCCTGGGGCGTGGGGCCCCGATGCTGGGCAGGGCAGGAAGGTCCCGGGGGACGGTCCAGGGACTCCCTGTCAGCCGCAGAGCCCGTGGGAGGCTGTCCCAGAGGCGTCAGGGGACTGGCTCTGACGGGGACAAGCACTGTGCTTTTATTTCTGGGAAGGGGACAGAGACGGCAGCTGGGACACAGGCTTTTGGCGGGAGATGGCACCTGGCCTGCGCTGGGCCAGCAGGTTCATGAAGACAGCCTTCCACTGCAGCCACCTGCGTGCAGACACGGCTCATGCAGCCCCGCCCGCCTGGTGCGGGGCGGCCGCCATCCCGGGACGCCGGGCGCCCTGCTGCCCACCTCAGAGCCTGGTACACGCCCCAGCGGTTCACAGAGACCAGCTCGCTGGGCGCCACGTCCTTGACGAAGAACCGCTGCCTCACCAGGGACATCAGCATGCGCTTGCTGCCCAGCGTCAGCGGCCAGGGCCCCGCCCCACTCCACAGGAGCAGCACCGTCTCCCGCAGGCTTGCCAGCTCCTCCTCGCGCTGCGGGCACAGGGTGCGAGTGCTCCCAGAGCCGCGGGGGGCGGGGAGGGAGGAGGACACACGGGCAGCGAGCGGGGGGAGGGGAGTCGTCTCCCGCGGGGGGCAGCGGTGCTGGGCGGCCTCCAGGTGGACAGCAGGCCGTGGAGTTGGCAGGACTCGGGCCGGGCTGGGACCCGAGGGACCGAGGGACTGGGGGGTGCTCACCAGCTTGGTCTCTGTATTAAACTTCAGGTTCTGGATGGTCTTGTTAGCTTGGATGCTATCCTCCAGCTTTAGCACTTGCTTCTGAAACTGAACAGAGCCTGTTCCTGAGCAGCCCGCGGTGCCCAGGGGCCCCGCCCAGGCCGACCAGGCTGAGGGGTACCGTGGCCAGGTTGCCCTGGATCTCAGCGATCTTCCGCCCGGGGTGGTCCTCCTTGAGCAGCTGCATGGATGACTGCAGCGAGGCCAGCTCCTGCCGCACGAGGCCCATCGCGGCCTTTCTGTGGGGGCGGGGGCTGGCTGTGGGGCACCCTGGGGGCAGCCAGAGGACGGCGTGGGCGGGGCGGGGATTCCTCTGGCCATCACAGGCTTAAGGAGCTTGAGGGGCTCGGCCCTGCCGCTCTCCAGGGGGTCTGTGGCAGAGGTGGGGGCGGCGGGGGTGGGGAGGGGCAGGGAGGCGTGTGGACGGAAGAGCCGGTGCACTGGGCTCCCACCTGGCCTTGCTCTCCACGGAGACCTTCAGGTCGGCATCACTCTTGCGGAAGGCACACTCCTCCGAGACGCCTTCTATCTGAAACGCAGAGTGGGCGAGACTCAGGGCGCCTCCAGACCCAGCCTGGGGCAGACACGGGGAGAAGGGAGATGGCACCCACCTTCTGGGAGAAGTCGTCCACCTGCTCCTGCACGGCCCGCAGCTGCGCTACCGCTTCCTTCAGCCCCAGGGCCAGGTCCTCCTGAGACTTCCTCTCTGCACATTCCCACTCCGTCTTCGCCTAGGATCCAGATGTGAGGTCAAAGCTGGAGTCCAGAGCGTGTGGCTGGACAGACGCGTGGACGGGAGGGGGGAGGGAAGGGGAGACCAGAGCCCAAGTCCACCTGTGACTGCCAGCACACTTGTGCACAGACCTATACCCTGGGACAGCCTGGGGCAGCCTGGCCAGACACAAACGGACAAGCCAGCAAGGCCAAGGAAGAAGGAAGCCCCAGGCCCCTCCAGGCAGGGTAGCCCGGCTGAGAAGGACCCAACCCCTTTGCCAGGGTCCGAGGCTGGAGCTGTTCTGACTCCACGTGTGCGCAGAAGGGCCGCAGGGCCAGCCGGAGGAGCACGGCAGACCCGTGCCACCAAGACAGGCTCAGGGAGAGAAGCCGGGGACACTGCATGACTCCTCTGCGAGAAGTCTCCTCTCCACAGCAGGCCGCTCAGAGACAGGAAGGAAGCTCATCTCGTCCAGCCGCTGAGGGGCCAGGGAGGGCGGCATTGGGCCAGGGGGCTTCCATCTGGGATTATGGGAAAGTTCCAGCACTGACTAGATGCACAGCTCTGTGGATCAACGAGTCACTGAATGGCACACCTTAAGGAGTGAACGGCCAGAGGCACCAGTGGCTCACGCCTATCACCCCAGCTGCTCAGGAAACCGAGATCTGAGAGTTACAATTTGGAGGCAGTCTAAGGAAATGATTCCCAGAAATTCTCATCTCCAGTTAGCCAGGAGAAAGCTGGAACGTGGCTCAAGAGGTAGCGTGCCACTCAGCTGGAAAAGCGAGTGAGGGTTCAAGGTTGAGTTCGAGCCCTAGTACCAGTACAGAGAACAATGCCAGGATGCCAGGAGCTGGAGCTGCCTCCCCAGCCGGCGGCCCACCCCCAGGATGGTGGAAAGCCACAGCTGTGGCGCCAGGCGCTGCAGCGTCAGCAGTGGGTCCTGGGCAACTAGCCAGGGGCCACTGCCTGTGACAGTGCCGGCCAGGGGAGGCCAGCGCGGGTCAGGCCTCCGCCCTGGGCCCATCTGTCTGGAGAGCTCACCTGGGATAGCTTCATGCCCAATGTCTGCTCCTGCAGGTCCAGCCTCCAGCTCAAGGCCAGGCAGTGATCACTCAGGTCCTTCAGTTGCCGGGCCATGTCGGCCACCAGGCCCTCCAGCGCCTGGCTCTTCTCTTGGAGCTGTAGGGGGAGGGAAGGGGTGGAGGAGGTCCCGGCCCGGTGCCCGCGTCTGGCTTTACGGAAGTCTCTGCTGGCCCCTTACCAGCTCCAGTGCACTCTGCGTCTCCTGCTGGGCCAGCTTACCAGCTAGCTGCACAGCCTCCAGATTCTCCTGAATGTAGGACGCCAGCTCCCCAGCCTGGCTCTCCTCCAAGCTCACCATGGCCTCCCTGTCACCAAGAGTGTCCCTCAGCCGAGGCTTGACCCCAGTCCCACCGGGGAGGAGGGGCCCAGCCACCAGCTCCGGAGCCTCCCATGAGATCCCACAGACTAGAGGGTGGGGCGTAGACACAGGTGCTGCCACCAATGGGGGGGGGGGGGCTGCACTCTCCAAAGAGGGAGGGACAGGATGGACAGGGAAGGGTTTGTGCCACAGACCCACCAATCTGCACCCATATGGCCAGCGGGTGAGCTGGGGGGAGAGAGGGGCAGGCAGCAGGGCTGAGCCTTGGAAAGCCCCAGCAAGCCCCTGCAGACGGGCCTGGGTGGCCCTGCAGGCCACACCCACCGGGCCTTCTGCTCAGCCAGCAGGACACGGCTCAGTGACAGCTGATTCTGCCGCACAAATGTGGTGAGTTGGACCACGGCTGCGTCCAGGCCCTGGCACTGGCCCAGCAAGTGGCCTTCTTCCTCCTGCGACAAAGATGGCCCTGATAGCTGGGTGCCTGTGGTTCACGCCTGTCATCCCAGCTACTCAGGAGGCTGAGATCTGAGGATCACGGTTCAAAGCCAGCCAGGGCAGGAAAGTCCGTGAGACTCTGATCTCCAATAAACCACCAGAAAACCAGAAGTGGCGCTGTGGCTCATGCGGTAGAGCGCTTGCCTTGAGCTGAAGAGCTGAGGGACAGCGCCCAGGCCCAGAGTTCAAGCCCCACAACCGACCGAAAAAAAAAAAAAAAGATGGCTCTGAGTTCCAGCACCTGTCCGCCCAGCTGTCAGCTCGGGCCTACCTGACGCTGAGCCCGCACGGTCTTCATGTGCTCCTTAGTCAATTCCAGAAGCTTCTGCCAGCGGACCTCTAGCTCTTCTCGCAAGCTGTTCTCCGCCTTCAGCCTCATGGTCTCCAAAGTCTTCATTCTCTGCAGGGACAGAGAACGAGCCTGTGCCCCTGCCAGGTGGGCAGCAAGGGGCCATCCCAGCCGGGACCCCTCCCGGCGTCCAGCCCAGTCCCCACCTGCTCCAGGGTCAGGAAACTCTTCTGCAGAAAGCCGCACAGCTTTGCCTCCCTCTTGAGGAAGCGGAGGCTCATCTCCTCCCCACGCTTGGTCACCAGGACCTGGGGAGGCAGGCACATGGTCACCTGCAGCCTCCCCGCGGGACAGCCTGCCTGGCCCCCCAACGTTCCTGGGCCCAGTGGCGCTAGGCCCACCACATTCAGGTCAAGAAGGGCGGGGGGCAGCGGCCACAGTCCCCACTCCCCAGAGGACCCAGCTTGGGAGTCAGGAAGGGCCTGAAGGTCAGGACACCCTGAGGTCTAGAGATCCTGGGCGTGTATCAGCCTCCAGATGCCCTCGGAAGGCTGCGGGATGGCCACAATTCACATGGTGAGCTTTGGCCTCAGGCAGGGAAGCGGGTCAGAGATGGCCCACAGACAGAACTTCCTTGGAGCATGACAGCCTCCACCTCTGGGGCCCCCAGAGGGTCTACAAGCTTGGGGGCCTCCATCCCGTATCTTCTGTGTCCATTCCATATTCTTTACGTCTCCATAACATAAACTCTCTCTCTCCAGACCTCTTTTCCACAGCCAGGTGCTGAGTGTGGGCCATGAGCAAATGGGCTCTCCCTCCATCTGAGCACCTGCTGACATTCCTGCCCATAAAAATATTGGAGTGCCTTTGAGCAGGGTCAGCAGCCAGACTACAAATGCTTCAGGTTTTCAAAGGTCTCTCTTAAAGCCTTTACCTCCCATTTTTACCACTACAGCCCCAAGGTAAATAATTTCTAAATGTTCATGGCTCTGTGCCAATAAAACTTTATTTACAAAAACAGTCACTGTGTCATCATGTGCTGACCCCTGGTCCTAGAGAGCCCTTCCACACCCCTGTGCTCAGAGAAAAAGCAGGCAGGGCCTACACCCAGCACATCAGGAACTTCAGCTCCACACCCCTGCCCTCTTAGGAGAGCCCATATGTTGATTTCCCAGTGGGCAGTGAGCGGACACCACCAGCTCTGGGCAGCAGAACTATGTGGGAGCGGCTGGGAGTTCCTGGCCTGGCCCCGTGAGGAGCTGGGCTGCAGATGTGTGGGCCCTGTCCCCTGCCCCACGCCGTACAGCAGGCCCCTCCTCGGGATCACCAGTGGGAGGGAGCTGGTGGCTCAGAACTTATCACCCACCCGGAGGGAAAGGCTGAGGCCAAACATGGCTGTGGAAGGGGCTCAGAGAGCAGATATCCCTTTTTCTGACCTGGTTGGAGCGGCTTGAACTGGGAGAGGGAGGCGGCCACGG
Source organism: Dipodomys merriami (assembly GCF_024711535.1). NCBI lineage: Eukaryota > Metazoa > Chordata > Mammalia > Rodentia > Heteromyidae > Dipodomys > Dipodomys merriami. The sequence continues at coordinate 1,656,422 of NW_027202682.1, forward strand.
CAGCGGCCCCCCGGCAGCGGCCCCCCCCTCATGGTACCTGCAGCTTGGCCACCTCGCGGTCCACCTTCTGGCTGGTGTCCTTCTGACTCTTCTGCAGGGCGTCACAGGCCACTTCTCGGCTCTGTTCCTCTTGCCTCAGCAAGTCCGTGAGCTGCGTTAGTCTAGGGACGGTGGAGACTCATACCAGCCCCAGGGAAGCAGACGGGCTGGGAAACACAAACCACTTGGGTAACACATGGCAATGCCAAGCAGACTGAGGACGGGACAAGCCTTGTGGCTCCACAGACGGCCCCACAAGCGCAGTACTGATGATGGGCATGCTCTGGGGGTGCTGAGCAGCGGGGTAGGACTCCATCCGTGGCTAGATCAGCCATGCCCAGACACGTACACCAGGCGGGTGGCTCAGGGCCAGCGTGGGGAGGCCCGGCTCACCTGAGGTTCATCTCCTGCTCCACACCCTTCCTCTCCGAGTTCTGCAGAGCCTGAGTCCTCTGGATCTGCATCAAGGCTTCCCGGACCTCCACCAGCCTGGCACAGAAGGAGTCACCTCTGCCAGGCTCAGGGCAGGTGGCACAGCCTCCCCGGCTAGCCTCCCCGCTGCCTCCCAGGGCAGCCTGGGGAAGACCCAGGGCAGAAGGTGGGCCACGTGCAGGAAGACAGCTGACTGGGCACCCCAGGGCTCGTGGCCCCCACTTCCCACTAAGCCCATACCTCTAGAGGAGGGGGGGGTACCTTTTCTCCAGGACCTGCATCTGGTTCTCCTTCTGGGACCCAGGGGACTGCAAAGAAGAGGGCATGGAGCTGAGCAGGCTGGCTTGTTGCCTCCCGAGTTCCTGCAGCACAAGGAAGTGTGTGCTGGGGGGCAGTGTTAAAGGCCTGGGGTGCTGTGCACCCTGGCATCAATGACCCAGCTGGACTCAGGGTCCAGGGAGAAGCTGTCCCCGTGCCCAGGGAAGGGGCCATGCGTTGTGGTTGGACAGCCGTGCACTGTGGAGGGCAGGGGGCTGTGGCTACTGCCCCAGGCTCACCTCCAGCGCCTCCTTCTCCGGGGCCAGGGCCATCTGCTGTGCCTTCTGCTGCAGCTGCTGCACCGCTGAGGTCTGCAGATGCAGGCGTGTGCGCACCTGCAGCAGCTCCCGAAGCAGGCCCAGCGTGACATGTTCGCAGCGCTCTTTGTGTCCTCGCAGGCAGGCCACGTCGGCCTGCAGGTCCGCCACGCTGGCCAGAGTGGGCGGGCTCAGCTGTGTCCGTCCTGGGGCGGGGGTGGGGGCAGGGAGTCCCACTCGGCCCGCCTCAGCCCCGCAGGCAGCTCACCACTGCTCCAGCTGCCCTTTGTAGTTGGAAGCTTCCGGCTTGGGGGTGGAGGAGCTGGGTGCCCCGTGGCTGCGCTCGTACCTCTCCGGAGTCTCTTGCAGGCTCAAGGGCTCGGGGCTGGTCAGGGCTTCTGCCAGGAGCAGCTCCAGGTCCTCCAGCGCCACAGTGCTCGGCTGTGTCGGGGGCGACATCCCCGACAGCATGCTGCCAGCCAGCTCTGTAAGCTCTCAGGAGCGGGCTCTCGGGGTACGCCCGATCGCTGTAACGGGAACCAAACTGCAAGGGTCACACCCCAACCTCTGGGTGTCTTCTCTTAGTCTGGCCTGGGCTGGGCAGGGGTTTGGCTCAGCAAAGTCTAGGGCCCTGAGAACGCACAGGTGGCCAGCAGGAACAAGACAGGGCTCCCATCTGCTAGCTGTCTGTGGGGGTCCAGAAGCAGAGTTGTCCCATGGACCCTGTCCATCCCGGCTCGTCTGACGTTACCACCAGAAGCCCCTACCTGCAGGCCTGGCCTGGGGCCCAGTGCCTGTGGCTGTCCTTAGAGACCAGGCCGAGGCAGGCGGGGAGTGGCCGGAGGCAGGAGCGAAGTCAGGCAGAAGGCTGGGGGCCTCTGGAGAGGATAAGGGCTGGGCCGGGGGAAGCGGCAGGGGAGGCCGGGTGGGGAGTCGGGCCCCTGGGGGGCTGGTAGGATGGCTGGGGCGCTGGGGGTCGGGAGCGGGTCAGCAGGGGGGGCAAGGGCCTCGAAGCAGTGAGGCGCGCGATTCCTGTCCTCACACCTGGCCTCCTCAGAGAATCCCAAGGGAGGTGGGTACAACCTGGCAGCAGGGTTATTCTGGAACCTTCCTTTCCTCACCAGAACCTTATGACTTCATGGCCCAACTGCCAGTGGAACCTGAGCTCTCCCCTGACCTGCCAGTGTACTTCCACAACTGCCAGCGTCTGCGCGGCTGAGGGTACTGCAGTGTCTGGCAAAGGCCGTCCCCGAGCCCTGGCTGCTGCCTGCGCAGGCAGGGGACCCCAGGAGCCACCCAGGTCCTGGGGGCCCAGACCTGGAGCAGGGAGACGAGGGCCGGCCGCGCCCCCCTCCCCGAAAGCAGGGGTGGCCACACAGCCACGGCAGCTTGGGGACTTCAGCTGTTCCAGAAGCCACTGAGACAGGAGACGGTCGAGTGAGTTTTGGTAGTTCCTTTTATTTACCTAGTATATCCAAAATATCATCTCAACATGTAACTGACATAAAACTATGAACAGGATTGCACGTGCTTTTTTGGTACCAATCGTCTGAGGCCCTGCGCAGTCCCTTCCCTTCCCACGCAGAGGCTTCGCGGACCCCCTCCCCACCCCACGAGGGCTCAGACAACACCTGGTCCTGCAGCTGTGGGACGGCTGGGCCTCCCTGGGGAGGGGGCCGGCCTGGGCGCTGGAGAACAGGGTCTGCAGCGAGTTCCTGGGAGCAAGGCCGGGCCCACAGGCGGCTGCCGTTCCTTGAGTGCGGGCCCCTGCCCACAGAGCACTGCGCGGGCATCACAGGAGGCCCGTCGCCCGGTGCCACCGTGCTCAGTGCCCTGACCTCTAGGCCCCAGGCAGGGAAAGGGATGGCGCCAGCCGACTTATTTTCTCACATGTTCATAAAAGAGACCCGAGGAACACTATCTGGCCAGGCCTGGCTAGCTCGGCCCATGCCACCAGACTAGCGCCACTCTGTGCTAGGCCACAGATCACCCCAGTGGTGCGCACTTGGTGGCCACTGTAGCCGGAAGTGAGCCACTGCTGACACCGCGGCCCCCGTGCTGAGAACCTGTCTTCCCGGCTGTCTTCAAATGCAAGCCTCAGGCCCGCAGGGACCCTTAGGGCCCCAGCCCCTGGCACAGGCCCCATCTTCCTGTCTTCAGGGCCTGGGATCACCTAAGTCAGGTGGGACCTGGGCCACCCGGGGCTCCCCATGGAGCAGTGTGGCATCCTTGAGCCCCGGCTGTGAGGCTTCTGGTGGTGAGGGCAGTGTGGCTGGCGTGTGGGTCCCACAGCAGCAGCAGCAGCAGCAGCAGCAGCAGCAGGGGCACGGCTCGCCTGCCTCGCGCTCTGCCCCTCCGCCGGCCTCTGGGGAGCCAGCAGCAGAGACACAGCTGGGAGGAAAGGAACGGGGGTGGCGGGGTGCCAAGGGGCCAGGCACAGGGCAAGTACTAAGGACGTAAACCACGCGTCCATGAAGAAAGGCAGGCTCACAGGCCAGCTAGACCCGAGATGGGGCTGCTCGATCCTGCTGCTGTGCTGCCCAGGAAGTAAGGCTTTGGCCAAGAGACCAGGGACCCCAGGACAGAGCACAAAGGGGCCGGGCTGCCGCTGCCCACCAGGGTCCAGGCCTCACGTCTGGGCCAGCGAGAGTTCTTCCAGGCCGCCCTTCCCCAGGCGGTACCTGGCCAGGTCCTTCCTGGTCACCAGCCCGACCACCTGCAGGAGCAACATCAAGTCAGAGCCCTTGTGGAGCCAGGGTCCCAGGGCACTCCACGTGGAACATGGACCACCAGCCTTACCTGATTGTGATTGTCCACGACCACCAGGTGCCTCAGGCCCAGAGCCCGGAACAGCTTGAACACCCGAGGGAGAGACGCTTCCTGCAAGGTGGGTGTGGTACTCAGCCTGCATGCGTACCCCAGGGGAGGATGGGATCCCCACAGCTCCAGGTGGGTAAGAGGAGGTGTCCCCCTCCCCACCAGGCCTCTCTGAGGCCTTAACCCTCTCCAAAGCACTGCTCCCAAGGGCCACAGCACCCCCACCCCCAGGTCCTGCCCCGATGCCTTCTGGGCACATGGCGGGTCCTTGCAGACTGCCAAAGGGCAATGGCCTGCTCCGCCCCACAGGTGGGTACCCGGGGCTCGGTATAGGGAGGGGCTGGATACCTGGGGCACAGTGTAAGGGGAGGGGTTCATGAACTCGGACAGGTCCATGGAGCACTCGCGCTCATCCTGGGACACGTGGATGGACTGGATCGGGGGGAAGCGTGGATAGGCATCACGGAAGTCCTTCAGCCTCAGCCGGCGCTGCACCAGGCCCATGTTGGACCTCTCTACAAACACCTGTGGGCAGCGGTGGTCAGGGCCCGTGGGAAGGCCAGGCCCTCCCCTGCCCCGACCAAGCAGGCCCACCTTGTGCTTCAGAAGGACAATGAGCTGGGAACGCAGGATCAAGCCCTGGAGCCTGGCTGGCTGTGGGGGAGGAAGGGTCAGAGGCAGCGGGATGCCAGTGTCAGGACCGCAGTCGATCCTCTGGTCCCTGAGAGCCACCTGAGTGGCTTGCAGTGAATTAGTTCCTACTCAGTCTGGTGAACCTGACACAGAGACACGGGTGTCCCCAGCCCTCCCAGCCACCACTCCCATGTCCAGGGCATCCCACAGGCTGGGCCTAGTGAGGGGCACAGTGAGGCTGTGTTCACGGAGGCCACAGCGCCCAGCAGTCAGGCTGGGGCACTGGACAGCGCGTGCCGGCTGCGGGGCTCCCTTCCGCAGACCGGAGCGGAGCGGGGCGGGCGAGCGGGGCGGCCCGCTCAGCACAAGCTCTCCTGCCTGGTACCTGGGTGTCGTCCGTGTCTTCCACCACGGGGAAGCCGTTGTGGTTGGAGGCCGTGTCACTGAGGACGTCCACGATGACACCGACCTTCTCCCTCCTCCGCAGGCACGTCACAGGGGTGCTCATCACCTCCCTGCCAGGACCCCGGCGCCCGTCACCGCCGCGCCGCCATCCACGCGTCTCAGCGGGCACAGGCGCTGGGGCCATGGCGCTGCCACACTAGGAAACAGCGTTCCCCAGAACACCCCCCTCCCCATGCTGCTGGCTTTAGCACCAGGAGCCCAGCAGGGACTGAGCAGTGATGCTCACAGGCCCGCAGCCTCCTCCCTGCCTACCCTCTACCTGCAGCCAGCACGACCCTCCCCCGCCCCAAGCTGCAGCCTCAGACCCGGCCCTCCAGCCTGGGTGCGGGGAGGCTGCTGGCAGTACCTGGCGGTGAGTGAGTGGGAGGTGACCGGAGCCTCCCAGTGCAGGAAGGGCACGCTCTGCAGCTGGATGTGCATGTCGTACAGGCCCTGAGGAAGGGGCGGCAGGTGAGGCGTGGCCGCGCCCCCAGGGCATCTGGAAGGGCATCTGGGTGGCTGCACAGGCCTGCCACAGGCCCCCAGAGCCCGGAGGACCCACGACCCCCGGCTGGGGCCAACGTGTGGGGTGAAGGGGCCAACAGGCTTCCCGCTCTGCACACCTCGATGAAGACATCGCCCACGATCTTGGCGGTCATCAGCACCAGCATGATGGGAAAGCCGTAGGTCACGTTGCTGGTGGCCTCCATCATGATGACGGTCAGGCTCAGGGTCATCCTCACGATCCCACCTGCGGGAGTGGCCGCAGGCCTCACCATGCACGAGAGGCCCGTGACTGCCTGGCTGAAGGCTATTGGCTGGCCGTGGGGAAGAGGAACACGGCCGCCTGGGATCCCCGGCCCTGTTCTGCTCACTTTGACGGACTCCCGCCTGGGGGGGCGGTGCCCTGCCCTCTCACCTCTCTGCAGGTGCCCTTGCCCTCTCACCTCTCTGCAGGTGCCCCTGCCCTCTCACCTCTCTGCAGATGCCCTGCCCTCTCACCTCTCTGCAGATGCCCTGCCCTCTCACCTCTCTGCAGGTGCCCTTGCCCTCTCACCTCTCAGCAGGTGCCCTGCCCTCTCACCTCTCTGCAGGTGCCCTGCCCTCTCACCTCTCTGCAGGTGCCCTTTCCCTCTCACCTCTCTGAAGGTGCCCCTGCCCTCTCACCTCTCTGCAGGTGCCCTTGCCCTCTCACCTCTCAGCAGGTGCCCTGCCCTCTCACCTCTCTGCAGGTGCCCTGCCCTCTCACCTCTGCAGTGGTGAGAACCAGGACTTACCGAGCTGGGCAGCAGCTCCCATCAGGGCGTACTTGCCAGGGTCTGCCCAGATCTGCAGGAGGTAACACAGGAATGACGGCATGAGGTGGCAGCCCTGCCCAAGCCACCAGGAGGCAGCACTGAGGACACCTGGACTGGCACGCGCACACACAAAAACTGAGCGGGGGGGGGGGGGGGGGGGGGCGGGAGGCTGGGAAGGTGGCTCAGTGGTAGAGCACTTGCCTTGCATGCTCAGAGCCCTGGGTTCGATTCCTCAGCACCACATAAGCAAAAAGAAAAAAGCCGGAAGTGGTGCTGTGGCTCAAGTGGTAGAGCACTAGCCTTGAGCTGAAGAGCTGAGGGACAGCGTCCAGGCCCAGAGTTCAGGCCCCACAACCAGACCCCCCCCAAAAAAACAAAAAAAAACTGAGCGGGGGGGGGTGGGGGGGGCTGGGAAGGTGGCTCAGTGGTAGAGCGCTTGCCTTGCATGCCTGAGGCCCTGGGTTCAATTCCTCAGCACTACATAAGCAAAAAGAAAAAAAGCCGGAAGTGGTGCTGTGGCTCAAGTGGTAGAGCGCTAGCCTTGAGCTGAAGAGCTGAGGGACAGCGCTCAGGTCCAGAGTTCAGGCCCCACAATCAGACCCCCCCAAAAAAAACAAACAAAAAACAAAAAACTGAGCGGGCTGGGAAGGTGGCTCAGTGGTACAGCACTTGTCTCGCATGCATGAGATCCTGGGTTCAATTCTCAGCACCACATAAACAGAAAAAGCCAAAGTGGGCGCTGTGGCTCAAGTGGTAGAGCGCTAGCCTTGAGCTGAAGAGCTCAGGGACAGCGCCCAGGCCCAGAGTTCAGGCCCCATGACCAACGACAAAAAAAACCCAAAAAACCAAAACCAAAACACAACAACAAAAAACTGAGCAAGGAATGGTGGTGCACACTTGTGACCCCAGTGCCTGGGAGGCTGAGGAAGGATGCTATGAGTTCAAGGCCAGCCTGGGACACACAGCAGGCCCATCCCTGCACGCATGTTTGTGGAGCGTGTGGGAAGAGCTGCACTTCAGGGATGTGGTCCCCAGCAGACTTCCCCGACTCACCGCTGCCCCCGTCAGGTAAGACAGAGAGATGCCAAAGAGCCGACCCCAAGCAGCGCCGATGAGCAGGGACGGGATGAAGACCCCAGCAGACACAGTGAGGCCGTAGGTCCAGCAGGCCAGGAAGAAGTACACGATGGTGAACAGGCCCAGCGTCATGGGGTTATAGGAGCCTAGGGAGAGGAGGCTGCCGGTCCTGACTCCTGCCCACGCACAGCTGCCCCACCCAGCCCACAGCTCCATCCCGGAGCTGGGCCACCGAGCCCCAGCCTGGCTGTTCTTCAGAAGGCTCGACACTCGCCTTTTCAGGATGGATGGGCCTCAAGAACTGGAGAGGGAGCCAGTGCCAGTGGGTCACGCCTGCAAACCTAGCCACTCAAAAGGATCGCGGTTTGAAGCATAAGACTAGCTCCAAAATAGCAAAAAATCTGGAAGCATGGCTCAAGTGATGGAGTGCCAGCCATTCAAGCAAGCCTGAGCTTAAACTCTGGTAACAAAAAACAAAGGAGGAGCCGGGCACCAGTGGCTCATGCCTGTAATCCTCCTAGCTACTCAGGAAGCTGAGATCTGAGGATCGCAGTTCAAAGCCAGCCCGGGCAGGAAAGTCCATGAGACTCATCTCCAATTAACCACCAGAAAACTGAAAGGGTGCTGTGGCTAAGAGCCCAGGGGCAATGCCCAAACCCAGAGTTCAGGTGCCACGACTGACAACAACAACAATAAAGGAGATGGGAAAGCTGTGGGCTCAGCAGGGAGGCCTGGAGCCATGGCACAGGCACTGAGTCCCCAGGCAGCCCCGGCCTGCATCAGACCCACAGCCTGGAGGGCTCTCTGGGGACAAGGATGTATCACACACCCCTGCGGGGAACAGCTGAGCTGCTGGGCCTGCTGTACATCAGTCTGACCACAGGGACCAAGTGAAGGAGGAGGCCTCTCTGAAGCCAGAGCAAGGCCTGGGCTAAGGAGGCCGGTGGAGGTCAGTGGTCAGTGGACCATCCTCCTGGCGGCAGTGGGTGGCAGAGGTGAGCTCTGCTAGGCCACACAGGCAAAGGGCATGGAGATGTCACTTCTGAGAAGTGTGCAGCACGGCCGGGCCTGGAGATGGCCACTGTGATCCCCAGTGGCTGAACACTAACTCTTGATTGCTCTTCCTGGATGAGAAGCCAGGGAAATGAGGCTAAGAAGGGGGAAGGCCACAATGACCAACACAGATGTCTACAGCAGGCTGGGGCGGTCCGTCTATGTGCCAAAGGTACTATGGCACAGGCCAGAGGTCAGAAGGGCCAGGCCCCTGAGCCACACGTGAATTCCATGTCCTTGATCTGCTCCATTTCCTGACCCCCTCCTATGGGCAGATCCAGAGACAGGGAAGCTCTTGGTGGCCTTGTCAGGCAAACAATGAAAAGCAGTGTCCCCACGAGACACATGGGAAAGCAGGGCCAAAGCCAGGCCCAGGCCCAGCCCGTGCTAAAGGCTCTACTCTGGCGCAGTTTCCATGTCACAGGAGTAGCTGGGGGAGGGCAAGGCCTGACACAGAGCCGCTGGGCTCTCCGGCTGAGCGGTGGCGCTGACCCAGTGTCTAAGGCAGGAAGTAGGTGGGGGGGGGGGGGACCACAGCCAGCCCTGCTCTAGCGTTTGGCTACCAGCAGCTGTGGACCCAATAGCCCTTTCAGTCTCACCACCCCAACTTTGCCTACTAACGCTGGCTCAGTGCACCCTAACATGCCAGGGTCAAGTCCTCTAGATCGGGACAGCAGCCTGGCAGCATGGCTCGGCCGCACGGCCCGCACACACCTGGTGGGTCGTGGAAGAGGCTGACCACACTCTTCTCAGGGGTGTTGAAGAAGGCCGCAGCCATGGAGTTGTACTCGCCATCCGCACAGAAGAGCTGCAGGAGCAGGAGAGCACAGGAGGGGGGCTGGGCTGGGATGCAGAGCTGTGCCGCCAGGGCCCGGGGGCTCGGGGCCACAGCACACCACTGTCCCTGTCCTGATTGTGGCTGCTGACTGCCCAGCAAGCAAGGTCACCTCCTCTGTCTGGGCGCCAGGACAGTGCTCACTCTGGGACGCCCATCAACAAATGGACTCAAACGTCTGTGGAAGATGTGTGTGTGCCACGCCCACAGTGTGTGCACGCCCCTTTCTGAGGCTCTCACCAGGGGCTGTTCTGGAAAGAGGATTGTGGTGGTAGCCCTGGCACTGCCACCTGTTCCCTGGGTGCCCTGCGGCCAGCCTCTGCCTTTCTGGGACCTGCTGGGCGACACAGGCACACTGGCACACTCAACTTGAGCCAGGCTGTGTCCGACAGCCCTCAGCCTAAGCAGGATGTGAGCAAAGACCACCTGGCCTGCTCAGGGTGCTCGCCCACAGGGCCCCATGCCTACCTGGAGCGGGTAGGACATGGAACTTCCCTGCAAGGGCTGGCAATCCCGGGACGAGTAAATCAGCACAAAGGCGACCGTGGCTGTGACAGCGGCCACCAGTATGGCCTCAATCACCTGGAGGCAGGGCCGGTGGATGTACCTAGAGCCCAAAGCCAGGATGCACCTCACTGCAGAGACAGCCCCTGCAGCAGCCCCACCGTCACGCCCACCGCGGCTGTCACGGCAGCCTGCACCCGAACACACTGCTGGGAGAGTGACACACCACAGGTTTCATGGTCAGGTCTCCACACACTGCAGACCATCCTGGGGTCATCTCTCTCCTACGGGTGACAGGCTAGCCACAGTGACGGGCGCTCACAGTGGCCAGAACTGCACAAGTATAGAAGCAGCTGCCCCCAAGCCAAGACGCTCCATCAGCACACCTAACAACAGGGCTAGCAGGCAGGGTGGACAGAGCCGGTGCCCTGGCAGAGGCCGAGTGGAGTCTTACTCCTTCCTGGGCTTGCTCTTCTGCCCAGGGACACCCCTCAGGCAAGGAGCCCTGCTTCTCTCTGGAGAGACCTCTGCTATCTGGCTTGCCCCGCTAGCAGACCATACAGCATGTCCCCAACTGGTCTGTAGGCACAAATCAAGCTCTACTGGGTGTGGTTCCAAATCGTAAGGCCAGATGTCAACTCCATTCATGAAAATGGAGGGGCTTTCTCACCTGATTCGAAACATGGTCAGCCAGTAGTTCAAGGCATTGAAGACAGCGCCGAGAATGCCACCTACAACCCGGAAGGAAGCACCCATCAGTTGGATGGGACGCAGGGGGGAGTCCCGGCCAGGAGCAGAGAGGCGTGGAGAGAGGCCAGCCCGGCCTCACCCTGCCCTGGCGCCCCAGCTCTGCTGCCGCCCCCCCCCCCCCCCAGTCACAGGAACACGTTCTCACAGAGCAGCTCAGGCGTTTTTTTGTTGGTTGTGGGGCCTGAACTCTGGGCCTGGGCGCTGTCCCTCAGCTCTTCAGCTCAAGGCCAGCGCTCTAGCACTTGAGCTATAGCTCAACTTCTAGTTTTCTAATGGCTTATTGGAGAGAAGAGTTTCATGGACATTCCTGCCCGGGCTGGCTTTGAACTGTGATCCTCAGATCTCAGCCTCCTGAGTAGCTAGGATGACAGGCGTGAGCCACCAGTGCCTGGCAAGCATTCCTTTTTCCCTGGGCACTGTCCCTGAGCTGCTTTTGCTCAAGGCTAGCACTCTACCACTTGAGCCACAGCACTATTTCTGGCTTTTTTTGTTTATGTGGTACTGAGGAATCCATCCCGGGGCTTCATGCTTGCTAGGCAAGTACTCTACCACTAAGCCACATTCCTCGCCCTGAGCATTCCTTATCTGGAACTCCCACCCACAAGTGGGAAATTCTGCATCTGGCCCATGGAAGGCCCTGTTGAGGCAGTATACGTAGGTGGATGGAACCGGTAGAGTCTGGTTTAGACTTGGGTCCCTATCTCAGAATATCTCATGGGTTTAACTATGTTCCAAAATCTAAAAATAAGCTGGGCACCGGTGGCTCACACCTGTAACTCTAGCTACTCAGGAGGCTGAGATCTGAGGATCACAGTTCAAAGCCAGCCCAGGCAGGAAAGTCCATGAGACTCTTATTTCCAATTAACTACCAGAAAACCAGAAGAGGTGCTGTGGCTCAAGTGGTAGGGTGCTTGCCTTGAGCTCAAAAGCTGAGGGACAGTGCCCAGGCCCAGAGTTCAAGACCTACAACCAATAAAAAAAAAAAAAAAGAAAAAAAGAAAGAAAAACCTAAAAACAAAACAACAAAACCAAACACCAAAATCTAAACCACCTCTGTCCCACACCTTTTATTTTGGGGGCCATCCTGGGGTTTGAACTCCACGCCTCACGCTTGCTAGGCAGGTCACTATCATTTGTACCATGACTTCAGAGCCATGTCTCCAACTCATATTTATTTTTTTCATAGTATTTGGGGAAGGGATTCTCAAACTATTGGTGCTGTGGGACCCACAGCATTCCTCAGGAACCCTGGCCAGCCCTGGAGCTTTTTTTTTTTTTTTGTCAGTTGTGAGCCACCAGTGCCTGGCAGGCCTGGGATTTTGTCTGAACACAAAGCCAGCCTACAGTCCTTCCTACATATCACCATACAGGGCTCACCCCCAGCCTAGCCAGCGCTCTACCTGTGAACTGCAGGGTGTGGAGGCCTAACCTCTGGACACTGCAAAGCTGTACTGGGACTACAGTCATCCAGCACTGGGGCCCCAGGGACCGCAGTTGCCTGGCACTGGGGCTTTGGGGACCTCGGTTAGCTGGCACTGGGGCTTTGGGGACCCCGGTTATCTGGCACCGGGGCTTTGGGGACCTCGGTTAGCTGGCACTGGGGCTTTGGGGACCTCAGTTAGCTGGCACTGGGGCTATGTGGACTGCAGTTATCAGGAATGGGGCCCTGGGGACCGTGGTCATCTGGCACTGGAGCCCTGCTCTACTCCATCCTGTGGGGAGGAGGACACTTACCCACCACTCCCATGGCAATGAAGACAGGGATCTCATGGATGGTGTAGGCCATTTTCTGTAGAGAAGAAAGGGAAGGTGGTAAGGAGTGTCAGTCTGTGGCTTTGCTTGTAGGGGCTTCATAGCTGGCTGGGCTGGTGGGTGAGGCGCTCCCTGATTGGTTGAAGGACTAATCTTGATATTTGCAAGTGGCTCCTGCCAGTTAAACCTCAGGGCTGCATGTGAGCTGACTCTGTTCATGGAATTTTCTAGCACTTTCCCACAGACCCACAGAGGCCCCATGGGTAGGAGAGCTGGGTCCCTTTAGCAGACCTCACGCCTCCTCAGAGCCCTGCTGGTGTGGGTGGCGCATGCACTGCGGCTGGCAGCACACAAGCCGTCCCTGCAGGGTAGCTGTGAGCTCCTGGAAGCCCCTACAACACCAAGGGGCCTCACGTCTACCCACAGCCCAGACCAGAATCCCTACACACACACCAGGCTGAAGCCCCGGCCTTAGACAGGCGGAAGGGCAGTGAGGCGGGTGGAGAGCTACCTCTGAGTCAAACCTTCCGAAGTTGATGAGGCCTGGGCTGGACAGGTCCCACATGTTCCCATGGTAGATACTCAGGACACAATTCAGAGTGAAGGTGGAAATCATGGAAGCAAAGAACTGCAGCACAGAAAGAGTCAAAACCTCAGGGCTGTGGCCCAGCCAGGGCCCTAAGGGGTGTGTTGGAGCCCACCCAACACGCTTGGGGGCGCCAGAGGCCATAACTGAGTGCCGGGAACCAGATTTGGGGGGGAGGGGAGAGACAAGACCAGCAGGCAGGCCCTGTAAGCCTGGAGGATCCACCCCATACAGGAGGGAGAGAACTAGAGCGCCAAGCAGGCCCAGCCCACTGCCTGGTGAGGCAAGTGCTGGAGACAAGATAGTGACAAGGGGACGGTCCAGGGCTGGCAAGGACTCACGAGAGGCCGTGAGGGGACGGACAGGTGTGGCCCCTGACCGTGGGGGAGGTGGAGAAGAGGGAAACATGGAGCCTTAGTCATGGGTGGCCAGTGGATACTCACAATTCTCCATGTCAAGAACTGGTTCCAGAAAGAAGCACCTTCTTCCAGGCTGAACAGGACGCCACCTGGAAGAAGGCAGGCAGGCCTGAAGAGCCACCTGGCTACAGGGTGGCTGTACTCGTGTCACCCCACCCCCAAATCCAGGAAAGCAAGACGGGGGGGCAGGGCACAGGGAGAGGGGCCTCTCAGGGGTCCCAGGGCCCGTCCAGGGCTCCTGACAATAGTACAACCTCTCATAAATCCCCTGGCTGGTGACTGTGAGCACTGGCCACACCTGACCAGTGCTCCTCTGCAATTACCAAGGCCAGACCTTCAACCAAGCAGGGAGAGCTTCGCTCCCTGGCCTAGTCAGCGATGAGCACACAAACACCCCCCAAAGCACAGCCACAGGCCAGGCAGGGCCGGCCCCTCCTCACCCACGGGCGCTCCAAATGCAGCTGATACTCCAGCCGCAGCTCCTGCTGAGACAAAGTCTCTCTTCTCCGTGTCTCTGCGGAAGTACTCAAAGATCTAAAGGAGGAAGGGATGGAGAACGGCATGGGTAGACTTGTAGGGGATACAGGCTGCCATGAAAGGGACTAAGACAAACGGGGGACAATCGCCCCATCAGCTACTGGAGTCACAGAGCTGCCATGGGCAGCACAGAGTCACAGCCAGCGCCCTGCAGGCCCCAGCACCCTGCAGGCCAGCACCCTGCAAGGCCCCAGCACCCTACAAGGCCAGCACCCTGCAGGCCCCAGCACCCTGCAAGGCCAGCACCCTGCAGGCCAGCACCCTGCAAGGCCAGCACCCTGCAAGGCCAACACCCTGCAAGGCCAACACCCAGCAGGCCAGCACCCTGCAAGGCCCCAGCACCCTGCAGGCCCCAGCACCCTGCAGGCCAGCACCCTGCAAGGCTCCAGCACCCTGCAAGGCCTATGTGGCTGGCACACCGCGTAGCCCGCTGAGATAACCAGAGGAGCCCATCTACAACAGCAGCTCAGCTTCACTACACACACACAGACTATTAACACAGCTCTACCGAGAAACCAGAAGGAAACCAAGTAAGTGGAGAACCCAACCCTGCTTTTCATTTTATACACAATTGAAGCTGGGCATTTATGGCTCACGCCCGTAATCCTAGCTACTCAGCAGGCTGAGAACTGAGAAATGAGGTTAAAAGCCAGCCCTGGCAGACTCCAGGTAACCCCAAAAACCCACAAGGGGAGATGTGGCTCAAGTGTCATAGCACTGGGCTTGAGCGAAAAATCTAAGTAAGAGTACAAAACCCAGAGTTTCAGCCCTAGTACCAAAGAAAATGGAAGGTCTTAGCCTTAGACTCTTATCTCCAATAAATCACTAGAAAACCGGAAGTGGTGCTGTGGCTCAAGCGGTAGAGCGCTTGCCTTGAGCTGAAGAGCACAGGGACAGTGCCCAGACCCAGAGTTTAAGCCCCACAACTGAAGAAAAAAAAATATTTTTTTTTGGAGATGAGTCCGACGGACTTTCCTGCCCGGGCTGGCTTTGAACTGCAATCCTCAGATCTCAGCCTCCTGAGTAGCTAGGATTACAGGCATGAGCCACGGGCACCCGGCAAGACAGCTGTTGTAAGGTCTTGAATTCAATTACATTACACAAAAACAGAACTGCAATGTGGCTTAGTGATAGAGTGCTTGCCTAGCAGGCATTAAGCCCTAGGTTTGATCCCTCAGTACCATACAAACAGAAAAAGTCGGAAGTGGTGCTATGCAGTGTCCAGGCAGAGTTCAAGCCACAGGACACACACACACACACACACACCCCTACATAATATACATGTTCTGCCTCTAAATTCCATTTTTTGATACAGGTCACTATGTAAACCACCAGTCTGGCCTCAAATTTTCAACTCTTTAGCCTCTGTTTCCCAAGTGCCTGGACTATGGACATGTACTATCATTTCCAGCCCCAAACAAGCTTGGACAACAAGCGCCAGCGAGTCCATTTACACACCCTTCACACACACACACACACACACACACACACACACACACACACACACACACACACACACACACACACACTCTCTCTCTCTCTCTGTGTCTCTCTCTCTCTCTCTCCATGCAGTTCTGACTTTCTTCAGCTGGCTGGCGTCACAGACTCTTCACATACACACACACTGGGATTGTGCAGAGAAGGATGCCACATGGGGCAGAAGCAAAGGATCCATGCCTGCCTGGGCTGGAAGCAGTCCAGGCTGCCACTTAGGTAGGGTTGGGGATAGGGATGGAGAGGGGACCAGCTCCCCTGCCAGGAGGGATGGAGCGATGAGGAGAGGGAGAAGAGAGGAGCTCTTATTCACACGCCTCCAGGGGAGAGGGCTTACCTTGAAATCTCGCTTGAGCGATGTTGACCTTCCCTGGGAAATCCCGGCAGCGATCACGGACCCGGAGTGGATCATAGGCCCTTCCTAGAAATACAGCACTCAGAGGACGCCCGCAGGTCCTGGCTTCCTCTCAGGGGCGGGGTCAGAGCGGGGGGGGGGGGGGGGGTGTGGGGGGGGAATGTCGTGCACACTCATTACCTTTCCCACAGCCAGTCCTCCCACCACGGACAGAATCACGCCGGACACCTTGATCACCAATGTCTAGAACACAAGAAAAAACACGTGTGGATACAGAACTCTGGGCTTGAGCCTGGGCTGAAGTGCACACATGGTGGTAGGACCCTGGGATGCGGGAGCTGCTGGGCTCCAGGAGGATGCACAGGCCAGGACGTGGCTCCCTTCTCCACACTCTGAGGGTAACCCCCCCCACACACACACACGGGACATGTCTTTTCCCTGGTTTCCTTCCCAAAGCAAGCTGGCCACAGTACAGCATGCATCAGGCATCCTCCACTGACAGACAGGCAGCCCACACCTCAGCGCAGGGACTGTCATTCTGGGAGCCTCTTCCCACCTCACAGCACCCAGGGCACACGGTCCTGGGTCCCTGTTGGAGGATGTGTGTGCACCACCAGCCTCCCATGCCAGGCAGGAGTCTTAAAGGTAGCCCTTAAGTCTGCTAGAGCGTGGCAAATATTCACAGCACATGAGAGACAGTAGAAGTGACTGCACCTAGGCCCCCAAGGGACAGAACACACACCACATATGCCTGCCTGCCTGCCTGGGGCACAGATCCACAGGGGAGAAGAGCTCATGCTCAGTGCAGGCACCGAGGAAACCTACAGGAGGCCTGGGAAGGCGGCTCAGTGGTAGAGTGCTTGCCTTGCATGCATGAGGCCCTGGGTTCAATCCCTCAGCACCACATAAGCAGAAAAAGCTGGAAGTGGCGCTGTGGCGCAAGTGGTAGAGAGCTAGCCTTGAGCTGAAGAGCTGAGGGACAGCGCCCAGGCCCAGAGTTCAGGCCCCAGGACCAACAAAAAAAAAGAAAGAGAGAGAGAGAGAGAGAGGGAGGGAGGGAGGGAGGGAGGGAGGGAGGGAGGGAGGGAGGAAGGGAGGAAGGAAGGAAGGAAGGAAGGAAAAAAGAGCCTACAGGAGGACCCAGGCTCCGCACAACCAGTCTCCTGAACCAGGGACAGGAAGCCCTCTGACCAGTCTCGGTCTGGGAAGGCTGACCATGTGGGCTAGAACAGGAATAGGCGGACTGTGGTCAAAACCACCCAGACTTCATGGAGCTAGGAGGCCATTGCTGACACTAAGCATGATGAGTACTAAGGAAACTTTTTTTTTTTTTTTTTTTTTTTTGGTCCGGTCGTGGGGCCTGAACTCTGGGCCTGGGCGCTGTCCCTCAGCTCTTCAGCTCAAGGCTAGCGCTCTACCACTTGAACTACAGCACCACTTCCGGCTTTTTTCTTTTTGCTTATGTGGTGCTGAGGAATCGAAATGCCAACACCCACAGGCTCCTATATGACGGCACATTCTACGTGGCTGCGACCGTAACACGCACTGGCCGAGTGTGCCCGTGCTGGTTAACTCACGCGCTGGCCGAGTGTGCCCATGCTGGTTAACTCACGCGCTGGCCGAGTGTGCCCGTGCTGGTTAACTCACGCGCTGGCCGAGTGTGCCCGTGCTGGTTAACTCACACACTGGCCGAGTGTGCCCGTGCTGGTTAACTCACGCGCTGGCCGAGTGTGCCCGTAATGGTTAGTGAGTGCTGCCACTTGCGGAGTACCCCTGCCAGCACCTACGCGCACACCAGCAGCAAGCACAGAGGAGGGAAGGGCGAGAGACATGCCGGGAAATCCCGAGTGCCGCACCGTGTCACCACAGCTCACCTTGAGCCGCACTACATGGGGGATCTTCACCCCATTGAGGAAGCACTTGATCTGGGGGATCCCACTGCCGGCAGCTACTGGCTAGAAAGAGAAGGAGACTCCACTGAGCAGGTGGTGGGGTGAGCAGGAACAGCTCCATGGCCCAGGAGCCAAGTGGAGCCAGGCCCAGGAAGGACTCTCTGCCTGGTACGCGCAGGTCCTCACTTCCAGCCCAATTCTGCCAAGGAAGTAAACCCTGTGGGCTGTGCCGGGGCCTGGGTGGAGACATGATATCCGTGCACCCCACAGGGGCAGCTTGGGGCCTGCTCCAGATTGAGCATCGTCTAGCACAAGCAAGCAGACCTTCTGTACGTAGGGCTGCTGTGATGCCCTCATGGCTCTGGAGCTGCAGCTTCTTGTGTCTATCACCCCATGACAAGGATGCTAAGGGCAGCAGCCTAGAAAAAGGGGAAGATCTCCGGGCGCCGGTGGCTCAAGGCTGTCATCCTAGCTACTCAGGAGGCTGAGATCTCAGGATCACAGTTCAAAGCCAGCCTGGGCAGGAAAGGCCGTGAAACTCTTATCTCCAATGAACCACCAGAAAACTGTAAGTGGTGTTATATAGGACTCAAGTGGTAGAGAGCTAGGCTTGAGCTCAAGAGCTGAGGGACAGCACCCAGGCGCAGAGTTCAAGCCCCATGACCGACAAAAAAAAAAAAAGGGGGGGGAGGGGGGGATGGCGGACTCCTGGGAGTCCCAGGATAAGAGATGCCCTCTGCCTTGGGGCAGAGTGAGTCCCCACTGGGGAGAAATTGGTCCTGCCCTTTTCTCGTCCTAGCCCATGTCCACAGCACCCCCCCCCCCCGAGACCCACAGTACAGGCCATGGAGGATGGGGTCTGGGTATGCCAGTGCTCTGGGCAGATCCTGCTTTGTCTGAGCATGGGGCAGGTACGGGAGACCTGCCTAGGATAGGGGCTGAAGGTGGGTATGGCATGGGAATGGGGGACCGGGGCTGAGGGGCTAAGGCCTGGAATGGCATCACGCAGGGTCTGGGCCTAGGCAGCGCAGGTGGTTTTCCTGTCTTACCACTAGATCTCACATGGCTCCTGATTTCCACTCGCACAAAGCATGCACGCGCACCGGCCACCAGGGTGCGCCTGACCCTGTGCTGCCTCCTGCCCCCACCCTGAGATGCCCAGTGCACATCACTGTACCTCAATGAAGGCCACTATCACAGAGCCTATGAGCACAAAGGCTGAGTTGAGCGTGGCCCACAGCAGGAGGGAAAAGGACAGCCCGCCCTTCTCTGTGAACCTGTCAATGTCTGGGAGCAAGTCAAGGCTGAGAACAGCTGTCCTCACAGCCCACGGGCGCCCTGTCCTCTCCCGTGGCTAGTCTGTGTGCAGTGGTGTCCTGCAATGCCACGGGTAAGCGGACACCACAGATGCTTCCCAAGTAGGACAGTGGTGCAGCTGTTAGTCCAGGCACCCCCCCCCAGGCTGGATGGAAAGCACCCACAGGGCTGGGCCGCTTGGCTCCGCCCACTCGTGAGGGCACAGGCTTCAGCCCCCACTCTCTGCTAGGTGGTGTGAAGGATACTGTCCTTGATGACCCTGTACTTGAGGCCGGCCAGGTTCTCTACCACGATGTCAATGAAGCAGGCCACGAGGCCTGTGAGGATCCCGATGAGGGCACAGATGACCCAGCGCTTGATCTCCACCGTCCTGAAGGCCTGCCGGGAGAGGTGGAGTCGGATGTGGACATCTCAGCCAATGACAGGCTGCAGACAGCTCTGAGGCTGGCCCTCAAGGATGCCACACACACACATAAATACACACACACATAAATACACACACACAGCGCCCAGGACCAAGTCTTGCCCCCCCCCTTTTTTTTTTGGTTGATCGTGGGGCTTGAACTCTGGGACTGGGCGCTATCCCTGCGCTCTTCAGCTCAAGGTGAGCGCTCTACCGCTAGAGCCACAGCGCCACTTCCAGTTTTATTGGAGGTAAGAGTCTCACAGAGAGGCTGGGAAGGTGGCTCAGCGGTAGAGCGCTTGCCTTGCATGCCTGAGGCCCTGGGTTCGATTCCTCAGCACCACATAAGCAAAAAGAAAAAAGCCGGAAGTGGCGCTGTGGCTCAAGTGGTAGAGTGCTAGCCTAAGAGTCTCATGGACTTTCCTGCCCAGACTGGCTTTGAACTGTGATCCTCAGATCTCAGCCTCCTGAGTAGCTAGGATGACAAGCGTGCACCACCGGCACCCGGCCTTTGCCCATGTTTTAATGACATGCAGCACCACAAGACATGAGTGGGTGACGTTCCCAACAAATCCACACAGCTGCTGACCGTCCAAGGCTGCCATCTGTAGGGACAGCCTTCTTGGTTGCCATTAGCACGTTTCCTCCTACAGTCTCTACCGTGAGAGGCCAGATGTCACGTGGCCCTCAAGCAGTGGTGTCAGAACCCCGAGGCTGGGGACAGAGGAGGAAAGGGAGCAGGCAACACACCACCTGGTCACAGGACAGCCCCCCCTTACCGTGTGGTTGATCCGCCTCTCCTCTTCCAGGAACAGCTGGTTCTCACTGTTGTCGTAGTCCAAGCTCTGCAGAGCAGAGCGCATGGGCCATTACCAACCAAGGACCTGGGCGGGAGGGGCAGGGGAGGGCGAGGGCTGGGGTCCAGGGCAGAGGCCCACCTCATA
This sequence comes from Dipodomys merriami, assembly GCF_024711535.1. Taxonomy (NCBI): domain Eukaryota; kingdom Metazoa; phylum Chordata; class Mammalia; order Rodentia; family Heteromyidae; genus Dipodomys; species Dipodomys merriami. The sequence goes on from NW_027202682.1 coordinate 1,676,578, forward strand.
CTTGAGGGACAGGAGCTTCTCATTGTGTGGGATCTCCTTGGGGAAGGGGGGAGGCGGGTCCACTTCCTGTGGAAGGAAAGGCAGAATCACAGGTTTTGGGGTTTTGTCTCGCTGTGTATGTAATCTAGGCTGTCCTGGAACACTCACTCTTCCTGCCTGAGCTTCTCAGGTGCTAGGCTTACAGGCATGTGTTATCATGTCCAGTTTCTGTACTTTCTTTGGGAATGAGGAGCAAAGGGAAGAAGAAGGGACACTCATACCAGAGGCCTGCACTCTCCCAACACTTCCAGGCAGGCCGGGAAGTCACAGGAGCCTAACATCTGCCCTGGAGCACAAGCAGCAGCATCCTCTAGGGCAAAGATACGCAGTCGTCCAGATAGAAAGCAAGAGATCCAGGAACATCATGACTGAGATGGGCTTGTCTCAGGAACACAAGGGTTTTTGTTGTTGTTGTTGTTGTCAGTCGTGGGGCTTGAACTCTGGGCCTGGGTGCTGTCCCTGAGCTTCTTCAGCTCAAGGCAAGCACTCTACCACTTGAGCCACAGCATCACTTCTGGTTTTCTGGTGGTTTCTTGGAGATAAGAGTCTCATGGCCTTTCCTGCCTGGGCTGGCTTTGAACCATGATCCTCAGATCTCAGACTCCTGAGTAGCTAGGATTACAGGCGTGAGCCACCGGCACCCAGCATCACAAGATTATTTTAACACCCACAAATCTACTAGTACACAGTGCTAGGCCAACAGAGCAAAGGACAGCTTCCATGATTCCATATATGGCGGGCAGGTGAGATGCACAGCCCTCAGGCCACTGGGACAAACTGGAGTGCCACCAGAGAGGAAGTGAATTTGGGCATCCCCCAGTGTGGTAGAAGGGCCAGAGTCCACTCTGGTGTCAGAAGATATGACCAACCCTCGCTCTCCAAGGATGCCCTACCCCTCAGGGACCCCCTCCTCACCTGCGCCAGAGCCAGCCCTTTGGCCCCTGAGTCTCTCAGACCATATCCTCTTCTGCCCAGGGCTCTGTGCTCCATGATCCGTCTTCTACTACTCCTGTCCACCTCTGCTCTTCCAGCTGGCCACGCTTCCCTGGAGCAGTCTACCTCTGAAGCGTCTCTGGGGGCCCCTGCTGTCTGCCAGCCATACTGTCCCGCCACCCCCATTGCCCACTGTCCTCCATCCTCAGGTGGGGCACTGCCCTGTGAGGATGCACTTCTGTGAGGCCAGGAGTGAGGGTGCGGGCCACTCACCGGGTCCAAGAGCTCATCATCCAACTCCATGGTTTTCATTTGTCCAACTTGGAAAAAGGCAGAATGAGGCAGCTAAAAGCGGAGGAGGGGTGGTGGTGAGTGCCGCGTGGAGCCGGAGGGGCTGCGTTCTACTCCCACCCTCGAGGCCAGGCTGCTCCCACCGCCGAGCCCAACCGCGGAGGGCGGCACGGACTTTGCTCACTCTGCGCTCCGCCTTGCTGCAGCAAACTGAGGGAGGGCGCTGTCACCCCTCGGGACAAACGCAGCAGTGCCCGTGCCGGGGGGGTCTGTCTTCAGCCACCATGCCACGTACCAGTGTGGCCTTTCTGAGCCCACCCAGCCCGGGATGTGCTGCAGTGGGCCTCCAGCAGAAGGGTGAGCATGATGCAGAGCTGAGGGGTCTTAGCCACAGAGGTCTCCAAAGCACAGCGTGGGCAGGCGGGAGGCAGCGAGCCCCTTGTTGGGCTCCACCCCTGCCTGTGAGCCCAGCTGCTGGCGGGGGGGGGGGGGGGGGATGGCTGAGTGGAGGAGATGGCACCATGCGCTTCTCCTTCCCCTAGTTTCTGAGTTTTTACAAACATGATGGGGGAGGGGCTAGTTTCTGGGCTCAGAGCCACAAATGGGTGCCCCACGGCCAGTATTTTTTTTTTTTTGGTCCGGTCGTAGGGCCTGAACTCTGGGCTTGGGCACTGTCCCTCAGCTCTTCAGCTTAAGGCTAGCGCTCTACCACTTGAGCCACAGCGCCACTTCTGGCTTTTTTCTTTTTGCTTATGTGGTGCTGAGGAATCGAACCCAGGGCCTCAGGCATGCAAGGCAAGCACTCTACCACTGAGCCACCTTCCCAGCCCTCATAGCCAGTATTAAAAAGCAAAGGGCAACAGAGCAAGACTCTGTGGTCGGTCCCAGCAGCTGATCACCCAGAGCTGAGACAGTCACCTTTACCACCAGCATTTCCACTTTGAAATCTCTGAAATCCCACACATTTCCCAAACAGGGCTTCCCTCCAGACTTGGCCAGAGCCCCCCACGCACCTGTTCATGATGCAAAATGTAGCGGACACACTAGGGACCAGCCAGGTAGTGAGGGAAGACCAATCCCCTTCCCCCAAGCCAGATAAGGAACGGCACCAGTGATAGGTGGGGACACCCCAGAAGAGAACAGTCCATGCCAAATGAGGACCAGCACCACTGACAGGTGAGGACACCCCAGAAGGGAATAGCGGGCAGATCCAAGGCCTCTGAAACAGGCTCTAAGAACCTGATCTTCCCGTTCACCTGTTGCTCTGTGCCCAGGACTCCACTGAAGTTGGCAGGGTCCCCTCCAGGAGCTGGGGACAGACTGCTGGGCCTGGGAGGAGAGCAGGCACACCGAGAATGCAGGCCATTTGCACAGTCAGAGGGAAGTCCCAGTTCACGCCTGAATTCTGCCCAGGAGCCAGGGCAGCTGCTGCTTCCCTATCTGTGTATGAGCGAAGGCGCATGTGACAGGCAGCATGTCTAGCAGGCCTGCTCCCCACAGGACACTGGGGGCAGCAGCCAGTGACCCCACAGGGAGATTCTACAGCACTGGCTGCAACAGACATGTGGCAAAGTAAGGCAGGCTGATAAACACAGCACAGAGAAGCTATCAGCACCAGCTCGCAACGGCTGTCATGAGCCGGAAAAGCTAAGGACCTTGCACTGCTCCATAGCACCCAAGAACACAGACTTGCATCTGCCTGAGGCACCTCAGCAGGTTTTGAGAACCATGGGAGAGGGGTTGGCCACAGGCCGGCCAACAGCACCTGCTCACAGGAGGATGAGTCCTCGGCCAGCCTGGGAGATGCCAGGTATGCTACAGTCACACCTGGGAAAGCACGGTCTGGCAGCGGCAGGCAGAGCTGAAAATGCACTTCGGTAAAGGCCGCGGGACAGGCTGGGAGTCCTGGCCCTACCACTGACATTGCCGGCTGTGCTGCTGCTCCTGAAACAGTTTCAGTTTTGCAAAATGAAAAAAGTTCTGGAAATTTGTTGTACAACAGTAAATATCCTAGCTAGAAGTAGATGCCACAACTGTACCCTTGCTACTCCATAAAAGGACAAGTTTGAGGCTACTCTGGCCTAAGGTCACCCTGGGAAACCCAGAGGCCCTGTTTCAAAAGAAAGAGGCAGCAAGAACAGGTGTATATGTTCACTTCACCAGAACATTCTCAATGGCTGTCGGCTGAGTCTATCCAAGGCCCCTGTCAGGCTGCAGGAGGTGCCTGACCCTTTGCACTGCCCACTGGACGCAGTACAGCCTCCCTCCAGGAAACTTACTCGGTCGCTAATGGAGCCACGCATGACTGTCAAGAGTGCTAGAACAAGTCATTTGGGGGTTGCCGTTTCCCCCACTTTGTTGCTGCTCTTAACGCTGTTAGGAACAACTAGTATCTATTGAGTGCTTCCTCATAGGCACCATGCGTGGTGCGGTGCTGCATTAACTTTTGGGCAAATGACAAAACTGGCACAGTCAGGTTACAGACCCTGACGAGACCCTCGGGTACTGCTGTGCAAAGGAGTCAGGACTCCCAGCCTCCAGCTGTGCCCCCAGCTAAGGCAGGCTGAGCTTCCCCTGTGCCAGAGTGCCCAGCTTCCCCGCCCCCCCAGCCAAACGCAAAGCCAGCTCATGCACAACAGGTCTGACCTCCACACCCACCCTGTGTTCCGAACTATTGCAGAGTCTCAAACACACACACACACACTCTTTGTCCTCTGCTGTTGCTCTGCCTGCCTCAGGATCTTACACTTCTCAAGCTAAGCACCAATGTGACCTTCCATCCATCCTTGTAGGGCACTGAGCGGGTCTATGGGAAGGAATTTTTTTTTGGGGGGGTGGGGGGGTCGGTTGTGGGGCCTAAACTCTGGGCCTGAACTCTGAGCCACGACCGACAAACAACAACAAACCCCACTAGACATATTCCAAGAAGGAAAGAACTATTCAAATGAAGCGGAGTTACTTCCTACCGGCCAAGAGCATGCTCTGTGTCTTCACGGGACTGGAAGAACTAAAAGAAAGTTCTACAGGCGCAGCCTGCTTTGTGTGGTCTTACAGGTGTGTAACAGACCCACAGATGAAGGATCGTTACCGAGCAGACGGAGAGCAGCCGCAATGCCCGCAGGCCGACAGCCTGAGGCTAACTCCTGCGGACCCCGGCCCCGCGCCCGACCCCAGCCCCGCGCCCGACCCCGGCCCCGGCCCCGCGCCCGACCCCGACCCCGCGCCCGACCCCGACCCCGCGCCCGACCCCGGCCCCGCGCCCGACCCCGGCCCCGGCCCCGCGCCCGACCCCGGCCCGCACCGCAGTGGCTGACCCGTGCAGGGCTCCCGCCGCCCGGGCGCGCGCGCCGTCGGCATTCAGAGGACGGTGGACCCGAGGGGAAAGCCCGAGCCTCCCCTGGGGAAACTGCCGGGCGGCGGCCGCCGGGGCGGAGCGCGCGGGACCCTCGCCTCAGACGCCCGCGGCCTCGCCCGGCCCCCGCTCCCCTCCGGCCCCCGCGGCCTCGCCCGGCCCCCGCTCCCCTCCGGCCCCCGCGGCCTCGCCCGGCCCCCGCTCCCCTCCGGCCCCCGGCCCCCGGCCCCCGCTCCCCTCCGGCCCCCGCTCCCCTCCGGCCCCCGCGGCCTCGCCCGGCCCCCGCTCCCCTCCGGCCCCCGCGGCCTCGCCCGGCCCCCGCTCCCCTCCGGCCCCCGCGGCCTCGCCCGGCCCCCGCTCCCCTCCGGCCCCCGGCCCCCGCGGCCTCGCCCGACCCCGCTCCCCTCCGGCCCCCGGCCCCCGCGGCCTCGCCCGCGCGGCGCCCCGCTCCCCTCCGGCCCCCGCGGCCTCGCCCGGCCCCCGCTCCCCTCCGGCCCCCGGCCCCCGCGGCCTCGCCCGCGCGGCGCCCCGCTCCCCTCCGGCCCCCGCGGCCTCACCTGGCGCGCGGCCGGGCCGGCCCCGTTCAGCAGCGGCGTCCCCTCGTCGGGCCGCGCCGCCCGCCGCAGCAGCGGCGCCGCCTCGTCGTCGTCGCGGTCGCGGCCGGACCAGGACACCTTCTTGGAGACGTTGGCCATGGCCCGCGGCGGACGGACCGGCCGGCAAGCGCCCGCCGCCCCGGGTGAGTTCTCGTGACCCGCGCCGGCGATCACGTGATTCGCGCTGGCGGTCACGTGGTGGTCGGCCCGGGGCACGTGGTTGGTGACGGCGGCCGCCGAGGCCGGGCGCGCGCGAGGCCTCCTGGGAGCTGTAGTCCGCGCTTCCGCCCGGCCCAGGCCCGGGGGACGAGGCGCCCTCTCCCGGGGCCCGTCCTGCGATCCCCGTGCGGCCGGCCGCGGAGTCGCTGCAGGCCACAGCCCCGGGGTTGTAACCGCCCAGCCCCGAGGCCGAGGGACCCCGAGGCGACCCGAGGGGCACCGCGGGAAGGACGCCCGCCCGCCCTGAGCCACACCCCAGCCCCACCGACCCGCAGCAGGCGCCTCGCTCCTGAGGAGGCCGGGGTCCGAGGAGCGAGGTTCAAGGCCAGCCCCAGGAGGCCGGGGTCTGAGGAGCGAGGTTCAAGGCCAGCCCCAGGAGGCTGGGGTCTGAGGAGCAAGGTTCAAGGCCAGCCCCAGGAGGCCGAGGTCCCATGAGCGAGGTTTAAGGCCAGCCCGGGCAGGAAGAGGCCCTGCAAGACGGTCTGGCGACATTTTATAACTTCAAAACTTTCCAAATCAAAAATTTCAACATTTCAGAATTTCTGAGCACCTGATGCTCTGGAGAGAGCAAAGCCTCCTCCCCAGACCCAACCGAGAATAAAACCAAAGATAATGCAGACTAGGAAGTTCATCGGGTTTCAGTTTCCACCCTGCAGTGCTTGGTGTGACAGACCAAGAACGACATTCTTTCACAAAAGCTTGCTTTGGGGCAAGGGTGCAGTCCAGTCCCCTCCGAGGGACTGGACAAGGACTTTGCCAAGCCCCCCGCCCCTCTTTCTGCTCTGAGTCCCAGGGTTGAAAAAGGCAGGGTGCCTGGCTTGCTTAAAGGTCCCTAGGAGCAGGCAAAGAGTTGCACTGCGCGTTGAACGTTGGTCAGTTTGGTTTCAAAACTCTTGAGGCAAGTGCTCCACTGCTGGAGTTACCGTCTCCATGGCCACCAGGGTGGAGTCATTTCCTAAAGATGGCTCCATTGCTTCCTAGAGACCAGAGGCCTCAACTTGTTGTCCACCCCCTCGCCCCCTGCAATCTGAGGTGCTGGGGATTGGAACCCAGGGCTTCATGTCAGGCAGACGCCGGGGTGGAGAGAGGCAAAGGCAGCCCAGGCTCCTTGTGAGGAACCACCTGCTCACTAGAAGGCTGCTCCAGCTCATTTTGTTTTCCTTATCTGGGAACGGAACAAACTGGTTAATGGAAAACGTTGGTGGTATTAGAGGGGAAGGTGGATCATACTTCAGAATGTACACATGACCATGTTGCTCTCTCCAGTGGGGTGGTGAGTCACTCGGTGGACACATTCACACTGTCTGGCTCCCAAATCCCCACCCATCTCGGCCTCCTACTGTATTTCTGGATGCTGCCCCAGGCCCCTCCCTGACCCCCATCCAAGCCCTCACTCCGGTGTTCAGCCCCCAAAGCACCCCATACAGTAGCCACAGCTGTACTAATTGATGCCGGTATCTGCTGAACTCTTGACACTTCACAGTCTGTGGACACAGAGGCAAATGCTGCTGGGACCTCTGTAGTGTCCTGGTGCCCTCTCCCTGTCCATTGTGGGCACCTCCTGAACATAGGGAGATGGTGGAAGCAACACCCTGCTCAGGCTTTCCTTGTCTTGGATCTGAACCCCTGGGGTGGGTAGAAGGAACTCACAGTTGCTTTTATCTCTTACCTAAGTCTGAGACCAAGAATTCTGCAACTAGGGCTGGGAAGGCGGCTCAGTGGTAGAGCGCTTGCCTTGCATGCCTGAGGCCCTGGGTCCCATTCCTCAGCACCACATAAACTAAACAGAAAAAGCCGGAAGTGGCGCTGTGGCTCAAGTGGTAGAGCGCTAGCCTTGAGCTGAAGAACTGAGGGACAGCACCCAGGCCTTGAGTTCAAGCTCCACGACCGACACACACACACACACACACACACACACACACACACACACACACACACACACACACACACACACACACACACACAAATCTACAACTAGACCACCAGAGATCAACTCCTGCCTGCTTCTATGCAGGGGACCTGGCATTCCTTCAGGAATACTAAGCAGCTCACCAGTCTTTGCTCCCTCTTCAAATGCAGAATGAGAAGAAGCAAAAGAATTCCAGAAATCACGGGAGGAGGTGAAGAGGAGAAAAAGATGGAGAAGGGGGGGCTCTCAGCCCTGAGTGTATAATCCTAGGAGTCTGAGTCCAGCCTGAGCAGCGCAGAGAGACCCTGTCTCACACACAAAGGCAGGCAGAGATAGATGGCTGTCCACCGAGTTCCATGGTCCTGGGAAAGGGGAAGCCAGCAAGTGACTCAAGCGTGCACACAGCATACCTCCACAACTGTGACTCGGGACCTGCCAGCGTAGCGCGGCCAGCTGAACTTGAGCTGAAGTCCTGGAGCGCCGGTCCACGGGAGATGGGAGAGATGCTGGGGAGAGGGTGAAGGGGCATTGAGGTCTGCCACGGCGCAGCTGGGTATCGCGTCATACCAGCGGGCTGCGTCCTTGTGGGTCAGGAGAGGCAGGCATTGGTCTAACCTCTGCAGAGCGGATGCCAGCTGCATGGGGGGCCTGGGGCCCCCGGCTCTGCTAGTGTGAGGCAGAGGCCTGCTCCAGTCTACTCTCTTGCTTTCAAGATGGGAGCGGACAATGTGTGAGTTCTGGGAACCAGGCCTGTTCCCTGCCTCGAGCCCCACAGGACTCCCAAGAGTAACCTTTGGCCAAAGGCAAGACTGCCATGGCTCCCTCTGCCTCTGACGGATCTTGACGTTGGGATCTTGCCTTTGGCTGTTCTTTGGGAATCTGAGGGTCAATTTTTTTTTCAATTACATTTAACATACCTTTTCTAATTGCCAATGCATGTATTTTTTAGCCTGTCAGAATAGGGAATTCTTTTTTTAAAAAAGATGATCAAAAGACACAATACTAAGTGATGTTGAAAAATGAGGCATTTGCCAGGCATAGTTGCCAGGAATATGTTGTAATTCTAGGGCTCAGGAGACACAAGTTCAAGGACAGCCTGGACAAAAAAAAAAATCACAAGCCAGGAACAGGTTGCTCACACCTGTCATCCTAGCTACTCAGGAGGCTGAGATCTGAGGATCGCAGTTCAAAGCCAGCCTGAGCAGGAAAGTCCATGAGGCTCTTATCTCCAAGAAACCACCAGAAAACCAGAAGTGGCGCTATGGCTCAAGTGTAGAGTGCTCACATTGAGCTGAAGAGCTTAGGGACAGCACCTAAGCCCAGAGTTCAAGCCCCACGACCAAATGTGTGTGTGTGTGTGTGTGTGTGTGTGTGTGTGTGTGTGTGTGTGTGTGTGTGTGTATAATTCATCCACAAAAAGAATGAGATGCAAACATTCTACAGCATGCGGAATGTGGAAGACGTTATGCTGAGACTAGACACACAGGCCATGTGATATAGCACTGCATTTATTTGAAATATTCAAAACAAGCCGGGGCACTGGTGGCTCACGCCTGTCATCCTAGCTGTTTAGAAGGCTGAGATCTGAGGATTGTGGTTCAAAGCCAGTCCAGGCAGGAAAGTCTGTGAGAAAGCTGGAAATGGAGCTGTGGCTTCAGTGGTAGAGTACTAGCCTTGAGCAAAATATAGCTCAGGGAGAGTGCCCTGAGTTCAAGCCTGGGACCAACACACACACACACACACACACACACACACGCACACACGCACGCACGCACGCACGCACACGGAACATCCAGAAAAGGCAGACCCACAGGTAGATCTGGGGTGCCCAGGGCTAGGGGTGGCTATGACTGAAATTCTCTAGGACCAGATGTTGGTGATGTGGCCGGGCAGGTCAGCACATTTACAAAAACCTTTGAACTGTGGACTAGAAAAGCCCATTTATAGCATGAAAATTACACCTCATGAAGCTGATTTCAAAGCATTGCCTGTCTGTCTTTAATGGCAGCCCTGGCGGCCCCACCACCACAGCACGACAGGACAGGTCTGACCGGCTGCCCGCCAGGGTGCTGGGAAAGGGAAACCTCCCAGGCCCTCTCCGCAGGAGCTCGTGGGACAGCCGTCACCCAGGGGAACACTTAGGAAGTCATCTGCCAAGCAGGTCACATCCATATGAAGGCCATCTCGGCAGTGTCAAGGAGCATACGGGTTGGTCCTGGACCAGCTAGTCTGTGATCACTGCGCAGGCGCTTCAGAGGAGAGGCCTTGTCTAAGCCTAGCACTCCTGTGGGGTGTGTCCGGCCGGGGTGAACTAGTATACTGCACAGAACAAGGGAGCCAAGGTTCTTGGAGGCACAGTGTCGTGGGAATGGAAGGGTACAGTCTCTGTGAACTTGGCTGGCCCCCCCATCAGATGTTTTCCCACGCACCCCCACTACCCAAGAAGTGATCCCTGAAATGTGTGGGAGGGTCAGGGCCGGCTCCTTGCAGGGACGCCCCCGTGGGGTGCTGTCTCAAGGACAGTGCTCCAGGCAGGTGCAGCTGACCCTCCGCACAAATCCCCCGGCCCACGTGGCATTGGCTAATGTCAGAATGGCACCTGTGGGGAGCCCTCTCCCCATGGCAAGGTCTGCCACTTCCCCAGGGACCAGGGCCCGGTCCCAGATGGCCAGGCCCGCCACGCTCCCCACGAAGGCCTCGGCACCGTCAAACCCGCCCCCCACGCGGTCTTGTTCCTGGCCCACCACGAGGGACCCTCCGGGAGGGATCTCGTAGCCCACTCTGAAGCGCGAGCCCGTGGCCGCCAGCCTGCGGTCCACGTGCAGCCAGTACCTGCCCTCGGTGGACGCCCAGACCACACACACATGGTGCCACTGGCCGTCCAGCAGCGGCTGCAGCGGCAGCTCCCTGAAGGCTGGGTCTCCGATCACAAAGTGGACGGAGCCGGGGGCCAGGGAGTCCCGGCCATGCAGCACTAGCTTGTTGTCGTTGTCCTGGGTGGCGTAGGAGAGAAGGGTGCCCAGGTGGCCAGCGGCCGCGCGGACCCAGCTGCAGAAGGACAGGGCTCGCAGGGCTGTGAGGAAGCCGGGACTGAAGGAGAGCACGTTCTGTGTGGAGGCATTCGGGAAAATAAACACAGGGCCCACGTTGCAAACTAGAAAAAGAAGGGGGTGAAGAATCAGTCCCCGAACTGTTCGTGAACCCAGAATTAGCAACTCCCTGAGCTGCTGTGTCGTGTTGACCTGTAGCGACAACTTTACCTGGCCACAAGATCACCCACTCCACAGGTAGGACCTGGGAGCGAAGGCAGCCTGCCAGGAGCCCTGCATGCCTGGGTGAGCCGAGCCATCTGCCCACAGTGCCGACCGGAAGCTCCCTACCATGGGAGGAGCCTCTGCCTGACCGCCCTTCCACTCCTGAAACGAATCACCACCCACTTACCAATGGAAAGCCGCCCAGCTCCGGGCAGGAGCAGGAGGATCATGAGTTAGAAGCCAACCTGGATAAAGTGAGACCCTATCTGAGGATCGCGGTTCAAAGCCAGCCTGCGCAGGAAAGTCGTGAAAACCAGAAGTGGAGCTGTGGCTCAAGTGCTAGAGCGCTATGTTTGAGTGAAAGTGCTGACAGCACCCAGGCCCTGAGTTCAAACCCCGTGACCAACAACAACAACAACAAAAGGCTGATTGTTTAACTCAAGTGGCAGAGAAGGCAGCCCTGGGCTTGATCCCATTATAGGAGAAAACAAAAACAAAAAACCCAGCCCAGGCCCGGGTCTATTACTTTTTGTTGCTGGTGGTCAAATCCACTGTGGGTCTCACATAGCTCAGGTCAAAACCGTGGCCAGGGAGGTTTCCTCCACAGGACACAGACACACAGAGAAGAAGCGGCCTCCTCCCCCAGCCCGGGAGGGAGGTGCCCGCGGTCCCTGGCTGCGGCCCTTCCTAGAATCCTGACATAACTGTCAAACCTCTGCCTTTGTCCGGTTTCTGCTTCTGCCACATCCTGTCTTGCTGTCTTGCTTTCCGTGTCTCCTCCTTACTCTTCCTCCTCCCTGACCCTCGGTAGTGACATGGGGCCACTGGGATAATCTGGGATCATGTCCCTGTCTAAACCCATGACAGCGACCCTGAGAGACACCCTTCTGCTGTGTAAGGACCATGGTGACCTGGCCCGGCGGGAGCCTGCAGACAGGCTGTCATGTGGGAGAGGGGACACAAAGCCAGGGTCCTCTCCTCATAGCCCTTGGGGAGGAAGCTCAGGAGGAGCTGGAGGGGCAGCTGGATATCTGAGGCGGGGCATCAGGCCTGTGACACTTACTATGTCCCTGTCCCTGGGGGACCCGTGCCAGCTGAGACGGGTCCTGAGGGTGCACGAGAGACCGATGGACGCTCGGGTCAGGGAGGGCAGAGGTGTCTTCAGGGTGATTCTGGAGTGCGGAAGCCCCCGGTGTCTGCCTACCCCTCTGCAGCTGCAGGGAGCCTGGGCCTGGCTTTGCAGGCCGAGAGGGGGTCAGGGCTGAGGGGCCGTGATGGTCAGTCCGCAGATGCCCCTCGAGGACGGCCAGTCTGGCTCCCTGGCTGTGGATCTGGCGTGTCAGGCGGGCCAGTGTGGCCTGCATGGCCTGCATGTCCCGTGCCAGGCCGGCCAGGGCTTCCTGCCGCGCCTTCTGCTTGTCTGCCTCCTGTGCCCGCTGCCTTCCCTGCGCGCTCAGGGCAAGGTGCAAGGCCTGGAGCTGCGTGTCCACCTTCCGGCTTCTGCGCTGGGTCTTCCTCACCCAGCTCTTCAGGTGGGCCAGGTCCCCCCAGACTATGGCCTGGGACCTGTTGACTGCGAGAGCCGTGGCCTGGCTGTCTTCTTCCAGGCTCTGGAACCGGGCATCGATGTTGTAGGACACGTTGTAGTTGCTGGCAATGCTTTGCAGGTGTGTTAAGGTCACCTCTTGGAATCTCCAAAACTGCAAAGAGGTCACAGCAGTTATGGGTGGGGGGGAGAGGGAGACTGTTTCCGCTCATAGCAGAAGCACCTGCAGCACTGTCTGGTGACAGGGTTGATCGTGCCGTGACACCGGAGACGTGGGCAGATAAATGGCCACGGCTGGTCCTGCAGCTTCGCAGTGAGGGCGGGGGGCTCCAGGCGCACGGCGGCTGTCCTTCCCTGTGGTCAGCGGCTTGGCTGCCTAGCTTGCGGGGGGGGCAGCCGGATGGGGTATGGGCCGTGGGATCCCTTTGCTGGAATAGAAGGACACACACAGGGCCCCCGGGGCTATCTATAACCTCTGCTTTGAGATGCACTAGAACCTTCTCAGTCCCATACCTGGGGTAGTCTGGAAACCTTGGGCCCCCAAGCTCCCTGCTGCTCAGGCCTCTCAGATGCCTGGTGTAGTTTTGCAGGCCCTGCCGCAGATCATCTGACTGTACTCAGAGCCTGAGCCAGCTGGCCCTTTCCTGATGTCCAGATAGGTGAAAATGCCATTATCTGCTAGCAAAAAATCCCCCCAAACCCCAAACCCATCAAACCAAAAACAAAAAAAACCCTCATGTCCACAGAGCACCAATGCTTACAGCTGTTTCTGTAACATCCACCATTCATCTGTTGCCATTAAAAAACAAAACAAAACAAAAAACAAGCCAGGAGCTGGTAGCTCACACCTGTCATCCTAGCTACTCAGGAGGCTGAGATCTGAGGATCATGGTTCAAAGCCAGCCTGGGCAGGAAAGACCGCGAGACTCTTATCTCCAATACTACCAGAAAACTGGAAGTGGTGCTGTGGCTTAAGTGGTAGAGTGCTTGCCTTGAGCTGAAGAGCTGAGGGACAGCGCCCAGGCCCAGAGTTCAGGCCCACGACCGACAAAAAATAAAACAAAACCCAACCCAACTGCCCCAAGTGAGGCCCGCCTACCTGCTCTTCTAGTCTACGGAGCCTCTCAAAAAATGGTTTTCTTTGCCCCGCTGGGCCTGTTTCCTGAGATGAAGCCCCATGTAGATATACTAGCATGAAGACAAGGAGGAAAGACAGAGTCTTCCTCCCCGAGCAACCCATGTTGAGAGGTGTGGAAGTCCCGCAGTCTCCAACGAACGCAGGAAGCCGCGTCTCCCCACGCATCTGCCTTTCCCCCGTATCTTCTCTCTTCTCGGATGAGTGGTTTTCCTTCCTCAGCCCTGGCTGGATGTCAGCTTCTTCCTGCCACCTTAATGAAAGGCCTGTGCCTTGAGGCGCATGGGCTCTGAGAAGAACCCCGGGTTCCCAAGGAAACAAGTGTTAAAACAGAAGCAAACAGTTTATTTTGGAAAGTCATGCCACGGGGTGCATGTGAGGCCCGGTCGGGTTGGCCCAGAGACTGATGGGAGCTAATGGCTCTAACAGGAGCGCATGGACTTGCAGAAGCAAGATGGGCAACCCCACGGGGCCTGGAGCTCACTGGAGCCAGGTCCGCACTGGCCTCCGATTTGGCCATGCATGGCCTTTCTCGCTCTCTCGGAGAGGGAACTGAAATGTGATTAGGAGTTAATTTTTTTTCAAGGACTTGATTACTTTCATTTGTTGCTTGTTCTTCTGAAACAGGTCTTGCTAGAGTGTCTAGGCTGGTCTTGAACGCCTGGGCTTATGCAATCTTACCTGACTCAAGTCTCCCAAGTAGCCAGAATTACAAGGGTGTGCTGATACACAAAAACATAAAAAATTCGCACATTCATGGGATCATAATGTTTTAATATTTGAATACACTGTGTAATATTCAAATCAGGTTAAACATAGCTGTCTTCTCTTTTTTTTTTTTTTGCCAGTCCTGGGGCTTGAACTCAGGGCCTGGGCACTCCCTCTGAGCTTCTTTTTGCTCAAGGCTAGCACTCTACCACTTGAGCCACAGTGCCACTTCCAGCCTTTTCTGTGTATGTGGTACTGAGGAATTGAACCTGGGGCTTCATGCATACTAGGTAAGCACTCTGCCACTGAGCCACCTTCCCAGCCCCCTAAGTTCTCTTTAGATGTAGGCTGTGCAGTGGGGTGAAAGCTGATTCTGAGGGAGATTTGTGAAGTCCTGAGCCTGGGACCTGTAAACACGAGTTTGTGTAGACAAAGTGTCTTTGCAGAGCTGCAGATGGATTATCCAGATGGGTCCTGAGTCCCAACAGGCAAGCGTCCTTGACTCAGATGGCAAGAGGACCCAGAGCGGATGTTCCTGCAGAGATGGTGGTGGAGAAGGGAATGAGTTGCCACGAAAAGCACCTGGAGCCCCCAGAAGCTGGACAAGAACAAAGATGGGCCCTCCCCAGACCTCCATGACCGTGGAAGGGTAATGTTACTTGTTAGAGGGTCCTGGTTTGTGGTAATAAAACAACCCAGTAAAGTGTCCCCGACCAGATATCCGTCCTCCCCAGGACTGATGAGCCCAGAGCACCAGGCCAAGGGGTAGGCCACTGACCCACAGCTCGGCCTGGCTCATGGAAGGGATGGAGCCTGTCCTGGGGAACCACTGGCTCCTCAAGGCCCAAGATGGAGGAGCAGGCCTTAGGCTTTCTGAACAAGGATGGTTTCCATTTAAAACTGTTCATCCAGAGCAAGGCACCGGTGGCTCACGCCTGTCATCCTAGCTACTCAGGAGGCTGAGCTCTGAAGATCATGGTTCAAAGCCAGCCCGGGCAGAGCCCCAGCCACGAGGGAGGCCCAACGTCTCGAGACACAGTCACGCCCCCCCCGCCCCCGCCCCCAGGACCAACTGCTGCGGATCAGCCGACAGCAGGAGTTCACGCCCACCGCCAGACTCCAAGGTAAAACCACGCCCACACGGCCACAGACCACGCCCCACAGGGCCACGCCCACAGAGGAAAGCCGTCTTCTGCGCAGGCGCAGACCCAGTCGCTGCCGTCGCACAACTAATTCGTCAGGCGCGGCTGGCGCGTTCCGGCCCACAGCCTTTAAACACCCGCGGCAGCCGCCTCGGCCGGGAGACTCCAACTCGCGGCTGCTGGCCGGTCCTGACGGACTGAGCAGTTCTCCCGGGGCCGCGGCGCTGTGGCGAATCGGCGGTGACGAATCCAAGGCGGGGAGTCGGCGGCACCCGGGATCCCGGGGCGCAGCGACGGCTCCGGAGCCCGGGGCAGGCGGGGGCCAGGTCGGCGGCGGGGCCGGGGCCCGGGGCAGGCGGGGGCCAGGGCGGGGGCGGGGCCGGGGCCCGGGGCAGGCGGGGGCCAGGGCGGGGGCGGGGCCGGGGCCCGGGGCAGGCGGGGGCCAGGGCGGGGGCGGGGCCGGGGCCCGGGGGTGACGGGGGCCAGGGCGGGGGCGGGGCCGGGGCCCGGGGGTGGCGGGGGCCAGGTCGGGGGTCGGGCTGGGTCGGAACCAGGCTGGTGATGGTGGGGGGCCCGGTCGGGGGCGGGGCCGGGGCCTGGGCCTGGGGGTGGCGGGGCCAGGGCGGGGGCGGGGCCGGGGTCCGGTGGTGGGGGGGGGGGGCCCAGGTCGGTGCCCAGGAGGTGGGGGCTGTGAAGCCCAGGCCTGGCAGGATCCGGGAGGGAGGGGGATGAGGAGGCCGGGACGGGAAGGCCAAGGCCGAGGTGAGCTCTGGGCGAGGAGCCTGGGAGGAGGGACTGGCCTCCCCACCTCGGCTGACCTCTGGCCTTCCTGTGACCCTCAGGCTCGCCCTGCAGGATGGACCCTGAGCTGTCTGCCGTCCGCATCTCCGTCCGAGAAGCCATTCACACCCTGTCCTCTTCTGAGGATGGGGTTCACATCCTGTCCACCCTGGGTGCCCTGAAGCGGTATCTGGGTGAGGCGGGCGACCCAGCCCTTGGCAGAGAGAAAGAAGAGTTTGCCACTATACACTTCTCGGCTTTCCTCAGATGTCTGTTCAGCAAGCTGAGCCCCAGCTGGTTGGAGCTGACCCCAGATGGCCAGCTGGAGCAGATCTGGGGAAGCTTCTTCCTGGAGGGCCCTGCTGACCAGGCCTTCCTGGTGATCATGGAGGCCATCGAGGGCACTGCCGGGTGAGGGGCAGGGGCGTGGCCCAGGAGCGGTTGGTTACGGTGAAAACCCGGCAGCTGCATGGGCCTCTCAGCCCTCACAGTAGGGTGTCCTGGAAGGCGTGAAAAGAGGACTGAGAACTGTCCTTTCACAGCTGGACCCTGGTGTCCATTTCTTCCCGGGGAAGGCCCTTGCCTCCCCTCTCCGCTGCCTGGGCGAGCAGGGCTCGCATCACTGGTGCAGGCAGCGAGTCCGCTCCAGCGGCAGCAGCACAGCTGGCGCCTGCTGACCTCGCTCAGGGCAGCGTGGCCTAGCTGCTGTAGGCACGCCACAGACACCAGTCCCAGGCGGTTTCCAGGTTGGCCGTCAGGTCACATGCCGTTCCTTGTGAGGACACTCTGAGCGGCACTCACATCCCACCACCAGTATCCGCTCGTTCAGAACAGGAGTTTTCCTTCAGCTCATGAGTCAGGACACCGATGTCGCCTGCGTGCTAAGGGCTGTGGGAGGCGGGGGAGGAGAGGCTCGGGGGCTTCTAACACACCTGCACTGTTCAGCCCCAGCTTCCGTCTGATGAAGATGGCGCAGCTGCTGGCCAGGTTCCTCAGCGAGGGCAGGGTGGCAGCTCTGATAGAAGAGCAGTGTCGGCCACGGACGCAGCCCAGCTTCCCGCTCCTCCAGGAGACACTGCTCAACAGGGTGGTGGGCCTGCCTGACCTCCTGGGCAACCGCCTGCAGCGGGACAACCTGGCTCCCTTCTTCCCCCAGAGCTACTTCCCTCTGCTGGGGGAGGAGGTGGCCCGGGCCCTGCGGGCTGCCGTGGACACCCTCCGAGGTGAGTGCTCCACCGTCTTAGCTGTCATCCCCTCCTCCATCCCATCTAAGGAGGGTTTGATGGCTTGTGGGGACTTTGGGGTCCTGGTGACACGATCAGGTTAGGCACCGGGGCTTCATCATGGGGGCAGGGGGGGATCCTGAATTCCCTTAGTCCTTGGTTGGATACTGGGCAAAGCCACCAAGCTGGGGCCTGTTCTATGCCTGTCCTTTGAGCTGAACTGCACTGCACAAGGGACTTGTCCTTGTTGGCTGTGCCTGTGCTGGGCGTCCACACCGTGTTGAGGTCTTTGGGTCTGAGGCGAATGTTGAGGCTGACTTCGACCCCTCCAAGTCACCCAGAAATCCAGCATAGCCCATGGAGTGTCAGAGGTTAGCTCTATAGGCGTGTTCAAGAGTAAGGTGGGAGTAGGAGCCACTGAGTTCCATGAGGACGTGGCTGTCACACTCATGCCAGCAGGGTGCCAGCAGGGTAGACGTGTCAGAACCTTTGCCGACTCCTGCAACATGGCCTATTTTTTTTTTTTTTTTTTTTTTTGGAGGGGGGTAGTAGTGGGGCTGGAAATTTGGGACCTCTTGTTACATTTGCTTATTCATGGTTGGTACTCTACTACTGAGCCATGCTTCCAGCCCAACCTTTGTTTTTAAATGTGACAGTACTGGGGCTTGAATTCAGGGTTGATATTGCCCTTTATCTTTTTTTTTTTTTTTTTTGGTCAATCATGGGGCTTGAACTCTGGGCCTGGGCGCTGTCCCTCAGCTTTTCAGCTCAAGGCTAGCGCTCTACCATTTGAGCTACAGTGCCCTTTCAGTTTTCTTCTGGGTTATTGGAGATAAGAGTTTCATGGACTTTCCTGCCCGGGCTGGCTTTGAACCATGATCCTCAGATCTCAGCCTCCTGAGTAGCTAGGATTACAGGCTTGAGCCACCGGTGCCCAGCCCCCTTATCTTTTTTGCTCAAGGCTGGTGGTGTATTACTTGAGCCACAGCTCCACTTTTGGCTTTTTGATGGCTAATTGGAGATATGAGCTGCTCACAACACTTTTTTTTTGGCCAGTCCTGGGGCTTGAACTCAGGGCCTGGGCACTGTCTTTGCTCAAGACTAGCACTCTACCACTTGAGCCCCAGTGCCACTTCTGGCTTTTTCTGTGTATGTGGTGCTGAGGAATTGGACTCAGGGCTTCATGCAAGCTAGGCAAGCACTCTACCGTTAAGCCACATTTCTAGTCCTCTCATAGATGTTTCTGCCCAGACACTTCTGTCCAGGCTGGCTTTGAACCATGATCTCCGATACCAGCCTCCTGAGTAGCTAGGATCACAGACATGAGCCCTGGCTCATGAGCCCAGGTCTCTCCTTGTTCTCGATCTTCTCATGGCTCCTCTTTCACTGATGAGCAAGTTCTTTACTTTTTCGTGAGTGGTGGCAGCTGCTCCAGTGTCCACCACCAGGCCGCAGTTCTGTAGTGGGCCTGTGACTGAGTCCCCTCTCAGTACCTGCTTTTCCTTGGTGACTTTCTGCCCATTTTCACGTGGCAGGCATTTAGTGATGGCTAGGTGGGCTGATTGGCATGGGTGAAGCTTTGGCATTTTCTGAGTGCCATTCCCCGTCTAGATCTTGGCTGGCAGGAGACTGGCTTGTTCTTGTACACCTGTTCTGAGTGGAGCAGTGTTCTCACAAAAAGGAGCCACTTCTTGGCTTCCTTACGGCCGTCGCGCCTTCACAGTCAGTCTTGTTTTCTGTCTCAGAGGGCCAGGACTGTTGTGTCTCCTTCGTGTCTCGAGTCCTGGGGAAGGTCTGCATCCAGGGCAGGCAGAGTGAGTGGCACCCATTCCCCTCGCACCTTTCCTTGGGGGTGGGGGGTATGGGAGTGGGTGTGGGGGGTAGTCTGGTGTCACTGTGCATCCCCACAGTCTTGTCCTCAGTGGACCCCTTGTGGTGTCCACTCTGAGTCCTGGCTGTGCTGTGAGCCCGTGGCCCCCTGGCCGGGCACAGCTCCTGAGGCCCAGGCTTGTGTCTCCTCAGAGGAAATCCTGGGCGTGCTGGTGCCCCGGCTGACGGCGCTCACCCAGGACAGCTGTCTGTGGCAGCGGGTCTGCTGGCGCCTGGTGGAGCAGGTGCCTGATCGGGCCATGGAGGCTGTGTTGACTGGGCTCATGGAGGCTGCGCCGGGGTAAGCTGCTAGGTGCCCCTCTGAGTTAGTGTTTCTCTGGGGCGCGGGTGGGGAGCCCACTGAGGCCACTGTCTATGTGCCCTCCACCCTGGTTGTGCTTGTGGGGTGCGAGGGCTGGCTCTTCCTCAGCATCGGTGTTTCTAGATAGCCACTGGTTGCACAAGTGCAGGTCCTTATGCTTTTCACAGCCTAGCTGCCCCCCCTCCACCCCGAGTCTATGCCCAAGTAGACCCCCAACCTCTGACAGGCCTCCCAACTCTGCCCAAGTAGACCCCCAACCTCTGACAGGCCTCCCAACTCTATGCCCAAGTAGACCCCCAACCTCTGACAGGCCTCCCAACTCTGCCCAAGTAGACCCCCAACCTCTGCAGTCCACAGGATTTTTCAGTCCCAGGGCCCTTGGCGTTTCCTGGTGAGAAGAACACAGATGGGAGAGTGCCTTTCCTACACTCCTCCAAGGACGGCTGTGACCCAGCCCCTCCCGTCCCTACCCACAGGCCTGAAGTCCTGTCTCGACTTCTGGGGAACCTAGTGGTGAAGAATAAGAAGGCCCAGTTTGTGCTGACCCAGAAGCTTCTGTTCCTGCAGTACCGGCACACGGTGAGAAAGCAAGCAGGGCGTGTGCTGCCCTGAGCACTGGAAGAACTCTACCAGAAACGGAGTTGGCTGGGAATGGGCTTTGGTGGGCAAGAGCCTGCCTGCTTGTCCTGCATGAGACCTGGCGTTCCATGCCAGCGCCACATGCACAAACCCCCCCCCCCCGAAGGGTCGGTGAAGTGGGGGCACTTCCCTCCCTACTGACAGGCTGCTGTGACCCGGGCACTGGGCACCAGGCAGGCGTTCCACAGGTCCCTGGCCCTCCTTCCGGCCCAGGAGGTGCCCTTGCCAGCTCTGTTCCGTGATGCCAGGATGTGGCTGCCACCGTCCTTGTGGCCCAGCGTCCAGCGTCCAGCTCAGGGTGCCAGCATGTCGGCATCAGGTGTCAAGAGCGGGACAGTGGGGCTGGTTTCTTAGTGATTACTGTGAGCTGAACTCTGTCTTGGGTGTGCCACCTGCCTCACAGCCATCACCCTCTGCGAGGGGGCCCGCGCTGCACGCGAAGCCAGCAGTGCACTGCCTCACCAGGAGCTGCTGGGCCCTGGGGGCAGGCCAGGGCTGCAGGGGTCTGCAGCAGACCTATTGAGCACGCGAGAGCAGCGCCCTGGAGGAGGCCTGGCCAGGCCCAGCGGAGCAGCCTCCGAGTGAGCCATCAGGAGGGTGGGCCAGGCTGACCTGAGCTGGTACTGGGTCTCTCTTGTGGCAACGGCAGGAGGCAGGGAGCTGAAAAGGCCAACTAGGCTGCTGGCAGACCTGAGCAGGGGTGTGCCGAGTGGGCTGTGGGCCCGGTAGTCATTCTGGCTCTTGTGAGGACTGAAGTGGAGCCACGGTGGAGCTGCAACTCAGTCCCCCACTGGCTGCGTGGCGGGCAGCTGGGGACAGCGGCCTACACTGGCAGCCAGGTACCACTCTGCATAGAGCAGGAGGGAAGCCCTGAGCTCTTCATAGCTCAGCTGCTGGCCAAGGGGCGGTGGGCAAGTGCAGTCCCGAGTAGATGGAGAGCCAGAGCTGCCCCACCCAACCCCGTGAGGGGGTATCGGAGCCCCTCGCCCCACAGTCCCAACGGGACGGCCACAAAGCAAGAACTGCAGGTGCCAGCGTGGACGTCAGGTGCCCTTTCCTGGGTGAAAGAGCAGCTGCTCAATGAGCGGCCCGAGGCCAGGTCAGCACCCAGTGAGGCTGGCAGCCTAGAGCCGAGCGTGGCCAATGGCGGCCATCAGAGCAGGTGTTGGAGTTGGTGGCAGGATTCTCGTCCCCACCAGTGCCGTCAGTGAAGCGCAGGGGAAGGAGAAGTGGGAGTTGGGAGTCAAGGAATTGAATTTCATAGTTCTGCTCACGGAAGAAGGCCAAAGAGTAAGGAGAAAGCTGCCCCTCGGTGTGTCCCGCTGGCATGGGAAACACACCGGGGTGTGGGGCCACAGGCAGGCTGGGATCCCAAGTGCAGTGCTGAGTGACTTCCGCTCTGCGAGCCGGAACTCGGGCCAGCTACTCCATCGCTAAGCGTGTGCTCCAGCCTGGAAGACACGGACAACTGCCTTAGAAACACTAGGTGGCAGGGAGAGCGTGTTCTCTGCGGTGACAGTGCGGGCTTTTGCCGCAGACGCCCATGCTGCAGAGCCTGCTGGGGTACCTGGCCGCGGACAGCCAGCGGCGGCCGCTCCTCGTCCAGGTAAGGGCCGCCTTTCATCTCATCCCCAGGGTGCCCGGGCTGTCCTCGGGTGGGGAGGGCGGGTCTAGCTTTGCGTGTGCCGGAGCCCCCTGCAGTGGCTGGACAGCCAGCCACGCGCGGTCCTGAGCCGTGGCAGAGTGGCTGCCTGACCAGGCAGGACCACACCACCCACAGGCACTGAAGGAGCTGCTGGAGACGTGGGGCAGCGGCAGCGCCGTCCAGCACGCGCCCCTGGCTCAACAGCGCTACATCAGCACAGCCATCCTCATCTGCCTGGCACACCTCGGGGAGCCGGAGCTGCAGGACAGGCGGGACGGTGAGCGTGCGGCACGCGTGGCCCGGGCGCCGCCTTGCCGTGGGCGCCCCCAGGAGCGCTCAGGGCTCATGTCTGCTGCTTCCAGAACTGCTGGCCAGCATGATGGCGGGGGTGAGGTGCCACTTGGACAGCAGCCTGCCTGCCGTGCGCCGCCTGGGCATGGTCGTGGCCGAAGCCCTCAGCTCCCGCACCCACCCCGAGGGGCCCGCCCTCAAGTTCCAGGTAGGCGGGGCCGGCCTCCTGGGGGCTGGGGTGTTGGCGCACGGGGGCTGCGCCGGATTCATCACAGACGTCCTCCAGACGGGCGGGGGAAGAGCCTGTCTTGTTGCCCGGGGCTGCTGGGAGGCCTGGCCAAGCTGGCGACAGGTCGCTCTGAGCAGGTGGCTTGCTTCTGCTGCCTGCTGTGCCAGCGGTTACCGCTGGGCCTGACCTGCATGGTCCCTGACCGCGCCCTGCCTAGTCTCACGGTGCCGGCCCAAGTTCCCTTGTCTGCTGAGCCCCTGGGATGCCCTTGGGGCATGGCACCGCGGCCATCCTCAGCTCCTCGCAGGGGAGATGAACCAGCTCAGCATGGCCAGGCTCCATGGGGTTGGACAGACTGGGGAGGCCAGGCTGCGGCTGTCCCTCGGGGGCATGCGCCTCTGTGGGCAATGCTGACCCTGGCACATCTGCGCTTGCAGTATGAAGACGATGACGAGGTGAGCCGTGAGATGCTGGCCTTGGCCACCCCCCAGCCTCTGGGGGACAGCCCCCAGGCGAGGTGAGGGCCCCCGCATTCCTGGTCTGAAGCTCCCTCTGGGAAGTCGGTGGCCTGGGTGGAAGTCAGGGATGATGTGGGTGGGTGTGGCAGAAGCCTCACCACAGACGCCGGCCGAGGCTCCCACGGGCGGCCCCCGATCACTTCGCTGTCCTTCCCTAGAGACCCATCCCTGGCTCCTCCGGCTGCAGAGACCCCTGCAGAGATTGCCGGAGATGGTGCCCAGTCCCCAGGTCTGCCACAGGGCTCCGGCTCGGAGCTGGACAGGTAGGGCAGGGCCCCTGGAGAGTGGGGTGAGTGAGCGAGCGGTCTGGGCAGGGGGTGCCCTGCGGGGCTCCTGTGCTCCCGGCGCCTCCGCTCTTGCTTTCAGCCCGAGCATCCTGTCCCCGCTCTGATTCTTGCAGCCCTTGCTGGTTGCCTTTCCTGGAGTCCTGGGGGAATCTCAGCATCTTCAGGATTTGTCCCTGGAGAGTGGGAGTCTGCTCCCTGGGGACAGGTGCTTCTGCCGTCTGCTCTGTGTCCACAGTGACGATGAGTTCGTCCCCTATGACATGTCACAGGACAAGGTGCTGAAGAGCAGCAAGGTGCCCCTGTATGTTCGAGACTGTGTGGAAGGTGGGTTTTGGCTGGGGTCCCACGTGGGCCTCACTGTGGCTTTGGCCGAGGGGTGGCTGAGCCCGCCTATCCTCATGGCCGTCCTGACCGCCCGGGCCCACCGGCCCCGGGGCTGAGGCGGGCCTGCCTGGTTCTCTGCAGTCCTGGCCGCGTCGGAGGACCCGGAGTGCTGGGAGGCCGCGCTGCAGGCCCTTGAGGGCCTGGTCCACAGGAGCCCTGAGGCCACTCGGGAGGTGAGCAGGAGGGACTGGGCCACGTGGTGACAGCTCTCCTGGAAGGGAGCCTGCCTCATCAGAGCCCTGCTGAGCGGGTGGCGGGGGGCGGCCCGGGCCGCGTGGGCAGTGGCTGGCTGGGGCCGTGGGCCCCTGACCCCACCCCTTGGCTCTGTGCCAGGTGAGTGTGGAGCTGGCCAGGGTGCTGCTGCACCTGGAGGACAGGACCTGCCTGGTGGGATTCGAGAGACTGCGCCAAAGAGCCCTGGTGCTGGTCACGGTCACGGACCCCGCCCGGGTGAGTCCCCGCACAGTGACGCAGCCAGGGCAGCCGGTGGGGAGCACGGCGCAGGCGCTGTCCCGTGCCCTGCAGCAGCCTCGGGAGGCCGGGCCCATGGCGGTCTCTCTTCTCATGGCTTAGGTAGCAGAGTATCTGACCTCACAATTCTACGCTCTGAACTACAGCCTCCGGCAGCGCATGGACATCCTGGACGTAAGTGCCCTGGCCCTCTCGGTCCCAAGCTGCCCCAAGATAGGGAGCCCCAGATCCTTGCAGAGAGTGATCAAGGTCCCCCCCAGGGCTCTGATGGCCGCGGAGCTGACGTGTAGAAGGTCCTTCCGCAGAGCTGTGGCACCGCCCTGTGTCTTCTCCTCTAGGTCCTGGTTCTGGCAGCCCAGGAGCTGTCCCGGCCAGGGCGCCTCCAGAGGCCTGGCTGTTACGGCTTCCCCGGTCCTGGTCCCCAGAGCTTGCCAGCGGTGGCCACCCCTCAGCCTGGCAGCGCTGCGGCTCCTGACTGGCGCGTGGTTGTGGAAGAGCGGATCAGGAGCAAGACCCGGCGGTTCTCCAAGGTCAGCCGAGCTGGACTGCATGAGGGGGTGGCAGGGTGAGCAGTCAGGTGCTCCCAGGGTCCGTGTGCACCAGGGGGCGGCTCCTGTGCTGGTGAGGCAAGTCAAAATGGGAGTTGGAGTAGCCCATCAGAAGCCAGCCAGTGGCCGCCGTGTGGCTGGGCTTCCCGGCCAGCGGTGATCTTACCCTACCCCACATGTCGGCAGTATCGAGACAGTCTGGGTTTCCACAGGGCTGACCGAGAGCCTGGGGGCTGTTCAGCATCACAGTGCCGAGAAGTCCCACCGTGAGGACCAGGCGTGGTGAATGTGGGATGTCCGGGGCCGGAGCAGGCCGGTGCCGGACCCTGCAGCCTCCAGCTGAGGTGACCTGTGGGACATAGCGGCCACCTTAAAAAATTTTTTTTTGCCAATCCTAGGGCTTGAAGTGAGGGTCTGGGCGCTGTCTCTGAGCCTCTTTTGTGCTCAAGGCTAGCACTCTACTTGAGCCACAGGGCTACTTCCAGCTTTTTCTGAGTTGTTTACTGGAGATGAGTCTCACAGATTTTCTGCCAGGGCTGGTTTCAAACCACAATCCTCAGATCTTAGTCTCCTTAGGAAGTAGGTTACAGGCATGAGCCACTGGCCCGTCTTGGCGTGGCCATCTGATGGGACCGTGTGTGTCTGGCAGGGTTCTTCCCGGCAGAGGCTGCCAAGTGGCCCCAACGACTTCAACTCTGTGGCTGGGTGCTTCTTCTTTCCCCTCATTCAGCGCTTTGACCGGTGAGCGGGTTTTCTGGGGCCCTGAATGCAGTGTGCACACGGTGCTGCAGGGTAGAATCTGAGATGGGGTTTTGCACAGAAATGTGTTGTGAGCATGTCTGGAAGGGCCCTCTGCTGGGGAGCGTGTGGTGAGGGTATTGGTCATCCATCGCTCTCTTCCTGTCTCGGGCTCAGGGTTCTGTTGTGTTAACACGGAGCCTGCCTGGCACCGCCCACTTCCCGCCACTCCTTCCATCTCCGAGTTGGGCTCCACCCCTTACTCAGGCTGAGAGCTGGGGTGACAGTAGGGGTTACACTCCTGACTCAGGGCCCGGCTTGTACTGTGTGGGTCAGAGTAGGCAATACAAGAGGGGGTGTCTCCTGCAGTAGCCCAGGAATTCAGGCAGCCAGCCCTGAAGTCCTGATGCTGCCTTTCCTCTCTTCTGTATTGTAGACCGCTGGTGACCTTTGACCTTTTGGGAGATGACCAGCTGGTTCTTGGAAGACTAATCCATACCTTAGGGGCCTTGATGTACCTGGCTGTGAACACCACGGTGAGCAGAGGCATGGGAACCAGAGGCGTCTGAGGAGCGTGGGAGCAACCACCCAGCCCCTGCCACATGTCCGTCTGTCTCCCTGTCTCCATCCCTGGGCTGGACGGTGGTCAGGTCACGGGTGGGAAGCGCTGTGTACCCGAGTCCATGCCCACCTGCCCCTGCTCTGGTGTCAGGTGGCTGCATCCATGGGGAAAGCCCTGCTGGAGTTCGTGTGGGCCCTTCGCTTCCACGTCGACACGTGAGTGCCTGTGGGGGTGAGGGCGGCCATGTTTCTGGGGAAACGGGCCTGGCACCTCCCAAACACGAGATGGGCTGAGCAGGGGGCTAAGGGGGCTGGGCTGAGTGCGGGTACTTGGGGTGTCTGTTGGACTCGGGAGCAGCGTGCAGTCTGTCCTCTGCTTCCTCTTACCACACTACGCCTCCCCTTCTCTACCCCGTGCCGGTAGCTACGTGCGCCAGGGCTTGCTGTCGGCTGTGGCCTCCGTTCTCCTCAGTGTGCCGGCGGAGAGGCTGCTGGGAGACCTGCCGGAGGAGCTTCTGGAAGCCAGGTCCTGGCTGGCTGGTGCGTGTGCCGGTGATCACCAGGGGTCACTCGGGTGACTGCAGCAGCTGGGGGAACAGTAGAGGGTCTGGAAAAGGAACTCTGCACGTGGCTCTATCGCCTGGCCCGGTCTGCAGCTCTCAGGGAGGAGGGGGATGGGTGGTGATGGACAGTGGAGGAGGGTGGTGGACGGTGGCAGAGGGAGGAGGAGGGTGGTGGATGGGAACGGGTGGTGGGTGGTGGTGCGGGGCATCTTAAAGCAAAGGCACAGGGCAGTCCCTCAGTGCCACCTGTCTTGCTCTTCCCTCCTCCCTCGGCAGATGTGGCTGAGAAGGACGTGGATGAGGACTGCAGGAAGATGGCGGTGAGGGCTCTGCTGCTTTTGGAAAGACTCAAAGACTCGCTCCTCCCTGCTTCCTCCCCCTAGTCCTGCAGTGTCCCGTCCACAGGGAGAGGGGATGGGTGGCCTCCGAGGAGGGCCTGAGGCAGTGGCTTGGGAGCGTGCCTGGCCTGGAGGGCCGTGCTGGGCAGCGTGCAGCCCGCAGCCCCTTCCCGGCCCTGCTGTCAGTCGAGGAGGCTTGTGTTCAGCTGACAGGAGGGCTCTGTGCGGTCCCTGCCCCACTGATGGGCTGTGTGTGGGGGGCTCTGGGCCAGGGCAGCCCTTCCTCCAAGGGGCAGGGTGGATGGGGTCTAGCTGGCTCCCCGGGAGGGCTCCACCATACTCCTTCAGGGTGTCGGGCAGCAAAGCAGTCGGGTTGGCCCTCTGGTCCCATAGCGCGGGGCTTCTCAGCACTAGGTCCCGGAAAATAAACAGGGTAGCAGGCGATAACGCCATCTTCCTCTGTTTTTCACATGCCTCATGAGGGCAGCCACGATGGGAGACAGGAAGGGGCCCGGGCCTCTGGGAAAATACTTTATTGGAGTCATAGCCACTGAGGCGGGCCCGGAGGCAGAAGAGCATGGACATCAGAGCATAGGCCTGGGGCCCTGCCAGGGGCTGTCTGTGCCAACTTGGGCAGTTAGCAGAAAGGGGCATCTACTAGCCTCAAGTAGCCACAAGGACACAAAGCTCTAGAAGCTAGACTCCACCATCTGTGGTTGGGGGAACATAGGAACGAGGAGTCCAACTCTCCTGAAAGGAGCTAAATGGCATCCTAGGAGCCCCCAGGAGCCGGGCACGCAGAGGCGGCTTGCCCTCCATCCTCGAGGCCTGGACACGGGGCAGGCCCACAGCACACCGCCTCCCAGGCGTGGCCCTGCCCCTGCCACTACCCCATTTATGTGCGGCTCGCACCGGGGAGCAGGGCCTCAGGGCTCACTCTCCACCTCCTCCACCACTTCCTCGTCCACCTCCTTGTGGTCCTCCATGCTGTTGTGGCGGATCCGCTCAGGCATGATGCGGGACAGCGGGAGGCCCAGGGCCTGGTGCACGGCGTCCACCGTGCGCTGGTCCACATAGTAGGACATATTGGCGGAAGGAAGTCTCTTCCGCATCTCCTCAAGGTACTTGTAGGCCTAGGGCAGAGATCATGAGTCACGTGAATGCCTAATGGTCATGAGGGCCGGGGATTGTGGGAGCCCCCATCCCCTCACAGTAAGGAGGTGTCCTAAACCCCCGTCGCCCGACGCTCTGCCCTGGGGTAGGGACAGCCTCGCAGCTTCCCGCTGCGCGGAGGCTGCTCAGCACTGACAAGGGCCACTGGGTTCCTCGTGGCACATGTCTTGAGCTCTGGGCTGCTAACACTAAGCTGTGATGGGTATAAACAGCTGAGCCCCAGACCCGAGGCCTGCGGCAGCCTGGCACAAGCCTGCCAGGGGGAGGCAGACTATTCATCCACACTGAGACACCTGCTTGTTGGAGAGGAGGGCTTCGCTGGCCTGGAACTAAAGTCTCCTGCGTGGTGGGCCTTGAGTGTACACTAGAACGCAACCTGCACAGATCGCCAGAGATCAGTATAAAATGTGAGTGGCTTTGTGCCATTAAAAAAGCCATCAGCCCGTATCCCTAGCTGTCTGTCAATGGAGAGCTGGCATGAACCTCCAGGAATGAAGATGCCTCCCTGGGCACTTAACGGTTGCCTGTGTGTGTCAGCACACTGCTGGGCACAGAACAAGCTCGGGCCCGGGAATGCCAGGGTGCAGAGGCTGGCGCCCGTGTGCCCTGAACACAACCAGGCCTGGGAAGATGCCACGCCAGAGATCAAAGGACCAAGTGTGGGATGAGGAGTTGGGTGGCAGCAGCAGCAGAGCAGACGCTGGAAGGAAAGCTGGTGAACTTGGAAGGGGAGGAGCAGCAACTGCCCCACGTGAGAACAGAGCGGGGAGGAAGGGAGTCAGAGGTGTGGCTGCGAGGGGAGGTGGAGGAGGAACAGAGCACAGCACACTTCCTCACTGTGTGAAGGAAACAGTTACACGTCCTACCAGACAGAGATGGATCCACACCAAGTGATGTGTGCAAGTGGGGCTGCGGTGGACAGCATGACCACACAAGCTGGAGCAAGGGGGAGCGGCGCTGTGGGCAGCTGCCGTGGTCTGGGGTGACTGCGGGAGCCTGTCACCTCCAGGACAGCAGGATGGACAGGCTGCCAACAGTGACTGAGCTACGGGGCACCGGGGCACCGAGCTGCGGGGAGCCGGGGAAGCAGGGGCCTCACCATCTGGTGCTCCTGCCTGTGCACGTGGTGCTCCACCAGGAAGCCATAGACATCGCCGATGCGGATAGTGCTGTCCAGGTCTGGCTCCTCCAGGAGCAGCTCGCACTGCCTCACCGACTCCTTGGGGTCCTCCGTGTAGTTCCTGCCAGCAGACCAGAGAGGTCTGAGCTGGGGCACACACAGCCAGAGGCCGGCTGGCTCCTGTCCTGCAGAAGCAGCCCCGGGCAGTGGCCAGTGACAGGTTCTGGAGTTGTTATTCCACTAATTCCTTATCTATTAGTTGATTCACAGGTGGGGCTGGGAAGCTGGCTCAGTGGTAGAGTGCTTGCCCCCCATGCATGAGGCCCTGGGTTTGATTCTTCAGTACCACATAAGCAGAAAAAAGCCGGAAGTGGTGCTGGGGTTCAAGTGGTAGAGCGCCTTGAGCTGAAGAGCTGAGGGACAGCGCCCAGGCCCAGAGTTCAGCCTCCACAAACGACAACAACCCCCACCCCAAAAGAAAAAAAACAACACCCCAAAACCAAAAAACAAATACTGGTGATGGCAGAGCCAAGTCCTTGTCCCAAGCCAAAGTCTCCTAACCTAGTCCCAGGGAACATTCCAGAAGAAGCCCACAGAGGGACGTGTGCCATCTCCAAGGCAGTTTGGAGGAGCAGAGCACAGGTCAGCCCGTGTGCCAGGTGCAGGGGTTTCAGGGCGGGGCGTAACTGCGCGGCCACTACGGCAGGCCCTGGCTCCGTAGTCTTGGCAGACAGTGACCCGTCCAGAGTGGACAATGAGCTGTGACGGGGTCAGGGCCCATCAGCCAACCTGGCCACTAGCCCAGAGCCTTGCCTGCCTTAGCGCTGAGCGCTGCAGGGCTGTCTCCCCGGCCCCTTGTCCTGCACCCTGTTCTTGGTTAATGAGTCCAGGCTGGGAGAAGACAGTCTTCCTGAAGCCCACTGTGTCCGCGCAGTCCACAGCCTTCCCGGAGCCCACTGTTGTGTCTGCTGCAGTCCACAGCTACAGGATTTTTTTTTTTTTTTTTTTGGGTCTGGTCGTGGGGCCTGAACTCTGGGCCTGGGCGCTGTCCCTCAGCTCTTCAGCTCAAGGCTAGCGCTCTACCACTTGAGCCACAGCGCCACTTCCGGCTTTTTTCTTTTTGCTTATGTGGTGATGAGGAATTGAACCCAGGGCCTCAGGCATGCCAGGCAAGCGCTCTACCACTGAGCCACCTTTCCAGCCCCCAGCTACAGGATTTGAAACGTTGTTTCAAATGTTTTGGGAACTCGTTGTTGGGAACTCTATTTTCAGATAAGTAAAAACAACTGATCTTTCGGCAGAAGCTGTTTTGCTCCTTATAGCACGGACACAGGAGCTGCTTTGAAAAACTGAATTATCCAGCAATAGATTTAAAAGTCCTGAAAAACAGAGGCAAGCCAGGTGGAGCTGAGTTGTGTGTGTGAGATCGGCTAACACCGCTGCCCGCACCATACCTGCCCCTCATTCGATGCCCCACTTAACCCCAACACCCCGCCAGGTCCCCTATCAGATACTGCGCCCCCTCATCCCCTTCCCCTCCACACCAGCCTCCCTCCCGCTGGCTCTGATGCTCAAACAATCCGGCTGGCGCCTTGGTTTTGAAGCAGTTGTTGGGTGCGGCTCAGCTGTATCCCCCAAATTCCTATCTAGTCCAAGGAGCTGGGAGCAGGTACTTGGTCTGGTGTGGTCTTGCAGACAACCTGAACTCCCCTAGAGTTGCGGACAATGAATGAGGTGCAAACGGAGCCTAGGGGGTACAAGCCGGGCTCCAGGCGGCCTGCGCCGGGCCTCTGGGGCACCTACCTGCGGGCCTGGATGAATCTCTTCACCAGTGTCATCTTGCTCTGCAGCTGGGCCAGCTTCGTCTCCTGGTCCAGCGGGCTCTTGGCTTTGGCCTTGGACAGGCACTTGTAGGCCTCGGTCAGTGCGCCATGGGCCTTGTCATAGTTCTGATATTCGTCGATCTCTACCTGTGCCCAAGAGGAGCCCCCATCAGGACTGGGGCTCCACCATCCTCCCCAACCTCCCCGCCCCCCGCCGGAACCCCAAAGAGGGTCTGTACCTGGGCACAGGCATCATAGAAGCCGGCCAGGAGGTCCAGGGCTCGACCTTTGGTGTAGAAGCTGATGATGTTCTTCATGATCTCTGGCTCCTTCCGCCAGTCCAAGGACTGCAGGTAATTGGCAGCCATGATGTAGATTTCCTTCTGCCTGGAGACACCCGCAAAGAACACAATCTTCTCTGTGTCCCCAGACTTGAGCAGCGCTCTCATGGCCTAGGAAGACAATGGGGGAGGGCTTGGGCGGGCAGCCAGGGGTGAGCTGCCTGGCCCGGCTCCAGAAAGGCTGGAAGCAGGGCACTGCATGACACATCCACAGGGATGCCTGGCTCCACGGGGCAGCGGGCGGCCCACCTTCAGCTTGTTCCCGGCCTGTGTGTACTTCTTGGTGGCCAGGTGGTAGTGGCCCTGGCGCATGCAGCAGTTGGCAATCTGTTCTAGCAGCTCTCGCCGCGACTCCTCAGTCAGCTCCTTTGAGTCTTTGGACACGGTCATCTTCTCAGCCATCTCCTCAGTGATGGTCATATTCTGGTCCACACACAGCTGCAGAGCCTCCTGATACTGAGAGGGGCAGGGAAGCAGAGATGCTGAGGGCCGAGGGCTGGTGTGCCTGCACATCCCCGCGCCCCTCCCCCCCCCACACCCGAGGAAGCCAGGGCCATGGCGGCCGCTGTCTGGGCTGGGCCGCAGGTGGAAGGGATGGGATGTTCCCCGCATGCCAGCCCACTGTACTAGACACAGCCACACAGGCCCATCCCTTCCTTCCTTCCTTTTTTTGTTAGTCGTGGGGCTTGAACTCTGGGCCTGGGCGCTGTCCCTCAGTTCTTCAGCTCAAGGTGAGTGTTCTACCACTTGAGCCACAGCGCCACTTCTGGCTTTCTGGTGGTTTATTGGAGATAAGTGTCACAGACTTGGTGGTTTATTGGAGATAAGTGTCACAGACTTTCCTGCCTGAGCTGGCTTTGAACCACAATCCTCAGATCTCAGCCTCCTGAGTAGTTAGGTTTATATCAGTGAGCCAGGTTTATGCCTGTAATCCTAGCTACTCAGGAGGCTGAAATCTGAGGATCATGGTTCAAAGCCAGCCCGGGCAGGAAAGTCTGAGAGACTCTTATCTCCAATAAACCACCAGAAAACCGGAAGTGGCACTGTGGCTCAAGTGGTAGAGCGCTCACCTTGAGCTGAGGAGCTGAGGGGCAGCGCCCAGTCTTGCTGGTAGAGCACTCGCCTTGAGCTGAAGCGCTGAGGGGCAGCGCCAGTCTTGCAGGTCACTCGTGTGGGTGGTGTGCTCTGCCTGTGGTTGGTCATCTGAGTGAGCAGGTGTATGTTTTTCCTGCTGTGCTTGTCCGTGGAGGCCTGCTGGCTGGTGGGAGACGAGCTCTCCGCTTATGCTGGGTGCAGCCTGCTGTCCTGCCCTGGGCCTGAGCACAGCTGCTCTGTATCTCTTATTACAGGCGTGTGCCACCACAGTGGAGCCTCTCACCACCCCTACCCTAGCCACCTCTCCCCCTGGCCTTGAACCTTCTTGGCAGCCAACAGCAGGTCCACAGCCTTCTCAAACTGCTTGTGCTCGATGCAGAAGTCGGAGCATCGGGCCAGGAGTGCGGGGTCCGACTTCTCGTCCAGGTCCTCTGCTATGAGCTGCAGAGCCGCAAACTGCTGGGTGGCGAAGGCCAGCTCCAGGGCCTTGGAGAAGTGGCCAGCCTGTGGACAGTCGTGGACTCTGAGCAGCTGCGCAGGCTGCAGGAACGTGCCTCACATCCTCCCGGGTCACCAAGGGTGCTGCCTGCCGGTCCCTGGGTGGGGCCAGGCCTCACCTTGTGGTAAAGCATGACAGCCCTGTCCATCTGCTCGCCCTTCTCCTCGTAGTACCTCGCGGCCTCGATCATGTCCTCTGGGGAGCTCAGCAGGGCCAAGTTCATGAGCTGGTCATCCAAGTTGTTCTCCTGCGGGGAGGGGAGGCAGGACTCCATGGGCCATACCCACCGCACACAGCTAAGGCTGCAATCTGGGAGTCTGGCCGGGTGGGTAAGTCTCCTTCAGCCTGGTGTCTGCAGGTCCTGTCTGGCACTGCCTTTTCTTTTTTTTTTTTCTGTTCCTGTATTAGGCTTTGAACTCAGGGT
Organism: Dipodomys merriami; assembly: GCF_024711535.1. Lineage (NCBI taxonomy): Eukaryota > Metazoa > Chordata > Mammalia > Rodentia > Heteromyidae > Dipodomys > Dipodomys merriami. The sequence continues at coordinate 1,709,583 of NW_027202682.1, forward strand.
CTCACTCGCGCTCAGCTTTTTCACTCACAGCTGGCACTCTACAACTTGAGCCACACCTCCAGCGTGCTGCTTAATGGGGTGGGGGGCGGGGGGGAGACTCCCGGGGCTGGCTCCGGATGACACCTTGGTCTCACTAGGTGTTTGTGTATTTTGTTCTATTTTATGAGGCACTGCAAGAAATACCCAATTCAGGAGAAAATTCCAGAAATGAGATCTGGATTGGGACTATTTATCAATGTCCAACAGCTGACATCTGGTTCACGAGCCCCGGATTTAGAACACCCAGACACAATTCAGGGTTCTCTGCACATACAAGGTCAGATGGAGGGTGCTAGAATGGGAAGAGGGCGGGGAGCATGAAGAGCAGTGAGGGGAAGACGAGGGAGGGGTCAGGGAGGGGGGGGCGAGGGTCCGGGTACAGCTGGGTGGAGGGGGGGGCGAGGGTCCGGGTACAGCCGCTCAGTGCCGGTGTGGAGAACCGTACCTTGCACAGGCGGATGGCATTGTTGAAGGCCTGTGCGCGTGCGTAGAAGTACACGGCCTGCCTCACATCCTCCTGGCTCTCGTACTGCCTGGCCAGGTGATAGGACGCAGCCCAGTTTCCAGTCTCGTTGGCTATTTCCGCAGCCTACAAAGACCCAAAGCGGCCCGAGGCCTCGTCTCGGCCCGGCAACCTCATTCCACCTGATGGGCTGATGGGCTGGCTCCCTGAGATGGGCTTTTTTTTTTTTCTTTTTTTAAAAATTAAATGTATGTTTTGGCCACATCAGGGGTTGAACCCAGGGCCTCACGGGAAAGCTGGCGCGCTAGGCTGCCTGCAGACTGTGTCCAGCCGGGCGACCGGCTCGGCGCTCACCTTCTGAATGTTGCCCTGGAAGCAGTGAATGCGGACCAGGGAGAAGTAGTCCTGGGCCAGCTCGTAGTAGTGCAGCGCTGAGCTCATCTCCGCCTGGCTCTCCAGGTACTGGGCCCACCACCTCCACAGCGTCCTGCAGAACGGCACGCAGCCGCGGGCGCACGATCAGTGAGCCTGGGAGAGGCTGGAGACCCAAGAACACTCCCCACATCCACCTGGGAAAGGACATGCAATGACCGCCCCCAAAAAACACCCCAAGAGACACCAGCAAGCCTCGCTAATGGGCAGGGTGGCCTGCGGACACTCACTTGTCCTTCATCTTGTTGATGTAGAGCTCCAGGGACTGCAGGTCCTCGGCCAGCATCCTGGGCACCTCGAAGCGGTGCGTGTCTGACTTCTCGTAGCTGTGGAGGGAGGGGACGAGAGGGCCTCATTTCCTCCTGCCTCGGCCTCCTCACCAGTACAGGTGAGGGCGGCCTTCTGTGGGGAGTGGCGCCCGGCCTACAGCCTGTGCTCTTGCGGGGCTAGAGTGTCCTGTGCTGCGGGCTCAGGAGGCTTGTCCCATTTCCTCACACTGATTCCAGAGTGGGGGGACTGGTCCGTGGCCGGGGGGAGCGGGGAGGGGGCACATTGGATCTGTATCTGGCAGCGACAGGGCAGTGGTCGGGCTTTCTGAACTCGCCATGACCGCAGGGGCCTCCTTGGAGAACTGCCCGGGCCCTGCGGACAGGCGATGCCAGCCAGGGCTCACCCCGCCGGGGGAGACGTCTCCCTGCGGGGCCTCGGAGCCCGCCGGGTACTCACTAGCTGAGGGCCAGGCCGCAGTGGGCGCTGGCCTCCAGGTGCCTGGCGTAGTTGTAGTAGGTGGTGCGCAGGTGGATGCGGTCGTGGAGCTCGGCCACCTCCACCGCCTTCTGCCACTGGTCTGAGGCCTGGTAGAACTGGTTGAGGAGGTCGTAGCGCTGGCAGCGCTTGTACAGCTGCTCAGCGTCTTCCTGGGAGTGGAGAAGATCGAGCACAGGGCTGACCCCAGAGGCCACTCCACTGCTTCAGCAGGGTAGCGGCCCAGCCCACGGGGCAGATGCACAGCAGGCACTGGCGTCAGATACCCTGGGTGTCTAACATGCCACACAGAGAACGACCTCACGCTCCCGCATGGTGTTCTGTGGCCGGCTGGAGAGGGGCCTGGTCCAGCCAGCCAGCCTCGCGTGGAACAGCGCCGTGGACAGCAGCCCCCTCCTCAGAGCTGCCCCACGCTCACAAGTGCAGCCCGCTGCTCAAGGCTGCACCGTACCCTCGGCCTCAATCTGATGGCACTTTTTGAGTTAGCTTTTTGTGGGCCCCTCTGGGAAAGCAGATGTGATGTGAACTCTGAGAGGGCGTAGAAGGTGCCGGACTCCGACACGGACACCTCCCCAGGCCCGGGCCCCACAAGAGCTGACAGCGCCTGCCTTCCCACCAGCCTCCCCGGGAGGCAGCACCACTCACCAGCATGCCCAGCTGAATGGCCAGCATGGCCACTCTGGCCTCCAGCTCGGGCTCAGACTCGGCCTCCCGCAGCGCCCGTGCCCCGCGGGCGTGGCCCATGTTCCCCAGGCACACCTTGGCCACGTCCAGACGCTGGGTTTTGACACACATGCGTGCCATGTTCTCCCAGACGGCTTCGCTGCGGACAGAGAGGAGCCTGGTCAGCTACCAGCCCCAACCACTCGCCAGGGCACTGGCCCACGCACAAGTCCCATGTCCCAGAAGGAAGGAGGGGGAAGCAACCCCCCGCCCCCCAAGCCGCACGTCTCTCATGAACTCCCTGGGGAAAGGCAGGGGGATGTGTGCTTGTGAGGCCATTTCCTCTGCACCACATGCGGTTCTTCTGTTTTTTGGGCAGGTATTGTGCGGAACTGCAGACCCCGCCATAGTGTTGCGCTGGTTATTTTATTTATTTATTTATTTTTGTCCGGCATGGGGCTTGAACTCCAGGCCTGGGCGCTGTCCCTCAGCTCTTCAGCTCAAGGCGAGCGCTCTACCACTTGAGCTACAGCGCCACTTCCGGTTTTCTGGTGGTTTATTGGAGATAGGAGTCTCACGGTCTCTCCTGCCCGGGCTGGCTTTGAACCGCGATCCTCAGATCTCAGCCTCCTCAGTAGCTAGGATTACAGGCGTGAGCCACCAGCGCCCGGCTGTGCTGGTTATTTTTGAGACGGGCTGAGATGGAGGTCCACCGGCCTTTCCACCATGGCTGGCTGGGAACAGTGATCATTCTTGTGTTTTTGGATATTTTTTGAATTCAAGGTGTCTCGGTTGCTAGGCTGGCGCTCTGCCACTGAGCCACATCCCAGCCTTCTTCACCATAGTCATTTTTCAAATAGGGTCTCATGTTGCTGCCAGTCTTTTGGACAGTGATGATCTTATCTGAGGCCTTCTACAAAGCAGGGATCATAGATGCAACCACTGCGAGAGAATGGCTGACCTTCCTGACTGCAGGCAGGAGCCATCAAGACTTATGACTATAGCATTTCTACAGAACAGATCCTGGGGAGTGGCCTTAGGGCCCGGCAGATGCAGGCAGCAGTGTCTGATGGAGACTCCCTCCCGGCCCTCCTACCGCATTCCAGCCACTCTCTAGATAAGACAGGCGGGTGCAGCCCCCCTCTCTGGAGGTGGAGCAGGCCTGTTACACCCCAGCCTCGCAGACCTGGCTGCACTAAGGGACGTGGCAGGGCCGAGGCCCACGAGAAGCGGCCACTGTCCTGGTGAGTGAGGGGCTCGGGGCTCCAGGGTACTGGTGCCCCAGCAGAGGACTGGGAGGGCGGTCCTCTAGAGAAGGTAAGTAGTCAGGTCGTGTCCCACTGCGATCGTGCGTCTCCATGATGGAGGAAGACCTGCATCTCAGGGTCCCCAGTGTGGACGGAACTAGCGCAAGAGCTGCAGAGGCAGGGGCTCCGTGGAGGCCACTCCGAGGCTCTGTCCAGGGAGGCCATGGCTGTGGGGGCCGGGACTGAAGCCACACTTCCAGGTAGCCTTTCTTGCATGCTGACACAGTCAGATCTGCCTGGGTCCTGTCATGACTGGTTTAGCAGATGCATGTCTTGGGGTGTTGGGAGGGCAGGCAAGACACATGTGTTTCAGCAGGACACCCCTGGAGTACGAGGGACGGCTGGATCAGAGGCTGCACTTATGCCTGTGGCACTGGGCTGGGAACCGGGTGACACATCTACCTGAACCCCAGGCGGGACCAGCCTGCTGGGGGTGGGGGTGGGGGAGGGACGTCCAGCCCCTTCCCCTGGGGCTCCTCCTTTGTCGGCCTCTCCTGGGGCTTCTCACCGGCAGGCCCACAATTCCTAGGATACGCAGGAGAGCTGCTGCGGTGAGGGTGACAGCCAGCGTGGCGGGGCGGGGCCTCCGGAGGTGCTCATCGCCGGGTGCCCGTCTGTCCCCCAGGAAGCAGGCCGCATCCCCTGGCTTTGGCGCCTCCCTGCCTGCCGCCGCTGGATGGCCCGCCTCAGAGGACTGCCAGGCAGGGAAGCACTGTGTCTCAGCACACAAACTCACAGCTGCTCCCTCCTCTGCCGGAAAGGGCCACGAGTGTAGAACTGGGTGTCCTTAAAGGGACAAGATAGAGGCGGCCTCTCCTGGAGGGCTCCCGGGCCCCCGCCATCTGTACACAACCCAGCTGTGTGTGCAAGGGCCGGTGCGAGCATGCTTGGTGGCGTCAGTGTGCCCGACGGCACTTCTGCGACGGTCCTCGTGCGACCCAGCGCCGGCTGCCTTCCTGGGCTGGCTGCAAGAGAGGCGTCAGAGGCCCCGGTGCCTAGTCCCTCACGCTCTGTTCCAAGCGACTCCGCAGGACAGAACCCTCTCCCGAGGCCTGGGGGCCAGGCTGGGCGGCGTGGGCCTCTTGGCCTCTTTGTGCTAGAGTAGCTTCCTTTCTTCTGGCTGGTCTTGAGAGCGAATGGCAGCTTGCGTCTGTGTCCAGTGATGGTAAGTGCAGGACTTCCCTGGGGGCAGAGGCAGCTGGCATGTGACCTGAGGCTCCCTGGCAGAGTGCTCTTGCCAGGGTGGTTAGACTTAACTCAGTGTCCCTGTGCTTCTCTGGCCCTGGGTGTGACAAAGGCCCATCCATGTTGTTGAAACGCCGGGTCATTTCCATGTGGTTTTCTGCCTGAACACAGCTCTCGTCAGTGGTCAGGGGGGCTCTGGAAGTACAGCCCAGCCAGGCCCAGTGCTGAGAGGGTTTGTTTGGAAGGCCAGGGCTAAGGCCACTGCATAAGCCATGGGAAAGCAGGCTCCCCGCCCCCTGCCAAGTCCAGAGCTGCCGGAACAGCCTGGACGCAGGGGAGCGGCTGCCCGCCGCCCGCACAGTGCGCTCCGCAGCGGCCTTCCAGCCCAAGTCGGCCTCAACCCCCACGCCATTCTCAGCATTCCACACACAGCTTGCCAAGCCTGGGCAGCTCCAACTCCAGGCTGGAGTTCTGGACTGTGCGTATGACATAAATTCCAAGAAGTGAACACCCTCCGAGTCCCGTCCAAGTCTTGAGAGTTTCCTGTTGTCCAAGTGTCTGCCAGGAGTGACCACATCTGTCCTTCATCAGCCCTGGGCGCCTGAAATCAGAAGCAGATGTGGCCGGGGGATGGGGAGGCGGCCCCGAGCTGGGCCTGGGCTTTCTGCAGAAGTCCTCCGTCAGGACAGTGGGCAGCTAGGGGCCCTGCAGCTGCCCAGCCACGCTGCTCCGTGTGTCTGGGTGCAGGGGAGGCGGCTGCACGGCGGGGGCTGCAGTCAGACTGGAATGCAAGGCACCGCCAAAGACAGCAGACAGCAGGCGGAACAGGAAGGAGCGGCCATGGAGGCCGGGCCGGGCGGGAGGGTGGGGGGAGGCCCTGCCTCCCAGGAGTCACACAAGAACCCTCATCCCAGGAAGGGCCATCACCCTCCCGATTCTCTTCTAGTGCAAGCTTCAGGGTGCACTGGGATTCCAAAGCCATCTGGCACACGATGTGCGTGGGAACACTGGCTGTTGGAGACGATGAACCCCGAATCTTCCTGGGGAGGGAGTGGTGGGGAACAGTGGCTATCCTGCCAAGGGTGGTGGATGTGGGCGTGGGTCTCTTCTTCTTCCATTTCCTTTTGTGCCACACCCAGGCTTGAGCTCGGAGGTCCCACTTTTTGGTTTCTTGCTTTTTTTGCTCATGACTGGAACTCTATCACTTGAGACATGCCTCCAGTCTGGCATTTTGCTGGTTAATTGCAGTTGGGAGTCTTAAAGCCTTCGCTTCTTGGAATGGCTTGAAGCCTGATCCTCCAGGTCTCGGCTTCCTGGCTAGCTGGGATTCGAGGTGAGCCACGGGTACCCGACACCCAGGGTCTTTGGTGTGCGCAAGGACGCATGGCACCCCATCCCCTACATGATGTAACCCGCCACACAGTGGCGGCACAGAGGCTCATAACCAAGATCCAAGAATGGAGAGCAGAAAGAAGTCTGTTTGGGTAAAACCTCCAGTGGGGAAAACCCTAAAATAGGTAAAATCCCTTAGGGAAATTAGGAATAAACCCTTGGCCAAAAGTGGTCAGTGCTGACTTCACACGCAGCCATGTGACTGGAGGCGCCAATCCCGGGGAGTGGGGGGCTTTGGGGCAGCACGCTGGCCAGGCCAGGGCACATACATGGCCATAGGAAATGCCTGAAGCCGGTGATCTAACGGCCCAGGAACCAGCTGGCAACAGAACTTTTTGTTCCCATAATGACTGAGCGCCTACCTAGCAAGTGAGGGGCCTTGAGTTCCATCCCCAGTGCCATCTAAAATAAACAAAAAGCAAAAAGCTCTGCCTGAATAACACCCCAAGAGCGTGCACCCAAGGCCACGTGGACGGAACACCGCAACTGCAGGGTACTGCAGGCGCCCAGGTGCGGGGAACCTGTGGGTGGCTGGGTGCCTGGCCCCTTAGGCTCCAGGCGCAGCACGGGAGCCGCTTCTGCAGCTGGCCAGGCTCAGGAGTGACAAGTGAGGGACAAGTACGCGAGCCGGCATCCCCAGCCTCTCCTCTGGGACAGCAAGCAGGCGGGCGGGCGGGCAGCAGGGAGGGCGGGCTGGAGGGGGGCCCCACAAGTCTCCCAGGCCTTTCCCATCAGGAAACGCATCCTGTTAGTGTCTGGCTCTGCGCAGGGCTGCTATTTGTTGCAGCCAGTTGGTGACGCCCTCCTGCTCACCAAAAACAGCTTCAAAAACAACCATTTCCTCTCTGCTGAGCGACAGGGAAAGGCAGGCCCGTGTGCACACGCGCGCACACACACACACGTTCTTGCAGCAGCCGCTCTGCGTTCCAGGACCTGCCACTCGTGGCAGAGGCACCAGGCAGGGGCCTGGACAACAGAGAGGCGGCCGAACCCACGCCGCTCCCCGAGTTCCGCTTGGAGCGGCTCCCACAGCCAGCTGTGGAGCGTGAGCCAGCCGATTCCCACGCTGGGCCTCCCTCTTGAGTAACTTTGTTTTCCGCTGCTACAGGACAGAAGGGGTGCCTCGGCCTCGGCCTCCCGGGCCTCCGCTTCCTGGGAAGACGGCACACTCACAACTCTGGATTCACGCTCCTGTCCCCGTTTTCTTCCTGGGATGGGCCTCTTGGTGCCCAGCTTCAGCACAGGCCTGGCCCTCCTCCAGGTGCAGGAGGGAGGGTAAGGCAGGGCGGTGAGCCGCTCACCTGGACATGTCCCATGGGCCTCTCTCCACCCCTGCGACGTGGGTGCGCCCAGCTGGAGCTGCTGCTCGGCCTCCGAGAATGAGCGGCGATGTTCTCTAGCTTGCCCTAGCAGCATCGGCGCTCCCTGCGTGCCCCGAGGCTGACTGGGACTAGGGATTTTCTCCGAGATAAACGGACCACACCGGCAATCTGCGATGACTGTCCAGAAACTTGTGGCCACAGCTGTGCTGGTGGCCCTGGTCTCCCTCATCCTCAACAACGCTGCTGCCTTTACTCCCAACTGGGTGTACCAGACCCTGGAGGATGGGCGCAAGCGGAGCGTGGGGCTGTGGAGATCCTGCTGGCTGGTGGACAGGGGCCGGGGAGGAGCGAGCCCCGGGGCCAGAGCTGAGCACGTGGACGCGCAGGACTGTGAGGCGCTGGGCTGGGGCTCGGAGTCGGCAGGCTTCCAGGAGTCTCGAGGCACCGTCAAACGTGAGTCTGCCTGCTTTCCTGTCCTCTTCAGAGGGGCTGCATCCAGGGGATGGGGGGGGGGGGCAGGTCCCGCCCCACCCCCCACTGGTGGGCAAGGCCACACGGTCATCCCTGTTTTGTAGGGAATTTGTCGCACGCCCCCAGGGCTTCCTTTCTACCACTCTGCGTGGTATACTAACACATTGAGGAAGACGGTTTTCCTTGGTTGAAAATAGATGAGTACAATAAACTAGAAGCTCGAGACTGTGTGGGCGAGTTCTAAGTTCATTTCCATGGTGGTCAGGGCCTTGGGGCTGTGAACAGCAGGGTGGTGGGAGAGTGGAGGTGGCGGGAGGGTGGGGAGCGCGCGTTCGGGCTTGAGGGGAAGGAGGAGACAGAGGCATAAATAGCAAACAGGCAGCCACGCATGCATCTGCCGATGACTACTGCGGAACACCACGGAACCTTGAGGGTAGAAGGCTCCTGCCGGGAAGGGACAACACCGGCCTTGGAGAGATGAGACTTAGTTGGCTGAGGGCGAGTTCCTCGGTCCTCAGCACCACTCTGCATGGCTGCTGGTTCTTGGCCCGGTCCCCAGACCACAGCACACACAGAGCCTGGGTTGGGGCAACGCCATCCTCATGTCACAGGCAGAGAAACTGAGGCTGGCACCGGCCCTGTCTTCTCTCCTGGAGGGGTCTGATCCCTCCATTCACTTGCCACTCTTGCTGGTAGAGGCTGCTCTGCCCGCAGAGCCGGCAATGCCTGGGCCTGTGCACCCATGCCCTGGTCTGCCAGACCACCTGCCACCTGCCCCGCCGTTAGCCAAGCCGGTTCACAACTCAGCCCTCCTGGGGACCAGCTAGACAAACACCTCTCACACGCTAGCTGGCATTCTCTACAAACCCCTCAGCACTGTCTGTGGCTGCAGACAACGCTATCTTGAGAACCAGCACAGGACGTGGGGGTGGGGGGGTAGGAGAAAGGGGGAAGGACAGGTAACAGGGCCATGCCATGAGGCACTGCCACCGGCACCTGGTAGAGACGACATCTCATGCCAGGGCAGGGTCACCATCACGGAGTGCATGTCACTGGCAAACACCAAGTGGCCTGCCCAGGGCACCAGGGACAGGTGGGCTACTCTATGACATTCCAAGCCGGCCAGGGCCCTCTGTGCTGCCGGGGGTCCCAGGCACGCTGGGTTGGGCCTGGGAGGGCGAGTCCTAGGTTTGTCCTGTCCAGGCCCCTGTAGCCCTCCCATGTCGCACTGGGTCTTTGCTGAGGGGATCATGGGGGATTCTCCTGCCAGCTGATGACTCCGCCCCCCGTTGTGCCCCGGGTCTTCCAGGCACCTCAAGTCCTTTGCTGAACCCTGGCTGTACACGAGCAATGACTGAAGCTTGATGGGGCGCAGCTGGGCTCCGGGCGCCCCAGCGCCGCCAAGGGTCTGCACATGGCCTGTCCACGTTCTCATGGGGGTGTCTAGGGCTGCACCACTGGTGAAATGCCAGTACGGCGAGCCTCTGGGTGCGGGGCTGAGGCCTGCGTGGCAGCCTTGCAGAGACTTGCCTGGCACACAGCACAGTGTTGTGCACTCAGGGCCGCCGCCGCCGCCGCCGCCGACGACACAAGAGTCAGCCCAGGCAGAGGACGAGAGGGAGGACGGTGCAGGGCAGGACAGGCTGGCAGTCAGGTCTGTGCTCCGTTTTCTGGTCTCACTGCACTGACACGCATGTCCTGAGCCACGCCACTCAGGCCGCCCCTGAAACCATAGGTCCAAGCCCCGCAGCTGTGCAGGGTGAGGGTCTGGGGGCCCCGGTGTCCAGCCCTCCACCTCGGCAAGCCCCTGTGCGGTGATCTGCCCAGGCCACAGGCTGCGGTGCCATGGTCAAAGAACATCCTGCCCCTGACCTTTCCATCCCCCGCCCCCCCCCCCCCCCCCCCCCCGTCTCTGCTCCTCCATGTCCTTCCGGACTGTATTGTACCTGAACTATGGAGGACAGATCTAGACTGGGATCTGCATTTAATTCATTTAGTCCTGGTATTGGCGGTTTGAACTTGAGGCCTGGGTGTTGTCCTTGAGCTTTGTTGCTCAAGTCTAGCGCTCTACCACTTGAGCCACAGTTCTACTTCTGGGTTTTTTGGTGGTAAACTGAAGATAAGAGTCTCAATGAATTTTCCTGTCCAGGCTGGCTTTGAACCACAACCCTTACATCTTAGCCTCCTGAGGAGCAAGGATTATAGGTGTGAGCCATCAGTGCCCAGGTCTATGTAGCTCCTTATATATGTAGCCTGTTCAAGAGACCTGTTAGCCTAAGAGCTGTTTGAACCATCCACAGGATGGAGCAGACATGTTGGGAGAGCCTGGGATCTGGGACAGGAGGCTTTGCTGTGGAGGAAGCAGCTCAAAACACAACAGGCAGGACAGGCCGGGCCCTGGTGGCGGCGGGAAGGGGCATAAAACCCCTGGAAGACTCAGACTCCAAAGCCTAGATATAGACAGGACCCACAAAGAGTGTGGGTCACAGACAGTGGCCTGCTTGCTGATGGGTGGGATGTACCGGGCCTCGGGCAGGGGACGGTGGCCCCACTAGCTCTGTGGTTTCATCCCACATTCTTGCCCCTCCGCGATGGGGTAAAATGCCCTTTTTCATCCATGGTCTCTCAATGACCCCCCACCCCCAACCTGTGAGAAGGTGACTCCGGGGCACACTGAACCCCCAAGAGCAGAGCCCTGGGCCAAAGACCTCTGAGGCCCATGGGCTCACACCAGGAGGCCTGTGTATCTTCAGGAACTTCACCTCCACCAACGGGGTTCCCAAAAGAGGCAGGAGGAGCGGGGCACAGAGGGCAGGGCTTTGCCAATGGCAGCAGTGGAGGAGCAGGGATGGGGGGGCATCCCAGGCCGGGGCGGGGTGCAGGGAACCATGCTCTGACTATTCCGTGACTCTATGAGCATCCACAAAAGCGGATGGTGAACCATATGGGGCTGCATGCGCCTCAGCCATTCACAGCCCCACCCCTCCGTCCCGGCACCCGCTCCCCTCACTGCCTCCCACGGCAGGTCTGGGCAGTGGGCTGAGGAACTGCGAGTCTCTGGAAATGGGGCCTTGTAGGCCCCCCTCACTCACACACAGATCACCTCCCAGTGGGCACCGTGGCAGGCTGCGTCTTCTCGGTTATGGAGGCTGACAGTTCAGCCTGTGAGAGTCAACGTCAGCTCAGAGTGACGTGGAGCAGGGCAGCAGAGGCACACCGGGGCGACCCTGGCCCCCCAAAGTGCAGCACAGGCTTTGCTGGGAGGTGGAACTGGAGGGAAGTTTCTCTGCCAGACACAATCTGCTCCCCCGTGGCTCGGCCACTTTGGCTGTCCACCCTGACCACTCTCCTGAGACCCGGGTGTGCTGCACCCCGTGGAGGAGGCAGGCGCGGGCAGGCGTGGGCAGAATCCAGACACGGGGTCCCATGGGGTGCAGCGTGACCAGAGCCTGGGCTCAGCAGAACAGGTCTGCCCTGCTCTGCCCTGGCTGGCTGTCGGAGGCTGAGACCAGTCCCTCAGTGCCGCCCTGCAGGCCCAAGTCTCTCCCCCACAGGCAGGGGGCCCTTGTGGGGTCCCCGGGGCAGGGAGCACAGCGCTGTTGGTATGCATCTCCCTGATTACAGCCGCCATGCAGCGCCTCTGGGGAATGCTGGGCCCAGCCTGGGGGAGACGTGGCTGCTGCAGCCAAACGGGCTGGGATAACTTTAGTGGCTGGGAAGAGGCATGGTGCAACGCAGGTGACCAAGAGGCTTCCAGAAGGTTCTGCCCCAAGAAGACACTGGCTGTGCCTACTGCCTTTTCAAGGATGCCTCTGGGGGCTGGGAAGGTGGCTCAGTGGTAGAGCACTTGCCTTGCATACCTGAGACCCTGAGTTCGTTTCCTCAGCACCACATAAGCAAAAAACAAAAACCAGAAGTGGCGCTGTGGCTCAAGTGGTAGAGTGCTAGCCTTGAGCTGAAGAGCTGAGGGACAGCGCCCAGGCCCAGAGTTCAGGTCCCACGACCGGACCCAAACAAGGATGCCTCTGGTGTGGCCCCTAAGCGCGTTGGCTCTCCTGATCCCCGCTTTCCCTCCTTGCCTGCAGTGCAGTTCGACATGATGCGCGCGTGCAACCTGGTGGCGACAGCAGCCCTCGCGGTGGGCCAGCTCACCTTTGTCCTGGGGCTGACGGGCCTGCCCATGATGTCACCAGAGTCCCAGTGCTGGGAGGAAGCCATGGCTGCTGCATTCCAGCTGGCAAGTAAGTACCTCAGGCAGGGAGGATGGCTGGGCCACACACCTGCTAGCACCTGCTGTTGCAGGAGGAACTCTACAACTCAAGTGGCATGGGGTGGTTTCAGGTTGCAGCTCTAAGTGTGGCCACAGGCAGCATCGTAGGTCACTACTATGGATAAAAGCAGGGCAGAAACACGTTCCCAGGGCTGAGCACACAACTTGCCCCCCTCCATCAGTCACAGCCTTTCCATTTAACTCATTATTTCTTGGTGTTGTCCTGGGGTTCGAACTCTGGGTCTGAGCCCTGTTCTTGAGCTTTTGTGCTTAAGGGTAGCACTCTATTACTTCATCCACAGCTCCACTTTCAGCTTTTCGGTCATTAACTGGAGATAAGAGTCTCATGGACTTTCCTGCCTGAGCTGGCTCTGAACTATGATCCTGAGATCTTAGCCTCCTACGTAGTGAGGATTACAGGTGTGAGCCACTGGTGCTCGGCTCCTTTTCCATTGTACATGATGTGCTGTGCCGTGCTTGGCTGGCTGGGTTCAGGCTCTTGTGCTGGAGACACAGGAGCAATGAGGAGTGCGCAAGCCTGGCGCCACCCAGATGGGCATGCGCACAGGGGGAGGTCAGGGGAGTCAGGGCTGGGGCACAGGCCTCTTCTCATGAGCAAAGAGAGAAGATGCTAGCATGTCACACATGCTCCTACCCTGGCTGTAAACACAGATGTAGACCATAATCTGGCAAGTGCTGGGGGAGCCCTGGAGGGAGGCCAGGAAGTCTGGCTTTGGGCCAGAGCAGACAGCTTCCTTTGAACATGGATCTGCCACCCACTCATCAGCCTGGGAAAGATGGGATGGGACACAAGAAAACATCGTTGTTTAAATGATGAGCAGCGGCATTGCCAGAAATTATGCACGATTGTTCTGGGATGTTCTGGGCAAAGAGAAGCCATGGCAGCTTTTCACTGTGACCCAAGTGGTGGGGGGCTTGCCACGCTTCAGGGGGTGCGTCAGCCGCCTTGCCTGCCTTTCCCCTGCCTTCCTGCCCGCCCTGCGGTAGAACGGACCTTTCCAGGGCTGAATGACACTTCCAGCAGAGGAAATGGCAGGAAGTCCAAAGTGAATCATTCTAGGAATAATGGATCCTAGTCCCTTATCTTTCTTGAGGAATGGCAGTTTCCCGAATGGGGCTGACAGGTATTCCTGGGCTGGCAGTGCCCCGGTAGGCTAGAGGAAACCTGGCTCTTCGAGTACTATGAATAGCACGGTAGTGTGGCCCTGGGCAAGTCACTTCCCAGTGGCTGGTCGGAGGCAGAGCCTGAGGGCTGTGAAGCCCCATGGAAGAATACAGGGCTACTACAGAGACAACTGGGCCATCCTGACCCCATCAACACTGATGTGAACCTGGGCAAACTGCTGAGTAGTTTATCCAACCACGGAGCAGGGCAATACCGGAATGAATGGGGGGTGGGGACATGCAGTGATAGCCCCCCCCCCCCCCCCCGCGTGACTCAAGGGCCTTCTCTTCTGTCTGCTCTAGGCATCAAGGCATATGTAGGAAATTTACTCACTTTGCCCTCCATAGACCCGAAGGCCATAAAAGTTTTCTTTGCTCTTTGGGCCTCCATCATGTGTGACCCTTTGAAATTCCATCCCTTCCAGGAGGAAATGGAAGATTTTGAAAACCCGATTGGAAAAGCTGGGTCTAAAAATCTCCAGACTTGGGGGTGGAGGTGTGGCTTGGTAGCATGCTAGCTAAGGAGTGAAAGCACCAGATACCGAGTCTGAGTTTAGGTCTCAGACCAAAAAATAAAAACCCTACATTGTAGAGGCACAAAAGAAATAAAAGTGGCTGGGTGCTGGTGGCTCACGCCTGTCATCCCAGCTACTCAGGAGGCTGAGATCTGAGGCTCATGGTTCAAAGCCAGCCCGGGCATGAAAGTCCATGAGACTCTTATCTCCAATAAACCACTAGAAACCTGGAAGTGGCGCTGTGGCTCAAGTTGGTAGAGCGCTTGCCTTGAGCTCAAGAGCCTAGGGACAGTACCCAGGCCCAGAGTTCAAGCTCCATGACCGACAAAAAAAAATAAAAGTAATAGTGCTTGATTTCAAAAATAACACCTATCAGGATGATCAAATTATTCCTTGTCTTTCTTTCTTTGCTGTTGTGCATTATCCTGGAGCCTGAAATCATGGCCTAGGCACTGTCCCTGGGCTCAAGCTCAGGCTTACCCAGTAAACCACAGTGCCATTTCTGAGTGGTTTATTGGAAATCAGAATCGCATGGACTTTCCTGCCTGGGACGGCTTCAAACTGCAACCCTCAGATGTGGGCCTCTGGTGGAGCTAGGATAACAGGCTCCGCCAGCAGCGCCCCGCGCATCCGTGTCTCACTAGCCGTCCCTGAGACTCTCGCTGGCGTCATCAGAGGACTGCTGCGGTCTGGCCTGTCAGGACTCCTAACTCGCCTCCTGCAACTCCTGCTTCAGGAGAAGGCAGAGTTGCTTCCACATAAGGTATTACAGGAAATAAAACTGGGTTGAAGCTCCCCATTAGCTAAAACTGAATTGCTGGGGGCAGGCCTGAGGAGCTGTGCTGAGCAGTAAGGACCCTGAAGGGGAATATGGGAACTCCTGAGTTTTCTGGGCTGGTGTCTGAAAGGACTGGAGCAGTCTGTCCTGAAATCCTCAGACCGGGGCAATGGCAGAAAATGGCAGAGCACAAGGCAGGGGCCTGGGCAGACGTTTAGGGGGTGCCCCTCCTCCCCAGGCTGCTTCACCCCCTGGTGCCTGAGCATCGTGTCTGACAGGTCTGTTTTGCCCAAAAAGGAAATGCATTTGGCCTGTTTAGACTTGTTTCATTGACAAACAGTACAGAGAGCAGCGATGTGCCTTTCTTCTATCACCCTGCTAAATTTAGCGCTGGGTTTTTTCCTGTTCTCGGGTCTGTTTTAAAGCCAGGGAGAGACTGCAGGGCGCCAGGATGTCCTGTCACAGGACGAGGAAACGCCTGCTATTACCTGTTGTCAAGTGAACCTCGAGTCCTAGGGCTGGGGCGAGGTGGGCGGGCAGGGGAAAGAAGATGCTGATGAAAAGAGGAAGAGAAAGTATGTGGAGCTGACTGCTGTGGCTGGAAAACTCTGGAAACTGGCCATGGAAGGGGGCTCCCCATTTACTCTGCAACCACAGGAGCAGCTGCTCGCCCACGTTCACCCTCACTTCACATCGACCTCTGGGCAGCGTGCATATGGGGGTGGGGGTGGGGTAGGAGGGAGCCTTCATGGCAGTGTTAATGGGCCAGAGATGTGAACATTAGCTGTTCACCCTACTGTGTCCACCCCTGCATGTGCGACGCTGTTTCCACCATCTTCTGAACACTGATTCTATGTCACCTTGTTCTATGCCCCGCCCACCCTGGACACCCTCCCTGTGATGGGTCCCCATAGTCTGTCAGGGTGACAGGGCCTGGGGTACAGGAACTCTGGGCAGCCATGCGGGCACTGGCAGGGTCCTGGGGAGAAAGGTGGGTGTGGGTCAATGGCGGATGTCATCAGGGGCAGCTCTGCACTGGTTCTCTTGCTCTTCCTCTCCCTTCTCCCGTGTTTTCCCCTCTCTTTGGTAGATGACATTAGAGCTTGTACAAAACACACATGAGGACATTCCTGTTCTCTCCTTCCTGAGGCCCTGTGGGCACAATCAGCCTACACACACTCAGCAACCCTCCCGACGGAACCTCTGGGTACACACACAGTCAGCCTACACACACTCAGCAACCCTCCCGACGGAACCTCTGGGTACACACACAGTCAGCCTACACACACTCAGCAACCCTCCCGACGGAACCTGTGGGCGTGTGGCACTGCCCGTCCAGGCCTGAATCCTCCCTGGTTACCGCTGGGCGTGTGGCACTGCCCGTCCAGGCCTGGATGCCTCCCCCAGGGCTTCCCACAGGCAGCCGCATGCCTGTCGCACACTCCGGCTCAGCTTCCCCTATTGGCTGTTTTCCATCTTCTTTTTCGTGGCCTCTTCTCTCTGCTGCCTCTTTCATGGTCTACAATCTCCATTTGTACAGATAGGAGCAGGATTGGTAGAATAGGGGAAGTGGCATTGAACAGGTCAGGGCAAGTGGCCCGTGCAGATGACGGGCTCTCCTGTCATCTGGGAAGCCAGCATGGACTGGCAGAGCACCGCCCAGGGACCAGCTGTCTGAGTGAACTGTGAGGCCTGAGGAGCACTGACTCTGGGGCAGGCCCCGGGTTGAGTCCGTTTCTATCCTCGTCTGCCATGAACTCCTGGCTGAGTGCCTCTACCCCAGGGCTTCTGCGCTCACAGGAGTGCGTCTGAAGGATGGCATTGGCTGTCACCGCGCCTTCGAGTCCTGTTGGGGGCCCTTGCACGGAGTGGCCGTCCTCTCTGCCATGGGCAGAGCCTGGGCTTGCCTGCCATACATGCCCAGCGGGTCCTAGTGAGAACTCTTGTATTTCTGGAGTGTTCCTCCTGCCTTACCAGCCTGCCTGCTTCTCTGGTGTTTACAACGGTGCCCATGACCTACTGTCTGCTACCCAAGCCCCACGAGGTGAGGCCCAGCCCAATAATCCCAATCCTGGCTGAGCTCTGCACTTGACTCAACGGCGTCTTCAAAAGGCAACTCCTCAGCTATCATCGAAGCTTCCGGCACAGTCTTGCTGCCCATCAGAGTCCAGTATAAGGACAGTGCAGTCATGCACTGGGCCGAGAGGGGAAGGGCCTCACCATCCCCAGTGTGGCACTCTTGTTTTGGTCCATGCAAGGATCTGTGGGCCTGTCCCTTGTCCTGGGAGCTCAGTGGGCAAGGATAACCTTGGGACGGTGAAGGCCACACTTCCTGCTTCTTCCTCTAAAGATCCTCTTTTAAAATCCAATACCATTCCTGTTGGTTTAACCTCTTTCTAGCCCTTTCTGGAAAATGGTGATGTACAGTCTACCAAAGTCCCCAGCATGACAAAGCACCAATCTGTGCCGGCCGGCGCTCAGGGGCCTCCTGGGAAGAAGTGGTCGGTGGAAGCTGACTCATGTTTCATTCAGGGTTGCTTCCTCGTGGCACCTAGGTCTTCCTTTTCCCAACAATAGATCTCCTTGGATGGAAGCTAGCCAGCAGGCCCGGGCCATGTGCTATGCCTACCGTTTTTTCTTCTCCCAAATTGAACTTGAACTTGTCCATTTTGGAGTGCTTGCACCTGAGTTTTTTGACAGCTTGGATTTCGCAAAGCCCACGTGCAGACTGAGATGTTTTGTGGCTCTCATGTTTGCCAAGACTGCTTCTGGCACTCTAGGCAGTGCTGACTTTGGCCAAAAGCTGCCACAAGTCTTTCCCAGCTCCATGCCCGCCAGCTTCCTTTCTCCTTTTTCTGGAAATTGTACGATTTCTTTTCATGACAGAAAAGCTTATGCTCACCCCAGGGCTGCTGAAGACGCTGATGTTGTCCAACATCAGAGATGACCAACACTGAACTGGCATCTCACAGGTCAACGGGGAATGTTCTGTTTTCTTAGACTTGGAGATTGTCATGGAAGATAAAATAGACTTGCTTGACTGGATACCTCACTTTCCATCCTATTTACTGAGTCTGCAAGCAATAGTCTGTGTCCCAGCCATACCTTCTCCTGTCTCTGCCTTCCTTCTCCATCTGAGACTATGTGGAGCTTTGGGCTCCTGTGGAACTACTTGACTTTCCTCCCTCCAACAACCCTAGAGCCTCCTTGAGGAGGAGGAACCATCTGATTAAAATCTGCCCAGTGTCCTAGATCTCAGGAGGCTGAGAGCTGAGGATCGTGATTTGAAGCCAGCCTGGGCAGGAAAGTCCATGAGACTCTCATCTCTAATGAACCACCAGAAAACCAGAAGTGGCGCTATGGCTCAAAGTGGTAGAGTGCTAGCCTCGAGCAAAAGAGCTCAGGGACAGTGCCCATGCTGCAAGTTCAAGCCCCACAACCGGTTTAAAAATAATATCTGCCCAGATTTCCAACAAATGGTTTTCAAGACCAGTAACAAGGGAAGTGGAGAGCAGGCTTGTTTGCTGATCCTGCCACACAAACGCCGGCCCCCTGGGCAGCCTGTGCTGCTACACGTGAAGCACGGGCACTCTGTTGGCTTGCAGCTGAGTGTGAAGCATCGGGGATCAGCTTCAGGGTCTTTGCTTTGATGCCACCTGTGTGCCATGCTTGATACTCATTCCAAAGGGAAGGACTTGTGACAGAAGCCGAGTCCCCGGGAAGCAGGCAGGAAGGAAGAGAGGAAAGGGCCGCTCTCTGGCTGCGTTGTCATCCACACCACCCGCGGGGCCAGCGCACAGGAAGAGGCTGTTTGCTTTGGCAACCCGATTCTGTGGAGATGGAATGGATCCGCAGTGCAGCATTTAGTGTACGCCGAAGCCCTTCCCTTGGATTTGTTTCTGGACAAACTGATTACATCACAAAAAAGTTTTGGGAGAAAAGTGTTCAGGGGAAAGGACACTGAGGAGAACAGGAGCCTTCCTTTGGGGAAGCGGCCGAAGAAAGAACTCGGAGTTGAAGGCCAGCTTCAGCTCCCTGGTCCATCTGCTTCCAGCCTTCCTACTGTCCCGGCAGAGAGGGTTCAGAGTAAAAGCTGTTTCTGAGTTCCGTCTGCAGCGCAGCCCATGGAGCCAGCAACCCCAGGTGCCTCTTCATGGATGACAGAAGGCCCAGGTCAGCGACGCACTGGGTCTTTAGCCTCCGTGTTGCCAAGTGGTTGTTTGCAGACACATGGAACAAGACCACAGTATTGCGTCACATGTCTACTTAGTCCATAAATCTGTCTACTCAGAGCAGCACCTGGATGATGGTCAATCACAGGAGCTGCACAAGGCTCTCCACGGCTGGGCCTGTGTCCCCTTCCCAATCCATGAAGGTTCTCGGCCTGGCTCATAGTTCTGAAGGTTCTGTGTATGACAGTGTACTGAGAGGCTCTTCTGAGTCCCTAAGTCCTTTTTCTGCCTCTGTCCATTCTAAGTCAAATAGAAAACCAGAAGCCTACACGGGTACTCACACAGAATGAGTGATATGTGGAATTTTTCGTTGGTAGTGGTTGTAGTTCAAGACCACGTTGGTCTTGAACTTGAGCTTCTCCTATCTCAGCCTTCCAAGTACTGTAATAGATTACGGGTGAGTGCCCTGCACAGCCCCAGAGTGTACTTCAGTCATACCCTTCCACAGAGAACAGACCCGGACTCTGCACTGCTTTTCTGCAGAACAGGCACTTAAGGGGCAGCTTCTGGATTACATTCCAGCCAGAGAAAGCAAGGCTCCCAGAACTTTGCCAAAACAATCGTGGTGCCAACACATGGCTTTCAAGGCTCATGATGGAAGAGGTAGAGTGCTGGCTTGTTCACCATGCATCTGTTGGGCTTTGGTTTACACCAGATCCACCATCTTTATCACTTTCCAATGTGTACCTTCAGGACAGAGGTGGCTATGCCATATCTGGATTTCTATTTAATAAATGTAGTCACACACTTCTGAGTATTCTCAGAAGCAGGTACAGTTTCTGAACTTTGAATTTGTGTACACGGTAACCAATACAGATGACCATGGCAGGGAGGGATAATAGAGTGTACTCTGTTGGGTGATGGTGCCTCCCACCTGTAATCCTATCTATTTAGGAGTCTGAGACCTAGAGAATTGAGATTTGAAGCTAGCCTGGGGAGGAAAAGTCATTGAGACTATCTCTAATTAACCAGCAAAAATCCAGGCTGGAGGCATGGTTCAAGTGTCAGAGTACCATCTGAAGCTGAGTGAGAAAGCAAGGCTCTGAGTTCAAGCTTCAGAACCAGCCAACAACAACATGCCCATTTTCAAAGATATTCTATGGTGTGTCTGGGAAGGTGGCTCAGTGGTAGAGTGCTTCGCATGCATGAGGCCCTGGGTTTGATTCCTCAGCACCACATAAGCAGAAAAGGCCGGAAGTGGCGCTGTGTCTCAAGTGGTAAAGTGCTAGCCTTGAGCTGAAGAGCTGAGGGACAGCACCCAAGCCCAGAGTTCAGGCCCCAAATGAGTGAAGGAGCTGGACACCGGTGGCTCACACCTGTAATCCTAGCTACTCAAGAGGCAGAGATCTGAGGATCATGGTTTGCAGCCAGCCCAGGCAGGAAAGTCCATGACTCTTTTTTTTTTTTTTTTTTTTTTGGGTCCGGTCGTGGGGTCTGAACTCTGGGCCTGGGCGCTGACCCTCATTTCTTTTAGCTCAAGGCTAGCGCTCTACCACTTGAGCCACAGCGCCACTTCCGGCTTTTTTCTTTCTGCTTATGTGGTGCTGAGGAATTGAACCCAGGGCCTCATGCATGCAAGGCAAGCACTCTACCACTGAGCCACCTCCCCAGCCCAAGTCCATGATTCTTTTTTTTTTTGGGGGGGGGGTCCAGTCATGGGCCTGAACTCTGGGCCTGGGCGCTGTCCCTCAGCTCTTCAGCTCAAGGCTAGCACTCTACCACTTGAGCCACAGCACCACTTCCGGCTTTTTTTTTCTGTTTATGTGGTGCTGAGGAATCGAACCCAGGGCCTCATGCATGCAAGGCATGCGCTCTACCACTGAGCCACCTTCCCAGCCCAAGTCCATGATTCTTATCTCCAATAAACCACTCAGAAGGAGCTGGAAGTGGCGTTGTGTGCTCATGTGGTAGAGCACTAGCCTTGAATACAGATAGGCTCAGGGACAGAGTCCAGAACCTGAGTTCAAGCACCAGGACGGACAAAAAAGATAAAAGGAAATATGAGTGAAGGGCTAGGGTGTACTTCAGTGACAGAGTGCCTGCTTAGTATGCTTGAGGGCCAACCCCAGTACTAGGGGAAAATGAAAAAAGAAATGTCACTAAAGCAACAGTTAATTGATTACAGTACAGATGAGTGCCTGGCCTGCAGGGGGAGCTGCAGGGGAGCTGCAGGGGGAGCTGTTCTGCTTCCTGCCTGCCTGGTGGCCAGGGTTCCCCTGTGCCCCTGAGAAAATGGATCAGCCAGGACTGAGAAGCCCTCACCCCAGGCTGCTAGGGGAGCACCCCCATAGCAGCCCTGGAGCTATGTGCCGTCTGCCCCAGGATATCGTGTCTCCCCACAGCACGGGGTTTAAGGTCTGTACTCGCTACTTGGAGCCTGCTAAAGGAAAGCTCTGTGAGGCTGGGTCCAGCCTGTCTCTCCACCTGCCCCAGGCACGGTGCAAATTTCACCTGCACCCCAGGAAGGACACCAGCAATCTCAGGACAAATCAGTGGGCCTGGGCCATCTGTGAACTCTAGTACTACACTAATGCCTAGTGCTGTCCTAGCACTTGAAACAGGCAAATGTGACGAGTGCAAATCAACCCCTGGATGAATGTATACTTCCACAGGCTTGTGCAGTCCTGACTTGGCCGTGGTGGGGGACAGGAGCCTGTCCCCCTGATAGGGCTCACGACACTCTACTCTGTTGTGCTGTCCTGAGGTTATTTACTTAGCAAGTGGTTACGGAGAGTCCCAGGGGTGCCATGGTCCAGGCTTGAGGGCACCAATGGGTAAATAAACAGGAGGAGTGACAATGGGAGATACCAAGTCCCCCGAGAGAGCTAAGGATGTGCGCAACCCATCAGGGATGGGGTGGCCAGGCAGAGGGATAGCAGCACGAGACATCTAGAGCAGGAAGACACAGAGGAATTGAAAGGGTTTGGCTTGGCTGAGTCGTAAGAGCCACAGGCGGCAGAAGGGGCACGAGGCCAGCCAAGGCTGCCAGGCTGTGGGCAGGCTCGTGTTCTGCGGCATGGGAGACACGTTCAGTGAAGATCGGGCAGGCTATGGGTGGAAGTGTCAGCCTGGCCTCACTGCCCCTGGGGAAGGGTTCTGTCCTCTCTCTGTGGGACACGTCCTCACAGTGGAGGCCTTGGAGCAGTGACTCCAGCCCATGGGCCAGGTGAGCCCTTCCACGCGGGGGCAGCCATGCCCAGCTGCTTCTCACCTAGGATGCAGCTGAACGGTGGGCAGGACGATTCTGGGTGCCTGTCTGGTATCTTCCAGGGCTACCAGGTGTGACTCCCCTGTGTGGGGCTGCTCAGAAATCTGCGCCCAAGGCCCCTGTCCTGGCTGGCTGCAGCCACCACAGGAGCCCATGACGGACCGTCGCTGCAGCCAGGGTTGATTGGGGCCATGATGGCGGGGTGGGAATAGAACTGTCGGTAACCATTCCTGTGCGGCCTTGTTGATGAGGGCAGGTTCGTTCTTTGAGTGTGCCAATGCTTGGTGATAGTTGCTGTCCTATGAGTGCGCTTCAGTCCTTTCCAGAAGGTTCAAGGTTGGCTCTGAAGTTCTCAAAGCTCACAAGTCTTCAGAGAAAATATCTCGCAAGCTGTTCGCTCCAGACCCCCTCTTTTTACATCAGGGATGCCCACTGTCTGTCCCCCAAGTCTGACCAGGGAGCCGTGTGGGAGCTGACCCTGCCGGGTGCTTCACCCCCAGTCTGGACAGAGATTCCATGTGCCATTCTGGTGGAGGATGTTGTGGAATTGGAGCTGAGGGCACATAACACATTCTAAAAGTGAGTTGAGCACTGGTGGCTCACGCCTGTCCTTCTAGCTATGCTCAGAGTTGAGGATCTCACTTCAAGGCAAGCAAATCTGAGAGCCTCTCATCTCCATTAACCAGCAAAAAAGCCAGAACTGGGGGCAGGGCTCTGGTGAAAGACCACTGGCCTTGAGCAAAAAGCTCAGCAGGGGTGCAAAACATCTTGTACCAAGCCCCAGTACACACGTGTACACACACACACACACACACACACACACACACACACACACACACACACACACACACACACACACACACACACACACACTGTCTATAACATGTACACACACACTGTCTATAACATGTACAGACTGAAGGGGAGCTGGAAAAAAAGGGTGAGTGGGTCGTGCCCTGGCAAGGGAGATGGATGTCTGGTAGCTCCCGTTACCACTGCCTGGGCACATTCCTTCTTGCCTGTCCATACTTTTGGCCTATCTCTGCAGCCTTGGCTTCTTGCGGCACTCAGTTTCCTCACACCCTGCCATACTTACCGCCTCTTGTCTTTGAAGACAAGTGGGCACCCAGAGCCTAGACTGCCTCAATTCCACTTCTTCTGGGTGTTGAACAAGCTTAAGGCACTGCTCTCGCTGGCATCATCTTCCCTAAGACATGAGTGAAAAGCAGGGAAGCATACTGCGCGCATCTTCATTTTCAGTGCAGTTCTGTGACCCACAGACTGCAGGCACAGTGCTTGTGCTTCATGGCACAGGGTGGGAGGTTTCCCTCCCCCAGCAGGCATCACCGCAGAGCACTAGCTTTAGTAGGAAGGAAGCAGCCAGGAGCTCTCCAACACACGAAAGCTCCCAGTACTGCAGAGCACTGCCTTCACTTAGAACAATGCGACGCAGGCAAGTGTTCAACTCGCATTTCCTATGAGGACAGTGATAATGAAGCAAGCATGTTCACATCTTAGCAAAGTCAAGTCTGCAATCCTCCCCTCTCCCCTCCCACCCCTGGCTCTGTGTCTGTCTGTCTCTGTCTCTCTTCCCACATTGCTCTCTGCTCTGGGACCACAGAGCATGCCCATCTGGAACATTCTTCACCAGAGCAAGGACTGCACAGAGCCCTGAGTAACCGTCGTCAGGGCTCTCTGACTTGGCGGCTCTGCTGTGGGCTGGTCAAGGCCCACAAGGGGTCTCTGTGCTAAAAACGCCCTTCTAGGGACTTCAACTATGAGTAGCCTCTGAAATAGAACAGTCTAGAAGCCGAGGAACCCTTCCAGGCCAACACATGGGATAAGTCTTCTCTACCAGACATCAGGACCATGAATGACTTGACTTTCTGAGGAGAGCAGAGACGTATTGGGAGGAGCGAGGCTGGACAGACACACAGGTGTTCAGGAGCCAGCTGGTGGGGTCCAGCAGGGGAGTCCAGCCAGGAAGGCCTCAGCTTTTTCTCTGCCTTCTTCCTCTTGTGGCCACGGCTCCAGTTAGGCACCCGGCATCCTGCGCAAACCCCCTGATGTTCATATTAGAAAAACTAACAAAATGAAATCACTTGCCTCCCTCAAGACAGCCATGAAGGTGAAACCCTGGAAGGAACTCCTGACTGAACAGCGCCCACCCATCCCATAGTGCCCTGCCGGGTGGGCAGGTGGGGGGCGGCGGCAGCAGGGAAGGAGGTCTGGGCAGAGAGACAGGGGCAGATTCTGAAACTACGCACTTCTCTTCAGAAGCTAGTGGGGAAGCCAGACACACAAGGAAAGCTGGGCCGCACCGATCCCCCTGGAGGGAGGAGCCACGCTGACCTGAGAGGAAATCTCCACTTCCTCTGAGCGCACGGTCACGGCGAGAACACACACAAACAGGAATCTGGACTAAGTGCGATGCCAGTCTGCTTCTAGATAAGACTCAGAAAATATCCATGCTGGCTTTTGCTTTGAACCCGTGAAGCATTTATAAAAGTCAGACTTAACAGTTACCAGTGCTTGGGGTGGGCCAGGCTACGAGGTGCTGTTGCTGTGAGGGGCGGTGCTGAGACCCCCAAGTCCAGAGACAGCATTCCCATATCCACTCCCTGCCCCCCGGCCCCAAGTCCAAAGGCCCCAGGAGCCCCTAGAAGGCAGAGACAAAGGGGCTCAGTTCCCACCCAAGGACAGGGCTGGGAAGAGGTGGAGCCTGCCTTCCAGGGGGCCTGGCCAGAGCTCCCCCTTAGAGTCAACCTTCTAGAACATTTCTTTTCCCTCTGCAGGTTTTGTGTTAGTCATCGGACTGGTGACCTTCTACAGAATCGGCCCCTACACCAACCTATCATGGTCTTGCTATCTGAACATTGGTGCCTGTCTGCTGGCCACCCTGGCAGCTGCCATGCTCATCTGGAACATTCTGCACCGCAGGGAGGACTGCATGGCCCCCCGGGTAATTGTCATCAGCCGCTCATTGACAGCACGGTTCCGCAGGGGGCTGGACAATGATTATGTAGAGTCTCCGTGCTGAAAGCACCCTCCTCAGGACTTCATCTTTATAGCCACTATAATGGATTAGTCTAGGAACTGAAGGGCTCACCCTGACTCTGCTTGTACCGAGGCACGGGGTGAGTCTTGGTCATATATACATATGTATATATATATGTATATATATGTATGTATGTGTGTACAATGCTTGTGCACACTTACTATGTTATACATGAATATGTCAAGTGCCACCTGTTTCTGACACCATCTTCTCCAGCCAGTCCACTGCAGCTTCACATCATGCTCGGCTGAAGGGTGGGGACAGGAAGCTGGGCAGGGGAGGCAGTGGTGTGGGCGCCCTGCTCTCTGCCTTCGCTTGGGATTAATTTATTCTGGATCTGCTTAGGAGGACACCCCAGTTATATTTTACTTTCATAGAGCAGAATACCCAGGAAGCTTTCCATGAGGTCTCTATGGTATTTCTTTATTAAGTTAGAATTTATAACCAGATGGTAATGGCTTTATGCCAGAATCAAATTAATAGTGTACGTTCTGTTCCTGGTTATTTTTCTAAGTTAAAATAAACTCAAACCTCTTATCTCTACCTAAAACTTGTATTTTATCCATCCATCCCACTATGTGGGGGCAGAGAATCTGGTCAGTTTTTCTGTGTTTTTCCCAAGATGATACTAAGAAAGAGTTAAAAGGTCTTCACTGAAGAGCATATACCCTAATCCATGGCTCTGGGCAACCAAATTTCAAAAAAATCCACATTTCTGGCTGGGTGAGATGGTGCATGTCTGTAACCCAGCTACTCAGGAGGCAAAGTCTGAGAAGAATGAGGTTTGACGTAGAACATCAGTGAGACTCCATCTACCAATAAGCTGGGAATGTGTTTGTCATCCAGTTATGTGGGAAGCATGAATAAGAGGATCAAAGTCCAGGTTAGTCTGAGGAAAAACTTAAGGTTCTATTCAAAAAATAGCTGAAGCAAAAGGACGCAGGGCACTCAGGTGATAAAGTACCTGTCTAGCAAGTGCAGGGCCTGGAATTTAAACCCAAGTACAGGTAACAAAAAGAAAAATTTAGACTGGGCACCACTGGCTCTTGCCTGTAATCCAAGATACTAAGGAGGCTAAGATCTGAGGATCACTGTTCAAAGCCAGCTCAGGCAACAAAGTCCATGAGACTCCTATCTCCAATTAATCACCAGAAAACTGGAAGTGGCGCTGAGTGCAAGCCTTGAGCCAAGAGTTTAAGGACAGCACCCAGGCCCTATATTCAAACCCACAAATAACAACAACAACAAAAAGAAGTTATAGAGAAAACGTTTACATTCCTAGAGTCTCTGAACACCATGGTGTGGGATGAAAATCAACATGAGCAGAGTAGTAGGGAACAAGTAAGTGTGTTGCTTTTGAGTGTCCCTTTAGTTAAATGCTGGATTGGTTCTGATACACCTCAGTCCAAAATGCCTCAGGAAGGCACAAAACCTGAGAGCTAACCTGGGGAAGGGGAGGTAGGGTGGTTAACCTGCCCAACAGAATGCAAGGCTGTAACAAGTCTGGTAAACTCCTTCTCTGGCCAGTGCTGTACTGTGTGACCATGGCCACCAGGGGGCAGTGTGGGAGGAGAAGCTGATACTGATGGAGAAAGCTCAAAGCCAGATGTGGATCATCTATCTGGTTGCTGCTCCTCTGCAAATGTCTAGCTCTGTCACTTACAAGCCTCTGTGGAATTGAAAGCGATCCCTTTAGATTCTCTCTCTCTCTCTCTCTTTTTTTTTTTGCTGGCACTGGGGCTTGAACTCAGGGCCTGGGGGCTGTCCCTGAGCTTGTGTCAAGGCTTGTGCTCTACCACTTGAGCCACAGCACCATCTCTGGCTTTTTCTGAGTAGTTTATTGGAAAGATAAGAGTCTCACAGACTTTCCTGCCCCGGCTGGCTTTGAACCACGATCCTCAGATCTCATCCTCCTGAGTAGCTAGGAGTACAGGTGTGACTCACCGGCAACTGGATTCCCTTTAGATTATGAAGTTCATACTATGCCAAGGATTTGTCTTTAGTCATAACAAATGGTGAAACTGGTGGTGCTTTAAACACATCAGGTAACTGATAATGCCCAACAAGCACTCATGCCATCTATGACCCACTCACTGCCCATGGTACAGTACCCTGAAAGACACACAGAACCGGGCCTTCCTTCTACCTGACTCGAAAGCCCTTCCAACTGCAGGAGGCTCTGGCCTCACTGGCTTAGATGGATCGTGGTCCAGGGGTCCCATGCTATCCTGAGTATTTTGAAAGACACCTTCCCTACTACAAAATCATCATTGCAAATGGAGTTCCCTCTGAGCAACTTAATCTTACAACATTTTCCCTCCACAGTATCAATCTTCTCTAGTTTTTCTTTTCTTTTGGTCATGGGGCTTGAACTCTAGGCCTGGGCACAGTCCCTCAGCTCTTCAGCTCAAGGCTAGCACTTTACCACTTGAGCCAGAGCAGCACTTCACCACTTCTGGTTTTCTATTGGTTTATTGAAGATTATAGTGTGTCACAGATTTTTCTGCCTGGGCTGGTTTTGAACTGTGATTCTCAGATCTCAGCCTCCTGAGTAGCTAGGATTACAGGCGTGAGCCACCAGCACCTGGCCTTCTCTAGTTTTTCTACCCTTTTGAGATTAAAATTTGATAAATACTCTTGCCCAGAGTTACTGAATTACCTCTGCAATGGAGAGAAAGGTACTTGCTGGACAGCTTCTAAATGATGCCATCTTTTATAATTTTTTTTTGTTGCCGGTTGTGGGTCTTGAACTCGGGGCCTGGGCGCTGTCCCTCAGCTCTTCAGCTCAAGGCTAGCGCTCTACCACTTGAGCCACAGCGCCACTTCTGGCTTTTTTCTTTTTGCTTATGTGGTGCTGAGGAATCGAACCCAGGGCCTCAGGCATGCAAGGCAAGCACTCTACAACTGAGCCGCCTTCCCAGCCCCATCTTTTATAATTTTAATTGCATTTCACCTCCGTTTTAGTGTTTATGTACTGACACTTTTTAGCAGAATTTAACACTTGCAGAACTTCCAACTAGGAAGTACCTTGAACACTTTCTAATGAACAAAACAGTTAGGATAATAGCCTAAGAGCTTCTGGTACCACAGAGCAAAAGTATCAGGCTCACCTTCTCCACCAAATACACCTGCTCTGGGAATGGTGTACGCATGCCCTGCTCTCTGAGCTCCACAGCTTTTCACTGAGTGAAAAGACCACTAAATGCACCATGACAGTCACTAAAGGGTTAATGACATAAACTCGAATTGAGTAGGCCTAAGAAAAATAAAGCCTGTGGGACGCGTGCCTCCAGGAATAGAATCCTTACCTTTTAATGAGTTTGATAGATTTGAAAGCTTCATCCATGTCTCCAATGGTGGCGAAGAAGCTGAAATTGAGCATGGCATCTCGAGTGGGCTTGTCGCAGTCTTCCAGCCCCACAAAGTCTCGCAGAGGTTTCTTGGCCACCATCTGGGGTATCTGGTGGTGATCAGAATCCACCTTGTCTTCGGTGCCTGCCTCTCCAGGCTGGAGGAGAAAAACCAAATTTGCTTGTCAGTCATGTGCAAAGGTACGTCTAACTCTTGGTCGCTTCTACATTTATGTCATCCTGAGAAAATCCACCTGTAGGCAGGCCCAGGCTAAATGGTCCTCTCAAGGTGCTAGAAAACCTTTAGAGTCACTGGAAATGATCTAGTCTCAAATAACAAGTAAACAAAGGTTGTTGAGATGAACTCTTTATTGAGCCTCTAATTCACTAACAGCAGAGACTCAGCAACTAAAAATGGCTTTTGCTAGCCAAGTATGGTAGCTCAGACCTATAATCCTAGCTACTAGGGATTAGAGACTAGGAGGATCATGTTTTAAGGCCAATTCCGCTAAAAAGTTTGCAGGATCTCATCTCAACCAATGTGTGGGGCTGTGCACCTGTGGTTCAGCTATGCAAGAACATAAATAGGAGCATCTTGATGCAGACTAGTCTAGGCGTAAATGCAAGACCTTATTCCCACAATAACTAAAGCACAAGAGGCTGGGAGCATGGCTCAAGTGGTCGAGTACCTGCCTAGCAAGCATGATACCTTGATTTGAACCCCCACCCCCACCTGGGTTCTCTCCCTCCCTACTTCCTTTTAAAAGTTTTGCTCAAGGCTGGCACTCCAAAATTTGAGCCACATTTCTACTAGGTTTGGCTGGCTAAGAGGTAGGAGTATCTGAGATAGTCCACTGGGCTGGCTTCAAACTGTGAAGCTCAGATCTCCGCCTCCTGAGTAGCTAGGGTTACTGGTTGGGCCACCAACTCCTAGAAGCCTGGGTCTCTAGCTTTCTACATCCAACACTTCCTACAGGAACTACTGGGCCCCACTGCTCTCCCACCATCTTTCTCCTGCTCCCACCTCTTTGTGTGCTGCTCTACATGGCACTGCCCAGTGCACTTTGCCCAGGCTGGAGCCCCAGCTCTGCAGGCCGTCTCTCAAGTGGAGGTGATTAATTATGATACACCCTTCCTGGACCAGGTCCCTCAACAGTCTGTACCTCTCACTTCTGACTTCTGTGTGTGTTGTCAGTCATGGGGCTTGAACTGTGGGCCTGGGCGTTGTCCCTGAGCTCTTCAGCTCAAGACAAGGACTCTACTCTACCATTTGAGCCACAGCACCACTTGCAGGTTTCTGGTGGTCAATTGGAGATAAGAGTCTCACAGCCTTTGTTGCCAAAGCTGGCTTTGAACCGTGATCCTCAGATCTCAGTCTCCTGAGTAGCTAGGATTACGGGCACGAGCCACTGGCACCCGGTTTCTCTGTGTGCTTCTGAAGACTAGCCCATGCTAGTCTTTAGTGTGCAGTCCTCGGGTCGCACTTTCCCAAGGCTAGGGCTATGGGTGTGCACTATCGGTGACTTCCTCTGGCTCAGATCTGAATAACTCAGCCTCACTTCTCTTTTGAAGCTGACCTGCAACTCAAGTGCCCAGGCCCGGGGAAGGGTGGTGGGGCTCGTCAGGCCTGGCTGTGCCTTTCCAGGCACAGAACAGAACAGGACATAAATAAAAGCCCTGAGGCAGCTCAGTTTAGGGAGGCTGAGTTTTGGGCCCACAGATTTTAAACTCTCAAATGGGAAGCTAAAGAGTTTGATCTAAATGAGTGGGAAACTGTCAGGAAACGTACAGAGAAACCAGTGACACCTTATTCACAAAAAAAAAAAAGCCTGCTCCACTATAATGCACGGCAGCCAGACTTCCCATCGTGAGCCCCGTCAGCCCTGTTAGGGTCTCATTAGAAGCCGCTTCACTGAGAACACCTTGCGGATATCAACAGCTGTGAGAGGTGAGGACTAGCTATGTCAAGCCGTGACTGTGTGATCACCACCACGCCGTGCAGGTCCTAGGGATAAGAGCTGCTGGATTATCGCCTAGACCACCCGAATGAGCGCGCGCTGCACACCTGGGTGCTGCACACCTGGGTGCAGCGTAACAGGAATTTGCACGTAGGCAAATACATAGGCAGTAACTATTTATTTATTCCTGTATATATGCATGCACGTACGTGTAAATGTGTATGTTTGTTGTTCATTCAAACTTGAGAACCTCCTGCTTCCAGCTCCAGGGTGCTGAGATTACAGGTGTGTTCCACTATGCCTGAGCATAAAGTAGGTAGCCTTTAGAAGAACCAAATGCCTCATGGCTATTCTTCAGCATTGCTTTTACAGCTAAACAAACAATCCTCCCCACATTGCAAACACAGGTAACTAAGCACACTGTCCACAGACATCAGGGACAGGGCTGTGCAGGCCACAGGTCCACCCAGGCTGCAGGTGCACATGGGACCTGGAGTTGGCAGACTCCTGGCAAGCTTTGCTAGGTGATGTGGGGCCCTGCTCAAACAAAACAGCCCCAGGGGCTCAGCAAAGCTCTCTACTGGGTGGGAAGTGCATATACAACACAGTGGAACACGCAGGACAAGTCTGGAGGAAAGGACAAAGTCAAGGGAACACACTGTAACCCGGCTCTGTACTTACGACTGTGCTGTACAGTCCTCCTCTCTGGAACAACAACTGTGAGTGCGGGTACAGATGTGAGGTGAGAATGAGAGAGGAGAGATGTATGAATGTGGGAAGAAACGAAAACCACACGTGGCACTAACGTGAAGAACTTAACAGAAAGAATTATAATTTTTATTTTTTGTCAGTTGTGGGGCATGAACTTAGGGGCTGGTCACTGTCTCTGAGCTCTTTTGCTCAAGGTTAGTGCTGTATCACTTTGAGCCATAGCACCATTTCCAGTTTTCTGGTGATTAACTGGAGATTAGAGTCTCATGGACTTTTCTGGTTCCAAACCTCGATCCTAAGCTCTCAGCCTCCTAAGTAGCTACGGTAATAGGTGTGAGCCACCAGCACCCAGCTGATAGAAATAATTTTAAAGAACTTTACTATTTGATTTCTCAAATCAAAGAGACATTAAAGCACATAAGAAATTCGAAGTAGCTGGGTGCCAGTGGCTCATACCTATAATCCTACCCACTCAGGAAGCTGAGAGCTGAGGATCACAGTTCAAAGCCAGCCCGGGCAGGAAAGTCTGTAAGACTCTTATCTCCAATAAAGCACCAGAAAACTGGAAGTGGAAGTGGTGCTGTGGCTCAAGCAGTAGAGCATTAGCCTTGAGCTGAAGAGCTGAGGGACAGCGTCCAGGCCCAGGGTTCAAGCCATACAACCACAACCAACCAACCAACCAAAAAAAAAAAAAAAGCAAAGTAAGAATGAAATTTAGAAAACCATCAGCCCAGTGGTTGGAAAATCTATTTAAAATGAGGCCGTCAAGGAAGGCTGCACAGACAGAGCAGCGAGTCCTTGAGCTTGCTAAGTCACAAGAACTCTTCCTTCTTCATCTTCATGAAGATCAACTCCATTTCAATGTACATACAAATATAATACATAAGATGTTCATATGCCACCCTCTAGTGACTGTGCAATCCCATACATATGGCATTATGTAATGACTTGGAAAATGCCTCAGGGACACATACCTTTTTTGTGAAGTAATAGTGGGGTACTTCCACCCCCAGGAGGGTCTGGTAGGCAGAGGGAAGGGGGAAGCTGTCATGGAGCAGGAAGCCATGTTCTTCAGAAGCGAAGAATGACAAAATCAAAACACCTTCCTGAGAGAAAGGACACTAATTATTCCAGTTTTCATATTCTTCTTGGTTTTCATTTTCATTGCCAAGGTGTTTTATGAAACCCAGAAAACACAGGAAGGAGCGCGCACAGACATAGCCAGGCTCCCCTTCGGGGCCTGACCTCTACACCTCCCTGCCAGGGCTTCTCAGCCCTCATCAGCCCATGCTGAAGAACCAAGATGCTTCCCAGAGAGATGCACCTTGTAAGTCTGTGACAAGCAGACCCTGGGGATCCCTTCTACCTGAACTGGTAGAGGAGGCTAAGATCTGGTTCAAAGCCAGCCTGGGCAGGAAAGTCTGTAAGACTCTTATCCCCAATTAACTGCCAGACAACCAGAAGTGGCGCTGTGGCTCAAGTGGTAGAGCGCTCGCCTTGAGCTGAAGAGCTGAGGGACAGCGCCCAGGCCCAGAGTTCAAGCCCCACGACCAACAACAACAACAAAAAGTCAAGAGCAACAGAGGCTTTCTGCTTTGCTTTGGAGGACTAGTGAGAGTTGGGCCTTATGGTGTGCAGGAATTTCTGAATCGGAACTAGTAAGGGGCGAGAAGGCGGACCTTTCCACATGGCAGTGTGAATGCTTACAACTGCACGTTACCCTCACAGAAGATGAAAGGAACTCAATCAAATGGCCAGGAAATACCCTTCCCACTAACATGCCGTCTCCTTTCACTCAGCTAGGTACTGTTTTCATTGCTCCCTGGCCCTAACAGCATAATTCCTCTGCCAATTTTCTTTGTTTTCCTCATTCAATGACAGAGAGGATATCTCAACATTTTTCCACCTCGCATTTAGGATCCAGGCCCGAGTTTGCTCTTGAGAACTTCAAGGCACTGACACCAGCTGCTGATCCTAGAGCAGACTGTGACCATAAACATGAGTGGAGTAATCTGGCTGGAGCCCAGTCCTGTGGGCTGAGGGTGGGCTGACCTGCGCCAGCTGGCTGGCGTGGGAATGTGGGGCCTGACGCTCCAGTGTCACTTCATTCAATGGGAAGCAGGAAGCAGATCGTCTACTCCACATGAATGAGTTTTCCTACTCACTCTCCCGTGAGCCCTTTCATGAAGCTGTGATGCAGTAAAGCAGGAGGTACCGAGCGTCTGCTGCTGTCCTCCAGGGGGGGCTGCCGCTCTGCAGCCTGCGGCGATGCTCCGTGTGCCTCCTGCACAGCCTCACACACAAAAAGCCGCGGCTCGCTCTGATCCCAGAAATGGCTTACAGGAATGTAATTTGTCAGACTCTCATCCGCAAAGACACGGTTCCTAAAACAGAAGAGAAGATCCACCTTGAACTCTGAGAAGAGCATTTTTGTTAACACTACCCATAGCCATGGAGGAGGGCCTCAGCCAGCCACCATGATGGTGGCCCTTTGCACCCAACATGAGCGTGTGTCCTATAGGAACACTCATTCAGACTTTCAGGCATCAGATCAGTCTTCAAGTTCAGTGAGGTCCAGTTTGATGACGTATAGGTCTGGAGATCTTCTAGAGTCTAGAACTCAGGCCTCACGCTTGCTAGACAAGTAGTCTACCTTTGAGCATCCCCCATACTCACCCTCCCTTTTTTGTTGGCCAGTCTTGGGCCTTGAACTCTGAACCAAAGCACTGTTCCTAAGCTTTTTTTTTTTTTTGGTCCAGTCGTGGGGCCTGAACTCTGGGCCTGGGCGCTGTCCTTCAGCTCTTCAGCTCAAGGCTAGCGTTCTACCACTTGAGCCACAACGCCACTTCCGGCTTTTTTCTTTTTGCTTATGTGGTGCTGAGGAATCAAACCCAGGGCCTCAGGCATGCAAGGCAAACACTCTACCCACTGAGTCACCTTCCCAGCCCCTCCTAAGCTTCTTTCACTCAAGTTTAGTGCTCTACCACTTGAGCCAAAGCATTACTTCCAGCTTTTTCAGTAATTTATTGGAGATAAGAGGCTCACAGACTTTCCTGCCTGGACTGGCTTCAAACCATGACCCTCAGACCTCAGCCTCCTGAGTAGCTAGGATTACAGGTTTGAGTCACCAGCTCCTAGCTTTTACTTTTTGTCTGTATTACTAGTAACTGTTGTAAGGTCCTCTGAAGTTTGGAATATAACTTAGCAAACAACCTGCCTGGAAATTGAGAAGCAAAAACCGTTCTCAACAAAATCCTCCCGCCACATTTACTTGTTAGTCTCGTGCCCGTTAAAGGAGAGTGTCTCTCGCTGGTCAATCTGCCCAGTCTTAAAGTCGAAGACAGTCACCATGTCCATCTCAACGTCATAGAAGCAGAGTTTGGAATCGGGGCTGTTGTCAGTCTACAAAAGAGAAGACAGGACAGCGTTGTCCGGCCTGTGACCCTGGCTCTATATAATGCACGAGAGAAACACCCTGCCGTTAGCCACACTGCCTTCCAAGGTAGAATACTCTCAAGATTCAAAATTTGAAGAGAAACTTTCCTTTATCCTCAACAGTTTTGAGATACTACTTTGTTATTTCATGCATATTATATTATAGAACTAGAAATTATAAATACACTTTGCATTTGAGCCACACCTCCAGTTTTGGCTTTTTGCTGGTTGACTGGAGATAAAAGTCTTACAGCCGGGCGCTGGTGGCTCACGCCTGTCATCCTAGCTACTCAGGAGGCTGAGATCTGAGGATCGTGGTTCAAAGCCAGCCCAGGCAGGAGAGACCGTGAGAATCCTATCTTCAATAAACCACCAGAAAACCGGAAGTGGCGCTGTAGCTCAAGTGGTAGAGCGCTCGCCTTGAGCTGAAGAGCTGAGGGACAGTGCCCAGGCCCAGAGTTCAAGCCCCACGACCGACAAAAAAAAAAAAAAAAAAAAAAAAGTCTCACAGATTTGTTTGCCTGGGCTGGCTTCAAATAATGTGGAAGGTAGGGAGAAGAGATGAAGGGTTGGCCTTGAACTCAAAGAATTACCCAGAAGAGGACACAGCCAGAGCAAGTAGAAGCGAGTAAGTGGGATCCAGAGGCCCCCCCCTCCCCCCCCCCCCCGCAGACCACAGCAGCAAGGACACGTGTGAGCTACCTTACTGAGCAGGATGCTGATCTTGCTTCCACTGGCATTGCACCGGAGGGAAGAGATGGCCCCCACTCCAGGGAGCAGCTCAGCCAGGTTCTTACAGTTGCAGTGCACCTTGGCCTCCCTGTGGGAGCAGAGGGGTCGGCATCAATGCCAGGTGCTCTTCACACCTGCCAGCCTTCTCCTTCCTTGCACAAGTCACTGACAGGGCCCTTCCTCTCTGACTGCAGGACGCTGGCTTATGGTGAGTTCTGCCTAGCAGCTTGCTGCTTCTCATTCTGGCATCACAGGTGCCCAGGAGCCAGGCCAGGCCTGGAACGCAGTGTGGGGAGGGGCGCGCTGGAACAGACCTGGGACACAGCGGGTCTGTGAGGGCCATGCTGTTGTTTTCAGCAAATGCTTTCCTCTTGTCAGACAATGCTGCTCCCCACCTTGTGCCTCCCTTTCTATCATGCTATGGGCCTCTACTGCAGGCAGGGAAAATCCCTCATCCTTCCTCTGCTAGCAACCTCCAGCAGGTCCTGGTTTACTGCCAGAAATGATCCTCAGAATGTAGTGCGGCTCTGTTATATACCTTGTTCCCAAGAGCCCATGTGATGTTTACTCTTCATATTTCTTTTTTTGTTGTTGTTGGTCGTGGGACCTAAACTCTGGGCCTGGGCGCTGTCCCTCAGCTCTTCAGCTCAAGTCTAGCGTTTTACCAGCTCAAGGCTAGTGTTTTGCCACTTGAGCTACAACCCTACTTCCAGTTTTCTGGTGGTTTATTGGGAGATAAGAGTTTCATGGACTTTCTTGCCAGGGCTGGCTTTGAACTGCGATCCTCAGATCTCAGCCTCCTGAGTAGCTAGGATTACAGGCGTGAGCCACTGGGGCCTGGCTTACTCTTCATGTTTCTTTTTTTTTTTTTTTTTTGGGTCTGGTCGTGGGGCCTGAACTCTGGGCCTGGGCACTGTCCCTCAGCTCTTCAGCTCAAGGCTAGCGCTCTACCACTTGAGCCACAGTGCCACTTCTGGCTTTTTTCTTTTTGCTTATGTGGTGCTGAGAAATTGAACCCAGGGCCTCAGGCATGCAAGGCAAGCACTCTACCACTGAGCCACCTTCCCAACCCCCTCTTCATGTTTCTTTAGACTCCTCTAGCTAGGTTCTCAGACTTGCCTAGTTTTTGAAAACCTTGGCAGGTTAGAGGGGCTCTGTTGAGGAATGGAGTAGGACATCCCTCTACTGGGATCTGTGAGCTAACATTCTGTACCCTCTGTATTCCACTCTGGGGTCCCCCAGTCTTCTAAGTGATGTTCACACTTGCTGCAGAGAGCCAGCCTGGCTTTGACGAATACATCAAACAGAAATACCCTGCCCACAAACACCCCCATGCCCTGCCTCCTCCTGCAGTGTAGCCCCTCACACCAAGGCCAAGACCTGAGGCATATTAAAAATGAGGTGGCACAAGAATGTTCAAATCTAAGGAGATTTCTGGCATGGATCTTATTTTCTACCAACACACAGTTAATACTTCAATTTGGACAAAAGTTGTACCTTCGGGAAAGATCAAAGCTTTTGAAGTGAGCTAAGTCTGTCCCCACAACCAGGAAAGTCCCACAGATGTCCAGGATGCAGGGGTTCCCTTCAGTCTCAGAAAACAGCAGCAGTTGCTTGACCGTCCCCTGAGGAAAGAGGAAACCAGAATTCAGGACTGCAGCTCCCATGGCTCTCCATTTTTGTTACTCAACATTCTTGGGTCAGCTGGCACAGCCCACTGAGCAGAGCACGCGGCATTACTGTGGGTAAGGCAGGGACGGGCACATCACCCAGGAACCTAAAGATGCAAACTGGCAGGGGAAGATAGGACTTGGAGCTGTTCTTTCTGTGCCCTCCCTTTCGTCTTCTCTTATCACTGTACTCTTTACTGTCTGGCTACTCACTAGATGCCAATGCCATGAAAGGGCCCCGTCGGACAGTCACAGGGAACCACAGGGATTCCAGCGATAAAAATCACAACCTAGCTAAAACTAGCTGTGATCTTGTCACAGAATGCTGCTGCATGTAGTGGCCTGGCGGTGGCCATGGCTTCCCAAAAGGTATCTCTACTTGAAACCTG
This sequence comes from Dipodomys merriami, assembly GCF_024711535.1. Taxonomy (NCBI): domain Eukaryota; kingdom Metazoa; phylum Chordata; class Mammalia; order Rodentia; family Heteromyidae; genus Dipodomys; species Dipodomys merriami. The sequence goes on from NW_027202682.1 coordinate 1,747,113, forward strand.
TGGATCAGACCGCATTTGGTATTTAGAGACGTGATTAAGGATTTTGGAAAATCATTCTGATTTAGCATGGGCCTTATACCCAATGAGGAGTGTTTATTTTTCATGCTGGAGATAGAACCCAGGACCTCATTCATGTTAAGCAGGCACTTACTGAGTCAAAGTGTGATTAGAGACAAGAAAGAAGACGCGGAAAGATACCGTGTGTGAAGATAGGGCAGAGTGAAGCGAGTGCTCTGCGAGCCAATGACACCAACAATCGCCAGCGTTTCTGGCTCCCGGAAGCCAAGAGAGGCAGAAGAGGCCTATGAAGAGGCTCCCAAAGCAATAAGCCCTGAGAACATCCGGATTCAACAACAGCTTGTACAACTGAGAGAGTAAATTTCTGTTCTCTGAAGCTACGTTGTTTGTGGTGATGTTACAGCAGCCACAGGAAGCTAACACCAAGTTATATTAGAGTCTGGCAACATGGTGTGGGATGCAGACATGGGAAGGGCTGTCTGACTCTACACTGCTCCCCTCCCAGCTTCTCCCTCACACAAGGAACAGCCCATCTGGAGACACTCAGCCCAGCCCCGTGTATTCAAAGGCCAGCAAAGTGGTCCTTTTCACTGCCAAAGGCACTATCTAGCCCTGCTTCCCAGTTTCAGAGGTCCCAATAGCCATGGATGAAGTGGCTTCCTTATAATCCACTTGGACGAATCACTTGGTGGGAAATCGGATAGAGGCAGACAAAGTCAACAAAGGCTCTGGCTCAATCTAGAGAAAGAATCTGGGACTGCTCTGGTTTTCTTCATTATCACAATTCACAGCAGCCACTTACCTGCCAGGTCCGAACTTGAACTCGGTTTGGCTCCACTGTATAAACACTTTCCTCATACATCGCTAACACAGGGGACTCACACAGGAAGGAACCTAGAATGAAAGATAAGCACTGACCCAGCAGCAGCTGGTAATTCCAGAACATCCAGGAATCAGGGAGCCCAGGCAGGTTGGCGAGCGCAGGTCTTGTGGTTTTCAATGATGTTGACTGAAATCAATAGGCTGTGGTGTGGGAGGCCCTGGCAGCATAGACCAGAGCCCCAGTGTGGGCAGGGAAACTGATGTGAGGGTCACCCCATGTGCCAACACCCTGCGGGTGTGAGGAAACTCCCACCTGCATTCCGTAAGGTGGTTCCAGAAGGCTCAAAGATCGCTATCTGTTTTCCATTCCACACAGCCACAGCATCCTAAGACAAACATGTCCAAAAGTAAAGGTCAGGAAGAGTGGATGCAGACTACAGACACCACACACTGCCAAAGCCTGCCCCCCTCTCTCCACTGCAGGGTCCGCACCTCAGCCCAGCATTGGGCCACTGTAGCTCCCACAGACAAAATGCCCCCGAGTTTTGATGATTACTTTCTTTATAAATATGACACACATGGAGACTCAGAAAGGCAATCCAGGATGGAACTGGATGTGGAGGCTCCTTGCTATCCTGAATCCCCCCAACCAATAAGTGGGCGGTGTTGAAGCTCCGCGTGTGACCCCAGTAGCTGCCCCGGGAGTCACCTTGGTGACAAACACTCCGCTGATATGCATGTCTGTGCGCAGGCTGTGCGAGCTTCCCGTGGACAGGAAGCACACGTTGAGTAAACTGGGAGAGATCTGTACGGCAGCCACTTGCTGGTTGAAGTGTGAGGACATGGCCTGCTCACTGAGGATGGACACGGAGCTGATGGTGCTCACCGCCAGAAGATTCTTTCTGGAGCCCCACTGCAGTCCCGTGTGCAAAGAAAAAGAATAAGACATGTGAGAAGCTCACCTAACAAGAGGTTCAAAGTAGCTGCTACAGATACTCTCATTACAATAAGCCATGCTTGATCACGTGAGGGAAGGTGTATAGTCATACATGTTGTTGGAGACAGCACATCAATAAAGGGAAATAAATTATATATAAAAAATCAAAAGCCCAAGAAAAATACAGCATATGTTCATACAGAAAGTCATGTAACAAACGTCACAGCAGCATCATTCGGTTACTGTCCGAAATGTCTATGAGCCGATGAACAGATAAGCAGACTGTACTCCAGTCATGCGATGATACATAACTCAAGCATAAACACCGAACCCTGACAAGTGACACGGCATGGAGGAAGTAGAAAACATGGTGCTCAGTGACAGCAGCAGCCACAGGGACAGCAGGTTACATGATTCTACTCTGGTGCAATGTTCAGAATAGGAAACTCCAGAGGGACACAAAATAGATTACAAGCTTCCTACAGCTGAAAAGGGAAATGGAGAAGGGGTATGGATTCTGGACCTCCCCCCCTCCCCCGCCAATTGGTCGTGGGGCTTGATCTCCTGGCTTGGGCACTGTCCCTCAGCTCTTCAGTTCAAGGCCAGTGCTCTACCACTTGAGCTACAGCGCCACTTCTGGTTTTCTTGTGGTTAATTGGAGATAACAGTCTCTCAGACTTTCCTGCCTAGGCTGACTTTGAACCGCAATCCTCAGATCTCAGCCTCCTGAATAGTTAGGATTACAGGCGAGAGCCACCAACGCCCGGCATGAATGTTTTTACAGTGACCAAAATGTTCTAAGATTTATTGTGGAGAAAAAAAATTAATCATGGAGGTATCTGAAGAATTTTTTTTTTTGGAGGTCCAGTCATGGGGCCTGAACTCTGGGGCTAGCGCTCTACCACTTGAACCACAGCGCCATTTCTGGCTTTTTTCTTTTTTGCTTATGTGGTGCTGAGGAATCCAACCCAGGGCTTCATGCATGCAAGGCAAGCGCTGTATGAAGAATTCTATGAAGATACTAAAAACCATTTGGCTGGGTGCCAGTGGCTCAGGCCTGCAATCTTAGCTATAAAGGAGGCTGAGATCTAAGAATTGCCATTTGAAGCCAGCCTGGGCAGAAAAATCCCCATGAGACTCTTATCTCCAATAAACTACTCAATAATGGGAAATGGTGCTGTGGCTCAAATGGTAGAGCACTAGCCTTGAGTGCAGAGAGGCTCAGGGAGAGCACCCAGGCCCTGAGTCCAAGATCCAGGACTGGCAAAAACAAACAAACAAAAAACAAACAAAAACCATGCCTGGTGCTGGTGGCTCATCTCCAATTAACTACCAAAAGTCAGAAGTGGCACTGTGGCTCAAATGGTAGAGTGCTAGCCTTGAGCTGAAGAGTGCAGGGACAGCTCCCAAGCCCAGAGTTCAAGCCCTACAACTGACAAAAACAGGTGAATCATATCAGAGATAGAAAGATGGGTAACAGGGACTGGGAAATTGGCTCAGTAGTAGAGTGCTTGCCTCAAATGCATGAGGCCCTGGGTTCAATTCCTCAGCACCACATAAGCAAAAAGAAAAAAGCTGGAAGTGGCACTGACTCAAGTGGTAGAGCACTAGCCTTGAGCTGAAGAGCTGAGGGACAGCGCCCAGGCCCAGAGTTCAGAATTCAGGCCCCACAACTGGACCCCCCCCCCAAAAAAAAAAAGAAAGAAAGAAGAAAGAACGATGGATAACAGATGGACAGAAACGTATTTATACAGGCTTCTAGTCCCTCATCTGAAATTCTGAAACCCAAAAGACATCTATCTATCTATCTATCTATCTATCTATCTATCTATCTATCTATCTATCTATCTATCTCTCTACCTACCTACCTACATACCTACCTACCTATCTATCTTGCTATGAAGTCTAGGCTGGTCTTCAGCTCTTGGCCTCCATAGTGTGGGGATTTAAGGCATTACAGCACATGCCTGGCTGCCGTGCTCCACTTTAAGCTTTGTTACTGTTAGTTTTTTTTAAATATACTCTAACATAACATTATTGGTTATATAGCCTTAAATCATTGGTAGAAATAGGTCCAAAGCCAATTCCTTCCTCCATTTTGTGAAGCAGAAAAAGGGCATATTAAGCACCCTGTAGAGCTATACCTTTATTTGTGTGATGTTTCCTTCAAGCTCAGTGGGCGTCCGGAGGGCCCACGCATCCTTTCCTTCTACCCCACGGCTGCCTGGAAGGCCTGGCACTTTTCTCCACATGGCTATTTGCCCTTTACTGGTACCAGCTGCCAGAAGACCTAGAGGTGAAAACAAAGTGCATGGGAATTGAGTTGAAAAGTGGATTAAGTCAGGTGCTGGTGGCTCACACCTGTAATCCTAGCTACTTAGGAGGTTGAGATCTGAAAATCACAGTTCAAAGTCAGCTCAGGCAGGAAACTTCATGAGACTCTTATCTCTAATTAACCACAAAAAGCTGGAAGTAGAGTTGTGGCTCAAGTGTTGGTGCACTAGCCTGTTGAGGCTGAGTTCAAGACCCAGTACGTGTGCACATGAGCGCGCATGCAAAGAAAGTATTGTTGTTTTTTTGTTTGGTCATGGGGCTTGAACTTTGGGCCTGGGCACTGTTCCTCAGCTCTTCAGCTCAAGGCTAGTGCTCTACCAATGTGAGCCACAGCTCTTCTTCAGGTTTTCTGGGTGGTTTATTAGAGATAAGAGTTTCATGACTTTTCCTGCCCGGGCTGGCTTTGAACCATGATGCTCAAATCTCAGCCTCCTGAGTAGCTAGGATTACAGGTGTGAGCAAACAGCACCTGGCTCCAGTCTGGCATCTTTGCTGGTAAATAGAAAATTTATTACCTATTCTGACTTGAAATGTCAATCCCCTGATCTCAGGCCACATAAGTAGATAAGACTGTAAATGAGAGCTACTGCTGCGGGCCAGGTTTTGTTTCTTTCATGAGAAGTCAAGTAATCTCACCTTTGGCTTTACAGTAACAAACACAGTTTATATTTTCTCCTTTTTCAAAGCCAAACTTCTCCTCTGGACTTAGTATATAATTTTCTCCTCGTTCCAAGTCCCAGAATCTGCAAGGGAAGAGGAAAGCGCCGTCAAGGCTGTGTTAGAGACCTCCCTCTCCCCTTCCCTCTGCTCAAAAGAGTTGAACCTGTGCAGCAAACTTAAGACCGGGCAAAGGCTAGCGTGTCCAGATTCGTAGTATAAAAGAGAAGCTGGGTACTGGTGGCTCATGCCTGCAATCCTAGCTACTCAGGAGGCTGAGATCTGAGGATCACAGTTTAAAGCCAGCCCGGGGGGCTGGGAAGGTGGCTCAGTGGTAGAACACTTGCCTTGCATGCATGAGGCCCTGGGTTCGATTCCTCAGTACCACATAAGCAAAAAGATAAAAGCCGGAAGTGGTGCTGTGGCTCAAGTGGTAGAACACTAGCCTTGAGCTGAAGAGCTGAGGGACAGCGCCCAGGCCCAGAGTTCAGGCCCCATGATTGGACCCCCCAAAAAAAATAAAAATAAAAAAATAAGTAAAGTCAGCCGAGGGAGGAAAGTCCGTGAGACTCCTATCTCCAATAAACCAGTAGAAAACCGGAAGTGGCGCTGTGGCTCAAGCGGTAGAGCACTTGCCTTCAGCTGAAGAGCGCAGAGACAGTGCCCAGACCAGAGTTCAAGCCCCACGACCAAAAAAAAAAAAAAAAGGATGTTTATAACTACTTTATGATCTTTTTTGATAGTTAAAGAGCAGTTTCTTACAGGTGGTTCATATATGACATTAGGTCATGCAGAGAAGACTCAAACCCTAATCACATTAAGCAACACCAGAAGCCCCTGAACCAAGTGTAAATTCTATTCATTTCCTGCAGAGGAAGTTTTGGTGATACATACCTAGACAGGAGATAGGAATATTGTTTGAATACAGGAGCTAGAGATCTCATCTCAAAAACCAAAACAGAACCCTCCCAATAGCAGGCAAGCCATTCCAGGGGTGGACAAAGGGGTCACGCTATTGGCTGGGGCAACGGACTGCAGGGAGGTGAGCCAGGTGGATGTGGTCTCTTGGGGCCTCTATGCTTTGTTCCTCCTCTGAGAGGTGGTTGAGCATGTTATTTCTAATTATAAAAATTCATCATACCAGCTGGGTGCTGGTGGCTCACACCTTAATCCTAGCTACTCAGGAGTCTGAGATCTGAGGATCTGAAGTCAGCCTGGGCAGGAAACTCCATGAGACACTCATCTCCAATAAACTACTCAGAAAAGGCTGGAAGTGGTGCTGTGGCTCACGTGGTAGAGGGCTAGTGTTGAACACAAAAAGGTTCAGGGTCGGGGCTGGGAAGGTGGCTCAGTGGTAGAGCACATGCCTTGCATGCCAGAGGCCCTGGGTTTGATTCCTCAGCACCACATAAGCAAAAAAGAAAAAAGCCAGACGCGGTGCTGTGTCTCCAGTGATAGAGCGCTAGCCTTGAGCTAAAGAGCTGAGGGACAGCGTCCAGGCCCAGAGTTCAGGCCCCATGACCAGACCCAAAAAAACAAACAAACAAAAAAAGGTTCAGGGTCAGTGTCCATGCCCCAAGTTTAAGCTTCAGGATTGGGAAAAAAAAAGCTTGTTTCTGGCAGAATTTTCTAGAAGCATACATTTGAATGGAGATAAGCTCTTACCTGAGGACAGCTTCCCCTATGGCCATCACAAGAAGGCTGCCCTCAATCAAAGCGATGTCTGCCCGGTGACCGGTTTTCCCACTCAGCTTCACCTGTATGAGGACAACACAGCTGAAGGAAGCCTGTGACCCCTGCTGAGATGCCAGCTCCAGATTCTGTGAGCCTGGCATCTGGGCTTCAGATGCCCCAGGTGGAGGGACTACAGGACAAACCATGCAAATGGAGATGTGAACTTGTTTTTCAAGATGTATATATGCAAAGACTGGACCTTTAGGAGGGAATTAGGCCCAGAGAATTCCTAAGGGAGGATGGAGCCCTGGTGCAGCGAGAGGTGGCATCTGTCATGTTCCACGGCGTGTGAGCTAGCCCACTGAGTGGCTGCAGTCCAGGAGCTAGTGCAGGCTCCCCCAATACTCCTTCCACTTACTCAATTACTGGAAAACCTTGTTTCCCTTACCTGTATGGACTGACCTACCCATGGTATAAAAGTAAGCCTGAATAGCCAGTTTAGATGCCCCTGAACCGTGGCTGCAGCTGTCCAGTCTTGCTCATCAAGACAGAAAGGAAGCCGGGTGCCGGTGGCTCACGCCTGTAATCCTAGCTACTCAGGAGGCTGAGATCTGAGAATCGTGGTTCAAAGCCAGCCCAGGCAAGAAAGACCGTGAGACTCCTATCTCCAACAAACCACTAGAAAACCGGAAGTGGCGCTGTAGATCAAGTGGTAGAGCGCTTGCCTTGAGCTGAAGAGCTGAGGGACAGCGCCCAGGCCCAGAGTTCAAGCCCCATGACTGACAAAAAAAAAAAAAAAAAAAAAAAGACAGAAAGGACACTCAAGGTAGGCATGAGAACTTGGCCCCCAATTCTCAGCATGAGCCCATTTTCCTACTTGCCTTCATCACTTCTTCAGCCTCCCCCTCAGGTGTCACCACGTAAAGGGACAGTAGAAGCTTCTCTGTGACCACCACCAGTGCCTCTCTCTTCTCAATGTAGAAGAGCGTCTGGATGGCGCTGTCTGTGGATGCCACCTGGGTGGTCTTACCCTTCTCATCCACATAGTGCACCGACCCTGGGGACAGAGGAGGGTCACTTTAGGGGCCCTGGCTTATCTGTGTTTCTGTGACACTCACACGCAGCCATTTCTATCTACTTAAAGACAATTCCAAAATAAGACATCTTCATTGTAAGAATTTAGAAATAGCACATTTGATGGTGTGATATCTATTTTATCAGCCTAGTTGTCCCTGTCAACTCCTTTCCCATTGCGCTTGTGGAGGGTCGTGGTGTCTGCTGACCACACTGGTTCTACAGCTTAGTGACTCACGTCATCTCCGTTGCTACTCGGGTTTATCCACACCCTCCCTATACCTGTGCTTTCAGGGAAGGCCCTTCCTGTCCCACTGCTGCTGTGCTGCTGGTGTGCTCTCTGATTTCGTGCCAGGTCTCTCTGTACCTCCCTCACTTCTCCTTGTCTAAGCTGTAGAAGGCAGCTTAGAGAGAAAGTCCTAGAGTGACCTTTTTCAATGTCCGGATTTCTCTACCTCCTGCCTTGCATTAGACTGTTGCTCCAACAACAACTAGCCTTGTCTTGGCGTCCTTTCTTCCCTCCTGAGTGTCTAACCGTGGTGGTGAGACCAGTTCAAGGATCGGGGATTGCTGTGGCTCATACAAAACTTGACTTACTAAATGGAAACATTCAAGATTATCTTGGCTAGGGCTGGGAAGGTGGCTCAGTGGCAGAGTGCTTGCTTTGCATGCATGAGGCCCTGGGTTCGATTCCTCAGCACTATATAAGCAGAAAAAGCCGGTGCTGTGGCTCAAGTGGTAGGGCACTAGGAAGAGCTGAGGGACAGCACCCGGGCCCAGAGTTCAAGCCCCATGACCAACACCCCCCCCCCAAAAAAAAGATTATCTAGGCTAGTTAGAATAATAACTGTTACTAAAATCCTGACCAGACTTCTCTTAACATGCTTTACTCCTGTAATCACAAACCATGTTCCTCACCATCGGTCAGACTGACAAAGAACGACAGCCCATCTTGAGACCCCATCTTCAGCAAACTTCCGAAGCCACTTTTCCTCCAGTTAAACATGTCCAAGGCTTTCTCATCACCACTCACTGCTGCCTTTGCCAACTGAACCAAGTCTCTGAGAATAAACAAAAAGGCAGTCAGTAATGGTGCACCTACTGCAGAAATGAACTCTGCCTTGCTGAAAGGAAACAAACAAAAAGAAGAAAATAAAGGCAGTCAGGATTCCCTTGAGTGACAGGGGGCTGGGAACCACCCTCCCTCCAGTCAGGAGCCGCACCCCAACCTTCAGGACGGAGAAGACACACCTCCCTCCAGTCAGGAGCCACACCCCTGCCTTCAGGACAGAGGAGACACACCAGATGCTCAGGAGTCTCAGACTTAATACTTACTCGCCAGGAGGGGGCAGCCGGAAGATGCAGTGGGTGAGGTGCTTCCCATACTCATGCTTCAGCAGGGGTGTCCCCTGCACACGGCCCCGTTGGTCCAGTCTCCACAGGAGCAGGACACCAAGCTGTAAGACACCAATTGCATGGGTGAGCAGACATCTTTATAGAATGAACTAGGAGGAGATGAAAGGTCAATGACCCAGCAAAATAAAGGCTGGTCCCTAGCTCAAGAAATTAGAGCTAGGGCTGGGAAGGTGGCTCAGTGGTAGAGCACTTGCCTTGCATGCCTGAGGCCCTGGGTTCGATTCCTCAGCACCACATAAGCAAAAAGAAAAAAAGCTGGAAGTGGTAGAGCGCCAACCTTGAGCTGAAGAGCTGAGGGACAGCGCCCAGGCCCAGAGTTCAAGCCCCACGACCGGACCCAAAAACTAAGAAATAAAAAATAAATAAGTAAAAAAAAGAAATTAGAGCTAGGCGTCAGTGGCTCAATCCTGTAATCCTAGCTACTCAGGAGGCTGAGATCAGTGGATTGCAGTTCAAAGCCTTCCTGGGGCAGAAAAGTCTGTGAGACTTTCTTCTTGTTCATAGACTTTTCTGTCCAGGCTGGCTCTGAACTGAGATCCTCAGATCTCAGCCTCCTGAGTAGCTAGGATTATAGCCAGCAGGCACTGGCTTCTGAGTTTTTTTCCTTCCCCTTTTACTGTCAAGGTGATGTACAGAGGGGCTACAGTTACATAACTAAGGTAAGAAGTACATTTCTTGTCGAAACTTGTTATCTCTGATCTGAGACTCTTATCTCCAATAAACTACTCAGTAAAAGCCAGAAGTGGTGCTCTGGCTCAAGTGGTAGAGCACTATCTTGAGCACAAAGAGGCTATGGGATATAGCCCAGGCTCTGAGTTCAAGCCTCAGGACCGGTAAAAAAATAAAGAAAAAGAAAAAAAAATTATGGAACAATTACATGTGTACCATGGAATAAAAACTATTCAAAAGAAAAACAAATCAGAAACTCTTCTCTGCACCTCCTTTTATCACTTGGAGATAGCAAGTATTATTTGTTCAGCTCTTTATAATGCACTGTTAATTTCGGACTAGATTCCAGTTACTAAAAACAGTGAAATTTCCACTTATGATAGCCAGTTTTCCCTATCATTACATTACAAATAGTATTAGTACATTTTTTATAATTTGTACAAGTGTACAATAATTATGGTACATTTTTAGAATTTTTAGAATAAATTGATATTACATTATTATTAACTAATGTCCACACTTCACTCTTAAATCCTTTAAAAAATTTTTTTTTTTGTCAGTCCGGGCAAAAAAACTCAGGGCCTAGGCACTGTCCCTGAGCTTTTTTTATTCAAGGCTAGCCACATCACCATTTCTGACTTTTTCTGTTTATGTGGTATTGAACCCAGGGCTTCTTCAGGCATACTAGGCACTGTACCACTAAACCACATTTCCAGCTCTTATTTATTTATTTATTTATATTTTTGTTGGTCATAGAGCCTGAACTCTAGGCCTGGGCACTGTCCCTCAGCTCTTCAGCTCAAGGCTACTGCTCTACCACTTGAGCCACAGCACCACTTCCGGCTTTTTTTCTTGCTTATGTGGTGCTGAGGAATTGAACCCAGGGCCTCATGAATGCAAGATAAGTACTCTACCACTGAGCCACCTTCCCAGCCCCTTCAGACCTCTTTTAATAAATCTTTTTTTCTTTTCTTTTTGGTTGGTCATGGGGCTTGAACTCTGGGCCTAGGTGCTGTCCCTCAGCTCTTCAGGTCAAGGTGAGTGCTCTATCACTTGAACCACAGTGCCACCTCCGGTTTTCTGGTAGTTAATTGGAGTTAAGAGTCTTATGGAGCCGGGCGCTGGTGGCTCACACCTGTAATCCTAGCTACTCAGGAGGCTGAGATCTGAGGATCGCGGTTCAAAGCCAGCCCGGGCAAGAAAGACCGTGAGACTCCTATCTCCAATAAACCACCAGAAAACCGGAAGTGGCGCTGTAGCTCAAGTGGTAGAGCACTTGCCTTGAGCTGAAGAGCTGAGGGACATTGCCCAGGCCCAGAGTTCAAGCCCCACGACCAACAAAAAAAAAAAAAAAAAAAAGAGTCTTATGGACTTTACTGCCCAGGCTGGCTTTGAACTATGATCCTCAGATCTCAGCCTCCTGAGTAGCTAGGATTACAGGTGTGAGGCCACTGGCACCCAGCAATAAATCATTTTTAAAAATTGTATTTAAAGTTAGGGCTGGTAGTATGTGCCTATATTCCTAGTTACTCAGGAGGCTGAGATCTGAGGTTCAAAGCCAGCCTGGGCAGGGAAGTCCTTGAGATTCTTTTTTTTGTCAGTTGTGGGGCCTGAACTTTGGGCTTGAGCACTGTCTCTCAGCTCTCTTAGCTCTTCAGCTTAAGGCTTGTGCTCTACTATTTGAATCACAGTGCCACTTCTGGCTTTTTCTGCTTATGTGGTGCTGAGGAATTGAACTCAGGGACTCATGCATGAAAGGCAAGCGCTCTACCACTGAGCCACCTTCCCAGCCCAGTCCTCAAGATTCTTTTTTTTTTTTTTTTTTGGTCGGTTGTGGGGCTTGAACTCTGGGCCTGAGCGCTGTCCCTCAGCTCTTCAGCTCAAGGCGAAAGCTCTACCACTTGTGCTACAGCGCCACTTCCGGTTTTCTGGTGGTTTATTGGAGATAGGAGTCTCACGGTTTCTACTGCCAGGGCTGGCTTTGAACCATGATCCTCAGATCTCAGCCTCCTGAGTAGCTAGGATTACAGGCGTGAGCCACCAGTACCCGGCTTCTCTTTTATACTACGAATCTGGACACTCTAGCCTTTGCCCGGTCTTAAGTTTGCTACACAGGTTCACAGCTTCCTCAAGATTCTTATCTGCAATAATCTACTAAAAAAGCCAGAAGTGGAGCTGTGACTCAAGTGGTAGAATGCTAGCTCTGAGCAAAAGAAGCTCAGGGACAGCATCTATACACTGAGGTCAAGCCCAAGGATGTACATGCAAAATAAATAAATAAATAAATAACATTTTAAAAAACTCATGGTATCTGGGACTTTCAGACATCTTTATAAATGCAATTTCCTAGCAAAGTATGTTTTTAACATTATGGACATACATTGACCATAGAACGTGATCTTAGAAGGACAATTTTAAGATTTGCTTCTGAGATAAAGTAAAACAATTTGAAATGATATCTGACAAGATCAGCTCTATCTGGGCGCCTGGCCTTAAGCATGTTTTGCCTGGTGCATCCTTAAGAGCATGGTGGGAGATGGAGACTGAATGTGCTTACCCTGTCACCAGACACCAGGCAGCTCCCACTGGTGCTCCAGCTGAGGATGGTGATGTCGGCACTGTGTGTTGTGGGCACTGTGTGCTGTTCCTTGTCCTGCTTGTTAAATACTATCACTTCTCCAGTCTCCCAGCCGATTGCCAGGACCAGCCGTGTTGGGTGCCAACAAAAGGAAGCCACCCGGAAGGACCTCTCGATGTGTGTGTCTGGCACAGGCTCACCCTATGTTGGGTGAGAAGAAAAATTCCATATTATAGATATTGGTGGCTACTTAAACAATTTCTGCCTCTGGGAATGTAGCTTAGTTGTACAGTGCTTGTCTAGCATGAATGAATCCCTGGGTTCAATTCCTTAGTAACACATAAATAGAAAAAGCCAGAAGGGTGCTGTGGCTGAAGTCGTAGAGCATGAGGCTTGAACATACAGAGGCTAAGGGACAGAGCCCAGGCCCTGAGCTCAAGCCCCAGGATCAGAAAAAGAAACAACAACAACAACAACAACAACAAGAGTCTCTGCCTCTAACATCAACAAGAAGCTCAAAGATGCAGCTAAATTTCATGCCTGGTGCTGGTGGCTCACACCTTTAATCCTAGCTACTCAGGAAGTTGAGATCTGAGGATCAGTGTTCAAAGCCAGCCCTGGGCAGGAAAGTCCGTGAGACTCCAATCTCCAATAAACCACTCAGAAAACTGGAAGTGGCACTGTGGTTCAAGTGGTAGAGTTCTAGCCTTGAGCTGAAGAGGTGAGGGACAGCGTCTAGGCTCAGAGTTCAAGCCCCATGAGCAACCAAAAAAAAAAAAAAATTCAAGAACACCAAGGGCTGATGGCAATAATAGAATAGAAGCTAAGAGGTCACAAGACAGACTTCAGAGAGACCATGGCCCTACCAATACCTGATGTTAGACTTTTGGTCTTTTTTTTTTTTTTTTTTGGTCCAGTCGTGGGGCCTGAACTCTGGGCCTGGGCGCTGTCCCTCAGCTCTTCAGCTCAAGGCTAGCGCTCTACCACTTGAGTCACAGCACCACTTCTGGCTTTTTTCTTTTTGCTTATGTGGTGCTGAGGAATGGAACCCAGGGCCTCATGCATGCAAGGCAAGCCCTCTACCCCTGAGCCACCTTCCCAGCCCAGACTTCTGGTCTTCACAGCTGTGAGAGAGAATGAACTTCTATGCTTTAAGTCACCCAGTTTATAGTAAGATGTTAATTCAACCACAGTAAACTACTCCAGCTTCAAATGGTAATGCGAAGTGGAAGGCAGAGCTAGAACTGACAAGACAAGGGCTAAGTATCCACAGACCATAGAAATTAACCACTAATTGACTGTGGAACCTGTCTTAAACATTTCTAATCATGTACCCAAACCTAAATGGCAGTGGTAAAGGAACTGTCCCCAAACCACAGAATTCATGATATTGGAATATGAACCTAGATGAGAATGGATGAGGGAAAAACTAGAGCAAAGCAAATCTAATATATCTTCCCCCAGCCACACCCTACTCAAGAACAAAGGAAATACAAGAACCAGAAGCTACTACAGTCAGCAATGTAGCTCCAGGGACTCACTTGTTCCAGGTAGATGTCCACACTTCCTCCTGACATTGTGCCAGTGGAGGCCACTGCCAGGAATGGGTGGACAGGGTGCCAACTGATGTGGGACGGAGACCCAGCTGCATCTGGGGCTTGGATTCGGTGATCAAAATAGAGGGCCATGACAAAACACAGGCCTAGGCAGGGCTGAAACCTAAGGGGCAGAGAGAATTAAAAAAGAAAGAAAAGAAAATCAACTAGGGAGAGATACATTAAAATTACAAAAAGGAAGCAAACTTACCATCATGATACATTTGGCAGCTTAAAATAGCTCCTTTGAATAACTATTTAGAAGACAACTTTGTTTGGAAGAGTTAACAGAGAAAAACAAAAATGAGAAGCAATTGAATATGAAATGACTTTGGATATGATGAAAAATAAAGTGCATATCAGCAGAGGATGGAGAGTATGAGAGCAAATAAGCTAGCACAAAAGCCCAGACTACAAATACGATTCTTGATAACTTTTATTCCAGTAGTAAGGACGATTTCAATTTCTATAGCTGCCTTTAAAGCAAACTGCCCACAAGAGGGTCTCCCCTCCCCCCAAAAAAAGAGCATTCCTGTCCTTTACAGAAAGCATAAAACTTCAAGGATGTTGTCTAGTTCCAACTCCCAAGTGGTATATAGAACAGAAATATTTCCTTGTTGGAGAAATCAGAAACAAAAGCCAAAGCAGCTGTAGGAAAGACGAAACTGATTTACTACAAGAACTTAATCAGTGGCATTCTATTAACGTCCCCAGGAAACACTCTTCCACCGAAAACTGGCAAATACAGAACTCAGGGGAAAAGGAAAAGCATTTCACTATTCTATTTGCTTGACTCCCCTCATCTTCATCTTTAGGGCCTAAATGTGTCCCTTAAATCGGCTTTTTGGGAAGAATGCTGCGCTCAGCGGGTTACTTCTCGATGACAATGTCAGGGACTCAAGGATGGGTTCCAACATAGGCTTTCGGGGGCGGACACCAGTGGCCACCCTCTGTCTAGCCCTCTAGGACGGCTCTGGGCACCTATCTGACGTCTGAAGAGCAGGCGGGGTGGGGCGGGGGAGCGGTGCAGCGTCCCCTGCTCCAGGGTTCCCCTACCCCGCTTCCTTCCAGTGCCCAGGGGTGGTGCTGACCGCTCCACACATATCCGTCCACAGCACCCCCCCCCCCGCCCCAACAGCAACTGGTGCCGGTCGGGGTGCCTGAGACTGGTGGGGAGTGACTTCGGGAGCCACACTCGCCACGGAGGAGGAACCCGAGGCCCGGTTCCCGTCCTCCCCGGCCTCGGCAGGCCCGAGTCCCGCGGGCCGGCCTCCAGCCTCCACCCCGGCGGGACCCCGGCCCAGCCGTGACCTCTGCAGGCCCGTCCCCAGCCCCCCTCGGACTCGGCGCGGGCCCGGGGCACTCACCTGGGGAGGGACCACGGCGCGGCCCGCGTTGCCCCGACAACGCCGCGCGACAAGGCGGAAAGAGCCGAAGGCGGCCGGCCGCGTCCGACGCGCCTCCCAGGCGCGGCCCCGCCCCGGAGCCCGGCGGCGGTGGTTCCTCCTCAGCTCCCGCTGCGCGGCCCTAGCGGCGTCCGGCTCCCCGGCGCTCTCTCCGGGCTTCCCTCACCCGCCCCAGGTCCCTGCTGCCCACCGGCGGCCTAGTTCTGGCGCCGAGCCGCGACCCGAGGCCGGGACATCCGGGGCCCGGTCAGCGCCGTTCTCTCGCGGCGCGCCCTGGGCCCATCAGGCCGCGCCCGCGCCTCTGGCGAGCGAGCCGCAGGCCCAGCCTCGAGGCCGCGGCGTCCAGTCCGCCAACGGCCGGTGAGGTGCCGGACAGCAGACGCGGCGACGGCACGTCCGCGCCGGCGGGCCAGAGGGCTGAGGGGCGCTGGCCTCGCCTGCAGGGGGGGACCCTAGTTTTCAAACCTCAGTCTGGTAAACACTAGTTTCAAGAACTCCCTCAACGCCATGATGAGGGGAGGGAAAAAAGTGACACGCCACACCGCGGCGTGCGAAGCCTCTCACCCGCTCCCCACCCGGGTTCGCGCGCGATTCAAGACGCCGCGTTGAAGCGGCGACTTCTCACGCATCCGTCAACACGGCGGCAGCCAATCGCAGCCAGGGTGCTGAGCCCATTGGCTGTCGGTTTACCAATCAGAATCGACGCACGGGCGCGGGGACGGAGTCACAACACGCCTGGCGTCGCGAGCCGTCCCCGAATCCCGTGCGTGAGAGCGCGCTCGCCCGCCCTGGGCCAATGGTAGCTCGCCCTGGGGGGCGCGTCCGCCGGAAAGCTCCTGCGTGCTCGCCCCCGTCCGGGACGCCCGCCCCGCCCCGCCCCGGAGCCGTCTCGGTGTCTCCGGCGGCAGCGGCAGCCGGAACTGTGCTGCGATCGGCGGTCCGGGCCTCCGCGGCCGAGCAGCGGCGGTCTGGGCGACCGGGGCCCCGTCAGCCGCGAGCCAGCTCGCAAAGCCGGACGTGCGGGGCCCACATTTCTCGGTGACTGCGGCCGGTCCGCGGCCATCCGCCCGGCGTCGCGGCCTGGCCGCAGCTGCCCGGCCCGGCCAGTTCTGCGGGCGCCCGCGGAGGCCTGGGGGCCCGGGAAGCCAGGCTGCGGCGGGGCGTGGATGAAAAAGGTGACCGCAGCCTGCGTTCGGAAGTCGGCCGGGGAGGCCGCGCGGCGCGGGGGCCCGCGGGGGGGGGCGCGGTGCGCACGGGGCCCGCGGGGCTGAGGGGTCGCGCCGCGTGCCGCCGAGCCGTCCCGTCCCTCGGGGGGGTGCGCGCTTCTCCCACCCGGGAGCGGCACGGAGAGTGTGGAGCGGGGCCGCGGCCCGCCGTCCCGGCGCCTCCCACCTTCAGGAAGTGACGGACTCCCGCCCGAGCCGCCGCCGCCGGGACGCGGCCTGGCGCACGGGCGAGCGCCTCCCGTGTCGGCCGGGTCGCGGGAGGAGGGTCCCGGGCGCCCCCACCGCGGGCCCCAGGAGCAGGCGTCTGGGGACCTGGCGCTCGGGTCGGTGGAAGTGAGTTGGGCTGAGCGAGCCCGGGGTCGGGAGCCGTGGGGTCTGCCCCGGCCCGGGTGTGCGTCGTCGGTTCTCCGTGGTGGTCTGGAACACACACGGTCAGCGCTCCTACTCGGTCGAGTCGGGGTTCGGAGCGACCCCGTCCTCTGAGCAGAGGGCGAACCCCGTTTCGTGGCCGTTCGCCCCGGAGTCGCGGCGCCGCTGTGCCTTTCTGCCCCGGTCCGGGTCTTTGCGGAGGGACCCCGGCCGCCGGGCCTCCGCCGCGGTGCCGAGTCGGTTCCCGTCGCGGGGTCGCGTGCGGGTCTCCCCGGTGAGTGGGGACGGGCGCGGCCCGGTCCACGCTCGCCCCTGCGGTCCTCCCCGGGCGGGGGTCCCTCCGCCCCAGGCCGCCCGCCTGGCCTTTGGTTGCGGACACTTCGCGCCGCGGCCGCGGGTCGCGGGCGTCTGTCCCTCGGGCTCCTCGCGCCCCGGCCCGGGCGTGGCCGGGCCGACCCTTTCCCGGGTGTCCCCAGCCCGTTCCGCGCAACAGGCTCTTTGTGGCTCAAGCTTTGCGGTCCGCCCCCCGGGCGGGTCCCGCGCCGCGCAGCCCGAGCCTCCGCGTTGCCGGCCGGGGCTCCGCGGCCGGCGCGGGCCGTTGCGCGGGGCAGGTGCGCGTCGGGACCCCGCGCGTCTCGGGCGGGGAGGACGGGCCGCGGGCGAGGGCCGGGCAGCTGCGTGCGGCGCGGGAGCGAGGAGGGCAGGCCGGGCCCCGCGGGGTGGGCGGCGGGACGGCGGCCCCCGGGGTGGGGGCTGAGGCGGGCCGGACGCCCGGCGGGGTCGGGCTGCCGATCCGCCGCGCCCGGGGCGGCCGGCCGGGCGGGGGGGGGGGGCGGCGGGGCCGGCGGCGCGGGCCGGGCCGGCGCGGGGCCGGGCGGGCCGGGGTGAGGGCCGGGGCCGGCGCCGTGCGGGCCCCGGCGGGCCGGCGGGCGGCGCTGGAACAAACAACGGCCGCCATGTTGGGAGGCCGGCGGTAAACTTCTGCCCGCGCCTCTCACCGCCCCTCGCCTCTCCCGCCGCAGGATGACAGTGAAGTTGGGCGACTCCGGCAGCGGGGAGGACGGGCTCAAGAAGCTGGGCAAGCGGGCAGCCGATGAGGAGTCGCTGGACGTCGAGGGGCCCGGCGGCGCGGACGCGGCCGAGGACGGCAGCGGCACAAAGAGAGACGGCGCGACCCCGCGGGCCGGCGGCGCCCCCGCGGGCCCCGCCGCGGCGCCGGCCTCGTCCCCGCCACAGGGCAGCTCCCAGGACCAGCACCACTTCCTCCGGTCCAGCGTGCGGCCCCAGAGCAAGAGGCCCCGGAAGGACGCGCCCTGCGCCGTGGGCAGCGGTGGCGCCAGCTCGGGGCCCCGCGGGAAAGGTAGGCACCCCCGGGCCGCGGCCCTGCAGCCGCGGACCCCCGCCCGGGACGGCCCCCGGCGAGGGCCGCGTCCCCTCCGCCCTTCCCCGAGGCGCTGCCTGCTGTGTGGGTGCCGGGCGAGGGGCCAGGTCGTGCCCTTCCTTTGGGCCAGTCCGATAGATGTCCACAGCGCACAGGGTCGCTGCTGACTTTTCTCAGATGGCCACGTAAAACTACAAACAATAGCTTAGGGATGGGGGGAGAAAGTACCTGCTCTGCGGGTCCCCAAACTGTCAGGGGCTGGGAGTGCAACAAAGGAACCTGCTTTGAAAACTACAGGGGAGGAAACTGGTAAGAAACCCAAAAAGAATGACCAGCAACCACAGGAGTGGACCGGTTCATTGTCCCAACACTCAGGTGTTCTTGGCTTGGAAAGTACCAAGGGCGCAGGGAAGGGACTCCTGCAGTGTCAACCCAGTCCTGGTTGGTGCGCAGACGTTTGCTTCCTCTCCACCCTACCCCGTGGCCCCACTTGAGGCCACGCTCTGGTGTGCTCATCCTAGGTTGAGGATGTGACTGCTGGACTGGGGCTCCGGGGTCCCCACTGTGGGAATAAGTAAGATGCATGTCATGTGTTCCATGTGCTCATACTTCCTCGTCTGCATTCTGCTCTTTTCTTAACCGTGAGGTAAACTGCTCTTAAATTCTTTTGTTTCGAGCCAAGTTTGCAGCACTTTTTAAAAACAGCAAATATCTCACTGATTCCTGGTGTGTTCTGTATGGGGAAAAAATCTTTCACTTAGTTCCTTGGACAACATTAAATTTACTCATGGTAATGGTGGTTATAAAAAGAGAATACCTTGGGGCTGGGAAGGTGGCTCAGTGGTAGAGCGCTTGCCTTGCATGCGTGAGGCCCTGGGTCCAATTCCTTAGCACCACATAAGCAAAAAGAAAAAAGCCAGAAGTGGCGCTGTGGCTCAAGGGGTAGAGAGCTAGCCTTGAGCTGAAGAGTTGAGGGACAGCGCCCAGGCCCAGTGTTCAGGCCCCATGACCAGACCCCCCCCCCCCAAAAAAAAGAGGATCCATTTTGCCAGTGTGTCCCATTAAACTCACTGCTATTCAAAATTGAAGGGGGTGGAACCCTGAATTCCCTGGGATTAGTAACTCAGTGACAAGTTTTGATGTAAATAGTCTTGCTTAAAGATTTAAGTGTGAGGTAACCTTGCTTGTTTCAGAAATTAAAACTTGCCTCATGTACAAGTAATTCTGGTGTGAAAATCGCTAATGGGTTAGGAAAACTCTGAATTTGTATCATAGCCTTGACTTTTATTTTTTTTTAAAAAGTACCTTCTCTGCTAGTTACCACTACACTTGACCTCAGGTCTGCCCTCACGCACGCAAACTCCTTGGCTTGGACCCGGATGCCCCCTGGTTCCCCACACCTCCCATCTCCCAGGTCCTCCTACTGCACTTTGCTTTTGAGTTTGCTTTTCCATCAGAGGTGTGTCTCTGTCGCCCCCCCCCCCCCAAAACCTATGAAAGAAGGGATGGGGGCCCCTGCTGTGGCCTTCAGCTGGGGTTGCTGGGAAGAAATGTTGGTGTAAAGGCACTGACAGAAGCGCTACCCCCTGAACATCAAGGAGGGTCGCGGGGTCTTGATGTCCAGGTGGGTTTTGACAGGGCAGTGGAGGGAGGGAGGTGTGCTTTGTTTTTACAGTTGGGAGGCTTACCCAGGTGGAACAGGTTTCTGGTTGACTTGGTGGGTTATTGATGCTTCTGATCATGATTCTTGCCCCCTGGGTAGCTTAGAGCCGAGATTGACTTTTCATTGTGTAGTATTTAGTATTAATAAGATGTGTTAGTTGTGCTTCTTGTGACTTCTCTTTTCCAGTTGTAGCAAGCTAAGCTGTAAAGGCTTTCTCTGGAGGGAAGTGGGGAGTGTTGTCTCCTTTGCGTTGAGCACTCTGCTGTGGAAGCCCTGAGCTTCCTGCTGAGGGCTCCTTGTGATAGGCCCTCCCCATGAGAGGCTCTGCGGACCCTGCAGACCCTTTGATGCACTTTACTGTTCCCTGGACATTCCCCGTCAGGCTTCAGAGAGAATGGTACTTTCGTCCTCCACAGGAGAGAAGGCCAGGCGTGACTGCAGGTCTGTGTATGTTGTCCAGCCAGTCTCTAGAACTGGTTCTGTGGAGGATCTCTTTCCTGTGGACTGGAAATCTCCACTTGGAGTGGCTAAACAGGGAGGGGTCAAAAAGAAACGAGCATTTTTTTACTTTGCAACAAACTTCCACGGGAAAAGCTCACGGTTGAGGCACTAGCAGCTTTTTTTCCTAATCTTTTTGTTGGTTTCGGTTTGTTAAATTTATTTGTTGTTTTGTTATCTTTAAATACTTATATAATACTTGTGTAAAGGGGTCTCAGCACTACATGCCTGCTTATGAGTACAGAGCGTTGATGGGTCTTACCTCTTCTGTCACCCCCACATCTGCCTCAACCCTCCCCAGGCCCTCCGCTTACTAGTTCCATTTTCACATACGGACATTGACTGTTGGGAGTGACAGCTCCTTCAGTTGCTGCCTTCCTTGCCAATCTCAGTCCTCCTGGACATTGGTAGCAAAGGACTTGGGGAGAAGATGGAGGCCTTTCTTATCCGGCTTTGTCCACACACCTCTGCTTTATTACTCTGAGTCTTTAAGAGTAGACTTTTTTTTTTTTTTTGGTCAGCCCTGGGGCCTGAACTCTGGCCTGTGCGCTGTCCCTCAGCTCTCCAGCTCAAGGCTACCACTCTACCACTTTTGAACCACAGCGCCACTTTCAGCATTTTCTGAGTATGTGGTGCTGAGGAATGGCACCCAGGGCCTCCTGCGTGCAAGGCGAGCCTCTACCACTGAGCCGCCTTCCCAGCCCCTTGTTTTTGTTTTGGTATGTATAAACTTGTACTGGCGCTTGACCGCTGAGCCGCTGTCCTAGCCCTTTGTTTTTGTTTTGGTATGTATAAACTTGTACTGGCGCTTGACCGCTGAGCCTCATACTCCCACTTGGCGGGTTTGCTCATTTGTGACTTGCTCACAGCTGGTGCTTTACTGCTTGAGCCACAACTCCATCTTAGCTTTTTGCTTGTTATTGGAGTTAGAATCTTGAGGACTTTTCTGCCTGGGCTGGTTTGGAACCATGATACTCTGAGCATTTATTTGTTTGTGTTTAGTTCTTCGTAGTCTTAATAACAACATAACCACCTTACCAAATTTCAGCCTCTTATGTCTCTATTTTTCCTTAAAATACAAGTTACTTCACACTTTGAAATACAGAAATTTTTTGAAGATGACATAAATTTTCCCAGCATTGTCAAATCATGACATTTTGTTACCTTCGCTTTACAAGTAAAGAAAAATAATATATATCCAGGAGCTGGTGGCTCACACCTATAATCCTAGCTACTCAGGAGGCTGAGATCTGAGGATCATCGTTCAAGGCCAGCCCATGCAGGAAAGACCATGAGTCTCTTATCTCCAGTAAACCACTAGAAAACCCGAAGTGGCACTGTGGCTCAAGCGGTAGAGCTCTTGCCTTGAGCTGAAGAGCTGAGGGACATCACCCAAGCCCAGAGGTCAAGCCCCACGGCTGACAAAATAAATAAATAAATAAAATAAGAGGCACAGAGTTTGGTGTCTCTCTCTCTCTTTCCTTCTCTCTTGTGTGCACATGCGTGCCGCACTTTCTCTTGCTTTCTCTTTCTTGCTTTCTATTTTTGTTTGGTGCCCATCCTGGGGCTTCAGCTCGGCCTGGGCGCTGTCTCTGAGCTTTTGTGCTGAAGGCCAGCACCACTTCCAGCTTTTATGGTAGTTAGTTGGAGATAAGAGTCTCACTAGCTCTACTGCCCAGGCTGGCTTCAAACCTCAGCCCTCAGATCTCAGCCTCTTGAGTAGAATTACCTGTGTGAGCCATCAGCACCTGGCTGATTTTCCAAGAGGTAGAAATCTTCCAAATTCCTAATTTCTGCTATTCAACAGCTATGTGGTTTGGGAAAGTTATTTAACCTCTGAATTTCCTCATCTTCAGTAAGTAGGGGAGAAATCTTAAGAACAAGTATTCATCCCAAGACCCTGCATTCTAGCCTTGTGTTTAATGAAGAAGCAGATGCTGAAGAACAGGGTGGCGCGCTGCTGGGGAGCTCTCCCACTTGGTGCAGGGAGGTAGGTTTGCAGCGGGAGGACGGGGTCAGGCTTGGTTTGTGCTGCCTAGCAGCCTTGCCTCAATTTCCCCACCTGTACAAAACATCTGAGCAGTAAATCTGCATTGAAGGATGAGAACAATCTAGGCTTTTGTAAGGATGAGAAAAACCTAGTGTTTTGGAGTTGAAATAAGGTTCTGTATTCCCAAGCCTGCTGGGTACTGGGTGGCTGTAGATGGAAGCCAAAGTGCTTTTGTCTTCCCAAGATGGCAGGCAGGCAGGCAGGCAGACCAAGGCCACATGCCTGCTTTCCTCAGGTGAGCGCTGTGACAGTGGCCTGCCATAGGGTAGTGGTGTGGGAGAGCTGAGAGGCTGTTGGACTTCTTGTGACAGCTTTGTGGGGTGAAGCACGGGGCCATGGGACAGCTAGGACTGAGGTGGACGTGGACTGGGAGGAAGGGGTTTGTCCTGTGCATCCGGAGCCTGGGGTGTGCGGGTGTGGGGTCAGTGACAGGCAGGAGGAGTCCAGTGAAGTATCCGGGGCCGTAGCCCTGACTGCCATCGAGCATGTGCTGTCAAGGCTCCCGCTCACTGGGAGAGCAAGGCGCTGTCTCTTCGCCGAGGAGCCACTGCCCCCAGGCTTCTTAGGTGCTTGGCTTCTTACCATGCGTGTGAATTCAAACCTCTCTGTGGACCCAGAAATGCCCTTGGAGTTGGTCTTTTTTTTTTTTTTTGGTTGGTCATGGGGCTCAAACTCTGCCTGGGTGCTGTGTCCCACAGCTCTTCAGCTCAAGGCGAGTACTCTGCCACTTGGGCCACAGCACCACTTCTCGCTTTCTGATGGTTAATGAGAGATAAAAGCCTCATGGACTTTTCCTGCCTAGGCTGGTTTTGAACCATGATCCTCAGATCTCAGCATCCTGAATAGCTAGGATGACAGGCGTGAGCCGCCAGTGCCCAGCTGAAGCTTGTCTTTGACTCTCTTTGGTTGGACTTCTCACACCCCCACCTGGAAAGAATTAAAATTGTCTTCCATCTCTTGTATTTCTTTTCTCCCTTTATCCTTTGCTTTTGCTCTTCCTCTTGGTTACTATCCTAGGCCACCCCCCCCCCACCCCCTGCCAAACTGAGGGTAACTTTTTCTAGATAGTTTCCTTTATGGTCCACCAGAGTATCTTTGTCTTTGGGCCTCTTCTATTTTTATACTGCTTGAGCTAAGCAAGGAAGCCATGTCCTCATCTGAAGTTCCTGGAGTAGATCAGATGGACTGCGCTTTTCTCTGAAGTATGTGAATCTACTCTACTTTCACAGTACCTTTGAGGTCTAGAATGCTGGGATGATTACATGGGTGATTTCCTTTCTTTGGATATCCAGCTTGCTTTAATTTCCTCTGCAGAAGAAATATTGCTTAGGAAACATCAGAAAGAAGGACTTAGCCATCTCTCAGCTGACTGCTAGTCAGTGGAAAGGTTATCTGGTCACTTTGAGGAGTTGTTTGCCACTTCAGGGCCCCATCAAAGTCAGTTTTACTAGTACAGGTTCATTTCATGTCTCCAAGTGTGAGTTACCCTGGCCTTTGCCCCTGTGGTCAGTTCAGATATACTTCCATTCTGTTTTCATTTATGATTCATGCTCATCAGATTTACCAATGCTATGTTTCAGTGAAATCTCCCTAACTTATCATGGCATCTGACTTAAGCTGTGTGTTCTTTCTTACATGCACAGAAGACAAGACTGTTGAAGTTAAGCTAAACGGTCAAGGGCTGGTTGGCAAGCTGGCACAGGAGGAGAGAGTTCATGAGTATTTGTTGTGAAACCTGAAATGACGTTAAAACTCTATATCATGGGTGGGTGATGCAGAGTGACTGAGCAACCCTTTCTCAAACAGTCCTTCATGAGGAATTTGCGGCTCAGTGCACACATAGTGCACAGATAGTTTGATATTTAGAGCTTTTTTTTTTTGGTGGGAATTTGAACTTAGGGCCTCATTCTTAATAGTCAGGTACTGTACCATTTGAGCCACAATCCCAGCCATTTTGCATTGGTTATTTTCTTTTTTTCTTTTCTTTTTCATCTGTCATGGAGCTTGAACTCTGGGCCTGAGCGCTGTCCCTCAGCTCTTCAGCTCAAGGCAAGTGCTCTATCACTTGAGCCACAGTGCCACTTCCGGTTTTCTGAGTGGCTTATGGGAGGTAAGAGTCTCAGGGACTTTCCTGCCTGGACTG
Source organism: Dipodomys merriami (assembly GCF_024711535.1). Taxonomy (NCBI): domain Eukaryota; kingdom Metazoa; phylum Chordata; class Mammalia; order Rodentia; family Heteromyidae; genus Dipodomys; species Dipodomys merriami. The sequence continues at coordinate 1,771,623 of NW_027202682.1, forward strand.
GCTTTGAACTGTGATCCATATATCTCAGCCTCCTGAGTAGCTAGGATGACTGGCCTGAGCCACTGGCATCCAGCTGGTTATTTTCAAAGTAAGGGCTTGCCTTATGCCTGGCCAGCCTGGCTCTAATCTTGCTACTTGTGCTTTTTTTTTTTTTTGGTTGTGGGGCTTGAACTCTGGGCTTGGGCACTATCCCTCAGCTCAAGGTGAGCGCTCTACTGCTTGAGCCACAGCACCACTTCTGGTTTTCTAGTGGTTTATTGGAGATAAGAGTCTCACAGACTCTCCTGCCGGGGCTGGCTTTGAACCATGATTCTCAGATCTCAGCCTCCTGAGTAGCTAGGATGATAGGCGTGAGCCACCGGGGCCTGGCTTACCTGTGCTTTCTTGTACCTCTGGGGAGGACAGACACGGGTCACAGCGCCCAGCCAGTATGCTTCTCCAGTGACTGGGAAATGTCCAGCCATGGACTGAGATGGAATCTTGCAAATTTCTTTATTTCAGGCTGACCTTGAATCATAATCCCCTGATCTCTGCTTCTCAAATAGCTAGGATTACAGGCTTGAGCTACTACATATGACTGAATTTTTTACTTTTCTTTTTTTAACCTTTGTTGAAAAGTTGTTTCATCGTTGGAAGATTTCTTAGTATTTCATGGTCTTACCTTATCCTTACCGGAGGAAGGAAGTCAGGAGGTCAGAAGAACATCTGTGACCTCCCTTTCCCCTCCAGGCTTCCCTGTATTATATGTTAGCTGTTAGGTGTTATGTGTATTGCCTGGAAGGACGTCCAGATTAGGGGCTGGTACTGTATGAGGACTTGGGAACTTCACAGTGCTTAAAAACCCCAGTCTGGATATGCACCAAGAATACTTCTAACATTATAGATCCACTGGCTTTAAATGGTTTATAGTCTGATGTACTGGTGTGTCTAAATGAAGGCCATGTTTTGCACACACAAATGTTCTTGAAGTTCACTTCTTTATTTGAAAAGATGGTAGAAGAGACTGTGAAATACAGTATCAGCTTTGCCAAGGGGATAGGTCTCTGCACCCTCTGTGAGTATGAATGTCAAATTAAACATCAAATGCGCAGCATTGCTGTGCTGCTCAGAAAGTACATGTGGTCTCTGTCCTCCTTACTGTTAAAATAGCTTAAGAATCATCTGCTCAGTTCAGGCTTCTGTTGTGAGAGACTCATTTTCTCTGAGTGTTACATGCTGGCGTTCCTGGTGGATTAGCTGCAGTGAGATGGTGGGCAGTGTGCCCCTGCCCCCGCTTCCCCCTGCCCCTGCTTCCCCCCTACCCCCGCTTCCCCCTGCCCCTGCCTGCCCTGCCCCCTCTTTCTGAAGAGGTTACTGTATAGTCCTTTCTCTCCAAGGAGCGGACAGTGGTGCGTCGTCATCTGGAAGCGTGTCTGGGGTTGCCCCTGCCCCCCCTGCGGGGGGCTCGCGCTCTTCCTCCCGGAACTTAGGGCCCTCAGGGGCTGAGAAGGAAGAAGGCAAGAAGGTGCGGCGGCAGTGGGAGTCATGGAGCACAGAGGACAAGAACACTTTCTTCGAGGGACTGTATGAGGTACGTCGTCGGTTTGAGAAGGGCTGGCCGGTGCGGCCGTCCTTCCTGAGTCCTCCCTCCCACCTTGTCTGTTCCCCGCATCTCCTGCCCCACGGCTGCTGGGTGAGCAGGATTCGTCAGGTGGCCCCAACAGTGGTGGGGTAGATAGGCATTTCTTTAGCTCCAACTTTGGCCTCCTGTTTCCTCTTGTGGGACAGGAGAGTGACTGGTACGATAAATTTCAGTGACACTTTTGTTTTGTCCCAAGGTTCTCACTGTTTCACAAATACACTGCTGGTTCTGCCTTTCCCTGGCTGCTGAGTGGGCTGAAGGGGGGGAGGGGAGGGCTTGAGTAAGGATGCCCAAGTGGATACCATCAGAGTAGCCGATGAGTAACAGAAGACACCGCAGCTAACCTGAGCCAGATAAAGTTCTACAAATTAAGAAGTAACTGTCCAGACCCGTTGTCCAGTGAGGCGGCCACACTCCTGCCCGCTGCTCAGCTTTTTTATTAATGCTTATAAATGCTCTATTTCAGGTATAGACAAACTGACCTGTGTGTACACTGCCTGATCTGTAGAGTTACACCGGCACACAGCGTGCCCCCTCTCTTTGTGTGTCGTGTCTGGCTTGATCCAGTGGCAGAGTCAAGTAGTCACAGCAGACGGGGAGTGTCCCTTGAGACTGGCCAGTCCCAACACCACTTAACTGTTCTCCATGCTGGTCAGTGCCACCCTTCCAGATGTTGTCGATAGGAATAATGCAACAGTGAACATCTTTGTGCACAATCCTTACGTGATTTCCTTGGTGTGTGGAATCGGGAATAGGTTACTCAGTTAATAAGCCTTTTCCTTTTTTTGCCGGGGGGGGGGGGGGGGGGGGGACGACACATGTGTCAGCATGGGGCTTGAACTTGGGGCCTACGTGCTGTTACTGAGCTCTCTTTCCTCAAGGCTAGTGCTCTGCCACTTTGAGCCACAGTGCCACTTCCGGGTTTCTGGTGCTTTATTGGAGATAACAGTTTTGCGGTTTTCTGGTGATTTATTAGAGATAACAGTCTTATACTTTCCTACCCTGGCCAGCTTTGAACCACAATCCTCAGATCTCAGCCTCTTGAGTAGCTAGGATTATAGGTGAGAGCCAAGTCTAGGAAACAAATTCAGTAACTCTGAAATGTAAGCCATAAATTGTTTACATAGAGATAGGAAAGACATAGCTAAAGGGGACAGCAGACTTGACCCACCACTGATAATGTTCCTTCTGAAGTTGCCTCCCAGGCGGACATCACTGATCTGCCTGCCAGTAATCTCTTTGTCCCTGAAAAGAGATGAGACTTTGGATAGATGTGAAATCATCTAGACAAATCCAAAAGTGTTCTTTGTGCGTGCGTGCGTGCATGCGTGCGTGCATGCATGCATGGGAGCGCACAATTCATAGGGCTTGAACTCGGGCTGGGCTCTGTCCTTGAGCTTTTTCACTGAAGGCTAGCACTGTACAATTTGAGCCACCTTTACAGTTAGAGCCACCACTCTGTTTCTGGCTTTTTCTTTTTTTTTTTCTGGTTAATTCGACATAAGAGTCTTATTGACTCCTTGGTCTGGCTTTGAACTGTGATCCTTAGATCTCAGCCTCCTGAGGATCTAGGATTACAGGGGTGAGCCAGGGGTGGGTTTTTTTTGGGGGGGGGGTCAGTAATGGGGCACTCTACCACTTGAGCCACAGCGCCACTTCCGATTTTCTGAGTAGTTTATTTGAGATGAGTCTCGGAGTTTCTTGCCCAGGCTGGCTTTGACCCACGATTCTCAGATCTCAGCCTCTTGAGTAGTTAGGATTACAGGCGTGAGCCACTGGCTCACGGCCTCAATGTTTTTTTTTTTTTTTTTTGGTCGGCCATGGGGATTTGTCCTTCAGCTCAAGGCAAGTGCTCTACCACTTGAGCCACAGCACCACTTCCGGTTTTCTAGTGGTTTATTGGAAATAAGAGTCTCACGGACTTTCCTGCCTGGGCTGGCTTTGAACCGCAATCCTCAGATCTCAGCCTCCTTAGTAGATAGGATTACAGGCATGAGCCACTGACGCCCAACTCTTACTTATTTTTATTTTGATGCTACTGGGGTTTGAACTCAAGCCTGCTAGACAAAGCTGCTTGAGCTGCACTTTCAGAGCCTTATTTCATTTTCTGGGAAGTAATGTTTTTAGTTTTCCAGAAAACTATTACTGGTCTATTACTGTCTATTACTGGTACTTTGTATCTCACAGTAAAAGAGCATGTGAGTAAAGTATACCTGCTTTATGCCTGACATTTTATGTGTCTGACTTTGATGGGGCCTCTCTTGCGGCTCATTGTTTGGGGGGGAGTGTGGGAAATGAAATCTTGAGCTGTGGGACTGTGGTGGAGCGCAGACCTCCACCCTGAGGAACATTGTTTCTGCGGTACTGATGAAGGTTTGGTTCCCCAACCCTTGTTATTGTGAGAGGAGCCTAGAGTCTTGTGTCTGCTGACCACAGGGTCCATCGCTGGGCGCACACCTAGCCCTTCACTGCCTTTTTGGTGCAACTCACTTCTGCTTGGGCTTCCAGCAGAGCCCTCGCCCAGAGCAGCACTAAATGCAGAGGAAACAGGAGCGCCTTCTAAGCCAGATGGGCAGTGGAGAGAGAGTAGAACACCAGAGTCTTGCCAGATGTGCAGAGCCAGCCCTGCCCTTCAGGGAATTACTCCAGCAGGCATCTATGGGGTTGACTGTAAGGTATATAGTTGGTTTCAGGAGGCAGAGCCCCAGGTGCTGGGCCATCCTGGTGTGGCCTCTGCTTCCACTGTCCCCTGTCTAAGTTGAAAGTGGTTTGGGAAGAGATGGCCTCTGAGCCAGACGTGGAAGGAGGTATTTCAGATCTAGCTTTGCCTTTCATGTTTTATGTGCCTCTTTTTTTGTTTTATAGGTGACGTATAACAGCGTCACCTTTACATATGCCAGTCATAAGTACATTTCCTTTTACGTAGTGTCATCTGTTCTCCATCTCTACCCACGAGCTGCACAGGTTACTTTCATCACTGTCCAGGGCAGCCCGTGCGCCCCTCTAATGTACTTGGTCACCTTTTCCCTCAGATTCTGGGCCCTCCCCCGCCCTCCCTCAGGTGTGCAAGTGAACACACTGTGTATAAGGTAAATAATACAAAATCATCCGAAAAAGATAAATTACAAAAAATGTTTTGTTTCCATATCTTTGAAGCTCGTCTCAGTTTGTATATTATTTTATACACGTGTGAAGAGGTGCTGGGGCGCATTGCGCCTTTGTGGTTCTCTCCTGTGATTGTCCTCTTCTGGTCTTACTGTTGTGCCTCTCTAGAACTCTTGTGTAATGCCACTTGTTTGTTTGTTTTTGTTGGTCATAGGTTGTCCCTTAGCTCTCAGCTCAAGGTGAGCGCTCTACCACTTGAGCCACAGCGCCACTTCCGTTTTCTGGTGGTTTATTGGAGATAAGAGTCTCACAGACTTTCCTGCCCGGGCTGGCTTTGAACCACAATCCTCAGGTCTCAGTCTCCTGAGTAGCTAGAATTACAGGCACCCGGCTTGCCTCTTGTTTTTTAAGATGGGATCATGTCTCACTGTGTTGCCTTGACTGAACTCTGTTGTTGTTGTTGTTTTTGTTGTTGCTTCTTGTGGGACTTGAACTCAGGGCATGTGTGCTGTCCCTAAGCTCCTTCGCTTGAGTTCTAGCTCTTTGAGCCACAGCTCCACTTTCGGTTTTCTGTTAGTTAATTGGAGATAAGACTTTCCTGCTGGGCTGGCTTTGAACCATGATCCTCAGATCTCAGTCTCCGTAGTAGGTAAGGTTACAGGTGTGAGACACCAGAGTCTGGCTGGCCTCAACTCTTTTTTTTTTTTTTTCATTCTTCTGGTCCCTTGTATGGCTTGAATTCAGGGCCTAGATGCTGTCCTTGAGCTCTTTTGTTCAAGACTGGTGCTCTTCCACCTTAAGCCACAGTGCCACTTCCTGGCCTGAACTCTTGATTGTTTGCACATCCTCCTACTTCAGCTTCCAGATATCTGCAGTTAGAGGCGAGTGCCACTGTGTCTTGAAATAATGAGCCTCTTTTATTTTAACTGCTACTCTTTATCATGGGCTTTTTTTCTAGCATGGGAAGGACTTTGAAGCTATTCAGAACAACATTGCTCTGAAGTACAAGAAAAAGGGGAAGCCAGCAAGCATGGTGAAGAACAAAGAACAGGTCCGGCACTTCTACTACCGCACCTGGCACAAGATCACCAAGTACATTGACTTCGACAACGGTGAGTATGTGGTGGCGTCCGCCTCAGGGCCACCAGACAAGGGTGGCTTTTGCTGGGGAGTGCCCTTAGGTCATCTCTCTGCACTGTCCTCATGCACTTAGCCCAGGACTTGCTTCCCAGGGACGTGCCCAGTGCCTACTGGTCAGATTTCATCCCGATGAGGCTGTTTTCTCCCCTGCTTAGTTCTGGCTTGGGACGGCCATGCCCTGCATTCCTGCAGTGTCCTGGAGCTTCCGCTTCTCGCTCTTAGACTAACTTCTGATCCTCCCCTTCAGATACTATACTTCCTGAACAGGGTAACTAGGACAGCTGTCACCACCTTGCTAGTCCTCCACCTGTGCCTTTGACAGTCACTATCTTCACCACTCCTTTGTCCAGGTCACTTCCTTTTCTCTCCATGGAATACGTTACATTACTGTAATTTTCAGAGAAGACAATGCCATGTCCCCACCTGACTACGGAGCAGAGCCCTCTGGTGTCCCCCATCCTCCTCTGCTGACCATTCTGTGTCTCTCGAGGCCTTGCTTGACCCAGTGAGAGCATTCTCTTGTGCACACAGTGGGTCTTTTGCTAATGTCAGTGAGTTTGTTTTCAGCAGTTTCATTGAGTTCAAGATTTCCTGATGTCACCACCGTGGCTGTGTATCCTATCATTTATTTATTTACATATCTGAGCATTGTTCTGGTCCTCTGATTGATGTCCTAGGCTAGCTTGGATTTCTGGGTTTTTTGTTTTTCCTTCAGTCAAGGGGTTTGAACTCAGGGCCTGAGGAATGTCTTGAGCTTTTTTGCTCGAAGCTAGCACTTTATCACTTTGAGCTACAGCACCACTTTCTGGTGGTTAGTTAATTGAAGATAAGAGTTTCACTGACCTTCCTGCTCTAGGCAGGTTTTGAAACACGATCCTCAGATCTCAGTTTCTTAAGTAGCTAGGATTATGGGTGTGAACCACTGGCGGCTGGCCCTATCTTGATTTTGCCTTCCACAGCAAGTTGGGTTTACGCCTCTGATTTTCCTTTTGGGGTCTTTTTTTTTTTTTCCTTTGGTCCTGGGGCTTGAACTCCACAGCTTGGGCGCTGTCCCTGCCCTCTTCAGTTCAAGGCGAGTGCTCTACCGCTTGAGCCACAGCACCACTTCTGGTTTACTAGTGGTTTATTGGAGATAAGTATCTCACAGACTTTCCTGCCCAGGCTGGCTTTGAACTGCGATTCTCAGATCTCAGCCCCCTGAGTAGCTAGGATTACAGGCGTGAGCCACCGGTGTCCAGCTTTTTTTTTTTTTTTAAGGTGGATAATGTTATTCAGTAACATTCTGGTTCGTTTTTTTTTTGGGGGGGGTCGGTTGTGGGGCCTGAACTCTGGGCCTGGGCGCTGTCCCTCAGCTCTTCAGCTCAAGGCTAGTGCTCTACCACTTGAGCCACAGCGCCACTTCCAGCTTTTTTTTTTTGCTTATGTGGTGCTGAGGAATCGAACCCAGGACCTCAGAGGCATGCAAGGCAAGCGCTGTACCACTGAGCCACCTTCCCAGCCCCACTCAGTAACATTCTAAAACTCAGGCTACACTGGCTGGTTTAGGAAAGATCTCACAAGGTGGCCAGCACACTTAGGGTTTGGAGCCTGTTGTGGTTGACGTGTGGATGGAGAGGCTGTGTCTGGGGTGGGACCGGGGGGTGGGCCCCACGTTTCTATGTGGTGGACAGTGCCCTTGGGTTTCCTTCATGGCGCTGAATTGCAAGTGCTCATTCCCAGGGCCTGCTAAACCCACATTTCTCCCATGCTGATGTCAGAAAGCGGTGAAGCAGATGATGCTTTTCAGTTGTTTTTCACCTTCTGTCCTCACTCCTAGCCCTAAGCTTCCTAGGTACCTGGAAGCATCATTCTTTGACCTCTTACGTATCTCCAGGGGTGAGGGGTCACGGCTCTGTGTCAGCAGACCCGATGGGCATCCTTTCCTCTCCTCCAGCCCCCTTCTGTCCTGACCGTACACAGCTCCTCTTCTTCCATGGCAGTCCTGAGGTTCCAGTGGGTCTGCCAATGTGGGTCTGAGCAGCTAGGGACAACTGCCTCTGAACCAGCACCAGGAGGCTCACTGGAATCCTCGGTACTGTCCAGTCCCTTGGCAGCTGGCTGGCTTCTGCCATTGGGGAAAGCTGTGCCCAGGGTGGTCTGTCTATGTTGTTATGCCACATTACACATAGTAGCAATGGCTCCTATATTTTATATGTGTTTTTGGTGGTCCTTTGTTACTGTTCTTATACATTATAAAAGCACCAGTTAGCAGTGTAAGGTGATTTCATTTTGACATGTCCATATATGCATTTGGTATACCTTGATCAGATTTGCCCCCATTGTCCTGAATTTGTTGAAAAACTACTTCATTTGTAGTTTATCAGAAGTTTATTTTACTCCTTAAGAAGAATAGGTTACCTGTTTCACTATATATGATGTTGGTATATGTGGAGGGGAAGGGAAAAAACAAACTGTTAAAACAGGGATACAGGAGGACCCATTGCAACAATGAGATGTACAAGTCGTTATGTCCAAAAATGAACTTTACAACTTGGGGGGAAGGGCCTGGGTGGGGGGAGGATACGAAGGGATGGGAAGGGGAAACAAAGCAGGAGGCTACAATGCTTGGTAAGATATGTGCTCATTATCTTACTCATGTAATTGTAAACCCTCTGTACAGTATTTTCACAATAAAAATATATTAAAAAAAATATACTACTGGGCCTGGTGCTGGTGGCTCATGTCTATAATCCTAACTACTCAGGATGCTGCGATCTGAGGATCAAGCTCAAAAGCCAGCTGGGACCGAAAAGTCTATAAAGACTCTTAAAAAAAAAAAAAAAAAAAAAAAAAAAAAAAAAAAAAAAAGAAGAATAGGTTAGAATGTGTGACTTTAATATCACTTTCTCACAGTTAATATAACTTATAATATAAATATAACTTTCTCAGTTAATCACAATAAAAAAATTGCTATAAAAAAAGAATAAGAGCCAAAGCAGGAGTAAGCCAGGAGGGTATGTGCTGCCGGGTCTGTAGCTCTGTGTGTTCCATGTGGGATTATGGCAGTCTTAATCCTGCCTTGTTTCCACACGGATGGCAGGGCCCAATGGCTGTTACATCAGGATCACAGTGCCCCGGTGCCCGAGGTCCAGACTTGCAGGGTGGCAGGGCCCCAGGACCTCCTGTCTGTGCTTTGCTATTCTCTGTGTGTTGCTGATGTCCAGAGTGGCTTGAGGCAGCAGGCACCTGCCCAACTCAGTCCGTTGAATGAGCCTTCTGGAATTTCCACACATTTGACTCACACTGATGGCCAGACATAGTGGGTTCCTGTTCAGTGGTACCTGTTTGTCTCCTTGCTCTCTAAGCTGGTGCCTGCTCGTGAGGTGGGAGGGGTGGACATTGGGTGGGACTTAGCGGCAAATCCATTGTGAACTAGGGAGGGCACGAAGGCGGGAGAGGTAGTTTCTAGGTGTGAGCCTCATTTGTGCTGGAAAACTCCATACTGAGAAGAGCCCCTACCTGCTGGAGGATAGATAGGGAGGTGCTCTCATCCACTCCTCCCAGCTGCAAGAATCTCCCATTCTGAACAAGTGACTTCCTCCGGGACACATTTGCTCTGCTCTCCAAAAGCAGTGTTTTAAACTCTAAATTCATTTTGTGTAGTTTTTTTTTTTGCTTGGCCGTGGGGCTTGAACTCTGGGCCTGGGCGCTGTCCCTCAGTTCTTCAGCTCAAGGCGAGCGCTCTACTGCTTGAGCCACAGCGCCACTTCCGGTTTTCTAGTGGTTTATTGGAGATAAGAGTCTCGTGGACTTTCCTGCCGGGCTGGCTTTGAACCATGATCCTCAGATCTCAGCCTCCTGAGTAGCTAGGATGACAGGTGTGAGCCACCGGCGCCCGGCATTGAGTAGATGTTTATTTTGAACATCTCCAACAGTGTTCCTGTATGCTCTGCCAGCTTCTCCCGCGGTCGGCATTGTGCATGAGTGAGGGCCGGGTCGCTGTGTCAGCGGAGCCTCCTGGGATCCACTCTGTGCCACTCCGCACGCACAGCTGCCCCCGCTGAGTGTCTGCCCCCCTTCCTGAGCGCTGTCTTTCTCTTGTCCTGCAGTGTTCTCTCGAGGGCTGAAGAAGTCATCTCAAGAGCTATATGGCCTCATCTGCTATGGGGAGCTCCGCAAGAAAATCGGGGGCTGTGAGTATCGCTGCCCATTCTCAGAACGGCGAAGTGGCACTCAAATTACTCTTGTACATCTTTGGAGCCTATGCGGGGGCTGTTGGCACAGGGAACTGTCGGAGCCCTTGGCCCTGCAAGGGGTTCTCCTCAGGAACCGTCCTGGTTCACAGAGCTTGCCACGTGTGGAGTCCCCAGCCCCACTGCTCTGCTCTGTCCTCTTGAGGAAGTACCTCTTGACCTGTTTGTGTTTTCCCAAGCATGTGTGCATAGGCTGCTCTCTCTGAGCCCCTTGTAAAATGAATTTGAAACTTCTCTTCAACATACCTCGTTCTGCCTAGGGTTTCTGACTGGAGTCTCTGTCCTGTCCTGGAGTGTCCACACACTGATTATGTGAAGCACCCTCGTGGCTTCTCCGTGGGCTAGTGTCATCCATTTAGAAAAGGATTGTGAGCACTCAAGCTTGAGGGCAGTAAGTGATCTGCTTAGGGTTGTCTGCTTCTTCAGCCTGGAGAGGCAAGGTGGGCACCACCACCCTTGAATAGCGGTTCCTTGTTGGCTCCTTAGTCCATGCCTTCATGAGCAGAAAAGTTCTGTGCAAAGGTACTGCTTGGGCCTGGTACAGTGCCACAAGCCTAGGGGCTGGTGATGGGTTCCAGGGGGTAAGGTGTGGTATTCCTTATATCCATGTCCTCTCGAGACCATTCAGCCAGGGGCTGGAGCGTCTCAGGTCACCAAGGTGGGCTTCCTTGTCTCCTCTCCCCTTCCCCTCTTTCTGTCCTTCTAAGAACAAAGTCAAAAAGTCCCATGTGTCAACAAGTGATCTTGTTTCATAGCCTCCTCCCTTGGGCTTCTCCCCCAGCTCTCAGTGTCTAACCTGCCAAGTGCAGACCAGACTGCAGGGTCTTATGCCTGCCCCCCCACTCCCTCTCCTGAGATGTGTCCTGGAGTAGGTTCCAGGCCAGGTCTCTTTGTCTGGAACTGCCACGCCCTCCACAGGCCTCTTGGCTGTGGCACAGGGAGGTGGGATCACTGTCCTTCCGAGGGAGGTGGTGCATCTGACTCCATTTCCACGCGTGCTCACTGCATGTGCCCTCTCCTGTGCTCTTCCTCTCCAGAAGCATCATTTCCCTTTCAGCAGAAACCTGCTGAATTTTTATTTATTTATTCATTTATTTTTGCTAGGCCTAGGGCTTGACCTACAGGCCTGGGCAATGTCCCTGAGTTTTTTCTGTTCAAGGATAGCACTGTACCACTTGAGCCACAGCACCACAGCTGGATTTTTCTGTGTCTGTGGTACTGATGAGTTGAACGTAGGGCTTCATACCTGCCAGGAAAGCACTCTGTCAGTAAGTCACTAAAGCTTTTTTATTTTTTTGGTGGGTTGTCAGTCTTGAACTCTGGGGCTGCACGTTGTCCTTGAGCTCTTCAGCTCAAAGCGAGGGCTCTGCCACTTGAGCCACAACACTACTTCCTGTACTTCTTATCAAGGAAGAAGCCAGTTGCACCAACTATGATTTCTTTTAGTTATTTACCCAAAAAACTTTAATTTTGTCTTTTTTTTTTTTTGGTTGGTCGTGGGGCTTGAACTCTGGGCCTGGGCGCTGTCCCTCAGCTCTTCAGCTCAAGGTTGGCGCTCTACCACTTGAGCCACAGTGCCACGTCCAGTTTTCTAGTGGTTTATTGGAGATGAGTCTCACGATGTTCCTGCCCAGGCTGGCTTTGAATCTCTATCCTCAGATCTCAGCCTCCTGACTAGCTAGGATGACAGGCATGAGCCACTGGCACCCGGCTTTTAATTTTGTCTTTATTCTGAAAAAAAAAAAAATTTTTTTTTTTTTTGCTGCATATAGAATTCTGACTTGATAGTTTCCCTTTTCTCTCCCTCCTGTCTTCTCTTCCTTCACTGACTTAAACCCAGGGAATGCAGGTACCAGACAAGGGCGCTACCACTGAGCCGTGTCCCCCGCCCCTCAGCTCCTTCATTGAGTTAACATTGTCCAGGTCTGGCCGGCGCTGTTTCTAGTGAGGATCATTGGGTTCTTGTTCCTTCTGTATGAGTGCAGTCTGTGTCTGGCTGCTTTTACAGTTTTCATCTTTATCTTTTTCAACCTGGCTGTGTATTGTTGGTCCCCAATCACGCAGAAGATTTAAATGAACTTTAGAGTGAGCACCGACGTTCCCTCCCTCAGTTCTCCCATTAGCTTCTTTCCCACACATACTGAGGACAGTGATGAGACTGGAGAAAACAGTGTGGGCATCAGACGTTCCCTTTCCCTGGGATTCTGAGGATTCAGCCTGTATACCTGAGTCAGTCAGGGAAAGTGTGCCCAGTATGTCACAGGCTACGGATCCGTGAAGAAGCAAACTCACCAGAGCTGGGTGATCTGGGCTAAGGCAGCAATTTATTTGTCCGTGTCAAGGGATGAGGAAGAAGGACTCATTTTTGCAGAGAGCATGGTGGACTCTTGAGAAAGTGACGAGGAAGACCTATGCAGGTGTAGAAGCTCTGTGGGGTGAAAGGTCTTAGCTCTAGGTGGGGAGGTGGAGATACCATAGATCTTTTAGTCTGGAAAAGCCCAGATACTCAGTATCAGGATTTGGAGTCTGGGAGGAAGGTGATAACAATGAAAAGAATCTAATGGCTTCACTCATTTGTCTTTCCATTTAAAGGCATGGATGACAAGAACGCCACGAAGTTGAACGAACTCATTCAGGTTGGGTAAGTCCCAGTGGAATGCACTGTGAGGTGTTCACTCCTGGGAGTACATTTACTGAAATACAGAAGTGAGTGCTTTCTCCACAAGGACCACCACAGTTGGAGCTTCCTGTCCTCCCAGGCTTGCAATTCATTTGTGCAAAGGAGGTTCAGCCCAGGGCAGTGACTGTTTCCATGCACCCATGTCTGCAGTTTGGTCTGAGCACAGCCAGATTCTCTGCTCTGTCCTTGCCCTGGTATTTACATGTCTTCTCTTTCCCCTTATGTTTTCACCAGTCTCCTGGGCTACTTCCAGTGGCCTCTCTGGCCTCCTCTTGCTCTGGAGCCAGTGCTCCCTGCTGGCTGGCTGCTCTTCTTCCCTGATTTGCAGAGCTCAACTGTTCTTGTACTCACAAACCACCAGGGTCATGGACTGCTCAGTTGAGGCATGCTCAATCCTGGCTGCTTTTGACGATCTCTGCTTCCAGGGTGTCATTTACACAACGCTTGTTCTGTGAATATAGCCTGACTGGTCCTCAGGATTTTTTGGTACACTGTCCGGCACTCACTAGCCTAGCCTGTGCAGTTTGCCTTTGAATCTTCTTGAATATTTCTATGTTCTGATAGTCTCCAGAGTCAGCCCCCAAGTTCGGAACGTGTCAGCATCCTGAGCTCTTCCATTTTATAGCTGCCCTCTGGCTCTCTCTTGAAGCTGTATCAGTACCATTTTCAGCTCCTTTCTCACAACACTTTTTTTTTTGATCAATCATGGGGCTTGAACTCTGGGCTTGGGCGCTGTCCCTCAGCTCTTCAGCTCTAGGCAAGTGCTCTACTGCTTGAGTCACAGAGCCACTTTTGGTTTTCTAGTGGTTTATTGAGATAAGAGTCTCATGGACTTTACTGCCCTGGCTGGCTTTGAACTGTGATCCTCAGATCTCAGCCTCCTGAGTAGCTAGGATGACAGGCGTAAGCCACCGGCGCCCGGCTTCTTACAGCACCTTTTACGGTGGTTATTTCCACTCTTCCCAGGGCCTTTGTCACTTCATCCGGGTGAACAGTCCAGATCTACCCATCTTGCTTGTCTGCATCTTGGCTATAAGTCCCTTCTCCTGAAAGCCTGAACTTTCCTGTTTCCCTTTCATGCTCTCAGTGGGCTGCCCCCCTGTCTTGGTTGGTTGGAGGCTCGGAAGCTCCATCGACCCTCATGCCTGTGCCGCCCACGCCGCCCACCTCAGCGCTCACAGCTGCCCTGGGTCAGTCCTGGGAGCATGCTGCTAGGCAGCGCTGCATGGCCCAACCCTGCCGCTGCCTGCTGCAGAGGAGGGACTGGGCGGGTTTTCTCACTTGGCCTGTGATCCTCTTGGGTGGCTTCCATGCCTCTCAGTCCTCTCCCCCTCAACGCCACTCAGCCCACCGGGGCCTTTCTGTTCCTTGAAGGTGATATTTGGTCTCCATTCTCACCGAGACCTGTCTGGACTGTTGTGGACATACCAGTTCCTCTGTCTGGAGCATGGCCTCCTTGAACCCCAGGTGCTTTCTCCAACCCTCTCCCCCATAGGCCTGGATTTCACACCTGGTAGTTGTACTTTTCAGGGTGACACACGGGGTTACCTGTATGTCTTCCCCAGGATTAGATTTCTGAGGCTTTATTTATATAATTACCCTATTAAGATCAGTTGCACTACTTACTGTGTGGTGAAGAGCCATGACTGGCCAGGGCTGCCACGTATCCCTGAAAACAAATGGGGGACTGGGCAATAGCACATAACACACCTGGGTGGCGGAGGTGGAGGATAGCGAATTGGAAGCCCATCTAGAGCTATATTGGTGCAGCCTCAACACAAACCAGCGAGAGCCTGGGGAGTGCCCAGGGGCTGGCCACAGCTGTGTATCGGGGAGGCCATGGCTGTGGAGAGGGAGCCCTGCGCCACACAGGGGAGGCCATGGCTGTGGAGAGGGAGCCCTGCGCCACAGCTGGGTATCGGGGAGGCCATGGCTGTGGAGAGGGAGCCCTGCGCTGGGCCTCCAAGTCTGTCTCAGAGCTCCCGTTCACATTTTTGCTTCTCTCAGCAGTAACCTTTTCCAGAATGCTGAAGTTCCTGGGGGTGTGATGTGTTCTGGTGTTATTTTCTTCCCCACAGATGAAGGATTATCTCTCTCTGAGATGTGATGTGATTTGGGGCAAATCTTACTTGACTTTTTGTGTATGTATGCTGGTCTGGGGCCTTGAACTCAAGAGCTTGAGCACTATTTCTGAGCTTCTTTTGCTCAAGGCTAGTGCTCTTCCACATGAGCTCTACTTCTGGCTTTTTGCTACTTTATTAGAGATAAGAGTCTAATGGATTTTCCTGTCTGGGCTGGTTTTGAACCCCAATCCTCATATCTGTCTCTTGTGTAGTTAGGATTATAGGTGTGAGCCCCTGGCTCTTGGTTCTTTTTTTTTTTTCCTTAATGAAGCCAGTATCCATGAAGGTTAGTTGTCCCTACTATAGCACTCATCGGGAAAGACCCAAGTGTTTGAAGATGGCCATGGGTGCTGATGGGGCTTGTGCTTTGTTAGCAGGAGTTACAGCTCATGGCAACATTGCATGTGCTGTCACCATCCTTCAGTAACGGCGAAGTCCAACACGGTGCTGTATCTGCTGCGCAACCCTGGTAGGAGCTGTGTTCATCTACCTGTGCTGCCAGGCACAAGTCTGGGCACTGGTGTGCCCCGCACTGGTTAGCTGCTGTGTCATACAGCAACTGCATGTTCTGGATTGTAGTCCACCTTTTTTTTTTTTTTTTTTTTTTTTTTTGCCAGTCCTGGGGCTTGAACTCAGGGCCTGGGCACTGTCCCTGAGCTTCTTATGCTCAAGGCTAGCACTCTACCACTTGAGCCACAGTGCCACTTCCAGCTTTTTCTGTTTATATGGCACTGAGGAATTGAACCCAGGCCTTCATGCATGCTAGGCAAGCACTGTCCCACTAAGTCACATTCCCAGCCCCAAGTCCACCTATTTTTAGGCTTTTCATTTTAGCTGGCAAGATAGGCACAACTATACCCAGAAGGGGTCTCTAGAGTAGCCCTAGGTTGATCTCAAACCACAGTTCTTATTTTAGCCTCCAAAAGTAGGATTACATGTATGAGCCACCAGTGCCTAGTCAGATTTTTCTTTTAGAACAGTTTAGGTTTACAAGAAAATGACGTATGGGGTTGAAGATTTAGCTCAGTGCAAGTGCAAGGCCCTGAGTTCATTCCTCAGCTCTAGGAAAAAAGAAAGAAAATGGTGTAGAGAATACAGAGTTCCACAGTCTTGCATTATTGTGCATTCTTACAGTTGGTGAATCTCAACAGATGGTGGTACACAGCTATAACACCAGCATTTAGGAAGCTGAGCCTTAAGAATAGGAGTTTGAGAACACATGGGGAAAGATATTGATACACTTCTGTGGATGCATTATTACCACCCAGAGACCATGGTTATATTAAGGCTCCCTCTTGGGGAGACACATTTTATGTAAGTTTGAACAGATGTGTAATAATGCATCTCCACCTTTACATTATCTTGGTCTTCTTTGCCTGAAAAAGTCCTGCGGGCTACTTGTTCATACCTCCCCCCACTCCCTGGCAAGCACCAGTGGGTTAGTATCTTTAGTTCTGCCTTCCTTTAGTGTGGTCTTGTTTGGCATCACCCCGTTGCAGTGTCTTGCACTGTTGGCTCTGTGAGTTTAGTGAGTATGCGCAGTTGTGGTGGACAGGGCAGGTCTAGCCCCCAGGCCCGGCTACAGGCCACTGCGTCACTGCTTTTCTTATTCATTGTAGTTTGGCCTTTTACAGAAAGCCATCTGAAAGCCATGGTGCAAGGTCTGTGCTGTGCCCTGAAGCTCCCGGTGTTGGAATGCGGAGCTGCTGCTTATTGCCCTCTCCTACTGAGTGGGTTCTGTCATGTGAGCATGCCCGTTCCCCACCTGTGGAACTGAATTGTGCTTACCTCCTCCATGAGATGTTCATGTGTGCATGGGTTCCTGTGTTAGTGAACCAAGGAGGAAGAGGAGAGGTAGTGTGGGTCTTGTCTCTTGAGGCCCCTCCGAGTTGCCTTGCAGTTGCTCCCACATCCCGTCACTGAGCTGTCCTGGTGGGTGTAGAGTAGCAGCCTGTGTGCCTCTGCTTTCCCTTCCCTGGTGCTCAGTGATGCTAAACATTTTTCCTAGCACATGCTCATTTGCTACTCCAACATCTTCTTCAGTGAAGTGCATGTTCAAATCTGTGCCCATTTAATGATTGTGTTTAGAGAGTCCTTTCTCTGTTCTAGCTCTAAGACTTCTATCTGATAGGTGACCTGGACACATGTGTCTGTGAGCCATCTGCATTTCATTCTCATTACTCAGTGTCTCTCACAGAGCAAACATCTTTATAAGGTGGATGAAGTCCTGTTGGTCAGCCTCTCCAGTGATTTGGGCTTCAGTCAAAGATTTTCCCATATTTTCTTCTAGAAGGTTTATACTTCTGCATTGAAGTTTGAGAGCCACTCTGAATTAACTTTTTATTTGCTGGGGAAGTTTAGACGGGGATCATCTTTTTGCCTACAGTAATTGTTTCCCAGCACCGTTAGAAGTCTCCCTTCCCCCAGCAAGCTGCTATGCCACTGCTTACATACGTTGACTCTAAATATATGTGGCTCTATATCTATATCTGGACCTTCCACTCCACTGATTTATGTATCTATTCTTTTCCCGACAGACTTTAGTTTTTAAGGACAAACAGAACAGAAAGAAATAGGGAAGATTTTTGTGTAACAAATTGATTCTCAGGGTCCTGAGTTGTCCGCTTTTTCTGGCTCTCTACCACTTAAGCCACGTCTTCACACTTGGTTAATTGGAGATAAGAGTCTCTTGGGTTTGTCCGCCCTGGCTGATGGGCTGGCTTTGAATCTGGATACTCAGATCTCACTCAGCTTCCTGAGTGACTAGGATTACTGGTGTGAGCCCCAAGTGCCGGGCTTGGCAAAGTGATTGATATAAGATGAAAAGCAAATTGGAGTGCTTGACTTCCTGCCCAAGCTTCCAAATGCAGACCTTTTTCAATTACTTGTAAATCTCCTTTCAGTTATAGAATTGTAACATTAAATTAAAGAGTAAATGAATTGAGGAAAGCTCTTAACTAAATGAAATCCTATTACATTGTTTGAAGACCCAGAGGCATTGAATGTGGCATGAACTGATTAGATTTATTCAGTAGCTTTGTAGAGAAGGAAATAAGTCTCCTATGAGAAGGGACCCAGACTTGTGGTTCATAGAGGAGTCACCCTGGTGTCGGGGATCCCATAGAAATATTCACGTTGAACCCTGATGTCATACATGTAAAGGGAGCTCAGGTTAGGAGTTTTCTTAGTTTCTTTGTTCCAGGGACTGTCAGAGACAGCCCTTGTTACCTGAGAATGTGAACATAGCCATTGAACTGTATAATGCACCAACTTTAGGCTGGTCATAGATTTCGTGTTTGAGGGAGAAGAAAGAAAGATTAGAATTGAAGAGTGATTATATCAAGTAATATAAATATATGAACTTGGTTTTGAGCCAGATCTCCAGTTCATCAATTTGCTAGTTAATTGTGGATTTTCTGCCTGGGCCAGCTTTGAACTGACATCCTCAGATCTCAGCCTCCCGAGTGCTAGGAAGATGTGTATGCACCACTACACTTGGTTCTCGGGTTAGAAGAGGCCAGTCTTGCTTTTATATTTATTTCCATAGCTGCATGTTATTTCTTTTTTTTGGGAGGGGGGGTCTGGTTGTGGGGCCTGAACTCTGGGCCTGGGCGCTGTCCCTCAGCTCTTCAGCTCAAGGCTAGCGCTCTACCACTTGAGCCACAGCGCCACTTCCGGTTTTTTTCTGCTTATGTGGTGCTGAGGAATCGAACCCAGGGCCTCAGGCATGCAAGGCAAGCGCTCTTCCCAGCCCCTGCATGTTATTTCTTGTAAGTCTAATCCATAGAAGGTCTGGAAAGCAGTGTTTGGATCGGCCAAAGACTGAGCATGGATTTGTAATCTTGCTCTCTGACCACACGTACCCTGGCTTTACCATTGTGGATTTCAAGGGACGGGGTATGGTATGCATACAGTTGGTTGATTGTAAAAGGCAGCACAGAAGTTGTGGAAAGATGGATTGGCAGGTTCCATAGAGATCACATAGATACTCCTCAGTTTCTTCAGCTCTCAGGCTCCAAGAGTGAGGTGCACATTAAGATGGGGACCGCCTCCAGAGAGGTGTTAATTGTGTTAACTATGCCTCCCTGAGTTCACTGAGCAGGAGAGGAAATGGCCAGAACTCACTGCCTCAGTCTACAGTCCTGGGTGGTCAAGTCCAGCTTCCTGGGGGCAGGGTGGGAGGCTGAGGGGGGCAACGGTTGGCCCCGTCCTTCTGCTTGCTGTGCCTTATGCCCGCCAGCCTCTCACTTCCATTCACTTGGAGGCCTGAGCATTGCTTCCTCCCTCTTTCCCCAGGGCCACCACAGTGCGTTACAAAGGGAGAAATCTGCGGATCAAAGCACCCATGTGCCGGGCCCTCAAGAAGCTCTGCGATCCTGATGGTAGGTGGTCTGTGGAGTAGGCACAAGCAAGTGTGGCTCACGTGACTTTATTCCATTTTGTGATGGACAGGCTGAGCTAGCAATGTGTCTTCTGTAGTCGTTTTGTGTTTGACCCCACTTAACCTCAGTCCCATGGATGGTTTTTGAATTTGGAATGCTCTGGGCCTAGTAGTGTGTCCACATCCTGTCTAGCTATGGCAGCATTCGGACAGGAAGAAGTCTCATGGACTCTCAATCACAAGCAACCATGTCATTGCAACGGTCTCTCTGCCTCCCTTTCTATTCCCTGCTTTCCATCACAAGGCAGTCTACCCACAGCTTTCATTCTTTTGGTTTTCTGCCAACGTGCTTTGCTTCCTGCCTTGAAGTTGTATGCCTCGGACATTCATGGTCTTCCTTTCACAGGCCTCAGTGATGAAGAAGACCAGAAGCCAGTGCGCCTGCCCCTGAAAGTTCCTGTAGAGCTACAGCCACGCAATAACCACGCCTGGGCCCGAGTGCAGAGCCTTGCCCAGAACCCACGCCTCAGGTGATACGCTGCTCAGCATGAGGAGGGCTTCTGATGCCTGGGCAGGGCTTCCGGGGTGGCACTGGCATTTCTCTCAGGGAATCCCAAGATGGAGGCTTTTTTCCCTTGTGCTCTGACATCACGCGAGGATGGGGCAGTGTGACACTAGTATAGGAGTCATCTGACCCCACAAGGCCTGGAGGCACTGCCTGAAGCTCCATGCCTGGCCGGAGTCTTGGGGCTGAGTGAACGCTTGGAAGGATGTTACAATCAGGCGGAGTGTCTGCTGAGTCTTCCTCATCTTTTCGTAAAGCCCTTACTAGCCCTCTCTCTCCAGTTCCCCAAAGATTTGAATTTGATTTATGCACAAGGTACCACTGTGGTTAAAGAATTTTTTCCCCCATTTATACACTTTCAAAAATGGAGGTAAGCCAGGCACCCGTGGCTCATGCCTGTAATCCTAGCTACTCAGGAGGCTGAGATGTGAGGCAGGAAGGTCCGTGAGACTCATCTCCAATAAACTACCAGGAAACCACTGGTAGTGTGGAGCACTGTGGCTCCAAGTGGTAGTGTTAACCTTGAGCAAAAAGGCTCAGGGACAATGCCCAGGCCCTGAGTTCAAGCCCAATTGCAAAAAAAGAAAAAAAGAAACATTAGTCATTTTAAAGTTCGCTGTTGTGTGTCCTTTAGTACATTCATAGTATTATGCAACCTCCACCTCTGTCTACTTCCAGAAAATTTGTATCACTCCCATAGCTCCATACCCATTAACAGCCATTCTCGGAGGATGCTTGCCTCTCCCCAGCTCCTGGCACCTGCCCATTTACTTTCTCTTAGTGTAGATACTTCATATTAGCGGAGCTATACACAGCACTGGCTGTGATTGCTCCTCTCGTTGGCTGTAAGTGTTGAGGTTCTTCCACATGGTAGCACATGCCAGTGGTGCATCCTGCACATGAGTACGTTTCGTTTTCTTTTTTTGTTTGTTTTGTTTTTGTTTTTTTGGCCAGTTGTGGTGCCTGAACTCTGGGCCTGGGCACTGTCCCTCAGCTCGTCAGCTCAAGGCTAACACTCTACCACTTGAGCCACAGCACCACTTATGGCCTTTTCTGCTTATGTGGTGCTGAGGAATCGAACCCAGGGCCTCATGCATGCAAGAAAAGTGCTCTACCACTGAGCCACCTTCCCAGC
Source organism: Dipodomys merriami (assembly GCF_024711535.1). Lineage (NCBI taxonomy): Eukaryota > Metazoa > Chordata > Mammalia > Rodentia > Heteromyidae > Dipodomys > Dipodomys merriami. Next base: position 1,792,605 of record NW_027202682.1, read on the forward strand.
CCTGCGTTTCATAACGGTGCCCAGGGGGACTTGGCTGTGTGAAGGGGACCTGAGCCTCACCACATTATTTCTTAGAGTTTCACGTGAACCACGGTGCTCTTAACGGATAAAGCCGAGTTTTAGTAAGGGGAGCCATGGATCTTGCTGATGTACCTTCTGTGGCCTGCTGCTCTTTCTTGTGTGGTGATCTGCCGCAGGTTTCCTCCTCAGTTAACGACTGCTGTCTGTCACGTTCATAGGATGATCGTGGAGCTACATCGGAAAGTGTCCAGCCTCATTGAGTTCCTGAAGCAGAAGTGGGCACTCCATGAAGTGCGCATTGTATCTTTTCAACTTAAGCAAACTTCCCAAACATGGCAGCTTCTTCTACTTGAGTGACCAGGCCTCCCTTCCTAACCCATGCTGCTGCTGTGGGCCTTGCAGGAGCCCTGTACCCCAGGGTTTGTCTATGGAGACCTGCCTGTGGTCTCCATGCATTGCAGGGCTTGGTCACAGCAAGCTCTCTGAGCCGTGAGTTCCCCTCTGTCTGGCCTTTGGGATGTGGCCAGAGCATCCCGCCAGTAAGGTGAGCAGCATGACAGGGCCTTGCCTTCCTGGCCTACGTGGCCTATTGGCCCTGGCTGAACTCCCGATCCAGTTTAACAGGTGTGAATCTCCTAAGGACGTGGAATGGCTGGGCCAGCATTGTTTGGTAGTGGCTTGAGGCGAGTCCCTAGGGTCAGGGTACAGCTCTGAGTCTCACTGCAGCCTTGTGCCTGTCAGTTGGCATGACATGGAAGAGCTGGTGGAAGTTGCTCCTTGACAGTACACCCAGCGGAAGACACTAGAGGAGCGGCAGCTGCAGGGCTCCAGCACGGCGCAGATACAGGAGAAGGTGGCACTGCACCTTTTCCCAGGCGAGAACTGCACACTGACGCCGCTGCCTGGCGTGGCCCGTGTGGTACACTCCAAGGCCTTCTGCACGGTGCACTGGCAGGAGGGTGGCCGGTGCAAGCAGAGCACCAAGGATGCCCACTCGCTCCCCCCAGCCCAGATCCTGGGCATCCAGAGTGGGCAGGGCACTGCTCGAGGCCAAGTGAAGTGCCCGAGGGGCGGTGCTGAGGGCAAGGGCGGGGGGCGCCCTCTTCCCACTGCCGACGCGTCGCCGCAGAGCTCTGGAGAGAGTTCCCCTGAGAGTGCCCCTGGGGAGGGGGCCGCCCCGAGTCTGAGCAGCCCGGGCGCTCCCGACGGGCCGCCTCATGGGCTCCAGGACTGCGGGCCACACCTCGAGAAGACCCCTGCAGCGGGCGGGGATGCCCCCATCCGGGAGCCAGGGGTCTTGCCCTGTGCCTGCAGCCAGCTCCCAGACTTGGAGGACGAACTCTCACTCCTCGACCCTTTTCCCCGCTATCTGAAGTCATGTCAGGACCTCATCATCCCGGAGCAGTGCCGCTGTGCCGACACGCAGCCGGGGAGGGAGCGCCCTCCCAGCAGGCCGGCCTCCCCCGAGGCGCCGGCCCCCTGCAACAGAGAGCCCACTGACCTTGTCCCCCCCGGCAAAGACCCCCAGCCTCCCCCGGGGCTCCTGCCAGACGCTTGCACTAAAGACCTGACAGATGCACCTGCAGAGGAGCCCCAGGAGAAGGGGAGCCCCTCCGAACTTCTGCTGTCTCAGGGACAGCCTGCCACCAGGCCCCCAAAGGAGGTCCCCGCCAGCCAGCTTGCCCAGCAACTGCGCGAGGAGGGCTGGAGCCTGCAGACCTCTGAGAGCCTCACGTTAGCTGAAGTCTACCTCATGATGGGCAAGCCAAGCAAGCTGCAGCTGGAATACGACTGGCTGGCCGTGCTTGGTCCCGAGGGCCGGGTGCCCACTGGGCAGAGCCAGGCTGCCCACCCGGGCTCCCCACCTCCTGCCCTCCACCAGCAGCGCCTCCTCAGCTGCCTCCTGAGGCTCATCTCCACGGAGGTCCATCCCAAGCTGGTGAGTGGGAGGGCTGTCAGCCCAGGCAGTCAAATGAGTGGGTCTAGAGGTTCAGCCCTGCCTAGGTTGCCCCGTGAGCGAGGCGAAGGCTACCCTGGGCTGGTGAGGGGTCGGGCATGGGGAGGGGGCAAGGCAGCCTGGTGATGCTTCTGAGACCAGGTCTGACAGTGGAGGGGGTTGCAGTTTTAGCTGCGTGGCGTTGACCCCTGGACATGCAGTGGTCAGGTGTGACCAGATAGATGTTGAGTATAGATGACTGCTTTTGGTGGAGAAGTGTGATGGTGGGAAGCCCCAGAGGGGAAACCAGTTAAGACTTCTACCATGTGGGGAAGTGGTAGGAGGTCCTGGCTTTAGCTTTGACTGGGTAAGAAATGTGGTGGCCCGGAACAGTATTGTGGGTGGTGAATAGTGGTAGGAAGCTGGCTTATTGCCTAGAGTGGACCAACAGCTGCGACTTGTAGACTTGGGTCGGGGGAGGGGCTACACCTGTCGGGAGGTGAGGCAGCCAGGACTCAGAAAAGACAAGAGTGAGGCTGTAGGAACGGTTGGCAGACTGTAGATAGCTTCCTGGGTAACCTGGTGCAGTGCGCAGTACTCGCAGTCAGGGAGACTGGAAACCTCCGGCTGGGGGGCTCCGTCCGTCCTGTTTTTCTGTTCCTGCTTGCCCAGCGGAGCTATGGCCGACAAGAAGGCCTGAGACTTCAGACTAAGCAGAGTTCACAGAAACCCTCAGTGGGAGGTGGGGTAGTAAGAAGGAACTTGGAGGTGAGAGCGTTCCCTAAAAGGGACCAGGGCTGGCAGCTCTTTGGGAGCTATAGTGGGGGCACAGGCAGAGGGAAAACTGAGCTGAGGAGCTGGACATGCCTCCCCTGTGGGAGCTGGCTCCAGGAGGGGTCTTCGGATGGCTACTCGGACACCAAGTGCGTGTGTCGCGGGAGGAGGGTGTGAAGAAGTCTAGCATCTGGCCAGACCTTCCCATTAGGCTAAGACTCGAGATGGGGTTAGAGGACAGGGCTTTGCTACCAGGCCTGGAACCTTCAGGGCCTCAGATATCTGTGAGGTGGGTCTTGCTGTGAGAAAGCTCTTGAGCTCTGACTGCTGGACTCTCACAAGTAGATCTGACACAGGGAGGCTGCTGCCCTCCAGCGCCACATTTTACGGTGGCTTTTAAAACGGCAAGCTGTTACCACCTGCTACCAGGGCCTCCTCGCACCTTTAGCTGGGGCCAGTGAATCCTGGCCATGTTAGCCCAGCCCCCTGCCTCTGCTGTCGACCGCCTGCCCCTTCTCACCCCCGTGTCCAGGCAGGGGACACACATGGGCTTCCCTGAGGAGGATGGCAGCTACTGTGGATACTCAACTGGCTGGGGCTTTGCACTTTGCAGTGTGTGTGTGTGTGTGTGTGTGTGTGTGTGTGTGTGTGTGTGTGTGTGTGTGTGTGTGTGTGTGTGTGTGTGTGTGTGTTACACACCACCGGCTTGTGATTTTAAAAACTGGCAAGTTGCTGAGTGACCTTGGGGCTTGTCAAGGTCAGTTATTTCAGCGCTGTTCTTTACCCCCGTGAGCTCTGTGCCACCTTCGAGTCTTGAGGTTGTGCTCACAGCAGCTCCCGGCACTCATGCCAAAGCCATTTGCTCATGTTGAGCCTGGTGTATTTTGGCTTATGTCTGACCAGGCTCTGGAAACAAACACCGCACCTGCCGCCTCAGTGAGGCCCACCCCAGAGGAACAGTCCACACCGCCCCCCGGGAAGGTGGTGGCCCTCAGCTCGCGGAGCCCTCGCTGCCCTCGAAGCCAGTCTGCCCTCCGCAGCAGTAAGACCCTCCCTTCTGGCTGTGCACCCTGCTCTCCAGGTGAGGAGTGGTATATCCACCCAAACCAGACACCTGCCTCGGGCCAGCCCTGCTTTCCATTTAAATCAGTGACGGCCTAGACAGTGGGGGTGGTTCCTCGGGATGAGTGCGGATGCTGGCTAGGGAGGCCTGGGTCCTGGGTGAGCTGCTGGCAACGGAGGAGGTGGGTGAGTGGCAGTTGGCCGCTTGGTCACTGCAGGGTTCCTGTGCTGTGAGACCTGCACACACCTCCACAGCGTTCTGTCACTAGCTCCACACCCCAGAGGGAGGCTGGGCTTCGATCCAAAACATTAAAATAAGGCAGCTCCTTGAGGAAAGTGCTAGCTGTCTAACACAGTTGTAAAGATGGAGTAGCCTGCCAGCCCGTTAGTTCAACTTGGACAATCTTTTTTCTTGTTTTGAGATGCTGGGAACAGAACTTGGGGTCTTACACATGTCAGGCAAGTGTGTTACCACTGAGCTGTATCCTCATACAAAATAAGTTAAATTTAAATGGATAATTTCCACCACTTTGTGTATAAAACACCTGAGATACGTATGCCCCATGTCTCTGGGAATGTTTTGCTTGCTTTAGACTTTCAGTGTTTTATAATAAAACAGCTTATCACAGAGTGATGAGGGCTACATTAGTTTTAAAAAGTAGGCCGGTGCCAGTAATCCCAGCTACTTGGGAGGCTGAGATTGGGAAGATCATGGTTCAAGGCCATCTTATGGAGAAAAGTTGATGAAATCCCTCCTCAACCAGTAGCTGGGCACAGTGGCATGTAACTGAGAGAGGAGGATTGGGATTACAGGACAGCCCCAAGCAAAACAGGCTGCATCAAAACAGAATGCCATCTTGAAGAGACTGGGCATAGTGGCACATCCCTGCCATCCCAGTACAATGAGAAGCTGAAAACAGGAGCATCACAGTCTAGGCATCTGTCTTGTCAGGAATCAGATCTCATCTTAAAAATAACCAACGCTTCTAGCTACTTGAGACGCTGAGATTGAGATTATCTCTGGCAGAAAAGTTTAAGAGACTTTATCTTTATAGAAGGAGTCTCAAGGGGCGTTGGTGGCTCTTGCCTGTAATCCTAGCTACTCAGGAGGCTGAGATCTGAGGATCACCGTTCAAAGCCAGCAGGGGCAGGAAAGTCCATCAGACTCTTATCTCCAGTAAACCACTAGAAAACTGGAAGTGGTGCTGTGGCTCAAGCGGTAGATCGGTAGATTGCTAACATTGAGCTGAAGTGTGCAGGGACAGCGCCCAAGCCCAGAGTTCAAGCCCCACAACCAACCCCCCCCCCCAAAAAAAAAAAAAGGAGTCTCTTTGAGAGAAGTAGGATGGAGTGGTATGCAACGGTGTCACCAGCACCAGTGGGAAGCCTAGCCTGAAATCCTGACTCTGAAAGGAGACAGGTAGAGACTTAGGAGAATTGAGCCCCTTTCCTGAAAATAAACAGTGAAAAACCTGAGGCATTGGGGTTAAGGGTGAGGGTTGAGTTAAGTATTAGGGTTAGCGATTGGCGTTAGGGGTAGAGGTGCCTGGAATCCCGGCTGCCTGGGAGGAGGCAGATGGAACGTCAGAAGTGAGGCCCTGTCCTGAAAATAACCAGGGATAAGAAAGCTGGAGGCGCTGGGGTTGGAGCTGGGGTTCCAGTGGAGGCTGGAGGCGCTGGGGTTGGAGCTGGGGTTCCAGTGGAGGCTGGAGGCGCTGGGGTTGGAGCTGGGGTTCCAGTGGAGGCTGGAGGCGTTGGGGTTGGAGCTGGGGTTCCAGTGGAGGCTGGAGGCGTTGGGGTTGGAGCTGGGGTTCCAGTGGAGGCTGGAGGCGTTGGGGTTGGAGCTGGGGTTCCAGTGGAGGCTGGAGGCGTTGGGGTTGGAGCTGGGGTTCCAGTGGAGGCTGGAGGCGTTGGGGTTGGAGCTGGGGTTCCAGTGGAGGCTGGAGGCGTTGGGGTTGGAGCTGGGGTTCCAGTGGAGGCTGGAGGCGTTGGGGTTGGAGCTGGGGTTCCAGTGGAGGCTGGAGGCGTTGGGGTTGGAGCTGGGGTTCCAGTGGAGGCTGGAGGCGTTGGGGTTGGAGCTGGGGTTCCAGTGGAGGCTGGAGGCGTTGGGGTTGGAGCTGGGGTTCCAGTGGAGGCTGGAGGCGTTGGGGTTGGAGCTGGGGTTCCAGTGGAGGCTGGAGGCGTTGGGGTTGGAGCTGGGGTTCCAGTGGAGGCTGGAGGCGTTGGGGTTGGAGCTGGGGTTCCAGTGGAGGCTGGAGGCGTTGGGGTTGGAGCTGGGGTTCCAGTGGAGGCTGGAGGCGTTGGGGTTGGAGCTGGGGTTCCAGTGGAGGCTGGAGGCGTTGGGGTTGGAGCTGGGGTTCCAGTGGAGGCTGGAGGCGTTGGGGTTGGAGCTGGGGTTCCAGTGGAGGCTGGAGGCGTTGGGGTTGGAGCTGGGGTTCCAGTGGAGGCTGGAGGCGTTGGGGTTGGAGCTGGCGTTCCAGTGGAGGCTGGAGGCGTTGGGGTTGGAGCTGGGGTTCCAGTGGAGGCTGGAGGCGTTGGGGTTGGAGCTGGGGTTCCAGTGGAGGCTGGAGGCGTTGGGGTTGGAGCTGGGGTTCCAGTGGAGGCTGGAGGCGTTGGGGTTGGAGCTGGGGTTCCAGTGGAGGCTGGAGGCGTTGGGGTTGGAGCTGGGGTTCCAGTGGAGGCTGGAGGCGTTGGGGTTGGAGCTGGGGTTCCAGTGGAGGCTGGAGGCGCTGGGGTTGGAGCTGGGGTTCCAGTGGAGGCTGGAGGCCTTGGGGTTGGAGCTGGGGTTCCAGTGGAGGCTGGAGGCGTTGGGGTTGGAGCTGGGGTTCCAGTGGAGGCTGGAGGCGTTGGGGTTGGAGCTGGGGTTCCAGTGGAGGCTGGAGGCGTTGGGGTTGGAGCTGGGGTTCCAGTGGAGGCTGGAGGCGTTGGGGTTGGAGCTGGGGTTCCAGTGGAGGCTGGAGGCGTTGGGGTTGGAGCTGGCGTTCCAGTGGAGGCTGGAGGCGTTGGGGTTGGAGCTGGGGTTCCAGTGGAGGCTGGAGGCGTTGGGGTTGGAGCTGGGGTTCCAGTGGAGGCTGGAGGCGTTGGGGTTGGAGCTGGGGTTCCAGTGGAGGCTGGAGGCGTTGGGGTTGGAGCTGGGGTTCCAGTGGAGGCTGGAGGCGCTGGGGTTGGAGCTGGGGTTCCAGTGGAGGCTGGAGGCGCTGGGGTTGGAGCTGGGGTTCCAGTGGAGGCTGGAGGCGCTGGGGTTGGAGCTGGGGTTCCAGTGGAGGCTGGAGGCGTTGGGGTTGGAGCTGGGGTTCCAGTGGAGGCTGGAGGCGTTGGGGTTGGAGCTGGGGTTCCAGTGGAGGCTGGAGGCGTTGGGGTTGGAGCTGGGGTTCCAGTGGAGGCTGGAGGCGTTGGGGTTGGAGTTGGAGATAGGATTGAGGTTGGGGCGGGGTTCAGAAGGCATAGAGGCGGCTAAAGGGCTGTGGAGAGAATTCCTTCATGGACCTCTGCCTGTGGGTGATGCGGGTGAGTCAGTGTGTGGCCCTTCTTTTCTAGGGTTAAGAAATCCCCCAAGGCCCCTTTTGGTGGCCGGCCCCTCCAGCACTGGGAGCAGTGACTCAGATGGTGGCCTCTTTGCCGTGCCCACAACTTTACCACCCAACAGCCGACATGGGAAGCTCTTCTCTCCCAGTAAAGAAGCAGAACTGACTTTCCGGCAGCACCTGGACTCCATCAGTGTGAGTGCCAGGCCTGGGATGCCCCTGTAGCAGGTGCTGTGTCAGGGGAGGGCATGCCTTTAGTGCTCATGTCCCTTGCAGATGAAGCTGGATTTCTTCCCTTACAGATGCAGTCTGATTTCTTCTCACCAAAGCCCAAGAAACTGCGGAAACGGCACCTTCGGAAGCCATTGGTGGTCCAGGTGAGGGAACTTTGTGTGGATCTAGCCAGCTGTGGCCGCTGACTCTCCCACCGGCTGAGCTGGCTAGGACACAGGGATATTACCTGCCTTTCCTCTTATTTCTCAGCACCACCTAAGCAGGAAAAGCCAGAAGTGGCTCTGTGGCTCAAGTAGTAGAGCCCTAGCCTTGAGCTGAAGAGTGGGGACAGTGTTCAGGCCTCACTATCGGCAAAAACAAACAGACAAAAAACAAAAAGAAAAAAGACAGAAACACAAGGGACTGGTCGGGTTCCTTTCACAGAGGATCCAGTGTTACCAGGCTCAGGACCCGCAGGACAGAAGGCGTCAGACCCATGCATCCTATGCATGCAGTTGTTATTGGCTCCGAAGCAAGCTCCCTGCATGCTTGTACCGGGCTCCCTCCTGTTTGAATACTCCTTTGTAACACAGTTTCTGATGGATTTTTTGGGTATTGGTATCTTCTCGCCACCTTGATTTTTTTTTTTTTTTTTTTTTTTTTCTTCACAGAGAACACTGCTTCCTAGGCCATCTGAAAATCAGTCCCACAATGTGTGCTCTTTCTCCATCCTGTCCAATTCTCCCATAGCTGGTAAGGCCTGGGTTTCTCTGTGTGCTTTTGCTTCCTGGACGTGGCCTTGCCTTGGGAATGCAGATGTTGGTTTCCATGGTTGTTGTGTACCAATGTGCCCTCAGTGGTGAGCACAGTAGTAGGGGCTTTGCCTTCTCAGAGGTAGGAACAATTGGCCCTGTTCAGGTTTGTGGATTCTTTGCTTCTACGTTCTGCATATGATTATGTCAGGAAGTTCATGGAATAAATGTGTTCTTGGGCAATATAGATCATAGTTTCTTGTGACTGTAAATTTAGTAGGGGCCCTGGCACTTCCAAGTGAGCAACATCAGACAGAGTTCCTCAGTAAAACACATGCTATATGATTTATCTTTGCTGGTCTTGTTTCTGTGTGTGGGTGTGCGTGTGCGTGCGTGTGCGTGCGTGCGTGCGTGCGTGCGTGCGTGCGTGTGTGTGTGTGTGTGTGTGTGTGTGGAAAGGATGTGGGGATGGGACAAGGAAAGGGTGGAAGAGAGGGCCTCAGATACTACTGTGGACTGCTTCCAACCAAACCTTCTTGATCGTGTACTTAAAAGGCCCAACAGCCATCAATGGCTTTTCTCCGGCTAGTGAAAACAAATGGCTGTGGCAGAATTTTAGTCCATGGTCTGATACACTGACTGCCCCCAGGCCCTGTATCTCTCTTTGGGAGTTTGTCACCCTTAAAATGCCTTTCCCAGGGCATGATAGTGGAGACTGCAGATCCTAGCAGAATTGAGACAGGGTGCCATCATGGAATGTTTTAGGGCTCCCCTCTCTTGGGAGTCTGTGCGGTGTGAAGCAAGTGTTGGGAGCGTTGGGTAGCTTTGTGTGATCCCCGGTGTGTCTGGTGAAGGAACTCCTCTGCAACCTGCTTTTGCGCTGAGTCAGCACAGATCTGCCGGACTGACATGTTTGCTTTTGTCTTCCCCTTGCAGGCAGAGGCTGGTTCCGGCCCATACAGTCCTCTCTGGCCAAAGCAGCTCTGTCTCGTCCGATTGTACCCAAGGTCCTTCCTCCCCAGGGCACCAATCACCTGGCCAGTAAGTCTCTAACCTGCAGTGACATCTACTATGTGATCTTCCTAAGTTGGCCTTTTTTTGTCTGTGTTGGGCTTGAACTCAGGAACTGGGCATTGTCCCTAAGCTCTTTTGCTCAACTTGCACTCTAGTAGATAATTAGAGATCAGAATTTCATGGACTTTCCTGCCCCGGCTAACTTTGAACCAGGACTCTGAGATCTCAGCCTCCTGAGGAGCTAGGATTATAGGTGTGATCACACTAGCCCCTGTGCCTTTTTTTTTTAAATCAGAAGCCTTTTTAATGGGCTGGGAAGGTGTCTCAGTGGTAGAGCGCTTGCCTTCCATGCATGAGGCCCTGCGTTCGATTCATCAGCACCATATAAGCAGAAAAAAAGCCAGAAGTGGTACTATGGCTCAAGTGGTAGCGCGCTAGCCTTGAGGTGAAGAGCTGAGGGACAGCGCCCAGGCCCAGAGTTCAGGCCCCACGACTGGACCAAAAAAAAACCCAAAAACAAAAACAAAAAACAGAAGCCTTTTAAATAATTCTGTCTTCTCCAACTCACAGTATCTTGTTATCTTTCAAAAGAACACTAAAACTGGGTGTTGGTGACTTAGGCCTGCAATCTTAGCTACTTAGGAGGCTGAGATCTGAGGCTTGTGATTTGAAGTGAGTCTAAGAGGGAAGTCCCTGAGACTCTTATCTCCATTTAACCACCAAAAGCCAGATGTGGATCTGTGGCTCCAGTGGCAGAGCACTAGCTTTGAGTAGAAAGCTCAGGGATAGCACCCAGGACCTGAGTTCAAGCCCCAGGACTGGCACAGAAGGAAACAAAAGGAAAAGCACAATAGCTTTGAGCTCTTCATTGAATTGAGGTTGGAGGGGAAGCGGCCCCCGGATTCTCTGGATACATACATGCAGTATCTGGAAACAAGGCTTTAAAATGTTACTCCTGTCACCAGGTGCAATCGACTTAGCGGCTCAAAGTGCTGGAATCATCCCGAGGAGCCAGCTGCCAGTCTTGGATACCAAGGGCTCGCCTGGCATCCCTTCACTGACTTCAGAGGAGGTGACTACCACGGTCTCTGGGCAGGACTCAGTCAGACCCCACCAGAGTGGCGGGGCCGTCCCTGCTGTGGGAGTGAGTATCTCTGGAGGAGCTCTTGCTGTGATAGATAACTTCTGGGGTTGGTCTTCTGGAGCCTGGCCCTGGGTCATGCTAGGCCCAGTGGATCAGGCCTGATAAAGCTTACAAGCCACTGAACAAGGAAGGCCGTGTAATGAACATGGCCCTTGCAGCAGAGAAAGGGAAGGAGGGAGCACATATTTGTTGTTCAGAGCTCAGCCATGCGTGGCATTGTGGCGCTGACCTCATGCGCTCATGACCCCTTCTTGGGCACTCAGTACTTTGTGAGCCTGGTTTGGCCTTGTTACCCATCCTGCCTGATTCTCCATGCCTGTGTTTCTTGGCCAGCTTGTGGGCTGCCTAAGTCAGGTGTGTGGGCTGGCTCTGTGAGAACCCCGGGAGCTCAGCTGTACTGGTGTTCTGAGGTCAGATTCTGACTTGGGCTTGAATTCACAATGAAACAACCAAAAATAAATAAATAAATAAGTGTAGGTCCCTAAATGCTGTGTAACACTTCCAGCCTAGAGCAGGGTCCGTTACCTGCCTCTCTGAGCTGCTCCAGGCTGGTGGTTGGTCATTGCTGAGCGCTGATCCATCCACTCACCAGTCTTCCTGGTGTTGTTGCAGGGCACGGACGACCCATTTATCAGCGTCCCCCTGAGGCCAGAGCAGGAGCCAGTGACAGACGGTTTCCAGGTAGAGTGTGCTTTGGGGCTACAGAGCAAAGTAGCTTCTGCAGTGCCAAGTCCCCACCCCTGGCCACAGACAGACCACAGCATTCAATGATTGTTTTGTTGTCCTGTCCACCTCACCTACTGCTGGTGATTGAATGAATCTGGCGATCTCCTCATTCCAGCATCCTTCCTTCACACCCAGTTACAGAAGGACTGGGTGTTTTGGGGCTCAGGAGCAGCAGGAGGTCATCAGCTTATGCCTCCTGTGGCACTCAGTCTCCACCTGGGCGTCACCAGCAGCCCTGAAGCAGCCCCAGCCCCCCTTGCCATGGCCTGACACTGCTCACCGTCTCAGGAGTAGTCAATTCTGAGCGTGTGCTCCCTTGGGGGAGGGGGGACGCGTTTGGGGCACTGTGCCTACGGCAGCCACCAAGCTGTGAGACTGAGGCCATAGTCATTGTTTTGCTTTGGGTTCTGGTTTTCCACTTGAGCCATAGCAGTGCCTGTTTCCTGGCAGGGTTCTTCTGTGCTCTCCTTACCTGAACTACCCAAGACTCCTCTCCCGAATGGTCTCTCCATACCTCTGCCTTCATCAGAAGGCTCCAGCACCCGGCTCTCCCCACCTAATGTCTCTGCACTGCTGGACATCTCCCTGCCTGGCCCACCCGAGGATGTGCTTTCTCAAGGAGAGCCCACCACGCAGATCAGCGACTCCATCATCGAAATCGCCATTAGCTCGGGCCAGTATGGTAAGACTGGGTGGCCTCCCATCCCCCGGCAGCCAGGTCCCCCAGGAGGCGGGGATTACATTTGCCCTGTGCCGTTTCGATCTGCTGCATATTCACTAAACTTCCTGGAGGCTTCCCAGTTCATTGTTACCTCTGCGCATCACATCACCTTCCACTACAAGGTGCTCCGGTAGGGAGTGTTGATGGAGAGGTGGTCCTGACCCTCCTGCTCATGGTCTTATGGGAGGATTTCTCTTGACCTTGAAAATAAAATAGCTCAGTCCTCGAGGCCCTCTGTAGCCTAGGTATCACTGTCCCGGTTGAATGAGTCTGGCAGAGAGCTCACCGTCTGCAGCACTATGGCAGTGGCTGGAAAGGCAGCCACCCTCGGCTGTGGCCCCATCTTCTCTGTCTGACAGTGTTGGGTGGTGAGTGCTGTCATGTTGCAGTCCTGCAACACGCCCTCCCTGCAGCATGAACCACCAGGAAGCTCTGTGGTATGGGCTCAGGAGTTTTGAGTTTCCTTGAGTGAGCAGTGTGCAGCCCCGCCTCCCACTGTCTTCTTGCTTGGCGGGTTGGGGAAGTGTCTCTGACCCGTAGTATTGGTTGGCAGGTGAAGGAGTCCCTCTTTCTCCAGCAAAACTAAATGGCAGCGACAGTTCCAAGAGTCTTCCCTCCCCATCTAGCAGCCCCCAGCCCAACTGGATTGCCTCTCCCACCCACGACCCACAGTGGTACCCCAGTGACTCCACAGACTCTTCGCTCAGCAATTTGTTTGGTGAGTGTCTGGGGGAGGGTTCTCCTTTGCCCAGTAGCAGGGACTGGAGTCCAAAGACTGCGTTCTGCACTCTGGCCACACTTCTGCTGGGAGTTGTTGCTTAGTTCTCAAGTGTTCGTTTTTTCCTTTGTTGGTTTTTTAAGCATAACGTTTATATTGAACAACAGATGCTCAGTAGGTAGTTGAATGAATGTTGACACGTTTATAAACCCTGATCGATAGCCCACCACACAGTAAAGACAGAGCGTCCCATCCCCCTCGTGGTACCGGCTCCAGTCTGTCCAGGTGGCCTGGTCCTGCCCGGCTAGGCTCTTACAGGCTGTAGCTGAGCCAGTGAGGACGTGAGCAGTCCATCTTAGAGCCCCTCCTTCCTTCCCTCCCTTCCCTCTTTCTTCCCCCTCCTTCCCTCCCTCCTTTCCTTCCTCCTTCTGTAAGGCAAACTGAAGTGAATGTTATAGAGATCTTGCAGCATATTGTTGACCAGAGTGGGGGAGTCATGGAGTTTGTGTTCGTCTGTGCATTTCCCTGATACTGAATGCTAGTGTGCAAGAAGAAGCATACTTGGAAAGGGACAGCATCCCTGGTTCTCTTGTGACCAGCGTAGATAGAGCTCCCCTTTGCATGTCTGGGTTTAGCCCCCTGAGGTCTGAGTGTGGTGAGCACGTAGGGTTGGTCATGTGATAGGCAGTCCTGAGGAGGCATCTGGAACACGTGATACACTTGGTTAGCTCTGCCTTTGGGCACCATGCTTGGTGGTCTAGAAGTACTGGGGGCTTTAGATAATTGGGAAGTAGAAGAAGCCAACCCCTCCCCTAAGTGGTTCCTTTTGTTACCAGTGACAGTGCAGATGTGTGCAAGGTAACAGGCAAATCATGAAAAATTTAAAGCAGCCTTGGTGCCTATTAATGAGGGACTGGTTGCAATCAGTTGGTGCAACAGCGGGACCCGTGGAACACAGTAGGACAGGCGCGTGATCCCGGATCACTGGCTGAGCAAAGCCAGTCACGAGTGAGGTGGTGGCCTCCCTGTGCCAGAGTCAAATTGTGGCCTTTGGCTTTCTCTTTCCAGCTAGCTTCATCTCCCCGGAGAAAAGCCGGAAGACGCTGCCAGCTACCATGGGGGCCAACAGTGGCACTTCTTTGCTTGGCCCCAGCTTGTTGGATGGAAACTCCAGGGACTCTTTCGTGTCCAGGTCTCTGGCCGATGTTGCAGAAGTAAGTGCCCTCCCATGCACCTGAATCTGACTGTCCACCCCTGCTCTAGAGGGTGCCTGCTTCTTCCTGCAGCCTGAAGTTTGCAGGAAGTCCTCACTAGGGTGAAACCAGCATTCAGTAAATACAGATCTGAAATGTGCCGGTACTGGGCTGTGTCCAGTGACACCCTGCTCCTTGAACACATCAGAACTGGAAAGTGCTGAAGCCAAGGTGAACAGTTCTGCAGAGGCAAGCAGACTGGGTCTCACTTGTTCTCTTCCACATGTATGACCTCAGGCTACCTCGATTTCCTGATCTGAGAGATGTGGAACTGTTGTGAGGTGTACATGGTTGTGTCATCACCAGTCCTGTCCTGGTGGCAGGGATCTTCACATCTCCCTGTGCTGTGCTGTGTCCATGGCTTTGTCCTTCCGGTGGAAACCATCATTTCCCACTCATTCTTGTCCCACACTTACTTGGTGACAGTAGGTATCATGTTATGGCAGGTGCTTGACTGGCCAGTGTGACCAATCAATGGGCCATTTTTGTTATTAATGCTTTAGAGAGGGTCTCACTGTGTAGCCTGAACTCTGGGCCTGGGCACTGTACCTCAGCTCTTCAGCTCAAGGCGAGCGCTCTACCACTTGAGCCACAGCGCCACTTCTGGTTCTGAGTGGCTAAACTGGAGATAAGAGTCTCACAGACTTTCCCATTCCGGCTGGCTTTGAATCTTGATCCTCAGATCTCAGTCTCCTGAGTAGCTAGGATTACAGGCATGAGTCACCATCGCCCAGCTGTTTGTTTGTTTGCTTATTTATTCTGTCATGGAGCTTGAACTCAGGTATTATGGGAGCTGTCCATGAACACTTTTTGTTCAAAGCTAGTGCTCTAACACTTTGAGCCACAGCACAGCTTTCAGTTTTCTGTTGGTTAATTGGAGAGAAGAGTCTCATGGACTTTCCTGATCGTGTTAGCTTCACATCAATCCTCAGATCTCATCCTCCTGAGTAGCTAGGATTACAGGTGTCAGTCACCAGTACCTGACTTGCTTTGCTCATTTTGAAAACATATTTCAAAAGTTTACCATGACTCAGACTCACAATAAAAAGTTTAAAATTTAGTTCATACCATAGCTCTACTAAAAAATTTCAAAAGGAGCTGGGCACCAGTGGCTCCCACATGTAATCTTAGCTACTCAGGACACAGATCTGAGATCATGGTTCAGAGTCAGCTCGGGTAGGAAAGTCTGTGAGATTCTTATCTCTAGTACTGTAAACTACTAAGAAAAAGCCAGTAGTGCTGTGGTTCAAGCAGTAGAGTGCTAGCCTTAAGCCAAAGAAGCTCAAGAGTTGGCGTCCAGGCCCAGAGTTCAAGTCCTGGGCTAGCAAAAAAAAAAAAAACAAAACAAAAAACCCAAGGTTTCTTATTCAGTATGCCACGTAGTTCATAGGGAAGTCTTTGTGGCCTACTCTGTGCTAGGCACTGCTAAAGTCAGAGGCAACAAGACAAAGCCCCTGGCTGCAGGCAGCTTCCATTTTCAGAAGCTCACTTTAAAAAGTGGAGGGGCCAAGTCTCTTGCTTTCAGCGTAAAGTTGTGCTAACCCAACGCCCTACAGAGCCTTTCGTCCCTCTTGATCTTCCTTTCTGCCTGGGCCCTATGTCATGTGGAGGGCTGGGAGCAGTGCCCACTTCAGGGCCTTTGCAGTTGCTATTTCTTTGGATGAAGATATTCTTCCTTCATACATTCATGTGACTTCTTCCCACGTTCGTCAGATCCTGACATGTTGGAGACCCTCGTCTGATGCTGCCCCTGTGGCAAACTCCCCTGCTCTCATTTCCTTCAACTTTCTCTCTCACCTCTGCCTTCTGGTGTTACTTCTGACTTTGTCTCTTCACGGTTCTTCCCCTATGCCCCAGTGCTCCCCGGTAAGTCTCTGGAGGGAAGGAGCTGCAGCTCTAATCCCAGAGCCAGCCATGCTGGGCTCCCATTTTGCTCTCTACAAATGGTACAGAAAGGGCTCACTGGATTCCGCCAGTGGCATCCCTTGGTGTACAGTGGCCTCCCATGCAAATGGTGGTGCATATGACCTGGTTTTCCTTGTCCCTTCTGTCTTGCAGGTGGTAGATTCCCAGCTGGTGTGCATGATGAACGAGAACAGCATCGATTACATATCTAGGTTCAATGACCTGGCCCAAGAGCTGTCCATCACCGAGCCAGGCCGCCGAGAGGTTCTCTTTGATGGTGGTGGAGGTGGACCGCCTGTTGGCGACTTCTCCCAGTGACTGTGCCTCATGGAGAGGGCGTTCTGTATGATGCAGGGAAAAGCTGATGCGGCTGAGGTTATCCTCACTTTTGACAGATGAGACCTTCCAACTAGAGGAAAGCAAGTCAAGCCCAGAGTCCCTGAAGATTGTCAGCACAGGGCACCTCTGCAGCTCGGCGTGTGCAGCACATAGGAGCAGCTGATCAAGGCTCCATTCCATATGCAGAGCCTGTGATATCTCAGGGCGAGCTCTGAGAAGGGCTGACCTCAGAAACTGCCATGGTGTGGGAGCCTTTCCTTGTTGTATTGGGGCCTGGGCTATATGGGCTAGGCCTTCTAGAGTGTCTCCCTGCATAAGTCATGTCTGGCCCAGTTGACTTTGGAGCTATGATCTGTGCAGAACGCTATAGCCCCTGCTGTCTCCTCTCTGAAGCCCAAGCCCTCTTCCCTACTTGGCTGATCTTTGGTGATGACACCAAGAGTGGTGGTGGGCGTAGCACAGACTTTGGCCACACATACTTTATGGATGCTCTGGTCATGTGGCAGAGAATGGTCCCCCGGCCTATGCAACCAACATCATCTCCCAGAATGCTGACCCTTGCCTGAGTTTTCCCCTTCCAGTGGCTTTGATTGGCCTGGCATAACCAGAAGGGGGAAAGAATCATGTCTTATGCAGGTTGTGGTCATTTTATAGGGTCCTGCTAAGCTGGTTGAAAATATTTTATGCTTCAAGAATTAGGAGGCATGGAAAAGAAAGAACAGAGTCCTTCCTCTCTAGCTGATTTCCTTCCAGTGTTCTCCAGCAAGTTCCTTTAAGTGACCTGAAATTTATTTTTATTGAGCTTTCTACCCTAAGCACACATTAATATGGCTATAGTTAGGGCTTCTTCCTGGCCCATTCTGTGGCAGACCTGCCTTTGTAGGGTTGATTTTCTTTTCCCGGCATTGGTTCAGTGTACACGTAGCTCATGCGTTGTAATCTCTCGCATGTCTCTGACCCAGGACTTACTTCCTCCTTTTCAAGGACCCTGGCAGATTTTAGACTTCACCAGTGTGTCCTCCTGGTGACTCCCTCCTGGAGCCCCACAGGGGCCCCTAGTTACTACTGCAGGTAGTAACTAGTGTCCAGTGTCCAGACTTTTCCAGAATAGCGCCATCTTGCCTTCTCAGTTTGAGGAGGTTGATTCCAGCTCACAGATCACCAGCTGACCGTATCTGGCATGGCAGGAGCCATGGTGCTAGGCAGGTGAGACGCACTGTCTCTGCTCACCCAGCATGAACCCTTTCTCTTCCCTACCTGAACCTTGCCTCTTCTCCCACTCCCTGGTGCCCCAAAGCCAGCCTAGGCTCTCCGCCGACTTTTCTTCCCATCTGCTGCGACCCAGAGGGAAGAAAAGCCCCCTGTTAGATCTTGCCTCTGGCGGGGGGGTAGGGGGGGGTCTCCCCTAGATTTCATTTTTGCCAAAAAGAAATACATGTACTGGGGTGAAAAGCCACTAGATCTTACCTCTACAACACTCTAAATCAACCAAGCCATGTGGCCACCCCTGACTACAGGAGTAGAGGAAGAGATGAGAACAGTGGCTCTAGACACCAGCTTCTTTCTTTTGCCTCCCTGACTAACTGGCTTCTCTCCTGCAAATCCTGACACTATGTGCAGCCTCCTTCCCTGCAACTGAGAAAACAGCTCCTGGCTGTGGAGGGGCTAGGGGAGTGCACCGCTGAATTAGCAGGTAGACCACAGTGTACAATGGCCGTACCCTGGCTCATGCTGTGCTTAGTACTGCGGCCTCCTGGAGTTGGCACATTACTGAACTGAAGAAACCTCTCAGATGTCTAGCCCACTGCAAGTCAGGACACCAGGCTGAGCAGAGGCAACTGCCAATATCCTCACACTCAGAGGGTCGAAGCCATTGACACCAGTAACAGGCATGGAAGCTAGCTGTAGCCTGGGGTATTTTATCAGGGCAGTTGGCACCCTGAGCTGTGTCCTGTCCTCTGATAGGAATATAACTTGAGACTAGGCTCTTGTATACCCTATCCTGTTCCAACCCTAGGCAGAGACGGCTTGTAGGAAAAGCTGCTTGCCACCATTGTCACCCAGTGGCTGGCTGGCTCATTAAGTGGCGGAGTGCACTGATGAGTCTCCTTCAGTGAAGCCGACAGGATTCTGGGGCTTTAGCAGCCAGACAGGTGCACATGTTTGGTTGCCATGATTTAGGCAAGAAAGTGGTGAATCTCTTTTCTCCTAGTCTAAGTGAATTTTGTCTGTAAAATAATCTGGCAACTGCTAAAAGCTGGAGTTTTCAAAAGACCCAGCAGAGAAGCCCCCAGGCCCTCCAGGCCCTCCAGCCTCTGCATTTCGGCGTGGCTGAGGCGAGCGGGGTGGACCTGGGCTTGGTCTGGGTGTGGGAATGTGTGAGTGATTATGATGAGACAAGTTTTTGTTTTTGTTTTTTGTTTTTTTAAGGAAATCTTTCCCTAATGTCTTCCCCTGATCCGATCCTTTGACTAACTCATCTTTCCTGCATATGAAGACCAGTTTTATTGGTGTTGAGGAAGGTGGGGTCTGTCCTCAGGTGTTTGGAATGTGCAGTGATAAACATCACGTCTCTGGGTGTGGAGGCAGGTAGAGTGCACACGTCAGGTCGGGCGCTTGCTCAGGGAGCCGGGACCTTGGGCATCCATCCGCTGGTCAGTATACTGCCCCGACTGTTCTCAGCATGGGAATGTTTCATGTTCATTCCGTGTGTTGGCCTCCTTGCTGGCAGGAGGGGGAGCTCCCTTTAGAAAGTTTACTGACATTAGACCACCCCTAAAGTCTTTGAAGTCCGAATCTCTGCAAGACCAAGCCAGGGAAGAGGGAATGAGTACAACTACTTTTTATCACATTTCTGTCAGATGCATTCATAAGAAAATACCGCACTTTGTCTTAAAAGCAGATCTTTTTTTAAGCTAAGAAACCCCACAATACACCTTTCCTAGGTGTGGCCCTGATCTCCCAGTCAGTCCTAGGTCAGTCCAGTGTAGGAAGCACTACACCAGTCCGCCCCTTCTTCCTTGATGGGATCATCGCCTGGCGCTGCAGCCAGGCCACAGAACTCAGTGCTGTTTGCTTTAATAATCGTTAAGCCATATCATCTAAGGTTTCCGGCTTGTTTGAGATGTGAATTTGTCTTATAGATATAAATATACAGTGTATTATAAAGCAGAATGCCTGCCCTTCCTGATTATTTTTTGTACCATATTGTAAATTATATTATTTATTCTTTACCAATTTGGGGAATAAGGTGTTTTGGTTATTTAATATAATAAAAGCTGTTAAACTTATGTTTAAACTTCCAGTTCAAAATGTAAATGTTTTTATTGTGCATAAATACATACTAATACTTGACCTAACACGTGTCCTGTGCCGGTGTTTAGCGCCAGTGCGCCTGGTGAGCCCCGGGGCAAGACCAGTGCAGTCCCTGGCCGCCGGGCTCGCCAGGGCTTCGGACGGTGCCTCCCTCCCAGCAGGTGCCCCCGCCCCGTCGGGGCTGGGAACCTCGCCTTCCACCCCACCCGGCAACTGGGGCCGGCCCTCCGCCGGCCGCAGGGGCGGGTCCGCGGCAGAGGGCGGGGCGAGCTGTAGGCCAATTCTCAAGGCGAACTCTTGAGCGGCGTCTGCTTCGGCCAATCCACCACCACCGCGACGCCGGCCCGTGCAGGCCTCCCTCGGGTAGGGGGCGGGTGGTTGCGGAGGGGGAGGGGGCGTGAAGCCTTGCGCGACGATAGGCTATGGGAGTGTGATTGGCACGCGGGAAGTCCAACGGGCGCGGAGAGGCCAGGATACCTGCGCTGGTTCGGGCGGGAACCGCGTCTTGGTGCTGAGGGAAGCGCGGAGCGCGGACGACATGTTCCAGGGTGCGGACGGCGAGGTTGGCCGGCCGAGTTCCAGGTACACGGCCGCGGGCCGGCGCGAGCGGCCAGGCTCGTGCGAGGGGCGGCCGCGTGGCAGGCGGGCGGGGCTGGAATTGTCCCCCATTCGGGCAGAGTCGTGAGCGGCTCCCCTCCGGGTGCGGAGCGCGCCCTGGGGCCGAGGGGCGCGGCGGGCGGCGCGGGCGGGCGGCGCGGGCCCGGGAGGGCCGGGGGCCGAGGGGCGCGGGCGGGCCCGGGAGGATCGGGGGGCGAGGAGCCGGCGGGCGGGCGGGCGGGCGGCGCGGGCCCGGGAGGATCGGGGGCCGAGGAGCCGACGGGCGGGCCCGGGAGGATCGGGGGGCGAGGAGCCGGCGGGCGGGCCCGGGAGGGCCGGGGGCCGAGGGGCGCGGCGGGCGGGCGGGCGGCGCGGGCCCGGGAGGATCGGGGGCCGAGGAGCCGGCGGGCGGGCCCGGGAGGATCGGGGGCCGAGGAGCCGGCGGCGCGGCGGGCGGGGGGCGCGGCCCGGGCTCCTGAGCGCCCTGCGTTTCCCCGGCGCTCGGTGCGGCGCCGGCGTGGCCGCGCCCCCCGGCTCCCCCTCCCGACGCGGCGCGGTGGCCCCGGCCCGGCGCTCGCCGTCCGCAGGGCGTGGGCGCGCGGCGGGGCCGGGGCGCGGGGCCGCAGCGCCGCTTCTGGTTTTCTGGTGGCTCGTTGGCGGTGAGAGGCTCGCGGACTTTCCTGCCTGGGCTGGCTTCGAACCGCGATCCCCAGATCTCAGCCTCCTGAGCAGCCCGAGGCCAGGCGTGAGCCGCCCTCTTCATTGCACGCCTCTGCCGGGGTTCGGGCGGGAACCGCGTCTCTGGCGCTCCGGGCCGCCCCGGCTTCTCCCGGAAAGGAGCGCACCTGCGGCCGTAGTTACCTTTCCAGGTTTTTTCTTCAGACCCTCCACTTTCTGTTTTCATTCGCTCATTCATTTCTTGGTGACGGTGGTCTCGTGGTAAGACTTTTCTACTTTTAAAGCAGGCCTTACCATGAATCCAAAGTCATTTACACTGTAATTTATTATTTATTGATGGGTGCTGGCCCTGGGCATTGTCCTTGAGCATTTTCACACAAGGCTGGTGCTCTACCACTTGAGCCACAACTCCACTTCCGGCTTTTTAGTGGTTAATTGGACATTGGAGTCTTATGGACTTTCCTGCCTGGGCTGGCCTCAAACCACTATCTCCAGATCTCAGCCGCCTGAGTAGCTAATGTTTACGGATGTGAGCCAACAGGTGCCCAGCTTTGATATTTGTACAGGATTGGACAAAGTCCGTTTTCACATCTTCTCTCCAAGCCTCCTCACCCGTCCCCAAAAGCTTTTGCAAAACAAGCGGTTGAGCAATTTTGAACTGGTCAAACGTGAACACTTTTCTGCCTCTCCAGTCCCACAGTCCACCTGAGCATTCTTCCAGACGTATGTCTCTTATTTCCTATATTGAATATCTTTACTAAAACACAATGAAAGGGGTATCACAAGAGGAAAATGTAATTGGTGCACACCATATTGAAAATTTGTCCTAAAGTATCTGAGCTGGCTAGCACTCCCCTCCCCCAGTCTCACTGTGGTAACGTCTGCTTGAAGCTCCCAGGAGGCCACAGTGGGTCATTGTTGTGGGTCCTATTTTTATTGAAAGGCCTGTTGAACTCAGACCCTGCTTGCACTGGCATGGCTGCTGGAGGCTGTGAAACCCGTTGTACTGGGCCCCACTCACTGCCTTTGTGATGGAGATAGCCTCAGACCAGGTTCCCAGGCCAGAACATGCTACAGCACTATACTTTCCTTTTCTATGCTTGTTTTCCAATGAAAGAAAAATCAGAATGTAACATCTTGTATTTCACCACCCCAGAAACGGTTCATTTGAAATAAACTGCCACTTGCCTCTTAGGTCTCTCCAGAGACAGCTTGGAAATTGCCAACCTTCTTGTGCTTTGCTCTTACTCTTGCATGCAGTACAAACCTCAGACACAGCTGGTTTTCCCCTTAAATCTGAGGTTCTGGTCAAAGGATTTGCTGTCATTCATCTTCATGTCTAGAAGGTTTCGTGCAGAGTTGCAGTGTTACATTATCTGGAGTTGTGTTAGAGACAGAGGAAAAAGAGACTGTAAACCCAAGCATGTTAGACTTGCAACTAGGTAAGAAAAATAGGACAAATAACCAGAGCTGGGTGATTTATAAGTGGGCGTGGAAACTTCATGGCTTTGTCCTCCAGCAATACACCTATGGTCTTGTTAAGTTCCTTTCTAAGCCTGATTATTGGTGATTAAAACAAGTGTGTTTTTTTTTTAATCCATAAATTTTTCAAGGTATCATTAACTGCTGAACAAGGCAGGTTTTTTGACACATCGGCTTTCCCCTTTTTGCAACAGATAGGGACCTAGTACCAGCTCCAAGGCCTGCCAGCATGTGCCTGGCATCTGTGGTGATGAGTGGCCAGCGGAGGCTCTCTGTTGGGGCATGGGTGCCGCATTGTCTGCACTCCGAAGAGCATATGACTTCCTCACTTTCTGCTGTCCTCCCTTGTGGCAAACTGAATGCTCCATTTGTCAGCTGCTCCTTGTACTTTGGAGGGAACAAGAGCATTTTCATTATCCTATTCCTTTTAGCTCCACCATGAGCAACCCATGTCCCTGTGGATTTCCAGTGAGGCGTAACCTCCTCTTAGCTGTCACACACACAGTTTCAAGTAGTTGTAAGTGTCTGAGTCACTCCCATTTCTGAGGCCTTAGGGGGCCACACACTGGTTTAAGATTCAGTTTCTGGAGATTTCGTCTCCGGAATGAATTTTAAATCTAACTGAATGTCTAGAGAAGACACTCGCCCCAGATGCCATGGTCGAAAATACACAATGGTCCTGTTAGGTGCTTCCATACTACTACTGGGCATTTCACTGTGACACCAGGCTTGGGCCACAGACTACAAACCCTGTAAGTCACACAAGAAGCAGTAGAATCATAAGTCAGGTGGGCTGCGGCTCATGCACGGACTGGACACTCTTGTACCTTTCTTTTTTTGGGGGGGGGGTCTGGTTGTGGGGCCTGATCTCTGGGCCTGGGTGCTGTCCCTTAGCTCTTCAGCTCAAAACTAGTGCTCTACCACTTGAGCCACAGCACCACTTCCGGCTTTTTTCTTTTTGCTTGTGTGGTGCTGAGGAATCGAACCCAGGGCCTCAGGCATGCAAGGCAAGCGCTCCACCACTGAGCCACCTTCCCAGCCCCTCTTGTACCTTTCTGAAGTCCTTTTGTACCTTTCTGAAGGCTTAACACAGGTCAAACCCAACCCCCACTGCAGGAGCTGAGCTCTACCAGGGACATCCCAGGCCACTGTGTCTCCTGGCACTTGGGTATGGGTAGTGAGGAGGGGGATGTGCTACCAAGTGTCAGCTACTCACTGGGGTTGAGGCATGGAAAGAACAAAATATCTCTTTAATCATGCCTTTCAGGGCTGGGGATATGGCTTAACAGTAGCGTGCTTGTCTAGCATGAATGAAGCCCTGGGTTCGATTCCTCAGTACCATATAAACAGGAAAAAGCCAAAAGTGGTGCTGTGACTCAAGTGGTAGAGTGCTAGCCTTGAGCAAAAAGAAGCTTAGGGACAGTTTTCAGGCCCTGAATTCAAGCCCCAGGACTGGCCAAAAAAAAAAATGTCTTTTATTCCATTCACACTCATTTCTTATAAAGTAGCTTAATTTAAATTTATTAGAATGAATTTCTGATTTGTTCTTTTTATAATGTGGCTCCTAGAAATGTGAAACTCCTCGTGGTTTTTGTGTATATGTGTTTGAAACATGGTCTCACTGTGTAGCACAGTTTGTCCTCAAACTCTGGTCCTCCTGAATACTGTTCTCAAAAGCATACACGATCATACCCAGAGTGGCTCTCATTTCTGCTGCCCACTGTTGTAGCCTGGTGGGAAAAATCACCACCACCAATCTGCTGATTCCTGAGAGCCTAGGGCAGACACCAGTGACGTGTGCTTACCTGTGCTTACAGGTCCATGAAGCCCCCAGGAGGAGAAGCAAGCAATATTTTTGGAAGTCCAGAAGAAGCGGTTCCTTCATGCAGGCCTAATAGGATGGCATCTAATATTTTTGGACCAACCGAAGGGCCTCAGAACATACCAAAGAGAACAAATCCCCCAGGTATAGACCTTTGTAATTTTTAGTTGTAGGTTTTGTGGAGTTTATTTGCCTCTATTCTTTTCTGTTGTTCCTTTGAAAATATGTGCTATTTCTTTTGTTTGTTTAGAGTCAGAGTCTTGCTGTGTATCCCAGATTACAAAAACTTACAGAGTTTGTGGCTCACACCTATAATCCTATCTACTCAGGAGGCTGAGATCTGAGGGTCCTGGTTCAAAGCCATCCTAGGCAGGAAAGTCCATGAGACCCTTAACCAACTAACCACCAGAAAACCAGAAGTAGCACTGTGGTTTTACCCTAAGCTTAAGAGCTCGGGGATAGTACTCAGCCCAGAGCTCAAGCCCCATGGAAACAGCCCCCCCCCCCCAAAAAAAAAAAAAACAAAAACAAAAACACAGCAATCTTCCTGTCTCATTTTCCCTAGCACTGAGATTAAAGGGTTAGCTTACTGTGCCAGGCTTCTATTTCTTTCTATCCTCTCAGATATTTTCTGGTATATGTTATCCTTTGGCATCGAAGTTTTTCTAAAGTAAAAGACTGTACTGTCACTTTCTCCCTTGTGAAGAAGGCTTGAGCACACAAATCCCATCTACTCATCAGACACTGATTGAGTGAGGATATTGAACTGAACAGTAGGAGTTTGGTTCTTGGACTCTTGGAAATTCTTAAGTTCCATGCAAATATTTATGCATTCAAGCATTTTTCTTTCTGTGTGTGTGACAGAGAGAGAGTCAGTACTGGGGCTTGAACTCAAGGAATTAACACACTCACTGGCATTTTTTGTTCAAGGCAGTCAGTCTACTGGCTTTTTGCTGGTTAATAGGAGATATAAGAGTTTCATAGACTTCTTTGCCTGGGCTGGCTTTGAATCATGATCCTCAGGTCTCAGCCAATCATTTTTATGGTGTTATTGATTTTCAGTGGGATTAAAACTTTGTAGACAGCTAGACAGTTCATTACTTACCTGCCCTAATGGTTAGAGAAGAAAATAATTTTTATTTTTGTAAGAAAATTTTAAGTTGGCTCATGCCGACCTAATGAGGAGGCTGAGATCAGGACAGGAAAGATCTTGAGTTTGAAGCCAGCCAGTCGGGGCAAACTCTTAAGACTTCAAAGCCAAACTTAAGACAACAAAGACAGGTCCCTATGGCTCATGTATGTAACTTTAGTTACTCAAGAGGCTGAGATCTGAGGATCATGCTTTCCTGCCAACCCAGGCAGGAAAGTTTGAGACTCTTATTTCCACTTAACTACCAAAAAACAGAAGTGGAGCTTAATTAAGTGGCTCAAGTGGTAGAGTGCTAGCCTTGAGCAAAAAAGCTCAGGGATAGTGCCCAAACCCCAAGTTCAGGCCCTAGGATCTACACGTTCTGCGCATGGGCGCGCACACACACGCACGCACGCCGACAAAATAAGCTGGCTAAAGGTGTGGTGTAAGTGTTAGAGCCCTAGGCAGGCTAGCAAATTAGCTGAGCAAGTATGAGGTCATGAGTTCAAAAGACTTAGTTTAGTGTCTAATCCCTAGTCTCTGGAGGTTGAGACAGAAAGATAGTGATTTTAAGACCAGCCCGGATTAAATAGCCAGACCCTGTTTCCAAAAGAAAGTGTGGTAGGAGAGAGAAAAGGAGAAGATGTCTCCATGATAGCAGGGTTTGTTTCATCCTTAAAAGATCTGAGATTTGATCAAAATGTTACAACGAGAGCAGGAATTGCTCCCTACCTCCTTCCAGTTCTGGGTACAATTTTTTTTGACCAAATGTAAATAATTGTTTTGCTTATTGGTTGGTGGCTGTTGGAGTTGTTGGAATATGGTCAGCAGAAACGCCTGCAGCTCCTAGAGTCACTGATGTTCTCATGGTGTCCAGATCAGGTTAGGGCCAGGAATGGTTAGCCCCTTGGACCACCATACCAGGACAGCAGAGCAGCTTGTGGTATGCAAGGTCATCTCAAGCCCAGGGTAGCTAGGTGAGCGAGAGCTGAAGGTGTGGCCCTTCCTCAGTGCAGGGCCTGTATGGTGGTTTATATGTCCGTTGGGCTTCCTGGAGAGCTTAGAAGCCCGTGTCGGGCCCTTGAACCTCATGCCCATGGACACTGGAACACTGGAACGCCTGGTGGGGAGCCCGGACCCCTTGACCAGAGGGTCAGCAGCGTGTTTGAGGAGCTGCACCTGCTGCTTGCTGCCTGACCAAGTTTCTGCATCTTGTGGCTCTGGAGTTTCTTTCCATCAACCAGAGGCTCTTTGAAAATACTCTGAAGCCCCAAAGGTACAAACAAAGGCAGAGTGTGCTATCTCTTCCCCTTTTTTTCATCTTTCTTCCTCACTACTGGCTTGTCTAGGTCTTTACTGATTGTTTTCTGTGTTTACCTGAGTGTGATGATGCTAAGTGTTTAGCATGTGGTTTTTCACCACAATTATAGGAGGTAGGCAGTAGTGTGGTCCTTTGACGATAAAACTTTCCTCTGTAAGAAGCTTCTGCAATAGGAAAGCACTGGCACGCCTGAGTCCTTCGCCTACTTAGCGGCAGGAGTAGCTTTTGGATCTGAGTTTTCCTGCCTCGTGCCTGTGCGCTAACCTTACCTCCTGAATGCGCCATCTGGATAAATCTCTTGAAATATAGAGTCCTGGGTCAACAACTTGCAAACAGTCCTGTGGTTTATCCCTAGTGTATATATGCGCTTGTATGTACCAATATAGTGGTTACCTTGCATTTATTTTCCTTCAGTTATGAGTGAATGTAGGCTTTTTTTTTTTTTTTTTTTCTAGTCTGGGGCTTGAACTCAGGGCCTGGGCACTGTTCCTGAGAACAGTGAGAAGCTAGCACTCTACCACTTGAGCCACAGCGCCACTTCTGGTTTTTTTCTGCTTATGTGGTACTGAGGAATTGAACCCAGGGCTTCATCATGCTAGGCAAGCACTCTACCACTGAGCCACCTTCCTGGCCCTAGCCAGCTTTTCTTGCTTCAAAGCTCAACTCCTCTTTCAAGAAAGATGTTGAGTAATAGTAAGTATGTGATTAAACTATATTGAAAGGGTAACGAGTGTGTGATTTGGTAAGCCTTCGGGGATGACCAGGAATGACATGGTGGGAGGGGCCCCCTCTCTGCCTGGTGATCCAGACGCCTTTGCTAGCAAGGCCACAACCTCACCAAGGGGTGCCTGCAGGACACCTGCATCAACTGCTCCAATTCAGTACTCACTGGGTAGGAGTCTTATCTATTAGTTGAGAAGGTAGGTCACACAGCGAGTGAGTGACAGCAGGGACTCTGCCCCTAGCAGCAGCCTTGCCCCAGAGGCCCAGTCCGGTCCCACTCCATACTAGCTTTACAAACCACCGGTGTCCAGTTTCCAGATTGGATCTGGGAGGTCCACAGCTGGGGTTTGGGAATGTTTTATGATAACCCTGAAGTTGCCCAAGTCCAACCTGTCCCTGAAAGTTCTGGTCTCCGCCCCCCACAAAGGCAAATGCACTGCACAAGCCCCACTTTCCATGCACAGGTAAAGACTTCCTGACAGCATTAGTTTAGGCCTCTAGAAGCTGACACTCCCTGTTCTGCTTTAGGCCCCACCCCACTGAGGGCTGTGTGGATTGCTCCTGCTCCCCTGTTCCTCCTGCGTGTGGGTCAAGTGATGCTTATCAGCCCTGTGGTGGCCATGTGATCATCATAGCCAGTAAATAACTTTAAAATGTAATTATTTGAAAGTAGAAAACACAAAAGACAACTCTTTACAAAGAGCTTCTTAGATTCCTTACACTTTCTTACACACCCTTGGTCCTTATATTTCTTACACTTTCTAATACTACACACCTGTCTTTCCTACTTTCCTGAGTATTCCCCCCACCCCTTCTTTTTTTTCTTTTTCCTTTTTTTCCTTTTCTTTTTTGGCCAGTCATGGGGTTTGAACTCAGAGTCTAGGTGTTGTCCCTGAGCTTTTTTTCCCCCACTCAAGGCTAGTGCTCTGCCACTTTAAGCCATAGTACCACTTCTGGTTTTCTGCTGTGGCTGGCTTCAAACTGCAGTCCTCATATCCCAGCCTCCTGAGTAGCTAGGGTGACAGGTGTGAGCCACCTGGGCTTGGCTCCTGATTACTTTTCTTTGTTTTTGTGGTATCGAGATTTGTACTCAGGGCCTCACAATTTATAGGCAAGGCACTTTGCCACATTCTCAACCCCCTTTTTCTCTTTCTTGAGTTATTTTTCAGGTAGGGTCTCTGTCAGGTGTGTCTCCTGAGTAGGGGATCACAGGCTCACCACCACACCTGGTCTAGTTGTTAAACCAGCTATTATCTTGTTATCTTGCCATTTTCCTGCTGGGCTGAACCTTGACCCTCCTGTCTCCGGAGAGGTTGGGATTTCAGACTTCAGGAAATCACATTTTTCTTTACTCAAATCCAAGCCAATGAGATCCCTCTTTTTATATTAAAATGTTATAGTGCTATACAGATTGTTCATAGAACATGTGTAACAGTTCTTTCTTCTTACTATATAGAAAACCATAGCTGATACTTATTGAATGTTTAAATCCTAGGCATTGTTCCATGCTACAGTATCTCATTGAATTTTCATACAGCCCTGAGAGAAAAAACTTTTTATTTTCCCTACTCTACAAATGAGGAATTAGAGATAGAAAAAGGCCAAGTGTCTTTTTTATAGCCACACAGGTAGTGAGTGGGTGTCTTTTCTTTCCCTCTGTAGATTTGTGGGGTACCAATGCTTTGAGTTTGATATCTGCCTCCATTTAGCATAGTGCTTTGTGGAAGGTTGATCGTTGCTGTTTGCAGAGTAAAGACCAGTTGGTATCATATAGTAGGCATCTTTCTGCCTACCATAGATGTCTAGTAAATGTTATTTTCCAGATTACAAGTTTGTCTCCAGTAGGGCGTGTTAATAACTAAACAACTCTACATGAACTCAACATGTTTGTTGTTTTGAATAATCAAGTGTTCAGGAAACTCAAGAGGGGCAATGTGCTGTGTGTTTCCTTCTAGAGGCCTGCCTGGTTGGTGGGGGGGAGGGTGCTGATCTAGAAGACATGAAGGCCCAGCTGGCCCCGGTAAAGGAGTTGGCTGGCAGCAAGCTCGGTACCTGCACTGTCACTGTCGTGAGGTAACAAACGTAGTGACAAATGTGAGGAAGCAGCAGATGGCTGCTGCAGTGCTCAGTGTCCTGTGGTTGTTTCTGCAGGGGGGAAAGGAAGTGGTATCTTTGACGAATCAACTCCTGTGCAGACCCGGCAACGTCTGAACCCACCTGGTGGGAAGACCAGTGACATTTTCGGCTCCCCAGTCACTGCCACTTCACCCTTGGCACACCCAAACAAACCCAAGGTATGGATGACATTCAGATAGCAGACGTGAAAGAAAACAGAGTGGAGCCAAATTCTTAGAAAAGGCTCCAAGGAAAGCAGTCTGGAGGGTCCTTAGAAAGCTAAAGATTGACCTCCCTTACGACCCAGTCATACCACTTCTAGGCATCTACCCTGAACAACAGGAACCAATATACAAAGACACATGCACCTCCATGTTTATTGCAGCACTGTTCGCAATAGCTAGGATATGGAAACAACCTAGATGCCCCACCACAGATGAATGGATCCAAAAATTGTGGTATCTATACACAATGGAATATTATGCAGCCATTAGAAATGACAAAATAATGGCATTTGCAGGGAAATGGATGGAGCTAGAAGGAATCATGTTGAGCGAGGTAAGCCAAGAACGAAGAGACAAACAGTACATGGTCTCCCTGATAAGTGGATGATGAATCCAAAATGTTAGGTGATATGACAAAACTAACAGGACTTAAGAAACAAAGAACTCCCACTCATCTGGTTGAACCACTACTAAATATCCCCATGCTGCTGATCACATATATGGTATATAACATATGAGCACCGTTATATATTACAGACTGTGATAGACAATTTGCTCCAGGAAAGTTAGAATGAACTTGTGACTTTAAATGAGCATCATTATTCCACAATACTGTGAATTTCCGGAAATTAAGTAATCACTTAATCACGATAAAAAAAAAAAAGAACCTTGGGGAAGGGAGGGAGGGAGGGGATGGTAGGGGGAAAACAATGGAGGGGGTAACAATGTTCAAGAGGAAGTGGAAGTGTACTCATTACCTCACTCATGTAACTGTAACCCTCTGTATAGTATCTCTACAATAAAAAAATTAAAAAAAAAAAAAAAGAAAAAGAAAAGGCTCCAAGGGGGCTGGGAAGGTGGCTCAGTGGTAGAGCACTTGCCTTGCATGCCTGAAGCCCTGGGTTCGATTCCCCAGCACCACATATGCAAAAAGAAAAAAGCCAGAAGTGGCGCTATAGCTCAAGTGGTAGAGTGCTAGCCTTGAGCTGAAGAGCTGAGGGACAGTGCCCAGGCCCAGAGTTCAGGCCCCACGACTGGACCCAAAAAAAAAAAAAAGAAAAGGCTCCAAGGCAGGTGTGACATGACTTAAGAAAAGGCAAGGTGGATGACGCCGAATTTCCTGGTGTTGTCATTTGCTGTTGGGTTGGGAGATCCCCTGAGTCACCCAGGGAACTAGGAACAGGTTCCAGCCTCATGAGGCCCGATGGGACTTGTGGTGAGCAGTGTGCTGCTCTACCTGTGCTCCTCACTGTGCCGGAGAGAGGAGGAGAGCACCTGGCACAAATGTGGCTGTACGCTGTTCATTTTGGAAAGAAAGATGATGGCTGATGATGGGTTATTCACCATAGGATGACGAAGTCCTTGTACTTGATACCAGTGTGCATAACTACAGCATTCTACACACCTTTGATGCAAGATGAGCATAGTCTCCTGAACAGTAGAAAGATGGAGCAAGTACAGATTAGATACCTGTGAGCCCCTGGGCTCCAGGTCCGGTGACGGGTGAATCCTAGCTTCCCTGTGTACCAGGGCCAGCACAGCCTACCTTGGTATTTGTGGTAGGCCAAGTGGTGGTAGACTTTTCTGTTCTATACTTTGGCTAGAGCTTATCTGTACTAAAGGTCAGGACTTTACTGCCAGTTATGAGAATGTTTTTCTTTTTTTTTTTTTTTTCTTTTTTTTTGCCAGTCCTGGGGCTTGAACTCAGGGTCTGGGCACTGTTTCCAAGCTTCATTTCTTAAGGATAGCATACTGCCACTTGAGCCACAGTGGCACTTCCAGCTTTTTCTGTTTATGAAGTACTGAAGAACCCAGTGTTTCATTCATGGTAGGCAAGCACTCTAACACTAAGCCTCATTTCCAGCCCCCTAGAAATACTTTTAAACTATGCTTTTCCACTTATTTTTGTGATCAAAGAACCAGAAGCAAAACAGCGTGAACCCACCAGTGCCCAGTGAAAATTATATTTTTTGAGAGGACATTAAAATTTAAAAACGATTTAATATGTGTAAAGCACTTTGGTTTACCAAGTACTGTAGCATTATTCATCCCAATATCCCACCGAGTCCCTAGAATGTGCAGTCCATGAAGGTGAAGACCTGGGTTTGCTAGTTGTCTCAGTAGAGCATGTATCTCAGAGCATGAAGAGGAGGAATCACCCACTCATTGAGTACCCTACCATTCATGCTGGTCCTTCATATATAGAATCCCACATCAAGAGTACTTTAACAGAGGAGTATATTGAGGTTTAGATAGGACCTTCCCGAGTTCTTCAGAGATTTTTTTCTTTGCTGAAGCTACTTTGTCCCTAAGGAATTTGTAAATCAGTTTCCTGTAGTATGTATATGATTTCCCCAGACATAGGAACAAAGCCCAAAACTCAGCTCTACCAAAATGGAGAGCCTGATTTGCAAGGCTTCTCCCATAATCTAGTGTCTTAAGGCACTACACCTTTGGCATAAAGGTGAGTCAGAAATAGCTTAGTCGGGCTGGGAAGGTGGCTCGGTGGTAGAGTGCTTGCCTTGTATGCATGAGGCCCTGGATTCGATTCCTCAGCACCACATAAGCAGAAAAGGCCAGAAGTGGTGCTGTGGCTCTGTGGTAGAGCACTAGCCTTAAACTGAGTTCAGGCCCCACAACTGACCAAAAAAAAAAATAGGTAGCCCACACCTATAATCCTAGCTACTTTAGGAGGCTGGGACCTGAAGATCACAGTTGAAAGCCAGCCCAGGAGGAAAGTCTCCAAGTAACTATCAAAAGGCTGGAAGTAGAGCTGTGACTTAAGTGGTAGAACATTAGCCTTGAGCAAAAAGCTCAGGGACAGTGCCCCATGAGACACACACAGACACACACACAAAAATGTATAGTTCTCTCAAACTGAAAAGCTTTTTCGTGTGTGTGTGTGTGTGTGTGTGTGTGTGTGTGTGTGTGTGTGTGTGTGTGTGTGTGTGTGTGTGTGTGTGTGTGTGTGTGTGTGTGTGTGTGTGTGTGTGTGTGTGTGTGTGTGTGTGTGTGTGTGTGTGTGTGTGTACAGGGGCTTGAACTTGGCTTTCCCGCCCAAGGATGGCACCTGAGCCTCAGTCACTGCCCCACTGCCAGCTTTTTGCTAGCTAATTAGAAATAAGAGTAAGAGTCTCACAGACTTTTTTTTTTTTTTTTGTCGGTCATGGGTCTTCACCTCTGGGCCTGGATGCTGTCCCTCAGTTCTTCAGCTCAAGGCGAGCACTCTACCACCTGAGCTACAGCGCTGCTTCTGGTCTTCTAGTGGTTTTTTGGAGATAGGAGTCTCATGGGACCCTCAGATCTCAGCCTCCTGAGTAGCTAGGATTACAGGCATGAGCCACCGGCGCCCGGCTTCTCACAGACTTTTTAACCTTGGCTGTCACCCTCCTGAATGAATAGGATAAAGTCTCCATTTTTAGCGTGGGCCAGCCTGGACTCTCATTCTTTGATGTATGCCTACTGCATAGCTGGCATGACAGACACACGATATACTCAGGGTTGTTGTTGTTGTTATGATAAAGGTGGCATACAGAGTCACTCAGCTTTGTAATGGTTGAGATGGAGGTCTTGTGAGCTTTTTGTCCAATCTGGCCTTGAATCACAGCTCTTCCTACCTCAGCCTCCCAAGTAGTTTAATTTAGGCATGAATCACCACACACAGCTAAAAGAAAATTCTCAACCATTTCTGGATAAATGAAATACCTAAATATCTTAAGAATTGGTGGGGTCTAAGGCTAGGTGATAAGGGTGAGAGACAGAAGACAGTGGATGTCACTGAAGCAGTTAGCAGGCTACATGGGACTTACTGTGTGACTCCATCTGCTTTGTTTTGGTAGCACAGAACCCAGACTCTCTTGGCTAGCCCAGCCCTCTACTGCTTATGATTAAATCATCCATGATAAAATCATGTTTTAAATGTATCTGGGGGGGGGCAGGGGAAGGGAAAGGGTAAATGAGTAAAATAAGTAAGTACTTTATGTATATGTGAAAATGGAACTGTGAAACCTATTAAGATTAGTTTTAAAAAGGCAGGAGGGGGAGATAAGAGATCGGTAGAGAGATATTGTTAGGCTATATGGGAATATCACAGTGGAATACCCCTCGCATAAACTAATTTTTGCTAATAAAAATGTTTGCTTTAGCTGGGTGCCTGTAATCCTAGCTACTCTGGAGGCTGAGATTTGAAGATTGTGGTTCAAAGCCAGCCTGGGCAGTAATGTCCATGAGACTCTTATCTCCAATGAACCTGCCAGAAAACCAGAAATGGCGCTGTAGCTCAAGTGGTAGAGCACTGGCCTTGAGCTGAAGAGCGGAGGGACAGCACCCAGGCCCAGAGTTCAAGCCCCATGACCAACAGAAGAAAAAAAAAAAAAGTTTGCTTTAAGTTAAACAGATTGTTCATGTCCTGGTCTTCATTGTCCACTAGAATGAGTACTGACCTGGTGGTCTGTCTGGTTGCAGGACCATGTTTTCCTGTGTGAAGGAGAATCCACAAAATCTGATCTTACAGGTGAGCTTGATCTCTGCCTTTGTCCTGTGTGGCGTCACCTTGGGAGCAGAGCGTTGGTGGTGTGCCTGGCAGCACAGAAGGGCATGTCCCTCTGTACCTTCCAGGCAGTCACAGTGTGTGCGTTGTTGAGGAAGGCTGGGGACACAGTGGTTATTTCTGGACAAATGTTTATATTTTCTTTGCCTCATCAAGTCAGCCGTGCACCAGTGGTTCACGCCTGTAATCCTACTACTCAGGAGCCTGAGATCTGAGGATTGAGGGTCAAAGCCAGCCCGGGCAAGAACGTTACAAGTATCCACCTCCAAAAGTAACCAGCCAGCCACCAAGCTTGGAGTGTGCTCAAGTAGTAGCACAACAGCTAAAAAGACAAATGACCACGAGGCTCTGAGTTCACACACCAGTACCGGTGTGTGCTGGGGGCGGGGCAGGGACATAGAGGAAAACATGAAAGGAGTATTTAGTCATCCTTAACTTTGCCACATTTCCAGAGCTGCATCTGCTAATCAAGCTGAGTTCTCTTGGTGCAGTGCAGGAGAGAATGAATGCTTGGCTTACTTTCTCTCCCGGCACCATGTGAAGGCTTGATGAGCTGTTATGAGGCTGACCTTAGTGCAGCTTACCTGACAAAATAGTGACCGAAAGGCAAATGCAACCCAAGCAGAAAGTAACCTAGACAGAGTCTGTGAGGTAGAGAAAAAGATTTATTGCCAGTAGAGCTGACAAGGCCAAGTTCTCATGAGGAAAGTCGAGAATGGTGCCCTCTGGCTCCTTGGAGGCCCCTTTTGGGGGAGGAGGGTGGGAGTGCCCAGGAGCTGCCATTGAGGGCAGAGATTAGGTCTGGGAGGTGGGTGTTTCCTTGCAGTGGCTACCACTAATAGACATTGTACGGGCTTTGTCTCACAGCTGCAACCCATGCCGTGCCCCGAGAAGAGCCTGGTGAAAAGGGGAACTCTCGAGGAGACCATGCAAAGGCACCTGAGTCCATACCTGCGGTGGACAGCCACGAGCCCAGGCTGGGGCCCCGGCCTCGCTCCCACAACAAGGTCCTGAATCCTCCAGGAGGCAAATCCAGCATCTCCTTCTACTGAGAAGCGCCTGCTTTGCCTGTAGCCAGACCAGACACTTGAGAGATAGGGGATTGAATGTTAGAGTTTCCTTTCATGCAAACTAGTGGATGGGAGAGGGTTATTGCACATGAGGCTGGCTGCTTAGTGGCTTTGTTGCCCTCTTAAGAGCCACACAGAGGACTGTGTCTTCTAGGCTGCTGTGAAACACATTTAGGGATAAAATGGGACTCTTGGTATCCATGCATTGGTGGTTCTCTATGGAGCAAAACGAAGATGAGAGAAGAAACGTGGCAGGACCTTCCCTGTCCAGGTATCAGCAATCTGCTGGCTGGCCAGGCATCCAGGGACGGATAAAAGAAATCCAAACAACCTGTCTGTCCCTGGGGAAATGTGGGAGCAAAGTGTAAATGGAAATACTACAAAGCTGGTCTCTGCCTTAAACATTCCCTGGAAGGGAGTGCTGCTGCCAGCATGGCCTTCCCTCCCAAGATTACCTTTCCATCTTACACCCAGTGTATTGTCCTGCAGTCTTGAAACCGGTTCTCAGTCTTCTGCTTTGTGGAAGATTTTTATGCACTAATTCTCTGAATTGTCCATTCCTGAATCTAAAACAATGGCCCAGTCTCACAAATCTTCGGGGGCTGGCTCTGCTCCTTGTGATGCCAGGTTTGCTTCTAGATTGTTGTTTTTGTTTGTCTCATCAACCCTAAGTCTAGGCCCCCTTCCACAGTTCTTTCTACACAAGACCTCTAGCCTCTGCAGAACTTAAAACATCTAGATATTTCGAAGTACTGGGCTTAATCAGTTTCTTCCTTTCTGTTCTGTTCCTGTAGTTGGTGGGAAGATGTGCATGAGAACCTTGGGTTTGTAGGTTGGTTTCTTTAATAATACCTGAAAAGTTGTTTTTAAATAACAGCTTTTCATAAATGCCTATAGACTCAATTC
The DNA here is from genome assembly GCF_024711535.1 of Dipodomys merriami. Taxonomy (NCBI): domain Eukaryota; kingdom Metazoa; phylum Chordata; class Mammalia; order Rodentia; family Heteromyidae; genus Dipodomys; species Dipodomys merriami. Next base: position 1,828,638 of record NW_027202682.1, read on the forward strand.
CTAACATCTAGGGGCGGGGGAAGAGTCCCTTTCTCAGGCACACCAAAGAAGAAAAAGAGCTTTTCCAGCCCCCTGTGGAAAGCCTGAAAGCCTCTGGAACACATTCACGTATTCTGCTCCTTCGGCCAGGATGTTAAGTAGTCTGCCAACAGAGATACTGTGCTGGCACAAGTTGTGTTGCATCTTCTGCCTGGTAGAGATCTCTGCTCAGCCCAGAAGGGCTGCAGCCTCCATTCCCTACTTCCCTCCCGCCTGGTGGATAACAGTTAACAGGAGAGGTTCTGGATGCTGCTACTGCTCCTGTCTGCAGAGTTCACACCAGATGCCAGGTGTCATCATTTTTATTAAGCTTAAGAAAAGCAACCGCTTGTACAGTCACACTCGTGTTTGCTTAACTTCATAAGTGCCTGCAGGAGCTCTGTTTGCTATTCCTGACCTATTGAGAGGTCTGCACTGGGCTTTGTCAACCAAAGAGTCCCCACCCACCCCCCACCCCCCCTTCAGTTGTCCTGCAAACTCTGGAGCCAAGAAACAAGTATTTCATGTAATGGTCAGATTGCAAATGGGTTACAGTTAAAATCATTTATAAGGATGTCATTTCAAATTCAGGGCATGTTTGGTTGTTTTTTGCTGTTTAAAAGAAATGTCGTAAATGTTTCTTAACTTTTTAAACCAAAACACAGTAACTTGTTTAACTTACCAGCAAATACTGATGGTAGCAATGAACATTTTGTGACTGTTAATGAGAACTTGTGAATTCTGAATTGGATTGCCAAGGAATCCAATGTTAATTACTATTTGGTCCAGTGGAAGGTAATTCTCCAGTTCTGCCCACTGATGGGGACTTGTGGGTGGAGAAGGGGAACCTACAGCAGCAGCCCAGGGTACCCTCGACTCCCTGGGCAGCAGAGTGCCCTGCCTTACTTTCCCTTTCTCCCCCTTGTCTTCCTGTGAGGCTGTGGGTTGGGCTGAGGGCCTAAGCAGTGCAGAGGATCATCTGAGCCAGTTATCATTTGCATGGGACCTCTGGAATGCCTGTGTGCGGATGAATACTGTTCTCACCATCTTTGTCGCGTTGAGAAATTACTAGTCTGTATTAAGCCTTAAAACTTCTTTTAAGTGCATTTGGTGCCAACTTTTTCTACAGCTGTATGAAAACAAGCCTGTCCTCACATCACAATGCAATTTTGATAGGAACACTTTGTTATTTTTATGAAGTAGAACAGGATATAACAACTGAATTAAACGTAGTTAACCGTGTCCGCAGTCTTGGCCTGTTACTCTGTGCTTGTTCTCAGCCGTGGGCGCAGACCCCTGGCTGCTCTCGCCGCGGCTCTTCCTGCCTGGGCGGCGCCCAGGCCTGAGCACCGGCGCGGGTGCGTCTGTGAGCGCACCGCCGGCCCGCGGCGCTCGGGCAGGGCCGGCCTGGGGACTGCAGCTGTCCGCGAGCCCAGGATGCCGGCTTGTGTCCGTGCGGCGGCGGGACGCCCTGCGGCCACGGGCAGAGCCGAGGCGCGGCCGCGAGCCCGGGCCACCCGGGGGCAAGCGCGGCCCGCAGCGCAGCGGCCGGCGCCTGACGTCATCGCGCGGGGCGGGGCGCCACCTCCCCGGGAGGCGGGACTTCCGGCGGGCGAGTGACGGGCGCGGCCTGGGCAGCGGCGGCGGCGACGCAGCCTGAGGCGACAGCGGCTGTCCGGTTCTCTCTGCGGCCTGCGGACCCGGGCGGCCGGAGCGGGCCGCGCTGGCGGCCACCATGATGGAGATCCAGATGGACGAGGGCGGCGGCGTGGTGGTGTACCAGGACGACTACTGCTCCGGCTCGGTGATGTCGGAGCGCGTGTCGGGCCTGGCGGGCTCCATCTACCGCGAGTTCGAGCGCCTCATCCACTGCTACGACGAGGAGGTGGTCAAGGAGCTCATGCCGCTGGTGGTGAACGTGCTGGAGAACCTGGACTCGGTGCTGAGCGAGAACCAGGAGCACGAGGTGGAGCTGGAGCTGCTGCGCGAGGACAACGAGCAGCTGCTCACGCAGTACGAGCGCGAGAAGGCGCTGCGCAGGCAGGCCGAGGAGGTGCGCGGGCCGGGGGCCGGGGCGGGGGCCGGGGCCGGGGCCGAGGAGGTGCGCGGGCCGGGGGCCGGGGCGGGGGCCGGGGCCGGGGCCGAGGAGGTGCGCGGGCCGGGGGCCGGGGCGGGGGCCGGGGCCGGGGCCGAGGAGGTGCGCGGGCCGGGGGCCGGGGCGGGGGCCGGGGCCGGGGCCGGGCCGAGGAGGTGCGCGGGCTGGGGGCTGGGGGCCGAGGAGGTGCGCGGGCCGGGGGCCGGGGCCGGGGGCCGGGGCCGGGGCCGAGGAGGTGCGCGGGCCGGGGGCCGGGGCGGGGGCCGGGGCCGGAGCTGGGGCCGGGGCCGAGGAGGTGCGCGGGCCGGGGGCCGGGGGCCGGGGCCGGAGCTGGGGCCGGGGCCGAGGAGGTGCGCGGGCCGGGGGCCGGGGCCGAGGAGGTGCGCGGGCTGGGGGCTGGGGGCCGGGGCCGGGCCGAGGAGGTGCGCGGGCCGCGGCTGGGGGCCGGGGCCGGGCCGAGGAGGTGCGCGGGCCGAGGAGGTGCGCGGGCCGGGGGCCGGGGCCGGGGGGAGGGCGGGGACGGGGGGCGGAGGTGCGCGGGCCGGGGGCCGGGGCTGGGGGCCGGGGCCGAGGAAGTGCGCGGGCCGGGGGCCGGGGCCGGGGGCCGGGGCCGGGGGCCGGGCCGAGGAGGTGCGCGGGCCGGGGGCCGGGGGCCGGGGGCCGGGGGGAGGGCGGGGACGGGGGGCGGAGGTGCGCGGGCCGGGGGCCGGGGCTGGGGGCCGGGGGCCGGGGCCGGGGGCCGGGGGGAGGGCGGGGACGGGGGGCGGAGGTGCGCGGGCCGGGGGCCGGGGCTGGGGGCCGGGGGCCGGGGCCGGGGGCCGGGGGGAGGGCGGGGACGGGGGGCGGAGGTGCGCGGGCCGGGGGCCGGGGCTGGGGGCCGGGGGCCGGGGCCGGGGGCCGGGGGCCGGGGCCGGGGCCGGGGGCCGGGGGCCGGGGGGAGGGCGGGGACAGGGGGCGGAGGTGCGCGGGCCGGGGGCCGGGGCTGGGGGCCGGGGGCCGGGGCCGGGGGCCGGGGGCCGGGGCCGGGGGCCGGGGCCGGGGCCGGGGGCCGGGGGCCGGGGCCGGGGGCCGGGCCGAGGAGGTGCGCGGGCCGGGGGCCGGGGGCCGGGGGCCGGGGGGAGGGCGGGGACGGGAGGCGGAGGTGCGCGGGCTGGGGGCCGAGGAGCGGGGGGAGGGCGGGGACGGGGGGCGGAGGTGCGCGGGCCGGGCCGGGGCGCGCGGGCGGACCGTGGGGTGGGCGCGAGGCCGAGGAGGTGCGTGGGCCTCGCGCGGGCAGCCGCGCCGGGCCGGCGGTGGGGTCCGAGGCCGGGGCGGGGGCAGGGCAGGCCCGGGGATGCTGAGGCCCGCACGCGTTGGGGGAGAAAGCGGGCCGAGGCCCAGCGCAAGGTGTGGCCGCTGGCCACTCCCCTGTGAGCGATCCTCCGGGTCGCTGCAGGGCAGCGCTGTGCCTTCCTCTCCTCCGTGGGCAGACCCGCAGCCTGGCCTTGGCGGAACTCGGGGAACTGGGCTCCCTCTCCGCTCGCCTGTGACCTTGGCCACTGGGCTCGCCACTCAGGGTTTTGATTTTCCCCCTCACTCCGAGGAGCGAGTTGGTCTGCGTGGTCTCCAACCCCAGAAATTCGGTTCTTTGGGGGTGAAGGAGGTGTTACTTAGATCCGTGATAGAGCCTTCTTAAATGATGTTAAATTGCTCTTCGATCCGTGATAGAGCCTTCTTAAAGGATGTTAAATTGCTCTTCACTTGTCTTAGACTCCTAGAGACTAGGATTGAAAAGTGTTTTGGTAGTTTGGCTCTTTCTTAAACTAGGGTGGCTTGTGTCTTCACTTGGATCAAAGGGTATTTATCTTGAATCATTCTTATTTGCCATACTCTGCTTTTGGCTCTCGGTGTCTGGAGGGGCTGTTGTCTATCAGCTGGGATGGTCCATTCAAGATTGTCAGGCTGTATTTAAGAGCAGCTGGTGCGTGAGAGTTCAGGATGATCCCAGGCCTTTATTGGAGAAGGAATGAGGTCCTAAGAGGTGGAGGAGCTGGGCCAAGGTTACATGCCTCCACAGGTACCATTCCAAATTCAGAGTGTGCCCTAGAGCCTCGCCTGGAGTCTTCCTTCTCGGTCACATTGCAGTAGGGGGTGAGCCCCACCACTGCTACCCCAGAAGTTTGGAATGCTGGGTTCTTCTGGCTCTGCCTTGGGGCTGTGGTCACCTCCCTGTGCTGGGCAGCTCACTCCACTGCGCTGAGCAGGATCTGCTCTGGGTCCTCCTTCAGTACCTGAACCAGACACCAGGTGTGTTTCTTTTCTTCATCCTGCATCTATCTGTGTGGTCAAAATAATGGATAAGGAGAGACTTAAAGAAGAAAACCAAAAACAAAAAAAAAAAAAGAAGAAAACCAGAGTGGAGAGCATGAAGCTTGAGTGGTAGCCTTGTGGCTTAGAAATGAGCTCTGACTAGAGTAGGTACCCTGCTCTGTGCAGCGCCCTCCCTCTTATGCTCAGGATGGACAGAGACCACTGGGTATATGTAGTTTGCAGAGAGTGTGATAATGCCAAGACTCTCCACTGCCCCTGCTATTTCAAGAAGCTGCACAGAAGCTTCATGAGCAGAGCAGAAACAAACCAATGCTGGGCTGGCCAAGTGAAGGCTGTGGTTAAATTCTCCTAGCATGCCCTTGGAAAGACCTCAGGAGATGTTACGACTGAAGAAAAGGGCTAAATACTATAGATATTATTAGGTATTCTCGCACCTTTATGGAATCAAGCAGACATTTTCAGTTTTGTGGAAGAGACCACTGTGCACTACAGGCCAGCTCTTTTTCTAGATGGGGCCTGGTGATCACAGACGAGTGTAAGCCCCGGGGCTGAGGCAGGCAGTGGTGCAGGGGAACCGCCGTCAGCACATGCTGTCCCTTCCACTCCGCTCAGTTAGGCTTAGTCAGAGATGGGTAACCTGATCCACCAACAGCCTCTGAGAGAATCTGCCTTGAGCAGATTCTTGCCTATAATAACCGTAATGAGGTTCCCGGTAAGGCCCCTCTGGGATCCTGGCAGAGGGTCTCAATCCTGGAGTCTTCAGGTACCAGCCTGGATTGCACATCCACTGAGTTTCTCTCGGTCTCCAGGCCAGTGTCCACCCTCGTCAAGTGAGTGGGTTGCCAGAGGTGACAAGCTAGTTCCATCTCCAGTGCCCTGAAGAACTATGGCAAGGGGCTTTAGCACAGCCCAGTGGGGGCTCGGCAAGCCTTGCGTCTCATGGACTGTGCCTGGTAGTTGTGATTTGGACAATTTCTGATTGGACAGGTTCTGGTACAAAATGGTTTGACTGCTAGCACCAAGAGGACCACCCATGATCTTATAAATCTTGGAGGGAGGCTGTGTTTACTGTGTTCCCAGGCAGCAGAGCCTCTTTGCTTATCATGATCAAACACTTAAACTATAAGAGGAAAAATAATGAGGAACAGTATTAGTCATTATTTGCCTTAAATTATTCTATTCTAAAACAAAAAACAAACTCCCCCCCCAAAAAAAAAAAAAAACTGCTCATAGCAGCCCTCCACTCATCCCAAGCACCTCAGGCAGGTTCTCTGGCCATGAGACATGTATGCAGATATCAGCTGATGAGCTGATGATTTGGTTTTTATGCTATGTGAAGAAAGCATGTAAACAGAGGAAAATTAATTTTTTTAAATTTTTTTTTGCCGGTCATGGGGCCTGAACTCTGGGTCTGGGCACTGTCCCTCAACTCTTCAGCTCAAGGCTAGTGTTCTACCACTTGAGCCACAGCTCCACATCTGGCTTTTTCTGCTTATGTGGTGCTAAGGAATTGAACCCAGGGCCTCATGCTTGCAAGGCATGCACTCTACCACTGAGCCACCTTCCCATCCCCAACAGAGGAAAATTTTTGTTGTTAATACTGGGGCTTGAAGTTGGAGCCTTACACTATCCCTTGGCTTTATTGGTCATGAGGCTTGAACTTGGGTCCTGGGTGTTGTCCCTGAGCTCTTTTGGGGCAAGGCTAGCGATCTACTACTTTGAGCCTCAGTGCTACTTCCAGTTTTCTGGTGGTTAATTGGAGATAAAAATCTCATGGACTTTCCTGCCTAGACTGGCTTTTGAACTGTGATTCTCAGACCTCAGCCTTCTGAGTAGTGAGGATTACAGATGTGAGCCACCAGCACCAGGCTTTCCTTGGCTTTTTCTCTCAAGGCTGGCTCTCTACCATTTGAATCACATTTCTACTTTTGGCATTTTGCTGGTTAGTTGGAAATAAGAGTCTCAGACTTTTTTTTTTTTTTTGTCATGGGGCTTGAACTTGGTCTGGGTGCTGTCCCTGAGCTGTTCAGCTCAAGGCAAGCGCTCTACCACTTGAGCTATAGCGCCACTTCCGGTTTTGTGGTGGTTAATTGGAGAGAAGAGTCTCACAGACTTTACTGCCTGAGCTGGCTTTGAACCATGATCCTCAGATCTCAGCCTCCCGAGTAGCTAGGATTACAGGGGTGAGCCACCAGGGCCCAGCCGAATCTCAGACTTTCTGCATGGACTGGCTTCAACCAACGATCATCAGATCTCAGCCTCCTGAGAAGCTCGGATTACAAGCATGAACCACCAGTGCCTGCTAGAGAGAGTTTGTCCCAAGACTTGTTTTTCTAAAAGCAATCTATTTCACAAAAGAACATTAAGGTAGAATTAAGCTGGGAGAAAAGAAAATCCTCCTTTCATAAGTGAATAGATTGAATCAGAATTTCTTGTTCTTGTCCCATATTACAAATAGTAAGTTCATCCTTATGTGAGGGATCCAGTCTGGAACCTAGTCCATTCTAGTCAAGGCATTGTACCATTGAGCTCTACCCACAGCCCCTGAGAGCAGTCTTAAACATTGATTTTTCTAGATGAAGCTCTTGAAAGGTGGTAGCCAGAGCTGCTTTTCCTCATTGCCTCCAAAAGGTGGTCCAGGGACTGGGAAGGTGGCTCAGTGGTAGAGCGCTTGCCTTGCATGCATGAGGCCCTGGGTTCGATTCCTTAGCACCAACCACATAAGCAGAAAAGGCCAGATGTGGCTCTGTGGCTCAAGTGGTAGAACACTAGCCTTGAGCTGAAGAGTTGAGGGACAGTGCCCAGGTCCAGAGTTCAAGCTCATGATGGACAAAAAAAAAAAAAAGAAAGAGGGGGCTGGGAAGGTGGCTCAGTGGTAGAGTGCTTGCCTTGCATGCCTGAGGCCCTGGGTTCAATTCCTCAGCACCACATAAGCAAAAAGAAAAAAAGCCAGAAGTGGTGCTGTGGCTCAAGTGGTAGAGCTGAGGGACAGCGCCCAGGCCCAGAGTTCAGGCCCCACGACCGGACCCAAAAAAAAAAAAAAAAAAGGAAGAAAGAGAGAAAGAAAAGAAGGAAGGAAAGAGAGAAAGAGGAGGAAGGAAGCAAGAAAGAGAGAAAGAAAAAAAAAAGTAAGTTAGTTGGCCCAGTGTAGCAGTACCAGAGTTGCATTTACTTAAATTTTTTTTAAATTTTTTTTGTATTAAAAAATAATTCTCCACAGGCGCCAATGGCTTGCGCCTATAACCCTACTCAGGAGACTGAGATCTGAAGATCACAGTTCGAAGTTAGCCCAGGCAGGAAAGTCCATGAGACCACAATAATGGAAGAGGCACTTTAGCTCAAAGTGGCAGAATGCTAGTCTTGAACTCAGCACCCAGGACCCAAGTTTAAGCCCCATGACTGACAAAAAGAAAAAGAATAGATCCCCTGTGTCAGTGGGGATTGAGTCCGGAGCTTTGAGTGCACTAGACAAGCACTGAATCACTGAACACACATGCCGTCTCACCACCACTTTGAAAGATGGAAACAAGTTCAGGAGCCATGAGCAGAAAGTGTGCTTGCCAGCCAGAAAGCATGGGGGAAGCCGGCCTGAGGCTGGGAGCCTCTGGACATCTCCCGTCTGCTGCCCGGCAGACTGGCGGTGGGACCAAGCACCAATGGAAACCAGTTCCTCCAAAATCAGGAGTCCTTATTTAAATACAACTACTTTTAAATGTTCTGCTTTCAATTAATATACAGAAAAAAACGGCAAAATGACCATGTTTTCCCATGTTGCTGAGATCCCAGGCTCCTGCCTACCCCTGCAGCCTCCTGTATTCTGGAGTAATCCCTTGTTCTCTGCTCTCTGTGACCTTGGCGTATGACAGTGCAGCTCTGTCACTTTGCAGGATATACTCCCCGGACGGTTTTCATGAGAGCAGGTGACCAGATGGAGGAAGGAAGGACCAGGACTGCTGAGCCTGTGGCCTCTGGCGCTGGGAGAGACGGGTGTCTGGGAGGGGCGCTGACCTAGAGGCTCTGCTTTGCTCAGGTTTCCCCTGAACTGGGAGGGACCTGGACTTCCACTTCCCAGTCTGTGCTGCTCTAGCGCCTTGTCCTCTAGGGCTTACCCAGCCACTCCTGTCTCCTCCTGACTCCTAGCATCTAATGGTACCAGGTCAGCCTGAGTGGTCCCCAGTAGCCCTCTGTTGGGCCTCCCGCTCGTGACCTTTCTTTTCTTGCGCTCTCCTCCCGGGCTCTGCACTGGAAAGTTACCAGCCTGTGTAGATGAGAAGGCAAGCCGGCTTCCACCTCTCCACACGCCGCTTGGGTCTGAGGGTCAGGGACTGTATTTGGAGCAGCAAATGGCTGCTGTCACTGCCTCTCCCTGCCTTAGAGAGGGCAGATAATCGTTCGTTTCAGGCCAGAAAGGAAGATGCTTTAGCAGTGGTTGGAATTTTTCAGTGGATACATTCCAGAGATCGTGGGTTGCTGCTATAGAAGAGCAGGTAGTGGAAGACGGGGCGGGCAGGACAGGGTGTCGGGTGTCGGCTGTCTAGGAAACGGCAGGGAGGAGGTGATGAAATCCTGCAGGGCTGGGGTGTCTGCTGGGAAAGCCTTTGCACTGGGAAGTGCTGTCAGGAATAGGATGGAGGCCTGGCCTTCCTTCTCTAGTAGTCTTCTCTTATTGGGAAGGGGCGTAGCACTGTCATTGAGGGTCCGCTGACATGCCCAGCTACACATGTTCAGTGCCCAGTTTGAGGAGTGTGTCGTCCCCACAATAAAGGAGGGAAAAGTGCCCACCACCCAGGCATTCCCTTCTGCAGTCCTGTCCTCTGCCTCCCTGCCCGCAGGAAACCACCTCTGCTTGCTGCTACACTGGATTAGTGTGCATCTTCTAGAGGTCTGTGGCGTGGAATTGTGCGGCATATATGCCTTTGATTTGTTTGGCTTTATTCACTCTGCAAGTTGTTGCCTGTATCCTCCCTCATTGTGGTGTTCCATTGTGTAAAGAACAATTCCATGGTTTGTTTGGGGTTTTTCTGGTTTTGTTTTGTTTTTGTCAGTCATGGGGCCTGAACTCTGGCCTGGGCACTGTCTCTCAGCTCTTTAGCTCAAGGCTAACGTTCTACCACTTGAGCCACAGCGCCACTTCTGGCTTTTTCTGCTTATGTGGTGCTGAGGAATCGAACCCAGGGCCTCATGCATGCAAGGCAAGCATTCTACCCCTGAGCCGCCTTCCCAGCCCTGTTTGGGGTTTTTTGTCTTACTGTATGTTCCAGGCTGGCCTTAAACTCAAGATCCTCCTGCCTTTGCCTCTCAGTGGGATTAGACATGTCTCCATGCTAGTTCCATTGTGTAGGGTTTTTTTGGGGGGGTCTTAGGGTACCTGACAGTATCAGGTCCGGGGCCTGTGCTTGCTAGGCAAGTGCCCTTCCACTGAACCTTGTACCTGGCTTGTTTTGCTTTAGCTATTTTTTAGGTACAATCTTGAATTTTCGACTGGGGCCAGCCTTAGCCTGAGATCTTCCTACCTTCTCCTCCCGTGGAGCTGGGGTCATGGTTTATATACCACAGCCTGCTTATTGCTTATTGAGATAGAGTCCCAGCCTTTGTCCCAGAGATCTGGGCCTTGAACCAAGACCCTTCTGAGTAGTGGGGGTAACTGCCATGAGCCACTAGGCCTGGCATTCTACTTTTTTTTTTTTTTTGGTGCTGGTCCTGGGGCTTGAACTCAGGTCCTGAGCTCTGTACCTGAGCTTTCTTTTGCTCAAGGCTACTGCTCTATCACATGAGCCACAGCTCTACTTCTAGCTTTTTGGTGATTAATTGGAGATAAGCATTTCACAAACTTTGCCGCCTAGGCTGACTTCAAACCACAATTCTCAGATCTCAGCCCTCAGCCGTGTGAGTATCTAGGATTACAGGCATGAGCCACCAGCTCCTGGCTTGAATACTGTTTTAAAATATGATATTGATAGTGAGAGGGAAGGTTGAAGTATGGCTTAAAACCATCTATTCAGCTGGGTATTGGTGGCTCATGCCTGTAATCCTAGATACTAAGGAAGCTGAGATCTGAATATCACAGTTCAAAGTCAGCCCATTGACTGAGCATCTGGTTATGTGCATGAAGCCCTGGGCTCAATCCCCAGCACCTTTCCTCCCCTTCCCTCACACAGCTCAACAATCAATAACGTGTTTATAATTCTTGTACTGATGGTATTCGCAGATAATTATTCAAAATCATTTATTTGATTTTTTTGTACAGTTGTAAAAAAAAGAAAAAAATCCTGTATTTTTCAAGCTGTAGGGTGTTTTTCTGTTTCTTTTTTCCCCTTCATTTTATCCAGCTTCCTTCTTGCTATAGCCTTTCCCCCACAGCCCCTTCCTCTGGGGTTTCCCACCCCCACTGATGGCACAGGCTGAGTCATCTTTCAAATGGAGCCGTGGGATGGGCTGCTATGGGAAGGACTTACACTGTGGGGCTGGGAAGGTGGCTTAGAGTAGAGTGCCTGCCCAGTATGCATGAGGCCCTGGGTGCCATTCCTCAGTACCACATACACAGAAAAAGCAGGAAGTGGCACTGTAGCTCAAGTGGCAGAGCACTCGCCTTGAGCAATAAAGAAGCTTAGGGACAGTGCCCAGGCCCAGAGTTCAAGCCCAGGACAGGTGGGGCGGGGGGCGGGGGGAACAACACTTCCACTATGGGGTCACAGCTGCACCTGTGCACACAAGTCGCTCTTCCAGACACACCCGGTAAAGTCTACCAGCTTTGTGTTCCTTGCTTTTGAGAAGTCTTTTTTTTTCTTAGCCATCCAGATATTTTGCTTTCTGCAAATGAATCTTTTTGATAATATTCCCATTTCCTACTCAGTAAAACTCAAGTGTTGGCACACCTCCTCTACCCTGATGCTGTGGGAGCAGGCGTTGCCTCCGTGCCTGGGCCTCTGCAGAGGCTGGGGCCACACTCGGCGCCTTCTTCACTCCACCTCTTCCAGCTCAGATCTGTCAAGAGTATCGCCTTTCAGTCTGGGCATGGTGTGTACACCTGTAATCCCAGCACGTGGGATGCTGAGACAGGAAAGATGGAGGGGCCAGCCCAGGCAAAGTTGTATTGGAATCCTCTCTCAAAAACAAAATTAAAAAGAAGAGATACAAAGTGACGGTGGCTCACGCCTGTAATCCTACTCAGGAGGCTGAGATCTGAGAATCAAGGTTCAAAGCCAGCCTGGGCAGGAAAGTCTGTGAGTCTCTCTTTTTTTTTTTTTTGGTTGGTCATGGGGCTTGAACTCTGGGCTTGGGTGCTGTCCCTGCGCTCTTAGCTCAAGGTGAGCGCTCTATTGCTTGAGCCACAGCGCCACTTCTGGTTTTCGAGTGGTTTATTGGAAGTAATAGTCACGGACTTTCCTGCCAGGGCTGGCTTTGAACCGCAATCCTCAGATCTCAGCCTCCTGATTAGCTAGGGTTACAGGCTTGAGCCACTGGCACCCGGCTTTTGTGAGACTCTTATCTCCAATGAACCACCAGAAAACCGGAAATGGTGCTATGGCTCAAGTGGTAGAGCGATAGCCAACCTTGAGCTGAAGAGCTGAGGGACAGCACCCAAGCCCGAGTTCAAACCCCACAACCGAGGGGGGGGGGGAGCACAAGAGTAACGGGAAAAATTCTATTCTGTCGCACACAAGGCAAGCTAAAAATTCAAGATGGCAACAGTGGGGCATTAACCAAACCCAAGGTACATGAGGATACTCATGTACGAGAATTCCTAGTCCTTGGTGAAGTAGCTTCCAGAACAGTTTTGTATTCCTCTTGTGTGTTCTCGGGCCTTGTCTGTGCTGACGTTTGCCTGGAGCAGGGAGTGGCCCCGCAAAGGGATGGAGGAGGGTCTAGGACCAGGAGAGGCCCACTCTGCCCCCCACTGGCTGCTCCAGGCCTCAGAGGCGTGATTGGCCTCTTGGGTCTGTGACACTTGTGGTCCTTCCTGTAAAGGGCTGATGTTACCTCCTGAACGTAAACACTAACCAGGCCTGCTCTTGTTCCCAAACGCAGAAATTCATCGAGTTTGAAGATGCCTTGGAACAAGAGAAGAAAGAGCTACAAATCCAGGTGGAGCACTATGAGTTCCAGACACGCCAGCTGGAGTTGAAGGCCAAAAACTATGCAGATCAGAGTAAGTGGCTGAGGGAGAGATGACTCACAGTTGAATTGATGTAGCTCAGAATTGCCTTTGCCAAAAAGAGATTGGGGGCTGGGCACAGTGGTTTGTGCATGCTACTAGCTAGCTACAACAGAGATTGCCTTGCAAGATTACTGTTCAAGGCTAGCCAGGATAAAGAGTTAGCAAGATCACGTCTCAACCAATAAAAAAAAAATGTGGGTATGGAAGTACATGCCTGTCGTCCCAACTACAAGGAAAGGTTTAAACAGGAAAATTATGTTTCAGGCTGGCTGGGGCAAAAATGCAAGACCTGCCAGATGCCCGTGGCTCACAACTGTCATCCTAGCTACTCAGTAGGCTGAGATCTGAGGATTGAAGTTCAAATCCAGCCCTGACATGAAAGTCTGTGAGACTCTTATCTCCAACTAAACACTAAAATTTTGTAGGGAAGCTGTAGCTCAAGTGGTTGAGCACTAGTCTTGAACACAAATGCTCAGGGACAGTGCCCAGGCCCTGAGTTGAAGACCCTATCTGAAAAATAACATAAAGAGGACTGGAAGCTTGGCTCAAGTTGTGTAATATCTGCCTAGAAGCCAAATGTCAAGTCTCCAAGGGAAAAAAGAGGGGAGGGGGCCCAGTGGTGATTTTATTTTTCACCATCCTTTTCTCAATCGCTTATTTTATCTCTTCACACTACTCTGTTTCTTCCATCAGCCCCAGCTCCATTGTGGAAATAGGAAACTTAAGTAAATCCCATGGTCCTTTGGGTGCATGTATGGTTCTATAGAACCAAACACCCATCATCACGGGGTAAGCTAAGGAGTGCTGGTGGTGGTGGTGGTGGTGGCACTGGTGGCAGTGGACTGTAGTTACTGAATCATGGAGGGCATCATCACTGGTCAAGGGTTCTGTAGGAGAACCCTGCCCCAAAGGCCCAGCGAAGAAGGGATGTTTCTTGAATGTTACTATAAGACATTTATTTTAGTCTCCAGAACTGTATTTAAACAGTAGTCTTGGAACTATTTAATACTGGTTTAATTAGATGGCTGAAACTCATCACTGCTTCCCTGGTTATCTTAGATGGTAGCTGCCTCTATTTCTCTGAAATGTTAAAGCCAAATAAGAGGAACAACTGCTTTGATAGTTGGACTGGTGTCTATCCCAGGTCAAGACTTGGAGGCCGCTGGGAGGTTGGCTCAGTGGTAGAGTGCTTGCCTTGCATGCATGAGGCCCTGGGTTCGATTCCTCAAGCACCACATAAACAGAAAAAGCTGGAAGTGGCGCTGTGGCTCAAGTGGTAGAGCGCTAGCCTTGACCTGAAGAGCTGAGGGACAGTGCCCAGGCCCAGAGTTCAGGCCCCACAACCGACAAAAAAAAAAAAGACTTGGAGGCCACTGTGCTAAGCAAATGGCCTCAGTGGGTCAGGGCAGTAAGTGAGTCAGCCCATTTAGACATGTGCAGATAAAACACTCAGTAATTACACAGGCCTATAATCCTTCCTTGGCGTAGAAAACATTTCATTGTGGGGCTGGGAATGTGGCTTAGTGTGAGTGTTTGTCTAGCATGCAGGAAGCCCTGGGTTCGAGTCCACAGTACCACATAAAAAAAGGAAGTGGCGCTGTGGTAGAGTGCTAGCCTTGAGCACAGAGAGGCTCAGGGACAGTGCCCAGGCCCTGAGTTCAAGCTCCAGGACTGACCAACAAGAAAAGAAGAAAAAGAAAACATTTCACTGTGAAAACTGAAAACATTTCACTGTGAAAACTTCCCAGCCACTTTCTTAGAGGAAAAAACAATATTGACTCAGATTACAGACTGAAGTGATTCACGGGGTCAGCCCAGCCTGAGGACGGGACACATGCCCAGACAGCCTGTCCCTCCCTCTGTGGACCAGAACAAGAGGCCAGGCTCAGAACACAGCGGGCATACAGGGTCCTCTTCCCTCTGACAGCCACTGGTGTGTGTGTTGCCAGTCAGTGTGGATGAGTCACACGATCACACACCAATTCCTATGAGTCATGTGTACTCTGGGTGCTGAAGCCTAAGACACTTGTACTCTGTGCCAGTGTCTGTCAGTTACATGAGTGCAGGGTGACAGTGCTTGGAAATCATGTGTCCTGATGTCTGTGCATCACATGTACACTGAGTACTGATGTCTCTTCAGTTACATGTGTGCTGATGCCACTGTCTGCAAGTCACACGTACACTGGTGTCCTTTCTACTGGGGTCCACAGTGCTATGGGCTCTTGGAGGGAGAGCGGAGGAGCCTGCACCTACAAAGGAGTCACACCACGCGAACACAGGACGCTGCCAGACCACAGAGCAAAGTGCAGACCAAAGTGAAGCGGGGAACACAACATTCATTAAATTCATTTTTCCCTAATTTTTTATTGTGATTAAGTGGTTACATAATTTCCCAAATTTCACAGTATTGTGGGATAGTGATACTCAGTTAAAGTAACGAACACATTCTAACTTTCCTGGAGCAAATTGTCTATCACGGTCTATAACATTTATGAGTTCTATGAGCTTCAGTTATTTCTTCCACATTGGGTGGTATGTACCTTTCTTTTGTTTTGCATAGCATCAGCTGTTCCCTCTTTCCCACTAACAAGTGCCATTGAGTTGCTTAGTTCATTTTGGTCAATGTCCAGTGCAGCTGATGGGTCCCGCTGTTGTATGTTTTTCCCTGATTTCCTCTAGTTCTGTGTCATCCTCCTGGTTTCCCTCCGGTGTACACATATATACCATACATGTGATCAGCAGCATGGGGTTATTTAGTAGTGATTCGACCAGATGAGTGGAAGTCCTTTGTTTCTTAAGTCTTGTTAATTTTGTCATATTATCTTACATTTTGGATTAAACATCCACTTATCAGGGAGACCATGTGCCATTTGTCTCTTTGCATTTGGCTTACCTTGCTCAACATGATTTCTTCTAGCTCCATCCATTTCCCTGAAAATGCCATTATTTTGTCCTTTCTAATGGCTGCATAATAGTCCATTGTGTATAGATACCACATTTTTTTTTTTTTTTGGTCGGTTGTGGGGCTTGAACTCTGGGCCTGAGCGCTGTCCCTCAGCTCTTCAGCTCAAGGCCAACGCTCTACCACTTGAGTTACAGAGCCACTTCCGGTTTTCTGGTGGTTTATTGGAGATAGGAGTCTCACAGTCTTTCCTGCCTGGGCTGGCTTTGAACCGTGATCCTCAGATCTCAGACTCCTGAGTAGCTAGGATTACAGGCGTGAGCCACCAGTGCCCGGCTAGATACCACAATTTTTGGATCCATTCATCTGTGGTGGGATATCTGGGTTGTTTCCATATCCTGGCTATTGTGAACAGTGCTGCAATAAACATGGAGGTGCATGTGTCCTTGTATACTGTTTTCCGAAGTGGTTGTATAAGTGTACATTCCCACCAGCAGTGTAATATGGTTTTTCTTTCTCCGCATCCCCTCCAGCATTTGTCGTTTGACTTTAGGCTGTGGGCCTAAAGTCTGACTGGGGTAAGGTGGTATCTCAGGGTTGTCTTTATTTGCATTTCCTTCACAATCAGGGATGGTAAACATTTCCTCATGTGTTTCTTTGCCATTTTTATCTCTTCTTTTAAGAAGTCTCTTTAGTTCCCTTGTCCATTTAGTAATTGGATTGTTAGGTTTGGGAGGGATTAGTTTCTTGAGTTCCTTGTATATACTGGATATTAACCCCTTGTCTGATGTATTGCTGGTAAATATTTTTTCCCAGTTAATTTCTAGCTTGGTTGCTATAGCTTTAGCTGTGCAGAAACTTTTTATTTTAAGGTAGTCCCTTTTGTTGAGTCTCTCTCCAATTTGTTATAACCCTGGGAGGGGGGACCAAGATGGTGATGGGACAGTAGGGAAATGCCACAGCTTTCTCCAACCAAAAAGAGAGTTCGTGTTCCAATACTTAATTTCTCCGAGAGACTGACAACAACAAAATGATGAACACCCTGAGGGGCTGGGAAGGTGGTTCAGTGGTAGAGTGTTTGCCTCCCATGCATGAGGCCCTGGGTTCAATTCCTCAGCACCACATACACAGAAAAAGCCAGAAGTGGTGCTGTGGCTCAAGTGGTAGAACGCTAGCCTTGAGCTGAAGAGCTGAGGGACAGCGCCCAGGCCCAGACTTCAGACCCATGACCAAAGGAAAAAAAAAAGATGAACACCCCGAAAAAAACAGGAGGTGGGAAAAAAACAAAAAAGAAAGAAAAGGAAGAATTTCAGAACAGAGAAGCACAAAGACCCCTCCCCCAACCTTTACTGGCCACGCAGCAATGCCCCAAGCCGCGGCCGGCCCGGCCCAGCAGGGGCTGCCGAGTCCCCAGAGACATGGGGTCGGCTGCAGCTCACCCATGCAGAAGACGCCCGAGTTACCAGTGTTGGACCCGCTGATCACGACAGAGAAACCTCCGAGCCTGGAGCCTGCACAGATCCCACCCTGCCCCTCACTCTCCGAGCAGACATCGGGAGGTCAAAATCAGTGGGCCATGTCACTGTGCCACCAGAGCCCAGGACATGCCTTTGTCCCCTTCCCCTCTTGGTGGCCTGAGGACAGAGGTTGGATAGAGGGGCTGAGGAAGGCATCCACGCAGCGTGGCCACTGTCTGTATTGGTGGCCACACTAATGGGTCACTGGCACTGCTGCTAGTTAGTCCACTGGGCAGGCACCTGTGGGACCCAAGCCCCCCTCCCCAGCGCCCCACTTTACAGGGGCCTCACTGCAGCCTGGAGGGGCACATCCAGACGCGGCCTTCCCAACCTGGCGCCAGTACCCGTACACATGTAAGACTGGCTCCATCTTAGTTGACTTTGATATTCTATCTAATATGTCTTAGGTTACTCCATTGAATCCTTTTTTTTTTTTTTTTTTTTTTTTTTGTCGGTGGTGGGCCTGGGCGCTATCCCTCAGCTCAAGGCTAGCGCTCTACCCCTTGAGCCACAGCACCACTTCCAGCTTTTTTTGTGTATGTGGTGCTGAAGAATCGAACCCAGGGACTCATGTATGCAAGTCAAGCACTCTACCGCTGAGCCACCTTCCCAGCCATTGAATTCTTTTCATGAGTTTCTCACGGTAGCTTGTCGGTTTCTCTTGTGGTGCTAATAATTCCTTGCTAAGCAAATTGTCTGCCACTGAGCTACCCCTTCCTGCCCCCAAGTGCTCATTCCCTTCTCATCTACCATTTGTGAGTTTAGTGGTGATTCAGGAATTCTTGGCCATTCTGAAGAGAAATCACGTTTATGCATTTGAACCTTGCTGGTATTATTAAGAGTGGGGAATTCTCACATATGTGTGGCACATACTATGTGTCACCCAAACTGGTCACAGCCTGCCTCCTGTGGAGCAGGGAAGCTGTACCAGTCCACATCAGGTGCTAGAGTCTGGCTGTGGCCCAGGGCAGAGGTAGTAAGTCCCTCCGTGGGCAGCGCAGCTGACCACAGTGCTTGTGTCTTCTAGTCTCCAGGCTGGAGGAGCGGGAGTCGGAGATGAAGAAGGAGTACAATGCCCTGCACCAGCGGCACACAGAGGTAGGCACCATGGCATCCGCCCCAGGGTTCAAGGGAGTGAGCGTTGATGCAGCCTAACGTCTACCATTTGCCAGTGGAGCACCTTCTCTGGTGTCGCCTTTGTCTGGTTAAATCCATTCCTCTGAACTTGGCTATTTCCGTCTGAGCACAGTGTGGACTATAACACTGGGGCCCGGCAGGCAGCACTAATGACAGACCCCTCTTGACAGATGATTCAGACCTACGTGGAGCACATCGAGAGATCCAAGATGCAGCAGGTTGGGGGCAGTAGCCAGACAGAAGGCAGCCTGCCAGGGCGGAGGTAGGTCACTAAGGGCGCAGTTCTGGCCGGAGGAGGGTGTGGCAGGGGGTCAAGTCTGTCTCTCAGGCTCACTGTCATTGCTCACTGCTTGTAGATTCCATGTCTACAAATTTGCCACTCACTAAAATGCATGGGAAACCTCAGAATCATACTTATTGCACTGTCTCAAGTCATGCTTTGAGAAAACATGCAGGCTCTTGATCAAACCAAATTGGGCAGTGTTCAGCCTAATGAGCTGGCTTAGAAGCCCAGATCCAGAATGTGTTAGCTGGGGCTACTCTATCACCAGAGGCTTGTCTACCAGGATGAGTTTGGTGGTTCTAATACTAGGATCTCTGAGAAATACTTAAGCATTTCTCCTTAGAGCAGTAGTTCAGTGTTCATGAGTTTGTGTTGGAGGAAGCTAGACCATATTACCACTGACTGTCTTGATAGGAGGAGGCCAGGCCGGCTTGCAGGCAAGACTGTCTCCCTCCCTCCGTGGGGCAGGACAGTGCCAGAAGATCGCAGCCCTCTGCCGGGCCCAGGCCCCAGCTCCGCTGCTGGTCTCACTCTGCCGGGCCCAGGCCCCAGCTCAGCTGCTGGTCTCACTCAGGCCCAGGCCCCAGCTCAGCTGCTGGTCTCACTCAGGCCCAGGCCCCAGCTCAGCTGCTGGTCTCACTCTGCCGGGCCCAGGCCCCAGCTCAGCTGCTGGTCTCACTCTGCCGGGCCCAGGCCCCAGCTCAGCTGCTGGTCTCACTCAGGCCCAGGCCCCAGCTCAGCTGCTGGTCTCACTCAGGCCCAGGCCCCAGCTCAGCTGCTGGTCTCACTCAGGCCCAGGCCCCAGCTCAGCTGCTGGTCTCACTCAGGCCCAGGCTCCAGCTCAGCTGCTGGTCTCACTCTGCCGGGCCCAGGCCCCAGCTCAGCTGCTGGTCTCACTCTGCCGGGCCCAGGCCCCAGCTCAGCTGCTGGTCTCACTCTGCCGGGCCCAGGCCCCAGCTCAGCTGCTGGTCTCACTCTGCTGGGCCCAGGCCCCAGCTCAGCTGCTGGTCTCACTCTGCTGGGCCCAGGCCCCAGCTCAGCTGCTGGTCTCACTCAGGCCCAGGCTCCAGCTCAGCTGCTGGTCTCACTCAGGCCCAGGCCCCAGCTCAGCTGCTGGTCTCACTCTGCCGGGCCCAGGCCCCAGCTCAGCTGCTGGTCTCACTCTGCCGGGCCCAGGCCCCAGCTCAGCTGCTGGTCTCACTCTGGCAGCAAGACAAAGCTGCCAAAGCCCAGCTCCTTCCCCACTTCCTGTGGCTTTGAACTCAGGGCCTAGGCACTGTCCTTGAGCTTCTTTTGCTCAAAGTTAGCAGTCTACCATTTGAGCCACAGCTCTACTTCCGGCTTTTTCTGTGTATGTGGTGCTGAGAAATCAAACCCAGGGCTTCATGCCTGCTAGGCAAGCGCTCTGCCACCAGCCACACTCCCGGCCCCTCCTTCCCCACTCTTCGTACCACTTGAGTCAGGACAGAGCTGTACCACCAGCTTCTGGAAACAGTGTCAAAGGTCATGTCCAGGAGGTTAGGGTCTGGACACGTCTCTGGAATGACCTCATTGGGAGCTCTAGCTCAGGCACAGAATGCACAGGCACTAGCAGGAGCCTGTGTGCATCTGTGTGCTCCATCACCCCCTCTCCCCCCACCCCCGTGCCGAAGTCCTCACATGTCCCTGGTGCTTCCGTGACTGGACACGTGTCCACTGGACACTGTCCTGCTACACAGTCCCTGTCTGGAGGTCTCTTGTCAAAGCCAAGGTTTGTGCACGGCATGTGTGCCCTTGCAGACATCTGTTTGTGACTGTAGTTGTGTAGCGGGGGTGTAGGGCGGGCCCCCAGTCTCACCATCACTGTCTGTGCGCTTTCCCTCACCTTCTGTCTCTAATGTGATCTCCTTGTCCTGCGCTCTGTGCTGTCGCCGCTGTGTGCTGGCCATTGTGTCTGTCGCTGCCTTCAGTCCTCGCCAGTCATGGAGGAAAAGGTAAAGCCTGAAGGTTGTTGTCTGCCATGGGCTGGGGTCCACTTGGAACTTGAGACAGTCTTAGGAGGGCCAGAATAGCTTTTGGTTTTCATCACAAGCACGTTTCTTGATTAGCATAGACCTATTTTCTATACCCCGAACAGCAGATCAAAAGTACTTGCAAATGCCTTCATAAGCTGGGCACCAGTGGTTCACTCCTGTAAGCTAGCTCCTCAGGAGTCTGAGATCTTAGGATCACAGTTCAAAGCCAGCCCGGACAGGAAAGCCATGAGACTTTTACCTCCAGTTAACCACCAGAAAACCGGAAGTGGTGCTGTGGCTCACGTGGTAGAGCACTAGCCTTGAGCTGAAGAGCTGAGGGACAGCGCCCAGGCCCAGAGTTCAGGCCAAGTCCAAGCCCCATAACTGCAAAAAAAAAAAAAAAAAAAAAAAAAAATCCCTTCACAGGACGGGTCTGATGGTCCCTTTTCACACGCCAAATCACCAGTGAGGAGCATGTAGCCAAGCACTGCCCGGCACTGACTGGAGCCATCATGCCCCCGCCACTCTCAGGTGGTTCTGGCCCAGTACGATCACGTAGCAGCTCTGCATCCCAAGTAGGCTTGATTGGCACTGGTGGGCAGCATCGCCCCAGGGTGATAGTCTGGAGAAGATGGCCGTTTGCCCACCCCTGGGGCCGTGAGGATACGATAAATGGATAAGAAGGCTGGCCTTTGCGTGAGCCCCATCAGTCAGCAACACCTCCACAGAGATGTTCACCTGGCTCAGCAACCAGGTCCAAATGAGATTCTGTAGGGAAGAGCAAGGGCAAAATACCCTGTCCCTGATTACAGATAAACTTCCAGTAGACATAGCAACCTGGCTGAGCATGGAACATGTCTGCTGTCCACACTGGAATTGAGTGGTCTGTTGTCTGTTCGTCACCCTTTTTGTGAGGCAGGAGTCCCTTCCCCCACTCTCATCCTCATGGCATCTCGTAACAGCTGGGATGGCCCTGCTTTGGGACCTGTATTCTTCCCAGGGTCATGAGTAGAAGTCCTTAATGGGGTCAGGACTGGTCCCCAGGGTGTTTTCCAGACCAGAATCGGGAACTCAAGGATGCAAAGTCTGGGCAAGGGGGCTGGAAGCCTGGTGGCAGACAGGGGTGTGGCCTTCGCCAGCCTGAGCTGTGTAGCATTTCAGTAGCCCAGAGACCTTGCTGAATATGGTCAGTTGCTCAGTGCAGCTGAGCCACAGAGGTTCTGGTACCTGGGCAGAACAGAGCCGTCCATCTGTACGCGGGTTTCAGGACCCTTTTAGGCCTTGCCCAGTAACCAGCACAGGCCTGTCCTCTGCAAAGGGTCCTTGGAGCGCAACTGCCTCCTGTCCTGTTTCAGCACGATGCCTTCTACAGCTCCAGACTGGAGGGGAAGCAAAGGGGTTGGGGGCAGGACTGCGCCGTGTACCCAAGAGGCAAAGGCAGAGCTCACAGCCACCGTGACAGGGAGGCAGATCTCGGCTTTGTCTTGGCAAAAGTCACCACTCAAAGCGAACAGTTACTGCCTGCCTAGCTCCAGAAAATACTACAGGTGCTCTGTGGGACTGCTAGTGCTGGCATTTGTCCCTCAGCTCTTCAGCTCAAGGCTTTTTCTGCCTATGTGGTGCTGAAGAATCGAACCCAGGGGGCTGGGAAGGTGGCTCAGTGGTAGAGTGCTTGCCTTGCATGCCTGAGGCCCTGGGTTCGATTCCTCAGCACCACATAAGCAAAAATAAAAAAAAAAGCCGGAAGTGGCGCTGTGGCTCAAGTGGTAGAGTGCTAGCCTTGAGCTGAAGAGCTGAGGGACAGCGCCCAGGCCCAGAGTTCAGGCCCCACGACCGGACCCAAAAAAAAAAAAAAAAAAAAAAAGAATCGAACCCAGGGCCTCATGCATACACAGCAAGCACTCTACCACTCTCTACCACTGAGCCACCTTCCCCGCTATTGGTGTCTTTTTAAAGGTGAACTAAATGAAATAGGAAATCACAACATGACAGAAGAGGAAAGGTTACATAGGGTCATAAGTGGAGATGCCCCCAAAGATATAGACAGGGCCGCATAGCAATTACCTTCCCAAGCAGCACACCCCACCGTGTGCGTGTGTTAAGAGAGACTCCTGCTCCCTTATATGCCTCCAGCTAGCCATCTGCTTTCTCTTCTTCTCCCTCCCACTCCAGCAGGAAGGAGCGCCCCACCTCTCTGAACGTCTTCCCCCTGGCTGATGGCATGGTACGTGCACAGATGGGGGGCAAGCTCGTGCCTGCGGGGGACCACTGGCACCTGAGTGACCTCGGCCAGCTTCAGTCCAGCTCCAGCTACCAGGTTTTGTAGCCGTGCGTGGAGTGAGGGCCCCTGCTGCTGGCGTCCCACATCCATCTCGGGGACACAACTCTGTGCATCTCTCCCTGAGTTAGTCCACCCTCCGCTGATGTGAGTCAGGGATAGAGAAACCAAGCCAGGTGTCGGGAGGTGTGGGGTCTCAGATGGACCCTTTGCTGTCACAGCTACTCTTTGTGGCCTTGTCCTGGTACCTGTTAACCCAGGCTATGACTCTCTGCCTCTCAGACCATTCTGCAATCTGATACCTATATGAGGGCCGAGCTTAGCAATGCTGTGCTAAGCACACTCCCAAACACATGCCTTCTGTCACACCGTTAGGATACCTGTTGCTTCTGCTCTCATGAGCCTTTAGAAACGAGAGTCCCAGGTCTGATTTCTGCTAGGAGGGGACAAGCTCCCTCGTAGCCCCTTCTCCACATGTCCCTGGTAACTCTCCTTACTACAGGTTGAGGAACAGGATCTCCCCGCTCCTCCACCCCAGGTGTGCACAGCCTACCAGTGAGTGTACTTTAAAGGTGGCACCCAGAGAGGGCCAGGTCACATTCAGGGCCCCAGATGCCTTGCCATAGTTGGGTGTATGCCTCAGACTATCTGAAAGACATAGCAGACAGGGTCATGGCTACGCTGCCAGGTAAGACCTGCCTTCCTTGGGTAGAAGGAGAGATCTTGGCTCCAGTGGATTCAGGGAGGCATTGGGGGACACCTACAGAGTCAACAAGGCCCCGGGACTCCGGGCTGGGGGGGCAGGCGGGTGAGGGTCCAAGGCTTTGGAAATCTCCCTGCTGCTCCTTTGGCTGACTGTCCTTCCACCTGTATCCAGCTTGCCTTCGAGGGCTGTTGCATGCTGCCAGCTCTGTCAGAAGGTGACACCACTGCTTCTGCTCTTGTTCCTGGGGGGAGCGTGTCTCTGAGACACAGAGATGCCTGTCTGCTTTTCACTGTCCTGCTGTTGGTGGTGCCCTGGGAAGAGGGCAGCAAGGCCTATGGGCCAGCCGGTTATGCCAGCCGCCCTCGCCCACCTGTACCTGCTCACACCAGGCCTGTGGTAGGGCTACCCTGTAAGCATCTGTAGAAACCTCTGAAAACCAGATGGAGCCCACCTGCCCTGTCCTGCTCCGGGCACCTGCTCGGGTCCTTGTCTGGAGCAGCTTTCCTGGCCACACTGTCTTCTCTCCCTACCACCTTGTCTGGAATAGTCTTGCCATAAATCGTAGTGTTTCATGTTTTAGTTCATTCTGTGTTTTGTTTGGTTTATCTTGTTTTTAAAAGGTAATTACATTTACGTTCTTTTAATTTCATGTTCCAGATTTTAAGGATTTTCTAATTTCTTAATTTTTTGTTTTGTTTTTTTTGTTTTGTTTTTTTTTGTTTTTGTTTTTATGTACTGTAGTGTTTTAACCAAACAGTTGTGACTACTCATGGTGAGGAAAGACCGCTAAGAGTGTGGGGTCTTTGCAATACATTGGAGGTCACTGCTCCCGTTGATGTTAGGAGGTTGAGAGGTTTGCCTTAGGTAAGTGTCAGCCAGGGGGAGTGTCCCCTGGGTAAGTGGCGGTCCTGTAGGATAACAGAGCTGGGGCTCTGGGGGCAGCCTGGCCAGAGGGCAGGAGCCCCACCGTGACCAACAGGGTGCCTGCAGTCAGGGGAACACGGCCGTTAAGGAAGGTGGTCTGGAAATGTGTTTGGCTCATGCCCCTGGCTTTAGCCCAGCCTGAGTGGAGTCCCTAGTTTGCCCTTGCTGGGTAGTAGCTGAGGCCTGCATCTGGTGGGCACCTGGTGCCCCTGATGTGGGGCAGGTGCAAGTTCTTAGCGAGCTGCACCTGACGGACCTGTGTGAGCCAGCTTCGCCTTCTTTACCACTCCTTCTCATGGTGGGCATGAAATGTAGCCTGCATCCAGCTCAGACCAAAAATGCAGACATGAAGCTGCTCCTACACCAGAGGGGCTGCTCCCTGGGTACCGCTGGTGTGTGGGCACTGTGGGGCAGCATCCCTGACCTCTGCCAGTTCTGTGTGGTGACAGCAAAGCTGTCCCTGCATCTCAGTCGCCCCTTGAGAGGCTGTTGTAGAAGGTATGTGGCACTTTGAGATTTCTTGTGTAGAGACTCAGGAAGCTGGTGAATGTCTTGCCCTGAGGGGCCCCTGAGCCTGCAGAGAGTCAGGCCACCACAGTTGTACAACTGCCCCAGAGTGCACTTCTCAGTTCAAGCCCCGCCCTCACCCCGCTCTGGACAGGGAGGATCATACACCTTCCTCTCCACTCCCCGACCCTCCTTTGGGGACCCCGAAACCAGTACAGGGAGCCTCCTTGGTTTCCCCAGCTGTTCTCCTCTGCCGTGAGGGAGCACAGAGAAGAGACCAAGGGGACACAAAGGCCATCTTCTGCCTGGGCGTCCCAGATGACCAGGACAATACTCAGGGTCATGTGGTCTTCCATATGTCTTAAGTAAGTATGAGGAGTGTTTAGGGGCAATTTTTGTTGATATTGTCCAGATTTATATATTTATTTTTATTTTATTTCATTTTTTATTTATTGTCAATCATGGGGCTTGAACTCTGGGCCTGGGCGCTGTCCCTGAGCGATTCGGCTCAAGGTGACTGCTCTATCACTTGAGCCACAGCACCACTAGACTTTCCTGCCCAGGCTGGCTTTGAACCATGATCCTCATAGGATTACCGGCACCCAGCTT
The DNA here is from genome assembly GCF_024711535.1 of Dipodomys merriami. Lineage (NCBI taxonomy): Eukaryota > Metazoa > Chordata > Mammalia > Rodentia > Heteromyidae > Dipodomys > Dipodomys merriami. Next base: position 1,854,076 of record NW_027202682.1, read on the forward strand.
GTCCAAAATTTTTAACAGGAAATACCATAAGAAAACAATGTGTTTCATGTTCCATACCCTCAAATAGACACTGCTTTTTTTTTTTTTTTTTCCAGTCCTAGGGCTTGAACTCAGGGCCTGGGCTCTGTCCCTAAGCCTCTCTGTGGTCAAGGCTGGCACTCTACCCCATAAGCCACAGCACCACTCCCAGCTTTTTCTGTTTATGTGGTACTGAGGAATCGAACCCAGGGCCTCATGCATGCTAGGCAAGCGCTCTACCACTGAGCCACATTCCCAGCCCCCTAAAGAGATTCTTTAGCACTAACTACAGTGTATAAAAAACTGAGCTTTCTCCCTCACACCGTTGGTAGTGTCCTATTTTGTCAAAATGGACGTTGAGGCCATTTGAATTTGTATTGATGTTAGGGCCAAACTTGGGCCAGTTCAGCCATGGAGAGAAGCATCACGCACATCTGTTAGGCAGCCACAGGTGTGAGACGCTGTAGCTGTGTCCCGCCATGGCCTTCAGCCACAGCTGGGGAGGCAGTTCCTAGAGAACACGGGGGAGAAGGGTGGGAGCACCCCCGCATGCCGCATAGCCCACCTGCCCTGCCGGCTGCCTCCTAGCTGAAGGTGCCCAGGTAAGGCATTTGCCCGAGGGTGCCACTGATTTCTGTCCGGCCACTGCCTGTGAACTCACCCACTGTGTCCTCCGTGTCCTCTGTGTCACATCACTCCTATCACTCACAGTTTCCCTGTGGAAGATGCAAACAGGAAGCCAGGTGGTGGCTGCTTCTGGAAGTCTTGAAGCAGCTGCCATTTGAGCAGAACAACTCAGAAGTGACTGGGCCAAGACAAGGAGCTGCCACGGGGCAGAGGGAGCTCATTCCCCCGCGAGCCTGTGGCTGCGGAGCCACAGCAGCATCCTACAGCCTGTGCGGCCACCCCCCCCAGCCTCAGCACCGTGACCTGCCCCCCCCAGCCTCCAGCACCGTGACCTGCCCCCCACCCCCAGCCTCAGCACCGTGACCTGACCCCCACCCCCAGCCTCAGCACCGTGACCTGCAGTGACAGGCCTCCCCTTCCCCGTGTCTGGCCCTAGGGTCCAAACGATGAGATGTCTGAGTCCGGACAGTCCTCAGCCGCTGCCACACCCAGCACCACAGGCACCAAGTCCAACACGCCCACGTCCTCCGTACCCTCTGCTGCAGCCACACCGCTCAACGAGAGCCTGCAGCCGCTGGGGGAGTTCGGCGGTGGCACAAAGAACAACAAGCGGGCGCGGGAGAAGCGCAACAGCCGCAACATGGAGGTCCAGGTCACCCAGGAGATGCGCAACGTCAGCATAGGTATGCAGCCGGCCCGCCACCCGGCCTGTCTCGCCCAGGCCAGAACCGTGAGCCCACACTTCCACAACAAAGACCACAGGCCAGGTCGCGCTGACAGCAGCGGAGCTTTGTCTTCCCATCCCATGCGGTGTGTGGGCGTGGCCGTCCCCTCAGCCCCCTTGCGAGGCCCGCAGGTGGCTGCCTCTTTCCGCATCTTCACGGGGCCCAGCCGCGCCCAGGCCGGTTGGGTTAGCACCTGCCAGTTACCTCTTGTGGAGACTCAGACGCCACATCCCATCCTCCTGTAATGAGAGAAAAAAGAACGTAGGCATATTTGGTTTCCTCAGATACAACCACAAGGTGATGACCTGCTGAGTCCTGGTCTCAGGTTCTGGGCCCTCTGTGCACAGTGCTAGGGTCTCCAGACACCTGTCCAGAGGGGCTCTGGGCAGGGCCGGGGTCGGCAGGCTGTCCTCTGACCCCGGCTTCTCTGCTCCACCAGGCATGGGCAGCAGTGACGAGTGGTCTGATGTTCAGGACATTATTGACTCCACCCCAGAGCTGGATATGTGTCCTGAGGCCCGCCTGGACCGCACCGGAAGCAGGTACTTCCTCAGGCGGGCCCTGGGCTGGGCTGCTAGCCGTCTGAGCTGCTCCCTTTGGTGAGCTGCTGCCTCACGCTCATGCCTGCTCCCGCAGCGTGGGGCCGTGGTCAGCTGTCTGTCAGCTGTGACAGCATCGCTGGGATAATGCAGGTTGAAGTGGGCTCAGGGTCACACGTTCAAAAGTCAGTCGTTGACCCTGAACCTTTGGCCTGTGGCAGCACAGCACATCACCCGGGGAAGCATATGGCAGAGGAGGCGGCTTACCTCCTGCAGGCCGGGGCTAGGAGGCTGCGGCCCCACTGCCCCTCAAAAGCACTCCCAAGGAGCTCACTTCCTACAGGACGCCTCACACCCTAAAAGCCGTACCACCTCCCAGGGCACCTCAGGCCGGGATGCCGCCCGCGACGGCGCTTTCCTCCTGTCTCCACAGCCCCACCCAGGGCATTGTGAACAAGGCTTTCGGCATCAACACTGACTCCCTGTACCACGAGCTGTCCACGGCGGGGTCCGAGGCCATCGGGGATGTGGACGAAGGGGCCGACCTGCTAGGTAAACACAAGCGTCCTCCCCACGTGGTTCTGTGGCAGTAAGCGCTCAGCTCACCGCTTGGTTTGTGGTAGAGGGCAGACACGTCTCCCTGCCTAGATCTTTATTTTTTAATAGTTTGTTTGAGGGGGAGTCTCATAACTCAGCTTCATCTCCTCAAGGTCTCCAGTCTTGCAACCATCAGCACTAAGTTATAAGTACGGCCTCATCTTAGAAGCCACTTGGCCCCCAAATTCACTCCACCTGAGCAGTCTGCTCAGGGAGCTCTCAGGAGAGCAGCACTTCACCAGAGCCTCTCCTTGAAAGAGTAGGCAGAGTCCTTGCAGTTCCTGGACCCTTCTGTTTGTGTGGAGTCCATCTTCCCAGGGCCTCTGAACACAGCAAAGCCTGGGCCACCGGGCCCCGAGTCCTCAGCCTTGCCCCTGGAGCCTTGAGCCCAACCTTGCTGCCCACAGCCCAGCTCTGGGCTAGCGCTCAGTCTCGGGCTGTACTGGAGTCCCTCTTGCCCTCAGCAGCCCCACCAGGGTGGCTTGTGGACTGGCCGTGCCCGCGTGCCGGGTAGCGGGGCCTCGTTCTTTGGTTTCGGCAGCTACTTCCTTTTCACCGCTGCGCAGAACCAGCCCTGGCCAGACAGCCACCCCACACACAGGCAGCTCGGGACTTGAGTGCTCCCAGAACGTGGTCCTGGCGTCACCTGCCCACACAAAGTGTCCTACATCTTAAAGTTTGCCTTGCCACTCTCTCTGCCCTGTCCTCTCCCACTGGTGTCCCCTGGCAGCAGGAGGCCTTCTAGCCTCAGACACCTGGCTTTGAGTGTAGCAGAGGGCCAGCCTGGCCTACGTGACGTAGCATGCTCTTGTTCTAGGCTTGCTTAACTTGGCCTGTGGGGCAGAGCCCCCTCAAAGAGCAGTGTTAGAGGGCAGATTTCTAGGAGGATCATCGGGGGAGATGTGGGGCTCTTGCTATGCCTGGCTTCCTGCTGTCTGTTTCTGGTCTTCTTCCACGCTGAGGCATGCGCTGTGCGGTGAGGCAGTTGTTCCTGTGGACTGGGTGTGGCCCTGCGGAGATCCGCACTGTAGAGAGAATTCAGCATGACCTGCCAGTGGGCTCCGTGTGTGCGTGCGTGTGTGGTATGGCTGCGTCCTTCCGGCTGAGCGCTCTGTCCTGTGGATGGCCAGGCTCTGTGTACCCGGCACTTGCTGTCACGCACAGCTCCGTGTGTGTGTGTGCGCGTGCGTGCGTGCGTGCGTGCGTGCGTGGTATGGCTGCGTCCTTCCGGCTGAGCGCTCTGTCTGTCCTGTGCACGGCCAGGCTCTGTGTACCCGGCACTTGCTGTCACGCTCGTTCCGGCCTTGGCGTGGGCCTGTAGAGGGTGTCCCCCTACTCATCAGCGCCCCAGCTGCCACACCGTCCCTCCTGCCATGCCTGCCTGTGCAAACACTGGCCACCAGCCAGCTCTGTCCCTGTCTGCCCCTCCTTACCTGACAGGGAGCTCCAGGGCAGTACGATGCCCCTGTGGTCCCTGCTGCCTCCTGATTCAGGCAGCTACCTTTGCCCCAAATATTACCTCCATACAAGAATCTCTAGGAGTAGCAAGGGGGAAGCAGAGAACTGGAAGCAGTGTGTCAGGGAGGCTTAGCTAAAGACCCTGTCGCTCCTGGAAGCCGGGTGGGCCGCCTGCCTTACCTGGGTAATCAAGGAGTCCTGATAGGGTACTGATGTCTTTGTTCCAAGGAATGGGACATTGGCTCCTGTTTTCTACCGTTAACAAATATCACATGCGATGTGCAGTAGTACCTGTACTGTCCTGCTCTGCGGGGCAGTGGCCATTCGATGCCACCTACCTTGGGTTTCCATGAAACCTGCATTTGAGTCAAATATGAAAGTGCCCGAGGCCTCCATGTGCGGCGCTGCTGGGATGCTGAGTCAGAAGCCTGCTGGCTGTGGCTACCACTGGAGGAGTGAGCTGGGTCTGTGTGTCTCCATCCCGAGGGCTGCCCTGGTATCTGCCTTAAGCCAGCCCCCACCCATTCCTACAGCACTGGTGTTTTCCAGGCTGCACAGGACAGCACACAGTGGTGCTGCCTTGCAGCCTCGTCAGCCTGAGAGTGCTTCACAGCAAACAAGTCCTGGAATCTAAGGAGCACTGGAGTCCATGCACAGCACTGGAGAAACGCTGCTGCATGTCGTTGGTAGTGCTGGGAGGTGTCCCATAGCCCTGAGGACTGGTGAGGGCTGCACATTTCACAGTGGAGCAAGGACGAGGACCCAACCTACCACGTGCTGTCTCCATCAGACCCGCTGCCCAGCAGGCTCAGGGTCCGGTCGTGGGGCCTGAACTCTGGGCCTGGGCGCTGTCCCTCAGCTCTTTAGCTCAAGGCTAGCGCTCTACCACTTGAGCCACAGTGCCACATCCGGCTTTTTTCTTTTTGCTTATGTGGTGCTGAGGAATCGAACCCAGGGCCTCATGCATGCAAGACAAGCACTCTACCACTGAGCCACCTTCCCAGCCCAGGCTCAGGGATTCCTGAGAGGAAACAATTTGCTTCTGATTAAAACTGAAGCATACCAGTGGTTAAGATACCTGCAGTTTTATAAATGTAGAAATGAGGAAAACACACATTTCAGAATTGGAGTGTAACAAGCCACTGCTGTGCTATTCCTGACCCCACGTGTGTGGTCTGGTGGGAATTTCATACACGTGCACCTGAAGGAGCTAACCTTTCAGATTTACAAACACCAAGTTCCGAAGGCAAGCAGCTTGCTCTGCAGCGCTTCCTCAGATCTGCGTTCTATCAGCTGACCAGCTCATGCCCCGTCGCTGTGCACGCGTCAGGCTCACGCCTTCCACGACGTCCCAGCCCTGGACGTCTAGAAATGGACACCACATAAAGAAAGCCAGAAAACCTAACTTGGAAGTGGACGTGCGGCTCAAGGGGTGGAGCGCCAGCAGCCATGAATCAAAAAGCTGAGTTGAGAGCAAGAGGCCCTGAATTCAAGCTCCAGTACAGAAATCACCACAGAAGCTGTCAGTACGAAGGGGAGCAGTACCGCTCCCAGGCCCAGTAGCTGAGTCCTCACTCTGACAAGCAACATCACAGGCCAGCCTGCTGCTGGGTTCTCTGAAGCTTCTCAACCAGCAGTGCCTGTGCGAGAGAGCAGAGCCGGGCAGAGGCTGTGCAGGAGCAAACTGGAAGGATCACCCTCCCTGAGGCCAAGGTCTGCCATGGGCCTGGGAGCCCACAAGCAGGCCTGCCTCAGGGAAAGTGGGGTCTGTTGCTGCTCCAACCAAAGTGAAGTAGTGCACTTTGCTGAAATACGGTGCAAATCTTATCCAGTGCCATGCCATGGAACAAGTAATTTCTAGATCTGTCTGTCAAAGATGTAAAAATAAAAATAACCAGGGAAAGGGCATTAGATTTTTTTTTTTTTTCGGTTATGGGACTTGAACTCAGGGCCTGGGTGCTATCCCTGAGCTCTTTTGCTGAAGGCTAGCACTCTACCACTTTGAGCCATAGCTCTTCTTCCAGTTTCCTGGTGGTTAATTGGAGGTAAAAGTTTCATAGACTTTGCTGCCCAGGCTGGCTTTGACCCACAATCCTCCAATCTCAGCCTCCTGAGTAGCTAGAATTACAGGCATGAGCCACCAGCACCTGGCTCTGGAGAATATTTTCATAATCTCGGCCTCTGCTTGATTATGACATCAAGGAAAATGACAGCTGTGACTGTATGAAAATTACAAATATATGAAATATATATATATTAAATATGTATTTAAGTATAACTACTTAAAGATAATTTTCTTTTTTTTTTTTTTTTTTGGTCCAGTCGTGGGGCCTGAACTCTGGGCCTGGGCGCTGTCCTTCAGCTCTTCAGCTCAAGGCTAGTGCTCTACCACTTGAGCCACAGCGCCACTTCCGGCTTTTTTTTTTCTTTTTGCTTATGTGGTGCTGAGGAATCGAACCCAGGGCCTCAGGCATGCAAGGCAAGCGATCTACCACTGAGCCACCTTCCCAGCCCAAAGATAACTTTCTTAAAGGAAAAAAAAGTACCAGATAATTAATTTAGTGTATATGGGGCTGGGAATTCAAAAAAGCAACTCTAAAACTCCAAAGGTCATTCAACTAAATCATGAAATAAAAATTAGCAGAGAAAAAAAAGCCAGACAATACCCACAAATGTGAGGGGAAAAAAACCTGCTTAACTTTAAGATTAATAAAGGAAAAAGAAAAAAATAAAGGAAAAAGAAGATAGAGCTGTTTTTCTGTAAAGATTGGCAGGCATGAAGAGAATGAAGCCGACAGAGCTGGCCCTGCCTGCCGGGGCCGGCGGAAGCGGGCCCTGGGTGTGCTGCAGGTATGAGGAGGGCATCGATCGCTGCCGCCAGTGAGGCTGAGTGAGAGGGGACACTGCTCCATTTGCATCATCCAACCACTGATGTATTTTATTGTTTAAATCAAGCGGATTTTAAAATTCTATTTTTGTTTTCTTTTTGGTGCCAGTGCTGGGGCTTGAACTGAGTTTTATAATCTTAATTCTTCTTTCCATTCAAGGCTGGGCACTTTATCGCTTAAACCACATCTCCACTTCAGCTTTTTGCCAGTTAATTGGAGACAGTATTCTCAGATTTGTCTACACAGGCTGGCTTCACACCTTGATCCTTAGATCTCAGCCTCCTGAGTAGCTAGTATTACAGACATGAGCTACCAGCTTGTGGCTCAAGAGATTTTTAATGATTTCCTGACTTGCAAAATGTACCCAGTAAAACAAAGTTGTTTCATCAAATCTCTGTCGAAAGATGTGTTTTCCCACCATGCCCTGTTTTACTTTGATTATCCTCCCTGCTCACCTAGAGACCCCTTGGCATACTGCTGCTCCCAGTACATGCATACATACCTCCCCCTCTTCCTCTTCTTGGTGATGCTTGGGTTTGAACTCAGAGCCTCTTGTGTGCTGTGCATGCATTCTGCCTCTTGAGCTTTGCCTCCAGTCCATGGGCCTCCCTTTGCAGGCCTCCCTCATTGGAGGCCGGCCACCTGCTGAGCAGGTGGTGGGAAGAACAGGAACCAGCAATGGCCATGGTGCATGGAGCCTCCCAGGGCCTCTTGGGTGCTGAGGGGTGTCCATTCCGGCCTTTCTCTGCCTTTATGGCTTCTGCCCCCATAGGATTTGTTACCCTGGACCTGCTAAAGTATGTTGTGTTTTTGTTTTTCATGCCCTCCAACATGGGAATGGCTGAACCGTGGTTGCTGTTTCTTTAATAAGAGTTTCTTTATTTGTTGGTTCCAGTCACCAATTGACCTTTGTCGCTTCCTTCCCCGTCTCTGCTTCGCTGGACGCCACCCAGGGGAGTTCTCAGGTGTGTATCTCCTCTGTCTCCGCGTGTCCCCTCTTCTCACTGTGGGGGGCAGCTGGAGCAGGGCGCACACACGGATGCTCCCCTGCGCTGTCCCCCCCCCAGGATGTACACGTTGACCCCTGCTGTCCATCTCCCAGGGCTGTCCACACTGAACCCCACTCTTTACCACCAAGGGCTGTACATGCTGACCCCTGCTGTCCATCACTGAGGGCTATACACGCTGACCCTCACTGTTCATGGAAGCCCAGGGCTGTCCACACTGGCCCCTGCTGTCCATCGCCCAGGGCTGCCCCAGGCCACCAGGCCCTGGGCTTTGATCACAGCCTTCGGCTATCTGAAAGATGATTAGGTCGGCTCAACTGGTCACCAGACCCTCCATAGGTATCTCCGCTTCCATTAGGGACAAAGGATGTTTTTTAATGTACCCTATGACGTGCACCTCACAAGCCTAGGGCTCCCTGAGGCCCTTCCACGCACAGCTCAGGGCCTCTGTCCTGGGCAGGCGGCCAGGCTACACAGCCGACCTGCAGCCGGAGGCCTTGCGGGCTCCCTGCCCTGCCCTCCCCGCGCGCCCGCTAGTGTGCACAGCAGCAGCCAAGCCCCTGGCGCCGCTCCCCTCCCTCGTCGGTGTCTTCGCCTGCCCTCTAGCCAGCATGTGACGAGATGTTACTGCACTCATGGGTGGTTCTGGCTTGGCAGTCGGCTGCGCATCCAAGGATGCTTTCTGGACGGAGTAGCCTGCTCTATCCTGCCTCCTGCCCTGAAGTACCACCCACCTGCTACTTCCACGGCTTAACGCTTCTTTTCTCTCCCTCCTCCCTGCCCCGTTGCCCGTCTCCCGTGGGACTGGGACGCTCCCGTAGTGCGCGATGATTTTTTTGGTAAGGCCAAGGCCCTGCTTCGGTGTGTGCTTCTCTTCCTCGCTTCCTCTCTACCCAACATCTCATGCCTCATGAGCCGTTCGCTTTGTGCTGCATGGTGGGGGTAGCAGGGCTCAGCGGGGGCCATGGGCTTTCTGAACACTGTAGGACTGGGGTCAGGTGACACTCCCTCTAGGACAAACTGTGGATGGTTGGCTCTGAGCCTCCCAGACCCTGCCTGTTCTCCTTGGGTCCATGCTGTACCTGCCCAGGGAGAGGCCGCACATGCTCCCAGTGTGGAAGGCCAGAAGGGACAGTGGCACGACTCTTGCCCCGGGCATCATCACGTCATTGCCTTGGGAGTCGGGGTGGGCTGGGCCCTGGCGCTGGCGCTGTCTTGAGGATCTCGCTGTGTTCTTCCTGGCTAACGGGACATGCCTGCAGGGAGCTCCGTCTGGGGGGTCTGCTTGGGGCGGATCCCTTCCTCCTCATGTCCACTCCGCCCTCTGCGTCCTGCTGTCCCCCCATCCAGGACCAGCAGGCCCTGCTCGTAACCCCAAGGACTGTACCCGCCATGGGTCATCCCACCACGTGGCCAGCTTTTCCAAGTCCTGTGCTGTTGCCATCTGTCCTGGCACTGCTGCTCCACCATGCATTCATTTGGCGGGGAGTGGGGACTGAAAGCCACCTGCAGATCTGGGGGAGGGGTGCACATGAAGCAGCTGCCCAGAGGACAGTTGGGGTCTTGATAGAACACATCCCCTCCTGGGGAAGTTATGAGAAGTAAAACACCCAAAGCCCCGGTGTGAGTCCCAGGCAGCCAGTTCCACCAGCACTGCTGGCTGGAGAGCACAGGGCTGCATGGGCCTCTCCACGGCTCAGTTTCCCCGTCCTCACCCCTTCACCTGTCATCAGAGCACAGGAAAGTTCCTTTCGAGGGCAGAGTCAGGTACCGTGGTCACAGGCTCAGGGAGAACCACACCTCTCGTTTCAGGAATGGGCAAAGAAGTGGGAAACCTGCTGTTGGAAAATTCACAGCTCCTAGAAACCAAGTAAGAGACCTTCTGTGCTACAGCCGGGCAGCCTTTGGCCCGGCTGCAGCCTGCCCCAGGGCAGGGCCCACTGGAGGGGCCCTGGCTCACACAGCAGGGTTCACCTGCCTGGGTGGATGTCCACACAGACAGGACCGTTTCTGTCAACTCGTCCGGGAGGGGGAGGTTTGTCACTGGACTGCGGTTCATTCCTTTAGTAGGACTTTGAGACGGGGGGACCCTGGAATCCAGTGCTGAGGGTAGACAGGCGGGTGTGCCTTCTGAGATGGGAAGGTGCACTCGGACCCCCAGCATCCCAGTTACATAGTGCATGTGGGCTCATGGCAAGGCCCCTCTTTCTGCATTCTGAAGGAACGCTTTGAACGTGGTGAAGAATGACCTCATTGCCAAGGTTGACCAGCTGTCGGGGGAGCAGGAGGTACTGAAAGGGGAGCTGGAGGCTGCCAAGCAGGCCAAGGTTAGACTGGAGAACCGAGTCAAGGAGCTGGAGGAAGAGCTAAAGAGGTGAGTGGCTCTCAGCTCACGGTGCGGGCCCGGGCGCTGGCGCCTCCACCTGCAAACCCTTCCCCGAGTACCTCAACTTCCTCTCGGCTTTGGCTCCAGATCCAACCAATGTCTCCTCTGGAGCCTGCCACGCTGTGGCCAGGTGCAGCATCCTGTCCTGTGTGACCCTCTGGTATCAGTCTTAGCTCAGCTCTCACCCTGTTCATTCAGGAGGAGGGGCCCCGGGAATCAGGTCTACTCTGGACTTGTCTGACCAGCTCTGGCCTGCCCCGCCATCCCTCATTTCAATCTTTTTCAGCCTTTGCCCCCCTCCTCCTTAGTGAAAGCAGTCAGATATCTGGGCTTTGAGGCCCTGTGAAGCAGGTGTTGGGATTGCTGTGGGACAGCCTTGAGTTTTGGGCAGTCTTGAGGCCTGGGTAGGATGCTCACCTGCCTGCTTCCTCCCTTGTCTACAGAGTGAAGTCTGAGGCTGTCATTGCCCGTCGTGAGCCCAGAGAAGAGGTGGAGGATACAAGCAGCTATCTCTGTACAGAACTGGTATATGCTACTATTAACTGTGCACACAGGGCCGGGGAGCGGGGAGGAGGAGGAGGGCAGGGGCACAGGGCAGGCTTCCTGGGCTTCCCCCTCCCACAGGACCCTGAACCTCCCTTCCTGGCTTTCCGTTTACCCGTGACTTATTTCCCAGTGTCACACTCCTTCAGCAGGTCCTGCCCAGAGTGATCCCAGTCCTCATCCTACACATGGTCTTAGCTAAAAGGCCAAGAAACAATATATAGATTCCTCTTTGAAATTATGTTTTGGTGGTCTAGGGTTTGAACTCAGTGGCTCGAGCTTGCTAGGCATATGCTCTGCCACTTTAGTCCCGTCTCAGTCCCTGTCCTGGTGGGCGCCGTCCCCAGTTACAAGCAGGTCTCCCTGCCCCCAAGGGTGGCTGCAGAAGCAGCTCCTGTCCCTCAGTGCCTCTCCAGGCCCCGCGCACCCTGGTGGTGCTGAGGAGAACCCTCTTCAGCCTGAGCTCGGGGCCTCCCTGAGAGCCCCCATCTTCCCCCAGGACAGGCCCCGGAGCGCAGGCCCCCAGCCCAGGCCTCACCCTTCATCTGCTCCTTCACACCGGGGTGCAGTGAGGGTACGGTGAGTGTTCAAGGCCGGACTAGGCTACACAGCAGGACACCTGGAAAAGTGGGGGCGGGCCACGCACAGCCGCTCCTGCCCGCGATGGACTCTCCCCCTGGGGAAGTGTCACACCTTTTATTTTGGTTGTTCCCATTTCTGTCTCAGCTCTTCCAGATCACATTTTTCCTGAAAAGCCCATCCTCCTTATTAACAGGTCCAGAATCCCATCAAGTCTTTTTTTTTTTTTTAACAGTTGGTTTCTATTAAAAGGTGGCCACATTTAATAAGCTTTGCTTGCTGGGCTACCGTGGCTCACTCCTATAATCCACCTCCTGGAGAGATGGAGATGAGGAGGGAAGATCACTGTTGGGAAAGTGATGAGACCCGTCTCAACTATGAAAAGCTGTGGCATGCGCCTGTCATCCCGGCTCCCTTGTGCCATGCCCTCAGAGTCGGCCGTGATGTTCTGGAGAGAGCCGGCCCTGGTGGGCGGGTGCGCTTTCCACTCACATCCTCCTAGCCCACAACTCTGTCACCACCACGGGTGCGTGGGCTACCGGATATCCGTACACAGCCGCGCCCACCTGGAGGCCAACCCCACCCAGGTGGCAGGAGACGAGCCGTGAGAATTGCTTGCCCTCACTGGCCTGAGCGAAACTGCCCGTCCCCTCCGCAGGACAAGATACCCATGGCCCAGCGCCGCCGCTTCACTCGGGTGGAGATGGCACGGGTGCTCATGGAGCGCAACCAGTACAAGGAGCGGCTCATGGAGCTGCAGGAGGCCGTGAGGTGGACCGAGATGATCAGGTGGGTCCCGGCGCTGAGCTCACCTCTCCAGTTCGGACTGTGGTCACTGAACACAAAGAGCAGGCCAACCTCCCCCACCTCCCCTCCCCTCCTCTGCAAAGGGCGGGGGGAGCGGGGGAGAAGTGGGGGAGAAGAGGGGGAGGTCTCTGGTGGCAGCCGGGGGTCCCAGGTAGTAGTCTCAGCCAGTTCCTCCTTGCCTCCACTTCAGGGCATCGCGAGAGCACCCGTCTGTTCAGGAGAAGAAGAAGTCCACCATCTGGCAGTTGTGAGTGGGCGCCGGGGGGAGGGTGGGCCCAGGACCCAGGTGCACGCCCTCTGACCCCTGTGTCTCCACCCACAGCTTCAGCCGCCTCTTCAGTTCCTCCTCCAGCCCGCCTCCCGCCAAGCGCTCCTACCCGTCAGTGAACATCCACTACAAATCCCCCACCACTGCCGGCTTCAGCCAGCGCCGCAGCCACGCCATGTGCCCGATCTCAGCCGGCAGCCGGCCTCTGGAGTTCTTCCCAGACGAGTGAGTGTCCAGCCTTTGCTGTCCCTCAGATCATATGAGGGGGAGAGGGCTGTGCAGCCCGGGACAAGCCCGGACTTGAGAACACATGGAACCTCCATGTCCTCCCGATCAGTGACTGCACATCTTCCGCCCGGCGTGAGCAGAAGCGTGAGCAGTACCGCCAGGTTCGAGAGCACGTGCGCAATGACGATGGCAGGCTGCAGGCCTGCGGCTGGAGCCTGCCTGCCAAATACAAGCAGGTGCGCGGGCCGGGCAGGGAGGGCCGGTGTGGCGCTGGGACCCGCCTACAGGCGGACGGTCTGGCCTTCTGCCAGGCTCCGAAGAGGCAGGCCCCTACCCAGTTTGTGCTGCAAAAAAGCCAAGAAGTATGCTGCGAGTCGGGTTTCTGGAGGACGGTGTGCCTGCTCCTGGCCCAGACCCACAGCCTCTCCCTGCCCTGTTGCAGCTGAGCCCCAGCGGGGGCCAGGAGGACACGCGGATGAAGAACGTCCCTGTGCCCGTGTACTGCCGCCCCCTGGTAGAGAAGGACTCCACCATGAAGGTGAGCCCAGAGGCCCGCACCCCGCCTGCGCGGGCCTGGGCAGCGGCCCTCGGAGCCGGCGGGGAGCCGTGCCCCGGCCCACAGCCCTGTCCTTACAGCTGTGGTGTGCCGCTGGTGTCAACCTGAGCGGGTGGAGGCCAAGTGAAGAGGACTCTGGCAATGGAGTCAAGCCGATTCCCGGCCGTGACCCTCTGACCTGTGACCGGGAAGTGGAGGGCGAGCCCAAGGGCGACCATGCGTCCCCTGAGAAGAAGAAGGTCGGTGTGGTGACGATGCCGTGGTCCCGTCCCTCTCGGCACTTGCAGAGGGAGGGACCCCGGGTGCTGTGCTGGGTAGGCAGGAGGCAGGTGCTGCCCGTGCAGGCCAGCTGCTGCTTGGTCCTCAGGAACCAGAGTCAAGAGTGTAGTCCCAGGGTCTGTGCCATGAAGCATGGCCGCCGCACACAAGAAGAAGATAAAACTTTTGGGGGTGGAGCCCAGGACGTAGACGTGCACCCAGCTTGACCTAGGGTAGCACCTAACCTCTCAGCTCATGGTCTTCCTCCTGGAAGCCATCCCTCGATGTGGTTCTGAGTTCTTGTCAAAGCCTGGGGAGGTCAGCTAGTCTGGAGCTGGGGCCAAGACTATATTCTAAGCTGGGTGCCGGTGGCTCACGCCTGTCAGCCTAGCTACTCAGGAGGCTGAGCCGGTGGCTCACACCTGTCAGCCTAGCTACTCAGGAGGCCGAGACCTGAACATCATGCTTCAAAGCCAGCCCAGGAAGGAAAGTCTGTGCGAGTGTTATCTCTAATTAGCTACCAGAAAGCCAGAAGTGGTGCTGTAGCTCACGTGGTAGAGCGCTCACCTTGAGCTGAAGAGCTGAGGAACAGCACCCAGGCCCAGAGTTCAAGACCCACGACCCACCAAAAAAAAAAAAAAAAAAAAAGACTACATCCTATAATACCCAAGGAGACTCGGTAACACACTGCTGCTGGGGTGGCCTCAAGGTCAGGAGCCAGCCTTGGACTCCCTCATCTCCGCCACAGGTCAAGGAGGTGCCGGAGACCGATGCCACCTCCAGTCGGGTGTGGATCCTCACCAGCACCCCAACCACCAGCAAGGTGGTGATCATTGACGCCAACCAGCCCGGCACGGTCGTGGACCAGTTCACAGTCTGCAACGCTCACGTCCTGTGCATCTCCAGCATCCCCGGTGAGCCTGGGCACTGCCCTTTGAAGTTGGCACTTGGGGGAAGGCTGGCTGGGACAACTGGCGAGCATGTGTGAAAGGCCTGGGTGCCAGGAGTAAGTGGACACTAGCTGACCAGAGGCGGCTCTGGGGGCATGCCCAGGGCACTGGCCATCCCATGATTTCATAGCCTCAGCCTCCGCACCGTGCTGGGGACCAGGTGATGAAGGCTGTAGGTCTCTGCTGTGAAACCTTGCCCCTGAGCTGAGACACCCTAAGCTTCCTAGAGCCACCACTGTCACGTGATCAGCCATTTATGCTGAGGACCTGACTCTCAGCTCCCCCAGCCCAGGGGCCCAAGTAGCGGAGCCAGCTTGCTGGACTCCAGGTACTGGTCCTACGGGCGCCGTGTGGAGCTCGGCTGGCTGCCCCTCTGCTGTCTCTGTGATTGGGCCATGGAGGGCCTGTTGGGCGTTAGACTAACCTGGCGTCTGCGCCTCCTCCCGCAGCGGCCAGCGACAGCGACTACCCCCCGGGGGAGATGTTCCTGGACCGCGATGTGAACCCCGAGGACTCCAGCGCCGACGGCGTGCTAGCTGGCATCACCCTGGTGGGGTGTGCCACCCGCTGCAACGTGCCACGGAGCAACTGCTCCTCCCGGGGGGACACCCCCGTGCTGGATAAGGGGCAGGGTGAGCCCCAGGCAGCCGCCTTCTCCCCCCCACCGCCTGTCCTCCACTTCGACGCGGCCCAGCTCACCCCTCCTTCCATAGGGGAGGTGGCAGCCGCGGCCAGCACGAAGGTCAACCCGTCCCAGTCCACGGAGGAAGCCACGGAAGCCACAGAGGTGCCAGACCCTGGACCCAGCCAGCCGGAGGCCACTGCTGCTCGGCCTGGGCCCCTTACAGAGCATGTGTTCACTGACCCGGCACCCGCCCCACCGTCCAGCACCCAACCTGCCAGGTGGGCTCCGCAGGCCAGGGAGAGGGGAGTGGAGGGCAGGCGGCCCCAGGTGGGAGGGATCAGCACCTGCACGGGGGCAGGCCTCTGCGCCTCCCTGGAGCTGCCACGTCCCGTCTGTAGCGAGGACAGGCCGGAGCCAGGTGTCAGCAGGGAGCAGCCGCCGCTCGAGCCCAGCGCGGAGCCCTCGGCATCCATCAGCAGTGCGGCACCCACCATGTGGCTGGGAGCCCAGAATGGCTGGTAGGCCGGGCCAGGGCAGGGGTGGGAGGGGCCCTGGAGTGAGCCCCGCTCACCCCCCTCCGCCCACAGGCTCTACGTGCATTCAGCCGTGGCTACCTGGAAGAAGTGTCTGCATTCCATCAAGCTGAAGGACTCCGTGCTGAGCTTGGTGTATGTGACCCAGCATAGGGCTGCGTCTCGGGAGGGGCCTGGCGTGGCCTCTTGGCCTCGACCTAGCGTGCTGTCTCCGTTCCAGGCACGTGAAAGGCCGCGTGCTGGTGGCTCTGGCGGATGGGACCCTGGCCATCTTCCACCGTGGCGAAGGTAAGCCCTGAAACAGGTCACAGCGGCTCCATAGACGGGAGGTGGGCCTGGCCCCGACCAGGCCTGAGCGGTCCTGGGCTCTCTCCAGATGGCCAGTGGGACCTGAGCAACTACCACCTGATGGACTTGGGCCATCCGCACCACTCCATCCGCTGCATGGCCGTGGTGTACGACCGCGTCTGGTGTGGCTACAAGAACAAGGTGCACGTCATCCAGCCCAAGACGATGCAGATTGAGGCAAGTGCCGCAGCCCAGACCCGGGGGAGATGGGCTCCGGCTTCCCAGCAGAGTCCATGAGGAGCCACCCACTCGGGTCCGTGTTGTTGACGGTCACGGGCAAACAGCTACGGGCACATATCCCGCCGTGTGCCTGGAGCCTGCCCTCAGCTGTGTGTCCGCCTCGGGGATGCACCCTCCCCCTCCACTGGGCCCTCCCTCATGGACCCCAGAGGAAGGCAGGTGCAGGGTTGAGACCAGAGGGGCTACACGGACATGGGACACAAGACGTGGTAGTGAGTTCCAGTCTCCCTTTCCCGCATGCCCCGCCCTGTTGATGGGCGGCCGTGTCCCCCACAGAAGTCATTTGATGCCCACCCGAGGCGGGAGAGCCAAGTGCGGCAGCTGGCATGGATTGGCGACGGGGTGTGGGTGTCGATCCGCCTGGACTCCACCCTGCGGCTCTACCACGCCCACACCCACCAGCACCTGCAGGATGTGGACATCGAGCCCTATGTCAGCAAGATGCTGGGTGAGGGACCGTGGGGTGCGGGGACGCGGGGCCCCAGCTCGGGTGAGCCACGCTGACCTTCTCCCGCGCCCCCAGGGACCGGCAAGCTGGGCTTCTCCTTCGTGCGCATCACCGCCCTGCTCATTGCAGGCAGCCGCCTCTGGGTGGGCACCGGCAACGGGGTCGTCATCTCCATCCCCCTGACCGAGAGTGAGTGCCCCTCCGCTCTGCTTACCGGGCGGGCCCGGGGGGTGGTGCTCCCGGACACGCCGGGAACTAACCAGCCTCCCTGCCTCTTTCTCAGCCGTGGTCCTCCACCGAGGCCAGCTCCTGGGGCTCCGAGGTAAGTCCTCCAGCGTGCCTCTGCTCCATC
This sequence comes from Dipodomys merriami, assembly GCF_024711535.1. NCBI lineage: Eukaryota > Metazoa > Chordata > Mammalia > Rodentia > Heteromyidae > Dipodomys > Dipodomys merriami. The sequence continues at coordinate 1,871,056 of NW_027202682.1, forward strand.
CTTCCCCCCTCACTAGAAATGGGGTGGCCCTGCCCTCCTCCTCCTCTGTCTCTAGCCAACAAGACCTCCCCCACATCTGGGGAGGGGACCCGCCCAGGGGGCGTCATCCACGTGTATGGGGACGACGGTAGCGACAGGTCCGCCAGCAGCTTCATCCCGTACTGCTCCATGGCCCAAGCCCAGCTCTGCTTCCACGGGCACCGCGATGCCGTCAAGTTCTTTGTCTCGGTGCCAGGTGAGTGAGGTGCAGCGCGCATCTGCTCTGCCCGCGGCCCCACAGCGTGTGGCCCTCGCCCCTTCGGGAGGCTGCGGTCTTGAGTCCCCTGCCCACCACAGGGAACGTGCTGGCCACGCTCAACGGCAGCGTGCTGGACAGCCCGACCGAGGGCCCGGGGCCCTCCATGCCTGCCGTGGAGGCCGAGGGCCAGAAGCTGCGCAACGCACTGGTGCTCAGCGGCGGGGAAGGCTACATCGACTTCCGCATCGGTGAGTGGGTGCTGGCGGGGCGGGCCTGGCTGGCAGCGGCGGTGGAGAGCTGCGCTCACAGCTGCAATCGCTCCGCTCCGCTCCAGGGGACGGAGAGGACGACGAGACGGAGGAAGGCACCGGGGACGTGAGCCAGGCGAAGCCCGGGCTGTCCAAGGCTGAGCGCAGCCACATCATTGTGTGGCAGGTGTCCTACACCCCGGAGTGAGGCCCTGCCCTGCCTGATGCCAACCTGTACATAGGACCCCTGCCCGCCTGCTCCCGCCTGGCCCCCTGGGGCAGCCAGACACCCATCCACCCCTCTAACCTCTCAACGTGCAGCTTTCACCTGAGCCCTGGGCCCCGCGGGCAGGGAGGTGATGCCGTCGCTGGAGGGCGGGTGTGGGTGTCACTCCTGGTGAGGGGGGGGAAGGCCCTCCGCACCTCCTCCCCAGCAGCTCCCGACCACTGCCCCGCCCAGCTCCCCGGAGCCCAGGGGCGCCCTGGAGCCAGCCCTGCGGAGGCCCGGCCCCCTCCCCACTGCGGGAGGAGGCCCCTCTTCCGGCATCCTAGTGCTCTGCATGCTGTCCCTGGGCTGGGGCCATGGCTCTCAGACCCTTGTTCCACAGAGGAGCCGGGCCCAGCCACCATCCTCTGCCCACAGAGAGGGGGCTCGGACTGCTCAGGTACCTGGACCCCAGCCCATCTTCTCTGGCCTTCCACCCCAAGCCCATTCCCTTCACCCCGACCTGGGCTGCGCCCACAATCTGGCATGGAAGCTCGGGCAGGGGCAGCTGCTTCAGAAGATGAACCGGACACTCCATATCCTACTGGAGCCTGAGGCTGTCGGCCCTTCATTCCCCACGTCCCCAGGCTCTCCCTGGGCACAAGCCCCACCGCCAAGGAGCAAACCCCTGCTGCACTGCCCCTCCCAGAAGCCCCTTGGGTGGAATTCTCAGGCTGCCGTGGCAGGCGCAGGCCTCAGGAAGAAGGGAAGGCCCGGCCTCCCCTGGGTCAGGCCTAGGATGCAGGCTCAGCCTCAGGTTGGTGGGGGGTGGAGTGCTCCTGGGGCCTGCCTCCTACACAGGGCTCCATGGCGTCCAGCTCCCAGACACGTACTAAGTGCCTAGGGTTGCCCTCTGTGGCCTGCTCCCCCGGAGAGCAACTGAGGAGAGGCAGAGGCCAGGGCCGAGGGTGGGCCGGGCGGCCCCGCTGACGGCGGGCGTCACATGGGTTGCTGGCCTCCACCTTCCGCCCAGGCCTTATTCCTGCTCTAGAGGCCCTGCCACCCCTCCCACCAGAGAAGCACAGATCTCGGGGAGCTGTCCCCTGCGCCCAGCTGGCCACGGCAGGCTGCAGGCTCCTCCCCACTGCCCTGCCACCTCTCCACTGTGATGTATGTCCTCTGTCTGTTCCTACAGGAGCATGAAGTGACTGGGGCTAGCTGGGTGGGTGCGGCTGGAGGAAGGGGCCGGGCGCAATTCTCCTCAGGCTTTGGCCCTGCAAGTGAACCACATATCTGCCCTGTATGTAATAAACGTCTGAACACCGCACCTCCACGTCCCGAGCCCGGCCCGGCAGTTTATTATGAAAGGAGCGGGGGAGAGGGGCCCGGGTGGCAGGTGCGCGCTTCCGCGCCGGCTACTGGGCTACTCGTGCAGCCAGCGCGCGGCGCCGTCCCCCGCGCACAGCAGCTCGTCCGCGCCGAACCACAGCGCGATCTCCCGGCGGGCGCTCTCCGGAGAGTCGCTGCCATGGACCAGGTTCCTGCGGGGCGGGGGGCGGGGCGGGTGCGGTGAGCCGCGGGGCTGGGGCTGGCGGGGGACGGGCGCGGTGAGCCGCGGGGCTGGGGGGGGACGGGCGCGGGGCTGGGGGGGGCGCGGTGAGCCGCGGGGCTGGGGGGGGACGGGCGCGGGGCTGGGGGGGGCGCGGTGAGCCGCGGGGCTGGGGGGGGGACGGGCACGGTGAGCCGCGGGGCTGGGGGGGGGAGGGCGCGGGGCTGGGGGGGACGGGCGCGGGGCTGGGGGGGGACGGGCGCGGTGAGCCGCGGGGCTGGGGCTGGGGGGGGGCGGACGCGGTGAGCCGCGGGGCTGGGGGGGGACGGGCGCGGTGAGCCGCGGGGCTGGGGGGGGGACGGGCGCGGTGAGCCGCGGGGCTGGGGGTGGGGCGGGGCGGGCGCGGTGAGCCGCGGGGCTGGGGGTGGGGGGGGACGGGCGCGGTGAGCCGCGGGGCTGGGGGGGGGACGGGCGCGGTGAGCCGCGGGGCTGGGGGGGGGACGGGCGCGGTGAGCCGCGGGGCTGGGGCGGGGCGGACGCGGTGAGCCGCGGGGCTGGGGCTGGGGGGGGGCGGACGCGGTGAGCCGCGGGGCTGGGGGGGGACGGGCCACGCACTCACTTGCCGACCTCCACGCAGAAGTCCCCGCGGATGGTGCCGGGCCGGGCGTCCGCCGGGTCCGTGGCCCCAATGAGCGCCCTCGAGGCGCGCACCACGTCGGGCCCCCGCCACACCTGCGGGCGCGCGGGTCAGCGTGGAGGCCCGGGCCGCCCGCCCCCCGCCCGCCCGGACTCACCATGGCCACCACGGGGCCCGAGCGCATGTAGTCCAGCAGGCGGCCGAAGAAGGGGCGCCCGCGCAGCTCGGCGTAGTGCTCGCGCAGCAGCTCCTCGGAGGCCTGGGGGTGGAGGCCGCCTGCGCCAGCGCCCCGACCCGCCCCCGGCCCCGCCCCCGATCACAGCCCCGATCACAGCTCCGACCCGGCCGCGTCCCCGTCCCCGTCCCGCCCCACCTGCACCAGCTTCAGGGCCACCAGTTTGAAGCCCTTCCTCTCGAAGCGCCGCACGACCTCGCCCACCAGCCGCCGCTGCACGCCGTCCGGCTTCACGGCCACGAACGTGCGCTCCTGCGCGGCGCCCGGGGCTGCGGGGACTCGGCGTCAGGCCCCGCGCCGGCCGCCCCCCCCCCGCGGCGCCCCGCGCCCCCCGCGCTCACCCGCCGGGAAGAGGTTGGCGAAGATGGTCAGCACCAGGCAGATCATGGCGGCGGGGCGGGGCGGGGCGGGGCGGGGCCGCCCTTAAAGGGACGCGCAGGCGCCGATCGCCCCACCGCACCCCGGAGCCGGGCCCGGGCTCGCCCTCCCCACGCAAAGAAACACAGCCCGGGCCACTGCGTGCGTTTATTGCCGTTCACTGAGGGCGGGGCGGGGCGGGGCGTCGGCCAGGCTCCCCGGCTCCCCCAAGGTCCAGGGCCTCCGAGCCGCAGGCGGCGGGCGCCGCGGCCCGTCAGCCGTCCGCCGCCCGCCGCGGGGCGCGGGGCTCCAGCCGGGCGGGGTAGTCCCAGGGCTCCGCGCGCGCCCTCGCGAGGCTCAGCAGCGGCTCCTCGACGCTGGGGTCCCCGTTTTTCTGTCTCTCGGCCAGGATCATGGCCCGCAGGAGCGGCGGGTAGGGCACCGGCGGCGGGGCGTCCGCGGGCGCGGGCGCGGGCGCGGTGAAGGCCGCCTCCTCGTGCTTGGGCACCAGCCGCCAGTCGTGGTACATGACCTGCTCGATCTCCCGGGCCTCGCCCTCCGTGCGCCCTGCGGACGGCGAACGGCCGCGTGAACGGCCCGCGCTGCGCCCCCCGCCCGCCCCCCTCACCGCGCGCCGGCGCCGGCCTCACCCTTGAAGGTCAGGACGCCCCAAGCCTTGCCGTGGTCCAAGTTCTGCGGAGAGAAAGGGGCTCGACTCAGAAAAGCCCCCGGCCCCGGGACGGGCCCGTCGCCGACGCGGGGGGGGGGGGGCGCACCTGGGCCGCGGGGTCGGGCCGCACGCGCGTGAGGCGCCAGTAGCACGGCTCGTCGTGCTGCCACAGCCAGGACTTGCGCGTCACCAGGCGGCCCAGGCCGAAGGCCGGGAGGCGGGCGAGCAGCTGCAGCAGGCGGCTCTCGCGGCGCACGTCGGCCCCGGCGCGCGCCGGCAGCCGGCGGCCCGAGAGCGGCCGCGTCAGCGACCCGTAGTCCAGGGCGTAGCGCTGCGAGTCGCGCGGCCGGTCGCGCTGCTCGCGCAGGGCGCGCACGCGGCGGGCCAGCTCGGCGATCAGCCGCGGCCGGGGCTTCCGCGCCATGGCCGCGTCCGCGTCCCAGCCCGGCCGGAAGTCGCGCTCCCCAGGCCCGCCCCGGCCGGAAGCGGGTGCCGCGGGAGGCGGGGCCGTGGCGGAGGTGCGGCCCCCGGGGGCCGCGGGCTCGCGCCGGGGCCGGGGCCGGGGCCGGGGGCCGGGCTCGCGGCGGGCCCCCACCTGGGAGATCTCGGACTCGGACGGCGAGGCCGCGGAGGCCCCGGCGGGAGCGCGCAGGGCCGCCGCCCGGGTCCCACGTCCCGAACGAGTCCTTGGGAGCCTGGTGGTGTGCGTGGACCCAGGTGCGGGCGCGGGGCGCGCGGGGCCCGGGCGGGAGCGGGGACGCCCGCCGCCGGCCCCGGCCCTGACCGCGCCGTCCGTCCCCGCGCGCAGCCGTCCTGGAAGACGCCGGCGCCGACGTCCTGCTGGCGGCCCTGGGCGCGCTGGGCTGCGAGTGCCGCATCGAGCCGCAGCGCCCGGCCCGCAGCCTGCAGTGGAGGCGCGGGGCCCCCGGCCCCCGAGCCGTGAGTGTCGCCGGCCGGGCGGGGAGGCGCTGCCCCGGGGTGCGGCCGCGCGCGGCCCCGCGCCCCGAGCCGAGCGGCGGACCGCAGCGCCCCGTGTCCCCCAGGTGCCTTCTGAGCTGCCAGCCGAGGACGGGCCGGACCTGCTGCTGCTGCTGCTGGAGCCCCACGAGTTCCTGCGGGGCGCTGCCCAGCTGACACAGGTACTGGAGAGAACACAGCTCTCCCTTGCCCTGGGCTGGCTCAGGCACAGAGCTCATCACCGGCCCTGGAGAGCTGAGCCGGGGAGAGAGGTCTGGGGCTTGGGCTGGGGGGCGGGTCGTTGCTTAACGCTCGGTAGACTTGAGCAGTGGAGAGACAGCACACCCAGGGTCTGCGGGCCAGCATTTGCTGACCATCTACTTAGGAATCAGTCAAGGATCAGGCCCAGGGACAGCAGTCTAGGAACAAGGGAGCACACTCCTTTTTTCCGGATCTGGGGTGTGGTTGGCACTACTAAAGCCCCCTTGGCCTAGTGGGGGGGGGGGCAGAGTTAGTTTTCTTCAGAGCTAGCTGGGGGGGAAGACAAGTCATCTGGCGGCTGGGCAGAGCGGTGGCATGCTGCCAGGGCCCTGGGGCACACACCATGCTCTCCCCCCACCCCCCCAGGCCTCAGGCCTCCCTTCCTCCGTGCCCTGGATTTCTCCTGAGAGCCCCAGCCGCCCCCACCTGGCTGTCATCGGCCTGGACGCCTACCTGTGGTACCAGTGACCCTAACACACCTGGCAGGGGCAAGGGCACCCCAGGGTCTGCGCTGCCGCAGCCCATCCCCCCACACACTCACACCACAGCTGGGCAGAGGGGCTCTAGGACGGCTCCCGACCCGAGGCTTGGGGGTGTGGGGGTCTGGAAGGTCACTTTCGCCTAGGTCTCAGCATCCAAGCACCCAGCCGGAGGATCCACGGGAGGCCCAGCAGGAAGCAGCCACCGGCTGGCCCAAGGTGGAAGAGGTGAGCGCCAGCCTGACCTGGGAGAGCTGGCTGGCCTTGGTCTTGGCAGGGACAGGTAAGGCTTGGAGAACAGTTAGGTAGAACTAGGGCTCCCGCCTCCAGCCCCCCTTCTACCTACCCTCCCCAGGCCCTCGTGCTCCTCCAACTTCTGGCCGACATAGACGTGCTGCTGGTGGACTCGTGGCAGGAGCTGAGTCAGCACGTGTGCGCCTTCACAAAGGCCCTGGCCCAGCGCCCCTGCAAGTAAGGGGCTGGACGGGGGTGGGGGGGGCTCTGCCCCGCCCGCCGCAGGGGAGGTTCTAAAAGGCCTGCTCACCTCGCTTTAGGCAGCACCGGGACACCCACACCTTTGCCTTCTGCACAGCAGGGCGCTGGGCCTCTGGCCAACCAGTGGCCAGAGATGGCTCAGGGCTCCGGGGAGTGTGGTGGAGGCAAATCAAGCAGTTTAATCGCGTCAGCCCGGCTGTGGCCGAGGCCATAGTTGCTGCCTTCCCCTCCCCCCGCCTTCTGCAGGAGGTGAGTCCTTGTTCCCCACCCCTCCCCGGTGTAGAGACCGAGGCCTACCCCGTTCATTTCTGTGCCTGCCACAGGCCCTCTCTGCCTGCAGCACGGAGCAAGAGCGCCGAGGCCTCTTGGCCGACCTCCCTGTGAATGTCCAGGGCGGGCGACCCCGCAGGGTGGGCCCGGACCTCTCCCGCCGCATCTGCCTCTTCCTCAGCACCACCAACCCCGACCTCCTGTTGGATCTGGGATGCTGACCTTGCCTGCGGGTGGGTCCCTGCAGCATGCAGAACAACACGGCACATGTACACACACGCACCACACAACACACGTGTTCTCACACACCCCAGCCTCTGGGATGGACCAGCGAGACTGAGCAGAGAGCAGACCCTGTGAGGCAGGTGAGGCCCCGCACACTTCTGTAGGCTGCCGTGAACTGTCCCTGGTGGTCAGATGTGAGCTGCAGAGGTGGTGAGGGATGGCGGGAGCCCTGGGGTGCACAGAAGCACGTGTTCCCCGCCGGCCGGGGAAACCTGGTGAAGGGCTGCGTGCCCGGATGGGCAGTCAGACTCAGGGCAGGGCCCAAATGCACAACCCCTCCGAGGCTTGGGACGGGCGGCCTGGGAAGCAGTAGGAACCTCGAGGGAGAAGCCAGCCCCTCCCAGGCTGACCCCCAGACAAAAGCGCGGTGCCGGGAGGTCAGGCTTCGCAGGGCTCTTTAATTGTACAGCGTGAGAGGTGGCCGCCTGCGGTCAGCAGTTGTTGGGAGCCTCCGCTGAGGGCAGCGGCAACATGCAAGGCAAGTCAGAGAAACCGAGGCCCAAGGGGCAGGAGGCCTGTGAGGCAGGAAGAGCTGAGCCCCGCGGCCCTCCCGGGCCGCCACCTCCCTGCTCACAGGCGGGGTCCCGCAGCAGCCCGGGCAGAGGACAGGTGCTGCTCCCTGCCACACGGCAGGAGGCTGGCCGCGGACACTGGCGTTGTGCCTATGGAGGTCCTGGAGAAAGAACTGTCCTGGCTTCAGCCCAGGGAGCCCTCAGCCCCGCTCTCCCACCTCCTGCTGCCCCGGCAGAGCCTGGAGGGAAGGAGGGCAGTCCAAGCCCGAGAAGGCAGCGCGCGCCGGGCTGGGTCTGCGCCAGTCAGGTCCGTCGGCAGCGCTTCCTCTGGCAGGGCCTGGTGTCGGGACAGGGGCTCGGCGCGTCGGCGGGGAGCGAGGGCGCGGGGGGCTGGCGGTGGCTGCAACTCATGCTCAAGACCCAGCCCAGCTTGTTGTGCAGCACCTGCTTGAGGCCGGGGGGCAGGGGCAGGCCCTCCAGGGTGTCGCCCGAGTCTGGCCGCAGCTGTCGCAGGCGGTAGCAGCACAGGTACTGCAGGGAGGTGGTGCTGGCGCAGGAGCGGATCACCTTCATGCTGCTCTTGGCCGCCGTGGAGCACACCATCGGGTAGAAGCGTTTGTTCTGCAGCTGGGTGGCCGCCACGCCTACGCGGGAGGCATGGCTGGGTCTGGGGGGGCCCCGGCCAAGGCGCCCGGGCTGCCACACACCCCTGTGAGCCAGGGTGCCCGCCTCCCATCGGCCTGGCCCTGCCTGGGACAATGGCCTCAGGCCTCCCTGGGCCCTGCGGCGGGCGCTCTTACCTATGCACTTCCTGTTCTTGAAGAAGGTCAGCGTCCCGTGCCAGGTGTCCAGGTGCACGCCGATGATGGAGCCCTGGCCGAAGCGCGAGGAGAAGCTGGTCTTGTCGCCTTTGTGGTGGAGCAGCCCTGGGGACACCCGGCACGGTGAGGTGGGCCGGGAGCCGCCCGGGGCCCGGCCGGCCCGCCCACACCCCAGCCCCACGTACCAGTGTAGGAGAGGCCCCAGCTGTCCTCATCCCTGCCCAGAAGGCTGCAGAAAGTGTGGTGGTATTTGTCCAGGTCCACGTCCGATGTCCCGATGCCCACCATCTGGGAACAGCGGGGCTGGCAGAGGGGCCTGGTCCCAGGCCCCTCCACACCCACCCTCTGCCGGCGCCACTTACCATGTCAGTGCCGTAGACGGGCGAGGTCATCTTGATCTCCCAGAAGTGCTGGCCTTCGCCCAGCTCCTTGGCGCCTCGGATGGCGGCGGTCCCGCAGCTGTACTCCATGTGGAAGCTCACCTTGCGTTTGTCGCAGCTCAGCAAGGTGGCTGAGGACCTGCTCGCGTCATCCCAGACCCAGTCGAAATCTGCTGAGCGAAGGGAGGGCCGTGCTGAGTGCCGGTCTGCCGGCCCGTGGACCGACCGACCGTCCGTCCGTCCGCCCGCCCGCCGGCCGCGCCCCGTCCCCTCCCCTGCTCACACTCGTCTTCCTCCCCGCAGCGGCAGTCCTTGCTGCGGTGGGCCGGGCGCAGGCTGCCGCACAGGGAGGCCTCGCGCTGGCCCTGGCAGTCACAGAAGGACTCTCCTGTCACCGGCACGGCGCTGGGGATGGATGCTGGCAGGGACGAGCACTCAGGGTCAGAATCCGAGTCACTGTGCTGGAGGGAAGGCAGGTGTGCCCGGCTGTGAGCTGCCCCTCCTCTACACAGAGCCCGAGTGCCCCTGGCCCGCCCCGACATTCCAGAGTCTCAGGTGCGCCGTGCTCCCCTCACAGCCCAACGTCTCTGCAGCCAGACGGCCCTCAGCCTTGGTGGAGCCATCAGCTCCGCCCTCCAGCCTTTTCCAGCAGCTTCTGAATCTCAGATCATCTCCAGGCCTGGCTCTGCCGACCAGGTCTGATGTGACCCTAATAAAGACAGCGGTGCACGCTCCAGCTGCCTCCTCTGGGAGAGCGTCCCCACCATCCAGTACGTGCAAACACTCTGCATCCTGGACCAGCCTGCCCAGGGCCAGGAAGACACAACCGACCTAAGCAGCCCAGAAAGATCTGGCCTCTGCCCTGTCGCTACAAAATGACCCAAAGACCTTTGACCTTACCAGACCTGCTTCCTCTGCCGACTGGCAGGGTAACGTCTCCAGCCAGGTCCACCATTCGTGTCCCCCCCAGCCCCCTCTATGCCGCCAGCCCTGACCGTGTCCAGCCATCCAGCTCCCTGGGGTGGTGCCGTGGCACTCACTTCACCTTCCTGGGTGGAGGTGCTGGGCTGCAAGGTACATTCCCTCAATTCCACCACTTCTCTGGGGTCTCTGCTGTCTGGTTCCCTGCCCTCCCTCTCGGCTGAAAGCCCCTGTGGGTGGGTGGGTGGGGGCCACAGGTAAAGTGACCGGGCGGTGGCTGGCAGCAGGTTGTAGAAGGGAGCCTGGGCTTCCTGTCTGCTGCCCAGGGTGTAGCTGTCCCCAGGGGGCATCCCCAAGGGAACATGGGCTCATGTCCTGCTCCACCATGACTGCATAGAAGGGCTACCCCAAAGCTAGAAGAGACAACACAGGGCCACGCAAGACCGTACTACCCATGGAAAAGGCAAACTGGCTTTGCTTCTGGCCGAGTTTGGGGACAGAAAAGGGTATTGTTCAGTCCAACAGTGCCCAGGTGACCACTCATTACCTGTGCACACTGTACCACAGGGTCAGATCACCACCTGTGCACACTGTACCACAGGGTCAGATCACCACCTGTGCACACTGTACCACAGGGTCAGATCACCACCTGTCCACACGGGGTGATTGCTCACCACCTGTCCACACAGGACATCACAGGCCCATTAGGTGACAGCGTGCAAGCAGCATGTGTGTGTCACCGCCCAACCCAGACACACCGCATCGCACAGCCGTGAGCCTGTGAGGCAGGGACACAGGTAAACAGGCTGCTCTGGGCCAGACAGTCCGGACAGGAAGAACATGTGGCATGACAGGAATGCAGGCCACTCTCCGGCTCCAGAGGCTCCAGGGAGGCTGGGACGCTGCCCACCAGGTCAGTGAGCCAGTGGCTCCCAGCTGTCCACTCTGGCTTGGTGGTCCACAAAGCTCTCTGAGAGACCACTTCTACCAAGACGCCTGACGAGGTGAGAGTACAGAGCAGAGCCAGACTCGGCCTGAGACGCCTCAGGAAGCCAGTGGAGAAGCAGCATCCCGAGAGAACGCACAGCCTAACCCACAGACGTCAGCACAGAACTGCTCACTCCCCAACGGTCTCAGAGAGCCGGGGGTCCGGCGGGAATCGGGTCCTCAGGGATCACAAGCTCTTATACACAGGTACTGAGTGTGAGGCGACCCACACGTTGCTATGGTACAAGCATCTCCGAGGGCAGACCACGCGTACGGCAGGACCTCTGGAAACGCAAAGGCCAGGGGGATCTGCGGCGCGTCTGAACAGCGGCAGCCTCTCCACACTGTGCTTGTCACAGGCCAGGCTGGGTGGAAGGCCTGTCCTGCGTCCCTCTGTCCTACGTGCCCGGGCTCCTCTACCAGACCGAAGAAGCCTCTGCGCGGGGCGTCCCGGGGAGGCGGCCCCATTCCCCCGCTCCCCGACCTCCGGTCCTCACACCAGCCGGGCTCACCTCCCCTGCAGACCTACCTGGCCATCAGAGTCATAGCCCCAGTTGGTGGTGCCTGTCAGCGCCACGGCGCGCGCGTCGGCCTCGCGGCGGGCTGCGCTCAGGACCAGACGCCAGGCTCGGCCGCTCCGGGGCCGTCTGGCCATGGTGACGAGGACCTGGGAAAGGACGAGTTCTGAGCCTGGGAGACGAGCCTCCCCTGGAGCTCCGCGGCTAGACCCGCGCCAAGAGGTTCCCGGCCCCGCACCGGCCGAGGGGCTCTTCGGCGGCCCCTACCTGGCTCCAGAGCCGGAGCACCTGGACCAGCCCCAGGGAGCCGGTGCAGATGCGCACCCAGACGCGCATGGCTGCGGGCGGCGCGCCGCGCGGGTCCCTCGCCTGACTGGCCGCGCCGCCGCGCGGGGGGCGGGTGGCATCCCGGCCTCCACTTCCTCGTGCCGGGCGCGGAGCCGCCCCCTCCCGCCCCGCCCGCCCGCCCGCGCCGCCGTGCGGGTCCTCCGCGCCCGCTCCGGGCCCCGCTTCCGGCCCCGGCCGCCCGCGCGCCGCCCCCCCCGGCCCCGGGCCCGCGCCGCCGCCGCCGCCGCGGAACGCACAGGGTCGCCGGAGCCCGCGGGCGGGCGGGCGGGCGGCGGCGGCCCCGGGGCGCGGCCGGCAGGGCCGCAGGGGCTCCCCACGCCCCGGGTCGCCGACCTCGGCTCCGGGCGACGCTGCCGGCAGCGATGGATCCCGCGGCGCCCGCCCGGCTTCCCGCGCACCGCCCCAGGAAAACAAAGGGCGGGGGCCCGACCGCGCGCAAGGTCAACGCGCCGGGGCCGGGGCCGGGCCGGGCGGGCGCCGCTCACCTGCCGCCGCCGCCGCCGCCGCGCTCCGCCGGCCGTGACCCACTTTCCGCTCCGGCCGGGACGTAAACAATCCCCGCCCCCCGCGCCGCATTGGCTGGGAGGCGGGAGCGCCCGGCCGGCGGGGCGGGTCTCTGAAGTAGAGGCTATTGTCGAGAGGTTGCAGGACCCGCCAATCCTGAATGGACCTCTCCCATTGGTCGTCGCTCGAGCGGTCCGGGGCGAGCTTCGCACGCCTATTGGGCGCGGATACGGAAGTCGGCCGACTCCGTTCGTCCTACGCGCCGGAACCTGAGGGCTACAGGAACTCCTCGGGAGACCTAATTGGCTGAGGGGAGAGGGCCTGCACCTATCACAAGGGGACGGGGGCGGGCTTGTTCCGCCCATTGGCCCAACGGCTCTTCATTCGGGCTCGGAGCGCCGAGCGCCGCGGGCGGCATGGCGGCGTCCGCTGGTGAGCTCGCGGGGCCGGGGGTGCTTTGGCGGGCCTGCAGTCGGTGCTGACCCGGGAGAGGTGCGGGTCGCGGAGCGGGGCCGGGCGGCGGCGCCCGCGTCTTGGGCCGGCCCGGTGTCGCGTTGGCTCGGGGCGCGTCCGGCCGTGGCCTCGGCGCTCTCCCCGCGCTCGCGCGCCGCCCCGGGCCCGGCCGGGCCTCGCGTCCGGCCCGGACCCCTGCAGCCTCGCCCGCCCGCGTCCCTCCCGCAGAGCTGGGGAACCTGGCAGGCGTCCGGCACATCATCCTGGTCCTCTCCGGAAAAGGGGGCGTCGGGAAAAGCACCATCGCCACCGAGCTGGCCCTGGCGCTACGCCACAGGGGCAAGAAGGTGAGGCCTGTGCCCGGGCGGGGCTCAGCCCGGGGCGAGCGAAGCGATGGCCGCCGGGTCCCCCCCCACCCCAGGCTTCTCCCCACGCGAGGGCCGCTGAGCCTCACCCGCTTGGCAGGTGGGGATCCTCGACGTGGATCTGTGTGGCCCCAGCATCCCGCGCATGCTGCACGCCCAGGGGCGGGCCGTGCACCAGTGCAGTGGTGGCTGGGTGCCCGTGTTTGTGGATCAGGAGCAGAGCATCTCCCTCATGTCTGTGGGCTTCTTGCTGGAGAAGCCTGATGAGGCTGTAGTCTGGCGAGGCCCCAAGAAGAACGGTAATGACCTTGTTTGGGGGCCAGAGCTAGTGGCGTGCCTGGGGGGCGGTAGGGGGGCCAGAGCTAGTGGGGTGCCTGGGGGGGGTTGGGGGGCCAGAGCTAGTGGCGTGCCTGGGGGGGGGGTTGGGGGGCCAGAGCTAGTGGCTGCCTGGGGAGGGGGCTCCCGCAGGTGGGCGCCAGCAAGCACAGGAGTCAGTTGCTCCTGGGTGTGCTGTTGAGGAGCTCCGGAGTTCCTTGCAGGGCATCTTCCTGGGACTTGGGCAACAGGCCCTGCTACAAATGCCAAGGCTCCCTTCTGGCCTGTGTGTTAGGAGGAGCTGCCAGTCCCCACAGGTTGGGGATGCTGAGTTTGCAAGCACTGGGGAGCAGGGGGTGCTGGGGGGAAGGATGGATGCTCCTGCATGAGACGAAGCTCCCATTTGACCAGCCCAGCCCCTCGCTCATGAGCAATGGGCATCTTGGGCCTTTGCAGCCCTGATAAAGCAGTTTGTGTCTGATGTGGCCTGGGGGGAGCTGGACTACCTGGTTGTGGACACCCCGCCGGGGACCTCTGATGAGCACATGGCTGCAGTAGAAGCCCTGCGCCCCTGCAGGCCGCTGGGGGCCCTGCTGGTCACCACGCCTCAGGTAGGCCCCTTACACGCGTGGCCTGCTTGTTGGGCTGTCCCCACCGTCCTCCCCGCCTGTTACTCCTTTCTTGGCTAAGTGCGCAGCTGCCCAGCCCGTCTGGACTCTCCCTCTCTAGGCCGTGTCTGTGGGGGACGTGAGGCGGGAGCTGACCTTCTGCAGGAAGACGGGGCTGCAGGTGCTAGGGGTCGTGGAGAACATGAGCGGCTTTGCCTGTCCGCACTGTGCTGTAGGTCCTGGGTGGGCGTGACGTGGGGTGGGCTGGTAGGGGCACCAGGCTGGAGGTTATGGAGGGGCAGGGCTCTGAGGAGCCGGGTGACCCCGCAGGGCAGGGCAGTAACTGCACAGCGCCAGAGGATGCTGGCGCCACGTGGAGGGCAAGTCTGCAAGCTTGCCTTTCACGGTTCGTCTCCTAGGAGTGCACCAACGTCTTCTCCAGGGGCGGCGGGGAGCAGCTGGCCCTGCTCACCGGAGTCCCTTTCTTAGGTAAACATGGGGCCAGGCTGGCCAAGGTCTCAGCTCCCTACTCCTGGTCCCTGGACTAGACGGGTGTGAGTTCCAGGAAGGGAGGGGCCCGCGGGTGCCTGGCCGCTCACTGTGTCCCTGATGGCGGATACCGAGGGTCCCGGGTGACCGTGAGAGGCAGGACTCAGCCTGGACGCAGCAGCCCGGGCTCTTGGCAGCACGGGTGCCCAGATGCCGCCCCTCTATCTCGCAGGCTCTGTGCCCCTGGACCCTGAACTCACCAGGAGTCTGGAGGAGGGCCGGGACTTCATCCAGGAATTCCCCAAGAGTCCTGCGTTTTCTGCACTTATCTCCATAACCCAGAAAATTCTGGACAGGACACCCACTCTGCTCTCCTGACACGACCCCACGGCCATCCCCCCCCCCCCCCCCCCCCCCGGCACATCTGAGTGCTGGGCTTGCAGCTTCCAAAAACCTACGGGACAGAGTCCTCGGTGTGGTTCCTGGGACCTGCAGAGGCTAGTCCGAGGCCTCCCCGGCCAGCCCAGCCCTCGCGTCATGTTTTCGTAGCATCTTGGCAGAGCTTGCTGGCGGGAGCTCCGTTCTGATGGCCTGTGGCTAGGACAGCTTGAGTCCGGGTACCTTAGGATGATACCAGGCTCTCCACCAGCTCCTGTGAGCCTTGGCCGAGACAAGACAGGTTGCTCCTGAAAGCCAGTGTCCCCGCTGTCTGCAAGTTACAAGACCCTGGGGCAAATGTGGAGGGCTCTGCTGATGGAGCAGAGTGTAGTAAGCAGTCCAGAGTGTTGTAACCACCCAGGACCTGCCATTAAAGCTATCACGCCGCGGCAGCGGCAGTGGCAGTGGCATCCCCAGACAGTGCCCTGCGTACCGTGGCTTTTGCTTTCTGCTGCCCTGGGGCTACAGCAGACTCTGGTGTTCAGGCCCCTGAGGCTCAGGCAGATGCCGTGGTCTCAGCGCGTTGGTGCGGTTCTGTGCGTCAGACACCTCAGTGTCTGCCCCTCATGCCACACAGGAGGCCTGAAGCACAGCCAGCCCACAGGGCACCTCGGAGCGCGGCAGCAGGTCCCAGGCCTCCCCCAGACCTGCCTGCGTCGGGCTGGGAAGCCGGCTCCGTGGTAGGGTGCTTGCCTTGCATGCGTGAGGCCTTGCGTTCAATTCCTCAGCACCACATAAGCAGAAAAAAGCCGGAAGTGGCGCTGTGGCTCAAGTGGTAGAGCGCTAGCCTTGAGCTGAAGAGCTGAGGGACAGCGCCCAGGCCCAGAGTTCAGGCCCCACGAGCGGACCCAAAAAAAAAAAACCTGCCTGCAGCCCCATGCCACCCTCTCCCGTCCCTTGAGGGACAGCTGGCGGGCCTCTGGACAGGCCTTGTGGCCTGTGGGTCTTCCAGTGCGTGCTGCCGGCCGGCGGGCCGCATGGGCCACATGGGCCCCGGTGGTGCTCTGTGGAAGCCGGCCTATCCCCCACCATCATGGCAGTCCCCTCGAGCCCCGGCCAGACCTGTGAGGACACTGCCCGTTTCCAGCACTGGCTCTGAAGAGGGCGCGAAGCTGGGGTTTCGGGTGAGTGCCACGGCTCCAGCGGTGCGGGCGGGGAAGGGGGTGTGGCAGCATGAGGACCTCACGGTGTTGGGGCGCAAGGTGTGCTAGGGCGGGGGAGCACTCCCGGTACCATCGAGGCTCAGGCTCCACGCTGAGGCAGAGCCAAGACGAGAAGGGGGATGGACGGGGGACCAGGTGACCCCCCTCAGTGTGGCTGGCTGTCACATGCCGTGGTTCTTGTACGCTTTAATGTTTCCCCGCGGAGCCCCCACCCTCTGGCCAAGCTCTGGGCAGCTGCCCACGCCCTGCCCTGTGCCCACACCGTGTCCCCTGCCCACTGCTGAGCCCAGCTGCCATGCTGCCGGGACCGTCTGTCCCGTGAGTGAGGAGCTCGTGCTTCTGGGGATGGGTCAGCAGTGTGCGAAGTGCTCCCGGGGGACGTCCCGCAGGTCCAGGCCCGCCACGCCCGCGGGGCCGGCGCAGGTGATGTTGTTGTGGGTGTACGCGGGCTGGCAGTCGTCCCCCTCGCACCTGGCCTGCACGGAGCGGGGCACCACGCCCGGCTTGCTCAGGGCGAGGTCCCGCAGCGCCCTGAGGGGGCAGCCGCACTCCCAGGGGTTGCCCTCCAGCCAGAGGCGCTCCAGGCCGCGCGGCTGCGGCACGAACGTGTGCAGGGAGTTGTTCCTCAGGCTGAGGTAGCTCAGGCGCCCCAGCGGGGAGAGGGCGCCCTCGGCCAGCGCCTCCAGGCGGTTGTGCGAGAGATCCAGCCAGAAGGCCCGCTGCAGGGGGCTCAGGAGGCCCGGGGCCAGCGAGGCCAGCCGGTTGTGGGAGAGCAGCAGGTACTCCAGCTGGCCGAGGCCCTGGAAGAGGCGAGGGGGCAGGTGCGTGAGCTGGTTGGACGTGAGGTCCAGCTCCAGGAGCTCTGGCAGCGCGGCCAGGCTCTGCTCGTGGATGCTGGAGATGCCATTGTCCCTGAGGAAGAGCCGGCGCAGCCCGCGCAGGCCTGAGAAGGTGTGCTGGCGGACGCGGCCCAGGCAGCTGCTCTCCAGGTGCAGGCTGTGCAGCCGGCCCAGGCCCCGGAACACCTGCTCTGGGAGGCCACGCAGACAGTTGCCCGAGAGGTTCATGACGGCCACGTTGACCAGGCCCAGGAACGCGCCCACCTTCACCTCCTGGATCTGGTTGTCGTTGAGCGCCAGCACCTCCAGCTGCCCCAGGCCCTCAAACGTCTTCTCCGCCAGGTGGCGGATGCGGTTGTGGCCGAGCCGCAGCTCCTCCAGGAAGTGCAGGTCCTGGAAGGTGCGGGGCTGGAGGCCGGCGATGGCGTTGTGCGCCAGGCGCAGGACGTGCAGGCCCAGCAGGCCCGGGAAGGCGTCCTCCAGCGGGCCGGCCAGCCGGTTGTGGGAGAGGTCCAGCCAGCGCAGGGCCTTCAGGCCCAGGAAGGCCCCGGGGGCCACGGCGGCGATGAGGTTGCGGTCCAGGTAGAGCTTCTGGAGCCGCGGGAGCTGCACGAAGACGTTGGCCTTGACACTGCGCAGCGCGTTCCTGCTCAGGTCCAGCTCGCGCAGCTCGGCCAGGCCGCAGAAGAGCGCCGGCTGCAGGTAGGCCAGCCTGTTACCCGCCAGCACCAGCTCGTGCAGGTTGCCCAGGCCCTGGAACACGGCGTCGGGCAGCACCACCAGGCTGTTCCAGCCCAGGTGCAGGTCCCAGAGCTGGGCCAGGCCCCGGAAGAGGCCCTCGTCCAGCCGGGCCAGGAGGTTGTTGCCGAGGCTGAGGGAGGCCAGGCTGGGCGTGTGTGCGAACACCCCGGCGGCCAGGGTCCGCAGCCGGTTCCTCTCCAGGTGCAGGTGGTACAGGCTGCGCAGGCCCAGCAGCGCCTGCGGCTCCAGGCGGCTCAGCTGGCTGCCCTGCAGGTTGAGGAAGTCCAGGCCGGACAGGTTCCGGAAGGCCGCGGGGGGGATGGAGGACAGGTTGTTGCCGTCCAGCCACAGGGCCTTGGCGCTCTCCGGGATGCCGTCGGGCAGCCGGGTGAGGTTCCTGGCGCTGCAGAAGACGCTGAGCTCGCCCGTGTAGTCGTCCAGGCCGCAGGCGCAGGCGGCCGGGCACCGCGGGTCCTCCGGGGCGCCCGGCTCTGCCCCCTCCAGGCCACAGGGGCCCAGCGCCGCCCAGGAGAGCAGCAGGGCCAGGAGGGCCTCCAGTCCTGTGGGGAGAGGCTCGGTGAGGGGCGCCGTGGCCTTCGGGGTGCTCGCAGGAAGGCCTGGCGCCCTAATTAGGTTGCAGGCGGTGGCCGAGGCCGGCCGGGCCCGGGGCGCAGAGGCTGGCTGCCCCTTCCCGCCCCACGGAGCCACCCTGCGGCAGACGCGGGGGGCCAGGCACCGGGGGGCCCGGGCCCTGCCTGTGAGGCTCGGGGGCCGAGTGTCGTCTCCAGTATGCACGCCAGCCATGCCGGGCTGCCACAGCAGCCTGGGAAATCGGGGGACCAAGCCGGCAGCCAAGAGCTAGTCATTTCCAGAACATTCTAGCATTAACCCAGCGTTGCTTATTATGGCAGCCAGTGAGCCAGATACCCCGCCCCTTAAGGCTGTAGGTTACTGCAGAGCGGGACACAGGCAGCGACCCAGCGACCCAGCCAGCAGCGCCCTCCACCTGTGCTGGGTGCGGGGCAGCCAGGGCCTCAGCCAGACTCCAGCCGCCATTCTTCACTGGCCACTCAGCTAGCAGGGGTCTCAAGCCTGGCACGGTGGGCTTGTCCCCAGTGCCCAGTGCAGCCCGCGGTGCCCCCCTTGCAGTGTGGTCCTGAGGAACATCTAAGTCCTGCCCTGTGCCAGCCCAGTGCCCGCCACCCACGGCCACCCAGCGCCCTCACCTCTCCGCAGCGCCATCTCCCGTGCAGCGCGGACCGCAGCCAGCCGTGGGTGCTGGCGTCTGCAGGCCGGTGTCTCCTGCCCTCTGAGTTCCCCTCCGCTGGGACAGCCTGCTGGCCAGCCCTCCCCGACCCGGCTCCTTAACCCCTTCCTGCTGGCTGGCTGCAAGTCCCTTAGGTGATGATTGTGCAGGGGAGGTGGGAGGGGCCCAGGCTGGGCGGGGCGCAGCTCCGGGGCGCTCAGAGGTCCCCTGGAGTGTCTGGTGAGGGGGTCCTAGTGGCCACAGGCAGCCTGGGGTTGGGGAGATCTCCCCACTGAACCCCACATGTCAGAAAGCAGTGTCGGGCTAACTGGCCTGCATTGCCAATGCCGCCCACCTGTCTGCCCGCTGCCACTCTGATTCCCACTGCCCCTCCCATCTGCCAGTGACCCTGTACCCCCAAAGCCCTGCCCATCTGCCTGGCAGGCTGCCCAAGCTGGGGTTCCCAGCAGCCTGCCTGGGCCCCGGGGCGGCTGCCCCCCCCCCCCCAGCCTCTTCTAGGAACACCTGGCAGCGCCTCTGCACCTCATATTTGCCTTTCCTGGGCCAGTCCCAGGAGAGGCGGGAAGGCCGCGGGTCGTGCCCCCCTGCTGCCGTCTGAGGCCACGGCGGCGCAGGCCTGGCGCTGGCTGGAGGGCCGGAAAAGGGGGCCCTGGCGCCCCTCGGCCTTCGCCGAACCACACTTCTGCCTCCTGCAGGGCTGAGTGGGTGCAGTGTGGGCCCCCCCCATCGCCCTGGAGCCTTCTCTGGCCCTGCCCTTTGGTCCTGGCCGGGTCTGTGGGGACGTGCGCGGGCGGGCATCGGAGGGACACGGGGAAGAATCGTGTCTGAAGACGGGCAGTCTCTGGGGTCCGGTGGACTCGAGCCCAATGCAGGGGAGGCAGAGGAGGAGGTAGGTCGGGGGATATTTTCCAGGTCACTCCTCAGCCTCTTCTGAGAAATTATAGATCTGGAGGGAGAAAGTCCACGCCCGGAGCCCACAGAGCAGTTTACACAGCGGAAAGTGCCGCCTCAGCAGGCCGCGGGCCAGCAGCCCGGCCTCTTCTTGGAACGGGGGGGGGGGGGGGGGGGAGGGAACCCATGCCGCTCACCTGCAGGAGGGTAGGGCTGGGCAGCTGTGTTAGACTGGCATCAGGCCCGAAGCTTGCCCAGCGCCCTGCTGCCCCTCGGTTCCCTGGCAGTGCCTTCCTGCTGAGCTAGGTTGGCCTGGGCTGGGCCGGCCGCATTCTGGGCACCCACAACAGAGGGTGCACCAGCCCAGATCGGCCTCATCCTCGCCCCACCTGTGGCTGGTCGCGTGGCTCTTCCCACAGGCCTTTTCCATCAGTGCCACCGTGGGCCGGGACCGCGGCGTGGCCTGTGTGCACGTGTGCGTCTGCGGGGCAGGCCACATTCGGGGGGTGTGCACCCACGCTCCTGTGTTACGGCTGTTTTGCCTGTTGGGGCCTCCTCGTTTCTTACCCCATCTCTGGGGACGCAGCCCATCACAGGCTGGTTGAGTATGGATCTGATTCCTATTTTTATTTATTTTTTTTTTGTCAGTCATGGGGCCTGAACTCTGGGTCTGGGCGCCATCCCTCAGCTCTTCAGTTCAAGCTAGCGCTCTACCACTTGAGCCACAGCGCCACTTCAGGCTTTTTCTGCTTATGTGGCACTGAGGAATCGAACCCAGGGCCCCATGCATGCGAGGCAAGCGCTCTACCACTGAGCCACCTTCCCAGCCTCTGATTCCTACTTTTAAAGGGCTGGGTACTGTGACTCGTACCTGTAGTCCCTAGTGAAAAGCAGGAGGTATGAGACCAGTCTGGACAACAGTAAGAATGCACCTCAGAGAACACGGTGGCTGTAACGGGAGCCATGAGAGAGGCACGGCTAGGGGTCCCGGCGCCCCAGGCAGAAAGCATGAGGCTGACGGAGGGGTGCAGACATGTGTGCCAGTACCCCAGTCTTGAACTCGGGGCTTTGCGTGCACTCGGCTTTTTTCTCATAGCTGGTCAGGGCCAGCTGCTTGGTTCATTGGGTGGTCACAGGCTGGCTTTGGACCACGGTCCTCATGCTAGCTACGTGGCTGGCGTGGACAAGCATGAGCCTGCAGCACCCCGTTTGCTGGCTCTTTTAAGACTTTTGCTAAACCTCTACCAAGGCAGCTGTGCTGCTTCCCTGCTGGCCTGTGTCTCTGTCCGGGCTGGGGTGGGTTTGTGTGAGCGTGGCGGGTGAGGGGCCACACAGCCCTCCTGCGGTGCGCAAGCCGGGGTCCCAGCAGGTGCTGGGCCTGGGCGCCCTGCGTCCGGAGCAAAGCTTCCCCTCGGGGTGGCCTTGTCCTGGAGGGGCCACCGCGGCGGTGACTGTTCCAGCCACAGCCCGTGCGCCTCTGCCTGTTGGCGCACCTGCCGGTGTGCACACGGTCCTGGCGGGAACGCGAGGCCCCTTTGTGCCTAGGGCCGATTCTCCCAAGTGGAACTGCTGTTGGCCACTGTTCCTGCTGGGTCGTAAACCTCTTCTACACTGAGACGGTGCCCAGCCGAGTTCAAGCCCCACAACCGACCAAAAAAGCCCTCTTCTAATGTGAACATGGCCCTGCTCCTCCCCGCACGCACACACGGCGGGGTTTCTACTTTGTAGCGTGGTGCTTATCTATTCTGAGGGGCGGACATCTGTCATTGCTGAAGCAGTGTGTATAAGTCTTTGCCAACTTCGTCCATATTCTTTTTGTTGGTGGTGGTCGTGGGGCCTGAACTCTGGGCCTGGGCGCTGTCCCTAAGCTCTTCAGCTCAAGGCTAGCACTCTACCACTTGAGCAACAGCGCCACTTCCGGCTTTTTCTGCTTATGTGGTGCTGAGGAATTGAACCCAGGGCCTCATGCATGCAAGGCAAGCACTCTACCACTGAGCCACCTTCCCAGCCCTGTCCATATTCTTATAAGTGACTTAGGAAGCTGTAACGCACTGGAGACTGTGTTACAGATGACTTTCCCAAGTCCGTGGCTTGCTTGTTTGGGCTTTTGTCTGGCAGTGCTTCTGTTTGAGTTCAGTGCCTTCTTCGGGGGGAGGCTGGTGCTCTCCCACTCGAGCCAGCCCCCAGCCCTAAATAGTGCCTTTGAAAGTGACTGTCTCTCAGGAGTGAAGCCAGTGCACGGCTGTCTCCTGTGAGGCCAGTGATCCGGGTGTCACGTGTGAGCCCTGCTGAGCCCAGGTGGTGGGGGAGCTCACCAACCCCGGGGAGACGTGTGTGGAGGGCGGCAGATGATGCAGAGTCTGGAAGCAGAGGTTATGGGAATAAATACTTTAAATTTTTTCTCTGATAAATACGCATTAGAGTGCGTGTGATCGCACACGCTCCAGCTCTGAAGTTAATTTCAATTTAAAATGAATACTGGGTTTCCGGGGGGATCCGCGGGACAGTGGGTGCCCAGCCCCCGCCCCGCCGGGCGGCCCTCAGTCCCGGGGCACCTTGAACTGGTCCTTCTCCCTGCGGAGGGCCTTCATGGTGGTCACGGGGTCTGTCTCCCCCACGTGCTGCTGCACCGTCTTCTCCCTGCCGGCATGGGAGAGGGACGGCTCGGCTCTATGCACAGCCTCGCACCCTGCGGGCGCCCAGGGAAGGAGGGAGCCCGGCCAGGCGGCCAAGTCGGACACTGCCCATGGGGAGGAGCGACCCGAGCGTGGGGTGCGGCCCTTCCCCCGGCCCGGGCCCCCCCCCCACCTGACTCTCATGAAGGGATTGTAGGTGAACTCCTCCGCGAGGGTGGACGGCACCGTGGGCTCCCCGATTGCATACTTCTCCTGCAGGGGAGGACAGCGTCACTCGGGGCCTAGGCCCCGCCGCGCCCCGCCCGCCCGTCCTGGCACCATCCTAACTGGGGGGCTGTGTGGAGGGCGGGGACGGCCGGGGACCCAGGGTTGAGAACGCACAGCCACGCAAAAGCCTCTGGTCTCACAGAAGCTGAGGACCGGCGGGGTGGAGGGAGCCGCCCAGATGCTGGCTCGGAGCAAGGAAAGCGGTCTAACGGGACGACAGGAGGGGTGCGACGTGAGTGGGTGTGTGAAGCTGGGAGGCGGCTGTGCGTGTGCGTGTGTGTGCGTGTGCAATGCCGCACCGGCCCCGCTGACGCACCGCACCCTGTCGGGGGCAGGGCCAGAGCCTGCAGCCGGGTTACAAACATGGAGTCTGAACCCCGAGTCAGGCGCCGTGCCTGGCCCCGTGGGACCGCGTGCCCACTCGCCTTGGCCCAAGCCAGCTTCTCCTGGACAGCCGCGTTGCTGGGCTCCACGTGGCGCGCGAACTTGAGGTTGTTGATGGTGTACTCGTGGCCACAGTAGACTTTCTAGGGAAAGCGGACAGAGCGCTCTCCTCCCCGCCCGGCCCCCAGCGGACGCGTGGCTCGTGGACGCCAGCGGCCACCCTGGGCTGGCCACCCGCACACGCCAAACGCCAAGGCAGGGCTTCCGGGGCTGCCGCCCACCGCGCACCCAGCTCAGTGAGGCCGCACAGGCGCGGGCTCCATTCCCCAGCAGCGGCCCAGGGCGGGGGGGGGGGGGGGGGGAGGGGGGGGGCGGCTGAGGGGCGCGGGGCAGGGCGGAGGGGGGCCGGGCAGGAGGCGGGGCCGGGCAGGAGGCGGGGCCTACCGTGTCTGGAGGCAGCCGGCCCAGGACTTCCAGCAGCGCCTTACACATCTCGTCGGCGGTCCCTTCGTAGAACTTCCCGCAGCCAGCCACAAACAGGGTGTCACCTGGAGCACGGGTGGCCGTGAGGCGCGGCGCCAGCCCGCAAGGCCTTGGAGGAGCCCGACTGGCCTCCTGCCCCCGGGGGTGCAGCTGCAGCGCCCCGGCCTGTTACCCGGATGCCCGTGGCCTCCCCACCCCGCCCTCCCAGCCCCCACGTTATGCCCCCAGACTCAAGTGGCAGCAAAGCCACCGAAGCGGCTCAGGCGCACCCACCCCACGGTCCCTGGGCCCCACGCATCCTCCACTGCCGGAGCACATCTCCAGGACTTCGCTGCCTGGCCCAGCCTTGAACCTCAGTCCTCCGATCTCACCAGAGACCCTCGCCTCTCAGTCACCAACAAAAAGCCAGACGTGGAGACATGGCTCACATGGTAGATACCAGCCATGAGTGAAAAAGCCAGGGGAGAACCTGCAAGGCCCTAAGTTCGAGCCCCAGTACTTGCTCTAAAACAATAGTAATGGCATCGTGGGTGCCTGCTCCCGTGCCCCACCTGCGGGCCTGGCCACCGCCTCTGCCCGGCCTCCCACAGGCACCCCGTCTCGGAGTCCACAGGCATTACCCCCTCTGCAGCTGCCAGACACCCGGCCCTCCCTCCCCCCACCCCCACCCCCCGCCGCAGCCTCCCTCAGCAAGCGCCCCCTGCCTCTCAGCACCCGAGCAGCACGGCTCATCACCGGGGGCTTCACGCAGCCCCGACACCCCTCATGGAGCCAGCCCTGAGCCGGGAGCCGCCGCAGCCGCGCCTCATCACCCAGGGCCACACGGGTGACCAGCGCCAGCCACGTGGGACACCCTGGGGCGCCAGGGCGGGCCAGAGGCCTGGCCCAGGCCAGAGTTGAAGAAGTGGGAACTCTGTGGTGGAGATGTTCAGAATAAATGCAGGAGCACGCACTGGCGCTCACACCTGTGGGCCTAGCTCCTTAGCAGGCTGAGATCCCAGAATCACAGTTTAAAGCCCATCAGGAAAACAAAAGTCTGGGGTACGCTGATCTCCAGTTGTCTACCAAAGAAAGCACAAATGGAAGTCTGGCTCAAGTGGTAGAGCGCCAGCTTGAGGAGAAACACTAAGCAAGGACCCCGGGACGGGCAAGCGGGGCGCTCACTCACCAGTGAACACCGCAGGGGGCCCCGCCACCCCCGGCTTGCTCACGAAGTAACAGATGTGCCCCGAGGTGTGACACGGCGTGGCCAGGCATTTGACGTGGAGAGACCCCACCTGGGACAAACGCGGGTGTGAGTGCCGGCTCCACCCCAGCCCCACCCCACCCCCACCCGTGGGCACCCGGGCCCCGCCCCCGCCCCTGGAGACAGGGCCGCCCCAGGCCACTCTGCTTGCTTTTGGCCAAAGCTCAGGAGCTCATGTTTTCTCCTTCAAAATTGGGCCAAATGAATGGCCAGCACCCAGCAGCTCTTACCAGAGTCCACCCCCCCGTTCTCGCACCTTCCCCCTCGGCAGGCAGCCAGCCCGCCCCACCCCTGGGCTGGGTGCTGCAAAGGCAGCCCCCACTGCACCCCAAGACACCGGCCCCGTCCCCGGCGCCCACCCCTCGGAGCCGTCATGTTAGTCGGCTTTCTTGGGCCTCTCCCCAGAGGACTGTCGGGGTCACCCTGAGAACCCCTCCCTCGAGTGGAAGCTGGGGGCTGTGGTTCTCCGGGCCCCGTTCCAGGCAGGGCCGGCGGGGCGCCCTGCGGCCCCTCACCTGCAGCGTGGTCAGGTGTGTGACCTTGTGCGTCAGAGCTCCGATCCGGTCGTCGCCGCCGTACACCTTCAGCCCAGGCTCCATCTTGACCAGCTTCTCGTTCCCGCCAGCATGGTCCCTGCAAGTCAGATGGGCAAAGGGGCCGACCCCTGCATTCATCCTCCAGTACTAGCGGGGTTTCTGGTGTGTCCTTCAGCCCCATGCCTGGTGCCACAGCGAGGTCCCCGCGCCCGCCATGCCCACCGCACCCGCTGAGCCCGCCACAGCCACCATGCCCGCCGCGCCCGCTGAGCCCTCCACGCCTGCCGCTGCTCTCAGTCTCCACTCAGCCCAGGCAGGCTTTTTTTTTTTCAGTCCTGGGGCTTGAACTCAGGGCCTGGGCACTGTCCCTGAGCTTCTTTTGCTCGAAGCCAGCACTCTACCACTTGAGCCATAGTGCCACTTTTGGCTTTTTCTGTGTATGTGGTACTGAGAAATTGAACCCAGGCCTTCATGCATGCTAGGCAAGCACTCGACCACTGAGCCGCCTTCCCAGCCCCCAGGCTGGCTTTGAACTGTGACAGGGCCGGGTAAGTTCCAGGTGGGTGGGGGCCCTCCCTCACTCCTCCAGTGGCCACTGTTCTGCTCCAGGCTGCGGCACCCGTCCTGGAAGCCCCATCAGGGCTCCAGGTTTCCCTAGGGACCCTGTGATCTGAGCCCCAGGGAAGGGACCAGGAGAGGCCTGGAGTGCAGCCAAGGCCTAAGGCCTCTCCCCAGCAAGAGATGACACAAGACAAAGAGGAATCATACAAAATGCTGACACTGATAAAGAACCCTGGAGCCTGCCCTGGTTTGTGACATAAACATGACAGGGTGCTGAACCCGTGTGCGTGCACGCAGCCGTGTCGGAAGGAGCCTCAGCGGCCCCTGCGGGTGTGACAGTGCCCGCCAGTGCCCAGCGCTGAGCAGGCATCGGGGAGGGCCGGGACCTGCGGCCACAACAGGCAGCCTCTAAGCCCGACCCAGACCAAGGCAGGGGACACCAGCCTCCCGCCCCGGTGCGGCTGTGGCTTGGAGTCTGGGCCTGACCCCTGCACAGCTGACCAGCACCCAAGTGGCTTTGCTAATGACAGCTGCGGCTCCAGGAGTTCCTGAGCAGAGATGCCTAGGGAGAATGGGGGGGGGGGAGGCAGCCTGGGGGCCTTGTGTGGTCTAAAACTAAGAGGCAAACAGGTATTTCTACTGTACAAGAACTTCAGGCGCATCAAAAATCCAAAAAGAATCCTTTTGGGGCTGGGAGGTGACTCAGTGGTAGAGTGCTTGCCTAGCAGTAATGAAGCCCTGGGTTCCATTCCTCAGTACCACACACACAGAAACAGCCAGAAGTGGTGCTGTGGCTCAAGTGAACGCTAGCCTTGAGCACGGGAAGCTCAGGGACAGCGCCCAGGCCCTGAGTTCAAGCCCCAGGATTGGCAAAAACAAAAAAGTCCCTGAGCACTGTCCCTGGGCTTTTTGCTCAGGGCTAGAGGTCTGCCACTTAACCACAGTTCTGCTTCTGGCCTTTCAGTAGTTAACTGGAGAACAAAAATTAAAAATATCTCTTGAAACATAGCTACTTTGAAAAAAACTCATGGCGGCCATTGTTCTGTTCATCAGCCCACGATCTAGACAAAAGTCTCCGGGTCCTCTTGTGGCCAGAAAGGCGGCCCTGCACTCTGCCACCAGTCCCACCACGCGGGCAGTGCCAGGCACGGTGCCCCAGTGGCCCCAGGGCAGGAGGACAGATTCCTGTGGGGGAGGGGAGGGCTGCCCGTGTCCAGGGCACCCGGCCCCTCCAGGGCCGGCCCGGCCCGCACTTACCAGTGGTGGTGGGTGGTGAGCACTGTGGTCAGCTTCACCCCGTGCTTCTTCACCGTTTCTACAACCTGCAACCACACGGTGCGACAGGTGCGGTCATACCCCTCTCCCCTGCCAGAGACCAGTGCCCAGCCCGGTCCTGCCCCGCGGGGGCAGCCCTCAGCTCCCCTCAGACCTCTCCAAGCCATTCTGACTCCAAGGTTTGTCTGTCTGTCTGTCTCTCCCTCCCCCTTTCTCTCCCCACTCCTCTCTCTCTCTCTTACACACACACAGGCAGTGCCAGGCTCCATGGCCTCAACACTGCAAGGCTTAGCGTGCCGCACGTGAGCTGCTGCCACGGGGGCCTGCTGGCCCCGCCCTCCCTACACTTCTCGGGGTGCTAGATGCTGAGTTCTTCCCAAGTCAAAAGGACTGATCCCCCCGGGCTTCTGCCAAGCTGTGGGGTCATGGCACTGGGTCCCAGGGATGAGGGTGGGCAGGGTGTCGGGCTCAGGCACCGTGCAGACAGCCACGTACCTTCTGGGGCTGCACGGGGTCCACAATGGCAGCCTCCCGCGTGGCCTCGTCGATGAGCAGGTACATGTAGTTGTCGGTCAGGGCGGGCAGCAGCTCCACCTTCATGGCGCCCTGCTCCACAGTCAGACCCTTCCTCAAATCCGGGTGATAGCAGAAGACTCCCAGCAGGGCCGGGCCTGAAGGTGCGGGGTGCAGCCTCAGGTCGCAGACCTCAGACCAGCTCCCCATGTGCACACGAGGCTCGGCGCTCCGGGTTTCCTAATTTCCTCTGACAGAAGAACCACATCCATGAGAAAAGTGCAGCAAACGACTCATGCCGGCACGGTCTCAGAGGTGGGGTTCTCGTCTCCCTGAGCTGGGGGCAGAGCCGGGGGCTTTGCGCAAGTCGGTGTGTGCTTCAGCGGAGCCATGCTCCCAGCTCAGAATGAGGATGCTTTCCTCTCAAGGCTCTGAAGGACAGACCTGCCGGCCCGGGGTGGGTGCAGGCCTGCCTGCCCCGCGGCGCGGCGGGTAGCGGGCAGCCTCTGTGCCCGGCCTGTTTCACAACGCCTCTGACGAAACGGCATTTGCTACTGAATGACAGACATCCGAGAGTGGATAACGCACCTCGCAGCCCCGACAGGCTGCGCAGGCCTCAAGTATGACGGATGCAGAAAGGCCAGCGGTGAGCCCCAGGCCTCCCCAGAGCCCAGCCGGCGGTGAGCACCAGTGCACAGACACCAAGGTACTCAGAGCCACGAGACGATTCCATCTAAAATGCTTGAGGCCCCAACAGCACGGTTCAGTGTTCCTGTCCAAGGGGTGGACGACCCCGCAGGGGACAGGAGAAATGCCTCGGGCCCACCTTCATCCGCCACAGCCAGCAAAGCCTGCACTGCGCGGGCGCAGACCGCCGCAGCGGCTCCAACCCAGGGCCTGGAAGCCGGCTGCACAAACCTTACCACCTGAGTTCCCAGGTCTCTTTTTCGACACATCTCCTGTCCTGGGTTTTCCAGATCCTTCTAATGCTCAACAAAACCTCTTGGTCGAATGCAGTTTCTGCCATACTCTGCATCCCCTCCGGCCCCCCTCACCCGCGGGGGATGAGGACCTGGGGGGGGGGGCCCTTCATGAAGTGTCCTTGGACGCCAGGCACCCTTGGGAGGACCGAGGCTGGAGACCGGACAACGTAAATAACGTCCACGAGACCCCACCGCAACCGGCCGCCAGGCTCACAGGTGCACAGCGAGGCATAAACGGGGCACATCCGGGGCCCGGCACCGGCTCCAGCCCGCAGAGCCCCCGCCTGGCGCCCCTGAAGCCCAAGTTCGAGTCCCAGCACCGACTTAACGTGTATTTCCTAGAAACGCCGCTTCCTCGCCGCGAGGACCCCTCCGGTGACCCCCCCCCCCCGTGCCCGGGAGGGCGGAGGTCCCCGAGGAGGGCACTGGCCCGGGCCGCGGGGGGGGCGCCGCGTCGGGGCCCAGGTCGGACGGGCGGCCCGACGTCAGAGCCCCGGCCGCGGGCTGGCGGGACGGGGAGCGGCGAGGAGGCCCCGCTCGTCCCCGGCCCGACCCGGGAGCCCCCACGCACTGGGCGCCGGCCGCGGCCACGTTAGCTCGGGCTGGACGGGGCGGAGGGTCCGAGATGGAGAGCCTGGCTGGGCCGCCGCCGCCCTCCCGCCCCTCCGCCCGCGGCCCCGCGTCGGCGCTGCCCTCCCGGCCGGCCCGCGGGCGTCCAGGCACCTGAGCCGAGGGACGACGCCGGCGCGCCCAACCGACGCCCTGCCCGTCGGCGCCGAGCCGCGCCCGTCCGCGCCCGGCGCACCTACCCAGGCCGCGGCGCGCGCAGGACAGTCCCAGCGCCGCGAGTCTCCGGCAGCAGAGCGGCCCGCGGCCCAGCACCATGACCCGCCGGGCAGCACTGCCCGGGCGCAGAACCGCAACACCGGCGTCGGGGGCCGGAACACCGCGTCGGCGGCCGCAGCCAATCAGCGCCCGCCGCGCCCCGCCCCGCCCCGCCCCCGACAAGCCCGGGCCCGCCCTGCGCCGCGCGTCCCCCACCAGCTAGTGCCCACCCTGTGCCGATCGCAGCCAATCAGTCCCGGCCCTGCCCGCCCGGCCCGCCCCGGCCAATCAGCGAGGCCGGAGGCGGAGTCTGGAAGGCGGAGTCGGCGGGGTCGCGGGACGCCGCCGAGTGCCCGCGGCTCCAGTGAGCCGGGCGGCTGGCGGCCGCGGCTCCGGCGTACGTGAGCGTCGCTGGCAGCGCGTCCCGCGCGGCGAGGCCTCCTCTCCGGGCTGCCGTAGGCGCCGGGACCGGCGGCACGTGACCGGCGCGGCGCCATGGCGGGCCCCGGGCCGCTGTCCCGCTTCTGGGAGTGGGGGAAGAACATCGTCTGCGTCGGGAGGAACTACGCGGACCACGTCCGGGAGATGCGCGGCGCGCCGCCCCGCGAGCCGCTGCTCTTCCTGAAGCCGTCCTCGGCGTACGCGCCCCCGGGCTCGCCGGCGCGCCTGCCCGCCTACTGCCGCTGCCTGCACCACGAGCTGGAGCTGGGCGTCGTGCTGGGCCGCCGCGCGCGCGCCGTCCCCGAGGCCGCCGCCATGCGCTGCGTGGCCGGCTACGCCCTGGGCCTCGACATGACCGCCCGCGACGTGCAGGACGCCTGCCGCGAGCAGGGCCTGCCCTGGACGCTGGCCAAGGGCTTCTCGGGCTCCTGCCCCGTCAGCGCCTTCGTGCCCCGCGAGCGCGTGCCCGACCCGCACGCCCTGCGGCTGTGGCTCCGCGTCAACGGCGAGCTCCGGCAGCAGGGGGAGACGGCCGCCATGATCTTCTCCGTGCCCTTCCTCATCAGCTACATCTCCAGGATCATCACGCTGGAGGAGGGCGACCTCATCCTGACGGGGACGCCGAGCGGCGTGGGGCCGGTGGCGCACGGCGACGAGATGGAGGCGGGCATCGAGGGCGTGGTCGGCATGCGGGTGAAGGTGGAGAGGTCCGCACACTGACGGCCCGCCGCGCGCCCTGACCCGCAGGGGCAGCCACCACCCCGGAGAAGTGGGGCCCCCTGCTCGTGGGCGCCTGGGCGGCTGTCCTGGTCTGTAGATTCTGTGTGCAGAGATGCCTTTATTCTGCAAATAAACACAGGGCTGTAGGGGTCCGCGCGCGTGCTTTCTTGCTTTCTTGCTTTCTGGGGGTGAGTCCCACCTGCGGGTACTCACACCTTGGTCTCTGGCCTTGGACCTGCTCTGCAGTGCTCTAACCTAGCGACCGAGCTAGCCAGCGCCTCCACCTCTCCACAGAGGCTGCGGCCCAAGGGCTGCTGTTGCTGGATAAGTATTTATAATCTCAGAATTCAGGAGGCTGAGGAAGAGTTTGAGGCAGCCTGTACTACAGAGTCCTTGGCTCAAAACCTCTCCCTAGCCCGGCACTAGTGACTCACGCCTGTCATCCTAGCTACTCAGGAGGCTGAGATCTGAGGATCGTGGTTCAAAGCCAGCCCGGGCAGGAAAGTCCGTGAGACTCTTCTCTCCAATAAACCACCAGAAAACCGGAAGTGGCGCTGTGGCTCAAGCGGTAAAGAGCCGAGGGACAGCACCCAGGCCCAGAGTTCAAGCCCTAGAACCGACCAAAAAAATCAACCTCTCCCTAAACAAATTAGGTAGTCTATGGTCACCATGTTTAAGCTGTACTTTATTGTTACTTATGTATATGCCGGTAACGGGCCTGGAACTCGGGCCTTGTGCTCTCTCCTGGCTTTTTCCATTCAGGATTGGCACTGTCCTACTTGAGCCACAGCTGCATTCCTGGCTTCTTGGAGGTTAATTGGAGCTAAGAGTCTCATGGACTTTCCTGCTGGGGCTGAGTTTGAACCATGGTCCTGAGATCTCAGCCTCTTGAGGAGCTTGGGAAAACAACTGTGAGCCATGAGTGTCCAGATGCCATACAGCTCCTAACCTGCTTTTTACGCTGTCGTGACTGTCCTTCCACTCAGTCAACACAGTCCACAGCACAGTCTCCATGCACGTTCCGACACCCCGAGCCCATGCCTCCACTCGTGGACAGTGTGCTTGTACGATTGCTTGCTGGTGGAATCAGCACATTTGTGAATTCCTTTGGCTCGGTTTCCACAAGTGGAAGGGATGGGTGAAGGGGCGTGCTCCCATTGAACGTGTACTATTAGTCTAGCTAGCAAGTACAAGGTTCAGCTGAGATCTAGCCACCAAGACCATAGACCAATAAAATAAGCTGAAGGCTGAAGCTGAAACTGCTCACGTGTAGCTCCAGGGATGGCACAAGCCAGCACCCAGGGCAGACAGTGCCCTGGGTCAACGTCCACCAGCAATGAATGAGCTTGCCTCAAACATACAGCATTCCAGCTGTAGCACACAGAGTCCTTGCAGGCAAGAGTCAAAAGCTGAGAAGCCAATTCCCACAATTCCTGAAGTTATGAAGTTCCTAGCACTCAAAAGGTTCCTTCTCATGTAGCTATGAAAAGAGTGAAAAATCCATCCCAGGATCTCCAGGTACCTATCAGTGAATTCAATAACTGCCATTGCTAATCATTCCTAAAAATTAGTTCTGTAATATGTTAAGTTTGTGTAGAATATATATGGCTTGGCGTCTGATTTTTTTTTTTAATATGGCCAGGTGGCTCATGCCTGTAATCCTACCTACTCAGGAAGGCTGAGATCTAAGGATTGCAGTTCAAAACCAGTCTGGGAAAGAAGCTAGCCTGAGAAGGAAAGTCCATGAGACTTTTATCTCAAATTATATTAACTGCCCTCCCCCCCCCAGCCAAAAAAATAAAGGAAGCAGAGATGTGTGGCTCTAGAGCCACTGACCTTGAGCACAAACAGCTCAGGGACAGTGACTAAGCACTCAGTTCAAGCCCTAGAACTGGCACACATACACACACAAACAGAGAGAATGAAAGAAAGCAAAAGCAACCCCAGGATTCCTTAAGATAAGTAACAGACAAATATACTGTTTCTGTCACGTGCAGAGTACTGAATCAATGAACCCACCAAGAAAGAATTTGGAAAGGAGAAGCTTATTGAATGAACCACTAGAAGACTCAGAAAAATCATATAATCACGCAGCACCAAAAAGATCAGGAAAGCTCTGAACCAGCAGGTGGTAATACTAAAAGAGTAGCTCCTGGAGGATATAGGGTGATACTATTTATGTTTTAGGGAAGCTTTCCTGTGTCTGCCTTAGACCTGCTTCAAGACAGTGATTCTCCTGCCCACAGCCTCCTGTGTATACAGTAAAACACTCTAGTCAAATAATGGCATAGTAAAATACACTACCGGGTATGTATTTCATGCTAATGTAGAGGATGCATATTTACTTCCTTGACAGCCTGGATTGAGGCTAATCTGCAACTGAATTTCAGGTATTTTGTAACTTCATTCATAACTGTATACATTAACCCGTAGTACATCTTTGATTCGGTGTGACACCTAGCCTGACACCTAGCTGTCACCAGGTAGAAACAGCAAAGGGCTTTCCCCTATGTGATGGTTCAGGCAGGTGAGAATGCAGTCATCTTGCACCCTCTGCTGGCCATACTAGGGCTCAGCGGTGGCTGGGAACGGGGACTGCTCCCAGCGTGCCTGTGTTGGAATCACGGGGAGACAGCTGGAGAAGCAAACACCCTCAGGCCTGGTGGTGTTTCCTTGTTGTTTTGCTTTGTTTTGTTTTGTTTTTGTCAGTCGTGAGGCTTGAACTCTGGGCCTGGGCACTGTCCCTCAGCTCAAAGCTAGCGCTTGGCCGCTTGAGCCACAGCACCAATTCTGGCTTTTTCTGCATATGTGGTGCTGAGGAATGGAACCCAGGGGCTCATGCATATGAGGCAAGCGCTCTACTATGGAGCCACCTTCGCAGTCCAGGACTAGTGGTTTTGAACCTGCTGCTGGAGGCCAGGACAGTAGGCCCTGGCAGAGCAGCCCAACACACCTGGGCAGCCCCAGTCCCTCTCTCCTGAGCTCTGGATGTGGGGCCCAATTTGGGGCAGAGATCTGTTACATTTGGATTTAAGATGTTACCCAGAGTCTGCGTGCTAGCTTGGCAGCTAGATGATGGGCTTCTGGAAGTGGTTGGACCAGTAAGGCTGTGATCACACCAATGGATTAATCCAATACTAGGCTCATCCTATGATAGATTGCTGGCCGTTAACAGAAATTTAGGAGGTGGACACTGGGAAGATGGAGGTTCAACACTAGCCTGGGGAAAAGATCACCGAGACTCTACTGTAATGAAGCAGCCAAGCGCACACGAGGGTCCCAGCTACTCCTGAGGCTTAGGCAGGAGAACCACCATCTGAAGCGGGTCCTAGGCAAAGACAGGGCCTACCTGAAAACTAAAGCAAAGCAGGGCTGAGTAGACTCAAGTGACAGAGCACGCGCTTGGCAAGACTGAGCTCTGAGTTCAAAAGCCAGCACCACCACAACCAACCAACCAACCAACCAAGACCAAAAATTAATTAATTAATTAAGGAGATGGAGTGGGCATGCTAGCACATGACTGTGGTCCCTGTAATTGTGGTCTTGGCAGGCTGAGGCAGGGGAGGGGAGGAGAGTCCTAGCTGAAGCCTGGGCCGTGAGGACTGGACCATGTCCCCAGCCCCAGCCTCACACCCTCTCCCAGGCACTGTGAGGTGGCCAACATTGCTCGGCCACATGCTTCCATGGACACCTGGGCCTCTGCTCAGGCCTCTCCTCAGGCCAGGGGACTGGGACCATCAGCCAAATAACTCCTTCCTCCTTAGGTTGACTTTTTTTTGGGTGGGGGGATTTGGTTATGGGGCCTGAACTCTGGGTCTGGGCGCTGTCCCTCAGCTCTTCAGCTCAAGGCTAGCGCTCTACCACTTGAGCCACAGCGCCACTTCTGGCTTTTTTTTTCTGCTTATGTGGTGCTGAGGAATCGAACCCAGGGCCTCAGGCATGCAAGGCAAGTGCTCTACCACTGAGCCATCTTCCCCGCCCCTTTATGTTGATTTTTTTTTTTTTTTTTTGTATTTTGTTACAAAACACCACCCAACTCAGGCACCTTGGCTGCTCTTGTGTAACCAACGGTGCTGGCAAAAGGCGCTCAGCCCCTCCCTCCCCTCGCTCTTTGCCCCTCCATTCTGGTCCCTTCCTGACTCATCTTGCTTCACTCCCATGTCTTCTCCCCAAAGAACAATGCGGAAAGTCAGTCCTTGACCACCATTTCACACAATGAGGTCAAGTCCTTCGTGGCCTCCTCAATTAGCTCACTTTGGATGCACCCAGGGTCACATGACCCCTCCTCCCACATGCAGACAAGAAAAGCTAGAGAAAACATGATGGCCAACCTAGGCCATACTCACGTCTGCTTTCTTCATTTAGTGCCCACTGGATCATATGTCACTGTCTGACCGGCCAAACCAACCCCAAGCTTCTCTGTCTTGTGCTGATCTCACCATGGATCTCCAGAGGGACTGTGCCAGAAGTAGCTCCCACTGGAGCGGAGCTGTGCAGTGAGCTGGAGTCACTATGGAGGAGACCAAGATGGATGAAAGGTGGTTGCTGGCTCAGAGCAGGCTTGGAGGCCTGCGGCTCAGGGATCGCTCACGCAGCCTCTGCAGCTCATAAACACCAGCTTGAATGGTGCGTCTTCCCATGCCCTGGCAGCTTGAGTGGCACTGCAGAAGGCTTAAGAAAGAGGTCATTCAATCCAGATGCTTGGCTTACACTGTAACTCTAGCTGCTCAGGAGGCTGAGATCTGAGAAACATGATTGGAAGCAACCTGGGCAAGAAAGTCCCAGTGAGACTCCAAGGAACCACTCAAAAACTGGAATGGTGCTGTGGCTCAAAGTGGTAGAGCATTAGCCTTGAGCACAAAGAGCTAAAGGACAGTATCCAGGCCCTGAGTTCAAGCTCCACCACCAGAAAGAAGAAAGGAAGGAGAAAGGAAGAAAGAAAGCACTCATTCACTCTTGTGAGGAAGATTAATCTTATTTATTCTTGAGTGCAAACATCTCCCACCTGTAAGGAGACAGAACAACAGGCCCCGAGAAGGAAGGAGCTCGCAGCTGGAACAGCTCATCTCGCTCCTCGTCTGCAGGCCAGCCTTGTGTGGTCAAATGGGGTCAAGGCTGTGCTTCCTGAGGCATGCCCCTGCTCGCCTCCACAGGGTCCGAGCGCTTACAGGACAGAACGCTGACTCTCAGCCCACCCCTGGCTCTGCTCGATAGAACAAACTGAGGGAGAGAAAGGAAGACAGAGGCCGGCTTTAGCTGGGCGCTGGTGGCTCACACCTGTAATCCTAGCTACTCAGGAGGCTGAGATCTGAGGATTGCAGTTCAAAGGCAGCTTGAGCAGGAAAATCTGTGAGACTCTTATCTCCAATCAACCACTAGAAAACCAAAAGTGGTGCACTGCTCAAAGTAGTAGAGCGCTATCATTGAGCAAAAAAGCTCCAGGACAGTGCCCAGGCCACAATTCAAGCCTCCACGCTGACAAAAAAGAAAAAAGTAAACATAAATGTCATCGATGCACGGGAGAGAAGGAGCTTGATGACATGTGCTTCCAGGTGCCGTCTGGGGCAGACATCGCCCTGAAGGCTTGAGCCTGGTTGTGGTCTTGAACCACAACCTCCCCAGTTGGTGCCTCCCAGATAGCTAGGATTCCAGGCACATCTGATTTCTGTCTTTGAGAGCGGCTCTTGCTATATTGCTAGGGTGCAGTCAAACTGCAGGACTCAAGCAATCCTCAGTCCCTGAAGTAGCGCAAGTCACGCTGGCTGAGTGGTAGAACTGAGATGCAGACCCATTCCATCTCGCTCCAAAAGCAAGGCGCTTGGCTACATTCCCCCCCACACACACCCCCCCCGAGGAAGGCACAGCGCCCGGTGGGCAGGCAGGTCTGGGAACAGCCCAGTTTCCTCTCTTGCTTTGTCTTGCAGTTAGCATTTAAGGTCTTCTCCATTGGTCTATGTGCTGTCACTTGTGACTCCCTTTATACTACATGGGCAGAAAACCCTGACTATTTCCATCGTTTTTAACATAGCCAGGTCCTTCTGCACATTGCTCATTATTTTCAAAATTGATTCCTGCTGGATGAGGTGTGGCACACCTGTAATCTCAGTACTCAGGAGGCAGAGACAAGGGTTTACAAGCTCCAGACCAGCCTCTGCTACACAGCAAGACCTTGTGTCAAACACCAAAATTAATTCCTGGGCTGGAGGGTGGAACCCTTGTTTAGTATGCGTAAGGCCCTGGTTTGAATCTCAGCACTGCCAAAAACTTCCTTATTTAAATTTATTTCTTCTTTGTGCCAGTCCTGGCACTTGAACTCAGGGCCGGGGTGCTGTCCTTGAGATTCTTTTGCTCAAGGCTAGCCACAGAACCACTTCTGGCTTTTTTGGGAGAGGCAGGGAGCAGTTTATTGGAATAAGGGCCTCACAGACTTTCCTGCCCTGGGTTGGCTTCAAACCTCCATCCTCAGATCTCAGCCTCCTGCATAGCTAGGATTACAGGTGCAAGCCACTGGCACCCAGCAAAAATTTCCTTAATTATATATTTATAAAATTATTTGAATCTGTAAAATAGCGAGAGTACTAACTTTTACATAAATTTTGCTTCTTTCCAAAAGAAATTGCCACTTCAGTGCTGTTTTCTGTTCATCAGTCATTGCAAGAAATTGATGTGCCTAGTTTTAAAAAAAATCAAATATTTTTGAAACAGACATGGATAACTAATTTTGACTAAATTGTAAAACAAACTTGCTCACTAAACACAGAATTTTACTCAGAATAATTGTAGCTCAATTCTCTCGATGGCAGACATAGCAATTTTAAGACAAAATATTCAGTTTGAAAATATTTCTAGCCCTTTTATTTCCATTTACCGTGCAGCCCAAAGTATCCTCAGCAACACTTCCGGAGAGACTACAGGAAGGGAGGGTTCCCGTGTGGTCAGTGATATCAACCAGCATGTCAAAGCTGAGAGAAACAGGCCTTAACTGAAAAGAACCTTTGTTGCAAGTTAAGCAAATGTTGGATGTTTCATTTACAATATAACCGCAGTTGGAACTGAAAAGAAACAAAGAAAAATGGGATGATCCCAAGTGACAACTGTGATCTCTAGTAAATATCAAAGTGAGGCATGGTAGTACATGGCTGTAATCCAGCACCTGGGAGCCTGGGGTAGAAGAGTCTGAGGCCGTGCTACAGAACAAGGCCCTTTCTCAGAAAAAAAAAAAAAAAAAAATCTAAGCATGTAGAATGCCCGCTCCCTGAGTGTTCAGTGTGAAGCGGAGCACACGGCAAGCAGCCCACGGGCGCTGTGCACAGCGGCCTCACCCCAGCATCTGTGACCCTCTGGAGCCGGGGATGCCGTCCTTTCTCAGAGCGCCCTGCTTCCCTGGGCATGGTCGCTGCCTAGTCCCTACGGTCCAGTGGCCTTCCTTTCTCTGTAGGCCCCCTTTCCTACACCCCTGCCATGGCCCCTTCTTTTCTGGAACAGCTGCAGAGCTTAGGCTGCAGTGATGTTTGTGGCCACATCTACTCTCCAGGTGGGCAGGCCCATCTCCCGACTGGGAGCTGGGAGGGCGGGAACTGTGCTGACTTGGGCCGGGTAATCAGTCTCCTGTACCCATACGGAAAACCCCTCAGCTGCAAAGATTCCTATCTTGGGGTTTGACCTTGGGGCCTAGGCACTGTCCTTAAGCGTTTTTTTACTCAAGGCTAGTGCTCCACCACTTGGGCCACACCTCCACATCCAGTTTTTTGGGGTTTTTTTTTGTGCTTCATTGGAGATAAGAATGTCACAGCTTTCTTCACTAGGCTAGCTTTGAACCACGATGTTCAGATCTCAGCCTCCTGAGTAGCTAGGATTACGATTACAGGCGTGAGCCACCGGCACTCAGCTCATACTTTGTAGTTCTGAGGCAGGCTTTAACCCCGCAATTTGGAACGAGGAAGACTCATTCAAATTTCTCAAGCAGAAGAAACATCTGAGACCATAGTTTCTCTCCTGTGTAGCTACAGATCGCAGAGTGCGAGGCCCTAAGTTCAAGCCCCAGTACTGGCACATACACAGAAATTTTTAGCTATATGGGCTGGGAAGGTGGCTCAGTGGTAGAGTGCTTGCCTTGCATGCATGAGGCCCTGGGTTCCATTCCTCAGCACCACATAAGCAGAAAAAAAAAGCCGGAAGTGGCGCTGTGGCTCAAGTGGTAGAGCACTAGCCTTGAGCTGAAGAGCTGAGGGACAGCGCCCAGGCCCAGAGTTCAGGCCCATGACCAGACCCAAAAAACAAAAACAAAAAAAGAGAAATTTTTAGCTATAAAAATCCATAGGGAGCCAGGTGCCAGTGGCTCATGCCTGTAATCCTAGCTACTCAGGAGACTGAGATCTGAGCATCACGGTTCAAAGCCAGCTGGGGCAGAAAAGGCCGTGAGACTCTTACCTCCAATAAACCACTAGAAAATCAGAAGTAGCACTGTGGCTCACGTGGTAGAGCTCATGCCTTGAGCTGAAGAGCGCAGGGACAGGCCCAACCCCAGAGTTCAAGCCCCACAACTGACAAAAACAAACAAATAAACAAAAATCCATAGGGAGATTTTCAAAATAACATTTCCTAATGTTTTGGGGCGGTACTGAGATTTAAATTCTGGGCCTTGTGCTTGCCAACCAGATGCTCTACCATTTGAGCTATAACACTAATCCACACAGTAATATTTGAGATGCTTTTTGCAAACTAGTTCAACTAAGATTATTAAAATCTGCTGTGGTTTACTTTCTGTGAGGCAATATTAACCACGACCTTGGTGAGATTGGAGATCATATGCATAATGCAGTTCAAAGTACATTTTTAGATTACTGTCACTATATTACTGTAAGATATGACAACCAAGAGTTTTCTTTTGTATTTTTCTTTCTTTTTTTTTTTTTTTTTGCCAGTCCTGGGTCTTAAACTCAGGGGGCTTAGGCACTATCCCTGAGTTTCTTTTGCTCAAGGTTAGCACTCTACCACTTGAGCCACAGTGCCATTTCTGGCCTTTTCTGTGTATGTGGTACTGAAGAATTGCATTTTAGGGCTTCATACGTGCTAGGCAAGCACGCTAGACTGAGCCACGCTTGCCTAGCATGTGGTGGCATATTCCTGTGATCCCAGCTGCTCAGGAGAAGGCTGTCCAGGCTAGCCTCAAGCTCCTGACCCTCCAGCCTCTAGCTCCTGAGTGGTATCACGGCCTGTGCCTCCATGCCAAACTTCAGGAAAACTTACCAATTTTTTTTTTGGTGGCACTGAACTCAGGACCTCACACTTGCTAGGCTAGCGCTCTTTCACTTACACCATGCTCCTAGCCTATGAAAACTTTTTTTTTATTTTCTTGGTCCAGTCGTGGGGCCTGAACTCTGGGCCTGGGCGCTGTCCCTCAGCTCTTCAGCTCAAGGCTAGCACTCTACCACTTGAGCCACAGTGCCACTTCCGGGTTTTCTTTTTGCTTATGTGGTGCTGAGGAATCGAACCCAGGGCCTCATGCATGCAAGGCAAGCGCTCTACCCACAGAGCCACCTTCCCAGCCCCTATGAAAACTTTTATCCTTTATTTACGTATACATTTCTCTCAAATACTTAATCACCATATGTCAAATAATAGCTGTAACTTACATAAAGCTTAAAATTTATTCATGATTATTTCTTATAAAATTAATTACCATCTATTTCGAACTACTCTTGTAGTTCCATCATCAATGCTGAGGGTAGAAATGAAAGCGTAAAGGATGCCATAGAAAGGGTCTGCTTTCCCTTCATTCTTTGAAGCTTTTTCTTTTAGTTGTTTTACCGTATAGACATCCACTATTGAATTCACTAAATGTAAAAAGAAACATTACAGTTGCATATATATTCTAAGACCTACAGAGGATTGTATCCAAATAGAAAAGGTATAAAGTTCAAAAAAAGAACATTTAGTATCTTAAGTAACAGAAAAAAAAATGCTGTACTAAAACATTATACAACCGGGCGCCGGTGGTTTACCCTTGTAATCCTAGCTATTCAGGAGGCTGAGATCTGAAGATCTCAGTGCAAAACCAGTCCAGGCAGGAAAGTCCTTGAGACTTGTATCTTCAATAAACCACCAGAAAACCAGAAGTGCCTCTGTGGCTCAAGTGGTAGAGCACTCGCCTTGAGCTGAAGAGCGCAGGGACAGCACTAGGCCCAGAGTTCAAGCCCCATAACCGAAAAATAAATAAATAAATATAGATAGATAGATAGATAGATAGATAGATAGATAGATAGATAGATAGATAGATAGATATAAAAGCCACAAAATAAGCTTTTAAAAAGGGGGAAATATAAGAAATTACTCTTCATTAAAGGAGGAATTTCTGTTCATCAAAAGACTCCATTAGCCAGGCACTGGGTGGCTCACAGCTGTAATCCTAGCTACTCAGGAGGCTGAGATCTGCAGATTGCAGTTCAAAGCCAGCCCAGGCAGGAAAGTCCATGAGACTCTTTAATTAACCACCAGAAAACCACAAGTGGCATTGTGGCTTAAGTGGTAGAGTGCTCACCTTAAGCTGAAGAGCTGAGGGACAACGCCCAGGCCCAGAGTTCAAGCCCAGGACCAACAACAAAAAAAAAAAAAAGACACCATTAAAAGGTAAGAAAGAGCCAGGCACTCGTAGCTCACGGTTATAATATAGCTACCCTGAGATCTGAGGACCATGGTTCAAAGCCAGCCCAGGCAGGAAAGTCTGTAAACTTTTATCTCCAATTATCCACCAGAAAACACCAGCCTTGAGCCATAAAGCAATGCAGACAAGCAATGGAGTAAAAACTTGCTAGCAGTCCACTGGGAGATAAAAAGAGTCATTTGGAATATTTGGAATTTTTCTTTTTCTTTCACTTTTTTTTGTTGTTGTTGTTGGTCGTGGGGCTTGAACTCTGAGCCTGAGCACTGTCCCTGAGCTCTTCAGCTCAAGGCTAGCTCTCTACCACTTGAGCCACAGCGCCATTTCCAGTTTTTCTTGAAGTTTATTGTTTTTGTTGGTCATGGGGCTTGAATTCTGGTCCTGAACACTGTCCCTCAGCTCTTCAGCTCACGGCTAGTGCTCTACCACTTGAGCCACTGCACCACTTTCGATTTTCTGAGTGGTTTATTGGAGATAAGAGTCTCATGGACTTTCCTGCCCAGGCTGGCTTTGAACCACGATCCTCAGATCTCAGCCTCCTGAGTAGCTAGGATGACAGGCATGGCCACTGGTGCCCAGCTGGAGTTTCTTTTTCTTGATAGTAAGGATTGTTCATTAGCTTTCATCAGATTGGCTAGCCATAATATAGTCCCCCAAAGTTTTAAATTAGTTTTCTAAAAGTAGAAATATAGTAGCCACAGAATAGGAATACTGTATCTTTTACAATGTCAAACCAAAAGTTTAGGCTTAAGGCACTTTTTAAAAATCCAAAGAGGGATGTGAAGGGTAAACAAAGGAGGAGGCTGCAATGCTTGATAAGAAATATATGCATTATCCTGCCCATGTAATTGTAACCGCTCTGTATAGTATGTTCACAAAATTAAATAAATAAATAAATAATAAAAATCCAAAGAGCCAGGTGTGGATGTTCAAGCCTGTGGTCACGCTGCCTACTTGGGAGATGCACATCACATCAGGGGCCCTCGGCTCACCACCAGTCCAGGCAGCAAAGTTGCAAAGACTCCATTGCAATGAGGGAGCAGGTGCTGTGACATGTGCCTGCTATCCCACGCTACTGGGAGGGGCAAGGACTGGGTGAAGTGACCCTCGCCTGCTATCCCAGCTGCAAATAGGAGGACCACAGTGCAGGCAACCCCAGGTATGAAACATGATCTATTTTAAAAATAACCAACATAGGGCTGGGAAGGTGGCTCAGTGGTAGAGCGCTTGCCTTGCATGCCGGAGGCCCTGGGTTCGATTCCTCAGCACCACATAAGCAAAAAGTAAAAAGCCGGAAGTGGCGCTGTGACTCAAGTGGTAGAGTGCTAGCCTTGAGCGGAAGAGCTGAGGGACAGCGCCCAGGCCCAGAGTTCAGGCCCCACGACCGGACCCAAAAATAAAAATAAATAAAAATAACCAACATAAAAAGGAGCTGGAAGAATGGCTCGAGTGGCAAAATGCCTGCTTAGCAAGCATGAGGCCCTGATTCAAAACCTAGTAGCACCAAAAAAAAGAAAAGAAAAATTAAAAAAGAGGTCTATGCCAACACATAGAATCTGGCACCCAATGTCATGTTCATGGGGCCGGGAACAATCCTCAGAACCAAGAAAAAGAACCCTCCAGATGTTCCAGAGGGATATAGCTCAATGGCATGATTTTTTTTTAATTGGTCATGGGCTTGAACTCAGGGCCTGGGCTCTGTCCCTCAGCTCTTTTTTGCTCAATCACAGCTTTACTTCCTGTTTTTGAGTGGTCATAAGAGTCTCACCAGGACTTTTCTGCCTCAGCCGGCTTTG
Source organism: Dipodomys merriami (assembly GCF_024711535.1). Lineage (NCBI taxonomy): Eukaryota > Metazoa > Chordata > Mammalia > Rodentia > Heteromyidae > Dipodomys > Dipodomys merriami. The sequence goes on from NW_027202682.1 coordinate 1,913,828, forward strand.
AACAGTGATCCTCAGTTCTCAGCTTCTTGAGTAGATGGATTACAGGGGTGAGCCCCAGTGTCTGACAGTAGAGTTCTTTCCTAGCATACATGAGGCCAGGATTTGATCCCAGCATTGCAATTTTTTTTTAATCAGAAGATATTTAAATGCTGGGCACCAGTGGCTCAGGTCTGTAATCCTAGCTACTCTCAGGAGGCTAAGATCTGAGGATCATAGTTCAAAGCCAGCCCTGGCAGGAAAGTCCTTGAGATTCTAATCTCCAATAAATAATTGAAAAAACGGAAGTGGCACTGTGACTCAAGCAGTAGAGCACTCACCTTAAGCTGAAGAGCTTGGGATAGTGCCCAAGCCCAGAGTTCAAGCCCTAGGACTGACAAAAAAAAAAAAAAAAAAAAAAAAGAAAGATATTTAAAGGGTTACTTACAATTTACAGGTTCTTTAAAAACACTGTCAATTTCATCAGCCAGAACATTCGTTTCTTTATTTTCTCTTATATAATTCAGTAGGATGTTAGCTTCTGGAGTATCTTAAATTGCAAGAAAGCAAAGGCTCCAAAATTACTTTAACAGTAAAATGTGAAGTCATACATACTCTTCAACTGCTAATAAGGTGATGAAAACTCTAGAATAACTCTAAAATCAACCACTAACAGGATGAGAACTCTAGAATAACTCTAGAATTAACCAATAACAAGGAAGAGATTTTCTATCATTGAAAGATAAAATAAGCCAGAAATAATCCTAACTACTCAGGAAACTGAGACCTGTAGAAGTTCAAAACCAGGCCTGAGACTCTGTCTCCAAATTAACCAGCAAAATGCCAGATTGGAGGCATGGCTCATGTAGTAGAGCACCAGCCATGAACAAGCAAGCTGAGCAAGAGTATGAGACCCTGAATTTGAGCCCAGGTACAAAAAAGATACTTAAAATAATAAACCATTGTAACCCCCTCTAACAATGGAAAGGGAAACAAAGGTAGCATTGCTATCCTAAGTGTTGGTTAAGAAGAGACCATGTGTATGACTCCACCGAGTTTCAATACAGCAGCTGGCATGGAACTTAAGTAGGCATGGTGCTACATTTCTGTGATTCCAGCACTGTGGAGGCTGAGCTCAGCCTCGGCTACATATAATCACATGTTTGAGACCAGCCTGGAATGCATAGTGAGTCCCTGTCTTCAAAGGAGTAAACCTATAATCATTTTCTTAAAACGTAAACGTGCTTTATAATTCTTAGTCACTGGTAGAGCTGTTTTATAGACATGACCTTACGTTAAAATGACATAGTGCTGTATTTCTCCCTGCTTGAGCTTGTGTTATTCCACAAGCTGACCCTGCCTGAACCCAGAGCACCCTGACAGCTCGGGGCAGTAAGTCTCTGACTTCCCCAGGTCTGACTTAGAAAGCCCACTCCTTTAGCAAGCACTGCAGGAGGTCCTGGGTGATACAAACGTCAGTTCATAAGCTAGGATCAAATGATGGACTACATATATGTACATATTTTTCAACATTCTAGCAGTAAAAGTTACTTTGATATGGTGAACTATATTTACTTTTTATATAGTCCACACGCTTTTTTACCTGGATTAGTCGTAATAATGGTTTTTGAGATTACAGTTGCTGTCATGCAGTCTCGAAATTTGTCAAAAGTTATTCTTACATCTGAGGCAAATATTACTGTTTGGGAAAAATCCTTTTAAAATTAATATACTGGTGATTAAAAATGACAAGCATTTGGGGAAGGTGGGGAGGGAAGGGACAGTAGAAAAAAATAAAGGAGGGGGTAACAATGCTCGACAAGAAATGTACTCATTACCTTACTCATGTAACTGTAACCCCTCTGTACAGCATCTTTACAATAAAATAAAATTAAAAAAAAAAACTGACAAGCATTGTAAACAGTCCCTGAACCATGATACCTGTTTCTTGTGGCACCCAGCTCTGTGCAAGCAGAATGGATTCATTATCCCAACTGCATTTGTTTAAGAAGAAATGATACAAAGTGAGTACATTGGGAAAGTCCATCACAACACATTATTCACCAAAAAAGGAAAGAATAAAATGAAACCCTGCCTCAGTGTCTGGTATTTGCAATTTCCCACATGGTCAAAAACAGAAGTTAAAGGGCCAAGCACCTGTGCCCTCACGCCTGTGATCCTAGATACTAAGGAGACTGAGATCTGAGGATCACACGTCCAAGCCAGCCTGGGTAGGAAAGTCCGTGGGACTCATGTCTGCAATTAATCACCCAAAAGCTAGAGGTAGAGCTGTGGCTCAAGTGGTAAAATGCTGGCCTTGAGCAAAAAAAGTTCAGAGACAGTGACCAGGACCTGAGTGCAAGCACTAGGACTAGCATAAAACACCCACCCCCCCAAAAAAAAAAAAACAAAAAACAGAAGACAGAGTATTTAACATCTACACAGTGCAATTCTTCTTTCAACAGTCTTCTAACAACCTCTACTCTACTAATTGTTTATTTTTGCAGCACTTCATTACTCCAGGCTAACTAGAAGTGAATGACAGTCTTAGAACTTCAAACTTCTGACCATTAAAGCAGGGCCCCCACAGTGGTTAAACTGCTTAGTAGCCTCGATAGGTAGAGGCCACTTTCCATGTGGGATCCAGCCTGAGCAAGGGGTGGTGCTTTAGCTTAGCCCCAACTTGGTGAAAAACCTCCAACATTTTGGCTTCTTTCCTATAGGTTGGACCTAAAAAAACCCACTCTGTTAGGAAGCACATGTTCACTGTGCTAACAAGGACCTGATTTTAAGCTGGAATCTATAACAACTCAGCACTCTACAGTTTTAAGGCAGTTTATCTCCTATGATTACCCAGTGATAACAGCAGATATTACAGCTTGGAAGAGATGTGGGAGATTACCAGATCATTGTAAAAGCAGGCTCTGTTTCATCATAGAGTTTAATTTCACACCTCTGGCCTCTTCTTCGGTCTGAAGTTGTAAAGTGTTTAGGCTCTCCAACCTTAGAAAGTGAAGAAAACCATTATCCCTCCGCTATAGACGCAGAGGCAAGTGCTGCTCATGGAATAATACTCAGACATAACTAGAAATGTCAATGGGAAGAACTGCACGTTTGTGTTTCATGATTTGAAAGTACCTTTTGTGTAAACTAAGTATATTTGGCTGAATACATACACTTTGAAGAGAACCACAGATATATGCCTTAAAGATAAACCTGAGTCTTTTTCACATGCCAGGACAAATGTGTCACCACAGGCCCCTGGTGGCATCGACGTGGAATCCTTGGCAGCAGGACATGGTTATCTATATCTGTGTCCTGAGGCTGGCATGGAGTTCATGTGATTGAATGCACTGGAGCTTTCTAGGCCTAGCCCCAAGCAGCGATGCCTTCACTGTGTCCTCCAGAAGGGAATGGTAGAGGGAAGTACTTCAACACAAAGCATTCTGCCTACAATGCAGGGAGAAAGGACAGAGGAGAGGAGGTAAGCCCAAGGCCTTTGTCTGACTAGAGGGTTCTCAGCAGGTGCATCTGCAGTCTTCACAGCAGAGATCCAGGACAGTGGCTGGCTACCCTGCGCCACATTCACCAGGGCACCTATGGGCAGAACTGAGTCCCATGGGAACAGGCTAAAGAAAGATGCAAAGGTATCAAAAGCCAGGCTCTATAAGAAAAAGTCAGAGGAAAGAAGAGCCAAAGGATGAGAGTGGTCAGCCATACTGTATTGGGTGGGGGAAGAATGTTATGGTAAAAGGAGCTGAGAAGTGGAAACACAGTGGAGGTGAGGAGGGAGAAGAACAGGTTAAATAAAAATTGGAAGAAAAAAATGAAAAGGATTGAAATAAAAGGGAAGATGAAAGGCATGAAAAGCAGTGATGTGACACATGGCAGAGGGCGTCAGGCTGGTGGGGGTGGAGCTGTTGCAGGATTTTACAAGCCTTAGAGACAGGTCTTATGACATTAATAATGTAATGGCATTAAGGACTATGGGGAAACAGCACAAGGGAGAAACAATTAACAACAACAGAGGAGGAGGAGGAGAGGAGAAGAGGAGGAGGAGAGGAGGAGGAGGAGGAGGAGGAGGAGGAGGAGGAGGAGGAGGAGAGGAGGAGAGGAAGAGGAGGAGGAGGAGGAGGAGAGGAGGAGACTTAAAGTGATTTCTCCTATGCTTCAAGATTGCTATATAGCCTGTGATTCCTCTAGTCTAACATATTGTGCTCCACAGGGCCAGGTGGGGCTAGGATAGAAAACAAAACAGATGAGGCATGTGTATCCACTAACTTGCCATCTGCAGAGTGAACACCCCCCAGGCAGGATTCAATCTTAAAATGCAACTAGTGTTTAGTTACAACACTGGCTACAAGAGGGGCATAAGTCAATGTGTCTCCTGATTATCCTTCTTCCACATGTTTGAGAAATTGTGTCCCTTTAAATTTTCTGAGTATTGGGCTGGGAAGGTGGCTCAGTGGTAGAGCGCTTGCCTTGCATGTATGAGGCCCTGGGTTCTATTTCTCAGCACCACATAAGCAAAAAGAACAAAGCCGGAAGTGGTGCTGTGGCTTAAGTGGTAGAGCGCTAGCCTTGAGTTGAAGAGCTGAGGGACAGCGCCCAGGCCCAGAGTTCAGGCCCCACGACCGGACCCAAAAAAAAAAAAAAAAAAAAAAGTCTGCGTACACTTTATTTTGTGAGGCTTTAGTCTTAGTTGGGGGGTGGTAGGGATTCAACTCAGGGTCTTGCACATAGTCAGCAAGAGCTGTAGCACTGAGCTGCAGGACCTGTGAAGATTTCCTTTTGAGGTCCACCTCTAAATCTTTGTACAGTGCCTTTGTCTGTTATGCAGACAGTCCTTACTCAGCTCAGAACTTTCCTCAGTAGTCACTGAGATGGATTCTGATGTTCTTGGGGCCCCTGGAGTGCTGTCCTTACCTGCTGCTCAGGGCCCTTCTCAGCAGTCCTACCCAGTACAATGAGTATTTTTCCTTCCTCCTCCCTCTCTGCACAGCTCTGAGAACACAGGTACCAAATGATTGCTTGACTCATTCAACCACATTGGCTTTTCAAGTCAATAAGCTTATCCTTTCTATTTATGTGTTTCTTTAACCCAAGTATGAATGCTGTCAAATACTGCATTATTTATAAATGGTAAAATGCTACATTTAGCAATATGATTTTTATTTTGCTGGTTATTCAACAGGAAAAATGCTATCTTATTCCCTTTAATGAGAAAAGTTACTATTTTCATAATATGACTTACTACTGTGATAGGAAAAATTGCTCCCACTGGTCCTGACCATTGATTCCAAAGTTAAGTTGGGCAACAGAGCAGTCTGTCACATTGCATTTGGATCTGACTTACCCATCGCACAGCTGCCAGCACATTAATAATCCTCCCATCAAGGCTGGGTCCGTTTGCAATGACATCACCCAATGAATAGTAGTCACTAGACTCTTTAACAGGTAAGTGTATCAAAGAAAGTAACTTGGTGTCCACTTCATAACTGGAACAAACTTTCACCACGGAGTGATTCTCACTGAGCAATAGTTTATAGTTGCTAAATTCCAAAAACACATTTAAAAAGTTAATATAAATGATGTTTAATAAAAAACTGCTTCCAGATTCAAAAGTCAATTCCTTTTTTTTGGGGGGGGGTCCGGTCATGGTGCCTGAACTCTGGGCCTGGGCGCTGTCCCTCAGCTCTTCAGCTCAAGGCTAGCACTCTACCACTTGAGCCACAGCGCCACTTCCGGCTTTTTTTTCTTTTTGCTTATGTGGTGTTGAGGAATTGAACCCAGGGCCTCAGGCATGCAAGGCAGTGCTCTACCACTGAGCCACCTTCCCAGCCCACTTGTTTTTTTTTTTTTAGAGAAATATGGCTATAAGCTAGCTGAGACAAGAAAGTCCATGAGGGGTGTGAGCAATAAATCTGAGCAAGAGCATGAGGCTTTGAGTACAAGAAGGTACAAGAAGGGAAGAAGGGAGAGAAGGAGGGCAGGAAAGAAGGAAGAAGGAAGGAAGGAAGGAAGGAAGGAAGGAAGGAAGGAAGGAAGGAAGGAAGGAAGGGAGGGAGGGAGGGAGGGAGGAAGGGAGGGAGGAAGGGAGGGAAGGAAGGAAGGGAAGGAGAGAAAGAGGGAAAAGGAAGGAAGGAGGGAGGGAGGGAAGGAGGGAAAAAGGGAAAAGGAAGGAAGGAAGGAGGGAAGGAGGGAGGGAAGGAGAGAAGGAGGACAAAAAGGAGGGAAGGAGGGAAGGAAGGAGGGAGGGAAGAAGGGAGGGAAGGAAGGAGGGAAGGAGAGAAGGAAGGAAGGAGGAAAGGAGGAAAAGGAGGGAAGGAAGGGAGGGAGGGAAGGAAGGAGGGAAGGAGGGTGGGCAAGCAAGCCAGGTGTCTGTGGCTCAAGCCTGTAATCCTGGGTACTCAGGAGGCTGAGATTTGAGGATCACAGTTCGAAGCCAGCCTGGGCAGCAAAGTCCCCATAAGACTTATTTCCGATTAACCACCCCAAAACCAGAAGTGGTGCTATGGCTCAAGTGGTAGAGCACTAAGCCTTGAGCACAAAGAGGCTGAGGGACAGCACCTAGGTCCAGTCCCACAACAGACAAAAAAAAAAGAAAGAGGGGAAGGAAGGAAGGAAAGGAGGGAGGGAGGGAGGGGGAGAGAGAGAGAGAGAGAGAGAGAGAGAGAGAGAGAGAGAGAGAGAGAGAGAGAGAGATAAAGAAAGAAAGAGAAAGAAAGAAAGAAAGAAAGAAAGAGAAAGAAAGAGAAAGAAAGAAAGAAAGAAAGAAAGAAAGAAAGAAAGAAAGAGAGAAAGAAAGAGAGAAAGAAAGAAAGAGAGAAAGAAAGAAAGAGAGAAAGAAAGAAAGAAAGAAAGGGGCTTTATATTTACCTCGGAGTTCCTGGGCTGAACTTTTCTTCTCTTTCTAATTCCTTTCTTTGGATCAGGGGATTTTCTATTATCACTAAAAGAGAGGTCAAATTGTGGTGTCCTCACAAAACTGTAACAGGATTAAATGAAAACCGAGTGTGGCTAACAATGAGCTGTACTTTGATTCTAACTTCTGAGCTGGCAGGAGAGGTATGCGTCCTCCAGTCTTCATCCCACATCACTATAATGAATGGAAACGTGGAGGTGCAGCCATTAGTTTGAAGAGTTTTGCTTTGTGTTTTAGTCCCAGCAAGTGACTCATACTAGTGTTACTCCATTGATTCAGTTTTACTTGACACTGATTGGGTTACAACATACCATTCAATAAAACACTACTTAGAGAGCAAAGCTAAACTCAGAAAAGCTCACTAAGATGTAACCTCAGCTACTTACAGGCTTTGTGAATTCAAAATGTTAGGGCTTCAATTTCCCCATACCTCAAATTCCACCTTTTTTTTTTTGGTGCTGGTCTCAGGGCTTGAACTCAGGGCCCAGGCTCTGTCCCTGAGCTCTTTTGCTCCAGGTGAGAGCTCTAGCCCCCCCCTTTTTTTTTGAGGGGGGATGGGGGGGTCCGGTCGTGGGGTTGAACTCTGGGCCTGGGCACTGTCCCTCGCTCTTCAGCTCAAGGCTAGTGCTCTACCACTTGAGTCACAGTGCCACTTCTGGCTTTTTTTTTTTTTTTTGCTTATGTGGTGCTGAGGAATCGAATCCAGGGCCTCATGCATGTAAGGCAAGCTCTCTGCCACTGAGCCACCTTCCCAGCCCACGAGAGAGCTCTAGCCCTTTGAGCCATGTGTTTACTTCTGCTTTTCTGGTGGTTAATTCGAGATAAAAGTGTCATGGACTTTCCTACCCTGGCTGGCTTTGAAATGTTATCCTCAGATCTCAGCTTCTTGAGAAGCTAACATTTTCAGGTATGAGCCACAAGTGCCCAGCTTCTTGTTTCTTGTATAAGCTAGAGCTGTCATCTATCAAGTAACTAAGTTTACACTTTGTAAGGGGTCATTAAACATTACCCCAAACATAATCAGGTATCGTTTCACAGCTGAGAACAATAAGATTAAGAAATGTTCTCAAGGGCTGGGAAGGTGGCTCAGTGGTATAGCACTTGCCTTGCATGCCTGAGGCCCTGGGTTTGATTCCTCAGCACCACATAAGCAAAAAGGAAAAAGCTGGAAGTGGCACTGTGGCTCAAGTGGTAGAGCGCTAGCCTTGAGCTGAAGAGCTGAGGGACAGTGCCCAGGCCCAGAGTTCAGGCCCTACGACCGGACCCCCCCCCCAAAAAAAAAATGTTCTCAAATGCACAAGGTAAATAAATGTGGAAACTTGGATTTGAACCCATATAGATGTTTTCAGAATCCTTGTTCTTCCCATAGTCATAAAGATACTATGGAGAAGGGAATGTGCAAAAGAAATGGTATTCCGCCAGGTGCCAGTGGCTCACACCTGTAATCCTAATTACTCACGAGTCTGAGATCTGAGGTGGGCAGTTTGAAGCCAGATTAGTCAGAAAAGTCCCTGTGAGACTCTTATCTCCAATTAGCCACTCAAAAAACCAGAAGTGGTGCTGTGGCTTAAAGTGGTAGAACACTAGCCTTGAGCACAAAGAGGCTCAGGAACAGCACCCAGGTCCTGATTCTAGGCCCAACAACTAACCAAAAAAAGAAAGAAAGAAAACTATTTCAACTAAAACAAAGTTCCTTAAAATTCAAATATCAATTTTTGGACCTTTTTTTTTTGGGTCCAGTCGTGGGGCCTGAACTCTGGGCCTGGGCACTGTCCCTCAGCTCTTCAGCTCAAGGCTAGCACACTACCACTTGAGCCACAGCACCACTTCTGGCTTTTTTCTTTTGGCTTATGTGGTGCTGAGGAATCGAACCCAGGGCCTCAGGCATGCAAGGCAAGCGCTCTACCACTGAGCCACCTTCCCAGCCCTCAAATATCAATTTTTTTTGCCAGTCCTGGGGCTTGAATTCAGGACCTGAGCATTATCCCTGAGCTTCTTTTGCTCAAGGCTAGCACTTTACCACTTGAGCCACAGCACCACTTCTAGCTTCTCGTTTATGTGGTACCGAGGAATTGAACCCAGGGCTTCATGCATGCTAGGTAAGCACTATACCACTGAGCAACATTCTCAGCCCCAAATATCAATTTTTATCAAAATTTATTCAGTGGCCCTATCATGTGTTTACAAAGGTAAATGACTGTAATAATGATAGGAATTAATGCAAACTGAATTGTGAAATGCTAGTAAAACTATGACTAATCACATTTCTATGTTTCAAGTCATATGCCATATGTCACATTAATGCTCTTCATATTTGGCTTTTGTTCTGATAAGATTCTGGAGACCTGCCGGGCGCTGGTGGCTCACGCCTGTAATCCTAGCTACTCAGGAGGCTGAGATCTGAGGATCGCGGTTCAAAGCCAGCCCGGGCAGGAGAGACTGTGAGACTCCTATCTCCAATAAACCACAAGAAAACCGGAAGTGGCGCTGTAGCTCAAGTGGTAGAGCGCTCGCCTTGAGCTGAAGAGCTGAGGGACAGCGCCCAGGCCCAGAGTTCAAGTCCCACTACCGACCAAAAAAAAAAAAAAAAAGATTCTGGAGACCTGTGAGCTATGTTTTATTTCATTGTGAGTGCTTCAATATAGCTATCATAAATATACCACAGGAAAAATACTGCAGCTGAAACCGTTTAAGAATCAGTGTTGGGGCTGGGAAGGTGGCTCAGTGGTAGAGTGTTTGCCTTACAAGCATGAGGCCCTAGGTTCAATTCCTCAGCACCACATAAGCAGAAAAAGTTGAAAGTGGTGATGTGGCTCAAGTGGTAGAGCACTAGCTTTGAACTGAAGAGCTGAAGGACAGTGCCCAGGCCCAGAGTTCAGGCCCCACAACCAACAACAACAAAAAAGAGTCAATGCTAGTCTGAAGCAGAGCGATGTAATTAAACATTAATTCTAGAAGTGAGGAGAAAGCAATTGAAGGGCAGGTCAAAATAAAGAAGCTTAGTGTTGGGACTTGTTTTGAAAATAAAGTATCTTGAAATAAAAAAAAAATAAAGAATCAACATTAACTTACCACAGTCACCCACCCTAAAACTGTCAGAAAGTGGCCTGATGTACTCTTCTTTACCCCAGCATGCTGCATTTACAAAACAGGCTGGTGAATCACGAATGGTGAAACTGAAAGTGTATCTTTCGGATCCAATATCTAAGGGAAGACCAATGATTTGTTTAATCACATGATTTTTGATGATCATTATGATTATAAAAAGTTAAATGCATAGCAGAAAGTGCTATTTCTTTCTCTTTTTTGGGGGGGGGGTGTGGTCATGAGGCCTGAACTCTGGGCCTGGGTGCTGTTCCTCAGCTCTTCAGCTCAAGGATAGTGCTCTACCACTTGAGCCACAGTGCCAATTCCAGCTTTTTCTGCTTATGTGGTGCTAAAGAATCAAACCCAGGGTGTCAGGCATACAAGGCAAACACTACCACTGAGCCACCTTCCCAGCCCCAGAAAGTGTTATTTTTTATTATCTCTTTCTCCTTCTCCTTCCCCCTTCTCTCTTTGTCACTAATTCTCTGTCTCAGCCATACTGGACAGGGCCCCCACCTTGCTAGGCAGGGGCTCTGCCTCTGGAGGCAGACTCATAGCCCTTTCTGGCTTTAGTTATTTTTCAGATAGGTTTTTGCATGTTTGTCCAGGGTTCAGTGGTAGAGTAACAGCTTAAGAAAAACACAAAAAAGCCCAAGTGAGAGCATGAGGCCCCAACTTCAAGTCCCACTACTGGACAAAAAAGAAAACAAACTGGGTGCTGGTGGTTCACACCTGTAATCTTAGCTACTCAGGGGGCGGAGATCTGAGGATTGCAGTTTAAAGCCAGCCTAGGCAGGAAAGTCCATGAGACTGTTATCTCCAATAAACTACTCAGAAAAAAGTTGGAAGTAAAACTGTGGCTCAAGTGGTGAATGCTAGCTTTGAACACAAAGAGGCTCAGGGACAACACCTAGACCCTGAGTTCCACCCCAGAACAGGAAAAAAATTATAAAAATTAAAAAAGGGCTGGGAATATGGCTTATTGGTAGAGTGCTTGCCTAGTATGCATGAAGTCCTGGGTTCAACTCCTCAGTACTATATAAACAGAAAAAGCTGGAAGTGACACTGTGGCTCAAGAGGTAGAGCACTAGCCTTGAGCACAAACGAACTCAGGACAGATCTCAGGCCCTGCCTGAGTTCAAGCCCCCAGACTGGGAAAAAATAAACAATTTTAAAAAAGAAAAAGCAAAACCGGGCACTCGTGGCTCACACCTGCAATCCTAGCTATTCAGGAGGCAGAGATCTAAGGATCACAGTTCAAAGCCAGCCCAGGCAGAAAAGTCTGAGACTCTTATCTCCAATAAACCACTAGAAAACTGGAAGTGGCACTGTGGCTCAAGTGGTAGAGTGCTCACCTTGAGCTGAAGAGCACAGGTACAGGCACAAGCCCAGAGTTAAAGCCCCACAACAAACAAAAACAATAAAAATATGATCTATGATCTATCTTCATCCTCATGTATGCGTCTTACCATACACAATAACATGATCTTTGCTCTTAGGAGATTGAGCAGGCATGGGAAATGTAATCAGTTAAATACACTTTGCTACAGACATAAGCCACACTTGATGAAAAATGAGGCAAAGCGTTAAAAAGAACTCAGCTTTTTCTGTCTGGAAAGCCTTTGACATCTGTTTTCCCAATAACTATACCGATTATTTTCTGAAAAACAAAAGAGTATAGAAGACCAATATTAAACACAGATGTAGATGGTAAATTTAATTTCATGGGATTGTTATATTTTACTGGCTCTAACAAACATTTTTTGTCTAGGAACCATTTAAATGTTTTTAATCCAGACAAACACGTAAAAGAATTCCATAAATGCTCAACTCTACAAAGAATAGTACAAAATAAAAAGACAGCTGTTATTATAACTATAGTTGTTTGATACTTTGCATGTTTCTAGTTTATTTTCTTTTTTTAATTTTATTTTACTGTAAAGATGATATACAGACGGGTTACACTGACATGAGTAAGGTAATGAGTACATTTCTTGTCAAGCATTGTTAACTCCCTCCTTTGTTTTTCTCCTACTATCCCTTCCTTCCCCCCCCACCCCCGTCTAGTTTATTTTCAGTCACTAGGTGGCGCACACTAACTGCCCTATGCTGTAGCTGTAGATCCTTACTGAATCTTTTTTTTTTAATATGTTGTGGGACTTGAACTCTGGGCTTGGGCTCTGTCCTTGCGCTCTTCAGTTCAAGGCGAGCACTCTACCGCTTGAGCCACAGTACCACTTCCAGTTTTCTAGTGGTTTATTGGAGATAAGAGTCTCATGGACTTTCCTGCCCTGGCTGGCTTTGAACCGAGATCCTCAGATCTTAGCCTCCTGAGTAGCTAGGATTACAGGTGTGAGCAACCGGCGCCCAGCATTACTGAATTCTTCTAGAGCACATGTATAATGCAATTTCATTTGCTATTGTAGTCAAAGCTTTCCCTTAGCCGGGCGCTGGTGGCTCACGCCTGTAATCCTAGCTACTCAGGAGGCTGAGATCTGAGGATCGCGGTTCAAAGCCAGCCCGGGCAGGAGAGACCGTGAGACTCCTATCTCCAATAAAACCACCAGAAAACCGGAAGTGGCGCTGTAGCTCAAGTGGTAGAGCGCTCGCCTTGAGCTGAAGAGCTAAGGGACAACGCCCAGGCCCAGAGTTCAAGCCCCACGACCGACAAAAAAAAAAAAAAAAAAAAAAAAAAAAGCTTTCCCTTATATGGGTCTGCTAACATGAAATTGTTTAGCTTCTTAATCCAAACATGCTGGGCAGTAACATAAATTACACATATGTACATATAGAGAGAGGGGGGGAGAGAGGAGACTGTATATATATATATATATATATATATAGAGAGAGAGAGAGAGAGAGAGAGACTGTATGTATGCACACACACACACACACACACACACACACACACACACACACAGAGCTGCTAATAAATTTAAATTTTAAATTCTAAAGTCTTGGATCTTCTGGGCTAGAAAGGTGGCTCAGTGGTAGAGTGCTTGCCTTGCATGAATGAGGCCCTGGGTTCGATTCCTCAGCACCACATAAGCAGAAAAAGATAGAAGTGGCTCTGTGGCTCACGTGACAGAGCACTAGCCTTGAGCTGCAGAGCTGAGGGACAGCACCCATGCTGAGAGTTCAGGCCCCACAACCGGCAAAAAAAAAAGTCTTGGATATTCCATTTCAACTTCCTTAAAAGTTGTCATGTTAGCTGGCGCCTGTAATCCTAGCTACTTAGGAGGCTGAGATCTGAAGATCATGGTTCAGAGCCAGCCCAGGTAGGAAAGTCCATAGTATACTCTTATCTCCAATAAACCACTAGAAAACCAGAAGTGGCGCTGTGGCTCAAGTGGTAGAGTGCTCACCTTGAGAGTTCAGGCCCCATGACCTACCAAAAAAAAAAACAGTTGTAATATCCCCTTTAGTAACTATCAAAACAAAAACTGCAATTTTGAAATGTGTTTTAAGAAATAAAAATAAAGCTGGGTGCTGGTGGCTCACGCCTGTAATCCTAGCTAATCAGGAAGCTGAGATTTGAGAATCACAGTTCAAAGCCAGCCCGGGCAGGAAAAGTCCATAAGACTCTTTTTTTTGGGTCCGGTCATGGGGCCTGAACTCTGGGCCTGGGTTGTCCCTCAGCTCTTCAGCTCAAGGCTAGTGCTCTGTCATGTGATCCACAGCACAACTTCCGGCTTTTTTCTTTTATGTTTATGTGGTGCTGAGGAATCGAACCCAGGGCCTCAAGCATGCAAGGCAAGCGCTCTACCACTGAGCCACCTTCCCAGCCCCTCCATGAGACTCTTAGCTCCAACAAACCGCCAGAAAATGGGAATTGGTTCTGTAGCACAAGTGGTAGAGTACTCGCCTTGAGCTGAAGAGCTGAGGGACAGCATTCAGGACCAGAGTTAAAACCCCATGAAAGAAAGAAAGAGAGAAAGAAAGAAAGAAAGAGAAAGAGAGAGAGAAAGAGAGAAAGAAAGAAAGAAAGAAAGAGAGAAAGAAAGAAAGAGAAAGAGAGAGAGAAAGAAAGAGAGAGAGAAAGAAAAAAGAGAAAGAGATAAAGAGAGAAAGAAAGAAAGAAAGAAAGAAAGAAAGAAAGAAAGAAAGAAAGAAAGAAAGAAAGAAAGAAAAGGGAGGGAGGGAGAGAGAGAAAGAGAGAGAGAGGGAGGGAGGGAGGGAGGAAGGGAGGGAGAGACAGAGGGAGGGAGGGAGGAAGGAAGGAAGGAAGGAAGGAAGGAAGGAAGGAAGGAAGGAAGGAAGGAAGGAAGGAAAGGAAAGGAAAGGAAAGGAAGAACCATGCACCAGTGGCTCATGCTATAATCCTAGTTACTCAGGAAGCTGAGATCTGAGGATTTCAGTTCAAAGCCAGCCCAGGCAGAAAAGTCTGTAGCATTCTTATCTCCAGTTGGTTAACCTGCAATAACTAGATAACTAGAAACCCAGAGTGGGGTTGTGGCTCAAAGTAACAGAGTGCTAGCCTTGAACAAAAATTGCTCAGATACTGCCCAGGCCCTGAGTTCATGCCCCACAAGCAACAAAAAAAATGAAAAAATAAAAATAAAAATAGTTATCTTCTTTCAAAGGGAAAAACTAAAATGACTAACTCTAGACCTTGATTTTAACCTTGCAATAATCAGTGACATTAAAAATATAATGAAGTTTATTCTAGCTAAGTTCTTAGCTCCTCTTCCTGCAGTGTGGACATATTGATACTATTTTTTTTTTTTTTTTTTTTTTTTTTTTTTGTCGGTTGTGGGCCTGAACTCAGGGTGTGGGCACTGTCCCTCAGCTCTTCAGCTCAAGGCTAGTGCTCTACTATCTGAGCCACAGCGGCACTTCCAGCTTTTTCTGCTTATGTGGTGCTGAGGAAGTGAACCCAGGGCCTCATGCATGCAAGACAAGCACTCTACCACTGAGCCACCTTCCCAGCTCCCATTGATACTATTTCTTACACACATTTACTAAAATGATCCCTTTATTAAATATCAAAATAACACAAAAGTCTTTTGATTATTTTGAACCATTGCTAACCATATCTACAATGATGTCTCCTGCTCTATAAACAGAAGATTAATTTTTATTTCAATAACATAATACAAACAGGTTTAGGGATGCTTAATATCTATAATTATATTAATGAATAATCTACATGCTTATCAATTTTATAAGAATGTATCCAATAAATTTGCTACACTGAATGCTACGAGATTTCACTTTTCATGAGAATAATCAAACCAGTTTTGAAACCAGAATTGAAACTTACCAGATTAGCCATATTTTGCTGCAGATCTGCAAGTGCAGTAAAGGTCCTCAAAGCAAAGGAACTTGCCATATTCAATCTGCATGTTAGAAAATACAATTTAGACATATAAATTAAATATCTGAAATAATCATGAAAAATTCCAAATATTAAAATAATTTAAAAATCTATATGATTTAGTCAGACCTACAATCCAAGTATTTTTATAAAAACAGAAATGAGTGTGGCAGGAAGGTATGACAAAGGTAGGTGTCTGTGTGGCTGACCAGTTAGGAATGAGACAATGTGAGGAGAACTACTGATCCACTGAAAGAAAGCATTGGATACTTTACTTTGGGGGAAAAAATTATTATAATGATGAAATAAATATTAATTCAGGTAGTCTTTTTTGGTGGTGCTAGTATCGGGTTTGAACTCAGGGCCTCATGCTTACTAGACAAGAGCTTGCCCCCTAGAGTTCCTCACATTTTTACCCTTAAGCATCTCTTGATGATTTGGTCAGTAACTGACATATGACCTCTTTGAGATTTTTTTTTTTTTTTTAACTTTGTCAATCCTGGGACTTGAACTCTGGGCCTGGGTGCTGTCCCTCAGCTCTTCAGCTCAAGGTGAATGCTCTACCACTTGAACCACAGCGCCACTTCCAGTTTTCTGGTGGTTTATTGGAGATCGGAGTCTCACAGACTTCTTCCCAAGCTGGCTTTGAACCGTGATGCTGAGAGCTCAGCCTGCTGAGTAGCTAGGTTCACAGGCGCGAGCCACTGGCGTCAGGCTTCTTTGAGATTCTTTCACTTTCCACAATCATTTGAAGGATATGGCAGAGTGCAGGGACCTCACTCTCCGTGCTTTCCCAGGCCCGTAGAAGGCTGTGGCAGTGCTCTGCCTCGCCCAGATGCAGCCCCTCTTCCTTGATGCTCCCCACTCTGTGACACCTTCCACCTTTCCTGTTTGGGAGAGGGTCCTCCACACTCCTCAGGGGTCCAGGAGAGGCTTTTCCTGTGGCCCGCCTCAACTATCCCCCACTCTCAGCAGTCTCTGCTGTGGTGGTGGAGGTGGTTATTGTGATCGGTTGGCGGAGCTTGAACTCAGGACCCGCCCCTGAGCTTTTGCCCGGAGTTTTTCCCCTCCAGGCTAGCGCTCTACCACGCCTCCCCTAATGTTGTCCCAGTGGTTAATAGGAGATAAGAGTATCAGGGTGGCCGGGAAGGTGGCTCCGGGGTAGAGCGCTCGCCTTGAGCAAAAGCAGCTCAGGGGCAGCGCCCGGGCCGCGAGTTCAAGCCCCAGGACTGGCCGAAGAAAGAAAGAAACGTCTCACAGGTTTTTCCGTCCTGGCTGGCTTCAAACCGCGATCCTCGGCTCTCAGCTTCCCGAGTATCTACCGAGAGAGACAGGCGTCAGCCGCGGACTTGGGGCTGTGGAAGATTCTAGAGCCGGGACCGAAGCCCAGAATTGTCGTTTCCATTCTGGCTCGGTTCACCCTTCCCGCGGGGTTTGGGTGATTCCTGCTGGGGGGGGCGCGGGGGTCACGGGCCGCACGGGCGTCGGCGACCTCGAGGCCCCACCAGAACCCCCGTGCGCGGGGCAGGCCGCGGGGGCCCGCGCACGCGCGGTCCGCACGCCTCGCACCGCCGCCCCGGCGGGTTTCACCTCAGCGCTCCGCGCGGGCCTCCTCCCCGCGGCCCCGGCCCTCGGAACCGCAGCGACCGCGGCTCACCGGGGACGTCCCGCCGGAGAGCTGCTCCGTGCCGCCCGCCCCGGCGCCGCCCGCCCCGCGCCTCGCCGCCGCTCCTCAGCCACTGGGCGGGAAGCCTGGAGTCCGCGCGACCGCCACGCGCGACCGTTAGCACGCGGCCCCGCCCACCGCGCGGCGGCCCCGCCCCACCAAGGCCCCGCCCCCGCCCAGGCCGGTCCCTCACACGTACTGGCCTCGCCCGCCAGGGCCCCGCCCCTTTTATCTTACTGACCCCGCCCCTCCGATGCCCCGCCCCTTGCCTAGTGCTGGCTCTGCTTGGTTCCCACCGAGGCCCCGCCCCCACCGTACTGACTCCGCCCCCTCGTCTCTCTCCCCGCGCGGACCCCGCCTCCCAGGCATGCGGGGCTCTGGGAAAGGGCCGCGGAGGACCTGCGGCGCCCCGGTGTCTGCAGGGACGCACGGGCGCCCGCGACGCCCGCCTGGCGGGCCAGCACCGCAGGGCCCTCCTTTCCATTGCTCGGTCCGAGTGCTACAAAAGGAAGCCGCGGGGGCTGGGCGGGTGGCTCAGGGGTAGCGCGCTCGCCTCGCATGCACGGGGCCCTGGGTTCGATTCCTCAGCACCACATAAAGCCGGAAGTGGCGCTGAGGCTCAAGTGGTAGAGCGCCTGCCTTGAGCTGAAGAGCTGAGGGACAGCGCCCAGGCCCAGAGTTCAGACCCCACGACCGACACACACACAAAGAATTTGAGGCTAAAGATCAGAGAGACAGATGGCACATGTTCTCTCTGACACGTGGAAGTTAGATCTACGACGCACTGGGATATGACAAATTACACAGGATTCTAGATACGACAGTGACACCAGCAGAGGAATCTTAGGAGAGAATCACAAAGGCCCAGTGCCCAAGCACCTCTTCATGTGTATATAAACAAATATACATACTGAGACGAACTCCAAGATATGGAAACAAGAGACTTTTTGTAATTTTTCTTTCTGATGACTGTGTATTCTTCACTTCATATACAGTGTGTTCACGTGCACATCTGGGGGGTTGGGGAGGGCACAGAATCCAAGGCAAAAGGTGACCAAGTGCAATAGCTGCACTGGACATTGATGAAAGTGGAGATAGGAGGGAGGGACTGGGAGAGGAGGGGGAGCAGAGCCGTCCTCCTTGCCTGATACACGCAAATGTAACCCCTCTGTACATCACCTCTATAATAACAATAAAGTCAACTGGAAAGAAACAAAGAATTTGAGGCTAGCCAACAAAGTTACCAAGACTCATCTCCAAACCAACATAAAAACAAATGGGTGAATGGAGGGGTAACAATGTTCAAGAGGAAGTGTACTCATTACCTCACTCATGTAACTGTAACCCTCTGTATAGTATCTTTACAATAAAAAAAAAAAAAAGGAAATACCATGGTTAGGGCTGGGAAGGTGGCTCAGTGGTAGAGCACTTGCCTTACATTCCTGAGGCCCTGGGTTCGATTCCTCAGCACCACATAAGCAAAAAGAAAAAAAATGGGTGAGGTGTGGCTCTGTGTGGGACTGAGCCTGGCCTGGCATCGGGTGTGTGTGGGGGGAACCACTGGACTGGGGGGCACCCTGCCACATGTCACCATTCAGAGAAGGAAGCCATGGTGAGGCTCTGCAGGAACTCCACCAGCCATCTTTGCAACTCTCTGCTCTGTCTAAGATGCCTTCACAATGCAGTTAACGAAATGTAAAACCAAGTCAGGCGCCGGTGGCTCACGCCTGGAATCCTAGCTACTCAGGAGACTGAGATCTGAGGATCGCAGTTCAAAGCCAGCCCGGGCAGGAAAGGCTGTGAGACTCTGATCTTCCACTAACCACCTAAGAAACCTTTAATGGAAGCTGTGGGCCAAGTGATAGCGAGCCAGCCTTGTGCAAAAGAGCTCCATCCAGAGTTGCCTCTTCCTCGGAAGTAATTGTGCCTGTGGCCTTTAACGCTCCCCTGCATCCTAGTTGCCAGGAATGTGTTTTGTCAACAGAGCAAAACCATCGATTTTCTGCCCATCTATCCAGGGCACAAAGGGACAAGTTGCCGAGGGCCTGGTATCAGGGACGGAAGCTGGAGAGGCCACCCCTGGCTGGCGTGGAGTCCTCCCCAGGCGTCTGTTTCCCTGTCCACCCCGCCTTCCCGCTGCAATTTTGCTTCTGTGAGGAGAAAGGGCAAGAACGCTCCCATTGTGAAGACGGCTGGAGAGCCGCCAGCCGGAAGCTTCCAGGGCTCGGGGGCGTGGTCAGCAGGTGGACGGGGCGTGGTCACAGACACAGCGCAAGGCTGCTGCGTCCCGCCTGTGTAGATAGCTGTCACCTGCCCAGCAGTGCGCGTCCGCCTGGTCACTCTGTGAAGGGAGCGGCCGGTGCCTGTGTGCTGGGACAAGAACACCAATGGTGCCCGTCCCTGGGGGAGGGCGACCTCCACGAGCTGGAGCTGGTGGGACACGCTCTCTTCCACAACACAGGTCCAGTCCCCCTGGGGCCACTGAGAACGTGGCTGTGCCCCCTGCAAATATTTGCACAAGTAAACAACCCAGGAGAGGCGTGAGCACTCACTCCACAGAGAAGGGGGACCCCTCACCCCTGCCCTCACCCCTGCCCGCAGCTGCGCCCCCCCGATACTGCCCCCACCCCACGGCTCTTGTCAGACCCCAGTGGGCTTGCCTCACCCCAGCCTCACCCCCCCACACCCGTCCTCTAGAAGGGGGGTGTCTCACAGGCCTCTGAGTCTTGGCCCCTCATCTAGCACATTCTTCCTTGGTTGGCTTAGTTCAATATTATTTTTCGGTGCTGCATTTAAAAAGACAACAATAACTTGGTCTGCGGGAGTGGCTGGCAGAGTCCCCTAAGAAAGCCCAGCGCTGCAAAAATAAAACAAAAATAGCAAAAATGAAGAAGGAAACACCGTGTAACGCAGCATTCATCCATCGGCTCAGGTTCCCGTGGACTTGGAACCTGAGAGGCTGTGCGGGGCCCCGCTCAGCACACCCAGAGAGCTGGAAGTCGAGGCTCACTCCTGCTGCCCCAGCCACTCCAGGAATCGGGAGGATCCAAGTTAAAGCCAGCATGGGCAAGTAAGCAAGACCCTCCCTCCGTCGCTCAGCCCAGTGTGGCGGTGTTGCACCCGGAATGCCAGCCCCACCCGAGCTGCTGCGGCTGGGAGGACAGAGGCCCGGAGCTCAGAAGTGCCAGGCAAAAGTAGGAAATCCTACCTCTATGCTGATTAAAAGCAGACACAGAAAGGGGGAGACATGGTCCGGAGGTGGAGCACCTGCCTAGCAAGCACAAATCCCCGGTACCACCAAGTCAGAAAAGAGTTAAAAACTGTTGGCCAGGGCTCTTATTCAGTGCCGGCCGTGGGCACTGGTCACTCCCTTGTGGGCCGCTCACCAGGTGCTGCTGGCGGCTGGCTGGTGTCAGGGGCTTCAGCTCCTGTAAGCTGCATGAAGCTCCTTCCCAGACCCCCATGGACGGGGCTCTTCCAGCCAGGATGCCAGGACACCGCCCCCCCCCCACCACCCTGCTTCTATGTCTTGCCCTCAAGATCCCTTTTGTACCTCATCTTTGTGTGTTGTGCATACTCTTGTGTTTTTTACCCTGGGGCCGGCCTCAGATTGCAATCCTCCTACGAACAGCCTCCCACGAAGCTGGGATCACAGGCAATACACCACCTCCATAGTACAGAAGACCCCTTTTTTTGTTTGCTTTGTTTTGTTTTGTCGGTCGTGGGGCTTGAACTCTGGGCTTGGGCGCTGTCCCTCAGCTCTTCAGCTCAAGGCAAGCGCTCTACCACTTGAGCCACTGCGCCACTTCCAGTTTTCTAGTGGTTTCTTGGAGATAAGAGTCTCATGGACTTTCCTGCCCGGGCTGGCTTTAAACCAAGATCCTCAGATCTCAGCCTCCTGAGTAGCTAGGATGACAGGTGTGAGCCACCGGAGCTTGGCCAGGAGACCCCCTTTAAAGAGCACCCCCCTCCCCCCAGAAACCCTCCTCCCTTGCTGAGCTCAGCAGAACACGGGAGCCACCTCTGTCAGGCAGCATGCGCGGGCTCCCCACACCCCGCACCGGGATCTCCAGGACGCACACCCCTGGGTGGAAGCACCCCTACACCCTGCCCATCACGGACTTTCCCAAGGGTGTTCCCCACTCCCTCCCACATGGGCCCATTCTTGGTAAAACATGGCCTCTCCCTGCCTCAGTTTATCATCTGTAAAGGAGGATAAAAGCCCAGTTGCTTGATACACAAGGGTTGATGGCCAGAGAGGGTGCACGGACAGCGGGCAAGGAGCCTCTACAAAGAGCAGCACCTCTGTGGCCACCCTGGTCAGATCTGCCTCCTCACCGGCTCCTTTCTGATGTCCAGGGCTTTTGAACAAGCCATGGGGGGCAGGGGGAGGACAGTGAACTCTCTAGAGACCAGGGAATCTGCCTTTGTTTCCCCAGCCCAAGCCTGCCACAGCTTCTGAGCCACAGATCTCTCACTCCGTCTAATCCCCACAGGACCGGCCAGCGCGGAAACAAGAGAACCGTACCCCGTCACCCTTGCGCCAGCCCCCTTCCCAGCCCCGCAGTCCAGACAGTGCAACCAAGGGCCAGACAGTCTCCGGATGCTTCTGTGCCAGAACTGGCGTGGTTGGCACGTTCCCCCTGGCCGCCCAGCCTCCCAGCTCTTCAGTGTGTGTGTGGGGACGGGGGGGGGGGGGGGGGGGGGACGGCAGGCCTTCCTCCGGGCGGTTATGGCATGTGTCTCTGGATCAGTTTCCCATCAGATATCCTGTCCTCCATCCCCTCCTGCAAGAAGGAAGCGAGCTGATAGGATCTGACCGTGGGTGGCCGTCTAGCCAGCTCTGCCCCCCAACACACACACACACCGCAAGGAGCACAGGAGAAGACACCGGGAACAAGATCTCTGATTGTTCTCGATTGCCCCACAGCAGGCCTCAGATCCCGCTCAATCGGAAAGCTGGTGTATGAAATGCTTCTGGCAACAGCCTCGCAGCCCCTGCTCGAGTTGACTGACAGCTTTGCAGACGGCTCTTCCGGCCAAACACGCAGCCCTGATGCGGTTCAGATGAAGCAGCAGGAAAAGGATCCTAGAGGGGAGCCCGGCTCCGAGCTGCACGGGAGATCTCAGCTCAATGTCATTGTGCGGGGACTCACGGGCAGGGAGGTTGTCTGAGGTTTGGTAATTTATGGGTGACACCTGCACCCAAGGTTCTGTGTGGGGTTCATCAACCCCCCCCACACAGCCAGTCCCTGAGACTCGGCCCTCCGGCTATGTTCCCGGCCGAGGGTCATCACACAGCCCGTCTGGAGTCACAGCGCGGCCCGCTCACCAAGGGGAGAGGTCCCGCCCCATGGACCCCGCAGCCTGGCCAGCCCGAGACCAGCCCCATCCGGCCTTTCCACGCTCACCCCACCCAGATTTTGCCCAGGTCAGCTTGCCCAGCGCACTGCACCCCTTGGTCCTGATTGACACTGCTCCACCTCTAAGGCTGAGAAGAGAGGATCCGGCAGCCCTCAAACTCACCAAAACCGAGCTGTGTGTCAGGAGTCAGGCCACGAGCCTCAGCCTCACAGGTGACACGGGACGGAGGCCCTGCCCCCACCCCCAGTGTGTAAGAAACAGCGTGGGAGAGGACGCCTGACGGGCAGTGCTGCACCGGAGCTGGTGACACAATATCCCATCCATCGGAGAGCCAGAGGCGTGACTCAAGCAGGAGAGTGCCCCCGAGTTCAATCCCCAGAGCCACCCCTAGAAAAAGAGATTCACGAAACAAGAGGACAAAGGCGTTTAAGATAACAGGCCCACTCGGATTGAGAGGTCAACTGGGAAAATGGAAATCCAACGTGTATTTTTTTTTTGTTGGTGGTTGTGAGGCTTGAACTCTGGGCCTGGGTGCTATCCCTGCGCTCTTCAGCTCAAGGCGAGCGCTCTACCACTTGAGCCACCACTTCCATTTTTTCTAGTGGTTTACTGGAGATGAGTCTCACCGACTTTCCTGCCCGGGCTGGCTTTGAACCTCGATGCTCAGATCTCAGCCTCCTGAGTCGTCAGGATGACAGGCGTGAGCCACCGGCGCCCAGGCAAAGTGTAGCTCTTAAACATTCTGTCTCCGCAGGGCGCGCAGCCAGCCCGCTCTGACTGTGTGCGGCTACCGGCTGTGTCAGGAAGGCCGCCCCGGCTCAGTCCCAGCCGAAGTCCTGGCCAGTCATCTGGTAGAACTTGCGGTTGAAGGGCCGGTAGAAATCACGCAGTCTCTGAAGCAGGGCCGGGGCCACGCGGGGGTGAGAGCGGCCCTTGGATTTGCCCAGGCAGCGAGGCCGGCTGCTCCCAGGGGCCCTCGTGAGGCACGGGAAGCCCTTGGTGGCGTTAAAGTAGAAGTGCTTGCCGGTGACCACACGTGTAAGGCCCAGGAAGTCCTGCACGCGTCCCACCTCCCCGGCGGGGTCGCTGACCAGGCGCTCGCCGCTGACGAACAGGAAGCGGGACAGCGGGAAGTAGCGCAGCCAGCGGCCCAGGTGCAGGGCGTAGAGGCCGATGCGCACCGCACTCCAGGCGGTGTCCACGGGGCCCAGGCCGTGGCGGAAGGCCAGCGCTCGGAAGCTGGGCAGGCCTGGGGTCTTGGACAGGGTCTGGGCGTAGTCGGAGACGGCTCGGGTCACGGGGTTTCGCACCACCACAATCAGCTTGGTGTCGGGGGACATGGTGTGGATGCGGCGCGGGGCCTCCCGGGTGACGAAGTAGCTGGGAGTCTTCTCCATGGTGATCTGTCCGTCCACCGTGCGGGGCATCAGGCTCCTGAGAGACCGCAGGAGGGGAGCTGGCCATCGGCCATGCCCCCTCCCCTAGCCCGCTCCCCAGGGACCCAGGACCAGCCCCTCTTCCTCTGGTGACATCCCCCAGGCCCAACCCCTAAGGTGCAGCAATGGGGAGCCTGGTAGGTGCAGTGCGGGGTCCCGGCCAGCCCGCACAGACCTGCAGTAGGGGCCACCCACCAGGGTGTCCAGGGTGTCCATCACCGGGGCTCAGAGCTGCCGGAGTGTGTTTACTGGCAGTTTATTATCTCTCAACAAATTCTCTGGGCCCTCATGTCAGGGCAACGCCCTCCCAATGACCACCCCACCCAGAGCTGCTGTACCCCAACCATGGTGCTGCTTTCCCACCCAGACCTGAGGAGCCCGAGGCCAGCCACTGTGGACCTGTGACACCCAGCCTCCACGCTGTAGTCATTGGCCCCGAGTGAGGTCATCAATAATGAGTGGCAGGTGGACTGCTCTCCCGCCCCCCCACGCCGAAATTTAATTACACCTCTCCCTGCCCTTAACCACAGCCCTGCCCACCCCTCCCCCTTCTGGCCCAGCTCTGAATGCCAAAGTGCCAACCAAAAAAGCGGGGTGCGCTTGTGTCCATTAGCAATGTGGTTGTGATCGCATCTTTCTGGGCCACTGGGGGCTATCTCGACCTTGCAAGGGCCAGGGTGCCAGGCCTGAAGCCCGGCATTTCTTTTCTTTTCTTTTTTTTTGTTGGTCATGTGGTTTGAACTCTGGGCCTGGGTGCTGTCCCTGTGCTCTTCAGCTCAAGACGAGCACTCTACCGCTTGAGTCACAGCACCACTTCCAGTTTTTTAGTCGTTTATCGGAGATAAGAGTCTCACGGACTTTCCTGCCCGGGCTGGCTTTGAACCTCGATCCTCAGACCTCAGCCTCCTGAGTAACTAGGATTACAGGCTTGAGCCACCGGCTCACATCATTCGGATGTGAGTAAGGAAGGCACCGGCCCATTCCCAGGTCCAGAGGAGGAGAGCTGACCGCAGACCCCTGCCTTGGGAAAATGCAAACAGGCCAGGCGCCTGCAGCCAGGTCCCAAGACAACACCTGCTGTCCAGGTAGCTCAGGGTGGGGGGCCGAGTAAGTGGGGCTGGCCCTGGCAGGGCAGGGCAGGGTAGGGCAGGGTGCGGGGCTGGTGGGGCAGATCAGCTGAGCAAACAGCTCCAAGGAAAGTCTGGGAACTAGGTCAACAGAGGCAGAGGCTTCAGGGCTGTGCTAGGGAGCAGACACCCCTGCCCAACCCCACCCAGTCTCACCCAGCCTGGCCTCCCCCCACCACCACCTCAGAGTCCCCAGAGTCTGCCCTGGTCACGTGGACACCCAAGATGAGTGAACAAGTGCATAGACCATGGGCTAGTGACAGGACAGGACCCCCCCCACACACACACACACGCACGCACGCATGCGTACACACACACAGGCGGAGACCCAGGGCTGGTTGTGGTGCTTCACTTCACACCCACAATCCCAGAACTTAAAGCGTCTGACCAGAGGCTCTCCAGTGTGAGGCCAGTCTGGGCTACTTGGTGAGACCCAGAAGTACCAGGTTCCAGACGCTACTATGGCCACAGCAGGGCTGGGGAGACGGGAGAGAACAGAGAGCCTTTCCTCTCCGCCGAAGACGTCAGCTTCTTCCATCATGTGGCAGAGAGAGCCAGACCTCCCCCACCCCGTCACAGACACACTGGACAGGGGTGCACGCACACACACACACACACACACACACACACAGCTCACAGGAGGCACAGGAAGGGTGGAGGGGGGCTCACTCACGCCACTCTGAGATCTGAGGTCTTTGGGATCAGTTCTGTAGCAGCCTGTCCCAGTGGGGCGCCAGTGGGGGGTGTAACGCAGAGACTGGCATGTTGGGGGCTGGGGGACAGCAACGGCGGGGGGGGGGGGGGACCAGGGAGAGCAGAGCAGAACTCTGGCTATGCATGGCAAACATCTGACAAGTTGTTCTGCGGGCCGTTCCGCGGAGCCCACCCCATTTGGTCTGCATTTCCCGACAGCTTCCAGCCAGTGGAGGCCGGGACATGGGATCCCTTTCCATCACAACCAGAAAGACCTGGGGGTGCAGGAGCCCAGGCCTGCTCCTGCCACCCACTGCTCACTCCCCAGGAACTGAAGGATGGTTCCAGAGTATGAGGGCCAAACCACTTCCTACCTGTCCCCGGGAGGAGGGGGGAGGAAGGGGAGCCCCCCTGACCAGACAGGAGCGTTTGGAGACCCCAGCGCCTGGCAGCAGTGCCCGCCCCACGCAGACAAGAAGACACAGCCCCTCCCCCACCACACCGGGACGCGCCGGGACACTGAGGCAGGGGGGGGCATTTCCAGAGGCCCAGGGCACAGTCCCCTCTCACAGCTGCACGCTGTGTGGAACAGGCCACGGCTCCCCTGGGCAGGTCAGCGTCCCCACCAGCCCCCCGGCTCAGGATGTGACCCCCCAGCCTGGGCCTGGGTCTCTCTCCACAGCCTCCTCCCCAAGCCCGACGCTGCCCAGGGTGGTCCTGAACCTGCCTCTCCTCCAAGGAGCCCAGGCCCTGGCCATGGGGGTCCCTGGGGTCCCACTCTGCAGCCTCCTTCCTCTCCCGCTTTCTCCCCGCTGAGATCAAGTGGAGTGGGGAGCCCTCCCGTCCCCCTCTGCTCAGAGCCAGCCCCGCCCGGCCCCCCCATCCTAACAGGAGAGTCAGCGTTCACAAATGGGGGTGAGGGGATCTGCGAGCACCGGGTCCTGCCACCCCCAGAGTCCCCAGGCCACCCAGGCTGAGGCAGAGGACGGGGCGCGGGAGGCCGCACCCCAGGCCTGTCCCAGGAGGGGGGCAGGGCAGTGCAGGAGATAAATCCAACCCCCACCCCTGGGCCCAAGGGCAGTGCCCGGCCCCCAAGGCCAGGAAGGGCTCCTCAGCTCCCCGGGGAAGCAGAGGGGAGGGGAGGGGAGGGGGAGGGGAGGGGGAAGGGGAGGGAGGGGAGGGAGGGGAGGGGAGGGGAGGGAGGGGAGGGGGAAGGGGAGGGAGGGGAGGGAGGGGAGGGGAGGGGAGGGAGGGGAGGGGAGGGGGAGGGGAGGGGAGGGGAGGGAGGGGAGGGGAGGGGGAAGGGGAGGGAGGGGAGGGCGGCGCTCACCGGTACCAGGCCAGGCCGCGCCCGTAGCACCTGTCGAAGAAGTGCGGCTCGGCGCCGGGCGCGCGCACGTCGGGGTGCAGCCGCAGCGCCTCGAGCAGCGCGCGCGTGCCGCCCTTCTTCACGCCCACGATCAGCGCCTGCGGGAGGCGCCGCCGGCCGGGGCCGGGGCCGGGGCCGGGGCCGGGGCCGGGGCCGGGCGGCGCGGGGCGGCCCGGGAGGGCGCTCAGCGCGTAGACGCCGAGCAGCAGCGCCGCCGCCAGCGCCAGCGCCGCCCGGGACGCCCGCGGCGCGGCCCCCGGCCCCGGCCCCGGCCCCGCGCCCGCGCCGACCCCGGCCCCGGCCCCGCTACCCGCCATGGGGCCGCGTCGCGGGCGCCCCGGGGAGCGGGGACCGCAGACGGGCGCACACGCCGCCCGCGCCTGGACGGCCGGCCGGGGGAGCCGGGCGAGGGGCGGGCCGGGGGGCGGGGCCGGAGCTGGGGGCGTGCTGGAATGGGCGTGGCGGGTCGGAGGGGCGGGGCCGGAGCTGGGGCGTGCTGGAATGGGCGTGGCTGGTCGGAGGGGCGGGGCCGGAGGGGCGGGGCCGGAGCTGGGGCGTGCTAGAATGGGCGTGGCGGGCCGGAGGGCGGGGCCGGAGCTGGGGGCGTGCTGGAATGGGCGTGGCGGGCCGGAGGGCGGGGCCGGAGCTGGGGCGTGGTTGAATGGGCGTGGCTGGTCGGAGGGGCGGGGCCGGAGGGGCGGGCAGGGGAGGAGGGGGCGGAGCTGGGTGGGGTGAGTCCGGGGCCTCTGGGCGTGGTTTGTGGGCGGGGCCGGAGCTGGGGGCGGGTTTGCATGGGCGGGGCTGGTCGGAGGGGCGGGGCCGGAGGGGCGAGGTCGGGGTGGTGGGCGTGGTGCAATGGGCGTGGCTTCTGGGCCGGAGGCGGGGTCTGGGCGCCCGTCCCCTCCGCCCGGCCGGCTCGGGGACTCTAGGACCCCGCCGGGCCCCTGGCGCACCCGGACGGGCCAGCCCGCCCGAGAAGGCGCCTTCCCGCCCCTCCTGGACGGGGAGGCCTCCACAAGTGGGAGCCTAGCCGGGCACCCAGGCGGCTGAGAAGGAAGGTGGCCGTTCGAGGCCCGCCACGTCCAGGAGGCTCTGCTCACTGGTCACCAGGACGCCAGCCTGGAGCCAAGGAGCTCAGAGACAGCGCCAGGCCCTGAGTTCAAGCCCGGGACTGCGGGCTGCGCATGCGCGCGCGCGCACACACGGTGGGAGCCTCGCCTCCGGACCAAAGAAGCGCACGGGCCCCGACGTCAAGGGGGAAACGAGGCCACGTCCGCAGCCTAACGCGGCCCCCGTCCCCACATTCTGTGGTCAGAATCCGCTTTGGGCCCCAGCTCGCAGGCGCCACCCAGGTCGGTGGGAGCCCTGCCCCCCAAGAAACAGCCGGCCTGGTTCCGGGATCCGCCCGTCGGGGCCCAGTGAGCTGAGTGCAGACCCAGGCTCCGGAGCCACCCCCCCCCTCCGCCCCCCGCGGTCCCCCGGGAGGGTGTGAAAGGCTCAGGGCAGTGCTCATGGGGGAAGAGAGGGAACTCCCTCCCAGCGCCAGGAGATTCAGGAGATCGGGGCCTGGTTTACCACACCCCAGCACTGCCCACAAAGGAGAGGGAGGGCCGGTGAAGCCCCAAGAGGACCAGCCACCTGCCCACTCCCAGCCCCACCCCAGGCCCAGCCCCTCCACCAGACCAGGCCTCTGTCCCTTCTGCTTGTTAGGGGTTGGCTCCGGGCCTAATGGCACCTGGACATGTCTCAGCTGTCTCTGAGGGACACCAGGCCTCCAGGACCCACCCAGCTGCCACCCAGGGCTGCCCCGGCCGCAGAGGGCCATGCAGGGCCACGCGGGGCTAGTGGGGTAAAGACCACTCACGGCCCCTCTAACACAGCCCCCAGGGCCAAACCTGCTTGTCAGGGCAAGCCTGAGCCTGAGGCCCTGCGGGCAGGTTGTTGGCATGCCACTGTCTGGGAATCATGCTGGCACACGCTGGGGACAGGAAGTTCTTCGTCTAGTCTAGCTTAAAATGAGATTTGTTCCAGACTGGCTGGTTCTCCTCAAAGCCTTCCCACAAAAAGCCACCCAGGCCTACAGCACCCACCCAATCCGAGCAGGCGCCAATCAGGACTCCAAATCCCCTGGCGTGTGTCCCCCTGCTTATTCTCTGAGGATAATTCTCTATCTCTGGGAGCCAGGCCCGGCCCTTTTTTTTTTTTTTTTTTTGGTCGGCCGTGGGGCTTGAACTCTGGGCCTGGGCGCTGTCCCTCAGCTCTTCAGCTCAAGGCCAGCGCTCTACCACTTGAGCTACAACGCCACTTCCGGTTTTCTGGTGGTTTATTGGAGATAGGAGTCTCACGGTCTCTCCTGCCCGGGCTGGCTTTGAACCTCGATCCTCAGATCTCAGCCTCCTGAGTAGCTAGGATTACAGGTGTGAGCCACCAGCGCCCGGCCTGCCCTTTCTTATCCCTGAGGGATAACGTTTCCTCAGGCCCCCACCTGCTGAGGGAGGATGGTCTGAGAGGCTCTGCCTCCTTCCTTCCTCCTCCTCCTATCTGGGCAGCTCCTCCCCCCGCCAGGACCCAGCCTGGCATCCTGCCGACTCCCTGCTTGGTGATCTTGGGAGACGGGGTCCCTGTCTCTGGAAAGGTCACTTGCGTTCTGCTGTCTGATTATTTTTTTCCTCTATCCAGAACACCTTTCTCTGTCTCTTTCCCAGCCTGCTCCGGCCCCCCAGCCCGTGGTGCCCCCTCTCCCCCTAGGCAGAGAGCTGTTAGTCGGGGTGCAGCTCCTCCTCAGCGGGGGACAGCTGGGGGGGGTTCACACATGAACAACTCCAGGACCTCCCTCGCACAGCCCGCCCTGCACCCCCACACCACACCACAGGAAGGAGTCTGGCGAGGGGAGCAGCGGAGGGCTGCGGCCCCAGGGCAGGCCCAGCTGTCCTGGATTTGCGTGGGGTTTTTCCACTCGGATGCCGGATGTGCCCAAGAGAGAATGTGGCTGTCCTGGGCAGGGGCCGCTGCCCTGCTTCCCTTCCCCCGGTGGGAGACGGTGGTACAGGGGCTGCAGCAGTGACTTCATGAAAGGATTTCCAGGTCTTCCCTGCCAGGGACCCAGCTCCCTCGCCTCCCTTTCCATGTTGTGGAAGGTGGGAGTGGGGAGGGGAAGTACAGGCCCTGAGGCTTGAACTCGGGCCTGGGTGCTGTCCCTGAGCTTTTGTGCTCAAGGCTTAGGGCTTTACCACCTGAGCCACAGCACCACTTGTGACCTTTCAGTGAGTCATTGGAGATGAGTCTCACAGACTTTCTTGCCCAGGCTAGCTTTGAACCTCAGCCTCCTGAGTAGCTAGGATTACAAGTATGAGCCACCAGTGGCTTCCTCTCCTGTTTTTATTAAAGATGACAAACCCCTCCTCTCCAAGGGCCTGGTCCTGGTAAAGAGACTGAGGACATGTACCAGGGACCATGGGACTGCGGGAAAAGCTGCACCACCCCCCCCCCCCCGCCCAGCACCTGAGCACCTCCTGCTGTCTGCCTTGGGGACAAGACCAGAGGGGAAAGGCGTCTGTGGCTCCACTTTCCAAAACCCGGGGGTTTGCTGGTGGAGATTGGCAGATACAATGGCAGGGAAGGGTCGTGGGCTGGCCAGGGCTGGCCAGGACTGACCGGGGCAGACAAGATTGACAGTGTCAGAACTGAATCATGAAAAACGTCCCTGTGGAAGGGAGAGGAGGCAGGCCCTCCCCGCTTAGCAGCCACACCAGGCCACACAGCCACCACGCACCACAGCAACCCGAGGCCAGCCTCTGATGGAGAGACTGCACTCAGCCTCAGCGAGCTGTGGCCATGGGTGTGGGGAGCTCTTCGACTTGGACAAAGAAACCTCAGGGGGGACAGCGGTGTACCTGCAGTGGAGGGAGGGAGAGGGCCACGGGGGGTAGGGGTGGGGCCTCTGGAAGGATTCTGGCAGTAGGGAGGGACTGGAGAATAATGAACAGCAAATGCTGGGACCACCCTGCCAAGATGGCTGGCTGGCGGAGGGGCAAGGGGGTGGGCTACAAGAAGCATCCTGCTCTGCAGCAGGGAGAGATGGGGGCAGAGGAACAGAGATCTGCAGGGCTGCAACTTCAGCATCCAGGCCTAGGGCGGGCCAAGGCCCAAACTCTCAGGGGAGAGGACCAGGGAGGGGGCATCCGTGCAGATGGGACCCCACCAGGGACCTGGAGAGAGGGCTGGCACTGGGCTGCATTTGGGAGATCCTGCCTGTATCTGCGCCTCCAAACACTCCCAGCTTCCCAGTCCTGACCCTTCCCTTATCCTCCACCTGTCCCCCATCTGTCCTCCTTTCTTGGCTCCAGAAAGGGGAGTGGGTCTAAAGGCGCCCCCTGCACAGGTCACCCAGGACACGGGGCCCGCTAGGACCCTGGGGCACCGGGCTAATGGGTCCCAGATGAGGCTGGGCCATGCGATGCCCCCCAGTGGCAGCTCCTGGAAACTGCAGCCCAACATGCCCCAGGCCTGTGGGCCATGAGCGCCCCCTGCGGGCAGGCTCTGGGCCGGCACCTGGGCCTGGCCTCCCAGAGGCCACCTTGGGCCTTCCTGTAGGAAGGCTGGGGGCCATTCTTGTTTGGCAATTGCCTCACGATTAGGAGGTTGCCGCACACCCCGGACTGAGGGGGACACTGGTGCCTCTGGGAGCGTGGCGCCCAGGGTCTCCCTGCTTCCCTGCCCCGGTGCACAATCAGTGCAAGGCCAGATTAACCGTACAGCTGAAGGCTGCCTGGCCTCCCTGGCCGCCAGGCTCTGGGGCCCCAAGGCAGCAGGACACTGCTGTTCTGGGGTTCATGCGAGTCTTCTGTTTCTCGGACCGATACTTGTTCAGTCCAGTCAGGGGTCGGCCCATTTCACTTCTAGAGAAGCCGTGGGCCGCGCTAGGTCTGAGGGCAGCTGGGAGCCGTGGGCACTGTCACTTGGTCCCTGCCGCTGTGGGTTCCAAGGACTTGCATGACTCCGCTCCCTCAAGCCAGGGGTGATGGCTGCACCTTCTTACTACTGCCTTCCAGGGTTCACACAGGCTTTCTGAGGGCGGCCTCCATCTACCTCAGTCCCCATCTTGCACACACAGCTGCATCCTCAATACAGAACCACAAATATTTTCAGAGCACGCAAGAGTAAAGTCCTGATGCTCACCCTCCCTCTGCATGGGAACCAAGACAGCAGGCCGGGCCTGGAGCAGCACCGTGCGCGCGGCCAGGGCTCACCTTTATTCATTTCCACCTGATTACTCTAAGACTCGAGCTGGGGGACAGGCTTCTGCCTCCCCCGTCCTCCCCTGGCAAGAGCACAGGGCTTGGGACATCTTTGCAGGTGTGGACCGAGGCCGGTGACCGCGGGGCAGCTGCACCGGCCAGGTCATGAAGCAACAGTACCCGCAGATGGTGAAACAGGGCTGGGATGGCTCTACTCTTCCTGCAGGCCACAGGTTGTCACCACCCTGGCTGGCCTAGGAGGGTTTAGCCAGGGCAGATCATGCAGTGACCAGGGCTGGAGGGGCCGGCGGGGCGGCCGTGTTTGCTTTCCTCCTCCCCCCGCAACAGGCAAGGGAAGGCACAGGGCTTCGGTGGGGTCCAAGGTTGGGAACTGGTGTCCCTCGCAAGACATACAGAAAGCCAGGGAGGAAATGGGAAAAATACGTGGGCCCATGGGCATATGTATAAATGTCCTGGCGGTATGTAAGTCTCCTGGAGACTGCGTACGCCAAGAAAGGCCGAGGCTCAGCCCTGGCCTCTGGGGTGCTTTGTGCAAGGAGTCTGTCCTTTCCGATGTCTCAGCCACCCCCGCCCTGCCTTCCTGTCGGAATGCCGAGATGCCACAGCCAGGGCCCAGCCACCGCGAGTCCATGGGGGGGAGGGAGGCTGCCCATCTACTGCCCTTGGGCAGCAGAAGTTTCTTTGCCTGAAAAAAAGGAGGGAGAAGAGAGAAAACAATCGGGCATTAACTCATTCTTCGGCCAGTAGGCAAGTTAGAGGGCGCACACGTGAGTCCCCGAAACCTACAGGACCGGCGGTCTCTTCCTCCTCCAGGACAATAAAGATGGAGCCAAACGTCACCTCAGGCTCCTGGTGGAGCCCCACACCGGCCTGTGCTACTGACAGTCCCGCACTGCTGAGTGCAAGCAGGGGTAAGGGACGGGGGTGGCCCTGGGGACAGCGAGAGAGGAGGTGGAGGTGGAGTCACGGAGCACGGGGAGGGGTGACCCTGTGTGCAGACAGGCTGGGGGGGTGAGGACCCGGTGAGCCGAGAGCCGCGGGCCAGGCCAGGCCGTGGAGACGGAACTCAGCAGCTCCGACCTGACACCAGAGGCCACGGCCAAACGTGGCCGGGTGCGGGTCCACCTCCCCTGACAGGACTGGGCGGGACTGGGGCTGGATCGGCGGACATTCACCCTGTTGTCCCTGACGTGCCGCGTAAGTGGACAGGCACAGGCTGGATGCGCCTCGCTCCCCGCCCATCGCCTCCCCAGGGGACCGGGGGCTCCCCCCCCCCCGTGCCCCTCCCCACTCACCTTTAGGGATGAACTTCAGCGAGCTGCTGAAGATTCAGAATCGGGACTGCCCACGCGTGGGACCGTCGTTCAGGAACTCATGGCCCAGTCCATTGCCACACTTGCCACAAGACACCTGGGAAGACCACACGCCGCGTGAGCTGCGGGCTCACGAGAGGCTGGGCCTGAGGGGAACGTGCCCCGCCGCCCGCGCCCTGCGCCAGGCTCCGCGGCCCAGGCTGAAAACCTGAACCGGCCTTGAAGGCCCAAGCGTGTGAGGGGAGGGGGGGAAGGGGGGTGGCCCGCTCTCGGGCCTCCCCGGCCACCCACCTTCAGGGCTTCGGGGCGATGGGGCTCCGGGCGTTTGGCCACACTGTCTGCGTGGATGGTCTCGGTGAAGGCCGGCCACGGGGACGAGTGTGCGTACTTGGAGCGGCTGGAGAAGAGCTCGTAGCTGCACTTGGCGCACACGTACACACCTGGGCCGGGGGAGTCAACGCAGAGACCTCAGCCCAGCCAGTCCGGACGCCTGGCCCCTGGGCGCTCTGCCCACTCACGCATGGGTCACCGCGCAGAGACCCCGGTGGCTCGGGGGACACGTGGCACTGAGCTCACACTTCACACTTGTCTTATGCACACTCTCCACAGCCCATTTCCAGTTTACACGTGAGCAAGGAGAGGTGTGACGTCACAGACACCCAGAGAAAAGTGTGTAGCCGGATGGACGCGCACCTCCACCCCTGCAGGACTCGCAGGGAAGCCCTGATGTGACCCCTGAACCCCACCAACCCCCAAATGGCTACCCAGGAAGGCCCTGGACTGAGCCTCCAGTCAGTCAGGAGGAGCAAGAGAATGGTCCCAGAAACAGGCCGCCAAGCCGGGAGCCGTGGCTCATGCCTGACATCCCAGCTACTCGCAGGCTGGGATCTGAGGATCACAGCATAAAGACAGCCAGGCAGGAAAGTCTGAGACTCTCATCTCCAATGGGCCACCAAAAAGCCAGAAGTGGAGCAGTAGCTCAAATGATAGGGTTGCCAGCCTTGAGCTTAAGCGCCTAGGCCCTAAGTTCAAGACGCCATATTGGCACACACACAAAAAGCGTCCAGGTTGTCAGAGAGTCAGAGAGACAAGGGGGCTGGGGCTGGGTTTTCTCTTTCCCCAAAACATCAGTGTGGGGCAGCACAGGGGCAAGGAAAGTTACAAAAGAGTTGCACCACTACTTGAAAGAATAAAAACAGGAACCTCCAGGGGCACGAAGTCACCCCCCCAAAAAAAAAGAACCAGAGAACCTGGGGACAGCCTTCCTGAAGTCTGTGGCTGCCCAGCCTTTACCCGGAACTTGAGAAGGAAGCAGAGGCCCAGGAGTGCCGTCCGCAGCTGGGCAGCACACCAGGACTCGAGACAGAGGTGATCCCCAGCCACAGCCCCAGAGAAGCCGTGTCATAGCCTAGGTCCCTAAAGGAGAGACACCCCACAAGACTCTGCCCCAAAGACACCCAAGTCCCAGTCTTGCCTATGAATGTGGTTTGTTTTTAGTGCCTGTAGGGGGGGGGGGCTTGAGTTCAAGATCTTTGTACACTTGCTCAACGGTTTCCCCTCATGGCTGGCGCTGCAACACTAGAGCTCTGTCTCCAGTTCCTAAGCATGTGTTTTTACCAAATAAGTCCGTTGTCAGCAGAGCTCCGCTAAGAAGGGGCTGGCCAGAACCGTTCACAGCCTGGAGCCGGAGCTGAGAGCTAGCCTAAAGCCTGCAACCAGACTGCGCACCACTCGGGCAGAACAAAGTTCACTGGACCTTGGCAGGGGCTGGCTGGATGGCACCCGTGGCTCCCGGGCAGAGGCCCTGGGCTGGCACATCCAGATCTGAAGGGGACAAGGAGAACCTGTCCAGTCACTCCAGAGACCTCTGAAGGGGGAAGGGGGGGGGTAACAGCTGGCACTGCCCTGGACCAGATGTTCCGTGGCTTCCCCCCTCAGTCGGAACCCCGACCCCGATGGCCCCCCACCCCCACTATCCCCACCCCGACCCCGATGGCCCCCCACCCCCACTATCCCCACCCCGACCCCGATGGCCCCCCACCCCCACTATCCCCACCCCGACCCCGATGGCCCCCCACCCCCACTATCCCCACCCTGACCCCGATGGCCCCCCACCCCCACTATCCCCACCCCGACCCCGATGGCCCCCCACCCCCACTATCCCCACCCCGACCCCGATGGCCCCCCACCACCACTATCCCCACCCCGACCCGATGACCCCCCACCCCCACTATCCCCACCCCGACCCCGATGACCCCCCCCACTATCCCCACCCCGACCCCGATGGACCCCACCCCCACTATCCCCACCCTGACCCGATGACCCCCCACCCCCACTATCCCCATCCCGACCCCGATGGACCCCACCCCCACTATCCCCACCCCGACCCCGATGACCCCCCACCCCCACTATCCCCACCCTGACCCGATGACCCCCCCACACCAACCACAGTACCCGGCCCCACAGGTTCTCGGAAAGGTTCAGGGGGTCCCCTCTCTCCTCTCCGGCCGCCCCCCCCAGGCCCCCGATCTTCCAGGCCCGGACAGTGGCGGCGCCCCTCCAATGCACACCCGCCCCAGCCCTCCCGGCCCGCGGCCGCCGGCTGGACCTGGCTCAAAGTGGTTCTGGAAAACTTCGCCCCCGAAGAAGCTGCAGAAAGACATGGCGCCACCGGGACCCGGGCGGCGAGTGCGGGAGCGGACCCGACCGCGGGCGGCGGACCCAGCCCCGCCCCGCCCCGCCCCGCCCCTGCCGGGGGCCAATCGCCTCGCGACCGCCCTCGCCCCGCCTCCTCAGAGGCCACGCCCTCCGCGAGGACCAGGTTCCGGTTTCCGCCACCAGGAGGCCTCGCCCCCTCTCGAGGACCTGTCAGATTCCGCCTCTCCCGCAGACCCCGCCCACCGACGCAGGGCCTTTCCCTCGGAGCCCCGCCCCGCGGCTCCCGGCGCGCTCCGGGGTTCGAGCCCCCGCGCCTGGCCGGGCCCGCGGCGCCGCGTTCTCCCCCGGGCTGCCCCGCGGCTGAGCCCCTGCCGCCCCCCTCCGCCGGCCTTTCCGCGCCTCGCGACCCCGAGACACGGGGCAGTGCAGCCTCGGGACTTTATTTCGGGGCCGGGGCGGGGCCGGGTGCGGCGGGCGGGGAGCGCCGGGCCTAGAGGTCTCCCGCCTTCTCCGGCCTCTCCTTCTCCAGGTGCTTCTTCTGGGGGCCCTGCGTCGGAGGGCAGAGGAGCCTTAGTCACCGTCCTGCCCGGAATGCACCGCTGACCACAGCCACCCAGGGCCAGCCCGGCTGGACGCCCGACCCCCCCCCCCGGGGCCAGCCCGGGTGACCCCTGACCGGCCCCCCCCCAGGGCCAGCCGGGGTGACCCCTGCCCAGCCCCCCCCAGGGCCAGCCGGGGTGACCCCTGCCCAGCCCCCCCCAGGGCCAGCCGGGGTGACCCCTGCCCACCCCCCCCCGCAGTCCAGCCGGGGTGACCCCTGCCCGCCCCCCCTCAGTCCAGCTGGGGTGACCCCTGCCCGCCCCCCCCCACAGCCCAGCCGGGGTGACCCCTGCCCACCCCCCCCCGCAGTCCAGCCGGGGTGACCCCTGCCCGCCCCCCCTCAGTCCAGCTGGGGTGACCCCTGCCCGCCCCCCCCCACAGCCCAGCCGGGGTGACCCCTGCCCACCCCCCCCCGCAGTCCAGCCGGGGTGACCCCTGCCCGCCCCCCCTCAGTCCAGCCGGGGTGACCCCTGCCCGCCCCCCCCCCCCGCAGTCCAGCCGGGGTGACCCCTGCCCAGCCCCCCCCCGAGGGCCAGCCGGGGTGACCCCTGCCCACCCCCCCCCGCAGTCCAGCCGGGGTGACCCCTGCCCGCCCCCCCGCAGTCCAGCCGGGGTGACCCCTGCCCGCCCCTCCCCCGCAGTCCAGCCGGGGTGACCCCTGCCCGCCCCCTGCCACCCATTCAGGAGTGACCCTGGGGGTGGGGGGCAGCGTACCATGAAGGCTCTCTTCTCCTCGGCTGTCTGGAAGCGGCCATGGCCGGACTTGGAGGTGGTGTCAATGAACTTGAGCTCGATGTTTTCCAGCGCCCGGCGGCTGTGGTGCACCAGGAGAGACTGGGGGTCCACAGGAGAGGAGGCGTGAAGGCCAGAGACTCCCCTTCCCCTCCCCTCGGGTCACCTCCCGCCAAAACCCACCCAGAGCAGGCCAGGAGACAAGACGTGATGTCCAGGCCTGCCCACCGTGGGTCCTGCCCCCAGCCTGCGCTGACCTTCCTCAGCGTGATGACCCGCTTCTTGGTGCCCGCGATGCAACCCTTCAGCATGACGAAGTCGTTGTTGACTTCCCCGTAGTGTGGGAAGCCGCCCTGAGGAAGGGGAGGAGGACGGGGCTCAGAGCAGACAGACACAGGCCAGGCCAGCTCAGGGGCTGACGCCGGGAGCCCTGGGAGAATCCCGCAAGCGGGGCTGTGTTAGGAGGAGCCCTGAGTAACCTCCAGGAGCAGGGGTGCCACCCTCACGCTCCAACGCCGATGGGGACCGTGTCTGAGCCCCAGGCTAACTCCTTTTCCTGCATCGTCTCACTTAACAGTATAGATTCCCGGCTACAGCCTGGCAGGCCGTTGAGCCCCAGAGCCCCATCTGGCCGTGGTGTGCACACACACCTCCAGCTCCCGGAGCAGAGCTGCGCCCCGCTGCGTCTGGGCCCCTCCACTGCGTGCCATGCCCCCCAGAGCAGCCTGGCTGCCCA
The DNA here is from genome assembly GCF_024711535.1 of Dipodomys merriami. NCBI lineage: Eukaryota > Metazoa > Chordata > Mammalia > Rodentia > Heteromyidae > Dipodomys > Dipodomys merriami. The sequence continues at coordinate 1,952,085 of NW_027202682.1, forward strand.
CGCTCACCAGCGGCGTGATGGACTTGTCAGTCACGTCGTAGCTGGTGGACGCGTTGTTCCGGACCACCTTCCCGTCCTCCACGTGCAGCCCCCGGCCGATGCGGTAGATCTGCCACGAGAAGGAGGGAGGGTGAGGGCGGTGTGTGTCCAGGATGCCCACGCCCGTCAGCGCTTGCGCTGTGGCTCAGGCCCTGGTAGGGGTATTTCGTCTGCCTGCCTGGTACCCACTCCGCCCAGTGGCGCGGGCTCCACAGGCTGTGCACACACCTTCTTGTTGAGCTCTGTGCGGTGATGGTAACCTTTCTGCCCGGCCCGGGCGATGGAGCAGCCCACGCGGGCCGGGTGCCAGGCACCAATGCAGGCCACCTTGCGCAGTCCCTTGTGCGTCTTCCGTGGCAGCTTCTTGGTGTGCCAGCGGCTGGTGACCCCTGCGGACGGCAGGGGCCGGTGGCTGAGAGGCCTGTCCGATCCCCCCCCCCGCCGGGCAGCCGTCTCAGGGGCCGGAACCCCCACCTGACCCTACCTTTGACCCCGCGGCCCTTGGTGACGGCGATGACGTCGATCACCTCACTCTGGCTGAACACGCTGTGCACCGGCACCTGCTTCTCCAGCCGGGCCTGCGCCCAGGCCACCTTCTCGGCCACCGTGCCACCGTTGAGCTGGATCTCCATGATGTGGGCCTTCTTCTGCCGGAAGGGCAGCAGCTTCATCTGCAGGACGAGGAGACGGAGTCGGCCCCACCTCCGCGCACCCCAGCCACGGGCCGGGTCTACGCCAGGCACCGCGGGTACAGCTCGGAAGAGGCAGGCAGGGGGACGGACAGTTGGGGGGACGGGCAGACGTCCCTGTTGGAGAGGGCCAGCGGGCTGGCGGGCTGGGGGGGGGTGCTTCAGCTGCAGTGATGAGGTACCCTCTGAGAAGTGACAGGAATAGCAGGAGGGAGCTACTCGCTAGGCCCTTTAGACAAAAGGAGCAGCCTGGGAAAAGGCCCTGCGGCAGAGAAGATCTTGAGGAGTTGGTGGGACAGAAAGGAGGTCAATATGAACAGATGGTGGAGGGAAAGGAGGGGGCAGGGACAGAGGAGAGCGGAGGCCCGAGCCTCATCTTTGTAAGTGGACTCCGGCTGACATGGACGGCCCGTGTGCAGGGAAGCAGTGGGGGACACAAGACTTAGATCTCGGTGTAATGCTCAGGAAGCATCTGTGGAGCCTGGAGCCCTACAGCGTGGTCCCTGCCCCAGGCCTCTGCCCCGAGTCTGCCCTGGGGATGGGCAGGAAGCCACGATTCACCCACCAGCTACCAGTGAGACAGTCCCTGTCTTCCCCCAGACCACACACCCAGGACGCTTCCAGAATTGCCTCCCACCCACACAAGGCCAGGTCCCGGTGCGGCCGGCCCTCAGGCTGGAGGTCGGGACCCTTCGAGTAATTCAGGACCACCTTCAGTAGAGGGGCACGGCTGGTGGACCCTGGCACTCAACACCCCATCCCGGGACTGGGCAGCCAGCCCCTGGGCCTGTGCCCACGGCTCCTGGTATTTTTAGGCAGACATTTGTCAGGCTCCTGGAGGCTGCTGGGGACGGGGGAGGGGGGAAGGGGGAAGGGGGGAGGGGGACTGACCTGGGTGTGGACAATGACCCGAATGACCTTGCAGTACTTCTTCATGGCGGCGAAGTCTTTGTGGAGCTGCTTTTTGCCGGCAGCGTCCCGCCATCGCTTGCAGGCCTTGGTGAAGGCTTTCTTCTTGCTCTTGTGCCTGCGCAGCACACAGGAAGCGCTCAGAGCCCCCCAGCCCCAACCCCTCACCACAGCCACCATTCCACCCTACCCCCATCTGAAGGGAACCTCGGTCTCCTATTTCCTTCCTTTTGTTTTTTCTTCTTTTTTCAAACAGGGTCTCAATATTCAGCCCAGGCTAGTCTTGACCTTGAGCGTGCCAGGATTACAGGCATGAGCAACCATGCCCAGCGTTGTTAACATTTCTAAGGCCAGCGGTGGGTGCTGCCCACAGGTGTCATGCTTCAGGGGTGGCACACAGCATGTCTAACCCTCGCCCAAATCCGGAAGGTAGAAAACACCATCCCCACTCCAGAGGTGAAGAAACGGAAGTTTGCGGGGATTGAAGCCCCTGGACAAGAGGCCAGGGCACGGTAGAAACAGGACGGCTTGACATTTGGCGGGTCTTGTGCCCTGTGCCAAACACTCTGCACCTTCCCCTACCCTGTCCTCAGGACAGCCACGCGACGGGATCCCCACCCCGCTGGCAGCAGAGGGCCAGGGACAGAGAGCGCCTGGCCGGCTGGCCTCCAGCACACAGGCCGCACCAACCGGGACCCGCACTCGGCTCCTCTCATAGAGGGTCAGGAGAGTGTGGTGCTGGGGTCTCCATCAAGTGAGAACTGGGGTGCAGGACAGGCTCCTGGGGCAGGTAGGCCTTTCCCACCAGGGAGCAGAGAGGCCTAAGGAAGCCTTTCTTTCTACGTACAAAAGCTTCTTGGTGGGGCTGGGAAGGTGGCTCAGTGGTAGAGCGCTTGCCTCGCATGCATGAGGTCCTGGGTTCCATTCCTCAGCACCACATAAGCAGAAAAAGCCAGAAGTGGCGCTGTGGCTCAAGTGGTAGAGCGCTCGCCTTGAGCTGAAGAGCTGAGGGTGCCAGGCCCAGGCCCAGAGTTCAGGCCCCATGACACACACATATAAAAAAAGCTTCTTGGCTGACTGTTCTTTTCACTTGCGGTGCTAGGAAGCTCAGTCAACTCTGCCGTGTCATCAGATGAGACTGGAATATCCTCTTCCTTTCTCCTTGACCACAATTTCCTCCCCAGTACTTTACTATGTGCTCAGTTCTCACTGAAGTGAAGACAGACACACAAACACACGTACACATGAGCACACACATCCTACTGGCCACACAAACCACCGCCTCTGGCCCCGCGGCTCACCAGTCCTTGTAGAAGCGGCGGCGGCACTGGTCGCTGAGGTGCTCTGCGAAGATGGTCTTGAAGCTCCGCAGGCCGCGCGGGGTGGCCACGTAGCCCACCACGCCCACCACCACCAGCGGCGGCGTCTCCACAATCGTCACCGCCTCCACCTCCTCACGCTTGGAAATTTCTGGATGAGACCCAGGGACAGGGCAGTGAAGGGGCGGTCCTGAGGCCCACAGGAAGCGAGCGGAAGAGCTGGCCACGGGGCCACCAGGTAGAGCATGGGCCCTGGCCCTCGGGCAGGGAGGCCGCCCTGCAGAGAGCATCCTGACGTGTGTGCGTGTGCGTGCGTGCGTGCATGCCTGCGTGTGTGTGTGTGTGTGTGTGTGTGTGTGTGTGTGTGTGTGTGTGTGTCCGTCCTGGGGCTTGAACTCAGGGCCTCAGCATTGTCCCTGAGTTCTTTTTGCTCAAGAAGAGCACTCTACCACTTTGAGCCACAGTGCCACTTCCAGCTTTTTGGTGGTTCATTGGAAATAAGAGTCTTGTGGACTATCCTTCCCCAGGTTGGCTTTGAACGGTGAGTCTGAAATCTCAGCCTCCTGAGTAACTAGGATTACAGGTGTGAGCCAGACTCCCGGTTCATTCTTTTTTTCTTTTTGACCAGTCCTGGGGCTTGAACTCAGGGCCTTGGCACTGTCCCTGAGCTAGCACTCTACTAACTGAGCCAAAATGCCACTTCCGGCCTTTTCTGTTTATGTGGTGCTGAGGAATTGAAGCCAGGGCTGCATTCATGCTAGGCAAGCACTCTACCACTGAGCCACCTTCCCAGCCTGAAATACATGTTTTTTTTTTTGGTTGGTCATGGGGCTTGAGTTCTGGGTTTGGGTGCTGTCCCTCAGCTCTTCAGCTCAAGGCTAGCGCTCTACCACTTGAGCCACAGCACCACTTCCAGCTTTTTTTTCTTTTTGCTTATGTGGTGCTGGGGAATCGAACCCAGAGCCTCAGGCATGCAAGGCAAGCACTCTACCACTGAGCCGCCTTCCCAGCCCCCCACTTCCAGTTTTCTGAATGGTTTATTGGAGATGAGAGTCTCATGGACTTTCCTGCCCAGGCTGGCTTTGAACTGTGATCCTCAGATCAGCCTCCTGAGTAGCTAGGGTGACAGGCGTGAGCCACCAGCACCTGGCTTGAAATACATATTTTTAAAGTGAAATAAAGCCCTGAGTCCTAATCCTACTAGCAGCAAATAAGTGAAAGAAAGGAAGTAGGGAGGGAAAGAATGAAGGGAAGAAGGGAGCGCAGAAGGAAGGGAGGGAAAGAGGGGTCAAAAGGAGGGAGGAATGGGAGAAGACCTGAGCAAGCCAGGAAACCTGTACTAATGCCACTGAGAAGTAACCGTGGTGGGGGCCGTCACATTGCCTGGCAAGTGTATCAGTACAACAGGGAGAGGAGGAGGGCCATGAGAAGGGCGGGCCTGAGCGTCTGGGGGCTGAGGAGGGGCTCCTGGGAAGCGACACTTCCCATGCCTACCTGTGATGCTACCATGATCACAAAAGGAAAAGCAAGCTGCCAGCACCCACCTCCCAAAGGGGCTCTAAGCCCAGGAGCCCCACGTCCCGGGCTCTGAGCCGGGCCTCGGAGCTCTGTGCCTTTATCTCGTGTGTAGGGGTGACTGAACCCCAGAGCGTTCAGCGAGGACCAGCGCTCTCCCTGTTCTGACTCCTCTGAGCTGACACCTGGAAGGCTGTACACCTGCATGCGCGAACACGGATGCGTGCATGCACACACGCACACACACACGTGCAGCAGCCACTCACTGAGGCCGGGCCGGTGCACCTCGCGCAGCGTGTGAGTCATCCCCGCCTTGTAACCCAGGAAGGCGGTGAGGTGCACGGGCTTGCTGGGGTCGTCCCGGGGCCACGTCTTCACCTTGCCCCGGTGCCGGCGGCTCCTCTTGTGGGGCAGGAAGCCCAGGTGCCCGTGCCGAGGCGCAGAAAACTTCCGGTGAGACTGGGGGAACAAGAAAGAGGCTCTCAGAGCCCCCGGGGCTGCCCACCCACCTGTGGCCCGGACCGAGAGAGGGGTTGAGATGTTGAGGGTGGGGACTCCTCACTCCCAAGCCACCTGCTACCGGGGGCTCTGGGAAGGATCCACCGGTGAGAATGAACCCTGAGCCCTGGCCAGGTGGCCTTCTTGCCCCTTCTCTGCCCACAGCCCAGCCCTGGCCCTTCATGTCCTCTAAACTTCCAGCCCCAGGACGGACCCTGCAGGAAGTGCTGCCCCTGTCCCCCTCCCCAGAAATGCCAGTTTGATCGGGCTCCAGCCCACTGACCATGGCGGCTGTCCCCGCAGGCAGGAAGGGACCTCCCTGCCACCAGCCGGAGGTCGAGTGAGGGCCAGGACACACGGCAGCCAGATCCCAGATTTAGCCTCTGGCGGTCAGCCCCCGTGGCCAGCATGGTCTCTGGTGCCAGGAGCAAGTGGAGGCAGGGCACTGGAGGGCAGCCTGGAGTCGGGACACCTGGACCAGGCCGCCACTTCCTTCCTCTGTGGTCCGAAGCTATCCTCGCCTGAGCCTCTGGCATAGCGGAGATGTGCTCCATGGCACCCAGCTAGCTTATTTCCAAGAACATGGCTCTATGACCTTGTGTCTTGTAGCTGTGTAGTCTGGGAGTTCTTCAGGGCCTACAACAGCACGAGGGAAGGTGGATTTTTTCTTTTTTTTTGGTCCGGTCGTGGGGCCTGCACTCTGGGCCTGGGCCCTGTCCCTCAGCTCTTCAGCTCAAGGCTAGCGCTCTACCACTTGAGCCACAACGCCACTTCCGGCTTTTTTCTTTTCTTTTTTTTTTTTGGCGGTTGTGGGGCTTGAACTCTGGGCCTGGGCGCTGTCCCTCAGCTCTTCAGCTCAAGGCGAGCACTCTACCACTTGAGCTACAGCGCCACTTCCGGTTTTCTAGTGGTTTATTGGAGATAGGAGTCTCATGGTCTCTCCTGCCCGGGCTGGCTTTGAACCGCGATCCTCAGATCTCAGCCTCCTGAGTAGCTAGGATTACAGGCATGAGCCACCAGCGCCTGGCCCGGCTTTTTTCTTATGTGGTGCTGAGGAATCGAACCCAAGGCCTCAGGCATGCAAGGCAAGTGCTCTTACCACTGAGCCACCTTCTCAGCCCCCGGGGAAGACAGATTTTGCATTGCTGCATAGTCAGATCCGTTGACCTGTCAGTTTGTAATCTGAAGATCTGACGTTTGTATCAGCGATTCTAGATTCTAAAGCGGCTTCACGGACTGCAGCCTCGGTGCCTTTGGCCTCTTGACATTGGATAGGAGGTGACATGTGCCCTCCCGGGACACCAGCCAGGGTGCACGGCAGGTGGCGGCCAGCCCTGCTCCGTGGGCTGCTGTGGAGCACAGAGGGTCGGTCCGCCATGGAAACAACAGGAGCGGCCCAGAGCACCCTGTGTGGGAGTGGGGTGGAGAAGCCCCCTTCCCACGCCCCCTTCCTCCTCCACCCACAGCAGCCCCTAAGTTTACCAGCATCAGCCAGCTCAAGAGGGGCCTTGGCAGGGACGGGGGAGCCAGAGCAGGCTGGAGGCGCTGGGCAATCCTCCAGTCTTCCTGGACGAGCAGGGTGTTCGTTGTTCCTCATTGCTGATGACTTCTTGTGTGCTGTCTACCTGCCTCTGTGTAGCTGAACCCGGGGCCAGGCCCATACACTTCCCAAAGGGCTGGCGGCGGGTGCAATAACACAGGTGCCACGAGGTGGCGCGCGCGACACGAGCCTCAATCCCGTGGTGCCTCGCGCGGCCGCTCTTTCCCCCCACCAACCTCACATCCTCCTCCGCCGCCGCCCCCGGCGCAGGCGCAGTAGCCGCCCCCGCCCGCGCCCGCGCTTGCGCGCTCCTGCGTCCGGGCCGCGGCGTCCAGCGGTCACCGGCCCCGCGATCCGCCGCCGTCCGCGCCCGCCGCAGCCATGCCGGACTCCTGGGACAAGGATGTGTACCCCGAGCCCCCGCGCCGCACGCCGGCGCCCCCGCCGCACCCCTCGCCGCTCAACCCCGTCCCCTACATGACGAGGGCCTTTGACCTCCTCGTGGACTGGCCCGTGACCCTGGTGAGAGGTACGCGCACCCCGCGCCCGCGACCCGGCGTCCGCCCCCGGTCCCCGGCCGGCGAGCGGCTCGTGGGGTGCGGAGCCCTGCGGCCCCTTCCACGCCCGCCGCCCCCCGCAGCAGGCCCGGCGGGGGCGAAGGCCGGGGGCGAGGCCGGCGGCACAGCACCCCGCGCCCGCTGCGCCCCCCCGCGCCCCCCCGCGCCCGCTGCGCCCCCCCGCGCCCCCCCGCGCCCGCTGCGCCCCCCCCGCGCCCCCCCGCGCCCGCTGCGCCCCCCCCGCGCCCGCTGCGCCCCCCTCCCCCGCTGCGCCCCCCCGCGCCCGCTGCGCCCCCCCTCCCCCGCTGCGCCCCCCCGCGCCCGCTGCGCCCCCCCCCGCGCCCGCTGCGCCCCCCTCCCCCGCTGCGCCCCCCCTCCCCCGCTGCGCCCCCCCCGCACCCGCTGCGCCCCCCCCGCGCCCGCTGCGCCCCCCTCCCCCGCTGCGCCCCCCCTCCCCCGCTGCGCCCCCCCCGCACCCGCTGCGCCCCCCCTCCCCCGCTGCGCCCCCCCCGCGCCCGCTGCGCCCCCCTCCCCGCGCCCGCTGCGCCCCCCCTCCCCCGCTGCGCCCCCCTCCCCCGCTGCGCCCCCCCTCCCCCGCTGCGCCCCCCCCGCGCCCGCTGCGCCCCCCCTCCCCCGCTGCGCCCCCCCCCGCGCCCGCTGCGCCCCCCTCCCCGCGCCCGCTGCGCCCCCCCTCCCCCGCTGCGCCCCCCCCGCGCCCGCTGCGCCCCCCTCCCCGCGCCCGCTGCGCCCCCCCTCCCCCGCTGCGCCCCCCTCCCCCGCTGCGCCCCCCCTCCCCCGCTGCGCCCCCCCCGCGCCCGCTGCGCCCCCCCCTCCCCCGCTGCGCCCCCCCCGCGCCCGCTGCGCCCCCCTCCCCGCGCCCGCTGCGCCCCCCCTCCCCCGCTGCGCCCCCCTCCCCCGCTGCGCCCCCCCTCCCCCGCTGCGCCCCCCCCGCGCCCGCTGCGCCCCCCTCCCCGCGCCCGCTGCGCCCCCCCTCCCCCGCTGCGCCCCCCTCCCCCGCTGCGCCCCCCCTCCCCCGCTGCGCCCCCCCCGCGCCCGCTGCGCCCCCCCTCCCCCGCTGCGCCCCCCCCCGCGCCCGCTGCGCCCCCCCCTCCCCCGCTGCGCCCCCCCCGCGCCCGCTGCGCCCCCCCTCCCCCGCTGCGCCCCCCCCCGCGCCCGCTGCGCCCCCCCTCCCCCGCTGCGCCCCCCCTCCCCCGCTGCGCCCCCCCTCCCCCGCTGCGCCCCCCCCGCGCCCGCTGCGCCCCCCCCGCACCCGCTGCGCCCCCCCTCCTCGCGCCCGCTGCGCTCCCCCTCCCTGCGCCCGCTGCGCCCCCCCTCCCCCGCTGCGCCCCCCTCCCCCGCTGCGCCCCCCCCCGCGTCCCCCCTCCTCGCGCCCGCTGCGCCCCCCCCGCGCCCGCTGCGCCCCCCCTCCTCGCGCCCGCTGCGCCCCCCCTCCCCGCGCCCGCTGCGCCCCCCCCCCTCCCCGCGCCGCCGCGGGTGAAGCTGCTGGCTACGAGGCTCCGCAGTCAGCTCAGCCGAGTTTGCTCCTTGCGTGCAGAATTTATAGAGCAGCAGCAAGACAAGAACAAGCAGTACTACTACCACCGGCAGTACCGGCGCGTGCCCGACCTCACCGAGTGCCAGGAGAAGGACGCCCTGTGCATGTACGAAGCCGAGATGCAGTGGAGAAGGGACTAGTAAGTGACCTGCCCGGCCTATCTCCAGCCACTATTTCCTAAGTGTGAGGCAGGTCAATCGTCTCAGCCCTGTCCTTCAGGGCGTTTTTTCCCAGTCCTGGGGCTTGAACTCAGGACCTGGGCCTTGTCTGAGCGGCTTTTGCTCAAGGCTGACACTCTACCACTTAAGCCACAGCTGATTCTGGCCTTTTCTGTTTTTAGGGTGCTGAGGCATCGAATCCAGGGCTGCATGCATGCCTAAGCCACCTTTCCAGCCACCTTTGTTTTTTTTTTTTGGGGGGGGGGGCCGGTCGTGGGGCCTGAACTCTGGGCCTGGGCGCTGTCCCTCAGCTCTTCAGCTCAAGGCTAGCACCATACCTCTTGAGCCACAACGCCACTGGTAGCTTTTTTCTTTTTCCTTATGTGGTGCTGAGAAATCGAACCCAGGGCCTCAGGCGTGCAAGGCAAGCGCTCTACCACTGAGCCACCTTCCCAGCCCCCCCCCTTTGTTTTCTTTTTAACAGCAAAGTCGACCAAGAAATTGTCAACATTATCCAGGGGCGACTTAAAGCCTGCCAGCAGAGGGAAGGAGAGAGCCACAAGCAGAACTGTGCCAAGGAACTGGAGCAGTTCACCCAGGTGTCCAAGGCCTACCAGGACCGATGTAAGCCTTATTGCCCACCAGTGACTCATTGAGTAAAAGCCGCTGTCAGTTCCTTTAGTTTCTAACCAAAAAAAGTCTAGTGGGTCCCTTCTACTTGCGCTGATTCGAACCCGTTCTTTTTCTACATTTTTCCAGATTTTGACCTGGGGGCCAATTACTCTGCCAGGAAGTGCTTGGCAAAGCAGAAGCAGAGGATGCTGGAAGAGAGAAAGGCAGCCAAAAAGGCTGCAGCCGCCTGAAGATGCCTCTTCTTTGTATTGCTAAATAAATGAGGTGACACAACCAGCCTGAGTTTCTGGCATCCTCTTATCAACCCCCAGATTCAAACCACAAAGACAGGTTAACAGGCTTGATTCACTTTTATTGTTTTTGTATAAAATTCTATGTTGTAGCCACAGCTGGAGCTTGGGTCCTCTGCACGGAAACTCTGGTGTGGGTTTTCACAAGATGGTCAGTGAATTCCTAAAAAGACAAATAGAACTTTGTTGCCACACACGGCCTTAGGAAGGGAGAGCCATGGTGACAACTGGACTGTAGCTAAGCCAAAGGCAGCTCAAAAACCCCACAAGCAGTACCTGATAAGGAGATTTGGTGAATACGGTCTCTTTCCAGAGATCAGGGGTCAGGTAACTGTAGGTCTTAGAGATGGCATCAAAGGTGGCTTTGGCTAGAGAAAATGGGAAATGATAAGACCAACCCTACCACCAGACTAAAGACCAGTTTGGGCTATGTGATCCAGCAGAGCTAAGAACTTGGCTGTTGGCGTGAAACCTACCAAAGTTCCCCAAGGTAGCAGTACAGCCCCTGGCTGAGGTGTAGCAGTCATCAATTCCAGCCATCATCAGCAGCTTCTTGGGGACAGGAGCTGACACAATCCCAGTGCCTCTGGGGGCAGGAATGAGGCGCACCAGCACAGAACCGCAGCGGCCTGTCACCTGGGGGAAGCAGGAGTTGTAAGACAGGCGTGGAGGGAGACTAAAGGAGGCCCCATCACGTACCCCTCAGCCTACCTTGCACGGGACAGTGTGAGGCTTGCCGATCTTGTTCCCCCAGTAACCTCGCCGCACAGGGACGATGGAGAGCTTGGCCAAGATGATGGCCCCCCGGATGGCCGTGGCCACCTCCTTGGAGCACTTAACCCCCAGACCAACATGGCCGTTGTAGTCACCAATGGCTACAAATGCCTGTAAAGAGACAGACGAGGTGACCCACGGTCCTCCATAATAAAGGACACCCAGTACACCCAGTGGAACCTGTTGTGCTCCAACAGGAAAGAGAGACCACAGGCAGGCCACCCCAGAGTCCTGAGGAGCTCTTTCCTCTCTCTCCCTGTACGAAAGTCACACGGATGAGGCTTAGTGTGACTATGCAGAATGAGAGAGTCTCACCCAGCCCTTCAGGCAGCTGGCAGATACCTTGAACCTGGTGCGCTGGCCAGCTCGTGTCTGCTTCTGCACAGGCATAATCTTCAACACCTCATCTTTGAGTGACGCCCCCAAGAAGAAGTCAATAATTTCAGACTCCTGCAATGAAGGACATTTTGAGCATAAAGTGGCGGCCTGCCCGTTCACAACCCGATTGCTAGCAGAGCAGGAACAACCTCAAGTGAATTCCTCTTGCCGGTGCTGCCGGTACACGAATGCCCACACCCAAGAGACGACCCGGGCCAGGCCCTAGCTGGCCCCTGGGACAGTCAGTCCTTCCGCTTGTACCCAAACGTTGCTCCCGGGGACTGGCTGGCTGCTGCGGTACCTTGATGGGCAGGGAGAAAAGGTAGATCTCCTCCAGAGACTTGATCTTCATGTCCTTAACCAGGCGGCCCAATTTGGTGACGGGGATCCACTGCGGGGAGGAGAGCGGCGGATCAGCGGGGGCCGGGGAGGGGGGGGGGCGACACCGCGACACCGGGGCAGGAGAGGAGCGGATCAGCGCGGGCCCGGAGGGAGGGGACACCGCGCGACACGGGGGCAGGAGAGGAGCGGATCAGCGCGGGCCGGGGGGGGGGACACCGCGCGACACGGGGGCAGGAGAGGAGCGGATCAGCGCGGGCCCGGAGGGAGGGGACACCGCGCGACACGCGGGGAGGAGCGAGCGCACCCCCGAGCCCCGCGGGCATCCCCGCCGCCACGACTTACTTCCTTGTCTTCGGCCTTGCCTCCACGAGCCCCGCGGCCGCGACCCCGGCCTCTCCCACGGCCGCGACCTCGGCCCCGGAGGCCGCTACCGAAGCCTCCACGGAAGCCGCCACGGCCTCCCAAGCCCGGGCCCCCGGGCCCTCCGGGCCCTCCCGCTGCACCGGCGTCATCCGCCATTTGCTGTTGGAGAACAAAAACCCGTCCGTCAGCGGCGTCCCGGACCGCACCTCCCGCGCGAGGAGGGCGAGGCGGTGCGGACCCGACCCCTCCCCGGCCGGATGTCCGCGGATTCGCGCAGGCCAGGCCGCCGCCGCCGCCGCCGCCGCCGCCGCCGGGGGACACTCACGTGTTTTCCCGGAGAAGGAGAAGAAGAGCGAGGCCCCCGCGGAGGGCGTATTTATACCCCGCCAAATACCGCGAGATCCCGCCCGTCGCGCTCCCACACGCCCCCACGCCCGAAGCCCGCTGGCTTCTGTGATTGGCTCTGCGTGGCAGGGCCCCGCCCCCGCGCTCTGCGTGCGCCTGCGCGCCTGCGCTCGCCGCGGCGGCGCGGCGTCTCCTATAAAGGCGAGCGCGGCTGCAGCGCCGGTGCTCTCAGCTCCCGTGTCCAGGTAAGCGTTTCCGCCGTGGCGGCTCGGCCTCGTTCTCGCGGACTCGCGGCGCTCGTTGAAAATCACCCCCGGCTCCGGCCGTGGCCGCGGGTGAGATTCGGCGCCCACAGCGTCCCGGGCCCTCAGCTCACGGCCCGCTGCCGGTGTGGGAGCGTGAAACCCAGGCCCCGACAGGCGCCGCCCGCCGCCGGCCCGGCCCGCGGCCCCGCACCGCCGCACCCCCGCCGCTCACCCCGTCTTCTCTCCGCAGGCCGCCCGGAGCCGCCGCAGGAGGGCGCCGCCGCCGCCGCCGCCGCCGCCGCCGCCGGCCCGGTACCGCCGGGGGAGCAATAAACGAGTAAAACCGCCTGTCTGTGTGTGCTGTCCTCTGTGCATGGCCACCCGCCCCCTCCCCGCAGGCCGCGTCCGTCGCCGCCCTCGCAGGCTGCGCTTGGGCGGGGGCGTCTCTGCGGGCCGGCCCGACTCCGCTTTAGACACCGTACAGGTACTTGGCTGGTGCCTGCTGAGATCCTGAGGCTCGCGGTCCAAAGCCAGCCTCCCTCCCCGCAGGAAAGTCTGAAAGATTGGTCTCCGGGGCTGCGAGGTGGCTTTGATACAGTGTTTGCCACGCATGCATGAGGCCCTGGGTTCGATTCCTCAGCACCACATGAGCAGAAAAAAAAAGCTGTAAACCAGGCGCTTGGGGCTCAAGTGACAGCGCTGGTCTTGAGCTCAAGAGCTGAGGGACAGCACCTAGGCCCAGAGTTCAGGCCCCGCTACCAGGGAAAAAAATATTGTATGCTCAAGTGCTGGGGAAATAGCTTAAGATAGATTATTTGTGGGCTGGGAAGGCGGGTCGTGGTAGAGCACTATCCTTGAGGGAAAAAGCTCAGAGACAGCACCCAGGTGTGGTAGAGCACTATCCTTGAGGGAAAAAGCTCAGAGACAGCACCCAGGCCGTGTTCAAACCCCATGACCAACACACAAGGTATTTGGGAGTATGGCTGGAAACTTACTCGGTGTCTCCAACTCGAGAAGCCTGCCAGGAAGGATAGGAAGCAGTGTTTCCCTCCCACTATCAGCACAGGGGTGTGTTCCTAAAGCTTCCCCAGGCTTGGGTCCGCCTGCATTCCAGCCATGTTGAACCCGCAGGAGCATGTGTTTCCAGGCCGGAGCCAATTTCCTCAGCCCCTTCCCCATAACTGAGCAGATAGAAGAGCCATGCCAGGCCTTCTGGAGGAACACCAGGGGCTGTAGATATCAGTGAAGATAAGTAGTGTCTTGATTGCCTGTGTGCTTGGAGGTTGGGCCATCCAGTTAACACTGGGGGTGGGGACACAGCTATCCACTTCATCCTATTGGCCTTGGGTAGAAATACATGACCCGTCCAAGTTGGTACTGCCTTGCTGCTGTAAGGTTCCAGGGGTCCCAGGACTGGAGCTGTGATTGGCTTGAGCTGGACAATGCCTCTGTGATGTCGGCCCACTGCTGCAGTGAAATGCAGGCTTCTGAGCCCTGGGCTGCAGTGGAGCCGCTGTCTAGCCAGACCATGGTAAGCCCCAGCCCTGAGACTTATATCCAGCAGTGGGCACCAGTCATCAGGGATGGGCCTCACTCAGAAGGTTACACTCCCTATAGAGAATGAGTGACGAGACTTTCCAGAAGGCTCTAGCTGGAGGTTGGCAATTTTGGAGGACTCTGGTCCTCCACCCTTCTACCTCAAATGGGTGCTAATCCGCATCTCCTTGGGGTTTTCACGTGGCCCACCTCCCTGCCCAAAGATTGCTGGGGGTTCTCTGGGTATGAGAACACCGGGAGGCCAGAACCAGGCCTCAGCCAGGCCTTGATGTTGGCCTGGAACGTTGCAGAGTGGCGGATATGATCTCAACCTCTTCACCACCCCTCCTGACTGCAACTTCCTGTGCTCTGTCTGCCATGGGGTACTCAAGAGGCCAGTGAGGTTGCCCTGCAGTCACATCTTCTGCCAGAAGTGCATCCTTCGGTGGTTAGCCAGGTGCCATCAGGTTCCCAGGGGGGCTGGGAGAGCGGCTGTGAGTCTGGAGACCTTATCAGTGGCCCAGAGAATACCAATGTCCATGAGGCCCAGCTGCATTGTATGGGTCCTTGTTACCCGGTGGTATTTGCAACCCCTGACCTCCACCTTGGAGCCCATAGCTACCTGCAGTAACCCCTCATTCCTCCAGCTGGAGAGGGGATCATCTGGGTCCCCTATGAAACCTTGGCCTGGCACATTTGTTCTCTTTTCCCATGGGAAAATACTCATGTGCACCTCCCCCTCCACGGCCCGTGCCTCCTTCCAGACAAAACACCTGTCCATGCTGCAGGAAAGAGGTGAAAAGGAAAAAGATGGTCCATGTGAATCAACTCCGGAAAACCATTGGTCGCCTCGAAGTCAAGGTAGTTCTTGAGCATCTTTTCCTCCCACCCTCGTAGGGGGTGGCAGAGCCTCACACAGCAGCCCGGGGATGGGCAGACCTGGCTGCGTTGGGTGGATGGCTCCCTTGAACTCCTGGAGAGATGTTACCAAGTTTCCTAACCCCTGCCTGGGCAGTAAAATAGGTTTGTAGTGCTGGCAGCACTGTACACACACGCCCCAACTTCACCGCTAGGAAATCAGGCTTCAAAATGGGAGCTGGGGCCGCGGCTGGGTGGTGGAGCGCCTGCCTAGCCAGGCCAAGGACCTCGGCTGGGTCTCGAACACCGCCAGTAAAAAGAAGCCCGGCCAGCAGACCAGACCCGCCCGGGCAGCCCCTGGGCCGCCACCCGCGGGGCTCACACGCGCCTCTCTCGCATCCGCAGTGCAAGAACGCGGAGGCCGGCTGCGCGGTGACGTGCGCCCTGGCCCATCGCAAGGGACATCAGGACACGTGTCCGTTCGAGCTGCTCGCCTGCCCCAACGAGGGCTGCGCGGCGCGCGTGCCGCGCGGGGGCCTGGCCGAGCACCGGCAGCTCTGCCCGCGGGGCGGCCGGCAGCGCTGCCCCCTGGGCTGCGGGGCCACGCTGGGCCCCGCCGAGCGCGCGCGCCACAACTGCTACCGCGAGCTGCGCGACGCCTGGAGCGCGCGGCAGACGCGCAGCCGGGCGCTGCTGCAGAGCCTGCTGCGGCGCGTGCGCAGAGTGCACCGCACCACCGACCTCATCCGCCGGCAGCTGGCGCAGCTGGGCAACTTCCTGGACGAGGACGACGCCGCGCTCCTGCGGGCCGCGCCCGAGGCCGAGGCCGCCTCGGACGGCAGCGTGGTGGCCGAGCTGTGGGGGCCGCGCGGCCAGGGTGTCTTGTGAATTCAGAGGGGAAATAAATGCCGAGCCCGGGCCTGGCCCGTCTCTGCGCCTCGGCCCGCGGGCCGCGCCGCCCTCCCCGCGCACGCGCGGCTCCGCAGCCGCGTCCCCCGTCTGGTCATCTGCCCCGCGCGCGCCACCCGGCGCCGGCAGCCGGTGCCGCGCTGTCCCCGGGGCCTCCCAACGCCGGGAAGAAGGGCTGGGCTGTCGGCCCGGGGTGCCTGTCACCGGACACGCTGGCACGCTCAGGATGCTGAGGAGCAGGAGCGCGGCCGGGCAGGCTCCGCGGAGGGCATCTGTCTTGGAGAAGTTGGGGCGGGGCACAAACAAAACGAGACCCTCGGGATCGGCCTAGCCCCCGGCCCCGCCGTCCGCCAGGCCGCAGCCCGCCCGCCCGGGCCCCGCCTCCTGCCCGGCCGGGACGCAGCCCACATCAAAGATGGCGGCCCGGGCGTCGTGACGCACGCGGTGTCACAGTTGTCGCGGGTCGTGACGTCATCCGGGCTCGCCGGCAGTGCGGGGTGTGACTCTCCGAACCCCCTCACGCGGCGTCGGCGGCGGCGGCGGCATGGCTGAGGCTGCCGCCCGAGTGAGCGGCTTCAAAGCCAAGTGAGCGCGGGAGCTGGGGCGGGGGCGCCTCGTCCGGAGGGCGGCGGGCTCGCGGCCGGCCTGGGGTCGTGGGCGAGGCTGCGGCGACCGAAGGCGGGAGAGCCAGCCGGAGCCGGGCGGGGGTGCGGGGAGCGGGGCCGGGGTGCGGGGAGCGGGGCCGGGGGTGCGGGGAGCGGGGCCGGGGTGCGGGGAGCGGGGCCGGGGTGCGGGGAGCGGGGCCGGGGTGCGGGGAGCGGGGCCGGGGTGCGGGGAGCGGGGCCGGGGTGCGGGGAGCGGGGCCGGGGTGCGGGGAGCGGGGCCGGGGGTGCGGGGAGCGGGGCCGGGGTGCGGGGAGCGGGGCCGGGGGTGCGGGGAGCGGGGCCGGGGGTCGGGCTAGGCCGGCCAGCGCCCGGCTAGACGGAGCGGGAGGATGGAGAGAAGTGGCCCGGGACGGGGCGTGTGGGGGGGAGCTGAGCACAAATGGGGGCGGCTGGGTGGGGGCGGCTGGGTGGGGGCGGGCTGGGGCTCTCTCGCCTGTCGCCTTGTTTCTGGAAAGGTAGGGGTGGGGCGGAAGTGGTCAAGGGGTCTCCGAGGCCTTGGTTCCTAGCCTCCCAAACGGCGAAACCTAACCCACTCGGCCCGTGGATAAAGCATGTCCTCAGCGGCCCAGTGGCTTAGGTTGTGACAAGTTCGGTGCTGAACAGTCCTTCCGTTGGAGGATTGGGAGGGGTACAGAAGATGGGGGGGCAGGTGGGCTTTGGATCTGAGAGGAGAGCCCATGGTACATACATACCAGGCCACAGAAGGCCTGTCCCGAAGGTGGGCAGACATGATCAGTAGGGTTGAAAGAGTTGGAAGGGAACTAGTAACCAGCCATCCAGAAACGACAGTAACCTGGACAAAGGCAGAGGGGAGATGGCAGCAGGAGGCAGGCCACAAAAACAATGGGCTGCCAGTTGGGCATGGTGGTGCAAGTCTGTAATCCCTGAAGCAGGAGGATCAGGAGTTGCAGGCCAGGGGACAGATACGTGGTGATGCCCAAAAATGGGAGGGAGCAGAGGAAGAGGAAAAGAAAGAGGGGTTGCTTTGGGGTGTTGGGTCAGGTGAGGAAGTCTGGGAGAGAACCATGGTGGGGATCGGGTGTGCTGGGGCTCACCCTACTTAGGCTGGGTTACCTGGACTGGCCTCCCACATTCAACAAGGAGCCCCCGGGACCCTGGTCTAAGGACTGGAGTGTTGAGCTGCCTCCCTGGGATTGATGCCTGCCTCTCCTAGCCTGCAGGGCCCCTGTGGATAACCAGCCAGCCCTGGGTCCCACCCCTCCACTACCCCCAGGACTGCCTCATTGTCCCTCAGGATCTCTGTTGCTGTTACGGTCTTAGCACTCCGACAGATCAGGGGCCTGGAAATGCAGGTGACTGATGACTCACTTCCCTCTCTTCTTCCCAGCTATGCTGTTGAACGGAAGATCGAGCCTTTCTACAAGGGTGGAAAAGCACAGGTACCAGCCTCAAGGCCAGTGGGGGCTGTGCATTGAGTGCTGAGTGCTACCTTGGCTGACACCTCTCTGTTTCCAGCTGGATACGACTGCCCAGCACCTCTTCTGCATTTGTGGCACCAGACTCAATGTCCTGGATGTCGCCTCGGGGTCTGTACTTCGGAGCCTGGAGCAGGTGAGAGGAGAGTGGACAGGTTTGAGAGTGAGGGGAGGGAGGAGGGACGCAGGCTAATATGCTACTCTGTTTTTGTTCTTCCCTTAGGAGGACCAAGAAGACATCACTGCCTTTGATCTCAGCCCGGATGATGAGGTACGGGTTGCAGGGGTGGGGAGTGGCCCTCAAGGGACAAGGGCGCCTCACACCCAGTTGAACTGTGCTCTCTCCCAGACGCTTGTGACAGCCAGCCGGGCACTGCTGCTGGCTCAGTGGACCTGGAGGGAGGGCACTGTGACCCGCCTGTGGAAGGCAGTACACACAGCCCCTGTGGCCGCCATGGCCTTTGACCCCACCTCCACACTGCTGGCCACAGGTAGGGCCCAGCCGAGTGCGCGGGCTGTGGGGGGGGGGGCTTGCACACCCTCCCTCACCTCACACATGTGCCCGTAGGAGGCTGTGACGGGGCGGTGCGCGTCTGGGATGTTGTGCGGCACTACGGGACACACCACTTTCGAGGCTCACCAGGCGTTGTGCAGTGAGTGGGGGAGGCGGGGGGCGGGGGGGGGGCTGCCGAACCATCCGTGGGCAGAGGCGCCGTCCGTGGGCCGCGTACCTCACCACCCACCCCAACCCGCCTGCAGTTTGGTAGCCTTCCATCCGGACCCCACTCGCCTGCTGCTCTTCTCCTCAGCTGCGGACTCTGCCATCCGCGTGTGGTCCCTCGAGACCCGCCTGTGCCTGGCCCTGCTGACCTCCCACTACAGCGCTGTCACCTCGCTGGCCTTCAGTGCTGACGGCCACACCATGCTCAGGTTAGCAGCCGTCCTCGGAGGGAGCGGGCGGGAGGGCAGCACTGGACCTGAGGGAGCTGCTCCTCTTCAGCTCCGGCCGAGATAAGATCTGCACCGTCTGGGACCTCCGGAGTTGCCAGGCCACAAGGACCGTGCCCGTGTTTGAGGTAGGCGGGCACAGGGAGTCGGCTGGGAAGGAGGGGTGGCTTGGCTACAGTCTTTAACCCAGGTCTCCCGCAGAGTGTGGAGGCTGTGGTGCTGTTGCCTGAGGAGCCAGTGCCTGCGCTGGGAGTGAAGAACTCGGGCCTGCACTTCCTGACAGCTGGTGACCAAGGTGTGTATGGCTGACCACGAGCGGGCTGCAGGGGCGGGGGGCGGGCCGGGGGTCTGAGTCCCAGCGGCCCCTGTCCTCACACAGGAATCCTGCGCGTGTGGGAGGCGACTTCCGGGCAGTGTGTGTACACCCAGCCGCAGCCGCCAGGCCCCGGGCGGGAGCTGACCCACTGCAGCCTGGCGCGCGGCGCTGGCCTGCTCCTCAGCGTCACCGCTGACCACAACCTGCTGCTGTATGAAGCCCGCTCCCTGCAGCTGCGGAAACAGGTGAGCGCCTGCCCCGACGGGCCCGGGGCTGGGGTCCCAGCTCCCCGCTCACCAGGCCCTTCACCTCCATAGTTTGCTGGCTACAATGAGGAGGTCCTGGATGTCCGGTTCCTCGGGCCCAAGGACTCCCACGTAGTCGTGGCCTCCAACAGCCCCTGTCTGAAAGTGTTTGAGCTGCAGACATTGGCCTGCCAGATCCTGCACGGCCACACAGGCAAGTGTGGCTCCGGAACCTTATCCCTCACCCTGTGCCCCCTAACCTTGCCGGCGCCATTGCTGACTGCTCCCCACTCCCCTCCCAGACACAGTCCTGGCCTTGGATGTGTTCCGGAAGGGGTGGCTCTTTGCCAGCTGTGCCAAGGTGAGGTCCCATGAGAGGTGCAGAGGCACGGGCCTCCCCGGTGGGGGCGCCAGCGTGGCAGCACCGTGCCCCACCTCTCTCCTCAACCCCTCCCGCCCCCAGGATCAGAGCGTCCGCATCTGGAGGATGAACAAAGCTGGCCAGGTGGACTGCGTGGCTCAGGGCTCCGGGCACACGCATAGCGTGGGCACCATCTCCTGTTCTAGGTAGCCTGGTGTGGGGGAGGCTGAATCGGGGGGGGGGGCAGGCGGAGGGGGCGGAGGCCCAGAGCTATCAGAGAGTCTAGTTGGGGAGGGGAGGGGTGGCGGTGGCTGGGCTGCCCTTGGAGGTCCTCATTGCTGTGAGGGGTTTCTAGACGGCGACGCTGAGCAAGGTCCGGGAAAGAAAGTGACTCCTGCAGCTATGGCCTGGGTCCGATTAGGATACGGTTGAAGGGGCAGAGGGATACAGGCAGGGGACCAGAAACATTTTGGAGTGACACAGGCTAGTGGTCTGGACCGCGGCTTAGAGGCCAGAGTGGAGGTGTGCGTGCGGATAGTCCTCGGCAGAGCCTCCCTCCTGTCGCTGCAGGCTGAAGGACTCCTTCTTGGTGACGGGCAGCCAGGACTGCACGGTGAAGCTGTGGCCCCTCCCCGAAGCCTTGCTGTCTCAGAGCACAGACGCAGGTGGCAGCCCCGCGCTCCTGCAGGCGCAGACCACCCAGCGCTGCCATGACAAGGTGACCAAGCGGGCCCCTGGGAAGTGGGCGTGGCTGAGCCCTGGCTTGGACCGTGATCTGAGCTGTCACCTGTACCCGTCACCAGGACATCAACAGTGTGGCCATCTCCCCCAACGACAAGCTGCTGGCCACCGGCTCACAGGACCGCACCGCCAAGCTCTGGTCCCTGCCACAGTGCCGGCTGCTGGGTGTGTTCTCGGGCCACCGACGCGGTCTCTGGTGTGTCCAGTTCTCCCCCATGGACCAGGTGCTAGCCACAGCCTCAGCAGATGGCACCGTCAAACTCTGGGCGCTGCAGGACTTCAGCTGTCTCAAGGTAAGCAGCTCGCTCTTGTCCCAGCCCTCCCACCCCACAGCCGGGTGCCTCACGCCCTTCTCCCCTGCAGACCTTTGAGGGGCACGACGCTTCCGTCCTGAAAGTGGCCTTTGTGAATCGCGGCACGCAGCTGCTGTCCAGGTGAGTGGGCCGGTGGCAGGAGGGGTGGCCCGCGGGGAGAAGACTCCAGTATTGAGCCTCTCCCGATTCCAACCCCAGTGGCTCCGACGGCCTGGTGAAGCTCTGGACCATCAAGAACAACGAGTGTGTGCGGACGCTGGATGCCCACGAGGACAAGGTCTGGGGGCTACACTGCAGCCGACTGGACGACCACGCCCTCACCGGCGGCGGCGATTCCCGAGTCATTCTCTGGAAGGTTGGGGTGCTCCAGGGTGGGTGGGGCGGGGTGAGGGATGGGTCTGGAGCCTTGTCTGACTCCAGTCCGCTCTCAGGATGTGACTGAAGCTGAGCAGGCAGAAGAACAGGCCAAGCGGGAGGAGCAGTTAGTCAAGTAAGCCTGGGCTTCGCAGCGCGCCCTCTCCCTGCCTCCTCTGTGTGGCATGAGGGCGCTGAGGCTGGGCGGGTTTCAGGCCTGGGGGTGCCCAGACCCAGGCCTGCTGTTCTGACTCAGCCCCGGCCAGGGTCCCTGAGTAGCCCTGTCCTTCCTCTCCCCCCTCCTCCCCGGCAGGCAGCAGGAACTGGACAACCTGCTCCATGAGAGGCGTTACCTGCGGGCCCTGGGCCTGGCCATCTCCCTGGACCGGCCCCACACCGTGCTGACCGTTATCCAGGGTCCGTGGCTGGGGGTTGGCTCTGGGGGTACTTTGGGGACCATCAAACTCCTTCCTTGAGCTCAGCCTTCCCTCCCACAGCCATCCGGAGGGATCCTGAGGCCTGCGAGAAGCTGGAAGCGACAGTGCTCAGACTGCGGCGAGACCAGAAAGGTGGGGGGAGCGGTGTGGTGGATAGGGCTGGACGGGGCGGGATGGCCTGGCAAGGCTTCTGACCCGCCCTGTTGCCCACAGAGGCCCTGTTGCGCTTCTGTGTCACGTGGAACACCAACTCTCGGCATTGCCACGAGGCCCAGGCCGTGCTGGGCGTGCTGCTGCGGCACGAGGCCCCCGAGGAGCTGCTGGCCTACGAGGGGGTGCGGGCTGTGCTGGAGGCCCTGCTGCCTTACACTGGTGTGTGGGCACAACCCTTGCTGGGGGGGGGGGGGGCAGACCCGGCCCGCGGGGCGCTGAGCACCCCTGACCACTCTCCGTCCTTCCCCAGAGCGGCACTTCCAGAGGCTCAGCCGGACGCTGCAGGCGGCCACCTTCCTGGACTTCCTGTGGCACCACATGAAGCTGCCCTCTCTCCCTGCTGCCCCCCGGCCCTCTGAGACATAGAAAACATGTTTCTTTTTTAATCACGGCTCCGTGTGTAGTTCAAAACCCCAGCCTCGGCCAGGGGCCTGGCTCTGCACTACCCCGTGCCCTGGCCACACTGGCACGCGGTTAGGTCACTCAGAAGTTTTATTCAGTTCAGGAAAAGGGGGTTGCCACCTCCTGGCCCCTGCAGGTTGAGTCCCACCCTCATCCAGCTCCTCTGCCCCTGAGGATGGTGCGTCCACCCTTAGAGCCTGGAGCCCAGGACCGGGTCCTCTGCCTGAGGCTGGGGTGCACTGCAGGCTCCTGGCAGGCTTGCAGACCCCCTCAAAGGGCGGTCCTGCCAGAGTGCCCTGCGGGTGAGGGTGCAGCAGCGGCTCTGGATGGCGCCCGGCGCGGGCCGGGCCGGCACTGCAGGGGGAACGGGTCGCCCGGCGTCCCCGAGGACTGCAGGCCCGCTCAGGAGTGCCCCAAGTCCCTCGGGGCGCAGCAGCACTGCGGGCAGCAGACCCGTCTGGGGGCCGTGCCTGTGGGGAGGGGCAGAGCTCAGGGGTCTGGTGGGCCGCGCGCCGCCCCCCCCCTCCATCCGGCCCGGCCGGGCCCAGCACCTGCACCGCCACCAGCCTCGGTCTGAGGTCTCCAGCACGCACACGCGCGCACCCGCAGGCACCGACAGCTCGTCTGCACGGCTGCCCTCGTAGGCCCGGGAGGCACAGAACTGCGTCCCTAGAGTGGATGTCGGGGGGTCACTGTGGGGCCACCCCCTCATGCAGGGCGGCCCCGAGGACACAGACCCGGCCCTGCCACAGCCTTCTCCCGGGCGGGCCCGGGCTCCTACCGCTGCCAGCCCGCACCGCACCCGCCCGGCCCCCGCCGGCCGGCGCCTCCTCCAGGTAGGGAGCCGGGAACCAGGCCGTCTGCTGGTCCTCGTTCTCCACCAGCCACCAGCCTGCGGACGGACGGAGGGTCGGGACTCAGCTCTGGCCACGGGACCCGGGACCCAGCCGAGGGGGCGCCCGCCCGGGCCCCGCCCTACCAGAGGGGTGCCGCAGCAGCACGGCCAGGCTCTCGCCAGCCCGCGCCTGGAAGGGCCTGCCCCGCGTGTCCTGGGTGCCGAAGGGCTGCAGGCAGCGCAGGCGCGGGGCCTCCAGGCTGTGGGCGGCACCGCTAGGGTCCTCAGGGTGCGGGGCCTGCGCCTCCGGGGCGGGCAGGATCACCAGGCTGGAGGGGGTGGCGGGGGCAGGGGGCAGGGTCACCAGGCTGGAGGGGGCGGCGGGGTCGGGGGCAGGGTCACCAGGCTGGAGGGGGCGGCAGGGGCAGGGGGCAGGATCACCAGGCTGGAGGGGGCGGCGGGGGCAGGGGGCAGGATCACCAGGCTGGAGGGGGCGGCGGGGTCGGGGGCAGGGTCACCAGGCTGGAGGGGGCGGCGGGGGCAGGGGGCAGGATCACCAGGCTGGAGGGGCTGGGGCAGGGGGCAGGGTCACCAGGCTGGAGGGGCTGAGGCAGGGGCAGGGGGCAGGGCTTGCCAGCTCTCCCACGGGGCGGGGGCGCGTGCGGCACCTGCCGGCGGGCAGCGCAGGCTCCAGGTCCAGGGGTTGCGGTGAGAAGAAGCCGGAGAGCGCGGGGCTGCGGGACACGCGGTCGGCCGATGCCAGCAGCGCCCGCGCATAGGCGCCCAGCAGCCGCAGCCGCGCCAGGCCGCGGCCCGTGCGCCCCGCGCGCGCCAGCAGCGGGGCATCTGCGGGCACAGGGCGCAGTGAGGGCGGGGGGGGGGGGGGACCGCCGCGGGGACCCGCCCGCCACCGGGACCTGCCCGCCACCGGGACCAGCCCGCCGGCCCGCTGACCCGAGAGCTTGGGGAGAACGCGGTCGGATCTCTGCAGCAGCCCCGCCTCGATCGGGAAGGCCTCCTCGAGGTCTTTCTGAGGGGACACGCGGGTGTCGGTGACCCAGAGCCCAGCGGGCTTCCGGGCGAGGCGGGGGCCAGGGCTCGCGTCGGGCCGGCCGGGACCCCCACCTGGAGCCGCCGGAACTCCTCCCAGCTCCTGCGCACCACGGTGTCGCTGCCGTCCGACCAGCGCACGGAGAAGGCGAAGGTCTGCGGGGGGCGGGGGGGGGGGGGGAGGCGCGCTGGAGCCTGGCGCGGGCCGCGCTCCCCCTCCCGCCCCGGGCCCTGCGCCTCCCCCAGCCCCGGCCCGCGCCCCCCCAGCCCCGGGCCGCGCTCCCCCCCAGCCCCGGGCCGCGCTCCCCCCCCAGCCCCGGGCCGCGCTCCCCCCCAGCCCCGGGCCGCGCTCCCCCCCCCAGCCCCGGGCCGCGCCACCCCAGCCCTGGCCCGCGCCCCTCCAGCCCCGGGCCCCGCGCCCCCCCAGCCCCGGCCCGCGCCCCCCCCAGCCCCGGGCCCCGCGCCCCCCCAGCCCCGGCCCGCGCCCCCCCCAGCCCCGGGCCCCGCGCCCCCCCAGCCCCGGCCCGCGCCCCCCCAGCCCCGGGCCGCGCTCCCCCCCAGCCCCGGCCCGCGCTCCCCCATCCCCGGGCCGCGCTCCCCCCCAGCCCCGGGCCCCGCGCCCCCCCAGCCCCGGCCCGCGCCCCCCCAGCCCCGGGCCGCGCTCCCCCCCAGCCCCGGCCCGCGCTCCCCCATCCCCGGGCCGCGCTCCCCCCCAGCCCCAGGCCGCGCTCCCCCCCAGCCACGGCCCGCGCCCCCCCAGCCCCGGCCCGCGCGCCCCCAGCCCCGGCCCGCGCGCCCCCAGCCCCGGGCCCCGCTCCCCATCCCCGTGAGGCCGGAGCCCCGGGCCGCACCTGAAGCCGCTTGTTCTGCACCAAGGCCAGGGCGCTCACGGACTCCGGGTGCCGGGGGCCTGCCATGGCCCAGCCTCCCTCGTCCTGCGGTCCTGGCGTGTGGCCGGTGTCCCCTCCTGTCCGTTCTGTCCCGGGAGGAGGCTGCGGGCAGCCGGAAGCCTGGCCCGAAGGAATTCCCCACCGAGGCCCCTGCGGGGCGCGGGGAGCCACGCCCCTGGTCCTCACCACACCCCGGCCCTTCCCTGCTTCCTGGTCGTCCCCAAGTGGAGTGGTCGAGGGGAGGAGAGCAGAGCTGGGGGCAGGGCTGTCTGAAGCCGGGCGCTGCCGGGGTCTGGCTCCTGAGCCTGACGGTGGGAAGAGGGACTGGGGGGCGGGAAGGCCCCTCTCGCCTCATGCCCTGCCCCGCCAGGCTGTGCCTTCTGCTCTGGCACTCTGCTTCAAGGCTGTCACCTGAACAGACCACAGGCGCTCTCCTCTCATCCTACCAGGAGAGGAAGGGTCTCTCCAAGGTCCCATTTTCCACAGAAAGGTAGAAACTTAGATTACACGGGTAATTGCTGTGTTGAAATTATTCTAGAAAGGCTAGGGGGGGGCTGAGCTTCAGTAGGCACCAGCCCCCAAGGATTCCTTTGCAGCAGAAAGACAAGGCACCAGAGAAGTAGGGTCTAATTTGGGGTCTGGGGAGGTGGACTGTTCTCAGAACCTCTCCCAAATCCATGCGGAATTAGAACTCCCTGCAAACAACCAACCACAGCCTCTGCGGACATCATGGACAGTGACCCATTCCATCCAGGGGGAGGGAAAGAGGGCTGGCCGGGGCCCCGTCCCTCAGGGGGGCTGCTCCCTTTTAGGGTGCCTCCCAGAACCCCATCCTACCCAGTGCCCAGCAGTCCCTGCTACTAAGGCCAGCAGCTGGGCATCACAAGGATTCCCCTCCTCCAGGCCCTCTAGAGGACGGGACTTCTGGGACATGTCTAGGAAGTTGTCCCAACCTCAACAAAGAGCCTTTGTGGTGTGTGTGTGTGTATGTGTGTGTCTGTGTCTGTGTCTGTGTCTGTGTCTGTGTCTATCCATCCCGCCAGCGGCTCTCTCTGAAGCCCTCTAATCTGCCCTGGCATTGACCCAGGTAGTGATCACCTGTTGACACAGGTGACTCACAGGATGCCTTCAGCCCAGCTATTCACCTCCTCTCCTGGGTAGAACAGACGCCCAGCCCCTCTGTAAGGATCCAGCTTGACATAATTACAGACACAGCCATCTTGGTTTGGGGTTTTTTTTCAGTCCTGGGGCTAGAACTCAGGGCCTGAGAGCTGTCCCCAAGTTGTTTTTTTGTCCTGTTTTGTTTTGCTCAAGGCTGGTGCCACTACCACTTGAGCCAAAGCTCCACATCTGGTCTTTTGGGTGGTTTACTGGAGACAAGAGTCTCAAATTTTCCTACCTGGGCTGGTTTTGAAATAGGATCTGCAGATCTATCTCCTAAGTAGCTAGGATTACAGGTGTGAGCCACGGGTGCCCTGCTTGAGTTTTTTAGGTAGTTTTAGGTTCTGATTGGCCAGCTTTCATTCTATAAGTCTCTAAATTGTGCTGTAATGGGAACAGATACCTAAACATGCTGTAGTTGTAGCCTAATGCCTATTTTATTGGCCAGGTGTGGCTGGCTCATGCCTATAATCGTAACTACTCTGGAGGCTGAGAGCTGAGGATTTTGGTTAGAAGCCAGTGTGGGCAGGAAAAGTCCATGATCCTCTGCTTTCCAATTAACTACCAAAAAAAAAAAAAAAAAAGCCAGAAGTGGCACTGTGGCTCACGTGGTAGGTTGCTAGCCTCAAGCCAAAAAGCTCAGGGACAGCACCTAGACCCCTGAGACAGGCACAAAACAAAGCAAATCCAATTTTGTTAACCATTCCTTTCATACATTTATAAACGTTTTGAACACTTTGGTTTTCTTGCTCTCCCCTGGTGTGAGGGCGCTGGAAGCATGTCTTCACAGCTCCGGACAAGCTCAAGCTCCTCTCCTTATCTCACTAACAAGGAGTGAGCAGGGCCAGGCCAGCCAGGGGGCCAAACTGGGGAGCCTAGTGGGAATAAGCAGACCCAAGAAGGCACTGTCTGCCTGGAGTCCTGCCTCAGCAGCTACCTCCAGGAAGCCCACAGCCCTGGACTGTCCTTTGAAAACCCATCTTCCCACCACAGCTTCTTCTTTTTTTTTTTTTTTTGGGGGGGGGGGAGTGTCAGTCATAGGGCTTAAACCCAGGGCCTGAGCACTTTCCTGAGCTCTTTTGCTCAAGGCTAGCATTTTACCACTTGAGCCATAGCTCCACTTTTGGTTTTCTGGTGGTTAATTGGAGATTAAGAGTCTGACAGATTTTCTTGCCAGGGGTTGGCTTCAAACCATAACCCTCAGATCTCAGCCTCCTGATTAGCTAGGATTACAGGTGTGAGCCACTGGCACCTGGTTTAGTATTGGAGCTTTTGAGATAGCTCACACCATCTTTATTTTGCCTATTTTACTTGAAAATATATATATATATATAAAAGCCGGGCACTGGTGGCTCATGACTGTCATCCCAGCTACTCAAGAGGTTGAGATCTGAGGACCACAGTTCAAAGCCAGCCCGGGCAGGAAACTCTGTGAGACTTTTATCTTTAATAAACCACTCTAAAAACCATAAGTGGCTCAAGGTAAATGCTCTACCTTGAGCTGAAGAGCTGAGGGAGAGCACCAAGGTCAAGAGTTCAAGCCCCACAATTGACCACACACACACACACACACACACACACACACACACACACACACACACACACACACACACACACACACACACACACACACACACACACACACACACACACACACACACACACACACACACACACACACACCCCTTTACTTCATCTTCTCCAAAAACTCAGATCTCATTATTTGTGACTTGGTATTGAGTTCAAGGGATGGCCTTTGTGATATCAAATGTGGCACACAAAGTAAAGGACAAGGTCCTTGCCCTGAACCCCTGGACACTGGTAGAGCAGGAGGAGGCCCCAGGTCGAGCTCTGGGTCAGCTCCAGCAGAGGCCTCCACTCTTCCCCATCCCCCATCACTCCTGCTTCTGGAATGACTTAGGGAAAAGGACACAAGATCCCAGAAGATGTAAGGCCTGGGTCAAGCTTGGGTGAGACCCCCATATCCCTTGCTTCCACTCTTTGGGGCGGTCCCTGGGGGATGCTCTGGCTCTGTGGGGGCTTTTTGTGTGGTGGAAGTCAGGGATTGACTGTGAGTGGGGAGTTAGGGGGACTTATTCTTGCCTGTTATCTTCCTCATTGGGTTACACAGTGACTGTTCATTGGCCTGGGTTCGAGGGACAGCCCCCTTGTTTGTGTGATTTGTGTTTATGTGTCACATTTCTTATGGGTGTTGCTATGTCTATTCTATCTGAAAAGCCCTGTAGGAGGGATATTGAACAAGGGAGCCATCTATAGTTATAAGTCTATGACAAAGAAAGTAATAAAATTTTATTACAGTACTGCTTTGCTTATGTATACTTTGAAGAATGAAGAAAGATGATCTTTAAGTAGAACTTGGAGTTATTACATCATTTTGCAGTTAGCGTCATTTTATCAGAAAGCAAGTAAATAAAATTCCCTATTACTGGCATCTATACAGTTCAATAACAGAATCTAAGCAGCAAGAAATGAAGTTGACAGTACAAAGAAAATCTAAGTCTCCAGAGCATCAGAACCACCCCCTCGCCCCCCCCCCAAAAAAAAAGGTTAAGAAAATCTTATTACTTTTGAGTATAGTAAATAGCTCTTGGGCTGTGCCAGTGACACACACCTGTAATCCCAGCTACTTAGGAAAATGAGATTGAGGATTAAGTTTCTAAGCCAGCCCAGAGTAGGAAAGTCCACAAGACTCTGATTTCTACCAAAAAGCAAGAAATAGAGCTCAGGTGATAGAGTGCCAGTCTAGAGCAAAAAAGCTCAGGGACAGTCCCCAGGACTTGAGTTCAGGTACCAGTACTTGGCTCATACATACACACACACAGGAGCACAAAAGATAGTCACATAGTCCTTTTGCATGGCAAAATTAATAACCTTTTGTCTTTCTTAATGTTTTTTGTTAGTTGTGGGGCTTGAACTCAGGGCCTGAGCACAGTCCCTCAACTCTCACTGAAGGCTAGCTAGTGCTCTTCCACTTTGAGCCACAGCTCCACTTCTGGTTTTGTGGTGGTTAACTGGAGTTCAGAGTCTCACACTTTCCTTGTCCAGGCTGGCTTTGAACCACAATCCTCCAATCTCAGCCTCCAGGCACGAGCCGCCCGAGCCAGCTTCCTACTGCCTTTAGAATACTCCCCACCTCCCACCAGCTGACAGGTTGCGGGTGGGTCCTTCCACCCGTGACCTCTGTCACCTTTGGCTTCGCTTTGGAGGTGCTCCCCGGCTGAACCCGCAGCCTACAGCCTCTGCCTGGCCTCACCGCCTCTGGCAGGTCTTGGCTACTGCTTGGGTTGGTGAGCAGAGGAGGCCTGCCTTATTCCCTGTCGTGCGTGGAGCAGAGAGGCCACCGCAAACAGTTACGAATGAATGAGCCCATGCAAGTAGTTGAGGAAGGCCAGGGGACGGGGCGGGGACGGCGGGGCCGGGGCCGGGGGCCGGGCCTCCACCCAGGCCGGCGGGGCCGGGGCCGGGGCCGGGCCTCCACGGAGGCCGGCGGGGACGGGGGACGGGCCTCCACCCAGGCCGCGGGGACGGGGGCCGGGGCTCCACCCAGGCCGGCGGGGACGGGGGACGGGCCTCCACCCAGGCCGGCGGGGACGGGGCCGGGGCCGGGCCTCCACCCAGGCCGGCGGGGACGGGGCCGGGGCCGCGGCTCCACCCAGGCCGGCGGGGACGGGGGACGAGGGACGGGCCTCCACCCAGGCCGCGGGGACGGGGGCCGGGCCTCCACCCAGGCCGGCGGGGACGGGGCCGGGCCTCCACCCAGGCCGGCGGGGACGGGGCCGGGCCTCCCCCGAGGCCGGGCTCCCGGGCGCTGCCAGGCCGCGCGTTGCCAGGGCCGCCCCGGGCCGCACCGCGCCCGCCTGTGTGCGGTCACACCCAGCCCCGCACCGCCGCGGCGGGCGCCGGCCGTCCGGCCGCAGACGGGTGGGGACGGCGCCCCGCTGAGGACGCAGAGCCCGACGCGCGCACGCGGGGACGGGACCGGACGGTCCGAGCGGAGATGGGGGCGACGCGGGACCCGTCTCGGGCCTCGCCGCAGCCTCAGTCCCAGGACGCGACGCGACCCCGGCGCGTCTTCCATAACACGCTGCTGTTCTACTGGAGGAAGCGCGAGCGCCCGCACGGCGTGCGCACTCCGGGCCCGGCGCGGGTCAGCAGGCTCCGGGAGGTGCGGGGGACGCGGAGGGCGCGGGGGGTCCGGGCCTCCGCCTCCGGGTCCGCCGCCGCCGCGCGCTCCTCCCCGCCGCGGACGCGCGCCGCCAGCCCGCCCCGCGGCCCCGCCCACAGCCCGCCCCGCGGCCCCGCCCACAGCCCGCCCCGCGGCCCCGCCCACAGCCCGCCCCGCGGCCCCGCCCACAGCCCGCCCCGCGGCCCCGCCCACAGCCCTCCTCGCGGCCCT
Organism: Dipodomys merriami; assembly: GCF_024711535.1. NCBI lineage: Eukaryota > Metazoa > Chordata > Mammalia > Rodentia > Heteromyidae > Dipodomys > Dipodomys merriami. Next base: position 1,982,322 of record NW_027202682.1, read on the forward strand.
GGCCCCGCCCCCGGCCCCGCCCCCCGCGCGAGCCCGGCTCCCCAGGGCGCCGCGGGCTCCGGCGGCCGCGCGCAGGCGGTGGCGCGCGCGCTGTCCTGGAGGCCGCTCTGGAGGCCGCTCTGGAGGCCGTCCTGGCCCGGCAGGCTGTGCGCGGGCAAGATGGCGGCGCCCGGCGAGCCTGCGCGCTCCTCCCGGGCCAGCCTCTTCTCCTTCCTGCCGGGAGGCTCGCGCTCCGTGGGGACGGACGACCTGGCGACCGACGCCCGGGGCCGCGGCGCCGGGCGCCGAGACGCCGTCGCCTCGGTGTCGGCGCTGGCCGCGGCGGGGCTGGGCGCGGAGGACGCGGCGCTGAGGCGGCCCTGCCGGGCCTGCGTGGACTTCAAGACGTGGATGCGATCGCAGCAGAAGGTGCAGACGCCCCGCACCCCCCGGCCCCCCGGGCCCCGGCCGCGCGTCGGCCTCCTCCGGGCCCGGGACCCCCCCGCCCGGACCGGGCCCGGGCCCCCCCCGCCCGGACCGGGCCCGGGACCCCCCCGGCCCCGCCCCCCCCCAACCCCCGGCCGGGCCCGAACTCTCCGCTTTGAGCCGCACTCGGCCCGGATTGGCAGCAAGACTTCCGTCCCCGGTCGGTCACAGGGCTGTTGGCTGAGGCTGGAACGAAGGGGGAGCTTTTTCTTTCCTTCTCTTTCTGTTCCTTCCCCCCACCCCCGCCCCCGGCTATGTGGTGCTGGGAGTTGAACCTACGGCCTCGAGTAGAGCGGGCGCTCTGCCACTGGCCTTCCTCGAAGGGGGAGCTGTGTGTGGGCTTGTGTGTGGGGGAATGAACTGACCCTTGGTCGGCCTACTTCTGCAGCGGGACATCAAGTTTAGGGAGGATTGTCCACAGGATCGTGAGGAACTGGGTCGCCACAGCTGGGCTTTCCTTCACACGGTGGCCGCCTACTACCCCGACCTGCCTACCCCAGAACAGCAGCAAGACATGGCCCAGTTCATGCGTTTATTTTCCAAGTTTTACCCGTGTGAAGAGTGCGCTGAAGACATAAGAAGGAGGTAAGCGGTGCTGTGCCTCTGCGGGCAACAGAGCCATACCCCTGGAGGGGTCCCCACGGCTGACCTCAGAGGCCAGCCAGCCTGGAGGCTCCCAGGAAGGGCCTCCCCACCACTTCCTATGTTTAGTTAGCACTTAGGGGCTTCTGGAGGCCCCTTAGCTCTAGGACTCTATTTCTGCCTATCTTCCAGAGTTGGAATGCTGGCTTTAAGAACTTGGGAATTTGAATTTAGAAGTGTCCTGGTTGGTTGAAGCCTGAGGCTGCTAGAATGAGGTCTTCTCCTAGGTCAAGCACTAGGGCCTCCGGTGCTAGCAAACAGTTAGGTGGTTGTGCCAGGCCCCACCTCTCTGTGGCCTGCCAGAGACTGGGGTGAGGCTGCCTGATTGTTACAAGGTTGTAAAGTTGCCTAGTGTCTGCTTTAATGTCTTGCCCTAGGCTGGCTCTTAGCTGGGTTTGCCAAGCTCCCCAACTGGGTACGTGAACTCTTGATGGAGTCCACCCACGCTGGAAACTACAGGGTCAGGCCTGTGCTTGGCATCCCTGTCCCTTGGAACATGAGGGCCCTACCAGGATTAGCTCACTACAATGCCCCAGCTCGTCAACAAGCCTGAAGAGTCACCAACTTGCATTTGGGGGTGAGGAAGGGAGGTATAGACTCATGTGAGAGCTTGAACTCAGCGTCTGGATATTGTGCCTGGTGAGCTTTTTAGCTGGCTTAGGGTTAGGGTTACCACTTGAGCCACAGTTCTACTTCTGGTTGTTTGATAGTTAATAGAAGAGTCTCACAGACTTTTCCTGCCCAGGCTGGCTTGGAACCATGATCCTCAGATTGCAGCTTCCTGAGCAGCTAAGATTACAGATGTGAGCTCTGGGTACCCGCTAACCGCCACCTTCTTCCCTCCTGTGCTTCCCTCCTGCAGGATAGACAGGAACCAGCCCGATACCCGCACTCGGGCGTCCTTCTCCCAGTGGTTATGCCGACTGCACAATGAGGTGAACCACAAGCTGGGCAAACCCACCTTCGACTGCTCGAAGGTGGATGAGCGATGGCGTGACGGCTGGAAGGACGGTTCCTGTGACTAAAAGATGGACAGCCAGAGCCTGGGGGGTGTGGGCGGATGCCAGACAGAGCCTTGTGGGTGGCCTGGCTGGAGAAGGGTGTGCGGGGAGCTGATTAAAGTGCATCTGAGCCAGAACCTGTCATCTCCGTGGGATGGACCCCTCCCCTCAGGTCGGAGAGTAGAAGTGGAGGTATTCACTGTCGTGCCTCTCCGTTGAGGCCTGGCGGGGCTGCAGATGAGGGACGCAGGAGCAGCCGCACCGCCCCTGCCATTCAGTCTGCAGTCTTTTGTCCACCCTGTGTTCTAAGCCAGAAGGCCGTGGGCCTGGCTGCAGCACCCGGTGCCTGCCCTGTGTGGTCCGCCTGTGCCTGCCCACCCGCCTGGGCAAGGAACCTGCAGAGCTGTGGCTCTGCTTTGGCCCCTTGAGGGTTGAGGCCTAAGTGTGGGCTTTCCCTCGGGCAAAGGCCCGTCCTCCACGCTGCCTCCTCACTGCTCGGGACGTGGCCTTCCGTAACTGTGCCAGTCCTGTTAGCAGGGGGTTCTGGGACGGCTTCCTCAGAGTCTTAAGACCAAAATTAAATGCTGGAGGTGATGGAGGGTCTGGTCTTTGTGTGCTTTGTGCTCAGGGGTGGGCCCGCTTTCGGCTCTGGACTCCTCTGGCTCCTCCTGTCTGAGGTTTGGCTCCACGGGAGCAGGAGAAGGTACCAAGGTGGGAGCAAGCCAGAGTGGCTCCAGAACGGCAAGGAGGCCCAGGGGCTGGGGCAGAGGCCAGCACAGCAGAGGACACTGAGCAGGGAGGGAGGGGAGGCCCAGGCAAAAAAAAAAAAAAAAAAAAAAGCCCAGGGCTTGCAACCAAGGAGTAGCAGGGTGAGGAGCTGCCGAGATGAATGAGGAAGGGAGGAAAGTGGCTTTGAAGCTGGGAAAGCTCTCTAGGGTGGAGGAGGTAAAACCAGAGAATTCCCAGGGTGGAAAAGGAGTGGAAGACTGGGGCTGTGGCCAGGGAGTTGGCCGCAAGGACTTGCTGAAGGCAGTGTTTCAAGTTCAGGGTGACCTGGACTCGGCTTTTATGTTCTCCTCGTCCCCAGGCTGTATCCCAACCAGAGTAGCCAGGCTGCAGTGTGTGATCTGGAAGCCCCTGGCACCTTTGACTGCCTGGCATCTCAGGTAGAGAAGCCTCAGCACTGCATCTGGTGGCCAGGTGACCAATGAGAGACTAAAGCAGTTAGAAGTGGCTCCTCCCCCATTCAGGGTTCATCTGCCTCTCCCTTTCCCCCAATTAATGTGTGAACTTGGCCTGTTGGTGGGAGCTGTCACTTGACCACAGTCCCAGCCCTCCTTTGCTCTAGTCATTTTGCCTAAGGCTAGCCTCAGATCAGGGCTCTTCCTACACTCCCCACCCTGTCTGGATTGGAGAAGCTCACCCTGAACTTGGTTTACATCGTAATCTCTGACTCTTCTGCCGAGGCTGGCCTGGTACCTCGTTCCCTGAGTGTGTAGGGTTATGGTTGTGCACCACCTACTCTGTCCAGCCCCCTCTGGCATTTCTTGGGATTTTTCTGCCTGTCTGCCGTGGAACTGGGAGGGATCCCACTAGACCCACGATCCCATCAGCACACACGGCCCAAGGCATTCCGGGGGTCCAGGCCAAGACCAGCGGACCCGGGGGGAGTTCTGCCTCCCGCTGGCATCCGAGAGGTGCTGGTACAGGGAAGGGAGTGAGCGTGGAAGGGGAGGAGTCCCAGGACCACGTTCTGGGCTTCAGTCCACAAGGAGGGATCCAGAACCCGGGAAGAGCGCGGCATGCCTGTGACCCCAGCCGTGGGGGCCGCCCTTGAGTTCAGGCGAGCCCCCAGGAGTGGGCCGCGCGGGGCACAGGGGCACAGGTGAGCGCCCGGGCCGGGCTGTGTCCAGTGCGGGTGGAAGGCCAGGGGCGGGCGGACTGCCGCCGCCCAGCGCCCAGACCTGCGGCCGCCCAGCCCGGGGGGCGGGGGGCTTCCTGTCAAGGAGACTAGAACTTTCTGGAGAAGCTGGGGCCCAGCGGGGTCACGGGGAGACCCCGGAGCCTGACTCCAGCCCAGGCCTGCCTCAGTTCCCCCTGCTCGGGGGCGCGGCGCGGCCTCGCTCGGCCTCCGGTGGGGTCCGGAGGACGCGGGCAGGTGAGGGCGGGCGGGGCCGGCGAGCGCCGGGGCGCAGGGACCCAGCGGGGGGCGCCCGCGCCGCCCCGCCCCGCGCGCCCCCGCCGCGGCCCGCGCGCGCTACCGGGAGACGGCGGCGGCGGCGGCGCGGCAGCATCCCGCGGCCTCGGGCGGGGCCGGCCGGACCCACGGACCCGGAGCCTCGAGGGCCGCCATGGAGGGCGCCTCGTTCGGCGCGGGCCGCGCGGGGGTCGCCCTGGACCCCGTGAGCTTCGCGCGGCGCCCCCAGACCCTGCTGCGGGCCGCGTCCTGGGTGAGTGAGCGGCCCGGCCGCCGGGCCCCCCTCCGCGGCCCGCCCGGCCCCCTCCGCGGCCCGCCCGGCCCCGCCGCCTCGCCCCCTCCTCACCCCCCCTCCCCACTCGCCCCCGGCCCGCCCGGCCCCGTCGCCCCCCTCCCCACCCCCCTCCTCACCCCCGCCACGGCCCCGCCGCCCCCTCCCCACCCCCCCTCCCCACCCGCCGTCCCCCGCCTCACCCCCTCCCCGGCCCCGCCGCCCCCTCCCCACCCGCCGTCCCCATCCCCACCCCCTCCCCGGCCCCGCCGCCCCCCTCCTCACCCCCTCCGCACCCGCCGGCCCCACCGCCCCCCTCCCCACCCCCCTCCTCCCCCGGCCCCGCCCCGGCCCCCTCTTCATCCCCCTCCTCATCTCCCCCCACCTCGCCCCCTCCCCCGACCCTCCCCCTCCCGGTCCCCTCCTCGCCCCCTCCCCCGCCCCGTCCCCCTCCCGGTCCCCTCCTCGCCCCCTCCCCCGCCCCGTCCCCCTCCCGGTCCCCTCCTCGCCCCCTCCCCAGCCCCGTCCCCCTCCCGGTCCCCTCCTCGCCCCCTCCCCCGCCCCGTCCCCCTCCCGGTCCCCTCCTCGCCCCCTCCCCCGACCCTCCCCCTCCCGGTCCCCTCCTCGCCCCCTCCCCCGACCCTCCCCCTCCGCCCAGGTCCGGTGACGTCACCGGGCGCGCCCCCGGCCTGCCCGCGCGGGAGGGCGGGGGCTCGGGGACCTTGAGAGGTCACCGCGGCGGCTCGCTCGGAGCCCACCCCCCGCCCTGCCCGCGGCGCCTCCGCTCTTCCGGTGGGGGCGGGGAGGGGGTCCCGAGGGGCGGGCCGGGGCCCGCTGTGAACGGAGGGGCAGGGCTCCCTACGGACGGGGTTGCCAGAAGGTTCTGCACCCCGTGAGGGCTTCCCGGAGGTGGCGTGGCGAGGAGGGGGCGGGCGCGCGGCGGCGGCGGCCCCCCGCCCCAGCAGGCAGCGGGGTGCCCGCACCTCCGCGCCGTCCTGGCAGAGGGCGGGGCCGGGCTGCGGGTGGGGCGGCCGCACCCAGGCTCGGCCCGGCCCGGCCCGCTGCGTGGGGTGACCGGACCAGAACCTGGACCCCGGCCCTTCCGGGCTCCGCTTGTGCCCCGGGGCGCATGGCACGCCCTGACCTCTTCACCCCGAGCTGGGCGGGTCGGAGGAGAAATGACGCCAGGGAGCCGGGCCGTGTCCCGGGGCGGGGGCGCCGGGGAGCCGGGCCGTGTCCCGGGGCGGGGGAGCTCCGGGGAGCCGGGCCGTGTCCCGGGTAGGGGGAGCTCCGGGGAGCCGGGCCGTGTCCCGGGGCGGGGGAGCTCCGGGGAGCCGGGCCGTGTCCCGGGTAGGGGGAGCTCCGGGGAGCCGGGCCGTGTCCCGGGGCGGGGGAGCTCCGGGGAGCCGGGCCGTGTCCCGGGTAGGGGGAGCTCCGGGGAGCCGGGCCGTGTCCCGGGGCGGGGGAGCTCCGGGGAGCCGGGCCGTGTCCCGGGGCGGGGGAGCTCCGGGGAGCGGGCCCGCGGCCCCGATCACCCTGGCCGCCGCCCCTGGCCCGCGCCCGTCCCCCAGCCCCGTCCTGACTGCGGAAGGCGGGTCACGCCGGTGCCGGCGGGGCTCGGGTCTGCACACCCCGCCGGGGCGCGCGGACACGCCCGGCCGGAGCCCTAATCGCCTCCATCACCGTCCGCAATTTTTATTTTTGGGCGCGGGATCCGTGAGCAGAACCCCTGTGAACGCGGGGTTTTAGCACCGGGCTTGGGGGTGAGCCGCCCCATCCCCGGCTGTCAGTGAGGACGGAGCACGGGGCGGGGGTCGGGGCGGGCGAGGCGGGGGTCTCCCTGGCCGCTGAGCACCGCCCGTCCCCCCCCGCAGGTGTTCTCCATCGCCGTGTTCGGGCCCATTGTCAACGAGGGCTACGTGAACGCCGACAGCGGCCCGGAGCTCCGCTGTGTCTTCAACGGGAACGCGGGCGCCTGTCGGTTCGGCGTGGCGCTGGGCCTCGGGGCCTTCCTGGCCTGCGCCGCCTTCCTGCTGCTCGACGCCCGCTTCCAGCAGATCAGCAGCGTCCGCGACCGCCGCCGCGCGGTGCTGCTGGACCTGGGCTTCTCAGGTGGGCGGGGCCGCGCGGGCGGGGCCTGGGCTGACCCCACGTCCAATCAGCGTGCGCGCATGCCCGCGTCCCGCCGCCGCGCTCCCGCGGTCGGGGCGGAGGGGCGGGGGCGCAGCGGGGACTCCGGGGCCCCGCCGCCCGCCCGGCCGCGCCCGACCTCCGGCCGCCATCCCCGCAGGGCTCTGGTCCTTCCTGTGGTTCGTGGGCTTCTGCTTCCTCACCAACCAGTGGCAGCGCACGGCCCCCGGGCCCGGCACCGCGCAGGCGGGGGACGCCGCGCGCGCCGCCATCGCCTTCAGCTTCTTCTCCATCCTCAGCTGGGTGAGTGTGGGCCCCGAGGGCGGCCTGGGGGCGGGAGATGCCCGACCGGCCGCCGCTGACCCCGGCTCCCTGCCCAGGTGGCGCTGACCGTGAAGGCCCTGCAGCGGTTCCGCCTGGGCACCGACATGTCGCTCTTCGCCACCGATCAGCTGGGCGCCGGGGCGGCCCAGGCCTACCCTGGCTACCCGGTGGGCAGCGGTGTGGAGGGCACCGAGACCTACCAGAGCCCACCCTTCACCGAGACCCTGGATACCAGCCCCAAAGGGTACCAGGTGCCTGCCTACTAGTGGTTGGCAGGCTGGGGCCAGGGCTGAACGGCCACCCCACGAGCGTCAGGGACAGAGAAAGTGGCCATTGTGGGCTTCTGGGGCCTAAGACAGGGCAGCCTCCCCGAGGTGCCCGGGCCCTTCAAGTTCAGTCAGCCTCAGGCCTGAGGCCCTGAGCAGGACAGCTTGGCCTCCAGTGGACTGGCCCGGGAGAGGTCAGCCATCCTGGGATTCGCTTGTCCACTCACGTGCAGAAGTCCGGCCGCACCCCTGTGGCTGGGTGCAGGGGCTGCCTGGGACTAGAATGGGGACACTAACTCCACCCAGCAATCGTTCCCTATCATGTGTCTGTGGGCCGTGGCTGTCTTTGATCCTGTCATGTGGTCCCTCCATTTCTTCTTAAAGGTTTGCCAGAGCAGCTGGGCCTGTCAGTGTTGTGATTGTGGTCAAATCTCCAGGTCTCATCTAGTGCTCTGCAAGCTGCCTCTCTCTCTCTCTCTCTCTCCCTCTCCTCTCTCTCTCGCTAGTGCCCAGGTGTGGGTAGTTCTGACCAGGAAGGCACAGACAGGCCTGAGCACCAGCCCTTCAGTAAGACCTTGCCCAGGGGAGGAGGGGGGACCCGTGAGTACCGGAAGCCAAGCCCCAGAGGCCCTCTCACAGGAGAGGCCTAGGCCCATTCCATCTATCCATGGTGCCCCTGGAGACCACCATTCCTACAAACTGCTTTATCTTGGCTTTGTGGACTAGTCCTTCCCTCCCTCCCCAGTACTGTTTTAAGGCCCAGCCCCTGGTGGGGGTCCTTGTAAGTAGTTGAATACTCATGCATTGCTTGAAGCTGGCTTTTCACATTAAGTCGAAAGCAAACACATTGCCATATTTCATTCTTGCAGACAAGATGCCTCCCTGTGGAGCTGCAGTGGCCTGACAGCCCTGTACATTGTAGCATAGGTCAATATGTGGGTATTTAAGTGGACATGTTTACAATTTTTGTATGTGTAGATCTCCCCTCCCTCTTCTGAAAAAAACAAATCTGTGATTGTTTCTCCAGTGTCCTGTTATGACTGCAGCTTCTTTACAATAAAGACTGTGTGTTGACCATATGTGGCCACTCTTAGAATCATTTCTGCCCTTCCCCTGCCTGGTGCCAGGGGCTCCCCCACTTCCCCCTATTGCTTAGAATTCCCTAGTATAGATCTACACAGCAGTTTAGCGATTCACCCAGTGAAGGGAATCTGGGTTGCTTCCAGTTGGGGGAGATTACATATACAACTATTATGTCACTCACAGGGAGGTTTTTGCTTGAATGAACATAAGTTTTATTTCTCTGGGATAAGTGCCCAAAAGCACAATGGCTGGGTTGTACAGTAAGTGCACATTTAGTTTTAAAAGAAATGGCAAACTGTTTTCCAGAATGTTTAACTCCTTGAATAATTGATGTTCACTGTACAGAATAGCCTTTATTTAATGCAGTAGATCTCTCTTCCCAGGCCCCAGGCACTGCCCACGGTGCTGGGCTTTGTGTATCCTACCAGAGACACCTGTGTATATATCAAGCAGAACTTTGGAGCAAACTCCCTTTCCTTAATGTTAACATTCAGTGTTTTTTTGTTTTTGCTTTTTTTTGGTCCTGAGACCTGAACTTTAGGGCTTGGGCACTGTCCCTCAGCTCTTCAGCTCAAGGCTAGTGTTCTACCACTTAAGCCACAGCACCACTTCCGGCTTTGTTCTTTTTGCTTATGTGGTGCTGAGAAATCGAACCCAGGGCCTCAGGCATGCAAGGCAAGCGCTCTTACCACTGAGCCACCTTCCCAGCCCTGAAGTGGGTATTTCTTGAAGTGAGATTTGAGTGCTCAATCAAGCATGGCCACATCTGTTCCTGGAACACTGGGCAATGCCAGGCCACAAACAGGTCCTGGGATCTGGGACCTGAGGATGATGGTCCCTTCCTGAGAGCAGACCCCACCCACCTAGCTTCCCGGCAAGCTGCCTGCTGGCAAACCCATGCTGCCGCATCTGAGCTCGGGCGGCCCAGTGGCCGGGCGATGGGGTGGGTGTTCACTCAGAGAGCAGACAAGCACAGGACAATGGCTATGTGCAGTACTGCAAAATAAATTTATTTGAAGATAAACTGTCTTATAAAAGGTCAGAGGCAATGTGAGATCCCAGATACAGCTTGTCTCATAAAAAGATTCAACTTCAAGTAGCACAATTTTGTGTCTGGTTTAATCTGGACCATTCTGAATTATCAAAGAGCCAACTGCTTACACAACACGCTCAACCTGTGACTCCAGCACCAGTGGGCCTGCGGCTCTGAGCTCTGGGGCTGCGGGCTCGAGGCCAGGCACCCACTGTGGGCCCTGGGCCTGACCCCAGGCTCCCATCTCCGCACCCTGCTCTTTCCCTCCCCTGGCACCTTACGAAACACGAAAAAGCACACGACAGTGCCCACTACTGAGCAGAGGACGGGACTTCTGGGTGTGCATGTGGCACACGGCAGCCCTTCCTGGTGACTGCTGGCGGCCTGGCCAGCCAACGGGCCTGAGCAACAGCCTCACGGGAACCCTGCCTAGCTGCACGGCAGCTGGGAGGGGGAGGAGGGAGACACAGGGTGCGAGCCCCGGCCCTCGCTGGCAGCAGCAGCTACGTGATGATCCTAGCAATGGCTTGGAGAGAGGGAAAGTCATCGTCGCGGGCTGCGTGCAGCGCCTGGTGGTTCTTGATGTCACCATGCGCGAGCACCTGCTGACAGGCGGGGCACACACAGCAGTCCAGGCCGGCCTGCGGGGCGCTGGCCTGCCACGTACTCCTCTTGTTCTTCTTGGATTTGGCGCCCATGGGCTTCTCGTGGCTGCGGAAGTCGGCGTGTGCGGACAGCAGCTCCTGCTGTTTGGCCGTGTCCGGCAGCAGCACCAGCAGCTCGCTGAAGATCTTCTGGAAGTTCTCCCCGAGCAGGTCCCGGCAGCTCTTATAGTACTGTGCTGCAGAGACCATCCCCTGGTGCCAGAAAGCCATGCCAGTCACTCCCGGCCCGGGCCCAGCAGGCCGTCCTCCCGGCCCCGGTCCGCCCAGCCCCGCTCACCTGTCGGAACTCTCCCGAGTGGCTCTTGAACTTGCTGAAGCGGGCCTCATCGCTCTGCAGGAAGTCTTTGATGGACTGGATGAGCTGTAGGTTCCTTTCCCGGAAGTTCTCGGGCACCAGGTAGGCCTGGGGTGTTGTGGGTGGCAGCCTGGGTCTGGGGTCAGATGGCGACGATGAGGCTGCCGCATTTCAGGTGGCTGGGGAGGGTGGCGCCCTCTGCCAAGCCCCCGGGTGGGCCTGGCGCCCGCCTCACTTACGCTTTGGCGGTGGTGGTGGGGCTGGGGGCACAGGGTGTCTGGGAGCCGGGCAGGAGGCTGGAGAAGCCGGGTGGCGGCTTGCTGGCAGGAGGCACCAGGCCTGGCGGTGGCGGTGTGCCCTTCAAGAGCACAGCGCTGTTGAAGCCTGGGGCGGGTGGAAGGATCTGAGCGGGCTGGCCGAGGCCCCCAGGCTGCCTGCCCCCTGCCAGCCTGTCCACAGGCTGGGCAGGCTCACGCTGGGGCAGCCTGGCTTGCCTGACAAGGTGCTCTGGATGGGTCAGGGGAGGGCGCAGGGTTCCGCGAGGTGAAGATGCTCCCTGCCTTCCAGCTGTTCCCAGGCCGCCCCAAGCCCACCGCGATGGCCCTGCCCCGCGCCCCGTCACTGCCATCTCTGGGCTCCGACCTGATGCCACCACCCCAGCCCTTCTCGCTAGGAGCACCGCCAGCGTACCTGGCGGGGGAGGCATCCTCGGGGGTGGGCAGGGGCCTCCAAGTGCAGGGAAGTCTTGGCGGGGTGAGCAGGGGAGGGGCCCCACGGGCCTTGGGAGCCCCGGGGGTTCCTTGGGGATGCTCTTTGCCAGGACTAGCCCCTCCGTGTGTCCATTAACGACGACGCCTACTGGCGGCCCCTCTGTTCCGCCTGGAGGGGCTTCAGGGGCCTGCTCCACCCCAAGGGGCTTTGGGGTACGGTTGGGAGGTAGTGGTGGGGGCGATGGAGCCTTGAGCTTCTCGGAGCCCACCTTCTTCTTCCTGCCGACCTTCGCGGCGCTGGGAGTGGCCGCGGGCGGCGGCAGGGCGGGGGGCGCAGCGCGCTGGGGCGCAGCGAGGCCGCCCCGCTCCTCTGCCTCCACGGGGGGCGGGCCGCCCTTGCGCCCACCCCTGCCCCCCTTTCCTGCCTTCCTCGGGAGGTGGGCGCCCCCACCCACAGCTTGGACCGCTGGGGGGGGCGGGGCCCCCTTTTTGCTACAGCTGTTGTTCCAGGCAGAGGCAAGGCTGGGGGGCCCGGAGCTGGGCTTGGACGAGGAGGACACGAGGGCAGGGAAGTCTTCCTCCTGGAAGGTGCTCCTGCCCCGCGCGGGGCCGGGGTACGCCAGCGCCAGCCCCACCGTGCCCGGGGTGCCTGCTGCGGGGCAGGAGGAAGCGGAGGCACAGAGACTGGGGAAGTCTTCATCCTTGAGTTTTGGGGTGGGCAGCGGGAGGGCGCTAGGTCAGGAGAGAGCAGAGCTGGTCAGGGACACGCCAGGCCCCGGCCAGCGCCCCACACAGGTGCCCCCCACCCCCGCGGGCACACACCTGGGAGCGCCGGCCACCGCGCCGGGGCCCGCGGCCGGGAAGGCTTCCTGGCTCACAGGCCCATTCGCTGAGGTTTCTTTGGGGCCTAGGAGACCAGAGGCACCATCAGACCACGGGGATGGGCTTGGGGAGAGCGCAGGGGGCGGGGGCGGGGTCCCTGGCATGCTGCCGGGCCCGGGCTGCCCGCTCTCCGCCCTCCCCCCAAGGCCTGGCTCACCTGGGCCTTCTCCCTGAGGCCGGAGCAGGCGTCGGGAGCCTCGGGGCTCCTCAGGTGCCCGGGCTGCCGCTTCCTCCTTCTTGGGCCTGCCACCCTCCTCTCGGCCCTCACTCCTCCGAGGGTCCTCCTGCTGCTGGGCAGCCACCGAGGCCCGGATGGCGGCAGCCACCTCTCGGTCCTCTTCTTCTCTGGGGGGAGGGAGGGGAGGCTTCAGACTGTGAGACAGGCCAGCCTGGCACAGCTGTGCGTCCAGGGCCTTCCGTCCCAGCCTCCGCGCTGACACCGGCTGCGTCACCGCCCCTTCCCCTGGGCATGGCGTCCCCGGCTTCCACCAGGGAAGGGCCAGAACGTTTTCTCACTAAGGACACACAGCAGATCCTGTTGGCACCCCAAGATCCTGAGCCAGAGCCCCTGCCCATGTCCTTTCCCAGCGCAGCTGGTGGCCGTGCCACCGCCGGCGGGTAGCACCAAAAGAACGTCAGAGGCGCGCGCGCGGGTCGGCCCACCTCTTGTACCTCCAGCTTCCTCGGCGGCTCTGCTGGGCCCCGCGCCCGCTGGCCCGGCCCGCACGGCCCTGGCGGCTGTACCTGTCCACCTCCTCGTAGTCCTCGCCACTGACGACCCCTGCATCGGCACACAGCCCGTCACCCACCCCGGCCTCGGAGGGCCGCGCGCCCGCAGCCCCTGGCCGTGGGCACACACCAGCGGTGACTCGACGACCTGCGGCCCCGAGTCAGAGGCGCAGCTGAGCGGCACTCAGCTTCCGGATGCAGAGAGCCCCAGAACTCCAGGCGCAAGACGCTGAGAGGCAGGCGGGAGGGGGCTCCAGGCGCCCACAGGGGCGCAGACGGGGCACAGGCGGGGCAGCTCCTCCCCGCGGGAGACGGATGCAGACCGGGGCCTGAGATCTCCAGGGACCCCGCACACCACCCGGGAGCCGGGCCGGGCCGGGCCGGGCCGGGCCGAGCCCACCGATCGCTCGCTCACCCTCACTGCGGCGGGAGTGCCGCGGCGCGAAGCTGAACTGCAGGTCAATCTGGCGGTTCTGGCGCGCCTCCGCGCGGCTGCGGCTGTGGCAGGCCGTCTTGTGCGCCTTGAGGTCGATCTCCGTGCGGAAGGCGTGGGTGAACTGCTCCGTGCTGCAGCGGCCCTCCTCACACAGGAAGTGCTTCTCCCGGAAGTGCTCGCGCAGGTACGTGTAGTCACTGAGGGAGTGGGGTGTCACGGGGTGCCCTTACGGCCGCCCGTGTGTCTGGAGGGTCACCTGGCCCGCCCCGCCGGGCCCCGCCCACCCCGCCGGGCCCCGCCCACCCGTAGTAGTCCTGCGCCCCGCCCACCCCGCCGGGCCCGCCCACCTGTAGTAGTCCTGCGCCCCGCCCACCCCGCTGGGCCCCGCCCACCTGTAGTAGTCCTGCGCCCCGTCCGCGTCGCAGAAGTGGCAGAAGTAGTGGTCGCGGCGCAGGTGCTTGAGCAGCTCGTCATTGTCCAGGTAGCGCTCGTCACAGAACTTGCACAGCGGGTGGCCCCGGTGGGACGTGTCGTCCGGGTCCCCCTGCATGCGGTGCCGGGCCAGGTCCTTGCGCGAGTACCACTTGCGCTCGTAGGTGAAAATCTGTGGAGAATGTGGGGGTGGGCACGGGCTGGGGGCTCCCGGGACCCCCCCCCCGGGCGACAAAGGCACACCTTGAGGTGCTTGAGGCACAGCTTGCAGCAGAAGAGCTCGTGCTGCTTCCGCATGTGCTGCTCCAGGTCTCCGAAGAGGCCGAAGGGCAGCAGCTGGGGACACCGCGGGCACTCATGCTGCAGCAGCTGCCTGGGGAGACAACACAGCCCCCAAGGCACACATTCAGCGTCGTGCGGAGCGGCGTGTGCCAGGCCCCAGGCCCACGAGGGGCCCTTCTCACAACTCTCCCGGGTGCTGGGAGCTCAGGGCAGGCACCGCCTCGCCCGCCCTCTCCCGCCCTCAGACGGCCCCGACAGCAGCGGCCACCCACCTCCACGGCGGCCTCGGGGAGGGCGGCACTCAGGGCTCAGGACAGTCCAGCCCGGGGCACACGGCCCGTCGGGGCAGGACCCAGGGAGGACCTGGCCCTGTCCCCGCTTCCCCTGTGGCCCCGGGCTTGGGCCGGGAGGCGAGGGCAGGCACGCGGTCTCCACACACTCATGGCCGCTGCAGACCCCCCAGGCTGGGTTCACCCACCTGTACAATGCAAACACCTTTCCATCTGCAAAGTAGATGTCATATTTCTTCTCGTGCTGCAGCTGGTGGATGGGGATTGTGGCAAAGGCAGGAAGCTTCTTCCCGAAGACCACCTGGAGACACACAGCAGCGGGCTTGGCAGGGTGGCAGGGGCACACAAGAGGGCTCCGGGCCCCAAGCGGCAGCAGCCAGCCTAGGCTTCCTCTCCTCTCTACAAAAGAACTGTTGGCACAGACTCCATCCCAAGTCTCCACGGGGGGCAGCCATGCGCCTGCAGGTCCTGCAGTCACCCACGGCTCCAGAACCAAAGGGGGACAGGGGCTGAGCACCAAGCAGCTTTTTTTTTTTTTGGGGGGGGCATGCTCCAAGGGCAGCTACAGAGCATGTGCTGCCAACTTAGCACGCATCAGGTGACCTGCACGAGGCCTGGCGAGCCCCGCCAGCACCCCTCTGGGGCTTCCACAGGCCTGGCATCCCCAGCCAACCACTCCAGCTCCTGCTGCAGCCTGGCTGCCAAAGCACCCCTCCCCTGTCCCTTAGGGTCGGGCTGCTGTCCTGCCCCACCCCAGACGGATGGCCTGGAGCTCCAACAGGTTGCCCTTTTCTCCAAGAAGCCCTGCAACGGAGGACCTCACCACCGCACTCCTCCCGCCCCTCACCTGGCATGGCCGGGGCCAGCTGGCTCTGGGGCCGTACCGAGACAGGTCACCAGCTTAGGCTGAGCTGAGCTGTGTTTGGGACCCGAATGGACGTGCCCTTGGGGGCAGCTCGGGGCAGGCCGGGAGCAGAGCCAGTGACAGGCTCGCGCGTGGCCACACACCCCTGGCCGTGCGGCCACTGCAGCGGCCTCCCTCGGGGGGGCTGGAGAGGGAGCCAGCAGCCCGTTGGTGGGAGGGCGGGCCAGGGACCCGGCCGCCCTTCCTCATCTCCCCTGGTCTCCTCTGGCCGGGCAGGAACATCACTGCCTAACTGTCCTGTGTCCCCTCTGCCTCCGGGCAGCTCGTCCCCAGGCCCCCATAGGAGCAGAATGTCTGGGTTCTGTGCGGGCCCCTTCTGTCACCTGCCCTCCTGGGCGGCTGCGGCTGTGAACCAGGGAGGATGCTGGTGGGACACGGCGCTCATCCCCCCCCCAGGAGGACCCACAGGCCTCACACGTCCAGTCCTCCTCTGGGGCAGCAGCTCTAGAAGCCCAGCTCCCCTTCACAGTGGCTAAAAGAGCAAGCCCAGCAAACTGCGCAAGGCTGCCAAACAGACGCCGCAGCGCAGGAACAACCTCCTTCCCCAGAGGAAGCCGTGCCAGGGACGCCCCCATCCCCACCCGCGCCGGGCCCGGCTTCCAGCAGCGTCCTCAGACCCAGCCTGGTGCGTCTTGAGCTGCAATGGAGGAGTCCATCTGCTTGGGGGACGTGAGCACCCCGGCAGCCTCCTCCACGGCGCTCTCCCGAGGACACCTGCGTTCAGGAGGAGCCAGGCGGCGCTGAGCGGAGCGTCAGTCCCCTCTCCTCACCACCGCTCACCCCATGGCAGCCATGATGACCTGCAGGCCGAGGCCGCGAGCAGAGACAGAGAACCCGCACGCGGCCTGGGGTGCACGCCCCTCATACAGGGCCTGGGGAAGGGAGACGAGAGCACTGGGGTGCGAGAACCAGGGAGCCAGGCCTGCTCCTTCCCGAGGCCACAGGCCGGGTGCGGGCCGGGCGTGTGGCGCAGGCGCCGCGCCACGGCACCTGCGGCAGAGCCCGGGGTGTTAGCCCTCCTGAGCAGCCTGGCACAGGTGGTCCACGCGGGTACACAGTGGGACTGGAAGAAAGAAAAGGCTTAGGACAGTAACGGAGACCTCAGGCTGGCGCTGCTGCCGCTGCAAGGTGGGCAGATGACGGCACTGCAGCGGGCCTGGGGTAGAGCAAGCAGTTGGACGAGGGTGAGCACAAGGGCGAGCACAAGGGCACGGCAGCCAAGCCCAGGACCGACCGCAAGAGTCTACCAGGGCTCTGCTAGCAATACTCTTCCCCCTGGGGACAGTGAGGCGGGGCTGCACGCGAAGACGGCCCTGGGCTACACAGGGAAGAAAATCAGGAGTCAAGAGACAGCAGGCCTAACACCCCCCCCCCACCCCCCCCCCCCCCGGCAGAGAGCTCCCAGGATGCAGCGTGGGTTAGGCCTGGACCACCGCTGGGTAACTGAGGCAGCAGATCATCCATGGGAGAGACGTCCTCGGTGAGACACCCCAATGGTTCCCTTCCCATGGAGGCCGAGAGGCCTGGACAGGACCAGGAACTCCCTAGAGAGCCTCCAGGGTAAGTCAAGTATCTGCCAGGGAGCCTTGCTGCCCCCTGCTGCCAGCACGCAGCGGGCACTCAATACATGAGAAGAAAGGCAAAGCCTGTGACACATACCTGTAATCCCAGCATTCTGGAGGCTGAGGCCAAGCCTGACCCTGTTCCCACCCCCCAAAAAAGAAAAGACCAAAGAACAAGTGGGGCAATAGAATATCAGAAGGAAAATGCCAGCGGGTGCCAGGCTCACGCCTGTAATCCTAGCTCCATCCGAGGATCAAGGTTTAAAGCCAGCCCAGGTAATATCCTCCAGGAGACTCTTATCTCCACTCAACCACCGGAAAGTGGCAGTGTGGCTTGAATGGTAGAGCACTCACCTTGAGCTGAAGAACTGAGAAACTTGGGGCTGGGAAGGTGGCTCAGTGGTAGAGTGCTTGCCTTGCATGCATGAAGCCCTGGGTTCGATTCCTCAGCACCACATAAGCAGAAAAAAAAAGCTGGAAGTGGTGCTATGGCTCAAGTGGTAGCGTGCTAGACTTGAGCTGAAGGGCTGAGGGACAGCGCCCAGGCCCAGAGTTCAGGCCCCACGACTGGACCCAAAAAAAAAATAAAAAAATAAAGAGAACTGAGAGACAGCTGGGCGCCAGTGGCTCACCCCTGTAATCCTAGCTACTCAAGAGGCTGAGATCTGAGGATCACGGTTCAAAGCCAGCCCAGGCAGGAAAGTCTGTGAGACTCTTATCTCCAATAAACCACCAGAAACCAGGAAGTGGTGCTGTGGCTCAAGTGGTAGAGCGCTCGCCTTGAGCTGAAGAGCACAGGGACAGTGCCCAGGCCCAGAGTTCAAGCCCCATGATCAACAAAAAAAAAAGAGGAAATACCAAATGTTGCCAACCTAGCATGGGTCAGGTGACCCATCATCAAGCCTGGCTATCTGGAGGCCTGGTGTTCCATTCCTGTAAGCCTACCTAGCAGGGAAGCTGAGACCTAGAGGATCAAGGTTCAAAGTCAGCCTGGGCAGAAGACTCCCTCACCAAAGTAACTGGCAAAAAGCTGTGCTGGAGGCATACCTCAAGTGATAGCAAAGCACAGATGCCAGACAAACAATTTTGTGGCCCTGAGTCCAAACCATGGTACTTGCTAAGAAGATAAGTAAGCATGGGTCCCAGAGAAGAAGGCTCAGGTGTGGGGAGGAAGCGCAGCGGGGAAGCCGAAGGTCACTCCAGGAGCCACTTGGAGAACCCAGAACCCAGGGATCATGGGTGGGGGCTGGAGAAGCTTTAACTTCACACAGGGCTTGCCCTCAGACGCAGGGTTTGGGGTAACCCTGGGCTGGCCTTCAGTACTCTCCTCCCACTTCCCGGCCTGGGAGCCTGGGTGTGGCTTCATTGGGTGGCTGAAGCACCATCAGGACTCCTGGGAAAATACCAGGGACAAGATGCCAGACACATGTAAAAGGGTCAGTGGGAAAGATGTGTCCAGAGGGAGGCAGTGGGGCCCCAGGTGGGGGTACCACACCCAGGACCTCTCCACAGAGGTGGGTCCCAGACCACTCCCGGGTCCCACGCAGGAGCAGCCTGCACTGGCCCCCACCGGAAGGGAGCCTGCCTCAGCTTCCACGCGAGCGCCCGCCGCCGCTGCGTCCAGGTCGCCTGGCTCTCTGCCTGAGCGGCAGGCTGCAAGGCTGTGCTGTGTCTGCTCCAGCCATCCCCAGCCCCCACCCTGCAGCCCGCACCGGGAAGGTCAAGGTGTACACAGTCACTCAGAAAAGGAAGCTTATGGGCTGGGAAGGTGGCTCAGTGGTAGAGTGCTTGCCTTGCATGCTCAAGGCCCTGGGTTCGATTCCTCAGCACCACATAAGCAAAAAGAAAAAAGCCGGAAGTGGCACTGTTGCTCAAGTGGTAGAGCGCTAGCCTTGAGCTGAAGAGCTGAGGGACAGCGCCCAGGCCCAGAGTTCAGGCCCCACGACCGGACCCAAAAAAAAAAAAAAAAAAGAAAAGGAAGCTTATTCACCCCACACTGCATCGGAGCACAGGGAATCCTCTCCATTTCCACAGACCTTGCTTTCAGGAAGGGAGAGCAAAGCATGACCACAGCTGAGGGACTGGGGGGGGGGGGTCATCCTGCGATTCCTGAGCAGGCACAGGGCACCTCCAGACATAACATGGGACTACGCAAGGGAATAGGAAAGAGTAGAGTGAAGCTATAAGCTCAGGAATGGGAGAGCAGGAAGAGCAGGATAGAGGAGGGGCGAGGGAGCTGGGAAGCAGCTACTTAACCCACAGCAAACTTCCTAGGAAACCTCTGCTGCCCAGCAGTGCAGCACAGGCCCAAGAGGCAGCCCAGATTTGGTGAGGCGCGCCCACGGCCAAACAACACCCAGGGGCTGCCCACAGGTCGCGTCAACAACCCCTGCCACGCAACGCTGAGGGTACTGTGCCTAAGAGGAATGAGAGAGGGCAGACCCCGGCTACAGTAGCCACACCTGACTGTTTACTTCCTAAGTGAGACCCAAAGTTGAGGCTAGGACTCACATGTAAAGACCTCCACGGTACCTTCTTTCTGGCAGAAAGCCGCAGGTGTGCGGGAAATCTGTCACTACAAGCAAAAGGGCAGGGGTGGGGCCTTCAAAGTATGCCACTGGCCAAAGGCTTCCCGAACTTCCTGCGCTCCAGGCCCACCACATTAGAGACTGCTGGCATCTCCACATGCTTTGCTTTCCAACAGGTGCCCAGAACCGGTGCCCGTGGAATGTTCCTGGGTCCCAGTACCTCTCTGGCTGCTTTCACATACAGGACAAGAAAGTCAGATTCCCTGGCAGATGCCACCACCAAAACCTTCTGTGAACAAACCAAGGGGATTTCACAATACTAGAAGCAAACAAGCTCTCTAAGGGCAGCATGTCGGCGGAGACCCGGCCAGATGCGCCCTGCGGCGGGGCTGCCAGGGGGCTGCCCTCTGACCCCTCCAGAACCTCCGAGTCTGGATCGAGTCCGAAACATGGCTCTCTTGTCTGGAAGGAAGCTCCTAGCAAGAAGAGCAAAAACTTCCTCCTGTTTTGGTCCTCAGCAGTCAGACTCCGGGTGGAGTCAGATCCCGGAGTCACCGGGAGGATCTCAGGGTCACCAGGGGAGCCCAGAAGGCTCGCTGGGAAGGGAAACGTGCAGTTGAGCTCTCCGCTCCCAGGAACCGCCCCGGGCGGATCCGGGCGCCGGTCCCCGCGAGCCCGGCGGAGACCCCGGAGTATGAACACCCACGGACAGGCGAGCCGCGACTCCCGACCCGCAGCAGCCTCTTCCGGAAGCCGGGGCACCAGGGAGCCCCCCCCCCCGCCCCGCCCGGGCCTCGGGGGCGTCGCTCGGCCGCCGCCGGCCTCCAGGCGCCAGGCGGCCGGACCCCGCCCCGGGGGCCCCGGGGCCTCGGGCGGGCGCGGCCGGGCCGGGCGGCCCCCCGCGGCCCCCGCGCAGCCCCCCACGCAGCCCGCCGGCCCCCCGCGGCCCCCGCGCAGCCCACCGGCCCCGCCGATCCCCCCCGGCCCCCGCGCAGCCCGCCGGCCCCGCCGATCCCCCCCGGCCCCCGCGCAGCCCGCCGGCCCCCGCGCAGCCCCCCACGCAGCCCGCCGGCCCCCCGCGCAGCCCGCCGGCCCCGCCGATCCCCCCCGGCCCCCGAGGCCCCCGCGCAGCCCGCCGGCCCCGCCGATCCCCCCCGGCCCCCGCGCAGCCCGCCGGCCCCGCCGATCCCCCCCCGGCCCCCGCGCAGCCCGCCGGCCCCGCCGATCCCCCCCGGCCCCCGAGGCCCCCGCGCAGCCCGCCGGCCCCGCCGATCCCCCCGGCCCCCGCGCAGCCCGCCGGCGCACCTGGCGCAGCTCCTCGCGGCACACGGCGCAGTAGCGCTGCTCGCACAGCACCCGCATCTTGGTGGAGCAGCGGTAGCACACCGGGTGGTCGCAGCGGCCCAGCGCCGTCGCCTCCAGGTCCCCGCAGCACAGCACGCAGCTCCCGCCGCCCCGCTCCGGCGCAGCCGCCGCCTCCAGGGCCGCGCGCCGCCCCTCGGCGCCCGCCGTCGCCGCCATAGCCCGACTCCGGCCCCCCTCCCGGCCGGCGCGGCGCGGCGCGGCGCGGCCTGGCTCCGCGGACCCGCCCCTTCCGGTGACGTCATCGCGAGGCAACCGCCCCGCCCGGCGGAAGTGCGGCCTGCGACTTCCGCTCCCGCTCGGACTCCGGCTAGAGCGGCGTC
Organism: Dipodomys merriami; assembly: GCF_024711535.1. Lineage (NCBI taxonomy): Eukaryota > Metazoa > Chordata > Mammalia > Rodentia > Heteromyidae > Dipodomys > Dipodomys merriami. Next base: position 2,003,155 of record NW_027202682.1, read on the forward strand.
CGCGCGCCCGGCGCTCTATCCGCCGCGGGCGGCCGGGCGGGTTCCGGCCCGCCGGCCTCCCCGGCCCCGGGCTCGGGCGCCCGGAGGCTCCGCTCAGCCATGCCTAGGCTTTGAGTGCCGGCACGCGCCGGAAGGCCGTACTTGGCCCGAGCGCTGCCCTTGGTTCCTGGGCCGCGGCCTGTGTTGTCGGCCGGCGCTGGCCGCGGGGCTGCCGAGGGCCGGCGGGCGGCCTCCCCGCAGCGCCACCGCGTGCTGCCCTACCCGAGCCCGGCGCCTGGTCGGGAGCGCACGCTGCCCCTGAGCCGGGCGCCCTGTCTGCTTCCCAGCCAGGCTCAGGCGGCTCACGTCTGGAAGGGCAGTCAGGTCATCCGTCGTCGTCGTCGTCAGATCTCAGGGCTCTGAGAGCTGAGCATCTTGGTTGGAAGCCAGCCCGGGCAGGAAAGTCCACCAGACTCTTCAGCTAAACCACCCAAAAGCCAGAAGTGGAGCTGAGCTAGCTGAGAGGGTCAATTACACTTTGCCAGAGAACCACCCAGACACCCAGGTACAGAGAACAAAGGAAGGTTTATTGTTGGGAAAGGAGTGGACAAGACTCCTGCCCACAAGAGGAGTGAGAAGAAGCGCCAGCTATTGTCCGAGGTGACCTATATGTCCTAAGAGGTTTAGGAGGGGCTAGAGGGGACCAGGAGGCGAGATCCTGGTGTGGACTTTTAGAGCAGGAGCTTCATCATGGCGGCTAGGATTGAAGGCTGCTGTCCAAATAGATAAGAAGCTCTGCAGCTGCCCAGGCCTGAAGGTCACTCGAAGGGGCTCTTGTTGCCTTATATGGTGGTGGCTGCCCCAGACAAGTGCCATCTCTAGGTAAAGGGGAGGTTGGAGGCTGATTATTTACTGCCTTGACTACATGGGCCTAGTGTTGCCTAGGAAGGGAGCATGCCAAGCTGTGGAGATGGAAAGGAGTGTATTAAGCTATAGGACAGGAGCTCATTTGCTAGCTCCCAGGCCCCGAGTTCAAGCCCCAGGACCAGAACACACATACACAGAAGATGGCAAAATCAGCCAGGCACCAGTGGCTCTAGCCTGTAGTCGTAGGTACTCAGGAGGCTGAGATCTACGGATTGTGGTTTGAAGCCAGCCTGGGCAGGAAAGGCTTTGAGACTCTTATCTCCAATTAACCAACAGAAAGAGCTGGAAGTGGTGCTGTGGCTCAAGTAGTAGAGTGCTAGCCTTGAGCAAAAAGGAGCTCAGTGACAGCATCCAGCTCCAGAGTTCAAGCCCCAGGACTGGGGGGAAAGGTGGCAAATGGAAAGATTTGCTTATCTGTGTTTTCCTTACTGCAGAGCACCTGTTAACTTCCAGGCTCTGCAGACTCCAGACACATTTAATGAAGGGCTGCTGCAAGGAGGAAGAGCCCCAGAAAAGAAGTCAGTGCTCTCTGATGACTAGGCCCATCTTTCACAGAACCCCTCCTCTCCTGCAGCCCTGGTCTGGGAGCAATGCAGAATCTGGTCCTCTAACCCCATCGGCACCCTCTGTCTGCCTCTGCACACCCCAGCCCAGGCATTCCGTACCGTGCTCGAGACACTTCATCCTTCAAGGATATTTTTACTTCTAGCACTGTCCCTAGGCAGGATGGGGGTATCAGTTGCTTGTTTCAGTGGTGACACAAAGAAGCGATACTCTTCTTTCCTTGTGCAATCCTGCTTTTTTTTTTTTTTTTTTTTTTTTTTAAGATTTATCCACTCTACATTTCTAAGTGCCGGGAGGTCCACGATACCCAGATAATCCTCCAGGGGGTGCTCTACACCCTTCCAGTTGGATCCAAGTTCCCCAGGGTCTCCCAGCCTGAGCAGGTGGTGGTGCCAGGGGACCCCAGTGGCTGGATTGTGGCCTACGTCGTGACGTGCCACCCGCCCACCTGCCACTCCAAGTGGCTCTCCAAGGTGGGCAGAGTGGGCCCCGGGGAGCGTGGCGGGGGTGGCTTGTGGCGCAGTCGCCTGGTCCCTGAGGTCCTTCAGATACTTAGCCCGTTCACAGCCCCTGTGTGGAAGTGTTCTCCCCAACAAGTAGGGTAATAGCAACAACAACGGAGCCAACATTCACTGCGGGCCAGGAATGGTGCCAAGACCTCCTGGTTGTTAATGCAACAAGATAATAAGAGGAGCACTGTCACCACCTTCAGTTTTAAAGGAGGAAACTGAGGCAAGTGAGGCGGTGACACTACTGCTTCTGCCCCTACGCGCACACACACACACACACAGACACAGAGCCAAAGCTCCAGGGCTAAATGCTCCTGGTTCTGGGTAGTCTTTGTGGGAAAGGCTGCAGGTTCTAGTATGCTCCATTGCGGTTGGCACCCCCAGGGTGTTCCAGCGTGGGGAGCAGGTGGCTTCCTCTGTTTCCCCCCTCCCTCTCCTTAACCCTCAGTATTCTTTGAAGTCCAAAAGTGAAGCATTTTACAATGATCCCAAACAAGACCCCCCTATTTTCTGGGACCTTCTGGAGGAAGAGGTCGATCAGGTCTGATTATCTGCAGGCCAGATTCACCTGGGGCTGGGGTCACGAGAGACTGCATCCTCGGGTCTTGCTGGGTGGGCGTGGGCTGTTCTGGCAGGAGAGCCTTGGAGGAATGCTCTGTGGCTGCACCAGCCGTTTTGTCGGAATCCTTGAGGATGGGTGAAGGTTTGCCATGTAGAAGGGGAAGGGAAGAGCTCTGGGCACAAGCAATCATAGGCTGTTGGTTAAGACTCCACACCGTGGAAGTTGGCTGAAGAAAGTGGTCTCGGGAGAGGGTTGGTGGTCAAATAGACCGCAGTGGAGTTTGGCAGGGCTCCGTCGGGTATCTCTTGGCCATCATCAATGGCTCTGTGGGACCAAAGTTGGGGTTCCCAAGCATGCATCCTGCTGCAGTGGGGACGTGCTGGTGGGGGAGGCTTGGAGAGCCTCCGTGTGGCCCCCCCCTCCCCCTCCTCCTCCTCTCCTCCTCGGGGAGTGATCCACCTGCAGGCCCTCCGTGCCCACCTGGGTGCCAGAAGCTCCTCCTGGTCAGTTCCTGGGGTGGGGGAGGAGATGCAAGAAGGGAGTCTCAAGGGCGGTTCTGGCCAGGGGCCCATTCAGTGAGCCTCTTCTAGCAGCCTGGGGTGGGGGGACCCCCCTTCTCCCTCCGCCTCCCAGAGCCCCGCAGTTGCTGTGGGGGCGGACGGGGCGGGGCGACACAGCTGTTAATAGTCGGGGCTCCGGGGTCGCCTGGAGCCCCGCGCTCTTCGCCACCGCCACCGGCGCGCACGGCCCCAGCCGGCCGGTTCCAGGTCCTCTTCCCCGGGGCCGTCGGCGTGAGAGCCCTGGCGCCCAGGCCGGCAGCGCGGGGCCCCCGGCCGGGGGCTCCTGCGAGCCGGGCGCTGCTGGCCGGGCTGCTGCTGCTGCTGCTGCCGCCCGGGCCCGCCGCAGCCTGGTACAAGCACGTGGCGAGTCCCCGCTACCACACGGTGGGCCGCGCCGCCGGGCTGCTGGCCGGGCTGCGCCGGGCCCCCGCGCCGTGGCGCCGCGAGCTGCGCCCGGCCTGGGCCGGCCCGGCCCCGGGGCCCGCCGCCCGCGCCGCCCTGGCGCTGCTCCCCCCGGGGGCGCCGGGGCCCGGGCCGCTGCGGGAGGCGTGGCGCGCCGCCGCCGTCCGTGCGCCCCGGAGCCCGCGCGCCGCGCAGCGCACGCGGGAGCGGCGCGGCCCCTGCGCCCGGACCTCCGCGGGGACGGCCAGGTAAGGTGGGGAAGGAGCCCGGGATGGCGGGACGAAGGCAGGGCGCACGTCGGTGCCCCGAGGCGCCGGGGGCCAGGCCTCCCACCCCGCCCGGCCTCTTCCCAGGGTCCCGATCTGATCTGTTCTTTCCAGAGCCCTCGGAGAGGCCTTGGGCGCCCGGCCGCGGTTCCTGCGCTCGCTGCCGCCTTCGCCCATCCCCGTCCCTGAAAGCATCCCGGACCCGCGGCACCCGGGAGCCGCCGCCGCCGCCGCCGCCAGGACGCCCGGCCCCCAGCGCCCGCCCAGCCCCTTCGCCCGGTCAATAAACCCAGCCTGATTCCCTCGCCCGCGTGACCCTCTCCTCTGTGTACTTTGGGGCTGGCTTCGGGGCGCACCCACGCACTGGCAAATGTCAAGCCCCCTCCATGGCTAGTCCAGGGGCCCTCACCAGCCGCACTAAGCTGCGTCACTGCACCGCCTCCCCGGGACCTGGGTCCTGCTGTCCACCGGTGCCCCCCCTTCAGGGGTGGACTCATCCTCCCCCCCATGGTAGAGACTCCCTGGGGGCCCACGCCATCTACCGAGGCAGAGAAGGGAGAGCCTGGGGAGGACGGGTGCCCGCCCACCAGGAAGCCTCCAAGGCCTGTCCTGCATTGCTGTTGTTTTTTTTCTTTTTGCCAGTCCTGGGGCTTGAACTCAGGGCCTGGGCACTGTCCCCGAGCTTCCTTTTGCTCAAGGTTAGTGCTCTACCACTCAAGCCACAGCACCACTTCTGGCTTTCTGGTGGTTTATTGGAGATAAGAGTCTCATGGACTTTCTTGCCCAGGCTGGCTTTGAACCGTGGTCCTGAGATCTCAGCCTCCTGAGTAGCTAAGATGACAGGTGTGAGCCACCAGCTCCCGGCACTTCTGGCTTTTTCTGTGTATGGTACTGAGGAATCAAACCCAGAGCTTCATGCATGTGAGTCAAGCACTCTACCACTGAGCCACCTTCCCAGCCCAGTATTTGTTTTTGAAACAGGATCTCATGATGCACCTCAGGCTAGACTCCAATTTAAGGTCCTCCCACCTCAGCCTCCCAAATGGCAGGATTCTAGATGAGTACCACCATGCTGAGCTCTAGGCATTCATCTACAGCCTGGACCTCATGCAGGGTGCCCTCAATTAGAGATACTACTGAGCATTGGACATATCCTTCCTGAAAGCCCATTCCCAATGAACTTGACCTTTTTTCTTTGTTCAGTCTTGGAGCTTGAACACAGTCTTTTTGCTCAAGGCTAGTGCTCTACCACTTTGAGCCACAGTGCCACTTCCAGTTTGGGGTGGGCTAATTGGAGACAAGAGTCTTAGAGACTTTCCAGCCTGGGCTGGTTTTGAACCAGGATCCTCAGATCTCAGCCTCCTGAGTAGTTAGGATTATAGGCTTGAGCCACCAGTGCCCAGCTAAACCTGACCTTTATACATGGATGTCCTGACCTTGCCACCCCCCAAAACACAACACCTCAAGGGCACCCCACTGTGGGTGTGACAAACTCCAGGTTCTCAGGGCAGGCCACTGGGCTGGTCCAGCCCCCGGTCTCATTGTCTGATTCCTGCCCTCCCTCCTGCTGCAGCCCGCAGGAACAGCATGGAGCCCCAGCCTGCAGATTCCCAGGCCCCAGGCTGAGTCAAATGTGTCTCTGCAGGCTGCCCTCCCTATTCCTGGGCCTCTCTTGTTTAGGCCAAGGTACACAACCTCACCACACACACACACACCCACACACACTCCCGCTTCCCTGGGTCTCAGCGGTGTTTACCCAGAGCTTGCCAGCGCCCGAAGCCTAGTGGTGTGCAAATGTTAGATCACAAGAGCTGCCTGGAAGTACTTCAGCCTGGAGAGAGGTGGGTGGCAGCTCCAAGGTGAAGGGCTGGGTCGGGGCGGAGCTTCTCCTTGTCTTCTCCCCGGCCAGCTGTGGGCCTGGGTGTCATTTCCAGCCCCAGGGAAAAGAGCGTCGGCGCAGCTCCATCCTGCAGTAAGCCCCCAAGGCCAGCCCAGGGAGGCGCGTCCCGGGGCAGCTCCGACCGTCCCCGCCAGGTGGCGCTGCACTGCAGCTGTCGCCGGCGACGGCGCCCGACCGACCACCAGCTCCGGCCGGGGGCGGGGCCTGGCGGCGGGGGCGGGGCCTGGCGGACGGGCGGGGCGAGGCCACCCCAGCCCTGGGCCGCGGGCTTCCTGCCTTTCTTTTCGGGTCCCTCCTCCCTCTCCGGTTCTGGTCTTCCTTTCTCTCCCCCACCTCTCCTGTGGCGCTGGTCCCGTCCTGTCCGCTCCGATTTCGGGCTCCAAAGAGAGCTGTGGTGTGATTGAGGGAGGAGGCCCTGAGCAAGACTCGGTGATGCTCTCTGGACCATTAGCGCCCATTAGGGAATAATCAGCGCCCGCCCAGGATGCTGGGGTTGGGCATTACCCAGGATCCACCCCCAGATCTCCTCCCAAGCTGGCTGGGGCCCGTCTCCACCTCCACGCCAGGCCCTCAGCACTTCCTCTGAGTTTCTAATCTATCTTCATTGGCTGCCTTTTTAAATTAATTAAATGTATGTGCCTGCGCACTGCTTTTTGCTGGTGACTTTGAACTGTGATCCTCCGAGTTCAGCCTCCCGAGTAGCTAGGATTTCAGAGGTGGGCCTCCCACACCCATCTTCTCTCCTCTGGTTGCCTGTATTCCCATGCTGTTACCCACAGCACTTCCTTTGTTATTCTGTTACATTCCTTGGCACCTCCTTTTCTCTTTGGGATCTCCTCTGCTCTGACTGTGTGCAGTGTCCTGTGACACTGTGGTGTCCTGGTCACTGGCTGTCACCACCTGCCCTATCCTGCACTGCCTTGACCTCCAGCCTGGCTTCACCTAAGCCAATCTTTACTCACAGGCCAGACGGTGCCATTGGGTCCTGGGCTGCAGAAGACCAGTGAAGGCACATGGCTGAGTGGGAACCTGAGGGGGAAACTGAGGTCTCCGAGCCTCCTGCCGTTGAGGCCCTGGGCTCCATTTGTTTCCTACTCTCTCGCCTGGAGATTTTCCATTCTAACTCTCCAGAGTGGCCACAATGCAGCAACCAGCAGGTCTGAGATGGTCCTAGTTGCTGGAGAATGACCCCCCCCCCCACCAAAGCTGGACAGGTTCACCAGTGCTTCTGCATAATCTCCATAGGCTGGGCTCAGGGAAACCAGAAATGGGCCAGATAGGCAACCTCTAGCCAGGCAGACAGACAGATGGAGGAGGCCAGGAGCCTAGGCAGCATCAGTCAGGAGTTGTGAAGATATGGAGCAGCCATTCAGCCACAGCCTACCTAAGTGGCTTTTAGGGGTAGTGGATGGGGTGTGGGCACCCAAGGGACCACGGCCCAGGATGCTGCCAGAGGCGGGCTCTGGGCATGGGTGGGGAGACCATGCCAAGGACACTGGAGAGGAGTGGAGGAGAGGAGAGGAGAGGAGAGGAGAGGAGCGAGGACAGAGGGAAGCCTGATTCTCCTGTCCACATGGGAAGCTGTCTAGGCTGGCTATGCCTGGCCTCAGGGAGTCCGGTATGTAAGCCTCTGAATGCTGGGGGGCTAGGAGGAGAGTCGGATGTGGCTGGGAGAGCTCGGGCCCACCCGCAAGGAATGTGGTCTCACAACCCTGGCGGTGGAGAGCCTTACGTGGGTCTCTTCCCTCTCCACACCTCCGTGCCCTCAGCCGTCTGTCTGTCGGAGGGGTTATTCAGGTGCCTACACCCAGAGGGACAGGAAGTGTGTGATTCTTTTCACTGGCTGTTCAGGGTGAAGCCTGGCAGTCACGCTGGAGGAGGGAGCAGTGGAGGGCTGGTGACTGACTGGGGAGGGGGGACCTGCAGCGGCCTGTTTAACGTAGGGCAGCTGACCACTGCCCAGAGTCCAGGGACCAAAGTCCTCGGCCCATTTGAAGGCCGCTCAGACCCCCGGCCAGCCTGGCACACTCGCGTGCCCACGGTCAGGGGGTGCTGGGGGCAGGATGGTTAATGCTGTGTAGGGCAGTGACCACACAAACCTCCCGGGAGGGGCGGGGCGCCGCGGTGATGGTGCGTGTGAATGTGTGTGTATATATGTGTGTGTGTGTGCGTGCGTGCACACGCGGGCTGCGTCCCCTCCCCCAGGTCCCGAGCTCAGCTCTGGCTGCAGGAAGGAGTCCGAGTGGGCGGGGGGGGCAGGGGAGGGGGGGGACAGGGGAGGGGGGCGCGCGGGCCCGGCGGGGGGAGGGGGGGAGGAAAGGCCCGGACCCCGCGTCCAGGCCGGGCCCCGCAGGTGTCCAATACGTGTTCCTGGACAGAAGGGGGCGGGGCCTGGAGGGGGATCGAGGGGGGATCCGGGAGGGGAGGGCGGGGTCCCCGGCCTGCGGGCCCCGCCGCGCACCGCCCCCCCTCCCCGCGGGTTGGCGGGCGGCCGGGGCGGGGGCCGGGCCGCGGGGCTCGGCGGGGGCGGGAAGGGGCGGGCGCGGGGGCGGCGCCGCAGCCCGAGCGAGGCCCGAGCCCGAGCCGGAGGCGCCGGGAGCGGAGCGCGAGCCCCGGAGGCCGCTGCCGGGTCCGCCCGCGCCGTCCCCGCCGCCCGCCGCCCCGAGAGCGCCGCGGGCCGGGGGCCTCCGGCCGCCGCGGGCGCCATGGCCGCGCCGGAGCCGTTGCGGCCGCGCCTGTGCCGCCTGGTGCGCGGCGAGCAGGGCTACGGCTTCCACCTGCACGGCGAGAAGGGCCGCCGCGGGCAGTTCATCCGGCGCGTGGAGCCCGGCTCCCCCGCCGAGGCGGCCGCGCTGCGCGCCGGGGACCGCCTGGTCGAGGTCAACGGCGTCAACGTGGAGGGCGAGACGCACCACCAGGTGGGAGCCCGCGCGAGCCCGGCCCGCGCGACCCGGAGCCCCGCGCGGTCCCCGGACCCCCTCGCGATCCCCGGACCCCCGCGCGATCCCCGGGCCCCCGCGCGACCCCCGGACCCCCTCGCGATCCCCGGACCCCCTCGCGATCCCCGGACCCCCTCGCGATCCCCGGACCCCCGCGCGATCCCCGGACCCCCTCGCGATCCCCGTCCCCCGCGCGATCCCCGGACCCCCTCGCGATCCCCGGACCCCCGCGCGATCCCCGGGACCCCTCGAGATCCCCGGGCCCCCTCGAGATCCTCTGACCCCCTCGAGATCCCCGGGCCCCCTCGAGATCCCCGGACCCCCTCGAGATCCCCGGGCTCCCTCGAGATCCCCGGGCCCCCGCGCGATCCAGGACCCCCCCTCGAGATCCCCGGACCCCCTTCGAGATCCCCGGACCCCCGCGCGAGTCCAGGACACCCCCCCCTGCTCGAGTCCAGGACTCCCCTCGAGATCCCCGGCCCCCCTCGAGATCCCCGGCCCCCCTCGAGATCCCCGGCCCCCCTCGAGATCCCCGGGCCCCCGCGCGACCCCTGGCGGCCGGGTCCCCCCACCCCCATCCTGCCGCGGTCCGGTCGTGCGCAGGCTCCAGCACCGAGGCTCCCCGGGAAGCTCCGTCCTGACCGGAGGTGGAGGGGAAGGGGAAGGGGACGCGGGGTTCCCCGCCCGTAGGGGCCGCACTGCGGCTGCTCGGGCCACCCGGCCAGGCTCTGGCTGGTTTGGCCTTCGCAAACCGCCACCAGCGCCGCCGGGGTCAGTCGCTGGCGGCCCTGCGAGTGTGTGGGCCTGGGGGAGATCACAGGGACCTCGAGGAGGAGCTGGGGCTCCGCCAGACCTGGGCAGACCTGTGTGCGTCTGCAGACACGCATTGGTCCCCGTGTCCTGACGTGTGCGGGCTGGACATGTGTGTGCCCTGTGCACATGAGGCATGTGTACACACAAGTGTCACGGGCGGTGTACCAGGGTGCCTCCCTCCAGGTCTGCTGGGTGCCATGGAACTGGCCCCAGGGGCAGCACGTCCCCGGACTCCCGTGGTCCCTTAAGTGCCACCACCCGATGTCCTCAGCTGGCAAAAGGCCTTCCCGCCTCCCCTCTGCAGCTTCTGCGAGGTTGGATGTCTGGCTGACCCCTCTCAGACCCTCCCTGGAGTCCAGCCTCCCTCCATCCCTTCCCTCTGGGTCTCCTGGGTCCCTCACAGCAACAGCAAGTCGGTGACCTGTCTGTGTTCACACCGCTGGAGTCTGGAGATAACAGATGGGTACTTGGCTGGGCTGGCCACCAACTCCTATCTCCCCCCCAGGGCCCTGTCTGTTCAACCGCCTGCTGTCCCGTCTCCCGCCTGGAGTTTCCCCTGTTTCTGGTTATTTGTTCAAGAAGGGTGGGAGCTGGGCCGGAGGTTTGGCCCAACCAACGGGGAGGGCCTGATAGGGGTGGCATGTCCTGCCTCTAACACCCTGCCCAGGCCCAAGGGCACCTGTTTGTCTCAGGCCTGAGGGGTGCTGGTCTCTAAGGACTCCATACACAGAATCATAGGGGACCTTTTCCATTGTCCAGGAGGGCAGGACGTGTGACTTCTGGTCCTTCCCCCCAAGTTACAGATGAGGAAATTGAGTCTCAGAGATTGTGGGGGGACTGGCTCAGTGGGGTGCTGGGTTCCCCTGTTCTGCGGGGCTGCAGGGAGAGAGGAGGGACAGGTCAGGCTTTCCCATGTGTTGACGTTGGCTGAATGGAGTGATGGTACGTGCCCCCCCCGGCCGAGGGGACAGAGTGGGGTGGTTGTCTCTCCTCCCCTCAGGTGCACCCGACGCGCCCATGTGCCCTCTGTGCCCCATCTCACACACACACACACACACACACACACACAGCCGTAAAGCTGTGCTGTCCCGGGGTGCTCCCCCCCCCCCCGTCCTGGCCTGCTACTTCCGGATGTGTGGGAGCTGCAGCCACACACATCCAGGGTTCCTCTCTTTGCAGGCTCAGCAGGCTGGGGTCGAGCTCCAGGTCTGTCTCTGCAGCCATCTAGGAAAGACAGGCTTTTAAACAGATTCGTGTCCAGGAACACCTGTGTACACACATGTGCGCATGCACGCATGCATGCAGACGCGGGCCGGCACCCGCTCAGGTTTTTCTCATATCGGGACAGATGGCATCTGTGTCCTGCAGCAGCTCCTGGCCTGCCTGGACAAGGCCCTAAGTCAAGGGCCAGGCCCTTAAGAGGACACCCCCTCCAATCCTGGCAGCCTGGGCCTTCGTGTCAAGAGCCCAGGGAGAAGAGGGAGGGAAGGAGGGAGCTGCTGGCCCCTGGAGGTGGAGGGTGGAGCCTGCAGGCCTCTGGTGCAGCCACCCACCGCTGGCAGACCGGCCGCCTGTCTGCTGGGGCCAGCCCGGAGTGGTGGCACTGCCCATGTGCTGCCCAGGGTGTTGGCCGCCGACCCACCCCTGCTCCCGCCCCCGCCCAGGTGGTGCAGAGGATCAAGGCTGTGGAGGGGCAGACGCGGCTGCTGGTGGTGGACAAGGAGACGGATGAGGAGCTCCGCCGGCGGCAGCTGACCTGCACCGAGGAGATGGCTCACGGAGGGCTTCCGCCGGCCAGCGAACCCTGGGAACTGAAGTCCGACTGGGCACGTGTGGGCAGCCTCAGTTCTGACACTGGCCAGAAGGTACGGCAGGCTCTGACTCCCGGCCACCTTGGCTTTCTCCAGGACCGCCATCTCGGCCTTTAAATAACAGCCTTTGCCGCTGGCCGCCTCCCCAAGCCTGCATTCCTTCTTCCTTTCGGGGTCCTTTCCCTCCTGCAGTGACCGCCCTATAGGTCTCTTGGGACCACTCTCTCTGCCTGCAATCAGCCTGCTCTCTGCGCCCGGTGGCTGAGGAATCCTGGGACATTTGAGGACGGTGTCCAGCCTTGTCCTCGTCTCTATGTGCTGTGAGGGCCTGGCGCAGGGCAGCTGGCCGCCTCTGTGGGTGTTGTGGCTGGACCGGGGCGGGGGAGGGCTGGTGTCCAGGGGAGCTGCCATCAGCCCCCAGCAGCCCAGGTGCCGAGCTGGGTCGTTGTAGAGCGGGCTCACCTTCACCCCAAACGTGGACACCCAGTGGCAACCCCTCCCCCTCCCAGACCGGACCCAGAAAGAACAGGGAAAGGCCTGCTCTCCGTCCTTCCCGTGGCCAGCCTGGCCTTACCTGGAAGTCAGGAGGAAGGACCCAGACTGTGTGCGTGGCCTCTTGGAGGCTCTGGTATTATTATCTCTTGTACCTTCCACGCTGCGTGTGTGTGTGTGTGTGTGTGTGTGTGTGTGTGTGTGTGTGTGTGTGTGTGTGTGTGTGTTGGGGGGGAGTTTGAACTCAAAGCCTTGTGGCTTGTGGCTTGTGCTTGCTAGCTAGACTAGTGCTCTGAGTCTTTGTTTTTTTCTCCCTTCTTTTCTTTTCTTTTTTTCAACAAATCCTTTGAAGGGATTTAAGCACCGGAGGTTTCCAGGCACCCCTTGGCGAGCCGTGGCTGAGGGCTGGTAGACTGTCAGGTGTGAATGAAGTCGTGGGTCTGCAGGGCCCCCGGCCTCTGCCCTCTCCCCATGGGTGCTGGCTGGGCTGTGAGCCGGGCCAGGCAGGCCTGTTGTGGTGTGGGGAGAGACTCCTTCACAGCAGGACCCGTGGCTGAGGGCTGCCGTGGGCCGGGCTGTGAGGTGCTTTTGCTTCTGGGGGAGTCCAGGGCAGGTGTGGAGGCTGGGCAGCTGGGCTTTGCTCCGTGGCTGCTGACCGGCCAGGACGGGACCCCACGTGGGTGGCCAGCTGACACGGGGGAACCTGGCCGCTCCAGGCCCCGCGTGCCCTGGCCGAGGATGGGAGCCGGCTTCTTTCCCAGCACCCCGCCCTCCCCGACGGGAGGAAGCCCCCCTCCCCCCCAGACGTTTGTCCATTCATTTAGACACAAACAGCTGAGTTCACCTTCCTGTGGAAAACTCTGCCCTGGACCCTTATCTGGAGGTGGGGGTGGGGGGGCCTGGGCCTCGGGTGGGGCCTTCCCCCTGGGCTATTTCAGGCTGCAGGAAGGCCTAGGAGGGGGCTGCCTCCGGGCGTATTTTTAGAGAAACAAAAGGGGTATGGTGGGCAGCCCAGGGGTCAGGCGTGCCCCTGGAAGGGAGAGGAACAGCCTCTTCTGATCTCTGAAAACCAGGCTCAGAGGCTTCCCCGCGGGGGCCGGGGCGGGCTGTGCTCTAACGCGGGTGTGTTGCTGTGCTTTGTTGTGGGGTTGGGGTCTCACCTGGTGCCCCTTAGTGCTGCGCTTGCCCTGCCTGGGCCTCTGTGTCCCCTGTCCTGGCCGGGACAGGGGGGTGGAGCCCCTGAGGATGCCCATGTGCGGTGGGGAGCCGTGGAGGCTTTGGTGGCTCAGCCGGGGCCGCCTGGGGCCGGGGGTGGCTGCAGCTGTGGGGGGGTGGCAGGGACACCCCCGCGGTGCTGGCCGCGCCAGGGCCGGCGGTAGCGGTGCCATAGCTGGCCTTCTGCCTCCTCTCTCCCTCGGGGTCCCCACTCCGGGCCTGGGGGGGTGCACTGAGTGAGGAGAGAGGCTTGGGGGAGGGGGATGGCTCCCTCCCTCCTCTTCTGAGCTGGGTCCCCTCCCTGGCCGGTCTCCCCATCCGTCTGTCCAGCCGTGGGTCCCGAGCAGGGCAGGGCCTCCCAGAAACTTCCTTCCTTCCTTTCTTGGGACGGAAATGTAGCTGGGGGGGGTGTGCCTCAGCCAGGGAGGGGGGTCAGTCACCACCCTGCTCCCCAAAGTGACTCAGCCCCCCTCTGTCCCCACCCACCCATCCCCAGGGAACTGGGGTCACTGCGGGAGATAGATAAGTGGGTGTCTGTATGTGCCGGCCGGAGAGCTTGAGCCACCGGCACAGGACCACCGCCGCCCGCCCCGCAGGGCCTCTGTCCTCCCCGCATGGCCCGCTCTGGGAGTGTCCTGCCGCCCGCCCCAGCCCTAGGAGCCACAACCCAGCGGCAGCAGCCCCCGGGGCTGGCACAGGTCAGGCGAGGGCCGAGCTGGAGCTGGCTGTGAGCACCGCAGCCTTCGGCTCCGGCTCCAGGGAGGGAGCGCAGATTCAGGGACCGCCAGCAACAATGGGGGCCTTTCTCTGCCAGGCCTAGTGAGTCACCCGGGTGGGGGGCATAGCCCGGCTCCCGGGGCACCTCCATGCCAGCCTCTTTGTCTGCTGACGGGCTTGGCGGGGGAGCTAGGGCTTGCCCGGCGTGTTGACCGTGGGGCTGGGAGCCCGTGGGAGCCGCCTGCCTGCGGGAGGCGCAGGAAGTGCGCTGAGCCAGCCCTGGGAGGAGGAATGTTAGCAATGCGCCCCTCCTGCTGCTGGGGGGGGCACCTCTCCTTCCCTGCCTTCAACACCCCACAGCTTGGCCAATGGGGCTCCCGTGTTGGGGTCCCAGAGCATCTATCCGCAGCCGCAGGACCCTACCCTGTGTGTAAACAGAGGGGTTGAGAGTTGCTGGGTGTGGTGCTGGGTGTGAGCTGAGTGTGCTGGGGCAGGGGACAGCCAGCGTGACACCCCTGAACCCCCAGAACACGGATGTGGCCTCCGCCTGGCCTTGTGACTCTGTGACCCCGGATACCCCGCCAAATCCTGCTTCCCGTTTGGAGCCTTGAGAAACCCCGTCCTACAGACAGTTACAGGGGCCATGGGAAGAGGCCACAGGCGGGGCAGGGGGGGGGTGGCACCGTGGAACTGGGTGTGTGTCTGTCTCCAGGACCATGCCCTGTGGCCCTGCTCCGGTGCTGTGTCCACAAGCCTCGCGGGCCCATGCCACACCGCCAGGCCTCTGGGAGCTGGCTCTGGTTTCTGTCTCTGCTTCTGCTCTTCCTTCCCTTCCCTTCCCTCCCTCCTCGTGGGTGGGTTGGGGAGGGCTGCCTTGACCTGCACCCTGACTGTGTCCCTCCCTGACACTTCTGTGGGGGGACGGCCAGACCTGTCCCAAGGCCCTAGGGCTGGCTGGGAAGCGTCACCAGAGCTGGGCTCTGGAGAGTCCTGGATTTGGCTCCCTTGGCAGCCCCCGATGAGCCCCCAGGGGCTCAGGGGCAGCGCCAGTCCCCAAACTTCCTGGGACGGTGGGGCAGATGGTGGCCATACTGCGAAGGGGGTGAGAGGGCCAGCAGGAGGAGGGTCTCACCAGACTCTGGGGTGCGGGAAGGGCTTCCTGACGCAAGGCTGAGAGGGCCGGAGTCCCGCACATGCTCCCCGGCCGGCACGGAGGTCCACAGGGCGCTTCAGGAGGCCGAGGGCCCAGCGCCCCTGTGAGCCCGGCCAGTGCGCTCTCACCTGCGCACACCCCCAGAAACCTGAGCCCCGCCGCCCTGTGTAACTGAGCACCAGCAGCCTCTGGCCATTCAACAGCACGGCCACTGCCCTGGCCCCCTGGCCGGGTGGGGGTCAGCACCAAGCCCAGCCTCTGCCTGCACAGCCCCCTCTCCCCTGGCTTGCAAATCCCCCTGCAGGATGCCAGAGGTAAAGTGAGGCAGGGCTGGGGGGGGGGGTGAGTTCCATGGGGCTCCGGGAGTCCTTCCGCGTGGGGATCTTGCCTTCCAGTCCTTTGTGGGCCCCAGCGGGGTGGGGGCGTCTCCCGTGTGTGTGTGTGTGTGTGTGTGTGTGTGTGTGTGTGTGTGTGTGTGTGTGTGTGTGTGTGTGTGTGTGTGTGTGTGTGTGTGTGCTGGAATGTGAAAGCAAACACAGCCGGCACCGCGCAGCCCTGCCGCCCAACTGCCTCTCTGAGGCCTGGGGAGAAAGCAAAGCTACCCCGGCCACAGGCGGGGAGGGAATGGGAGGCATGCGCACCCCTTCCCTCCCTGCGTGTGGCCCCAGCCTCCCTGGATCCTGTGATGGGTGTGTGTGTGTGTGTGTGTGTGTGTGTGTGTAACTCATCCTGCCTGGCCTTCTCTACCTCCTGAACCTGCACCCCCCCAAGGCACGGGGGCCATCCGACGTTCTGTGTTTGGAAACAGGCTCTGCCCCAAACTCCACAGCTAGAGCCGGGCCCCAGGCGGCTTCACGGAGCCCGTGGGGTGTGGGGTGGAGTCTGTAGCTGTCTGGGGCTGGGCGGTGAGCAGGGTGGGGAGGAGTGGCCGCCGAGGCTGGAGGCCAGCCAGATGCCCCTCTCCTGTGCCCACAGGGTGTCAATGGGCCCCCAAGGGAGCTGCGCCCGCGGCTCTGCCATATGCGCAAGGGACCCCAGGGCTACGGCTTCAACCTGCACAGCGACAAGTCCCGGCCGGGCCAGTACATCCGCTCTGTGGACCCGGACTCCCCTGCCTCCCACTCTGGCCTCCGGGCCCAGGACCGGCTCATCGAGGTACTGCGCCCCCACCTGCGCGTCTGTGTCCCGGGCCCTGGCCCCCCCCAGGGGAAGGGAGCCCCGGGGAACCTGAGCTGGCCTCGGCTGGCTTCCTCAGCTGGTGTGGCTCTGATGAATATTTGATGGCACACCCGGCTGGGTGGCGCGGGGCGCCTGCCCCTGGCCGGGCTGACCCCGTGTGTGGCGGGCGGCAGGTGAATGGACGGAACGTGGAGGACCTGCGCCACGCCCAAGTTGTGGCCAGCATCAAGGCGCGGGAGGACGAGGCCCGGCTGCTGGTGGTGGACCCCGAGACGGACGAGTACTTCAAGCGGCTGCGGGTCACCCCTACCGAGCAGCACGTGGAAGGTGGGCTGCCACCCCACGGGGGGCGGGGTGGGGGGCCGTGGGAAAGCGGGGTGGCCACCGACACACTGTCCCCGCAGGTCCACTGCCATCGCCAGTCACCAACGGGACCGGCTCCGCCCAGGTGAGAAGCACCCGCAGGTGGACCGTCTCCCCCTGCCCCGTCCCCAGCACTGCACGGGGGCCGCGTCTCCTTCAGCCCCCAGGTCCAGGTCCCTGGGAGCTGGCGCTTGCCCACCCCGGGTGACGCCCCCGCCGCTGCCCCGCGCCCGCAGGCGCAGCCGCTTGCCTGGTCAGGGCTGGTGCCACGTCCTGCCCTGCCGGCTGTGTGGTGCTCACTGCCGCGGGGGTGTGTGTGTGTCTCTGTGGAGGTGTGTTGGTGAAGACCGGGGGTTGGTGGGTGCCCAGGCCACAACGTGCCCTTGGTTTCCTAGCTCAATGGTGGTTCGGTGTGCTCGTCCCGCAGCGACCTGCCCGGCTCTGACAAGGACACTGAGGTAACGCCTCTGCAGGTAATGCCTGCACCAGGGGAGCAGGGCCGGGTCCTGCGGAGCAGTCCCGGGGACCCCACCTCCCCCCCCCAGCCCTGCAGGCAGGTGGCCTTGGGTATGAGCTCCTTGGGAGACTCTGGTCTGGGGCATGAGTCTAGAACTCACATCTGCCCCCTGTCCCCCCCATCCCTCCCAGGATGGCAGTGCCTGGAAGAGAGACCCCTTCCAGGAGAGCGGCCTCCACCTCAGCCCCACGGCAGCTGAAGCCAAGGAGAAGGCCCGAGCCACGCGGGTCAACAAGCGGGCACCGCAGATGGACTGGAACCGGAAGCGGGAGATCTTCAGCAACTTCTGAGCCCCTCCCCGCTGTCCGGGCCCCTGGACCTCCTCCTGTGCCGACCTCGGGACCGAACCAAGCCCCTCTGGCCTCACTGGACGAGAGGGCGGTCTCCACGCCACCCAGAAAACTACCCATGCCCCAGGGAGCCCCCAGTCCTGCCTCCCATCCACTGGGTGCTGGGGCTGCTGCAGCAGGTGGAAGGGGAGAGAGAGGCAGAGACATGAGAGACACAGAGATCGAGAGAGACAGGAAGAGAGATACCAGGAGAATGAGAAAGACAGAGACAGAGAGAGTGGGACGGCGTGGGACTGCTGGCCAGCGTCTTTGCTGCTCTACCCTGGGTCTGCTGACTAAAAGGAATGAGTTTCTGCCTTTTTTTTTTTTTTTTTTCCAAAAAGATCTCCAGCTCCCCACATGTTTCCACTTAATACGAGAGCCCCCCTCCCCCCCACCAGGACATGCTCTCCAAATAACCGCAATAAAACAAACCTTTCACGGCAAACCATTTCCTCCACGACCCCTTGGCCGCGCCATCCTGAGTGGAGCCCCAGGGGCCCCAGGCCAGGCCCACATGGGACTCTGGGTAAGGCTGGAGAAGCCAGGCGTTGCTGTGAGAGCCATCCTCCACCCTCCCCGTGACCGCCCTGGTGTGTGGGTGTGGGGTTCCTAGGCCAGCCCCCCCCCCCCCCCGCTTCTCTGTGCTGCTCCCACCTTGCGGGTGGGCTGGAGTGAAGGGCCTGGGCTTGATGACAAAGGCCCCACCCCCCAAGGGGATGGCCTCCGGACAGGCCCCCCGGTCCTGCACCTCTGCTCCAGGCCTGGGGATCACGGAGCTGCTCCCTGGAAGACCCCTGGGCTTCAGAAACCAGCCCCTGCCTTGCGCCTGCCTGGCGCCCACCCCCAGACACCCCGTCAACTCTGCCCTTTCCTCAGCACCCTGAACCGCTGGACCCGATCGACCAGCACTGCTGTCTGCCTTGTAAGCCATAGCGCATGCGCGCCCTCCGAATAAACGGGCCTTGCCTCTGACCCCGTGTCTGTCTGTCCTGAGTCTCTGGTCGAGTGAGGGCTGGAGGTGGGGACCCTGGGGGGGTGAGGCCCGCTCTAAGGGAGCCACAGTGGCCTGCAGACCGGGCGGCTTCTCGACTGGGCCTCAGGACCTGTCCTGTGCCATAGTCGATCACATTCTGGGGGCCCTGCCCCTTTCCACACGGCGGGCCCCCGCCTCCTGCCCTCCGGCCGGGGCTGGCCTCACCGCGTCCTTGCCCCTCCGGCCAGTGGGTCTCAGGCCAAGCCCATGCGCTGTCCGTCAGAGCCCGGGCCTCCCTCTCTCCCTTTCTGAGGATGTGTGTGTGTGATGTAGGGGGTGTGGGGGGAGGCTGGGGGTGGGGGGAATGGGCTCTTGCACAAGCTCAGGAGCTGGTGGGGGCTCTGGGTGGAGAACCTGCCGGGCCTGTAGACTGCGAGGCCAGGGGCTGCAGCTGGCTGCCCGTTTCCGCCTCCTGATTCTTGGTGCCCCACGCTGTCCCCCCTCCGTCCCTCCCTAAGTACACAATGTGGGTTGTGTCACGTTGCCCCCCCCAGGTGGCCCTGCTCCAAACACGCGAGCACGGGGCACAGGCACGCATGTACACGCGCTTCCCGGCCTGCTCCTACACCTCAGGAAAAGAAGGCAGCCAGACTCCAACTGTAACCCCCCCCCAACGTTTATTAGACTGTGGCTCCCCAAGCAAAGGCACTTTACAGATAGCGGCCGCTTCAGCACCCAGGCCAGAGCCCCTGGAGCTCAGAAGCCCTGGGCAGCCGGACACAGGGCCCGGTTGAGGCAGGCCTGGCAGCGAGGGTGGACAGGCAGGCAGGTCTGCTGGCCAAAGCCCACCAGCAGCCCGTTGATCTCGCCCCACAGCTCCCTGTGAGGATGAGGGCTGGGTGAGAGGGAGAAGAGGGAGCGGGGAGTGCTTCCCGCCCGTCTCCCACCCACCCCGGCTTACCTAGGCAGCCATTCCTCCAGGGCTTCCCTCGTCTTCTCTGGGGACTTGGTTGCCTTCTTGGTCCATCCCAGCCGGTTAGCAATCCTGTGCACGTGAGTGTCCACTGCTGCACGGCAAAGGGCAGAGGAAGCAGGGAGTGGAGACAGGCTGAGGGCGGGGTCTCCCTCCTGCACCGCCCTGGGGCCACAGTGCTGGCTGAGGGTCTGAGTGACTGATACGCCTCTGCCACTGGGCTGCCTCAGGTGTCAGCACCCCAATCATGGGGCAGCTTGGGGGCGTGTAGCTTCTGCTCTGGGCTGACCCATTCTCAGATGCTCGTTTATTTTTATTTTGGGTCCGGTCTTGGGGCCTGAACTCTGGGCCTGGGCGCTGTCCCTCAGCTCTTCAGCTCAAGGCTAGCGCTCTACCACTTGAGCCACAGCGCCACTTCCGGCTTTTTTCTTTTTGCTTATGTGGTGCTGAGGAATGGAACCTAGTGCCTCAGGCATGCAAGGCAAGCGCTCTACCACTGAGCCGCCTTCCCAGCCCTCTCAGATGCTCGTCTGGTGCCATCTGAACACGTGTGTGTGTCTGTGTGTGTGTGTATAAGCACTGCTGCCCTGGGCTCGTCTTCTCTTGACAGTAACACAGCTAACCCAGGTACAACACTTGTGAGTCAGGCCCTGTGCTGAGATTTACCTGCCTCAGATTAGGAAGTTGTTCTGGCGCCTGGGGCTGGGGACTGGGGACTGGTCCTAGGGCTTGCACTCAGGGCCTGGGCACTGTCCTTGAGCTTTGTTGCTCAAAGCTAGCATTGTACTACTTGAGCCACAGCTCCATTTCCAGTTTTTCTGGTGCTTAATTGGAGCTAAGAGTCTCACAGACGTTCCTGTTCTGGCTGGCTTTGAATCACGATCCTTAGATCTCAGTCTCCTGAACTGCTAGGATGACAGGCGTGAGCCGCCGGCGCCCGGCCTCAGGAAGTCTTTATGAGGCACCTAGCCATAGAAACTGAAGCCTAGCAGGGTCCTCACTCCAAAGTGTGTGCTTTCTGGGGGTGCAGCCCAGCGGCAGAGGCATGCTTACGGTGAATGAAGAAACACAAGCGTGGACTCCCCTACCTACAGTCCCTGGGGAGAAGGCCTAGGCCAGGAAGGGCCTTGCCCTGCTTCCTCTGACCAGACTCCCGGGGTTCAAAGCGGAGCGGCACAGCTTGGCCCCGTGAAGTGGCCCGCGGTCACTGCTGCGGAGCGGTCACTGCCACTAGACACCAGGGCCCGAGTGGGCAGTGCGGCCTGGCGGCCGCAGCTGTCACACCTGCTCCTACCAACTGGCCACCGTGACTCTCACTGGGGCGGCCTCCTGCCCAGCCGCAGCCCTGGCCCTGCTAAGTGAAAGTCACCCCCCTGCCAGCTTCCTGTTTCACTGGCAAACGGCATCCTGGAGCTGTAGGCAGAGGACAAGGGTCAAAGGACCACACCATGGGATCCCTGAGCCTCAGTTTCCTCCTCTGTAACACGGGGATGGCTGTGTTCCTCACGACACCCGGGCCCAAGACTGGGCCCTGTCCTGTGTGAGGCTCCCGTGCCAGCCAGAAGAGCTTTCTGTGCAGCTGGGCAGTTAAAAAGGGCAAACGTGTCACTATTTTGAAGCCAAAGCTCAGAGAGGCCAAGAGCCTGACCTGAGGTTGCCCAGTGGCATGCAGAGGGCAGAGCGAGAACACACTCCTGTTCCCCCGGCTCCAGCTTAAGAGGGAGGACTTCTTTCCTTTAGGAGGAAGCCCTCAGGGCTCCCTGTTGGCAGCCACCAGAGGCTGGCATTCCGACACCATCTCAACTTAATGCCACAGGCCCCTCCCCGAGAGAATGGCCCAACCTCAACACAGCACTCCTGGGACACGGGCAGCTGAGGACAGCACCCAGATAAGCTCGAGTATCTGCTGAGAGGCTGGTGGCGGGGTACCGAGTCAGGTGCGGGAGGCCAGCCTGGCTCTTCCGGGGGCTGCTGCTTGCAGTCCTTCTGGGTGGCCGCCGGCTCCCAACAGAGCCCTGGCCCCCTAGCTGCCCTCTTCCCACCTCATGGCCGGCCCGGGGCTTTCCTGAGAGCCTCTCACCTCCACGGCTGGCCCAATCCCAGAGGAGCCTGGAGTGTGGGGGCACACCGGGAGGCTGGGGCCAAACCCTGGTTTCTGGGTTGGCAGGTGCGGTGTTTTTCCTCTGAGGAGGAAGCAGCGTGGTGCCTGCCTCAGTGAGTCGTCTGTGCCAGGAGGAAAAGGGTTCCAGGAACCGCTTCCTCTTCCTCCTCTTCTTCCTCCTCCTCTGCCCCAGCCTGCCTCAGATTGTCCCACTTATTCATCTCATTCCAGAACTTTCTGCTCCTGCCCTGTAGCTTTTTTTTTGGCCAGTCCTGGGGCTTGCACTCAGGGCTTGGGCGCTGTTTCTGAGCTTCTCTGGCTCAAGGCTAGCACTCTGCCACTGGAGCCACAGCGCCACTTCTGGTTTTTTCAGTGTACGTGGTGCTGAGGAATTGAACCCAGGGCTTCATGCACGCTAGGCAAGCACCCTAACTGAGCCACCTGCCCGGCCCTGCCCTGTAGCTTTGCAGACAATGCTCCTGGTGCCTGGAACCTGCCTCCTCCTCCTGGCTTGGCTTACTCCACCTGCCCCGCACTCTCCGCTGAAATACCATCTTGGGGACTTCCCGGCCACCTGCAGCCAGGCCTGGCTCCACAGGGCTGGCCTGCCCACCCACGGGGGAGCAGCGTTACTGACTCCTCCCAGCGGCCACACAGACCTGCCCCTGGCTCTCAGCACATGTGAGCGCCTGCTGTCACTCTCGGCGATGAGCAGCCTGCAAACACCTTTCCGACCGTTTGGGCTGAGTCCTGAGTGATACTAGAGCTGGGGTCACAGGTCACAGAGGCAGCGGGCAGCAGAGAGCCAGCTCCTCCCTCTCTGTGGTACGTGCCACTCACCTATGCCTGACACAGAGCCCCAGGCCACAGCCATAGCCAAGTGTGCCATTTTGGGCCCAACTCCGGGCAGGGCCACCAGCTCCGCCACGGAGGCTGGGATGTCACCGTCGTAGTGCTGCTGCAGGATGGCACTGGTCTGCTTGATGAACTTGACCTTGCTCTGAAAGACAGTGGTGAGGTTCATAGCCGGACCTGGAAAGCCGGGGCCCTGGAGAGCCCCACAGGTACCCAGCTGCCAGCCGCCTGCCCAGAACTCCTGTAGGGGCGCCGGGCGGCCCTTCTGCCCAGGAGGGGGAGAGGGGGACTGGGGAGGTCTTCAGGCAGGTCTGGATGCCTGGTTTTAGTGCTCACACAGGTCAATGACATGACTACTGTGGGACCTGGCCTGGGGCTCCCTGACCTCTGGTCCCCCAGAAGCTGGGGTCAGGCCATGAAGGCAAGCCGTGCCTAGGAGCTGGGCGTGGCGGCACCTGGGCCTTTGGGAAGGAAGGCTGGAGCCCGGCTTTTGGGCGGGCCAGGCGGTTCTCATCCTGTGCCTATTTAAAACCCATCTGACACACCGCAGCCCACACGGTGCCAAGGGAAGCGGCCCCACCCACCCAGCTGCCACTTTCAACAGATCCACCCACCTACTACCCAGGGCTCTGCGGGGTCGGGGAACAGCCTCTTTTGGGTGTGCCATTCAGACTCCAGGGAGGCGAGGAGTAAACAAAAGGGAAAGCAAGGAAGGGAAGGGCGGGCGACTGGGTGGGGAGCTGGAGGAAGGAAGGGGGGACCAACAGGAAAGGCTAAGGAGCACCAAGGACAGGCACCAGCCCCACAGCCTGGCCCCTCCCTCGGGGGGTGGGGGTGGGCAGGAGGTGAAGCAGAGGCATCGGGCTCTGGCGGTCAGACGCCTGCCTTGCTCGCTGACTGTGTCTCCCAGGCGAGTGCCGTCCTTGGTCCCATTGTCAGAAGCTGGCTCACCCTCCAGAAGCCCACGGGGTAGATGAGCTGGCCCAGTGTGCTGTCATCCGTCTGCAGGATCCTGTCCACCGTCAGGCCCCGGGCCCGCAGCCGCTTCATGGCACCCGCCGTCACCTGGTCTTTGGTCTGGCTGGAGAGCATCAGTGACAAGAGCACCTGGTATCTCTGTACCTGCTTGAGAGGTGACGGGGACCAGAGAGGAAGTGGGCCCTGGCTCTCCTCACCTCCATGTGGTACCCTCACCTCCTACCCACGGGGGTCCATGGGGCCATCACCCAGGACATGGCATGTGCCTCCCAGGACAGGACAGTGTGAAGCCTAAATGAATTAGCAAAATACCCGGGATCTCACTGGGGGCCGGTGGCTCACGCCTGTCATCCCAGCTACTCAGGAGGATGAGATCTGAGGATTGTGGTTTGAAGCCAGTCCCAACAGGAAAGTCCGTGAGACTCTTATTTTCAATTATCCACCAGAAAACTGGAAGTGGCGCTGTGGCTCCAAGTGGTAGAGGACTAGCCGCGAGTGAAAAAGCCTGGGCCCTGAGTTCAAGTCTCACAACCAAAACCAAAAACCAAATCAAATCAGAAAAAAACACAACAGTAAAAAAAAAAACTTTCTGGGCGTTTGTGGCTCACGCCTGTAATCCTAGCTACTCAGGAGGCTGAGATCTGAGGATCACGGTTCCAAACCAGCCTGGGCAGGAAAAATCCATGAGACTCTTATCTCCAATAAACCACTCGGAAAACTTGAAGTGGCACTGTGGCTCAAGTGGTAGAGCGCTCGCCTTGAGCTGAAGAGCTGAGGGACAGCGCCCAGGCCCAGAGTTCAAGCCCCGGGACTGACCAAAAACAGAAACAAAAAATGACTACCCATTTTATGGGTGAGAAAGCATGTCAGACACAAAAATATGCATATCAACTGGTAGCAGAGGGAGGATGAGAATTCATGTTGTCTAAGGAGTTAGGTTTCACGTTGGCAAAGTCTTATTGAATGCCCACATTGGCTAGCACTGTGCCAAGGAAAAATGTACAGCCCGAGGCCCCACAGGTACCCTCAGGCCTGCGGAGTGGTTACAACGAAGCAGCAATGTTGCCAGGTACTCTGGGCTATGTGCTCTCAGGATGCCACCTGCAGGGGAGGGTCAGGCGGACAGAGAGCCGCCAGGCCTCAAGCTTTCATGTCAGAGGTCAGAGGCCTGAGAGGAAGCACGCATGTTTCTTGCCCGGAGAAAGCTGGTGCGTATGGGTCTGCTGCGTGATGGAGTCCCTACTCACTTTGGGAGGGACACTGGTGTCAAAGCAGTGCTCAGCGCCCAGCTGGTCCACAGGTGCATCCTTCTGGCTTCTCATGGTACGAATGTTAGCCAGCTGCCGCTGCCAGTCTGGAGGCTCCCAGGCAGGCACCCAGAAGGGCTCAGCCCGGGCCCCTTCCTCACCATTTGAAGCCTCGTAAGCCACACGAAGTCTCTTCCAGGGACGTTTGACAGGCTTGTGGCTTTGTCTTCCTTCTGCAAAAAGTGTCACTCAGTCTGAGGAGCAGGGTGAGAGTAGGGTACACGTGCTACCTGCCTGCTGGGCTACCCAGTTAGTTACTGGATTTGTTCACTGAACGACTGCTCAGGATCAGAGAGGAGACTGTCCTTGGCAGGGTAGGGACAAAGCACCCGTCAGCACCCACAGATCATCGAGCTGCATCCGAGAGCACTTTCTACCAGCCTAGCTTGGGCGAGTACCACTCTCCTTGGCAATCAGGATGAACTCCAACCTCACAAGCTCCTGTGGCGCTGGCATTCTGGCCGGCCTTCCTCCCGCCCCCCCGCCCCCCAGGCCCAGGCCGAGGTCCCGCTGGGCTTCTTGTCGGTCCCCGCGCGTGGGGCGCACGCACAGGGCGCCGGGTCCTCAGTGGCCACAGGACGGGCGTTCGGTGGATGCCTTGCCCTTTCCTGTTTTCTCTCGGCCCGGCGTCCCAGCTCCCCAGCTCGGGGAGATTCCCCTCAGGGAATATTCTAGGCGCCCAGCCTGGCTGGGACAGAGGCGGCTCCGGGCTCAGGGCCGAGCCGTCGGGCTGGGAACCAGGATGGGTGTGCGGGAGCGCCTGCGCCCGGCTCCGCGGGCCCGCGCCTGGCGGCCAGGGGTGCCGGGTCCGACGCCAGCCCGCACGGCCGGCCCCCCGCACGGCCGGCTCCCGCACGGCCGGCTCCCGCACCGCCAGGCCCCCGCACGGCCGGCCCCCCGCACGGCCGGCTCCCGCACCGCCCGCTCCCCGCACGGCCGGCCCCCCGCACGGCCGGCTCCCGCACCGCCCGCTCCCCGCACGGCCCGCTCCCCGCACGGCCGGCTCCCGCACCGCCCGCTCCCCGCACGGCCGGCCCCCCGCACGGCCCGCTCCCCGCACGGCCGGCTCCCCACCAGGCCGGCTCCCGCACCGCCCGCTCCCCGCACGGCCGGCCCCCCGCACGGCCCGCTCCCCACCAGGCCGGCTCCCGCACCGCCCGCTCCCCGCCCCCCGGCTCCTCCCGCAGCCCCGAGGGCGCCACGCTACCTGCCCCCGCCGCCCCAGCCGCCGCCGCCGCCCCCGCCGCCGCCGTCCCGCTCGGGAGCGCGGCGAGGCCCTCCCCACGCCCGCGAGACGCGGCCGCCAGAGCGCGGCTCCGGCTGCGAGTCAGCACCCGCATCGCCGCGGGCGCGCGGGGCCCCGCGAGCTACACCGCCCGGCGGGCCCCGCCACGTGACACGCGAGCGCGCAGAACTACAACTCCCGACGAGCCTCGCGCGGGCCACCGGCGCTCTTCCCGCCCCTCCCGGAAGTGGCGGCCGTGCTTCCGGCGGCGGCTCGTGAGGGGCCGAGGGGTGTGGGGCGGGGGGTGGCGCGCCCTTCTCCACAGCCCGAGGCCGAGCGCGCGGCGCGGGGGGCGCGCGGGGTGAGTGCCCTGAGACCCGCGGGCCGCTAGCGCGGGGCCGGGCCGGGGCCCCCCGCCGTGGGGCCCCGCGGCGCCCGGGCCCGGGCACGCCCACCGCCGCGGCCGGGCCCCGGCTCTGAGGCCCGGCGGGGACGGGGCGAGCCGCTCCGCGCTGCGGGCGCGCCCGCCAGCGCGCCTCCTCCGCGTGGGGAAGCGGGGTGGCGGGCCTCCTCCGCGTGGGGAAGCGGGGTGGCGGGCCTCCTCCGTGTGGGGAAGCGGGGTGGCGGGCGTCGGGGCTCCCCGGGCCTCGCGGCCGCGGGCTGCATGTCTGGGGCCTGTCCGTGGGCCTGTCCGTGGGCGTCACGCCTGCCCGGAGCAGCGGGCCTGCGTCGCCGGCGGCGGCGGCACGGGTGGGTGCACCGTCAATGCCGCGTGTTTGCACTGCTGCTTTTCCTCTGCAGAGGATTCCCCGCGTGGGGCCTCGTCCACCATGGCCAAGCCCACCAGCAAAGACTCAGGCTTGAAGGAGAAGTTCAAGATTCTGTTGGGACTGGGGACCCCACGACCAAATCCCAGGGCTGCAGAAGGCAGACAGACAGAGTTCATCATCACGGCGGAAGTCTTGAGAGTGAGTGAGCCGCCTGGCTTGGGCAGGCCCGAGGCGAGGGCCAGGAAGGCTGGATTAGGTCTGTCGCCAGGTTCTGTGGGAGATGCATTGTTGGTGACCTCGTGCTATCCTCAGGCCTAGGGGGACAGACCTTCAGAGGATCACTGGGATCACTTGGGACGCTGACAGTCAGATCCGGTGACATGCTTGCGTGAGCATCCTTGTGTTAGAATGCAGGTGACACATAGATGTGGCCTGGACACTTTCTTCATCTTCACAGGTGGCTAGGGATAGGGCCGGTTTTAACTGGTAATTTGTGAATTCTTAAGAGAACACTTAAAAAACTTTTTTTTTTTTTAAATTTTGGGTGGAGCTGAGGTCTTTTTCCTTCCTTCCTTTCTTTTTTTCTTTTTGGTTGGTTGTGGGGCTTGAACTCTGGGCGTAGTGTTGGTTCCTTTGCTCTTCAGCTCAAGGCGAATGCTCTACCGCTTGAGCCACAGCGCCACTTTCAGTTTTCTAGTGGTTTATTGGAGATAAGTCTCATGGACTTTCCTGCCCGGGCTGGCTTTGAACCGAGATCCTCATATCTCAGCCTCCTGAGTAGCTAGGATGACAGGTGTGAGCCACTGGCACCGGGCTCTGAGGTCTTCTTTAATCACAGACATTACCAGGACTATCCTATCCATTTTGTTTTATCTTATTTTATTGTCAGTTGTGGGGCTAGAACTCAGGGCATGAGTACCGTCCCTGAGCTTTTTTTGAACTAACAGCCTCAACAATTTTCACTTGCTTTATTGCTCACAGCTGGCCCTCTACACACCACACCTGCAGTAAAGGACCTTTCTATATAGCCCAGGCTATTCTAAACTTGAGTTCCTTCTGTGTCAGTCTCCCAAATGCTGAGATTACAGGCATGTACCACCATGCTTGCTCATTTATGTGTATATGTGTTTGTCTTAGTCTCAGGGCTTGAATTCAGTTTTTTTTGTTCAAGGCTGGTATCCTACCACTTGAGCCACACCTTCCCTTCTGACTTTTTGCTAGTTAGTTGGAGATAAGAAATTTGTCTACTTCAGGCTGGCTTTGAACTGGGGGCCTTCATGGGCTGGGGTGTAGCTCAGTGCAAAAAGCTTGTCCAGCAAGGGCAATGTCCTGGGTTCCATCCCAAGTACCACAAAAGAATGAACTGGGAGCCTCAGATCTCAGCCTTCTGAATAGGTAGGATTGATTAAAGGCATGAGCCACTCGAACCTAGCCCGCCTTTACTTTTCTTTTTTTTTTTGGGGTCCAGTCGTGAGGCCTGAACTCTGGGCCTGGGCGCTGTCCCTCAGCTCAAGGCTAACGCTCTACCACTTGAGCCACAGTGCCACTTTTGGCTTTTTTCTTTTTGCTTATGTGGTGCTGAGGAATCGAACCCAGGGCCTCAGAGGCATGCAAGGCAAGCGCTCTACCACTGAGTCATCTTCCCAGCCCCCGCCTTTACTTTTCTATGAATGTTTGAATTGAATCCTCTAACCTGGCTCATAAAGAAGTAAATGTTAGCCAGGTGTGGTAGGTCACTCACGCTGTAATTCTAGCTGCTCAGGAGGCTATGATCTGAGTAATGTGGTTCAAAATCAGCCAGGGCAAAAGAGACTTACTTCCAATTAACCAGCCAAAGCTAGAAGTGGAGATGTGGCTCAAGTAGTAGAGTGCCAGCCTTGAGGGGGAAAAAAGCCAAGCAATACTGAGAAGCCCTGAATTGAAGCTGGCACCGGAGGAAAAACAACAACCAAATAAATGTTGAGTGTTTGCTCTTGTAATATTTTCCACAGAGAAACATCCCAAATACTCCTTGACTGATAAGGGTATTAGTAAAATGTGGTAAGGGATATAACAGGGTGTGATTTTGCAATAGAAAGCATGGCATGCGTCAGTGAACACTGAAATCATGCTAAGGGAACAAAGCTGCTCATAGAGATCTTCATAACACATGAGCTCATTTGTTTTTGTGCTTGTTTGAGGCCTTGAACTCCAGACCTCCTGCTCTCATTCAGCTTTTCCACTCACAGCCAGTTCCTTACTATTTGAGCCATACATACCTCCAGTTTCTGGCTTTTTGAGTCCTAAGGATTTATCTGCCTAGGCTGGCTTCAAACCTCGGTTCTCAGACTTTAGCCTCCTGGCATCTGGGATTACAGGCCCGAGTCACAGATGCCAGGCCACGTGAGCCCAATTTTATGAAATATCCAGACAGGCAAATACAAAGATACAGAAAGCAGACCAGTGATTGTTGGGGCTGTGTGGAGGAAGGAATATTAGTGTAGTTTCATTTTGGAGTGATGAAGGTGTTTTTAAGGTAGTGAAGATGGATGTAAGCATCGAGAATATACCAAAGCCCGAGTTTTACAATTTAAAATTATCATTATTGCCAGTCCTTGGGTTTGAACTTGAGTCCCTAGTGCTGTCCCTGAACTTTTTTGCTCAAGGCTCTGCTCTGCCATTTGACCTATCACTCCACTTCTGTTTTTTTTTTTTTTTTTCCCCTACTGTTATTTTGGTGGCTAACTGGAGGTGAGAGTCTCATGGACTTTGCTGACCAGGCTGGCTTCAAACCATGAGCCTCATATCTCAGCTTCCTGAGTATCTAGGATTATGATTATGAGCTAAAATTACTGTATTTTAGGTGTGTGTGTGTGGGGGGGTGGTATCAGGGTTTGAATTCAGTGCTCTACCATTTGAGCCATGCCCCCAGCCTTGTGGGTTTTTTTTTTGCAGCCCTGGGACTTGAACTCAGGGCCTGGCCACTGTTCCTGAGCTCTTTTGCTCAAGGCCAACACTTTACCACTTGAGCCACAGCTCCCCTTCTGGCCGTTTCTGTTTATATGGCACAGAGGAATCGAATCCAGGGCTTCATGAATGCTAGGCAGACACTCTACCACTAAGCCACATTCCTAGCCCCAGCCTTATGTTTTGGGAATTACTCTGAAGATGAAGTCTGGTGGGGTTTTCTGCTCATTCTGGTATCCAACTGCTATCCTCCAGATTTTAGACTTCTGAGTAGCTAAGGGTAACAGGAGTGAGCACCCAGCTTACATTACAAGCTTTATCTCCATAAAACCTGCAGGTATGAAACACAAAGCTGCCCATTGTCAGTCCACAGAGGAGGAGCAATGTGCGCTCAGGGAATCCTGACTATGTAAGGATCTGCTATAGATTTCCAGTCTGGAAAGGACAGAACGGCTCCTGGCCATTCAGGAGACTGAGCACTGGCCCCTTTCTCTTCTTTCTCCCCTCTAGGAACTGAGTGTGGAATGTGGCCTCAACAATCGCATCCGGGTGATAGGGCAAATCTGTGAAGTAGCAAAAACTAAGAAGTTTGAAGAGGTAGGTTTTTCTCAGTTGTGCATGTCAGCTGCCCCTCAGAAGCCTCGTTTGATTTTTTTTTTTGTTGGTTGTGGAGCTTGAACTCTGGGCTTCGGCGCTGTCCCTCAGCTCTTCAGCTCAAGGTGAGCACTCTACTGCTTGAGCCACAGCACTACTTTTGGTTTTCTAGGATATCACAGTCTCACGGACTTTCTTGCCGGGACTGGCTTTGAACCATGATCCTCAGATCTCAGCCTCCTGAGTAGCTAGGATGGCAGGCGTGAGCCACTGGTGCCCAGCAGGTTTGCTTTTTCTAAGATCATAGCTATAGCTAGCTATAGGATGATTGGCGAATGTTCCTCTTTTTAGGGAAGTTTTTGATTATGATGGGGAGGCTTCTGGGAATGCCTTGAGAATAACCCATTCTGGGTGGGGCAAGAACAGGCATTTCCTGCAGATTCCAAAAAGGACCGTGAATGATAGCATACTTCTTGCCCGATGACCCTCTTACAGTGTACTTGGAGAGGAAGGGTAAAGGGACTCTAGGCAAGGATGAGTCTTTACAGGGAACATGTCAAGACCCCCCAGACTCTGCCTTCTGGGGACCTCTCACATAACAGAGTTGGCTAGGTTTATTTGCACAGGTATTTCCAGGCTCTTGCTGTCCTGCAGGTGGTGGGGGCTGTTATTCCAGGAGCCAGAGTTGTGGGGCACTAGAGTTCCATCTGGCCTTGACCAGCGTTTGTGTGAAAGGCTTGAGAGTGGACTCTGGTGTGCTATAGAAACAACTCCTGGCCGGGCGCCGGTGGCTCCCGCCTGTCATCCTAGCTATTCAGGAGGCTGAGATCTGGGGATCATGGTTGAAAGCCAGCCCAGGCAGGAAAAGTCCATGAGACTCATATCTCCAATAAACCACTCAGAAAACCAGAAGTGGTGCTGTGGCTCAAGTGTTAGGGTGCTAGCCTTGAGCTGAAGGTTTGAGGGACAGGGCCCAGGCCCAGAGTTCAAGCCCCCCAAAAAAGAGAAAGAAACGACTCCTGTGTCATCCAAGAGCCACCTGGTGCATGATATCCCCTGGTGGCTTTGTGGCGGGTCTGTCGGGGTTGGAATCCTGTCTTTGGTGGGTACCAGTTCACACCGGAAACCCATGGAGCAGGGCTTCTGGTCAGGCCTAAGGCCCTCCCCGAGACTCTTCTTACCACCCTCTCAGTCTGAGCTGCTCTTCAGAGGACAACCTGCTGGTCTACAGGAAGCCATGTCCTTCATTTCCCAGCCTGTGTCCTGGGGCCCGTTAAAGAGATTTGATTGGGTTTAAGATAGCTCTAAGGCTATAGGAAGTACAGGTGCAGGCTGTCTAGGAGCTGATTTTAGGTCAGAAAATCTGCTGTGCCACCCTGTTCTTGTCCTGTCCTGTCCTGACCAGGATTCTTAGCAACTACATTCTTACTGCCACTCCCTCTGTTCTGGTGGCAGCATGCCGTGGAAGCACTCTGGAAGGCGGTCTCAGACCTGCTTCAGCCAGATCGGCCTCCAGAGGCCCGGCACGCGGTGCTAGCTCTGCTGAAGGCCATCATACAGGGACAGGTGAGGACCACAGCTGGGTGGCTTGGGGGTGATGCCAGGTCTCCTGCTGTTTGGACTCCTGCCATTGGTTGGGATGCCAGGTAGGGTGGTTAACCCATGTCTGTGGGACCTGGGCCCTTGTTGGAGCTTCCCGAGTTTCCATCTTATTGGGATGTTTCGGGGTGGTAGGAGGGGATTCGTGGCATATCATCTTGCTGTAGCTGCCAAGTCCCCCGGCCCATGCCACTCACTCGAGTCACTACGTTAGAGCTGGGCAGGCCTTGCCTGAGCCTTAGACACCCCGGGTCCCCTTCTGATCCTGCCTGGAAGGCTTCTCCTCCAGCACCCATTCTCTTCTTTCCTAGCCTGGCTGCTTGGAGAGGCTTGTCTGTTCTGTTCAAGCCCTTTGTGGTGCAATAGTGCTTTCGGTGTTTGTGATACGAGCATAGACATGTTTACCCTGGGCCAGGATAGGTGCCGTTATCCCCTGCTATGGGCTCCCATTGTGCCCAGAACCTATCGCAGTAGATGCCTCCCCACCGCCAGCTGTGTGCTGAGCCCCACTGACATCCTGAGAGGTGTTGTGGGAGAAACGCAGGCCAGTTCCGGGGACTCTGCGCTCACGCTCATTCCACTTGTTCCTTGGTAGTTTTGTGGAAGACCCTAGCAGGGCTCTGCTGACTCTGGTTCTGTCTCAGGGTGACCGCCTGGGGGTGCTCAGAGCCCTCTTCTTTAAAGTCATCAAGGATTACCCCTGCAACGAAGACCTCCATGAAAGGCTGGAAGTTTTCAAAGCCCTCACTGACAATGGGAGACACATCACCTATTTGGAAGAAGAACTAGGTGGGTGGTGCTCTGTGGGGTGTGAGGTTTCTCTGGCCTTGGGTCCAGTTTACCCCACGCCTAGGAGGGTGCTGTGTTTTGCAAGGAGTATCCTGCAGAGGATGCAGCGTCATGCACCCGCTGTCCTGGATCCCTGTCCACTGGGGAATTGAGTACAGACTCAGGACTCGGAGTTCCACAGGAGAAGGGTCCATGAGGGGCTGGTGGGTGCATCTGTCATTGGAGAGGGTGCTGTGGACTTGAAGGCTTTGCTGGCTTCTTACCCACCTTGCTGACCTCCCTCCCTTCCCCTGACATTAGAAGGTTTTGGCCAATTTGTTATGGGGAGGAGAAGTAAGAGGAGTCAGTAAATCTTTTTCTGCTTCTGCCCCTCTGCGGCGCCCCCCCTCCCCTCTCCCTCCCCCCCCCACACACACTGTCACTGAGCTATTTTTTTTTTTTTTTTTGCTCAAGGCTAGCATTTTACCACTTAAGCCACAGTGCCACTTTTGGCTGTTTTGTGTATATGGTACTGAGGAAACGAACCCAGGGCTTCATGCATGCTAGGCAAGCCCTCTGCCACTGAGCCACATTCCTGGCCTTGTTTTTTTCTTTTTTCTTTTCTTTCTTTCTTTCTTTTTTTGGTTGGTTGTGGGGGGCTTGAATTCTGGGTTTGGGCACTGTCCCTCAGCTCTTCAGCTCAAGGCGAGTGCTCTACCACTTGAGCCATAGCGCCACTTCCGGTTTTCTAGTGGTTAATTGGAGATAAGAGTTTCATGGAGGTCCCTGCCCAGGCTGCCTTTGAACCATGATCCTCAGATCTCAGCCTCCTAAGTAGTTAGGATTACAGGCATAAGCCACCGGCGTCTGGCTGTTTTTTTCTTTATTAGTGTGTGTTGGTTATACAAGGGTGGGTTTGATTTCACTGACATTTCCACACACGTGTATAATATATTCCCACCTCACCCCCTCTGTCTCTCTCCTCTCCCATTTCCTAAAATTTCAACAGGTTTTATTTTTACACGTGCAGGCCATCTACTTGGAGTGTCTCGTCCATCGTTTACCCTCCATGTTAGCCCAGCCTTCCCCCCAGTACCTTCCCCTGACAGAGCCTGCTTCTTTTACCCGCCCTCATAGGCCCCTATTGGCCAGAAGCATTCATTGAGGTTCTTTATGCTATTTTCATAAATAGTTGCAATGTATGCATCTAGAAATACCCTTTTTTGGTACTATACTGGAGCTTGTACTTAGGGCCTGGGCATTGTCCCATATATATGTGTGTGTGTGTATATATATATATATATATATATATATTTTTTTTTTTTTGTCAGTCGTGGGGCCTGAACTCTGGGCCCGGGCGCTGTCCCTCAACTCTTCAGCTCAAGGCTAGCTCTCTACCACTTGAGCCACAGTGTTACTTGAGGCTTTTTTTTGCTTATGTGGTAATGAAGAATCAAACCCAGGGCCTCATGCATGCAAGGCAAGCGCTCTACCACTGAGCCACCTTCCCAGCCCCTCAGATCTGAATTTCTTGAGAAGCTAGGATTGCAGTTGTGAGCAGCAGCCCTCCCTCACCCCACCTCCCCACCCTGCCCCCAGTACTGTGGTTTGAACTCAGAGGCCTGTGCTTGCCATGCTGGCCACACCTCAGCCTAAGGAGGGAGTAAACTTGACCGAGGCTCTGCTGCTCTGTGGATGGTCTGGTCTGCCTGCCTTCAGAGCGGGTAGACAGGGATCTTGCCCTCAGTTTTCTCAGGTTCTGTGGCCTGCAGCTGTGCCTGTCTCTGAGGGGACAGGGGGCACTCGGGGACTGCCTCCAGGGCCTGTGCCACCTCAGGATTATGTCCTTGGCGGAATGTGAGATGCATACTTTATTGTTGGTCCGGCTTTAGGCTCAGACCATCCTGGAGCTGGCTGATGGCAGTGCTGGTGTCCTGCCTGCTTGAGCCCTTTGTGGCCAGCCTGTCACCGGGGGAGTGCTGGCATGCCTCCCAGTGGGAATGGGATACAGACATGTTTTCCTGAGTGAGCAGGCGAAGAGGAGATGTAGCCTCAGCTTCTCTGAAAACTGCTCTCCTCCTCTCCTTCCCCAGCGGAGTTTGTCCTGCAGTGGATGGATGTTGGCTTGTCTTCGGAATTCCTGCTGGTGCTGGTGAACTTGGTCAAATTCAACAGCTGTTACCTGGACGAGTACATTGCATCAATGGTTCAGTAAGAAAAGAGTTGAAGTGGGGGAGTAGGGGTACAGCTGCGTGGTAGAGCACATGCCTGGTACAAGAGGCCCCGGGTTCAATTCCTGGAGCAGAGTAAAAAGAGCTTAAGTAGTGTTATTTACTAGCCTCCTGCCTTGAGTCTTAAGTTCATCTCTGCAAGGTGGAGAAAATAGATGAAACTACCAACTAACTGGGAATTGGATGGAGCCACCTTCCAGTTTACATCTGGTGTTGCAGATACTGTATTTTTGTCATTTTTTTTTTTTTGGTTCAGTCGTGGGGCCTGAACTCTGGGCCTGGGCGCTGTCCCTCAGCTCTTCAGCTCAAGGCTAGCGCTCTACCACTTGAGCCACAGCACCACTTCCGGCTTTTTTCTTTTTGCTTATGTGGTGCTGAGGAATTGAACCCAGGGCCTCATGCATGCAAGGCAAGCGCTCTACCACTGAGCCACCTTCCCAGCCCCTATTTTTGTCATTTTTATTACAAATGCCCGTGAACTAGGTGCTAGTGGCGTATGCATAGAATCCTAGCTACTCAGGAGGCTGAGATCTGAGGGTCTTGTTTCAGATCCAGCCTGGACAGGCAAGTCTATGAGACTGTTAGCTCCAGTAAACTACTAAAAAAAGCCAGAAGTGGAGCTGTGTCCTGAGTGGTTGAGCACTAGCCTTGAGTAAAGGAAGCTCAGGGACAGCACCCAGCTCCTGAGTTCAAGCCCCGGGATCAACAGCAACAACAATAATGTGCCCTGGTGTCCCTGAGAGTGGGGTTTTTACTGCCTCATCTATGTGGGACACTCAGCCCAGAGCGGGCACCCTAAGGGAGGAGAGCCACTCACCTGACCGACGTCACAGAGGGACTGAAGGAAGTGTGGTTGGAAACGTTTTCCGAGTTAACTTAGGTGTTTTATTCCCTAGTATGATCTGTCTGCTGTGCATCCGAACTGTGTCCTCCGTGGATATAGAGGTCAGTGACTCTCCTCCCAGGAGATAGTTAATTGTACCCTTGTTTCTTGGGGGGGTTGGGGCTCTGGGTTCAAGTCCTACGTGCTACATTGGCTGTGTTTCTCCTGGCAGCCACTTGGCCTCTGTCAGCTGTCAGGACAGTTGGCACAAGCAGAGCTGGTGCCCTGCAGTGCGGGGCTGTGGGAGGGCCACTGGGAGTCCTCTGGCTCTTGGGTGGGTGGCAGCGGCACGGGGGTGATGCTCTGCTCCTCCTTAGGTCTCCCTGCAGGTGCTGGATGCTGTGGTCTGCTACAACTGCCTGCCGGCCGAGAGCCTCCCTCTGTTTATTGTCACCCTCTGCCGCACCATCAACGTCAAGGAGCTCTGCGAGCCCTGTTGGAAGGTGGGGCTCTTGTAGCGCCTTCCTTGGGGTGAAGCTGGAGGGTCTAGTGCAGGGCTGGACAAGGGCCTATGCACCTTTCCCAGGTGTGGAGGTGGGGCCGGGTCTTGAGGGGAGTTTGGGTAAGCCAGGCTCAGGCAGTGCAGCCGCACAGGCTTGGGAGGGGTGGGGAGAGCTCTGTGCCTCTGTGTGGGAAGGGGCTGCACAGAGCTCCCTCCCTCGAGTGGGGCCTCCAAGCCACCAGTCCCTTGATGCGTTCTGTTCCTCAGCTGATGCGTAATCTTCTGGGCACCCACCTGGGCCACAGCGCCATCTACAACATGTGCCGCATCATGGAGGACAGGTGTGTGGGCAGGCAGGGCCCCGGGCGGGGCAGGTTGGGCCTCCTGGGTCCTCCCGGGAACAGGTGTGCGCGTGGTGGCACTTGTCCAGCATGGATGGTGTTGGGACTTTGCCTTCCTTCGGGGGGCTGCTTCACCGGAGCCAGGCCCATGATACCTGTGATCTCCCACCCTTCCCTCTGCCAGTCAGAGCCTCTTCCCCTGCCTGGTGTCCTGGGATGGTGCCCTCACTCATCATCCTGATACCAGGCTAGGTTGGGGTGTCAGCCCAACCTCTCCCTTGTCCTCGCCCGTGCCCTGTAGCCAGCCATCCAGAGCTGGTCCTGGGAGGTGTGCTGCATGGTGGACACGCCAGGGGGCGCACCTTCTCCCTGCCGCCTGTTGTCTGTAGCCTCGCGAAGTGCATTATCCACCCAGCAGCCCAGTGACCCCTTTCTCCTCCCACCCTTTGCCTGCAAACATAGTGAGGGCCAGTGCCCCCCCCCCCCAGCTCCTTAGGCTTCTCGTCTCTTCCTCTTGCTGTTCCTCCCCTCCCCTCTAGGGCCTTTGCATACACCAGTTCCTCCTGCTAGAATGTTCTTGCTGTCTTCCTGTTCTTCCCTGTTGAGGGCTCTGGAGGTCGGGATGTGGTCCTCAGTGCCCTGGCCTCCTGCAGCCCTTTCACTCTTGGGCCCACAGCTTCAGGTGGGGACTTTGCCCTTGAGTGATTCTTTGGCCTCTGTATCTTCCAGGAGGCTTGGGCCTTCTCTCTACCTGGGTTCCTGCATCTAGTGTCACCCAGGGCACATAGCCTGGGTGGCAGTGGTTGTTTCTCTTTTTTCCTCTTCCCCCTTCTCTTTGAGGGTTGGGGTTTGAACTCAGGGCCTCAAGCTTGCTGGGTAGGTTTTCTAGCACTTGAGTCACGCCCCAGTCCAGAGACAAGTTAATCAGTAGTCACAGTTGCTGCCGGACTGTTCTCTTCCTGTCCCGGTGACACTTCTGCATAAGTGGTAGGACTGCTGGGGGCCCCGCCAGGGCCCAGGCTTCCCTCTGGTCTTCTGGGATGGGGCTCATGTCTGTCTCTCTGGTGCCCACTTGCAGATCCTACATGGAAGATGCCCCGCTCCTGAGGGGTGCCGTGTTCTTTGTGGGCATGGCTCTGTGGGGAGCGCACCGACTCTGTTCTCTCAAGAACTCCCCGACGTCTGTGTTGCCATCTTTTTTCGAGGTATGGGACTTGTGTGCTGCAGTGAGCTGTCAAACTCGGAAGCCCTCACTGAGGGCTCCCCACCCTCCAGGCAGGCCAGGGCTCCTGGGGCGGGCTTCCAGGCATTTCCAACAGAGAGAGAGAGAGTGGTTTTTACTGGGGGTGAGGTCTGGCTCTGCTTGAAGGTTTGTTTTTCAAGCACATGTTGTATTTTCTGAGTTGCACCTGCTGCAGTTGGCAGTGAGGCTGCTCGCTGTTCCGATGGTACAGGGATCCTCTTTCGGGTGCCGACTCTGGCTTGTCAGGAGGCAGTCTTGCTCTGCTGTCCTTGGATGATGCTGAGACAGAGCTTCTGTTCTTGGTGCCTTCAGGGATCCAGAGTGCTTCCTTGGTATGCCTGTATAAGTTGTCACGGTTCCCCGGGGAGCCATGGCCGTCCCACCGTGGTCCTCATGTCGCGGAGCACAGACCTAGCCAAGTTACACCCCCTCTGTTACTCAGGGGCTCCTGCTGAGCCCCTCCTCTGCAGGGGGGCAGCCGTGGTGGGTGTGTCTTTGCACATTGCTTTCACAGTCTCCGCTGTGCTGCATGCCTGGCACAAATGTGAACTTACTGGTCTGTCCAGGTTAGGCCTTCTAGAGGTGGGGTTCTGGGCCCTGTCTAGGAGAGCAGTGTAGAAGCCCCCGCTGTGGATTCTTCACGTACTTATGGGCCACAATCGTGTCTGGCAAGCGCTGTGACCCAGGTGTTTCATTCCCAGCTCTCCGATGACATGAGGGGGCTTACTCTGCACAAGGGAGAAGTGGCTGACTCTATTTGTTCCCTGTGTCCTGTGTTCCAGGCCATGACTTGCCCTAATGAGGTGGTATCCTATGAGATTGTGCTGTCCATCACCAGACTCATCAAGAAGTATAGGAAAGAGCTCCAAGCTGTGACGTGGGACATTCTGCTGAACATCATCGAACGGCTGCTTCAGCAGCTCCAGGTGAGGTGACAGGTACAAGGCTCCCGCCAGGTGGGCCGGTCCCCTGTGCGATCCCCTCTGCCATGGTGGCCTGGGTGCTGATGGTTCTTGGTGGTGCCTCTTACCTCCCAGAGCCTGGACAGCCCAGAGCTCAGGACCATCGTCCATGACCTGCTGACCACCGTAGAAGAGTTATGTGACCAGAATGAATTCCACGGATCTCAGGAGAGATACTTTGAGCTGGTGGAAAGCTATGCAGACCAGAGGCCTGTAAGGAGCCCTGTCCTGGTGGGGACTGGTCTCAGGTGCAGAGGGCTGGGGGCAAGGTCTTGCGGGTCCCTGGCTGCAGGTGTGAAGCTGTGCTTTCTGCATTGGGCAGGCACTGGCTTTCCTGAATCTGTGCTCCAGCAGGAAACCAGGCGTCAGCCGGGGGGAGGAGGTGGGGGGCGGGGGGGGGGCTGTTGAAGAGCGCGGTGCTAGCCTGACCAGCATTCTCCTCCCACCTGGGTGGAGGACGGTTCCAGGCTGGGTCCAGCTGGCTCCATGTAGGCGGTTCTAGGCGCAGCAGTCATTTTGCCAGGAGTGGTCCACTCGCTGCGAGGAGCTTCCCACGGCGGGGAGGCCTTTCCTCTGCGGGTCCCCACCCGGGCTTGCTGAGCGCACAGTCCCGGGGTGAGCACCCTGGGACGCTGGGCAGGGCCCGTGGCTCACTCACTCTGCCTTTGTCTTTTTGACAGGAGTCCTCCCTCTTAAACCTAATATCCTACAGAGCTCAGTCCATCCACCCGGCCAAGGATGGCTGGGTCCAGAACCTGCAGCTGCTGATGGAGCGCTTCTTCAGGTAGTGGGGCCTCACGGGCCAGCGGCACTGCTCTCTGGGGTGTCCCAGGCGTGGCCTCACACTCCAGGGAGGCGGAGCTGGGGGCGCGTGCGCGTGTGCGTGTGTGCGCACGTGTGTCACACTCCAGGGAGGCGGAGCTGGGGGCGCGTGTGCGTGTGTGTGTCACACTCCAGTGAGGCGGAGCTGGGGGCGCGTGTGCGTGTGCGTGTGTGTGCACGTGTGTGTCACACTCCAGTGAGGCAGAGCTGGGGGCGCGTGTGTGTGTGTGTGTGTGCACGTGTGTGCGTGTGTGTGTGCGCGCACATGTGTGTGCGCGTGTGTGTGTCACACTCCAGTGAGGCAGAGCTGGGTGCGCGTGTGCGTGTGCGTGTGTGTGCGCACATGTGTCACACTCCAGTGAGGCAGAGCTGGGTGTGCGTGTGCGTGTGTGTGTCACACTCCAGTGAGGCAGAGCTGGGTGTGCGTGTGCGTGTGTGTGTGTGTGTTCGTGTTCCTAGGGCTTGAATCAGAGCCTGGTGTGTGTGTGTGTTCGTGTTCATGTTCGTAGGGCTTGAACTCAGAGCCTGGGCACTGTCTGAGCTTTTTTGCTCAAGGCTAGTGCTCTACCGGTAGAGCTACATTTCAACTTTTGGCTTTGTTTTTGTTCTTTTTTCTTTTTTTTTTTGGTGGTTAATTGGAGTAAGGGTTTTGTAGACTTTCCTGCCCAGTCTGGCTTTGAACTGTGATCCTCAGTCTCAGCCTTCTTAAATAGCTACAATTACAGATGTGGGCCACTGGTGCCCAGTCTGTCCTTCCTGATTCTGGAGGAGAAAAAGGAAAAAGAATTGTAGCTGAAGGAAGGCCGTTCTGGAGTAAGGGTCTAGAAAGATGGCCTCTCGCAAGGCAGAGTTTTCTGTCTCTGCCGAGCTTCTGTTTGGGTGTCAGCGAGTCTGGGCCCAGGGGAGAAAGCGCAGGGTTAGGCCCGCTTGCCTCCACCCAGACATGGGCCTTGTGTGTGTGGGCCCGGGGGTACAGGTGCTCCTGGCCCACCCCAGCAGGCTTGCTTCTCCGCAGGAACGAGTCCCGCAGTGCTGTGCGCATCAAGGTGCTGGACGTGCTGTCCTTCGTGCTGCTCATCAACAGACAGTTCTATGAGGTTTGTGTCTAGGCTTGGCCTCAGGGCTACAGGGGTTCCGGGCTGTGCTGCTGCCGGGCCTCTGCACGTGCTCCGGCAGAATCTGGGGTCTGCCCGGACTTCCGGTCCTGCTAGCACTCCTCCTGTGACAGGCTTTCAGCTGGCTTTGCGCCTCTGTTCACCCCTTGCCACCCCCTCTGCTGTGCCCGGTGCAGGAGGAGCTCATCAGCTCGGTAGTCATCCCACAGCTCTCCCACGTCCCTGATGACAAAGACCACCAAGTCCGAAAACTTGCCACACAGCTGCTGGTGGACCTGGCGGAAGGCTGTCATTCCCACCACTTCAACAGTCTGTTGGACATCATTGAGAAAGTAAGAGCCACAGGGTTGGAGGCCACAGTGTCCTGTGGGCAGAGATGCCCTCTCTAGTAGTGCTCAGCAAGCTGACGGACGGCGGTCTTCCCCCCAGCGGGGAGGGCTGGTGACGGGAGACAGGGTCAGGCTGCCTGCTGCTTGGACAGCGTCCGTCACAGGC
Source organism: Dipodomys merriami (assembly GCF_024711535.1). NCBI lineage: Eukaryota > Metazoa > Chordata > Mammalia > Rodentia > Heteromyidae > Dipodomys > Dipodomys merriami. The sequence goes on from NW_027202682.1 coordinate 2,043,978, forward strand.
CTTTGGAAGTGGGTCTCAGGGCTCCCTGAAAGCTGAGCTATGCACCTGAAGACCACACAGAGCTAAGATGCGGGGCCAGGGCTACAGCTCGTGTGATTTCTAAATGGTCTCTCTGTGAAGTGTATTTTTTCTCCTGAGAAGTGAGAGGGAAGGTACTGGTAAGGAAGTGTTAGAGCTGCAGGGAGCCACGAGCCAGGACTTACAGGCTGATCTCTTTCAAGGTGATGGCCCGCTCGCTCTCGCTTCCCCCTGAGGTAGAGGAAAGGGATGTGGCCGCCTATTCGGCCTCCCTGGAGGACGTGAAGACCGCAGTGCTGGGGCTCCTGGTTATTCTTCAGGTAAGGGCTCCGCTGGCGGCCCCTGCCCGCAGACGCTAGCGTCAGCTCTTGTCTGCTCAGACTGGCCGCTGTCCTCCAGGGAAACGGGGGCTCTCCCCAGCGGTCCTGACCGGCAGCAGGGTGAGGTCAGGGCATTGTGGGAAGTCGCTGTGGTCTGTGCTCCAGGCGGCCTGCTGTGTCCTGACAAATCACGTGCCGTCCTCCTCACCCTAGCCTCGCCCGCCCCTTGTTCTGTCTCTACAGCTGAGGGAGGAGGGAAAAGCCCAGGCTTCCCTAAAGCTTTTTTTTGGCAAGTCCTGGGCTTTGAACGTGGCTTGGGCACTATACCTGCCCTTTTGCTCAAGGCTAACACTCTACCACTTGAGCCACGGTGCCACTTCCGGCTTTTTCTGTGTATGTGGTACTGAGGAATTGAACCCAGGTCTTCATGCATGCTAGGCAAGCACTCTACCAGTAGACCACATTGCCAGCCCATAGTTCATTTTTTGTAATGACCATTGCGTGCTGGTACTGAGGCAAGGCCTGTGTGTTGTCAGTTCTTTTCGTCAAGGCTGATGCTGTACCACTCGAGCCACAGCTCCACTTTTGGTTTTCTGCTGGTTAATTGGAGAGAAGAGTCTCATCAGCTTTCCTCCTGGGCTGACTTTGAATGGTGATCTTCAGATACTAGCCTCCTAAATAGCTAAGATTATAGGTGTAGCCACAGGCCTGGCTTTTTAAAACTACTTTTTGTGCCAGTACTGGGGCTTGAACTCAGGTCCTGGGTGCTGTCCCTTAGCTTCTTTTTGCTCAAGGCTGGTGCTCTACCATTTCAGCCACAGCTGCCAGCCTTTTGTTGATTAGAGACAAGAGTCTCACAACTTTCCTGCTTGGGCTGACTTTGAATTGGAATCCTTAGTTTTTTGTGTTTTTTTTTTTTTTTTTGTCAGTAATGGGGCTTGAACTCTGGGCCTGGGCGCTGTCCCTCAGCTCTTCAGCTCAAGGCTAGCGCTCTACCACTTGAGCCACAGCGCCACTTCCGGCTTTTTTCTTTTTGCTTATGTGGTGCTGAGGAATTGAACCCAGGGCCTCATGCATGCAAGCCAAGCGCTCTACCACTAAGCCACCTTCCCAGCCCCTTTTTTTTTCTTTTAAATAAGCTGGACACTGATGAAAGTGAATTATACAACTCATGGAACTCATGGCTGGAGACAGGAGGGAGGGCGGGGAGAGAGTGAGGGACAGAAAACACTATATAAAAGGAAATGTACTGCCGGGCGCTGGTGGCTCACGCCTGTAATCCTAGCTACTCAGGAGGCTGAGATCTGAGGATCTCCGTTCAAAGCCAGCCCGGGCAGGAGAGACTGTGAGACTCCTATCTCCAATAAACCACCAGAAAACCGGAAGTGGCGCTGTAGCTCAAGTGGTAGATCGCTCGCCTTGAGCTGAAGAGCTGAGGGACAGCGCCCAGGCCCAGAGTTCAAGCCCCATGACCCACAAAAAAAAAAAAGGGAAATGTACTCATTACCTGACTCATGTAATTGTAATCCCTCTGTACAGCATCTCTATAATAACAATAAGGTACGTATTTTTTAAAAAGCATGAGAATATTGGAGAATATGAAAAAAAAGACAAGGTCTTGAAAAAGTGTCCCTTTAGGGTGCTTGGCTAGGGGATACGAATGAATGACGGTACGACAGATTGCTTCTGCATGACTTTGTAGAGAGGCGCTCCTGCTTCCTCTCCTCCTCACAGCATCGCCCCCTCCTCGGCGCGTTGCCCTCAGAAGGATTGCTACCCTCTCTCCACAGACGAAGCTGTACACCCTGCCTGCCAGCCATGCCACGCGTGTGTACGAGACCCTGGTCAACCATATTCATCTGCACTACAAGTACAGCTACTCGCTGCCCATCGCCGGCAGCATCCGCCTGCAGGTACCGTGTGCTCTGCCACACGGTCATGTCCCTGGGGGCCCGGCCAGGCTCTAGCCTGCTGTCCACAGGCCAGAGAGGTTATGTGGTCCAGGGAGGGGTCCTCTGCAGGCTCTTCTTTCTTGGCACCCACTGTGGCTTGTCACCCTGAGTCACACTGACCCACAGACGGGTGTGTGGCCCTGATGTTCTTGGTGCCGAATTATCAGCCAGTGAGCTGCAGCAGAGGGCTGGGCCGGCCTGGGAAGGCTGGTAGGGCAGGGCTTGGTGAGCGGAGCAGGGCTGGGTTGAGGATGGCTGGGAAGTCTGGACTGGGCCAGGCAGGATGGGAAGTAATGCCGGGCTGTCTGGAGCTCCCTGGGAAGAAACCCTGACCCAGTTGGAGTGCCTGCCTTGGTTGGACCTGTTGGTTGGGGTGCCCAGCACAGTTCGCTCCCAGGGGAGGTGACGAGGCTGAGCCGTGGGGAGGTCAGCGGCTGTGGGGAGTTCTGGGCCCTGTGCGGGACACCGGCCTCCGTGTCCCTGGGACGCGCCCATCCGAGCCACGAGGAGTTTGCCATCGGCCGTGGCTGGCCGCTGCCTGATTAGATAGCACCGTCCGCTCCTCTGCAGGCCTTCGACTTCCTGCTGCTGCTGCGGGCCGACTCGCTGCACCGCCTGGGCCTGCCTACCAAGGACGGGGTCGTGAGGTTCAGCCCCTACTGCCTCTGCGACTGCGTGTACGTAGGAGCCGCGGGGCGGGGCCAGCCTCACCACGGCGAGCCTGCGTGCCGCCACCCACATCAGGGTGGCGCGTTTACAGCACTGTCCCTGAGGGGCTCCCGGTGACAGGCCGGCACCGGAGGGAATGTCTAACGCCTGTCCCATTTGGGTTCCACAGGGAGCCTGAGCGCGGCGCAGAGAAGAAGGCCAGCAGCCCCCTTTCTCCTCCCACTGGGCCTCCCAGCCCCGTGCCTGTGGGCCCTGCCGTGAGACTCGGCCACCTGCCCTACTCCCTGCTTTTCCGTGTCCTGCTTCAGTGTCTGAAGCAGGTGAGTCGGGTCTTCTCCGTGAGGTCAGATGGTGCTGCCCCAAGGACAGAGTCTTAAGACCAACCTAGTTCTTCCCCTCAGAGTAGTCACCGGGGGACTTAGTGTGCTTCCACAGTTTGCAGCAGGACTCGCATGTGTAATAACGGTTGCTGTCCATCAGCACACGCCTCCCAGGGAGGGCGCACACGGACTCGGCACCAAAGGGATGCAGTTCTTTTCTGAGGGCCGCCTCCCAGGCCAGCTGGAAGGTGGAGTGAGCAGAGCTTGTATGTCCCATGCTGATGTGGACATACTGGCCGAGTCAGGGGCCACGGCTGGTGAGGGCAGGTGAGCAGCTGCGGGGAGGGTAGCGGGAGGGGAACCGGATCCTGAACTGTGCCAGGCATCCGCGCTGCAAGGCTGGCAGATTTCCCAGAGTGCAGGGCTGAAATGCTCCCTGCACCGTGTCCTGGGCTGTAGTGAAGTGCTCCCTGCACCATGTCCTGGGCTGTAGTGAGGTGCTCCCTGAACTGTGTCCTGGGATGTAGTGAGGTGCTCCCTGCACCATGTCCTGGGCTGTAGTGAGGTGCTCCCTGTACCATGTCCTGGGCTGTAGTGAGGTGCTCCCTGCACCATGTCCTGGGCTGTAGTGAAGAGCACACTGCACTGTGTCCTGGGCTGTAGTGAGGTGCTCCCTGCACCATGTCCTGGGCTGTAGTGAGGTGCTCCCTGCACCATGTCCTGGGCTGCAGTGAGGTGCTCCCTGCACCGTGTCCTGGGCTGTAGTGAAGTGCTCCCTGCACTGTGTCCTGGGCTGCAGTGAGGTGCTCCTGCACTGTGTCCTGGGCTGCAGTGAGGTGCTCCCTGCACCGTGTCCTGGGCTGTAGTGAAGTGCTCCCTGCACTGTGTCCTGGGCTGTAGGGAGGTGCTCCCTGCACCATGTCCTGGGCTGTAGTGAAGAGCACACTGCACTGTGTCCTGGGCTGTAGTGAGGTGCTCCCTGCACCATGTCCTGGGCTGTAGTGAGGTGCTCCCTGCACCATGTCCTGGGCTGTAGTGAGGTGCTCCCTGCACCATGTCCTGGGCTGTAGTGAAGAGCACACTGCACTGTGTCCTGGGCTGCAGTGAAGAGCACACTGCACCGTGTCCTGGGCTGTAGTGAGGTGCTCCCTGCACCGTGTCCTGGGCTGCAGTGAAGAGCACACTGTACTGTGTCCTGGGCTGTAGTGAAGAGCACACTGCACTGTATCCTGGGCTGTAGTGAGGTGCTCCCTGCACCATGTCCTGGGCTGCAGTGAAGAGCACACTTCACTGTGTCCTGGGCTGTAGTGAAGAGCACACTGCACTGTGTCCTGGGCTGTAGTGAAGAGCACACTGCACCGTGTCCTGGGCTATAGTGAGGTGCTCCCTGCACCGTGTCCTGGGCTGTAATGGCTCTGTGGCTGTGATGGTTGTCTTGCTGCTCTTCCTCATCAGCTGTGGTTATAGCTTTCCTCCTCCTTCTGTGTTTTGTCGTCTTCATTGTTGCAGATGTTCTGCGGGTGCTCAGGCTGTGTCAGGCTCACCCCCCTTGCCATCAGCCCTCCTTCCCTTCCCCCTCCGTAGGCTGTGGCTGGGCCACAACCCAGCCTTTGAGGAGAGGACAGGACCGGGCATGTGGGTGTCCTGAGCTGCTCTCAGCCGGCTGCTGGGGTGCTGGCCGCTGGCCAGGCTTCGTTCACACAGTGGCTTGTGGTGACAGGCCACAGTTCATCACATCCCGGAGCTGTGCCGCTGTTGCCCTGCCTCGTGCCTGACCGCCCTCTCCCTCCAGGAGACCGACTGGAAGGTCTTGAAGCTGGTCCTGAGCAAGCTGCCCGAATCTCTGCGCTACAAAGTCCTTATTTTCACCTCCCGCTGCAGTGTCGACCAGCTGTCTTCCGCCCTCTGTGCCATGGTAGTCCCGTCCCCCCCCTCTCCCCCTGTCTGCCACCCCCCCCCCGTCCGGCCCTGGCCAGGCTGCCTATCAAGGAGGCCGGTGGGGGGGTGGGGGTCAGGGCCGCAGTCCAGGCTCTGCTTCAGAAGCCAGAGAACCCCAGGCAGGAGTGCGGAGACCGTCTCTGTCAGGGCAGGTCGGGGCTCCTGTCGGGAGCATGGACAGGCGTGGATGCTCGGGCCCACGCCCGCGTGCCCCCAGCTTACCCAGCACCGGTTCCCCTTTTCCTGGCTAGGGCCCCGTGATCCGCACCCACACCCCTGCCCCTTGCTGTGGGTATCGAGGGAGGCGGGCTCTCTCACCTTCTGCAGAGCTGGAACCGGCTCTTCCTGGCTCTTGCCTCTACCCTGTCCCTCCCCAGCACGCCGGCCGCCAGCCGGGGCCTCACGGGGTCCCTTGGTCATTAGCTTTCAGGTCCAAAGACACTTGAGCGGCTCCGAGGCACTCCAGAAGGCTTCTCCAGAACCGACCTGCACTTGGCCGTGGTACCGGTGCTTACAGCATTAATCTCTTACCACAACTACCTGGACAAAACCAAACAGGTGGGATGTGGGAGTTGTGAGGACTTCTCTTGTGCTGGCTCTTAGGCCAGAGGGTGTGCCAGCTTCACCCGCGGCCGGCTAGAGCCAGAGGCTGAGCTGGCTGTCGCCCTGGGGCTCCTGACGGCCGCTGGGGCTGCAGGTGCGAATCCTCTCACGTCCGGTTCTTTCGGGAGCCATCCTCCCCTCCTCTAGGAGTACTCCTCACTCCCAGCCTGTGCCTGTTAGGGCTGTAGGGCAGGTAGCCACGCCGGGTTTTTTTGCTTTTGGTTTTTTTTTTTCTTTAAATTCTTTTGGTGTTAGTACTGGGACTTGAATTCAGGACCTGGTGTTCTTATTTGTCTGGTGCTACTATTTGAGCCACAGCTCCACCTCCAGCTTTTTGCTGGCTAGTTGGAGGTAACAGTTTCATGGGTTTATCTAGGCTGGCTCTGAACGGCAGTTCCCAGATCTGAGCCTCACTTCTGGGATTGCAGGTGTGCGCACTGACACGCGCAGCCAGGACGGTTGGGAGGAGTGGGCTGGGGCGGGGGTCCCCATCTCCATCCCCCCACCAGGTCACTCACATTCTCAGCTTGCAGCAGTGAGGAGGTGGGGGTCTCAGCGAGGTTTGGTGCTCCTGATGTCCTGCCTCAAGGGGCTTGGCTTCCTCTCCTGGGCCCGGGCTCTACACAGTAGCACCATCACGTGCTGATGCCTGGCTGCAGTAGAAGCCCACCCCGCTGGCTGTGTGCTCTGGCCAAGCCCAGAGCGTTTCTGAGTCAGGACTAGAGAACTATTCCCAGAACTATTGAGGCCCTGGTCTGTGGCCTGAGCTGCCATTTCATTCCTGTTTTCAATACTGAGGACACTGCCCAGGGTGGGGTTGGGACAGTGGTCTCGACCTGTCAGTGGTTCCTCTCCTTACGAGGCTCGCCCAGAACCAGGGGGTCTGTGAACTCAGAGCTGGGAAGCCCAGGGCTGTTATTGAAACGGAAGCACCTGACACCTGATCTAGAGCTACCCACCACTCGGGGTCATGTAAGCATTTAGGAACCATCCTAAGTCCTCCCCCCCTCCCCCTCAGAGCACTTCGGAGTGGGTCTGCGAGGTATGAGGCCTGCGGGAAGGGCAGGGCCCCCCCCCACACACAGGCGGTCTGACGTGTTTTGCTCCCTGCAGCGGGAGATGGTCTACTGCCTGGAGCAAGGTCTCATCTACCGCTGTGCCAGCCAGTGCGTGGTGGCCCTGGCCATCTGCAGTGTGGAGATGCCCGACATCATCATCAAGGCGCTGCCAGTCCTGGTGGTGAAGCTGACGCACATCTCCGCCACGGCCAGCATGGCCATCCCACTCCTGGAGTTCCTGTCCAGTGAGTGTGTGGCTCCCCTGGGGGTGCACTGTGCCGCGGGGTGCACCTGATTCTCAGCTTGGTGTGCTGATTGTTTTTCTACCCTCCTGGGTGTGCACAGGCTGGACTCGCTGGGGAACCTGGTCCTGGAGCCTGTGCTGCCTGTACTGCTAGCTGCCTAAACACTGCTACACACATACACAGGGCAAAAGACGCTGTAGGCATGGTTCGCGTGGCAGAGCACCTGCTTTGCAAGCAGGAGACCCTGCATTCAGTCTTCAGTATCAACAAAATTTAAAAAGTAAAAGCTGCTTACGGTTCATAGATTATACACGTATGAGCCGGGGAACCGTTGGGGTGGAGGCTGTGACCTTCCAAGTCTTCGACCACAGCAGCTTTGGCTTTTAGAACTGAGGTGCAGGACCCTGGGGACAGGCCCACCCCACCGGCCGCCCTCACAGCTGTCCTTGCTCACAGCTCTGGCCAGGCTTCCTCACCTGTATAGAAACTTCGCTGCAGAGCAGTATGCAAGCGTGTTTGCCATCTCGCTGCCTTACACCAACCCCTCCAAGTGAGTATGGCTGTCCAGGCCCCGCCCTCCCAGCTGCGACCCTGCCCAGGCCCCTCCCTCCCAGCTGCGGCCCTGCCCAGGCCCCTCCCTCCCAGCTGCGGCCCCGCCCAGGCCCCTCCCTCCCAGCTGCGGCCCCGCCTAGGCCCCTCCCTCCCAGCTGCGACCCTGCCCAGGCCCCGCCCTCCCAGCTGCGGCCCCGCCCAGGCCCCTCCCTCCCAGCTGCGGCCCCGCCCAGGCCTCTACCCTGAAAGCCATGCCTGCCACTGCCACTGAGACTCACCCAAGGCCCTGGCAGCTCTGCCTTGTGCGCCTGTCGGGAGCGCTGACGTGTGCTAGGAGGGAACCCAGTCCTTGCGGTTTCTCCTTGTCTCAGGTTCAACCAGTACATTGTGTGCCTGGCACATCACGTCATAGCCATGTGGTTCATCAGGTGCCGCCTGCCCTTCCGGAAGGATTTTGTTCCCTACATCACTAAGGTTAGGGGCTGGGAAGGTGGCTCAGTGGTAGAGCGCTTGCCTTGCATGCATGAGGCCCTGGGTTCGATTCCTCAGCACCACATAAGCAAAAAGAGAAAAGCCAGAAGTGGCGCTGTGGCTCAAGTGGTAGAGCACTAGCCTTGAGCTGAAGAGCTGAGGGACAGCGCCCAGGCCTAGAGTTCAAGCCCCACAACCGGACCCAAAAAAACAAACATCAGTAAGGTTAGCCGGGGCCGCCTGTGTGTCTCGGGGCCAGGACCTGCTTCTCTGTGGCTAGTGTAGGGACAAGCAGGCGAGAGGAGAGGGCTGCCGCTTGGAGCTGCGTTAAAAGTACCCAAGTTCCCACGGGGCCTAGCCTAAGGTGGGCACACGTGGGAGCTGCCGCCTTGTACTGGGCTGCAGCTTATCCCAGCCCCCACAGTCCCTCACGGCCGTCCTCCCTGCTCCAGGGCCTGCGCTCCAACGTCCTCCTGTCTTTTGATGACACGCCTGAAAAGGACAGCTTCAGAGCTCGGAGCACCAGCCTCAATGAGAGGCCCAAAAGGTTCGCCTTTCGGGGTCATGCCTGGTCCCGTGGGGAGGGGGCCCGGGCTGTGCGCTTGGTGCCGGCCGGCTGCCTGCAGGTCAGTCTGGGCCAAAGGCGTGTCGCCCTGTTGTGGGCTGCCTACGATGCCCAGGGCCCTGCGAGGCGGGTCAGGGCCTCCCAAGGCCGCGCCAACCGCCGTGGCCTGTGCACTGTGCAGCCTGAGCCGCAGGTATGGGTCTGCCAGGGGGGGTTGGGTGCCAGCTGTGGGCATCAGGGTTTAGGCCTGGCGCACGCACCAAAGGAGCCCAGAGGCACGTCGGGGCATCTAACTCTGCCTGGGCAGGGGACCCATGGCTACCCCGTCTGCAGTCTCGTGACGCACGGTTAGCCCAGCTCTCAGCCAGAGCCACGCCTCTCCCTTCAGAGCTGCTCGTGGGGCACATGCTCTCCTTCACCACCACAGCTGCTTGTGCCCAGTCTGAAGCCGGCTGTGCTAGGCCTGTGTTGTTGTGTGCACTCGTTGGCCAGCTCCGCACCCGCCCCCTGCTGCCAGGCTGTCGGCTCTCCCCAGGTGGACACGGCACTTTCCAGGGCAGCCTCAGCTCATGCCGCCGGGGCGGGGCGGGGCGGGGCGGAGCTGGCCCATCGCTGGCCATCGCTCTGCTGTCACACGGAGGGCTGGCTTCCTTTCACACACTGGGCCCGGGGCCGGCCCGGAGTCCGTGGCGCCTTCTGCGTCCAGGCCCGGTGAGGTCAGAGGCCTCTGCGTGGGTGGGTGGGGACTGCTGGGCGGCCCAGCCTGGAATCTGCCGTGCCGGTGATCCACACACACGTTTTAATTTGCACTAATGTCCTTTGTTTTGGTATCACACGTAAAGCCTTACTTTTTTTCTCAGTTGCATTTATAAGATGTATTTTTATGCGTTTTTGTTTTCTGTCTCTCTTCCCTGCTAACTGTCCTTTGGCATGGTTCTTTTGTTCATCTCACCCGCGGGACCTCTCCATCTTGACCCTGTGGCCTGGGACCTTTCCTCCTCACCCCTCCCCTTCCCGGGAGCTGGGCTCTCTGGGGCTTTGGGGCTTCCTTCCTCGCCCGGTAGTTTGAGGATAGCCAGAGCCCCCAAACAAGGCCTGAATAACTCTCCACCCGTGAAAGAATTCAAGGAGAGCTGTGCAGCCGAGGCCTTCCGGTGCCGCAGCATCAGTGTGTCTGAACATGTGGTCCGCAGGTAGCGGGGCTGTGGGGGTGGGGGGCACAGACCCGGAGCCTGGCCCACGAGCACCGGGCGGTGGTGCATGGGGCTGCTTGCATGACCTCATGTTGGTGCCCTTCCTGGCCGGGGCTGGAGAAGACCCCAACCCAGGGGAGCCTGGTGGCGAGGGGGGAAAGGTTGCATTCTGTCCTAAGCCCCTAGGAGCACTGCTGGCCACACAACCTAGTCAGAGGCCGGCCTGGGGCCCTGCGCAGACCTGCCGCTCTGGGAAAGCTGGGCTGGGGGAGGAGGGGCTCTGTACCCTGCAGCCTCGGGTGGCTGGATGGGCATCCTCCCCAGGCTTGATCCTCACTTCCTGTGATGAGGACTTTGTCCCTTGGGCTTCCTTTCAGAAGGGATGTGTGCTTCCTCGTGGCCGCAGTGATCTCTGGCTTTGGGGTGGGGCTGGCGTGGGAGGGGCACAGCCCCCCTTCCCTTCGTGATTCTCCCAGCTGAGTCGGTGTGTGCTTGGTCTGTCCCGTGAGCTGCCCCTGCAGGCTCTAGCCAACGAGACGCTGCCCTCTCCCCGCTCCTCCCCATCCCTGCCCCGGCTCTCTGGCTCTGTGGCTCTCTGGTGTGGGGTCTGGCGAGGGGCTGGGAGCGGCCGGCTGCTCAGTGAGGCTTCTCGGCTCTCTTTCTGTCACATTCTTTATCATGAGCAGAGTAGGGCTAAAGAGTGCAACACTGGTACCAGATTAAGCCTGGACAAAGCCTTCCTGGTCGCTACAGTGCCGTGGGCTGCGCGCACAGCCCGGCCCCGTGTCCTGGACAGCAGGCGGCCGTGTGGGCAGAATGCAATCTTGCTCTGTCCCAGTGGCCTCGAGTCTCTGCATGGACTAAGCTGTCTGCCGCGGCCGTGGCCTAACTCGCTCCTGTGTGCTTGGGCAGAGGGATGTCCTGTCTCGTCTCTGCCATCTCTGCTCCCGACAGAAGGGCCACCCCCTCCTCTCCGGGATAACACGGTCCACGCGATTGGCCAGACGCGGCTCAGCTGGCCGCCGGGCCCAGGCCTGCTGGGGTTTTTTCCGAGCGAGGCCCTCTCAGTCATGCATGCGTTGAGCTTTGGCCCCTGGTGGTAGGTGGCTTGGCATGGTCCTGCCAGGAGCCCTGACCCCGGCGTGGGCTCTCCCTCCAGCAGAATACAGACGTCCCTGACCAGCGCCAGCCTGGGGTCTGCAGACGAGAACTCCGTGGCCCAGGCTGATGACAGCCTCAAGAGCCTGCACCTGGAGCTCACGGAGACCTGTCTGGACATGATGGCCCGCTACGTCTTCTCCAACTTCACCGCGGTCCCCAAAAGGTGGGCGCTGCATCTCCACGTTCCCTGTGGAGCCGCGCCTGGAGCCGTGGGGTGGCACACAGCCACACGGGCCTTGTCTCTGCGCCCGCCCTGGGCTCCATGGCAGGCGGAGACTGGGGCTTTGTGCTTTCAGGTCTCCTGTGGGTGAGTTCCTCCTGGCGGGCGGCAGGACCAAAACCTGGCTGGTTGGGAACAAGCTGGTCACCGTGACGACGAGTGTAGGGACGGGAACCCGGTCCCTGCTGGGCCTGGACTCGGGGGAGCTGCAGAGCGGCCCGGAGCCGAGGTGCCTGCCCTGCCCCGCCCCGCCCCGTGTGTCCTGCCGGTCTCACGACTCCCACCCTGGTGGACCACATGCACGGCCGCTTCCCTCCTCAGCTCCCAGCCCGGTGCACATGTGAGGCAGACGAAGGAGGCGCCTGCCAAGCTGGAGTCGCAGACGGGACAGCAGGTGGCCCATGGGGCCCGGGCCCGGGTCCGGTCCATGTCAGGTGAGCTTCCGCCTTCTCGGTGCCCGGGAACGTGCCGCTGGCTCTGGCATTAGGCCTGGCCGCTACCTGCTGAGCCTCACCGCGGCGTTGGCTCCGGTGGGGCAGGAAGCGATGGGCGGGCCCAGGGCTGCTGGTGTGCTGGGTGTTTGCGTGGCCCCCGAGAAAGCCCGGGGCCCTCTACCGTGGGTGACGAGGGCTTGGGCCCGACGCCTCTTGGCCGGCCAGTCGTCCTCACCAGCCGCCGCGCCCCTCTCCCTCAGGGGGCCACGGCCTTCGCGTGGGTGCCCTGGACACAGCGGCTTCACAGGTCGCTGGCGGCCCCCCTTCTCCGGGGGCACAGCAGAGCGCCCCGGCAGCCAAGGCCGAGAAGAGTGCTGCGGGCGCCCAGGCCCCGGCTCCGGAGAAGACGAACCTGGCCGCCTACGTGCCCCTGCTGACCCAGGGCTGGGCGGAGATCTTGGTGCGGAGGCCCACAGGTACCAGGCCCACGGCGGTGTCCCCACAGGCCAGCACCGGTCTCGGGGGGACCGGGTGGGGAGAAGCGAGGCGGTGTCGGGTGGCGCAGGACGCCCTGCGGGGCACGGCACGTGGGGTGGCTGCCTGCATGGTCCTGGGTCTTGGGGCCGGGGCGTGGGCCCCCAGGGTCCTGGGTCTTGGGGCCGGGGCGTGGGCCCCCAGGGTCCTGGGTCTTGGGGCCGGGGCGTGGGCCCCCAGGGTCCTGGGTCTTGGGGCCGGGGCGTGGACCCAGGACAAACGCTTCCCTGCCCACTCACACGGTGCCTCAGGCCTGAGTCCGGGTCTCCTTCGCCTGCTGAGAGCATCACCAGACTGACCCGGGGCTTGCGTCTCAGGGCCTTCCGCAGTGATTCTCAAGACCGAGGGGATGGTCTTTGTCCACTCAGCAAGCAGACGCCCCAGTTCAACCTCTAGGCCTGTCCCAACCAACCATCCAAAAAACAAGTTTTTCTGGGCATTGGAGGCTCACGCCTGTAATCCTGACTGTTCAGGAGACTGAGACCTGAAGTCCCAGTGCAAAGCCAGCTGGGTAGCAAAGTTTCTGGGACTTCTAATTAATCACCAGAAAAGTGGGAGGTGGACCTGTGGTTTACGTGGTCTAGGCTTGAACAAAGATGTTCAGGAACAGTGCTCGGGCTCTGAGTTCAGGCCCCAGGATCGGCACAGACACTAAACATTTCCGGCCGGAGCCTTCCCACATACAGTCGCTCAGGTTCTGTGAATGAGGGCAGGATTTGGAGCGGGCAGGGACGTCAGGGGCATTTCAGTCAATAGGAAGGGCTTACCAGAAAGACCTGAGTACTTGGGGGCTGGGTTGTGCAGGCAGGGCTCAGGGCTTGGGACTGGGTATGGAGTTGTGTGAGCCTAGGATTGGGTACTGGGGACTGGGTTGTGTGGGCAGGGCCCAGAATTGGGTACTGGGGACTGGGTTGTGCAGGCAGGGCTTGGGACTGGGGACTGGGGACTCAGGACTGGGTTGTGCGGGCAGCCCCAGGGCTGGGGACTGGGGACTGTGGGCTGGGTTGAGCAGGCAGGGCCTGGGATTGGGGACGGGGTTGTGCGGGCAGGGCCCGGGGCTGCGTTGCGAGGCTCTTGGGAGACTTGGCTGAGGCGTGGCCTGCCCTTGGTACACGTGCTGACCTGGTGGGGGGAGGGGGGGAGGCAATAGTTCTGGGGACCAGATCCCAAGGCCGGCCCGGGGAGCCCGGATGCTCGCCCGCCTCGGGCAGCACCTGGGGACTCCCGGGCAGCAGAGGCCTGAGGGTCCCGCCCACTGTCCTCAGGGAACACGAGCTGGCTGATGAGCCTGGAGAACCCGCTCAGCCCCTTCTCCTCGGACATCAACAACATGCCTCTGCAGGAGCTGTCCAACGCGCTCATGGCCGCCGAGCGCTTCAAGGAGCACCGGGACACAGCCCTGTACAAGTCCCTCTCGGTGCCGGCCGCCGGCACGGCCAGGCCCCCTCCGCTCCCACGTTCCAACACAGGTGAGCCGGACGGGGCGGGGCAGCGGGGTACGCTCCGCCGGGGCCCCCACGTCGGCAGAGGTCTTGGGGGGGTTCCCGCGTCCTGGGCCCACTGCGGGGCGAGTCTCCACCCCTTCCGCGAGACTGGCCCCTGCTTGCTGTCGCTGGCCCTTGAGGGCTGCGGGCGCGGTGCTGCCGCAGAGGTGCGCAGGTGGGGTGCATGCCCCCGGCTGCCGCCCACCGCCCCCGCCTGCCGGCCGAGCACTGTCCGTCTAGGCCGGGCGCCCGGCCGCCCCTGTGGCTGCGGATGGCCCCGGAGACCGTGGACGCCGCGCGCGGGGAGCGGGCCAGCGCTGCCGCCAGGAGAGCCCGGGCGCCGGCCTGGCCGCTGGCCCTGCCTCTCTCCTCTGCAGGCTCGGGCCGTGCCGCCCTCTGCGCGGCCTGCGCGTCTGCTGTTGACGTGGCCGCTGGCGTGGTTGCCTTGCAGTGGCCTCTCTCTCCTCCTTGTACCAGTCCAGCTGCCAGGGACAGCTGCACAGGAGCGTGTCCTGGGCAGGTACTCGCGTGTGCCGCAGAGCGCTCTGCCCCAGACGCCGCCCTCATCGCCCTCATCCGGTCATCCCTCCATGGCCCCGTCCTGAGCCTCATCGTCCTCGGGGAGCAGGGTTCTGACTGACTCGAGGACATCTGCAGACACCTTTGCTTTACCAGTGGGAGTCCCTGCACTGCGGCCTGTGCGGCTGGGCTCTGCCCTGAGCCGCGTGCGGCCTCGGGCCGCCAGGGGGCTCTGCCTGGCTGACCTGCCCTGGCCTCTGCTGGTTGCTGGCCTTGGGCACCCGCGGGCATCGCCACAGCTGCTTTGCATTGTACGCCCGGCCCTGCCAGCTGCCCTGACTCTGGCGGGTCTCGCGTGGGTTCAGAGGCCAGGGTGGCGGGGGGGGGGGGGGGGCAGTCCAAGGCCACGTGCAGGGCCACTGCTGCTTATCCGCCCGCCCGCCCCTGGCTTGGGACCTTAGCCCCCTCTCCCCAGCTTGCTGGGCTGCAGGCATGAGTCTGCAGACGCGGCGTTCATCCCTAGCTTCCTCCATTCAAAATCCTGGAAACTGGCCGCGGTCAGCGCCTCCCGAGCCGGGGCCTCCCGGGCTCTTCCTTGTGCTCTGCTGCCTGCCCTGCCCGAGGTGCCGAGGGGCGCTGGTGGACGCCACCCAGTTCCCCTGGGGCACCCACTGGTCCCTGGGGCCTGGGATCCCCACCCAGGGCTGGTCAGGCCCTGCCCGGCCCCCTGCTGGGCCGCCACGGTGGAGCTGCTGCGGCCGGGCAGGGAGGAGCTGAGCCCTGAGGCCTGCAGGGCACGGGCCGCTCACACCCTCGGCCTCCTGTGTCCCGCAGACTCCGCCGTGGTTCTGGAGGAGGGAGGGCCGGGCCAGGCCCATGCACCCGGAGAGCCCCCCGAGCTGGAGGACTTTGAGGCCGCCCTGGGTGTGCACAGGCTCAGCCGGCGCCCCGCCCCCTACAGCAGGGTGAGTGTGTGGGGTCCTGGGCAGGAGCGCGGGGTGCGCGGCCTCCACGCTGCCCGCGGATGGGGGCGAGCCTCCCTCCTCCTCCCCCGACCCCGCCTCGGGTCGGCGGCTCGGGCCCCGGCGGCGGGACCAGGGCAGCAGGCCACAGGCTGAGCGCCTGCTCACCAGGCGCTGTCCGTCCCGCAGTCGTCCTCAGCCTCCAGCCAGGAGGAGAAGGCCTGCCCCGCCGAGGTGCTGGCCGCCGGCGGCATCCCCATCGAGAGGGCCGTGTCTCCGGAGGGCGGCCGCCCCCTGGTGGACCTGTCCTTCCAGCCCACGCAGCCCCTGAGCAAGTCCAGCTCTTCCCCCGAGTTGCAGACCCTGCAGGACAGCCTTGCCCACCCTGGGGACAAGGCCGACACCGGCCGCCTGAGCCCCGAGGCCAAGGCCCGCTCCCAGTCCGGGACTTTGGAGGGGGAAGGGGCGGCCTGGTCAGCCCCTGGGGAGGAGATCCAGGGCCCCGCCCCGCCCCAGGGCCCGCTGCCCTCCAGCTCCCCCCGGTCACCCAGCGGCCTGCGGCCCCGTGGCTACACCATCTCCGACTCAGCCCCTTCGCGCCGGGGCCAGCGGGTCGAGAGGGACGCCTTCAAGAGCAGAGCCGCGGCGTCCGGGACCGAGAAAGTGCCGGGCATCAACCCCAGGTGGGCCGTCTCCTGGGCAGGCACTCAGGCCCGCTGGGGCACAGCAGGCCGGGGAACAGGGCCCGGGCTCTCAGCTGTGGCTGCGGCTCCTGCCCTCCGTGTGGGGGCCTGGGACCCCGTTCCTGTCCTCACCCCGCTTCTCTCCGCAGCTTCGTGTTCCTGCAGCTGTACCACTCGCCCTTTTTTGGTGACGAGTCCAACAAGCCCATTCTGCTGCCCAACGAGGTAGCTGTCTCCCCCTGCGGCGTGGCCCTCCCCCCGCGTGGCCCCGCCCCTGCTCACGCCCCATGTTTCCGCAGTCCTTCGAGCGATCAGTGCAGCTCCTGGACCAGATCCCCTCATACGACACTCACAAGATCGCCGTCCTGTACGTGGGGGAGGGCCAGGTGAGGCTGTGGCTTCCAGGGCCGGGATGGGCCGGGACCCCCGGGACGGCCGGTGGGGCCCCCTCCCTCCCACAGCTCAGCCCCTGGTCCCCCGCAGCAGCGGGTGCACAACCGTGGTAGGCTGGGGTGTGGGCCTGCGGGTCAGGCAAGGCCAGGCAGCGGTGTAGGTCTGGAGCTGGTAGCTCACGTCTGCGATTCTAGCTCCTCGAGGGACCGGGCTGGGATCTCAACCTGAGGATCGCAGTTTGAGGCCAGCTTGTTAGAAAAGCCAAGACTTATATCCGGGTAGCCAGCCAGAAAGTTGGACTGGGGGGGGGACCGGAGATGTGGCCGTAACGGAAAAAGCTAATAATAGCACGTGGCTCTGAGCTCAAGTCCCGGTGCGACAGGCCCTAACAGCCCTGCGTGGGCAGGCCCAGGGAGGGCGGGAGTGGGGTCGTGGGCAGCAGGGCCAGCGAGGGCACGCTGCCGTCCAAGTGAAGCCGAGCGGCGTGCCGAAGGCGTCTCGCTGCAGTGCAGCCTCAGTGGAGGTTGGGGGTCGTGGCCCACGGGAGGAAGAAACGCAAGGCTGCCGAGCAGTGTTGGGGTGCCGGGTGTGCTTAAAGCGGGAGCTGGCCGGCTAGGGCGGAAGGTGAGGGCGACGCGGCGCCCCGGGAGCCGCGCAGCCACACCTCTGGCGGAGACGCCGCCGAGCCTGCAGCGGCTGCGTCAGCACCGCCGCCGCTTGCCTCCACAGAGCAGCAGCGAGCTGGCCATCCTGTCCAACGAGCATGGCTCATACCGCTACACCGAGTTCCTGACGGGCCTGGGCAGGCTCATCGAGCTCAAGGACTGCCAGCCAGACAAGGTGTACCTGGGCGGTCTGGACGTGTGCGGTGAGGATGGCCAGTTCACCTACTGCTGGCATGACGACATCATGCAAGGTGCAGAGGCCCCTCCCAGGGCACACCCTTCCCGCTCGTGCTGCGCTGTGAGCGCCCGTCCTGGGGCCTGAGCTCAGGGCCTGTGCACACTGTCCTTGAGCTGTTTTGCTCAAGGGTAGCACTACCATTTGAGCCACACACCACTTGCCTTTTTGCTGCTTAATTGGAGTCTCACTAATCAGCTAGGATTGTGGCTAGGAATGTGGTAGAGTGCTTGCCTAGCATGTGTGTAACTCTGGGTTTGGTTCCTCGGTACCACGTACGCAGAAAAAGCTGGAAGTAGAGCAAAAGAAGCTGGGGACCGCGCCCAGGCCCCGAGTTCAAGCCCCAGGACTGGCCCCAAAAAAAGTCTTGCTGATTGTCTTCCAGTAAGGGTGTCAGTCTGTGATCCTCAGATCTCAGCCTCCCGAGCAGCTAGCATTACAGGGACGAGCCCCCGCGCTCAGCCGTGATGCCTGCCTTTGCCAGCTGTGCTCATGGAGGTTCTGGGGTCTGGGGTGGAAGTGCTTGGGCACGAGGCCTGCTCCCAGAGCGCCGGTCTGGGAGGAGCCATCAGCCAGGGCTCCGTTGGTGGGCGGCAGAGGGCCCGACGCGGCCCCGTCACGGCCCCTCACTGCTCTGCCCAGGGTCCTGCCCGGCACCCAGCCTGGCCTTGTACACCCCACAGCTGTCTTCCACATCGCCACACTGATGCCCACCAAGGACGTGGACAAGCACCGCTGCGACAAGAAGCGGCACCTGGGCAACGACTTCGTCTCCATCGTCTACAACGACTCCGGGGAGGACTTCCGGCTGGGCACTATCAAGGTGAGCGGCGCCCGGGCCGGCGCCGAGCCACCGCGTCCATCCTGCCGCTCACTCGCCAGAGGCCAAGGCGGGCCGCGGTGCCCGCTGGAGGCCTCCAGTGTCACTCGGAGGCTCGTGCCCTCAGTCTGGTGAGAGCAGCTGTGGGCGTCCCCCGAGTCGGGGTGCCCGGGGTGCCGGGCACGCTGACGGTGAGGCGGCCATCCGCGGGCCCGGGAGTGCCAGGGCAGCCGGGACAGCGGGCACGCAGGACGGCCGGGCGCAGGCTCCGGGAAGAATTGAGCCTCGTGCCGCTTTGGGAAGAAGCGCAGCCTCGGCGCGGTGGGCGGGGGAGGGACGGTGCTGTTGGCGGCCCCGAGAAGGCGGCGCCGCTGTGTCTGAGCCGCAGCAGGCCCAGCCACGGAGGACACCCACGAAGGCAGGGACACGCGCGTCACGTGACCTCTGCTGTTTGGCAGGGCCAGTTCAACTTTGTCCATGTGATCATCACGCCACTGGACTACGAGTGCAACTTGCTGACGCTGCAGTGCAGGAAAGGTGAGGCCTGGGGCGGCGGGGTGGAGGGGCCGCATGCGCGAGCGCGTGAGCCCAGAGCGAGCCTCGCGTCTCCCCGGGGTGGAGGGGCCGCATGCGCGAGCGCGTGAGCCCAGAGCGAGCCTTGCGTCTCCCCGGGGTGGAGGGGCCGCATGCGCGAGCGCGTGAGCCCAGAGCGAGCCTCGTGTCTCCCCAGGGTGGAGGGGCCGCGTGCACGCGAGCCCAGAGCGAGCCTTGTGTTTCCCCAGACATGGAGGGACTTGTGGACACTAGCGTGGCTAAGATCGTGTCTGACCGCAACCTGCCCTTTGTGGCCCGCCAGATGGCCCTGCACGCCAATGTGAGTGTACAAGGCGCGGGGGGGGGGCGCAAGTGTGGTGCAAGGCGCCCCATCATCTCCCCTCGTGGTCCCCAGATGGCCTCGCAGGTGCACCACAGCCGCTCCAACCCCACTGAAATCTACCCCTCCAAGTGGATCGCACGGCTCCGCCACATCAAGCGGCTGCGCCAGCGGGTAGGACGGGGCGGGGGGGGGGGGGGGGGCCTCAGAGCTGGTCGGCATGGGCGGGGCTTGCTGCCCAAGTGTCTCCCCACAGATCCGGGAGGAGATGCACTACTCCAGCCCCAGCCTGCCTCTGATGCACCCCCCAACCCACACCAAAGCGCCGGTCCCCGCGGAGCCCACAGCCAGCTACGAGACGGGCCAGCGGAAACGCCTCATCTCCTCTGTGGACGACTTCACGGAGTTTGTGTGAGGGCGCCGCCCGCAGCACCCTGTCCCCATAAGCAAGCGAAATAAACCGGCCGTGCCCGCCCGGCGCACGAGCAGCAGCACAGGTAGCCGTCAAGGCAGCGCCTTTATTTGACTTTGTCTGGAGGGACTGGGGCAGGGTCAAGGCCGTGGCTTCAGCTGTGCTGCTCCTCAGGGCCCGCACGCACTCACGCCGGCCCCGGCCTGGGAGCCAGCCCCAGGAGGGGTCTCGTCCCTTCGCTTCACATTCACCACGTTCTAGTCCAGGCCCGACCCCAGCAAGCCTGGGCGCTGGCCGCCGGCTCGCTGCCAGCAGGGGGGAGGGGGGCAAGGCCACGGTGGCAGCAGGAACACGAGGTGAGGCGGTGGTGCCCACGCCCACCTCAGGGCCAGACTCGGATCCAAGAAGCAGCGGCAGCTCCCCCAGCCGGAGAAAAAGAAAATAAAGTCAGGTCCCTCCGCACTCGAGAGTAGCGACATACAAAAATAGACACCTCTGAACCCCGTATAAATTACTGACGGTGCGCGCAGGGGACGGGACGTGTGCAGGGCGGCAGGAGAGGTAATTAATAACTTAGGGGATGGCAGCGGGGTGCGGCTGAGCCCTCCCCGGATGGGATCCTTCGCCAGGCGAGGCGGCTGGGCACAGCCCACTGTACCTGAGGACTCGGGAAATAAATTAGCGTCTCGGAGGCTGCTGCTCGCTCAGCCCAACACTGCCGTGTCCCGGCTGGCTGGCCGGCCGGACCGGCGGCCGCTAAAGTGCTGAAGCCCGCGGGCGGCGGGGCTGCCGGTAGGTAGGTAATACTGAGCGGTACGGTATCTGCCCTGGTTTCTGAGGGGCCGGGCACAGCCACGGGCCCTGCCCGAGGAAGGGCGGCTGCCCCAGGGGAAAGCCTGGTCCAGGCCCCCGGGCCTAGGTGCTGCTGGGGTGGACCTTGTTCTTGCCCCACAGGGACACCCTGCCGGGATTGGCAGCGGGGCCCACAGCCCGCGAGGCCCGGCAGGCGGGGCAGGGGGCCAGGGCCCGCGGGGGGCCCGGGGCACGGCCAGCGGGAGGCAAGGCCCGGGGCTGACCGGTCCTCTGGCCTTGAAGGCTCTGCAGCCGCTGCTCCAGTTGGTAGACGTCCTCTGTGGCCTGGTTGAGTCTGTCAAACTGCATGAGCAGAGCCTCGAACATGGAGTGCAGGCGGGAGGGCTCGGGCTCGGGCTCTCTCCGCAGCCCGTCGGGCTGGCTGGAGGAGGAGGTGGAGGGGCGCGAGGCCTCTGAGCCGGCGCTGGGGGGCGGGGCGGCCGGGGGGGACTTGGAGGCCCGGGACGAGCGCGAGGGCAGGGGCTCCATTCCTTCGAAGCGGACCTTGTGGCGGAACTGGGGGCGGCACAGGGGCTCGGTCAGTCCGGCTGCACCTGGGCACAGTGGCCCAGGTGTGTCCCTCTCCCCCCCTCTGGGCCGTACCCACCTCCTTGACCTTGCTGAAGCCCATCCAGAGGCGCAGCCTGCGCAGGAAGAGCTCCACCATCTCGTAGTCCTGGGGCTCCCAGGCGGGGCGGTACAGCTCCCCGCGCAGCGCATGGTACCGCCAGAGCAGGAGGACGGCCCCCAGCCTCAGGGCCCCCCACGCCCGCAGGGCCCAGAGCGCCCCACACAGCAGGGGGGACAAGTACCAAGACTCCGCCGGGCACAGGGCGGGCACTCTGGCTCCCGGGCACAGGGCCCAGATGGCCCGGGCTGCGTTCTGGAAGGAGTCCATGCCGGAGGAGACGAGCTGTGGGAAGCGGGGAGTGAGGCGGTGCTCCGGCCAAGGCCCCCCCATCCCACAGGTCCCCTCAGCCACCTACCGAAACGGCCAGCTGGGCATAGGCCACGCCGAGCACAGCCAGGCCCAGCGTGGCGCCCAAAAGCTCCGGCAGGGCCCGGCACAGTGTCTTGCCAAAAATGGACCAGTGGCGTACGAAGCGCAGCTGCTGGGCGGCCTGCGGAGGGTGCGGGGTGTGGTCAGCCGCCGGCAGGAGCCTCGTGCCCGGCGCAGCCCGGCCAGCAAACTCACCTTGATCAGGAGCAGGAAGAGCAGTGAGGCAGCCAGGCCGCGGGCGGCGGCGCTCAGCTGGGCCACCTGGTCGAAGCTGGTGAAGCGGACAGACCGGCCCCTGCGGCCCCTCAGAAACCTGCCCCATTGGCGGTCAGCTGCGCCCAGCTGGGCCAGGCGGACGAGGGCCGCGGCCGCCGTCAGGATCACCAGTAGCCACCGCACCCAGGCTCCGGGCCGGGTCACGCGCGCCAGTCCCTCCCTGCGCCATGCACGCGCCTCGGCCGCCAGGAAGTAGAGGGCAAACAGCAGCAGGCTCACCTGGGGGGCAGGGGCCCCGCGAGACGGGGGTCAAGGGTTTGTGCGTGTGGCCTGGGGCGTGCCGAGGGGACCCTGTAGGGGCGGCTGTTACCGAGGTGAGGAGTGGCAGGGACAGACCGCTGCTGACGCGTGGCAGAGCGAACGGCCGGATGCTGAGCGTGGCCAGGGCCCGGCCGGCGGCGGGAAACTCGAGGCCCAGCGTGACGGCAGCGTGCAGCCCCACAGCAGGGCTGTACCCGGTCAGCTCCACGAACACGGCACGGCTCCTGCACACGGACATCTCAGCAAGGCCCCTGGCCTGGGTGGGGGACCCACACGGGGCGCACAGGGCTGGGGCGGGAGGGGGGAAGCTGCCCTGGCTGGGCCCACCTGCTGTCCAGCCAGTTGTGCAGCTGGAGGTAGCCCAGCCGTCTTCGGCTCTCCTCCAGGCTCAGGCCCAGCTCCTGGACGTAGCCGCCACTGTCGTACACGGCGCAGGAGCCCCAGTGCCAGGCGCTGTCGGAGAGGGGGAACGCTGCGTGTGGGGCGCTCAGGAGGGCCTGCCCGCCCCCCCCCCCCCCCCCCCGTGGGCCTCAGCCCTCTGCGCTTACCCCAGCAGGTCTGGTGCAGAGTAGGCCCACACGTCCGATCCGTTGTGAGCCGGGCTCTGCCAGCCAACACCGTAGTCGCTGGTGCTGAAGCCTCCGGCAGCTGAGCACGCGTGCGCATGGGCCCCGGAGCTGGGCAGGTCTGCGCAGAGCAGAGGGTCTGGCGGGCAGAGCCCAGGGCGGGATGAGGGGCGTTCGCTGTCAGCAGCGGCCAGAGCCCTCCCGGCAGCTCCAGGAGGAGGGGAGGGCCGCGTCTCACCTTCCTGCAGCCGCACTTGCCGTAACCGCGGGGGCCCCAGCTCAGGGCCGGGCCCGTCTCCGTGGACAGACGGCAGCAGCACGCCGGTCATCCACGGCCAGAACTCCTCAGACCTGCGGGCAGCACGAAGTCACTCACCAGCCCCAGGCTCCTCTGCCCAGCTCGAGTGCAGGCTGCCCAGCCCACTGTGCGGGGCGCATCTTTCTGTCCCGAGCCTGCGGAGCGGAGCGGTACGGGAGACGGCACTCCCCCCCTCAGCGGCTCCCATCCCCGTCAGGCTGGGCTGGTGTCGGGGCCGCCCTGCCCCGGGGGGCCCTGGGGGACCCCGTGCGTGTGCGTCCCTGAGCGTCCTACCGGGTGATGGCCAGGAAGGCCTGGCTGTCCAGCTCCTGCTTGATGGCGCTCTGCAGCCGGTAGGCGTGGGCGTGGCCTGCGGCATCCCCGTAGTTAGCCAGCAGCGTCACCAGCAGGAAGACCATGTATACCAAGAGGCTCTGGGGACAGGGCAAGCCTGTGGTCGGCGCTCCCGGCCACCGCGCCAGGGCGGGGTCACGGGGCCGACACCAGGGCGGGGCCTTGCTGGGAGCAGGCGTGGTCACTGAGGGGCAAGCAGCTGAGCCCGGGGCCCTGGAAGGCCGGGCAGGAGCAGGGGCGTGAGGGAGCATCCTGCCCCACGGGCAGCGGGCGGAGGGGTTGGGCAGGGTTTAGGGCAGGGCTCACCCTGAGCATGCCGTGCAGCTTCTTGACCTTGCGGGCCTCCTCCTTGGCCAGGAAGAGGGCGAAGCCGTGGGGGGGGCGCACGCGGGGCACGCGCTCGCTCACGGGGGTCACAGCCGGGCTCTCCACTAAGGTGTCGTCCTCCTCCGGGTGCAGCCGCTTGGCCACCAGGGAGAAGTAGAGGGCTTCCAGGAGGATCTGGGGGAGGGAGGCGTCAGCGGGCAGGCTGGGCCCCGCACGGCCCTCCCCACGCATGCGCCCACTCACCTTAAGTGGCTCCCAGCCGAGGAACGAGGCCAGGAAGCTGCAGCTGCTCGAGAGCAGCCACGTGAGGCCCACGCTGGGAGGGAAGCGGGCACCGACCCACCCCGAGACCCCCACAGCCACGGCCACCAGGAGCAGGCTGAGCCCGTGGGCAAGGGGTGCACACCAGGAGGGCAGCAGCCGCTTGCGGAGACCCTCCACGGGCCCTGGGGGCAAAAGGACAGCTGCAGAGGCCGCTGGCCCGGGGGGGGGGCTGGGGGGGCTGGGGGGGCTGGGCCCGGGCCCCGAGCGCACCTGTCGCTGAGCACCGGGGCGGGGGGCTGGGGGGGGTTGGGGGGGCTGGGCCCGGGCCCCGAGCGCACCTGTCGCTGAGCACCGGGGCGGGGGGCTGGGGGGGGTTGAGGGGGGCTGGGGGGGCTGGGCCCGGGCCCCGAGCGCACCTGTCGCTGAGCACCGGGGCGGGGGGTTGGGGGGGCTGGGGGGGCTGGGCCCTGGCCCCGAGCGCACCTGTCGCTGAGCACCGGGGCGGGGGGCTGGGGGGGGTTGGGGGGGCTGGGGGGGCTGGGCCCGGGCCCCGAGCGCACCTGTCGCTGAGCACCGGGGCGGGGGGCTGGGGGGGGTTGGGGGGGCGGGGGGGGCTGGGGGGGGCTGGGCCCGGGCCCCAAGCGCACCTGTCGCTGAGCACCGGGGCGGGGGGCTGGGGGGGGTTGGAGGGGCTGGGGGGGCTGGGCCCGGGCCCCGAGCGCACCTGTCACCGAGCACCGGGGCGGGGGGCTGGGGGGGGTTGGGGGGGCGGGGGGGGCTGGGGGGGGCTGGGCCCGGGCCCCGAGCGCACCTGTCGCTGAGCACCGGGGCGGGGGGCTGGGGGGGGGCTGGGGGGGGTTGGGGGGGCTGGGCCCGGGCCCCGAGCGCACCTGTCGCTGAGCACCGGGGCGGGGGGCTGGGGGGGGCTGGGGGGGCTGGGCCCGGGCCCCGAGCGCACCTGTCGCCGAGCACCGGGGCGGCGGGGACTGCCCGCCACTGGGGCTGGGCTGGAGCTGCTTCTCTCCCGGCCTCTGCAGCAGCAGCGTCTCAGGCCTCTCCCCGGGCGTGCTGGACCTGGGCACAGGGCAGAGCTGTGAGCGCCACACCGCCGCCGCGCCAGGGAAGCAGCGGTGCCGGCGCCTTCCGGGCTGGAGCTCAGGGCCTGGGGCTTTCTGCTCAGGCCCAGGCTTTCTCCCTTGAGCCAGTGCTTGGCTTCGAACTGCGATCTTAAGATCTCAGCCTCCTGTGTAGTTAGAATCACAGGCGTGAGCCACTGGTGCTTCTTGAGCATCTCATGCTTTCCTATTTACACACTCTGAATTCTGGCTTACACGCTCACCATGAGACTCATCTCCAATTAACCACCCCAAAGCCGGAAGTGGAGCTGTGGCTCAAGTGGTATATGGCTAGTCTAGAGCAGGAAATCTCAGAGACAGCACTTAGAACCCGAGTTCAAGCCCCGGGACTGGCACATTGACAAGAAAAAAACCCTTAAAAACAAAATAACAGGCTAACATTGGTGGCTCATGTCTATAATCCTAGCTCCTCAGGAGGCTGAGATCTATACAGATCACAGTGCAAAGCCAGTAGGAAAGTCTGTGAGGCTCTTTCTCCAATAAATCACCAAAAAAGCTGGAGCTGTGGTTCAGGTGCAAAGCAAGGTAGCACAAGAAGGTAACCTTGAGCAACAGACACCCAGACAGCGCCCAGGCCCTGAGTTTAAGTCTCAGGACTGGCGCACATGCACAGACACAACAAAGTTAGGCCCCTGTGGCTCACACCTGTAATCCTGCCGACTCAGAAGGCTGACACCTAAGGATCACGATTCAAAGTCAGCCTGGGCAGAAAACTGAAAAACTGTCTCCAATTAATTAGCAAAATGCCAGAATGTAGGTGTGGCTCAAGTGGTACAGCATGATGTGTGAGAAGAAAGCCAAACAAGAGCCCTGAGTTCAAGCTCTGGTTCTTTCACCAAAAACAAAACAAACCCGTAAGGGCTGGGACCATGATTGAGTACACTGGTAAATTCTAATGTATGTGCATATGAGTGACCATGACCAAGAAACCCCTCCTGTACACTAGTTACATTTTAACGTAATTAATGTAATTAAGAATTACATTAAAAATGAGAACAGCAAGCGCATGAAGCACAGGACAGTAGAGCGCACTCCTGGGCTGGGGCACCAACTGCATGCATGGGGTGGAAGGGAGGGGCGGGGGAGGGAGGCAGGCGGGGAGGGAGAGATGAGGAAGCGCCAGACTGGGGTACAGCGTGTGCAAGCATCACGGTGAACCCTCCAGGCAACTAATCTATGCTGCTAAACGTCAAGTATTAAACACTCTCAAAATGAAAACCAAGGGGCATCTCGCACCCGGCCCCGAGTTCAAACTCAGGAATTTGTAAAAAAACAAAAAGCGCTTCCCAGCTCAGCCCTGCAGACTGGCCGCTGGTCTGCTCTCGCAACCCCCATGCCCCGCAGCCTCCTACCCTGGAGTTGCGGTCACTGGCCGGCCGGGAGCCCAGGGCAGAGGCGGGAAATGCTCCGCACCAGGCGCCTGCCCTCTGCCCGTCAGCCTGGGCCGCACAGCTCCCACCAGCGCCCACCCCGAGCCTCACTCACAGGCCGGTGAGCAGGTCCGTGTCCACGTGGGCGTCCCGGGTGGGGGCCAGGGCCTGCCGGATCAGGTCTTCATCTGCAGGGAGTGGGACGCGTCAGGCAGGCCCAGCCCGGGGGGTGGGGGTGGGGGTGGGGGGGCTAGAACCCTGCTGGGCTCACCTGATGCTGACAGGTGCTTGGCAGGCGAGGGGGGGCCGTCCTCCTCCCGGCCCAGCCCTTGGCTGGTCTGACCCCATGCCAGCTGCTGCAGGGCACTGCCCACGATGGACGGGTCGCTGAGGAGGTCTGGCCAGCTGAGCGTGCCTTCGCTGGACGGCCAGCACACCAGGCTACGGGCCACACAGGTCAGCATGCCGCCACCCCGCCCACGGCGCCAACGCACCACACACACGACACACAGGTCAGCAAGCCGCCACCCCGGGCTGCAGAACGCCACATGCCACACGCAAGGACACGTGCCACACGCAAGGACACGTGCCACACGCAAGGACACATGCCACACGTCCCCAGCACCGCCCAGGCACAGCCCACTGTTCTGTGACCTCCGTTCCTCTGGGCAGACACACCTTTTAGAATCATCCAGAAGAAAGTCACTTCTTACTTGTCCAGCAAGGGCCTGTTGAGAAGCGCAGAGAGCTGTCTGGGCGGAGGCCCGCTGTGCCCGCGGGCTGACCCACCTGGCCCCATGCCCCCCAGGCCGCACCTCAGCCCGGAGCGCCGACAGTGTGAAGAAGGAGCCGTTCAGCACGGGTGAGCCCAGGAAACTGTCGGTGTCCAGTGCGGGCTGCCCTGGGCAGGTGGGGCCTGGGCCTCCGACCACCTGCATGGAGAGGCCAGGTGCTCAGCAAGAGGCAGCAAGAGAGGTGCTGGTGGCTCAGGTCTGTAATCCTAGCTACTGAGGCTGAAGTACAGAGGACTGCAGGTCAAGGCCAGCGTGGGTAGAAAAGGCCATTAGACTTCATCTCCAAAATAAGCAAAAAGGCTGGCGCCTGTCATGCTAGCTACTCAGGAGGCTGAGATCTGAGGATCGATGTTTGAAGCCAACTGGGCACAAAAGTCCATGAGACTCCAATGAACCACCAAAAAACCAGAAGTGGGGGCTGGGAAGGTGGCTCAGTGGTAGAGCGCTTGCCTTGCATGCCTGAGGCCCTGGGTTCGATTCCCCAGCACCACATAAGCAAAAAGAAAAAAGCCAGAAGTGGCGCTGTGGCTCAAGTGGTAGAGTGCTAGCCTAGAGCTGAAGAGCTGAGGGACAGTGCCCAGGCCCAGAGTTCAGGCCCCGTGACCGGACCCAAAAAAAAAACAAAAACAAAAACAAAAAAAAAACAGAAGTGGAGTTGTGGCTCAAGTGGCAAAACACTAGCACTGAGCAATAAAGCTCAGAGACAGCGCCCAGGCCCTGAGTTGTTCAAGCCTGAGGACTAGCATGCGCACGCACACACAAATACCAAGCACAAAGTAGTACTGCGGATACGGAGACATGGCTTAAGTGGTAGAGCACACATGCCACAAGCAAGCAAAACGGGCAGTCACAAAGTCGAGTTCAAACCTGCTACCAGTCTAAAAAAGTTCTTCAATGAATGAATTAGCTCTAATTCTTCTTTCTGGCAGTACTCGGGCTGAATTCAGAGCCATGCACTAGATAGAGGCTACTCCCAGCACAATCACCCTTCACGTGTGTAAACCGCCACCCACGGCACGTGACCGCCATGCACCCCTGGAACACCCCTCTCGGCCTTGGTGCATAGCCTTCCTGGGGTGCCGGAGGCCCGGGCGTGTGCGCGGCTCTGCGGTGGCCGCCCGGTGGCCGAGGGCAGTGCTGGCCTCGCGCGAGCTCAGAAGGCTCCCCTCCTGTGTTTTGGGGAGCTGAACGGTTTGCTGGGATTCACCAGCCGGGCCTGGCTTTCACGATGCGCCCTCTTTACGCATATTTACGTCCTTGGGACATTTGCTCTCTGCAGTGCCTTCCCAGCAGGGTCTTCCGCCCTCGCCCGCGCATGCTCAGCATGCAGCTTGTGCATGGTCTTCAGAACCTAGTCAGTCTCTGCAGGGGAACCCCCGAGGTGACCTCTCTTTCATTATTTTGGTGTGTGTGTGTGCGCGTGCGCATGTGCTCACACACGCGTGCATCCTAGGGCTTGAACTCAGGACGTGGGCCCTGTCCCTTAGCTTTTTTTGCCCAAGGCTAGTTCTCTACCACTTGAGCCAAAGCTTCACTTCCAGCTTTTGTATGGTGAATCGGAGACAAGTCTCACAAACTTTCCTGCCCAGGCTGGCCTTGAACCACAATCCTCAGATCTCAGCCTCCTGAGCAGTTAGGATGACAGGTGTGAGCCACTGGCGCATGGCTCTGAGAACCGTTTCCCATCCATGTCCTTTTAGGCGTGGCTGGTTTTGTGGACGCTTCCAAGGGGCCTGCTCTGGCCTGTGGTCTCCCGGGGGCTGCCGCACTGCACTCCCAGTGGCTGGGTGACACGGCCACCCGGGACCACCCTGGACCCAGCAGCCCTGACCTGGCCCAGCACACCTTGCTCCGAGACATGCGGAAGAAGAACAGGACAGCCAGGTAGACAGGGTAGACGACCACACTGGACACCAGGCCAACGGCGACAGCATCGGCACCGGGGGGGACCAGGCTGGACACGGGCCCCACACTAGGGCAGGAGGGGAGATCCAGGCGTGAGGAGGCTGGAGGGGCAGAAGAGTGGGCAAGAAGGCCGCATCACCTACCCCACAGCACCTACCTGTGGGTGGCATCTCCCACGACCCCGTACCACACGGCATTGGCGCCCAGGAAGAGGCAGAGGAGGAGGGCGCAGCATGTGGCCCTCTGGACACGCGTGAAGCGGCTGCGTGGTGGCCGGTCCCACACGGAGAGCCAGATGTGCTTGTCAAAGAAGCCACACTGCAGCTCTGCCACCAGGAGGCGCCGGAAACGCCACAGGGCTTCGTCACCTGGGGAGAGGGAGGGAGGGGCAGCGGCGGGGAGGGGGAGGGGCAGCGGCGGGGAGGGGGAGGGGGAGGGGGAGGGGCAGCGGCGGGGAGGGTGGGCCCCGCCCCTGGTGGGGAGAGGGCCTTACTTGCTGCCAGCACCTCCTTCTCCACCAGGCCCCCGTTGGCCTCGGTCTCCACAGACAGCCAGTCGTTGACCAGAAAGAAGGTGCTGCGGGCGCTCTGCAGGTCCCGGACGATGACGTGCTGCAGGAACCAGGCGGGGCTCAGGCCTGCACGGGGGACACGCGGTGAGGCCGGGGCGGCCGGCGGGCGCAGGGGCGGCAGTGGCCCCCACCCGGACCTTTGTTGTCGTGCCACACTCGAATCTTCCACAGGCTGCCCAGGCTGCGCGGGGTGGCGATCTGGAAGACGTCCAGGCTGTTCCGGTGGAAGGCTCTGTCCCCGTCCAGGTGCCGGTGGCCGCTCTGGCTGTCCGCCCCGTACAGCATGATGCCCACGTGGGCCGTGGTGCCTGCGGGAGGGAGGAGCGAGACCTGGTCTTCTGCCCGCTGCTCGGGGCCAGGCAAGCTTTTCTGTCTGCCAACCTCCATTCGCCAAGCACCGGCAGGCCCTGCTCTGCAGCGGCGACAGACGCACACTCAGGCTTTCTCAGCTCACGGAACCATCACCAGCCCGGTGCCACAACCCAACATCCGTCAGCTTTCGGCTGCCACGGGGTGCGTGCCAACCCCCGGCGATGCTGGCATACAAGCCTGGCGCCGCTCCCGAGCCCCGAGCCCCGCACAGCACGGTCTGAGACGCAGCCCTGGCCTGCCGTGGAGGGGCTGCGTGCGGCTCCTCTCCCAGTGAGAGCCAACATGGGTTTTGTGCTGGTCATTGGGCTTGAGCTCGGGGCCGGGGCACAGTTCAAAACAAGCTCCGGGCTGGTGCTGGAAGCACACCTCCACTTCTAGCTTTTGCTCAGTCAAAAGAAGTTTCAGGACTTCCCTGCCCAGACTGGTTTTGAACTGCAAATCTCAGACGTCAGCCCCAGGAAACTAGGATGTCAAGTGTGAGCCACCAGCATCCAGCTCCTGTGGCGCTTCTGGAAAACGGACAGTCAAAAGAGAACAGGCAGGGGCCAGAGGAGGCAGTGGCTGCCCAGCGCTGCAGCTAGAAGCTGGGGCAGGGTGGACGCCCAGGACCCCCACGGCCACGTCCCCTCACCTGAGCCTCGGCCCCAGCCAGTCTTGACCAGGATCTCATACTTGAAGCGGCCCCCCTTCCCGCAGAATGGGATCGCGCGGACCCGGCGGACGTCCAGCTGGTCTAACTTATGCAGGACCACGGCCATGGCTGCGTAGGTCACCAGGCACATGGCACACGTCAACAAGACGACATAGTTCACACCCATGGATGGCTCCTGGGAAGAGAGAACCACGAGGCCCAGTCCCGCGGCCCGCACCACCCGCTGTGGACGAAGGAGTGGAGAGCGCGGGGACAGGAGGGCCACTCACGGGAAAGATGAAGCGGACACGGCTGGGGGGCACGAAGAGGCTGGCGCCGAACGCCGTGAGGTGGCGCGTGAGGCACACGGCCTGGCGGGGCGAGGTCTCCTCCAGCGGCGCGAGCCCCTCCGTCCTCCACATCATGTCCTCCTCACTGAAGTACTGGCACAGGGCCGTGTACAGCCCCACGGACACCTCCAGCGGCGACCAGTGGAAGTGGCTGGTCAGGTTCAGGTGGTAGCTCCCCCCGGGGGCCCGGCTCCTGCCAGAAGGGGCGGGGTCAGGGCCAGGCTTCGGGCGTCCGGGCGGACGGCGCTCTGCTCTCGGCTGCCTGGCCCGGCCAGCTCTCCAGGCTTCCGACAGAGCCACACACACGCCTGTGCCCAAAACAGCCCACCGTGGCCTGCTGTCCGGGCCCACTCCTGGGCCTCTGGCAGGGGCTCACCCCGGGGCGATGAAGAAGGTGTAGAGCCGGTGGTCAGCGCCTCTGAGCGCCTCCAGGCTGATCCTCTTGTCCGCAGAGCAGTTGTACTCGTTGGGCCGGGGCGCCGAGTGCAGGTACACAGCCAGGTAGGGCTCGGGCTCCTCAGACAGGTAGCGCTCTGGGGGCGACACGCGGTGTCAGCTGCCCACCCCCAACGCCGGCCACCATCGGGAAACCCTGCAGCTCTGTCAGGGGCCTGGGGCAGCACGAGCTTCTCTGTGGCTCCTCACTGGCCTTCTGGCGGGACACCCCGGGCCGCCCCCCCCCCCGGGAAGGGGCTGGGAAGGGGGCGGGCAGTGTGTGCCCAGCCACGGCACCCACCATTGAGCACGGTGTAGGTGAGCCGCAGGTGCAGCCCAGCCTCGGGGTTGCTGTCGTCTGGGGTGACCACGGCACTGACCGAGGCCCGGGGCTGCACGACGGTGGAGCCTGCTGGGGTGCGCATGCTCTGGGCGACCTGGTCTGAGTTGCTGGGCACTTTGACCGTGATGGCGCGCTCCGTGGCGAGCCGTTCTATGGGGATCTGGGTGCCGGCCTGTGTCTGGAGCGCCATGGACGCCACCTTGGTGGAGACCGTGTAGTTGTTGATGTAGCCGAAGGGGAAGGGGTTGGAGTCCATGAGGATGATGAGCTGCACCACATCGCTGACGTTGGAGAGGGCGCCGCTGAAGGCCTCGGGGATGGAGAAGTGGCAGCCGGACGTGGACGTGTTGCCGTAGCACAGCAGGCTCCTCGGGTCCGAGCGCTTGCCCTGGGCCACGATCTCCTCCCCAGACAGGGTCAGAGGCTCCTCGTTGAGCACGCGGGAGCGCATGAGGATGCACATGAGCGCCG
Organism: Dipodomys merriami; assembly: GCF_024711535.1. Lineage (NCBI taxonomy): Eukaryota > Metazoa > Chordata > Mammalia > Rodentia > Heteromyidae > Dipodomys > Dipodomys merriami. The sequence goes on from NW_027202682.1 coordinate 2,075,854, forward strand.
AAGACAGGTTGTAAGCCTTGGATGCCACCATGGGGGAGGGCGGCTCAGCCCCCAGTTCCAAGGGCTGCAGGGCCTGCACGTCAGAGCTGGCCAGGTGGATGAGGTCCCCTGCAGATGGGCACGGGAGGGGGCTGCGTGAGCGGTGGCCGGCGCCTGGGAGCAGGGGGAGGCGGGCGGGGCTGCCCACCTGTGATGTTGAGGATGCTGTCGGCGATGGCGGTGGGCGTCGCGGTGCCCTGGGTGGTCTCGGCCCGCAGAATGCGCATCGTGTCCTCCAGCTTGTGCAGCACCTTCTTCAGGCACGGGCGGCACATGAGCTCCCTGCTGGCCACCTGCGCAGTCCCAGCACAACTTCCGGACCCGGCCGGTCGGCAACCTCCCTGTGCTCCTCCCGACCCCGGGAATAACCCTGTCCCCGGGGCTCAGTGCCATCTTTTCACACAACTGACAGCTGTTGAGCCACAGGACCCCATGGGAACAGCGCCCCCACCCCAAGGCTCTGCTTCTTCCTGCCCTCCCAGCGAGCCCCCCCACTGCACTCAGCAGCTGCCCCCACCCATCAGCCTGTACTGCTAAGCTGCGAATTTGGGCAGCGGACAGCTCGTGTTGGACAAGGCCACATCAGGTGTCAGCGTGTGACCGCAGGCCTGAGAGGAGGCCCAGACAGGATCTTTGTGTCTGATGCCGCCACCCCCCCCCCCGCCCCCCGCCATCCCCCCCATACGCTGAGCTGTTCTTCCCACCTGCGGGCTCCCGGAGGGGGCGCTGTGGGCTGCCGCTGGGTAGCATCAGGGGCTCCGGAGTGCTAGCACAGGCCAGGAAAAACACTCCAGGGCCGGAGGCCTGGCTGAGGCTCCAGGGCCAGAGGCCTGGCGGGCACGGTGAGCCTGCTGTCTTACCATGCACTGGGCCAGCGCGGCCGTGATCTGCTGGATGTCATCCACGGTGTGGACCCGCAGCGAAACCAGCGTCTCCGTGATGTTCTTGCGCACCTGGGCTCGCATCTGCCGCTGCTGGCTGGGCTCCACTCCTGCGTCCGGGGCCTGCTCATACTGGGGTGGGCAGTGAGCAAAGGGGAGCCGTGAGCGGGGCGGGGCAGGGCAGGGCGGGCCGCTCCACGGAGAGCAGAGTATGCCTGGTCCCCTGCTGGCCACCAGGGGCAGGGGCACACAGCGCTGCATCGTTTCCTCAAAGGCCAAACGGGGCATGCTCAGGACGCCCGGCATCCCCACGCGGCGGCGGGGCTGTGGGCGGCTGGCATCAGAGTGCCCAGCGTGAGGGATCGCCGTCCCCGCCCACCCTTACTGACCTCATTGAGCACAGTGACGAGGGCCAGGGAGTACTCGATGACGTGCTGTGGGTCAGCCTGCCGCAGCAGCCCGGGCAGCACGCTGGCCGTCAGGCTGTGCAGCCAGGGAACCAGGCCCGCCGAGCTACCGTTGGGCTCAGGTAGGATGATGGCCAAAGACCTGCACGACAGAGGCAGGCGGCGCGGTGAGCAGGCGGCGGGCACGCCATCTCCCCTCCCCGGGCGCAGCTCACCTGTTGAGTGCCACCACGGCAGCGCCCAGCTGGTCCTGCACCACCACAGCCAGGTCCACCTCAAAGTGTGGCCCGAAGCCGGGCGGCAGGACGGCCCCGTAGGCCGGGAGGCTACCCTTGTAGACACAGAAGTTCTCACAGTAGCCGCGGCGGCAGCGCCGCAGGAGCAGGGCGTACACCAGGGGGGCACTGGCGTCCTCGGCGTCCCGCCAGCCTGCAGACACGCCGTGGCATCAGGAGCAGCGCCACCCCACGCCGGCCTCCCCCCGGAGCCCCACTCACCCGTGCATTCGAAGTGCACCTTGGTGGTGAGGGCCCGCACGGCCTCCAGCGGGGAGAGGCGGCAGGAGCCCCCGAGCGGAGGGCGGTTGGGGGAGAGACGGATGGAGGCGCAGCCCTCCTCCTCCCCGGTGCGGTCCAGCACGGTGAGCGTGAAGGTGTAGCCCTCGCCGTCCCGCAGCACGCCCTGCCGCACCACCAGCCGCATGCCCGCGCCGCCCGTGGACGTGGTCGTCTCATCCAACACCAGTGTCTTGTTGCTGAAGGTGCGCGCGGCCCAGCGCTGAGGACGGGAGCACGGGACGGTGCGTGCGGGCCCGCCCTCTCCATCCCCGCCCGCCCAGGCCCCTCTCCCTGCCACTCACCCCACGCTTGGAGCCATTGCTGCAGTTCTGACAGCGACCCTCCAAGTACACGTAGGAGCTGCGGCTCACTTCGTACACTGCCTGCGCCTTGCAGGACACGCACTCCAGGGACACGATGGGCACCCGGCCACTGCGGATCAGCACCTGGGGCGGGCGGGGCACAGGGAGGCCTCGTCCATCCCCGCCAGCCCAGGCGCGGGCTCTGGGGAAGGCCTCCTGCATCCAGTGGAAATGCCAGTGCGGGGAGGGGCCGGTCCTCCCACGGCCGAGCTGCCCGCCGTGTGCAGTGTGCAGCCCCAGGGCCCACAATGGCAGGCACAGGGCACACTTAGGAAGGTTCCAGAAACAGATGCTGGAAGGAAGCAAGGCACCCATGCAAGGGGTGGAAAGCCCTCTGCACCCAGGAGTTTCTACGGCCGAGCAGGGCCCTGGAGCCCTGAGGAGCCCGGGCACCTCCCCTGAGCAGGCGGGCCAGGCGGGGGCAGGCCTGGCACAGAGGGACGGCCTTGCGGCGGGGCACCACACCCAGGCAGGGCCCCTTCTACAGCAGCAGGCGTGGCGTGGCTCCCCGCTGGGGAAAGGAAGGGGAGATGTAGCCTAACCACGCACGGGGTGGCCGCCCTGCACAGCAGCGGCCTCGCAGCATGCCTAAGGAACCGCGTCCCGCTTCTGACAGAGTGTGGGCGCCAAGTATTTCATGTGGAGATCAGAACCACGTGAGAACTGAGTTCTCAGCCCGAAGAGCACCTGGCCCAGAAAGCCTGATGGAAGTGGGGCAGGCCGGCACGGCACGCACCGTCTGGTTGGCAGACTCCTCCTTCCGGCCCGCCTTCCACACGGTGAGGCTGAAGGTGTACTCCACACCCGCCCCCAGGCGCTCCCGAGCAATGGTGACCGTGCTGCTCCCACGGGGACCGAAGTTCAGCGCACACGCGCCAGCCTCGCTCTGCAGCAGACAAAGGAGAAGCATGGTGGTCCGGGACCCTGGCAGAACCTGGCCCAGGGGACAGCTCCAGAGACGAGACCACCTCCCCACATGAGCACTAACACCCAGCCCAGGGCAGCGCCTGAGACCGGGTAGGCGAGGCCCAGCCCTCCCTGCACGCGGCTGACCTGGGTGGAGGCCACACAGGCCCAGTGGAAGCTGAGCGGCGTCTGGTCGCCGTCCTCCAGGTTCGGGTCGTAGGATTTGCTCCCGTCCAGCACAAGGTCCTGGGTGTCAGACCACACGCGGTACGAGCCGCCCTCGATGATGGGAACCAGACGCTCGGCGGCCACGGTCACGTTGGCCTGAATGCTCCGAGCCAGTGGCGTGTCCCCGAGCGACACCACGAACACAAAGCAGTAGTGGCCCACGGGCAGCGCCAACCGCGGCACCACCAGCTGGGGCCGGCTCACGTCCACGCCAGGCAGGGCCACGCGCGCCGGATGCCCTAGCCGCTGGCAGCTGGCGGCACGGTACACCTCCCAGCGGTACTGGGCCTGGTAAGTGACGCAGTCGCGCAGGTCCACATGCGCCTCCAGGTAGTTGCGCTGCGAGCGGCGCATCAGCACCTGCGAGGGCAGGGCCACGCCCACCTCGGGCTCCCTGCAGGCCAGCACCTGCACAGTCACGGTGGCCTGGGCCACAAAGAAGCTCACCAGGTTGGTGGCATTCACCTCCACGCGGTAGTCCCCGGGCTGCAGGTAGGTGTGGGCGGCCCAGGGCTCCTCTGTGTACTGCACTGGGGCCCCGTCCCCGAAGTCCCAGCGGAAGGCTACTCGCCGGGGGCTAGGGCTTGTGGCTGCCTCAAATCGGGCAGAGCGGTTGGTGAAGCAGCGGCCACTCTCGAGAGCCACGTACTGGATGACATCCTGGACCTCCATGGTCAGCGTGAGGTTCACACTCCCCAGCTCGTTGAAGGCCCGCAGGTGGATCTCCAGCAGCCCAGCGGCCACCGGGGTGTAGGTGACGTCGCGGCCAGAGAGAATGACGAGCGAATCGCCCTGGACCTTCTGCAGGGAGAAGTACCAGGCATAGGCGACCCGGGAGCCGCGCCGCACCCGGGCCGTGAAGTTCTTCTCGGTGCCTGTGGCGATGCCAGGCTCGCAGCAGTTGAGCACGTGTAGCCCACTGATGGCCTCCAGCACTAAGATTCGAACCTGGACCTGGGCCCGGCTCACATGGTTCTCAGCCTGCACGCTCACCACGTGCTCACCGACCCAGGAGAAGCTGCGTGAGAAGTGGGGGGTGGGGAGCGGCTCGGGGCCAGCCCCGCCAGCCTGCAGGTGGAAGCTGACGGCTGAGCCTGCGGTCAGCAGGATCTGGAAGTGCACAGGCTGCCCGGGCGCCACCACCTTGCTGCTGGCCCAGAGCGCCAGGCCCGCGACGGGCTCCTCCACCGTGAGCGTGTGCACGGCTGCCACCCAGCTGACGGCGTTGGAGGCGTTGAGCTGCACGGAGAAGGTGCCCGCGTCCGGGAAGCTCAGGGCTATGCGCTGGCCATGCTTGCTGCCACCCAGCACAGACCAGCGCCAGCTCACATCTGTGCCCGCTGCCAGCTGCCCCCAGAAGGACACAGAGGACCCCGCTGCCACAAAGCCGCTGTCCGGCTCGCCAGCCCTGATGCTGAGGCCGCTCACGGGCACCTGCACGGCCACCTCGACGGTGGTGTTGGCCGAGCCCAGCTGGTTCCCAGCCACGACGCTGACCGGGTGCAGGCCAGCCGAGGAAAAGGCGTGAGTGGTGGATGGCTTCCACGTCTCCCAGCTCAGCCCGTCCTCCACGGACCATGTGTAGACGACCCCGCTGCCACTGGCCAGCTCAGCGTGGAGAGCCACGCTCGCGTTGACGGCAGCCGGGTTGGGGGAGGCAGTCACGCCCAGCCACCCCACAGGCTCCACAAACTCCACGGTGCGGTTGGCGGCGGCACTGCCCAGCATGTTGGTGGCCCGCAGCTGGATGCGGTAGGTGCTAGCTTCAAGCACCGTGAGGGAGAAGCCCTTGCCGCTGCCCGTCAGGGCTGGGCCCCCATCCCGCTGTGCAGTCCAGCTGTAGGAGATGTTGGTGCCATCCCTGACAGCGGCCTGCAGCTGCAGCGTGTGGTTGGTGGGGAAGCAGCAGCCCCCGCCGCCCCCCACCACCTGCAGCCCCTCGATGAGCTGGAGAACGTAGATGAAGATGCTGTCCTGTGCGGCGCCCACCTCGTTCTCGGCGGTGACAATGATGTTGAAGGTCCCCACGGAGCGGAAGGTGTAGGAGATGGTGGGGCCCCCGGGGATAGGCGTGCAGCGATCGCAGAGCACCCAGGAGTAGCGCACGTCGCTGCCCGCCGCCAGCGAGGTGCCGAAGCTCACGCTGCCGTTCAGGGGCACCACCGTGCGGCTGGCGTTCACGCCGAGCCCCTCGATGCGCTGCTGCACGGTGACGTTGCGCCGGGCCTCGCTGCGGCTCACCTCATTCCAGCCGGCCACTGCGACGGTGAAGCCGCCTGTGCTGCTGTAGGTGTGGGTAACTTCGGGGCCCTCGAGCTGAGCCCCATCCCCCAGCTCCCAGGAGTAGGTAGCGGGGCGCCCACGGCCCTCAGCAGAGAACAGGTAGGGCCGCCCCATCTCCAGCACGTGGGAGCCATTGACGCCGATGGCGGTGATGTCCACCGGCTCCTGCACTTCCACCCGCGCGGACGCGTTGGTGGCTGAGACGTTGTTGGTGGCAGTGACCGTCACCACGTAGGAGCCGGGCTCTCGGTAGGTGAACGCAGCGTCGGGGCCCCCAGCGTGGGTGGGGGTGGCGCCTTCCGTGCCGAAGTCCCAGATGTAGCGGTACGGGAATGGGGGCCAGGCGCAGGCCGCCAAGCGGGCCGCGTCCCCGAGCCGTACAAACTGCCTCTCGGGCTGCAGAGTGAGGTTGCCCAGCTCGGGCTCCACACAGATGCTGGTAAAGTAATGCGCCTTGTTCACGCGGCTCGACAGGACCAGCGCTAGGGGGAACGTGCCACTCCGCGTGAAGTTGTGCGTCACTGTCGGGCGCCCCTGGACAGTGATGTTAGAGGAGCCATCCCCAAAGGTCCAGTCAAAGAGGTAGCGGGCAGGGTCCCCGGTGACATGAGCTGTGAGGCGGGCTTCGGGCTGGACGGGGATGCAGGCGGCAGGCTCAACGCGCAGCACCTCCAGGACAAAGACCTGCACGGGCAGGCTCTGGGTCAGCTGGCCTGCAGGACTGGCTGCAACCACTGTCACTGTATAGTTTTGTGCCCGCAAGTACACATGCTGCACCGTGGGCTCAGGGCCCGTGAACATGGTGCCATCCCCCATGTCGAATGTCCACGTCACGTTGTCACCCGTCTCTACGGCCACGTGCACAGCCACAGGGGCTCCCTGCTCCACCGCTGGGCTCAGGTGCACGCTCAGGCCACGCAGCTCCTGGAAGACGTGGACATCGGTGTGCGCCCCCACGCTGCTCACGGTGTTGTTCACCTCCAGGCTGACGCGGTAGGTGCCGGGGTGGAGGTAGGTGTGGTTCACAGCTGGCTGGCTCTGCACCAGGCGAGGGGAGCCATCCCCAAAATCCCACGCATACAGGATGCCGCCAGATGAGGGCCGAGGGTGCGGGGAGAAGGTGACGGGCTGGCCCACCACCAGCACGCTGCGGCTCGCTCCCACGGCCAGGCTGGGCAGCGCGGGGCGCACGCTCACGGGCACCTGCTGGGTCATGTTCTCGTAGGTGTTGGACGCGAGGACGGTCAGGTTGTACTCACCTGTGGAGAGGCCCACGTGCCACGTCCTGCGCACAGGATCCCCGCCCGGCACCCAGCCCAGGCTGTGCTGAGGATGGGGCATTCCTGGGCCTGGCCGTGCGGAGCACGCGCGGGGCGGCGGGCTATTCCGCGTGGGACACAGGGGACAGCACCATGTGAGGCGGCTAGAATTTTACACGTTAAAACGCTGACCCTCTTCTAACTTCTGGAAAATTCAACTGGGACGGTCCATCCCTCCACACACCCCTTCGACTGAGTACAGGCCTCAGTGGCACTCTGGGCGGGGTCAGTCAGAGTGGGGAGATGAGGGCCCCTCTCGGGTGTGCCACCCCCAGGAGAGGGCCAGCTGCTCACCTGGGCTGGCATAGGTGTGTGTGGCGTTGTGCTCCACCAGCACCTGGGCCACTGTGGGGTCTGGGACCTGGAAGGCCTCACCGTACGGAGGCTTGAACTGGCCAACCACCTGCTCGCCATCTCCAAAGGTCCACCTGCAGGGCAGTGGGCAGGTGGTCAGTGTACCAGGGAGGGGCAGGTGGCCAGGCTGGCTGCTCACACACAGTGGGGAGCCCATGAGTCCCGGCCGCAGCTCCCTGCAGGCGTGCCTGTGGCGGGGCACAGCTGCATCTCTACCCCGCCGCGCGCCTGCGGGATCCCTGCGCAGCAGCCTCTTAGTGGGGAGGAAACAAGGACCCAGAAAGCCACTCTCCCCGTCTCTTCTATTTCTCCCTTTTAAACCTGTTACGCTAAAAATAAATCCTTGCTAAGACTTCTAAAAAAGAGCAGCTCTCAACTTCTCCACCGGGACCCCATCCAAAGGCCAACGCTGGAATCCCAGCCCCTACCAGGCCCTGCCCGGCTGGCGATGCCTCCCAGCAGGCCCAGCGGCACTCACAGGAAGGCCACCTCCACCGCTGCGTCCACCAGCACACTGGCCATCAGCTCCAGCGTGGCATTGAGGGGCAGTACGGCCGGCACCACAGATACTCGAAGACCCCGCATCCTGTTCATCCGCTCCACGGAGACGTTGTAGTTCACGGTGACATTGCTCACGTGATTGGAGGCTGTCAGCTGAGAAGAGAAGACAGGGCTCGGTGGACATGGGGCCAGAGGCAACCACAAGGACAGACCAACAAGCAAAGAGCCCAGAGCCCCAATTCACACCGCCGGTCCACACTCACCCACAGCCACAGCAGGGTCCTCGAGGGCAAAGCAAGGAAGAGGAGAAGGCAAAGGTGGGCACCCTCACATCCCAGCACCCCCAGTCCCTGCCCGACCCCAGCCTACTGAGAGCTTGAAGATGGCGGCACTCTGGTAGATGACGTTGAAGACGACATTGTGGAAGGTCAGGGACTGCTTGTCATCGATGGTCCACCGGAAGACCACGTCTGAGCCAGACTCTACCATGGGGCTGTACCGCTGTGGGTGGACATGGCATGGGCCCAGGCTGTGACTCTGCCCTACTCTGAGGCTGGCTTTACCCTCAGCCGCAATCTGCCTACCTGGATTTGCCACCCTCAGAGTTCCTGAAGAGCGGAGGGGACATGAGGGCCACTAGCTAAGTGGTGACAAGTTACCCCGTATAGGGACGGGCAGAGGGGCCAGGCCATCTTGGCGTCTGTCCTGTAACACCCAGCACATGCTTAGGTACCAAGGCCCTGGTCAAAGCCAGCTTTCCACCTTGTCACGTGGCCTCGGCCTCCCTGTGCCTCCCTTTCTGCATCTGCAAAGTGGGTCCAGGCCCAGCAAGAGTCCGCCTGCCTCTGGAGTCCTCCCCAGCTCCCATCCCAGGCTCCACGGAGTTCCTCAGGTGGAAGCGCCGGTACGTCACCTGCAGGGCCCTGAAAGGACCTGCCAGACCCTACTGAACCTCTCCAGAAACATCCGTGTTGCTCCCTCCCTGTGGAGCCTCCCTGCCTGTCCCCACCCGTGCACACCATGGAGGACGGAGGGGTGGGGAAAGGACACACTCACCACCAGAACACCCTGCAGCACCCGGGCCTCAGGGCTGGGCACGGCTCGGAGGCCACGGATGGGCTCCTCAGCGGTCACCCTCAGGCTGAGGTTGGCCCGGCTGTCGCGGTTCTGGGCTACAATCTCCACTGCGTGCTCCCCCTCGCTGAGCCGGGGCAGGGCCAGCACCGAGAACCAGGTGCGATTGGCCTCTCCTGTGCAGTCAGGCTGGAAGGTAGCCCCCACAGAGGGGCAGGCAGCCTCGAAGGGGGCAGTAATGTTGTCCCCGGGCCAGCTGGCTGTGGCCGTGGCACTGGCACCAGAATCCACCTGAAGCACCAAGACCGAGCCATTGGTGGGTATGTAGAGGTGGCCATCAAGGAGGGCGGGGTGGATGACGCGCAGCCCCGTCAGCGGGGAGACCACACTGAAGCCACAGGACAGGTTGTGACTGGACACGCGGTTGCCCACTGTGGCCTGAACCTTGTAGCGCCCAGGACGCTGCAGCCCAGGATTGGGCCCGAGGCCCAGCAGCACGGTAAGCTGCTCTGTGGCCAAGCGCAGTTGCAGGGCACAGGCAGGGCCAGTCCGAGCCCCCTCCACCTGGGCAGGCAGGCTGGCCAGCCAAACGGAAGTGTTGGTGGAGAAGTACACAACCTCAAGGCCGGGATGGTTGGATCCCAAGGGACACTGCAGTAGGGCACCTGGGCCAGCGTCATGTTGCAAGCTGATGAGGTCACCAGGAAGCACCAGGATGTCCTGATCATGGACGGGGACCTATGAGAGAGGAGACAGGCCTCCATCACACCCCCAGAGTAAGAGCCTGCACAAGAACCACGGGGCAAAACCCATGGGGCAAGGTGGGGAGTCAGGGCTCCTGGTGGCTGCGTGCAGCGCCTACCCCCGGGCGCTCATGGCATGACAAACAGGCCGGTGCAGACGAAGAAGATATGCATGGGGCTGCCCTCAATGGGAAGGCTTGAGGGACAGGAAGAAAGAAGCCAGCTGTCCCTTACAGAGAGAAGAGGGAAGACCACTCAGGCTGGAGGAGGGAAGAGGTGCAGGAGGCGGGGGCTTAAACTGTCTGGTGGAACACGAGGACTGTGGGGTGATAAGGGGGAGTGGCCCAGGGAGCTGATCAGAGAGAGACAAGCCTAGACTGGTGGCACATACCGAGTAGCGCGCGGGGGGACCCGCAGGCACAGAGAACAAGAACTCCCTCCACAGCGTGTACGTGACCCCGGGGAGCCAGGGCCCCAATGCAGACCCACTGGCAGGGGGTTGAGGGTGGCAGGAAGCATCCACTGGCACACAGACATTGGCGCCAGGACACCAGTGCTCCTCCAGTAGACAGCCGGGGCCTGGCTCAGTCACGTTTTCAGGCTCACTGCTACTTTCTGGGGCTACTACAAAGACAGGAAGGTATTTGGGGCCTGACCCAGCAGTAGGCCCTACCTTAATTAAGACCAGTCCTGATCAGGTAGAGCCCCGGCCCACACCAACACTCTCCTGCCACTGGGCCACCCTACCCACTCCATCCCTGACATGCAGAGTAAGAGCTGGCACCTCTGAGACCCTGCTGTCTTCTTGAGGCTTAGCCTAATTGAACCCCAATTCCCACCGCCTTCACAGAGACCTACCTGCTCCTCCTGAGGGCCGGAACACCTGCAGCCGCAGCTGTGCAGGCCCCCCAAGTTCCTGGATTCCAAATTCTGCTGCAGTGAGAAAGGCTTCACGGCTTGGGCCAGGCAGCACTATGAGCTGGTGGGGAGAGGCTGCCTCAGCACCAAAGACCCCACCCCAGGCCCAACCCCACCTGGGGAAGCTACCACCAGGAAGCTCCCAAGCTTCATTTCACGTCACTTGGGAAGTAAAAAAAACCTGACCCAAACCCTCTGAGAGCAGTAGGGTCCCTAGGAGGCGTAGTGCACAGCAGAGGCCCGGGAGCGGTGCGGGTCCCTGGGCGGGCATTCCATGCTTAGATGCCTCTCATCTTTGTGCACCAAGGACTTTCTGAACTGTCTTCACTGGGCACAAACAACTTTAAGAAGCCTCTGCTAACCAAACCAACATCATTTTTTTCTTTTTTCTTTTGTCGGTCGTGGGGCTTGAACTCTGGGCCTGGGCGCTGTCCCTCAGCTCTTCAGCTCAAGGCATGGGCCACCGCGCTACTTCCAGTTTTCTGCTGGTTTATTGGAGATAAGAGTCTCATGGACTTTCCTGTGCTGGCTGGCTTTGAACCGTGATCCTCAGATCTCAGTCTCCTGAGTAGCTAGGATGACAGGCGTGAGCCACCGGCACCTGGCTTTTGTGTGTGTGTGTGTGCTAGTACTAAAGATTGAACTCTGGGCCTAGGTACTGCCCCTTAGCCTTTTTGCTCATTTATGGCTTTTTGGTGGTTAACTGCAGGTAGGAGTCTCATGGGCTTCTCCTGCTCAGGCTGGCTTTGAACCTCAATCCTCAGCCTCCTGAGAAGCTAGCATTTATAGCCACTGACAGCCTTTGTTCCCCCAGTGCCAGGACCTGGCACATGCTAGGCAGGTGCTCTTACCATTGAGCCACACCCCAGTCCCCAACTTGACTTTCAAACAAACAGCAGCTGGGTAAGGCAAGGCCCGAGAGGCACGGGAGTTCTAGCTGAGAGAGGGCTGGCCTACCTCCAAGGGCTGCTGAGGGGCCAGGAGGGCCTCCTGCCGTGCCAGCGGCCTCAGGGGCCCCTGCAGGCCCCCATCAGGCACTCCCTCGAGGAAGTTCTCAGCATCCCACACGGGGCCTGGAGGTGGTGAGTATGCAATAAGGCACCAGGGCCAGGCCAGAGACACAGCGGGCACATCCAGGGCGGGGCCCGACCCCGCTCTGAGCCCGCAGCAGCTCCCCCCTCCAGCTCCCTCCATCTGCTGTTTGTTTTATTTTTCCTGGTACAGCCTCGTCCAAGGAGTAAGAGCCAGCACGGAACATCGAAGGATAAATGCAGGGAGAAGCAGCACCGGTGACCCTGTCTCCCGCGCACCTCCAGGCCGCAGCTCACAGACATAGCTGTGGGGCGCGGAGCACAGGTCTGTGTTGCACTGCCCGGCGGGGCCCAGGCGCACACAGTGCTGGGCAGTGGCCGGGTGCGGCTCTCCTGGCAGCCAGTTCTGGCAGCTCTCTAGGCTGAAGGCCTCGCCCTGGGGCGCCAAGCCCGCCTCTGCCCCCTCCACAGAGGAGAATCCAATCCACACGTCCAGGCCCCTGCAGGAAGACAGCAGGGAGGGTAGGCCACTCAGCAAGCAGCAGCCCTCATGGGCACCCCCCTCCAAAGACCCTGGCAGGTGGAACCTACCACCATCCTCATTCTGCACATGGGGAAACAGACACGGCAAGCAAGGCTCACTATCCAAGCCCACAGCCGCATCTACTGGGCAGCTTATGCCTACAGGGCCGCTGGGCACAGGCAGGAGCTCTAATGCTCTGCCTCAGCTCTGAGGACCCAGGCCACCCCCACTGTGGCCTGCAAGGAGGCTGCTGCTGCAGTCTCCAGAGGCCAAGACATCCAGTGGAGCCAACCGACACCTCTGCAGAGGTACGAGCCCTGCCTGGAAGTACAGGCCCAAGAAGACGTGAAGACACAGGCATGGGCCCGCGCCCGGGGTGGGAAGGGCCACGCTGTGGCCCCAGATCCCCATGCCAATGTCATCCACTAATTACATGGCCCTGGGGAAGAACTCAGCACTGGAGATCTAGATTCCCTCTGGCCCCTGCTAATGCACAGGGTATATGATCAGCCTCTGAGGTAACAGGCATCCTTCCCTGCTCTGACCCAGCACAGAGACCCGGGGAGGTTGGTCAAGTCTCACCTCCACCTCTACCCCAAACAAGAAAACTAGAGATACAGAATGAGGGCCTGGACCACTGCACGGCTCCACAAGGCTGGAGAAAGCAGGAGCCCAACGTGCTCTCCAGTGCACACAGCAGCCCTGGCCCACTCCAGGCGGGACCGGAGCAAGAAGCGACAAACAGCAGCAGCACAGCCTCACAGCTGCGGGGAGGCCCAGGGAACAGCCCTGTCAACAGGGCTCGGCTCCTCCCATGATGGGCGGGGACGGGCCAGGGGCCTGAGCCCGGCTGCCACTGTGATTCATCACACAGGGCTTCGGGAAGCTGCGGAGAAACGTCTGCAGGGCAGGACACGGCCCCCATCTCTCCTCCTCCACAAGCTTTAGGCTTTGCTACCATCTCAGCATGCTGAGCAAACCCCCCATCTGCCTGTGGCCTTTCCGGGAGCTGGGGCAGGCACCTGGTAACCTGGGAGACCAGGAAGCGCTGGATGGCAGGGCTGTCCACCATGGCCAGGGCAGCCCCAGCCCAGGTCCGGCATTGTTCCTGAGCCTGCAGCCAGGGTGCCTTCTCTGCCACCAGGCGGTAGCAGTGCCCACTGCCAGGGAAGATCTCTGTGTCCGAAGGGCAGAGCGGGTGCACCACTGGGGAAGAGTAGCAGAGAACAGGGTATCACTATGAGCCTGTGGCCAAAGCACCAGGCTCTGCTCGCTCTGACCTTGGGGGAAAGGGGAGATAAGGGGCCCGGGCAGCTAGGCAGACACCTACCTCTCGCTGGCTCCTCATCCAGAGCCAGGATGGTGTAGGTGGCCTCAAGGGCCGAGCCTCCGCGGTTCCGGATGCTGAGTCTGAGGCTCTCATCACTGTGCAGAGAGGATGGGCACAGGAGCTCCAGGGCAGCAGGGGCTGCCTCCACGCGCACCTCTGTCCCCAGCAAGGCCGAGGAAGACCCCATGACCAGCACGGCTGTCACGTGATAGCGTCCAGGCAGGGCATATTGGTGGGTGGCAGCTGAGCCAGCCACATCCACCGCTGGAGAGCCATCTCCAAAGTCCCAGCGTGTGGAGCCGATGGGCAGAGGAGCAGCAATATGGAAGGCTGCTGGCCGACCAGAGGCCAGGGGTCCATGGGGCCCCACCAGGGTGGCCCCAGGGGAGGCTGGGAAGACGTTCCGGAGAAGCGTGGGGCCGCTGCAGGTGGGGCTGGGGGGCTGGAGGAGGCTGGAGCACAGGGACTGGCAGGCCGCAGAGGTGTTGGGCAGCTGGAGTGCCCCGCAGACACACCGGCCCTGCTCCGCCAGGGCTGCGAAGCCCTTGCCGGCTGAGAAGCAGAGAGCACCACAGGCCTCGGGTTCCAGGGGGCCCTCGTGGGCAGAGGAAAAGGCCACCACTGCCGGGGCGCCCGAGCTGTTGTCAGGGAGGCGGCAGGCGATGTACTCCTCACCTAGGACAGACACACACACGGTCTACTTTGTGGTCCCGGCACTCTCCCTCAACTCCAGGTCACACCCCACCCCACAGCCCTGCCCCTCTCCAGAGAGGCCTTTCTGATCCCCAGAAAGGAGGGCTTTCCCCAGGCCTACACTGCCCTGCGCAGGCTGGGGGACCCCTAAGCCCGGGTCCCGGCCACACTCGCCCTGCACTCACCACAGCCTCCACTCAGCAAGGCGACACCGAGGGGCTGGCCAGTCAGGGGGCCAGGCCCAGCACACGTGGCCACCCTGGCCGGCGCCACGCGGACCCGCCGCTCCTCCACCCAGCGTGGCAGCCATAGCAGGCCGCAGTCGCACTCGAATGGGTTCCCACTCAGGTTTCTGCAAGGGAGGGCAGGGGTGGGCACAGGCCGGCAGGAGAGCAGGGTCTGATCGCCAACTCCAGGGAGAGTCACGCCAAGACGGGAGGGCAGGGACACCATACCCACCAAAGCAAAGCAACTCACATTTCACTTAAATTAAATAAATTAGCAAATACTCCTTCTTCTAATGTAGAAATCTTGTTGTCGCTTATATCCCTGGGAAAAGAGGAAGAGGCGGCGGCGTGACGGGAGCCCTGTAACGCGACAGGCAGGGGCAGGCAGCCCTGTGCGCCCTGAGACACCCCAGCAGGCCAGCAGGACTGGGCAGGAGGGAGGACACTCACAGCTCCACCAGCGCAGAGAGGTTTGCCAGGAGCCCGGCGTCCAGCGTGTGGAGCAGGTTGTGGGAGAGGTCCCTGAGGAGCAACACATCGTGGGTCAGGCAGGAGCTCCAGGCTGGCACAAGGCCATCCTAAGTCCCACACCTAGGCACTGCCTCGAACCAAGATGCAGCCTCCTACCCTCTATGCACCCCTGTTCTCAGGGGCAAGGAAAGTGCTTTTCTGATGAAGGATCTGAACGAATTCATCTGGGGAAACGGAGGCAGCAGAGCCAGAGCCCTCAACACGCTGCACCCCTCTCCTCCCTGTGCTAAGTCCTGCAAAGCACAGCTACACAGAACCACTGACCCAGGCACCTGGACAAGCACAGTCCCTTCTGCTAGCCCTGCCTCTGCCCTCTCCACAGAGCCCGGGAGCCTGGGCTGCTCCTGGCCCAGCAGAGTGGTCCCACAGCGGAGGCTGACTTCAGCCCTGACCTTAGACAGGAGCTGGGGGTGCAGCAGGCAAGGAGGGCCCAGCTGCCAGTGCAGGGGTGTCCTCACAATATCCCTAAGATGCAGCGTGGGCACAAAGAGGAAATAAATGGAGAAAGGGCCCTGGTCGATGACCCCCCAAGCTACAACTGAGTCAGAGTAGATTAGGGAAAATGAAGCATGGGAAACAGCAGTCATGAATTCACACACTGTATTGAGTAGCTCTATTAGAAATATATAAGTATGAGCTAGGTGCTGGTGGCTCACACCTGCAATCCCAGCTACTCAGGAGGCTGAGATCTGAGGATCGCGGTTCAAAGCCAGCCCAGGCAGAAAAGTCCATGAGACTCTTATCTCCAATAAACCACTCAGAAAAAGCCAGAAGCGGACCTGTGGCTCAAGTGGTATAGCATTAGCCTTAGGCTTAGGGATAGCACCCAGTCCTGAGTTCAAGCCCCACAACCAGCGATAGATAGATAGATAGATAGACAGACAGACAGACAGACAGACACACATGAGCACTTATCACCCCTCGTATGCTTCGGTATCTGTACAAGCACAGCAGCTCTCTCCCCCTGGCCTCTCCTGCTTGCCCAAAACAATCTGTTTGCTTTGCAAACTAAGCAATGATCCTTATCAGCCAGGCGCTCACGCCTGTCATCCTGGCTACTCAGGAAGCTGAGATCTGAGGATCTCGGTTCAAAGCCAGCCAGGGCATGAAAGTCTGTGAGACTCTTCAATGAGCCACCAGAAACCCAGAAGTGGTGCTGTGGCTCAAAAGTGGTAGAGTGAAAGAGCTCAGGGACAGGCACCCAGGCCCGGAGTTCAAGCTCCAGGACCAACAACAAATAAAAATAATAAAGCCTATCTTAAGGAAGGCACCTGTCTTGAGGGGCGTACGGCATAATTCCTCCTCTGTTTGAAAGGATGCCCATACAGCAATGACCAGGTGTATTACAGGCCAACTTCAAAATCTCTGGCCCAGATGATTAGACAGTGTAACATCAAGAAATGTACCAGAGCACTTATCTGAAGCCCAACCTTCTGTTTCACTATACATACCTGTGACATCAAACAGTTTTGCACCTTTTACTGAATATACATATATCCATGTCTGGACTGTGAACTATCTTTCTTGTTTCACTAATAAACTTCCTTGGTCTCTACCTCATTGTGTCTTTAAATTCTTTTTTGTGCATCAAGAACTTGATACACCAAGGGCCAGGTAGAGGCCTCTTCCTTTTTGGAGACCTCCCTGGAGCATGGCTGGTCACTTATTGCCTAACACCGCTGCTTCACACAACTAATCAAAAACCCCCAGTGCCGGGTGCTGGTGGCTCTCGCCTGTAATCCTAGCTACTCAGGAGGCTGAGATCTGAGGATTGCGGTTCAAGGACAGCCCAGGCAGGAAAATCCGTGAAACTCTTATCTCTAATAAACACTCAGAAAATCGGAAGTGGCGCTGTAGCTAAAGTGGTAGAGCACTTGCCTTGAGCTGAAGAGCTGAGGGACCGCGCTCAGGCCCAGAGTTCAAGCCCCATGACCGACATTAAAAAAAAAAAAAAGATATAACAAAGGCTCATCTGATGGCATTGATAAGAAGTCAGGAAGTCTGAAAATATGAGTCTGTGGCTTCTTTCTGCTGTGCCTTTATGCGGAAGCGGACTGAGCACTCCAGACAGAGGAGTCACAGAACCCCTGGTCTTCAAGAACATCAGAGGGGAAGCAGAATGTGAGTGAGCCCCCCACCCTACCCCAGGCAGCAGAGTGACAACCAGGCCTCAGAACTCAAGTCACAGGAACACGGAGCAGAGCCTGAACACCCTCGCTATGAGTACTGCGATGGTCACGTCTTGTAAAGCATGAAGCTACAGGCAGAAACAAAGCAGGAACCGGACACCAGTGGCTCATACCTAGAATTCTAGCTCCTCAGGAGGCTGAGATCTGAGGATTGAGGTTTGAAGCCAGCCTATCTCCAATTAACCAGCAAAAAGCTAGAAGTGGAACTGTGACTCAAGTAGTAGAGTGCCAGCCTTGAGGAAAAAGAAAAAGAAAACAAGCAAGAAGACGAGAGCTCCGAGTTCAAGCCCTATAACTACACAGGCAACCTCCACAAAAAGAATATGAATAAAGTCAGGAAAGAAACTACAAATGTGATCCAAGTACAGGGATGTGTGCCGTGGGGAGGTTGAAGCAAGAGGAAGCAAGGTCAGTGAATGCAATATAGACTATCTCAATGATGGGGCTGGGAAGGTGGCTCAGTGGTAGAGCGCTTGCCTTGCATGCTCAAGGCCCTGGGTTCGATTCCTCAGCACCACATAAGCAAAAAGAAAAAAGCTGGAAGTGGAGCTGTGGCTCAAGTGGTAGAGTGCTAGCCTTGAGCTGAAGAGCTGAGGGACAGCGCCCAGGCCCAGAGTTCAGGCCCCACGACCGATCCAAAAAAAAAAAAAAGAGGCAGCGGTGCGGCGTGGAGAGCCTGCGGTGCGAAGCGATCAGGCTGCAGGGGAAGCAGCAGTGGCCTTGGAAACGAGGACAATGCAGAGACACAGATGAACACTCGGGTTCCCTGCCCTCTCCTCTCACTCGGACAGGGAAGGGAAGAAGGCACCAGGGCACTTTCCAGCCTGGCTTCCAAATGGAGGAGAGACGAGAGAACTCCAGATGTTCCTCCACATTCCACTTGCTCAGAAATCTACAGTGTTTGCCTCGCAGGCATGAGGCCCTGGATTCGATTCCTCAGAAACACATAAGCAGAAAAAGCCGGAAGTAGCGCTGTGGCTCAAGTGACAGAGCGCTAGCCTTGAGCTGAAGAGCTGAGGGACAGCACCCAGACCCAGAGTTCAGGCCCCACAACTGAAGAGGGGGGGGAGGGGAGGGGAGGGGAGGGGAGGGGAGGGAAGGGAAGGGAAGGGGAGGGAAGGGAAGGGAAGGGAAGGGAAGGGAAGGGAAGGGAGGAAATCTACCCTACAGAGCAGCTGTGTGGGGTCTCTGGGGTCATCAGAGACAGGTCAGCCTTGGGGTCTTTGCACACACCCCCCTTTCATCCCAGAAACAGCGCAGAGGCAGCACTTCTCACCACAAGACTCAGGGAGCAATCTGTGAGGCTCTCCAGCCTGGGAGGCAGAAAGGCGATCTGAACAGAAGCCAGGTCCTGCGCTGCCAGCCTGTGCCCTCAGGGAGGGCAGGCACGGGCAGGCAGGGCACCACTGCTTGGCTACAGAGCACAGGAGGCACGCATGTCCTCACCAGACCCCAAACCATGGCCTCAAGGCCCTGAATACCAGCTTTTCCACCTGTCTGTTTGCTGTGGCTGTTAGGGTCCTGGGAGAATGCCAAGACCTGGCCCATCCCTCCCCAACAGCTCCCCTAGCTTCCTCCACACACACCCCCATGTGATGTCACCAGTCTGATGACCTGGCCCTCCACTGGGATTCCCTGCAAAGATCATGGAGGGGACACAAGCAGGTTCTGTGTCCCTGGCAGGAAGGACACAGAAGTGAGGGCACTGACAGCAACCACAGGCCCTTCACCCACCACTAGGAGGAGAGCCAACAGCCTCGCTGGGAGCACCTGAGAGCACCAGGGGCAAGGAGGGGGGCCAACCCCTAGTGGGGGCCATGCTCTAGGGCAGCTGGACCCTCTGAGCCCTGCAGCCCAACAATTTACAGGGACTCCATGGGCAACACTGGAAGGGGTCAGGCCGGGTTAGTATAGGGACTGATCTGGGAACCCCATGTACCAAGGGGGCAGGCAGATGCCCATGACAGCCTGAGACATGGCTCAGGAGACACACGTCAGGCCCCACAGCCCGGCAGGCTGCTCCCCACCGCCTGTACAACTGGTATGCAATCGCACATTTTGTGACACAGGTAGGAAACATGCACACCTGGCCTCTGCTGATGGGTCTCCTGCTGCATCAAAGCGGCTAGGAAGGTGGCTCCATGGTACAGGGCTCACCTTGCATGCATGAGGCCCGGGTTCAACTCCACAGTACCATATAAGCAGAAAAAGCCGGAAGTGGCTCTGGGGTTCAAGTGGTAGAGTGCTCACCTTGAGCAGAAGAGGGGCAGCGCCCAGGCCCAAAGTTCAAGCCCCATGACAAAAAAAAAAAAAAAAAAGCATCAATGTGTTGGGGAGGGGTGAAGGGAGACCCCGCTGGGCCCTTTTCTTCCCCTCTGCCTGCCATATCAGAGACTCGGGAAGGAGCACCTGTGTGCCTAGGGCTGAGACACCTCTGTCACCTGTGGAGGCCCCCAGCCCAACAAGTAGGCCCTGGGTCTCCCACAGGAGTGGTCGACAGCCCCGTATCAAGGCTCAAAGGAGAAAACAGGAGCTCCTCACCCTCTCCCCTCCTAGTGGATGCCCAGGCTACTGACAGTGGGGTGACACCATGAGGCAGGCTTCCTGGGCAGGCTTTCTGGAGAGATGGGCGGGACGGCATGCGTGTTAGGCCGGGAGGGACACACGGGCACTTGCGGCGTGAAGGACGGCGCTCAGGGCCAGTCTTGCTCTGGAGCCATGGCAACAGAGGCTCAAACTTTTTTTTTTTTTTTTTTGGGTCAAGTCCTGGGGCCTGAACTCTGGGCCTGTGCGCTGTCCCTCAGCTCTTCAGCTCAAGGATAACGCTCTACCACTTGAGCCACAGCGCCACATCTGGCTTTTTTCTTTTTGCTTATGTGGTGCTGAGGAATCGAACCCAGGGCCTCAGAGGCATGTAAGGCAAGCACTCTACCACTGAGCCACCTTCCCAGCCCGGGGCTCAAACTTTCTAGCCAACAGCTAAGCAGCCTCAGTTTCCTCCTCTGCCAAGGCAGGGAGTGGTCTGGTTGCCTGCTCCCCAATCCCGATGCTGAGAGTGAGGGTGGCCAGTGGGAGCCCCCAAGGAAACATCTGCGCATTCCAGACGTATGTGGTCAGCAGGCGGGCGCATGCCAGGCCCGGCACCGCCGCCCCACACTGGCTGGCCGCCGTGCTGGAAACAGGGCTCAGGGGGAACGGCTCCGAGGGGCCGCCTGCCGACGTTATGTAACCCACTCTGCCCCACAGCCGCCACCTCCCTCTGGCGGGCAGGAAAGTTCGGGGAGGAGGTCCACCCTCCCCAGAGGAGCAGACCCCTCTCTGCAGCAAGACGGACCCCCCCCACCCCATGCACATCTCCTAGAGCAGAAAGGAGAGGCCGCGCGAGGGCTGGGCCCCGGCTCAGGTGGAGGGAACAGAGCCCCCAAGCGGCCTGGATAACGGTGTCTTTCAACGCTAATGGACTTTCCTTTTGGGAGCCCAGCAGCGGGAGCCAGTGTGAGTTCAATATCCTCACACTGTTTTCATTCCCTTTGCTTTCTGTTCCCTTCTATTTATGGCAAGCGAGGCTGGCTTCCAGGGCCGGAAATGATGTTTAACTTAATGAATTCAAGTTTAGGAAAGAGAGCTGAAGAAAAACACAAGGAGTGTGCTGGCGGCAAGAAGGCCGGGGCCACTCAGCTGCACCTACCCAGCGTTTCCCGGGAGAGAGGCAAGAGCTGGGGCAGCCCCACCCGCCCTGGACACGCACAACAGCTCCTGCCTGGGCCACACCAGGGCGGGGCAAGCAGCAGGGGAAAGGACACTGGGGCCCCGACAACAGACACAGGAGTGTCCTGTGGGGGTGTGCCCACGAGACCCGGGGGGCCTCCCCGTCCCAGGGCCCGGACTGTAGGAAAAGCCCTGTGTTACAAGGTTCTCTGCGCTCCTCGACACAGACACTGAGTGCTCCGACAACCGACTGTCACGAGGATGCGTGACAACCCATGAGGTCCTCCAAGCCCTCAGGCAGGACAAGACTAGGAGACCCCGGCCTCAGAGCCAGAAAGAATGGGATGAGAGAGCGGAGGATGGCGTCCTCCTGTCCCGGCAGGAGGAGGCCCAGGTGTGGAGGGCGGGGTCCGCCCGCCCCTGGGAAGCTGCTGGTGTTCTCCATCTGGGGACTCACCAGACTAGGTGGAGGAGAGGTGGCAGCGAGGGTGTGCCCCACCTGTAGCTAGGGTACCCAGGCCACCGGTTCAGGAGGAGGGATACGAAGACCCCAGCCCGCCACACCACCCCCTGGTGGCCCCTCACGGTGACTCGGCATCAGGACCACCTAACTGCCTGGGCCACGCACGGCGAGCCGGGGCAGGAGTGTGGAGGCCAGGGCGCCTGTCTCCCCACAGCACCCTGAGGTTCAGCCAGCAGACTGAAGACTGTTCAGAGAGAGAGAGGCTGGGCAGGGGAGAGCAAGGGACGGGGCAGGGGCCTCAGTCCACCACCACTCAGGTGCTGAGCACGGCTGAGGTCTGGTGGTGCCCAGCGCCTGGGCTGTCAAGTCCTATGGAGGCTCAAGACCCCAGAGGCCCCCCACTCCCAGCCACGCTGCGCCTCGATCTGTACCCTGTAACTACAAACACTGCCCTCGCGTCCCTGGGGAACAGACAGGGATGGGTTGCACCCCTGCCCTGGGACGATGGCTTGCCACGGCGGCTCCCCGAGTGCTGAAGATGCCACTGTTTGCCAGGGCTGGGCCTGTGAGACCATCAGGGAAACAATGCCCTGCTCACCTGGGCCACAAAGCACAGGCCCGCTCTTTGGCGTGAAGCGCCAGGGCACCATTGGGCCCCTTGGTGAAGACAGCTGCCAAGCCAGAGGGAACGAGGTGTTCCCAGAAAGGACATGAGCTGCATTTTCCAGCTGCATCGTGTCCTGCAGGGAGACGGGCTCACACCCCATGGCGCCCGGAGTGCTGGCCCGCCCACAGCTGCACCCACTCCAGGCCAGCTGGAGCCCAGGCCGTGGACGGTCAGGCCAGGCCTGAGCACACCCAGCCCAGACGGACGCCACCCCAGACAGCAGCAGAAGGATGTTTTCATTCCAGAGAGCGAGGCGGGCTGGTCGTCTGGGCTCCTGCTGCTGGCGCTGGCCACCAGAAAGGAAAATGTGTCTCCATCCAAAATGACTTCCTCGGTTGAAACCCAACCCCAGGCAGGGTCTCCCTCTGGAGCCGGGTTTCCACACTGCATGCCCTCTGGCAGAGCACCCCGGGGTGCGGGAGGGGCGGAGATGGAGCAGAGCTACCCCTCGGCCCCAGGGAGGCTCGGAGCAGCGCTGGCCAGGCAGGAGCCACATCTGGTAATGGCCACCCAGTTAGCTGTCACAGGATGGCAGCCCAGGATGCAAGGTTCACGGGCTGGCAGGACAGACAGGGGAAGTCCCAAGAAGTGCCCAGAGAGAACAGAGGCGCCTGCAGCCTGGCACAGCCTTCCACAAAGCCGTACAATGCCAACTCAAGACAACACTCCGGTTCAAATGAGTGACAGCCAGGCAGGCTGGGCACGCCGGGCACAACAGCTGCCCGGGGTGGGTGGAAGAACAGGACGCACCAAGAGGATGGGCACCAGTCACTGCCTCCTAACAACCTCGCCGCCACATACACGCCAGAGATGAGTGACTCAGCCAAGGTGACACAGGGAGAGGAGGAGCTGGGCTGAACTCAGTCTGATGCCAGGCCTGCATGCCTCCCTCCGGAAGCCAGCTGAAGCGACCAGCGTAGAGATGGACAGAGAGCTCGGGGAGGCGCAGGCAGAAAGACCACAAGTACTGCCGCCGCCACCCCTCCCTTCAAACACCCCACGCCTATTCAGGAGGCTCCACAGCCACCTTTCCCTGCATCCCTGAACCGAGACTTCCAGGTTGAATGTGCCATTTCAGGGGCTTGCTCTGGAGGGGCCAATCGTATCACCACTGTCATAACACTCTGCGTGATTTAAGAAATGACCCAGGGGGCTGGGAAGGTGGCTCAGTGGTAGAGAGTTTGCCTTGCATGCATGAGACCCTGGGTTCAATTCCTCAGCACCAGAAAAAAAAAGAAAGAAAGAAAGAAAGAAAAGCGGGAAGTGGCGCTGTAGCTCAAGTGGTAGAGCGCGAGCCTTGAGCTGAAGAGCTGAGGGACAGCGCCCAGGCTCAGAGTTCAGGCCCCACGACCGGACCCAAAAAAAAAAAAAAGAAAAAGAAAAAGAAATGACCGGCTTCTAGGAGTCTGATTGTTGGCCCGTGGATCTGAGAGCTGCTCTAACCCCACAGCGCCAGTAAGGCATCAGTGAGAGAAAGGACAGTAAGTGGCGTCACAGGGCCCAGACAGAGGGAGAGGACGTAAGGATATAAGGACGGGGTCTCCATAGGTACTCTCCCAGGGTGGTTTTTGTTTTTAAACAAGTATATAAAGTTTACCAGAGCAGACAATTCAGGGATTTTTAGTACCTAGGCAGGCTGAGCGTTCATCACTAATCTGTACCACACAATTTCATCATCCCCAAAGAAGCCCCACCCCCTGGCTACCAGCCCTTCCACCACCACCACCACCACATTCTGTCTCTGTGGATTGATTAGCCTATTCTGGGTGTTTTCTGTCAAGTTTGTTATTTTATGTAGCCCAGGTTGGCCTTGTACTCTAAATCCTCTTGCTGGTATTACAGGTGTAGGCCACCAAACTCAGCTCACTGTGATTTTGACTAGCATTTCCCTAATGACTAATTACACAGAGCATCTTTTTTGTAGTTGTTTATCTTCTTTGGTGAAATACCTCTTGGGATCCTCTGCCACTTTTTTTTTTTTTTGGGGGTCCAGTCGTGGGGCCTGAACTCTGGGCCTGGGCGCTGTCCCTCAGCTCTTCAGCTCAAGGCTAGCGCTCTACCACTTGAGCCACAGCACCACTTCTGGCTTTTTTTCTTTTTGCTTATGTGGTGCTGAGGAATCGAACCCAGGGCTTCAGGCATGCAAAGCATGCACTCTACCACTGAGCCACCTCTGCCACTTTTTAATCAGAATATACTCCAGGACGGGCGCTGGTGGCTCACGCCTGTAATCCTAGCTACTCAGGAGGCTGAGATCTGAGGATCGCGGTTCAAAGCCAGCCCGGGCAGGAGAGACCGTGAGACTCCTATCTCCAATAAACCACCAGAAAACCGGAAGTGGCGCTGTAGCTCAAGTGGTAGAGCACTCGCCTTCAGCTGAAGAGCTGAGGGACAGCGCCCAGGCCCAGAGTTCAAGCCCCACGACCGACAAAAAAAAAAGAATATACTCCAGATACAAGTCCTAGCGCAACAGGGGAGATGACCCACGGGTGCCTCTTGGCCCTGGAACTGCTCCTGCAGCACTACTCACAGGGACACAGCACACTACTGGCTCCTGGGGCTCACCTACTTTTTATTTTATTTTTTTGCCATGGGGCTTTAACTCAGGACCTGAGCACTGTCCTTGAGCTTCTTTTGTTCAAGGCTAGCACTCTACCATTTGGGCCATAGTGCTGCTACTGGCCTTTCTGTGTATGGGGTACTGAGGAATCAAACCCAGGGCTTCGTGCATTCTAGGCAAGCACTCTACCACATTCCCAGCCTGGAGCTCACCTACTTACTTATGACCCTGAGTTCTGCAGAGGAGAATAGGACTGGCTGCAGTTGAGATGTTTCTTTGCATATAAGATAGAGACTCCAGAGACCAGGCCTCACACCCATAATCCTAGCTACTCAGAGGCTGAGATCTAAGGATCACAGTTTGAAGCCAGCCCAGGCAGAAAAGTCTATGAGATGTTTATCTCCAATTAATTACAAAAAAAGCCGAAGTGAGCACCCAGGCCGAGTACAAGCACCAGGACCAGCACAAAAAAACAAAAATAAAAATAAAATTGGATCATAATCTTCCCTCCCCTCAGCTGGGCAATCACATTAAGAAGTTGCTCCTTGTCCACATTTTTGGAAAATTTCCATTTCATGTCTAAATAGGAAACAAATGCCAAGTGTGGCATCCTATGCCAGCCAAAGTTCAGAGATTGAAGGCTAGGCCAGCAGCACTTGCAAAATGGCATCCTTCCCTACACGGGTCCACATAGCAGCCAGGGTTTTCTATTTCCTTCCTTCCTTCCTTTCTTCCTTCATTGGTCTTAGGGGCTTGAACTCAAGACCTGGGCACTACCAGTTTGAGTTAAAGTACCACTTCCATTTTCCTCGTGATTAATTAGCGACAAGAGTCTCAGACTTTCCTGCCCAGGCTGGAGTTTTGTTTTGTTTTGTTTTGCCAGTCCTGGGGCCTGAACTCAGGGCCTAAGCACTGTCCCTGAGCTTCTTTTGCTCAAGGATAACACTCTACCACTTAAGCCACAGCTCCACTTCCAGCTTTTTCTGTGTATGTGGTACTGAAGAATTGAACCCAGGGCTTCATGCATGCTAGGCAAGCACTCTACCACTAAGCCACATTCCCAGTGCCCCCTAGGCTGGCTTTGAACCATGATCCTCAGATCTCAGCCTCCTGAGTAGCTAGGATTAGAGGTGTGAGTGCCTGGCCAACCAGGGTTCTTTCTAGAAGGACCAGGAGTTAGGGATGTTACTCAGTAGCATAGAATTGTCTAGAAAATGCCAGCCACCCTGCTTCCTCCCTGGAACCCTTAAGTCATCCCTACTTGCCTTCCTATAAAGGCCCGACATCGGCCAGGTGCCGGTGGCTCATGCCTATAATCCTAGCACTCAGGAAGCTGAGATCTGAGGATTGCAGTTCAAAGCCAGCCCGGGCAGGAAAGACTGTGAGACTCCTATCTCCAATAAACCCCTAGAAAACCGGAAGTGGCCCTGTAGCTAAAGTGGTAGAGCGCTTGACTTGAGCTGAAGAGCTCAAGGCCCAGAGTTCAAGCCCCATAACAGACAAAAAAAAAAAAAAGGCCCTTCATCTCATGTCTCTGGGGCTCTATGAAACCACCTTTCTTGGAAGGAGTGACACTGATCAAGATGCATTGTACAGGAGCTGGGAAGGTGGCTCAGTGGTAGAGAGAGCGCTTGCCTTGTATGCATGAGGCCCTGGGTTAGATTCCTCAGCACCACATAAGAAAAAAGAAAAAAGCCAGAAGTGGCGCTGTGGCTCAAGTGGTAGAGTGCTGGCCTTGAGCTGAAGAGCTGAGGGACAGCGCCCAGGCCCAGAGTTCAGGCCCCACGACTGGGCCCCCCCCCCAAAAAAAAGATGCATTGTACAGACTCATGCCTGTACCCCTAGCTACTCAGGTGGCTGAGTTAAATTGTGGTCAATTAGAAGTCAGCCCAGGTAGGAAGTTTATAAGAGCCTACCTCCAATTACCACCTAAAAGCTAGAAGTAGAGAGCTATGACTAAAGTGGTAGAGCACCAGCCTTAAGTGAAAATGCTAAAGAACAGTACTCAGGCCCTGGGTTCAGGTCCCTATACACAGACACAGACTCACACACACACACACACACACACAAAACTAAGACAAGTGAAAATTTGAACACACCGTTTAATAGGACTAAAGAATCATTCCAAGCCAGGTGCTAGTGGCTCACACTCTAATACTAGCTACTCAGGACACAGAGTTCTGAGGATCATGGTTCAAAGCCAATCTGGGCAGCAAAGTTCATGAGACTCATCTCCAATTAACCACCAGAAAACCTGAAGGGGAGCAGTAGCTCAAAGTGGTAGAGTGCTAACTTTACGCAAAAAGAGCTCAGAGACAGCGCCCAGGCCCTGAATTCAAGCCCCACAACCACCATCACCAACAACAAAAAAGAATCGTCCCATGCTTTAAGTGTGTTCTGAGTGTATATATCACTCCAAAACACAGAAAAACTTGCAGGATGCTAGCATTTTGCTCAAAACTTGTAGCAGGGGCAAGGAGGAGAGAACATGAGAGTCATCATTCTGTCTGCCTACTGTTCTCCATAACAAAGCTTTAAATTCTCCATAGCAAAGCTTTAAAAATAGCAGAGCAGCAACCTTTGCCAGTAATGTCATCTTGTTCCAGCTGCCACATCATTTTAACCCAAGAAAGGCTGGAAGTCTGTGGTCTCACCTCCCACTGGCTCAGCCAGTGGAGGGCCTGTGCTGACAGTGAGAAGGTAGCGCTCGCAGTGCTCTTTCGGTGCTCCTAAGCTCTGGCCTCGGAGGCTGCAGTCTCTGGCCCTGGCCTCTCCCATCTCTGAGACCCACCTATCTTGCTGGGAGTCTACAGGGCTGACAACCTACCTAGTGCAGACAAGGGTTTCTGGGAAGAAACCCAGCAGGAAGAAGTCTCTACACCTGCCCCTAAGGCCCTAGTTTCCTGTGTTCTCTCTGGAAATCTCTCAGGGGCAGGTTACCCACCTGCCCACCTGAGTCCATGCTGAGGCCCCACTGCACACAGAGTGGCCAGGATCCCCGAGGATCCTGCCAGATCAGGCCAGGCCAGGCTGCCAGGGGTATGTCCCCTCCCCCAAGGACAACGCCTGGGTGCTCCCACAAATAGAAGGCCGAAAGCCCCCAAATCCTAAATCTGTGACTAAGCACTTATTGAGTCCCTGATACATGCCGCTTCCTAGTCTCTAAAATACATGAGACAACACCAGGGCCAGTAAGGCTCCTTTACCAAAGCCCAGGACCAGAATGTAACAGGACCCACCAAGGTAAGGGCTCAAGCTCCAGGCCCTCCTCCTCTACTTCCTCCACAGCTCCTGGGAGACCAGCAGAGATGCAACAGGGGCAAGAGAGGCTGAGGAAGCAGGAACCAGTGGGAGCCAGGCCGTTCTCCCAGAGTAGCCAGTCAACAGAGAGAGAGGTGCGTTCACCCTCAGCATCCAGAAACAATGGGTGGCACGAATCTGACGCAATTCTGTGAGCCCTGCTGGCAGGCGGGAGGGGGCATCTCCACAGACAGGCCTGAGGCATGGAGCCTTCCAGTCAAAGAGCACAATGACAAGCCCTGCAGGCCCCAGTCACAGCTCCTGGCCAGCCCCACAGAACTTGCTCTTTTCCCACTCCCAAGGCCACTGGGCAAAACCCCAGGGACACAGGACTCCCCGTGTGGCCCTCCATGGGGCCACCCAAGCCGAATGCCCAGGACCCATTTATGGTTTAACCAGAGCAGAGATGGAAGAAGCTCCCCAGGGGAACCCAGCAGGAGTTTCTGGAAGTGAGGTGCTGGAAGTGCCCGGAAAATTCTGAGCCTCTTCAGCCTTGGAGGGTCAGTGCCTGCAATCCTGTTCTCTGCAAATCCTTTCCAGTCCAACCCTAGGTCCTGGGCACTGCACGAGGCCAAGCCCTACTCAGTGGAGATACCTGAAACCCACTGCGTCATGTCTCCAAAAAAACGACTTCTTCACCAGGAAGGCTGGGGTTCCCCTGCACCTATCCACCCCCAAAGAAAGGCTGCTCCCAACACAGACCCCGAGGCTGGGTTCTCAGGATAACGCTGCCACAGAGCACCTGGGCCAGTCCAGGCCCCGGCCCACCTGTGGGTCCGCTCCCCCACCCGCTCCACGGCAGGGCCCGGCCCCTTCCCGCCCTCTTCCCCCGCCCCGACTTACCCGGGACCGATTCTCACACACCCATCGACCCTTACCGAGGGCCTAGCGCCCACCACAGACCCGCCCAACCCCGGCCCGGAACCCGACCAGCCTCCCGCCGACGAGGCTCCAATTAGCGCGTCTGTCCTCCCCGCGCCCCCGCCCGTTCCCTCGGCGGGCGTCCGCCGAGCCCCGCGGGGAGGGGCGACGTTTTCTCCTCAGAAACCGGGAGTCCCGGCTGGCCCCGGGGCCAGGTTTTCCTTATTTAGCCGGGCGGACGTCCCAGCTGGAGCTTCGCCCTGGGAGCGGCCAGGCCCGCGGCGTCCGGCAGCCCGGGGCCGGGGCCGGGGCCGGGGCCGCGCCCGCCGCCCGCCGCCCGCCGCCCGCCGCCCCGCCGCCCCGCCGCCCGTCCCGCCGCAGCGCGGCTACTCACAGCGCCGTGGCCGCCGCGGGGATGCGCAGCGCGGGGCCGAGCGTCCGCAGCCCGCGGCCCGAGCAGTTGACGCGGCAGGCGGCGCCGGGCCCCGGGTCGCAGAGACAGGGCCCCTCGCAGGGCCCGCAGCCGTGCCCGGAGCCCCCCGCCAGAGCCCCGAGCCACAGGCCCAGGCCCAGGGCCAGCGCCAGGCGGGCGGGCGCGCCGGGCGGCATCGTCAGCGCCACGCGCGCATGGCCTCGGCGGCCCGAGGCCCGCCCGCGCGCCCGCGCCTCAGGAGGGGCCTGCGGAAGGCATGGCGCAGCACCGGGCTGGATCCGCCGGCGGCCCGGGGCCTGTCTGTGGCGCGACACCCGCTCAGCGCTCCGCGGTCAGGCCGCCCCCGAGGTCCTCGGCCGCCCGCTAGCGCGCTCGCGCTGCACTGCGGCGCCGCCGCGGGCTCCGCCTCCTCGCGGTCGGGGGGCGGGGTCTACCGAGGGCCCCGCCCCACGACGCGCGCCGGCGGTGGGCGTGGCCAGAAGGAGGCGCAACCTCCTCGGCCGCAGCATCTGCCGACCTCGCAGACTCCGCCCTCAGCTCTGCAGTGCCCGGGGCGGGGCCGGAGGGAGGAGCAGGCCCCGCCCTCTTGCCGCAGCCTCGGTGCGTGCGCCTCGGGAGGAGGCGGGACCGCTCCCCGCGCAGCGTTGGCAGGGGCGGGGCGTTCGGAGGCTCCGCCCTCCTCGCTGCAGGCCCCACCCCCGGGGATGAAGGAAGGCGGGGCAACGCTCTGGCGCTGCGCAAAGGGCGGTGCGAGGCTGGCGGAAGTCGGCGGCCGCGCCCCGCCTTCCGGGGTCTGGTCCTCAGCCCCGGGGAGGACTCGGGCGTCCCCGCCGGTGTCTGGGCCGTCCGCCTCCGCCACCCCACCCTCCCGACGTTACAGACGCCGGCCCCGCAGCCCGGGCCTTCCTCAAGCTCAGAACTGGCCACACACAGAGGGGTGCAAGGAAAACAGCCCAAGGGGCCGGGAAGGGGCCTCCGTGGTGGGGCGCTGGCCTGGCAGGCCTGAGGCCCTGGGTTCGAGTCCTCAGCGCCACAGACGCGGAAAAAGCCGGAAGCGGCGCTGTGGCTCCGTGGGAGCGCCAGCCTTGAGCACAGAGAGGCCCAGGGGCGGCGCCCGGGCTCTGAGTTCCAGCCCCAGGACTGGCACACAACAGCCGTTCGTGGGAAGAGCCGGCCGCAGGGACGGATCCCGGAGCGGGGCGCCCCCCGCCCGCAGAGCGCGCGTCTCGGCCCGTGCAGGGCGCGGGCGGGCAGGCGCTGGGCGACACCGCCCCCTGGAGGCCCCGCGGGCGCCTTTCACCTGGCTCCCGCACCGGGCCCCCAAGGCCGCCCCCCAGTCGCCTGAAGTTAGTAAACTCACCTGAACGATGGAACTTGGGACTGTCTGCAGAAGGAAGGAACTTGGGAGTGTCTGCAGATGGTCTGCCCGGGGCTGGGCATCTGGACACGCAGCCCGCTGAAAACGAACTGGAACCGTAGATACACTCCTTCCCCTAACTGGTGTACAAAGGGTAACAATGTCAAAACGGATCCAATTGTACACTTTACTTCTTTTTTTTTCTCAGCACTGAGGTTTGAACTCACTCTTCTTCCCCTCCACCCCCCCAGTCATGGGGCTTGAACTCTGGGCCTGGGCGCTGTCCCTCAGCTCTTCAGCTCAAGGTGAGCGCTCTACCACTTGAGCCACAGCACCACTTCTGGTTTTATAGTGGTTTATTGGAGATAGGAGTCTCACGGTCTTTCCTGCCTGGGCTGGCTTTGAACCTCGATCCTCAGATCTCAGCCTCCTGAGTAGCTAGCATTACAGGCATGAGCCACGGGTGCCCAGCCTATTTTATTTTATTTTTTGTCTGTTATGGGGCTTGATCTCAGGACCTGGGCACTATCCCTGACCTTTTTTACTCAAGACTAGCACTCTACCACTTTAAGCCACAGCTCTACTTCTGGTTTTCTGGTAGTTAATTGGAGATAAGAGTTTCACACTTTCCTGCCCAGGCTGGCTTCAAACAACCATCCTCAGATCTCAGCCTCTTGAGTAGCTAGGATTCCAGGTGTAAGCTACCAACACTTGGCCCAGTTTATTTGGTACTGAGGAATTGAACCCAGGGCTTCATGCATGCTAGGCAAACACTCTACCAACTAAGCATCTTCCCAGCCCAAGGCCACAGCTACTTTTAAAGGTAGAGACAGGAACAATACAGATTGAGGCCAACTTGAGATATGTAGTAAGATGCTGTCTCAAACACACACACACACACACACAAAATCTGGGCTCCTGTCTTTACCTTGAGTTCTTGACATGCCACCAAAATCCTAGATTCTCAGGCTGGAGGTGTAGCTCAGTAGAACATTGGAACATTTGCCTGATATGCTCAACACCCTCAGTTTGATCCCTAAGAAGAAGAAATAATGCAAGGGTAGCACTTGGCTCAGTCTGGGTAGTCAGTGATTGATGACTTCAGGAGCTGTGTGGTTGTTTCTGGGGTGTGAATAATCACTTCATGGACCGACCCTGGCATGTCTGTTAAAGGCTCCCAGGGAGCCTGGAGCCATTTGCCCTACTCAGCCCTCTGTGCTGGCCACAGGGGCTTTGGCTAGGGGCCGGCTGCTGGCCCTGGAGAGAGCTGGCCTCTGATGGTGTGAGTGGACAGACCGGCGGCCACAACCTGCAGGCTGACACTCCTTTAGGATGGGTGTGTGCATGGCTGCCCACACAGGCCAGTACCCAGCTGCTGTGGCCACCCCTTCAGCCTTCTGGGAGGGACTTCTGCTCCACATGGAAGCTCCCCGCCCTTTCTGGGCAGGGATGGATGGCAACCGGATACCACTAGTTATCAAGGTCACTGACCTGAGTGGGCTTCTGGGGGTATCCTGCCAGAGTCAGAACACTTAAGAGCCCCCCTACCCCCCACATACCTGGATACCAGAGAGGCCCCTGACTACCTGGACACTAGGGCCAGCCAGCACACCTGTGTGATGTCCATCGCTTCTGGTCTCTGAGGTGACTCACTTCCTCCTCCCCCCTTCCTTCCTCTCAAGGAAGTTGAATTCAACGCTGCTGCAGTTCCTCTGACAGCTCCATGGCAACGTTCACACGGATTTCACAGCACAGAAGGTGTTGGCGCTGGAAGGGCCCTTGGAGATGAGTTCCTCCTACCCCGCTCCGCCGCGTTTCACGGGAGGGGAACGTCAGACACCTAAGGTTACCAAGCAAGCCGGGGACTGGCGGGCTTCTGGCATGCTTCCTACTCCAAGAACTGAAAGCCGAGCTTTTTTTTTGGGGGGGGAGCATCTCTTGGGGGCTCTGCTGCCATTTGCCACAGGACCCCCCTGAAACTCAGCTTAACCCTCCATCCCAGAGCTCTGCCTCAGTGGAGACTGGCGCGGGCAGAGTCACTGCACACCGATCGGGGAGCTGTAATCTGGCAGGCAGATTACAAGAATGACTGCTCCAGAGGCAAGAAATTCATTTCTGCGCCATCTATTGGTCTAAGCAACCAGATTCAAAGGCAGAAGACATAGACCCTCTTCCTTCAGGCTGTGGTTCTGTCCCTACCACCTCTCCCCAGGGTGCTGAAACCTCCTCCCCCCCCCCTCCTGTAGCATCTGCTACATTGTAACAGAGTGGATTACCTCCCCTGATGTTCCCTCATCACCCACCCTGATCTGTTTTGCCCTCTACCTGGTGTCTCCTATTGGACCTCTATTCTACCTTCAAAGCTCAGTGCAAATTTCCCTTTCCCCATAAAACCTCACTCTCACACGGAGCCCACAGTGGCTTTCCCACCCTTGCACTAACAAAGATTCTGTCTTAAATCCTTTTTTTTTTTTTGTCAGTCACGGAGTTTGAACTCTGAGCCTGGGCGCTGTCCCTAAGCTCTTCAGCTCAAGGCAAGTGCTCTACCTCTTGAGCCACAGCACCACTTCTGGCTTTTTCTGCTTATGTGGTGCTGAGGCATCAAACCCAGGGCCTCACTCGTGCAAGGCGAGCGCTCTACCACTGAGCCACCTTCCCAGCCCCTGTCTTAAATCTTTGTCAGCAATTACGTGTCCTCCTGAGGTGAGGCCCATGTTTCTCATTGTTCATTCTCCAACTTCAGAGCTGCTTGTTGAGTCCTGGCACTGGCTTCCAGGGAGATGGCAGTGACCAAGACAAGCTGCTTCCTGTGCCCAGAGAGCTCACGTTCCAGAGGGGAAGACAGATGGCAAACGCAGGAACCAAGAGACATAATGATCAGAGATGAGGAAGGAGGAGAGACCAGAGCCCAGGGGTCTGAGTCAAGCACCCAGAGCTCCCACTTTTCCCAGAGAGATCAGAGGAAGCAAGGTGGTCATACACCTACTCACATGGCAGCAGTAGGAGGATCAAGAGTTCAAGGACAGCCCAAAGCAAAAACAACAACAACAAAAATAAATAAAACAATAAAACAAAAAAGAAAGAAAGGCTACAGTCCTAGCTCAAGTGGCAGAAGGCTTAGCAAATACAATTTTCTGGGTTCAATCCCCAGCAATGGAAAGAAGAAGAAAAGAAGTGAGAAGTCAGAGACCTGGATTTTTATGCAAATTCCTAACTTTGCAGGCAGACCTCCTCTGCCAGCTCCTCCTTTCTGCAGCTCCCCGCTGCTTTCCTCTTCCTCCTTGCCACCCCACCAGCACCTCCCCACCCCCCAGATGCCCTACTTACAGCACCCAACCCCAGCTCCTAGCTGAGACCCTGGGCCAGCCTTCCTGGACACACAGAGCTGGAGATCAGCCTGAAAGAGGGTGAGGAGACAGAGGGGGACAAGGAAAGAAAGGAATGGGGAAGGGGGAGCTCTAAGAGGACTTCCCTGGGTTCTAGTTACAGCTCCGACAGGTTCCTGAGAGGTCGATCTGAGCCAACCCTTCCGTGAGATGGTTTCTAGTCTCTGGAAATAGTTCTCACAAATAAATCCTGGTTCTACCACCTCCTAATCCAGTGGCCATGGACGGCTCCCCCCTAACCTTCCTGGGCCTCAGTTTCCCTATCTGTGCATTGGGGCCCTAGAAGTACACATCTGACCAACGGTTTTGAATACACCGTGTACCTGGTATAGGACAGCACCCAGAGTCCCCCTGTGTGTGGGGGGGATCGCTGCTGGGTGGCAAGGCTCCATCACTGGCCCCCCCCAACCAGCTGCCCCCTCCCACGGGGCTCTGCCAGTCGAGCTGTCCCTCCAGCTCCCAGATGACCCAGGGCACTGCCCTGGGCCCCTCGGCTTGACGCCCCCTCCCCAGGTGTAGCTCTGGAGACCCGGGGATCTTCAGCGGGGCTCTCGGGACAGAGCCCCAGCCAGCTTGGATGGAGGGCGCGCTGGGCCGCAGAACGCTGGGCCAGGGTCCACTTTGGGTTTGAAGAATCAGCCCTGGCGGTCGCCCTAGGGTCGGAACCCGGCCTGGGAAGGGACAGGGACGGGCACCGCGGGGGGCGGAGGCGGCGGGGGCCGCGCTGTCCCCAGCCTGTCCTCCCGATAACCAGCTGTCAGCCGGAGCTTCCCGGACCCGCGCGCCCCGGAGACGACGGAGCGCGGGGGCCGGGGGCCGGGCCGGGGCCCCCGCTCGGCCGGACCGCGTCCCAGGACCCCCGGGGGCGGCGGCGGGCTCCTCGGGATGGCGCCTCCCGGGCGCAGCCATTGGCGGCGGCGGCGGGCGGCCGGGCCTGAGTGGCTGCGCGCGGGCCGGGGGCGGGGCCTGGGCGGGGCCTGGGCGGGGCCCCGCCCCGAGGCCGGAGCCCGGGATGCCGCCGCCGCCGCCGCCGCGGCACGGGTTCGCGTGCGAGTCCCGATCCGGGTCGGGCCCCGGGCGCGCCCGCCGACCATGTCCAGGAAGAAGGCCCCCCGGAGCAAGGGCGCCCGCGCGCCCGCCGCCTCCGCGCTGCCCTCCGCCGACCGGCCCCGCTCCGCGCGCCCGGGCCCCGAGGCGGCGCCCCCCGGGCCCCCGCAGCCCGGCCCGCCCTCGCTCGGCGGCGGCGACTTCTACAACGTCGCCTTCAAGGTGAGCCGGGCGGGGGCCCCGCGGGCGCGCGGTGGCGTCGGGGCCGGGCCCGGGGGAGGGCCGGGGCGCGCGGCGGCCCCGCGCCCCGAGGTCCCGAGCGGCGCCCCGCCGCCGGCCGCGTTCAACAGCTGGCACGGGTGTCGGGGGGCCCGGGCCCCCCACGCACGCATCCGGGCTCCTCGGGGCCCCTCCGGCTCCCCCCCCCACCAGCTCCCGCGTTATCGCTTCCCATATGGCGCCTTCCCTCGCCGGGGCCTGCGGGTCTGGGCCGGCCTCCCCTCCCCAAGGGGGGCGGCCAGGAGGAGGCTCGCTAACGGGGGCGGGGGGGGGGGATGAGGCCTCCCCGGGACCAAGGCAGAAGCGATGAGTGTGACCTGGGGTGGACAGGCATAGCCCTGGGTTCTGGGACGTCGGGTTGGGGCTGAGCTGGCTGGACGGGGACAGGACGGGGCCTGGCCAGCCCCACCTGGCCGCGGATGGGGCCCAGACGCTCTTCAGGTCAAGACCTGACCTGGTCAGCCTTGTAGGATGGACGCTTGGCGTCCTTGCTGGGGTTTGTTTGAAGAAGCCCCCCTGGCACACGCCTCCCAGGACTCTGGAGGCCACAGCTGACCTCCCTCCCTCCCCAGGGTCTGCTCCCCATTAAGCTCCAAGTAGGGACTGACCTCCCAAATCAGGTGTGGGAGGACTGGTGGGGTTGTGAATGGGATCCGAGGCCCTGGGGCCCCCTCCATTGAGATGCGCGCTGTTGGAGATGGGACAGAGACCCTTAGGGGCAGAGACTGGGGGGTTCAGATTATTGGAGACTGTAACTGCTCCCCGGCCTCTCCCCCAGAGGCCTAGAATGCCCCTTTTCTCTCCTGCCCCTGGCCCCCGGCCCATCTCTGGCCAGAACTGCTCAGGGCAGACTCTGTGGCTGGAACAGCGCCCCAGTCCCCTTTTCTCAGCCTTTCTCCCCTACCCCCAACATCCCGGCCTAGGTCATGCTGGTGGGCGATTCCGGTGTGGGGAAGACCTGTCTGCTAGTGCGCTTCAAGGACGGAGCGTTTCTGGCGGGCGCCTTCATCTCCACCGTGGGCATCGACTTCCGGGTGAGCACAGAGGCTGAGGCCCCCGGCTCCTCCCCGGCCCAGCCACGCCCTGGTCCCCTCACAGGCAGTCCACCCAGGACCCCCTCTCCCCAACCTGTAGCTACAGCTCGGGGTGGAGCTGTCCTGAGCCACCAGGCTTGGTGGCGGACACCTCCCCACACCTGCTCTAGACTGATGCAGAAATAGGTTGTCCAGTGCCGGGGGTTGGCACCACCCTAGGGCTGCGTCTCCACCTCCTCCAGGCAGAGGGGAGGCCAGGCTGGGCCCTGCCCAGGCCCTTCAAGCCACGTGTCAGTCTTGCAGCCTGTGTTTGCTGGGTGGGGAGGGGCGGGGGAGTGTTACCTTGGGGTGAGGACACTTCCCCCAGCACCTCAAGAGGACTTGGGGGCTGTCAGATGGAACCCCACATGTTGAGATGCTGGTGTGATTCTTAGCACATTCTGAATTCCCATTTATTTCTCTCACCCTTTAATTAGACCGAGTTAGCAGGAGGCTGAGAAGGCCCGGATGAGGTGCTGTGGAGCAGTAGACTTGTTTCAGAACAGTTCCATTCTTGGTGTCTTTAGCAAGGAATTGAACGACACTCGTGAGCGAGGAGAAAAGCCACAGGTTTATGAAAGCAAAAGTGCACTCAGGAGTGGACCAAACAGGAATGCAAGACCCTCTGGGTCCTGTGTTAGGGCGCTTTTAGGCTGAATTGGGTCAAAGGTCTCTCCTCCGTTGTGGTGGGACAGTTTTGAGGTGGCAGCTTCTGATTACATAGTAGTTCCTTACATTCTTACCCACAATGCACCAGGAAAATCCCAAGGGGGGCAAATTTCAATGCAAATTATATGGTAATGACCAAAAAGCGATCTAAGGGAAAAAGTGAGATTCCAGACATCCTTTTTGGGGCGAGTTACCCTTCTGGGAGAAACTTCCTCCATCAGGATGCTCTGAGAGCAAAATCAGCTGTTTAGGAAGGAGTCAGCGGTGGGTCCTGGGTAGGGATGGGGTTGAAGTCTCCACCTCCCTCTGTCATGGCTACTTCTCCTCCCTCATTTTCCTGAAGATGGGATCCCAGCAAGTCTTTAGGAGGTGGGAAGAGTGATGGGTTCTTCAGTTTGGGGCTGGCAAGGGGGTGTAGCTGTACCTGCTGGGGACTGCAGAAGTCTTGCTGTGTTCTAAGCAGAAGTCAGCCTTCAGGGCAGTACTCTCTTCCACCAGAAGCTCTGACTGGTGCCATTAATTTTGCCCACGGTCACTTCTTCAGGTACAGGATGGAACGTCTGTGGGGACTGTCATTTCTAGGCAAATGGCTCCTCGGTAAGAAGAGACAAAATAAATACATACATGCAGGATCCATGACCCAAAACATGATCCCAGGAAAGTCACTACTGAGGGGGCTTATGAATGGGAGAAACCATATCAAAATCCTGCTGTCCATGGGTGCCAGTAGGTTAGCTAGCCATCTTTCTTTTTCTTTTCCCTCCCTTCTTTCCTTCTTTCTTCCTTCCTTTCCGTCCTTCCTTCCTTTCCGTCCTTTCTTCCTTCCTTCTTTCTTTCTTTCCTTTCTCCCTCCCTCCCCTCCTCCCCCCTCTCTCTCTCTTTTGTGCCAATCCTGGGCTTGAGCTCAG
The DNA here is from genome assembly GCF_024711535.1 of Dipodomys merriami. Taxonomy (NCBI): domain Eukaryota; kingdom Metazoa; phylum Chordata; class Mammalia; order Rodentia; family Heteromyidae; genus Dipodomys; species Dipodomys merriami. The sequence continues at coordinate 2,113,661 of NW_027202682.1, forward strand.
AACCTGGGCGCTGTCCCTAAGCTCTTTTGCTCAAGGCTAGCACTCTATCACTTGAGCCACAGCTCCACCTCTGGCTTTCTTTTTTTTTTTTCTGTTAGTTGTGGGGCTTGAACTCAGGGCTTGGGCACTGCCCCTGTGCTCTTCAGCTCAAGGAGAGCGCTCTACCACTTAAGCCATAGCACCACTTCCGGTTTTCTAGTGGTTTTTTGGAGATAAGAGTCTCACGTACTTTCCTGCCCAGGCTGGCTTTGAACCATGATCCTCAGATCTCAGCCTCCTGTGTAGTTAGGATTACAGGTGTGGGCCACTAGTGCCCAGCTTACATTTGAATTTTTTGCTAAACTTTTTTCTACTTTTCCTGAGGATTGATCACTTTGTGTACTCTGCAGTAATCCAGATCTAGGAATTATTTATTTGTGTATTTATTTCTTCCTTCCTTCCTTTTTTTTTTTGGCCTATCCTAGGGCTTGAACTCAGGACCTGGGCACTGTCCTTGAGCTTCTTTTGCTCAAGGCTAGCACTCTACCACTTGAACCACAGCGTCACTTCTGGCTTTTTCTGTGTATGTGGGACTGAGGAATCGAACCCAGGGCTTCATGCATGTTAATCAAGCACTCTACCAACAGCGCCACATGCCCAGCCCTAGGAATGATTTCTTTTTTTGGGGGGGTGGTGGGAGGTCCAGTCATGGGGCCTGAACTCTGGGCCTGGGTGCTGTCCCTCAGCTCTTCAGCTCATGGCTAGCGCTTGAGCCATACTGCCACTTCTGGCTTTTTTTTTTCCTTCTGCTTATGTGGTACTGAGGAATTGAACCCAGGGCCTCATGCATGCAAGGCAAGCGCTCTACCACTGAGCCACCTTCCCAGCCCTAGGAATGATTTCTTTAAGTAGATCTTACCACTTCCAGGACCCTTTCTGTCCCCATGGCAAAGACTTCTGTCCACCCAAGGTGTGGGTCAGTCAGCACAGTCCTCGTTGACACCCTCTGTGGGGAGGCATATGGGGACCTATTTGCCAGTCATCATCTGACATTCTCTGGCTAGATCTGACCAGAGGGGACAATCGTGGTCTAGGGTTGTGGCAGAAGGACAGGTGAGAAAAACCTGATTGGCCATGGAAGCTATTCCGATTCTGGAAAAGCTCTGCTCCACACGCCCCGGTGGCATCCGCCCGCCTATGGCATCCATAGATGTCCCCCTGAATTGCCCGGGGCAGAAACTGCTCATTAACGAACCAGGTTCTCTCCTTCTGACACCCCCTGCCTGTGGGCTTTTCCTGATGCGTTGTGGATAATATGCAACAGAAAGGAAATGTTATATAATCCCCAGCTGTCCATCACCAAAGGGGAAGGGCGCTCAAAGCCCTCCCCTCCACCCGACTCAGCTCCGTGGGGCTTGGCACCCTTGCTCCTCCCCCTCCTCCTCACGGAGAGTTTTGCTTTAATAAACCTGTGGCTCTCTCATTATTCATGTTTTGCTTAATTCTTTGTTCCAGATGCCAAGAACAGGGAGTGGTTTTGAAATGAGCCTATTACGGATAACACCGAGACAGGGAATGGGGGGGGGTCCCGGGTCCCCTGCAGCTCTGTGAGGTGAAGGAAGGGCTGGGCAGGACGGGCCGAGTAGAGCCGTGCTCCGTTGCCTGTCCTGGTCTCCCTTTTGGGTCTGGGGCAAGGGATGAAGAAGGGCGAGCTGTTTGATTTGTAGCTTGTTTCAGGGTGCCAGGGGAAGTGAGGTATGGTCCTCAGCCTGGCAGATGGCTGAGCCTGGTTCCCCGGAGACCCAGAAGTACCCCAACAGGAACTCAGGAGGGCAGTAGAGCCCAGGACTCGGCCTTGGGGAGTAACTGTTTACCAGACAGTTCTAGGCTCTGTGGCTGAGCGGTTGGATCTGCTAAGCACAAACCCAGACCCAGGGCATTGCAGGTCCCATTGGGGAGAGATTTTTTTTAAACAAACAAACATCCTAAGCTGGGTGCTGGTGGCTCCAGCCTATGATCCTAGTTCCTCGGGAGGATGAGCAGTCTGACATCAAGGTTCAAAGCCAGCCTGAACAGAAAAACCCATGAGACTTATCTTCAATTAATACCAAAAAAGCTGGAAGTGGAGCTGTGGCTCAAGTGGTAGCAGAGTCAGCTGTGAGTAAAAACACTAAAGGACAGCACCCAGGCCTTGAGTTCAAGCCCCGGCACTGGCACAAAAACAACCCTATCCAGAACAAATTTAATTAGCCTTTTCTCTGGGTGAGATGTTTTTCCGTACATACAGCAGCTCATTCATTAAGCTATCTGAGCAGCCATGGAAGGACACCCCAAGATGCCCATTTGCAGCACACCGAGGGAGCTAATAGTGGACCCGAGTCATGACCCAAAAGGCTTCACAATAAGTACGGATGGCTGTAAGCAGCAACCGCTCCTCCTGCAGCCCGTGAGTCTGCGCTCTAGGCAGGTGGTCAAGGAAGACCGCAAGCCCCATGGAGCAGGAACGGGGCGCTCTCCAGGGTGGTGGAGGAAAAATCTAGCTGGAGAGAACCAGGCAGCCCTAAGGTTTCCTTGGAAGCCTAGACGGTAGGCAGAGGGAAGGGAGGCGGCAGGAAGGCTGGTCCTGCGTTCAAGAATGACTTACAAGACTTAGCCAGGGGCGGGGCAGAGGTTCCTCGTTTTCCCTGTCAGCGGGACGGGGCTGGGTTCGGTTCTGACTTACAAGCCCCTCTGCTCTCCCCTTGGAAGTCCCAAGGCAGAGAGTGGCACTGGGCCCCTGCTGGGGCTGATTCTGTTTCAGAACAAGGTTCTGGATGTGGATGGCATGAAGGTGAAGCTGCAGGTGAGGCGAGTCGGGGGAGGGTGGAGGGAGAGAGGAAGGTAAGGGGGCACCAGAAAGGGGCCGGGCATCGTAACCAGAGCCATGTTGCCACAGATCTGGGACACGGCTGGCCAGGAACGCTTCCGCAGCGTGACCCACGCCTACTACAGAGACGCCCATGGTGAGCACCCACGGGGCGATGGGGGGGGCACACAGGGGAGGGCGGGATGCTGCCACGCCCCAGACCTGGGTACGGGCGTGAGCAGCGGGAGTGGGGGGTGGGGGCGGCTGACAGGAAGCCACGGGGCTCCAGGCTGTCCTCACCACCCTGTCCCCAGCGCTGCTGCTGCTCTATGACGTCACCAACAAGGCCTCCTTCGACAACATCCAGGTCAGTGGCCTCCTCTCCCGGTGGAGGGAATGAATGGGCCACCAGGGCCCCCGTGGCGTGAGGCTCCCCAAGTTCCCAGAGCCCTGCAGACTGCGGTGACGGGCACCGACGGGCCCGTGACCCCTCCGGTGACATCCGGCCCTGTCAGCAGGCCCCGGGATCAGGCGTCTGTGAGGCGGGCACCTCTGCCCAGCGCACAGGCGCCAAGGTTCCAACAGGACGAGGTGCGAAGGGGGTAGGAGCCCCCACCTGGTCCCAGCTCTCCCCACAGGCCTGGCTGACGGAGATCCAGGAGTATGCCCAACACAACGTGGTGCTCATGTTGCTGGGAAACAAGGTGGGCAGCCCGGCCCTGGGTGGTGGCGGGTCTGTGTGTGTGTGTGTGTATGTGTGCGCGTGTGTAAGCCACAGGTCAGGCCATCACCCAAATCCCTGTGCTGTGCCCGGGCCAGGTGGACTCTGCTCAGGAGCGCGTGGTGCGGAGGGAGGACGGGGAGAAGCTGGCCAAGGTGAGTGGGGGCGCCGTGGGTGGGGCGGGGCGCCTGGGAGGGAGGGCAGCCGCGGCTGCCCCTGCCGGGCCTGGGGCAGCTGGCACAAGCCGTCTGCAGGAGTACGGGCTGCCGTTCATGGAGACTAGCGCAAAGACCGGCATCAACGTGGACTTGGCCTTCACTGCCATCGCAAAGTAAGTCCTGGTACTGGACAGGAAGTTTCCCCCCCCCAGACTTGGGGTGCGGACCCTCTTGCTGGGGTACGGGAGGCCGTCTTGCTCCCAGTCATCGCCCCTGCTCTGCAGGGAGCTGAAACAGCGCTGCACCAAAGGTCCCAGCGAGCCCTGCTTCCGGCTGCATGACTATGTGAAGAGAGAGGGTCGAGGGGCCGCCTGCTGTCACCCCTGAAGCCTGGCTGAGCTCAGCCCTGCCTGGAGGAGCAGCTGTGTCCGGGAGGGCCGGACAGGGGGGCTATAGGCCCTTTTGACGTCACCCAATGGACACCCCCGTGTCAACCATTTCCAGGAGTCCCGGGCCCAAGTTTCATCTTTGTCCCAATGGCTATCTATCTCAATCCTCAGCCCAGACAAGCAGACCTCAAAGCCACGGTAACACCACGCCAAGGCAAGGCGCTCTGCTGCCCCCGCCTGGCCGTTCCCAGCTAAACCGGTCCCAGGCCAGTTCAGTGCCTGACTTTTGCTGTTTTTCAAAGCCATGTGTCTGTCTGTCCATCCACCACCACCGGACTCCAGCCTACAACAGAGGCCTCCCGCCACGAAAGCACGCACTTATGCGTCTCAAGGCCCACAGCCTCCTCTCTCCTCCTAGCTTACTCCCCAAGTGATTTCCAGGCTGTGGCTTTCTACAACAGCAAATAGCTTGTGGGAGAGGGCTGGGCGTGGAGCTGGGCGAGGCCTTTCTACTGCTGACACCAAGCTCTCCCCACCCCGTTCTTAAGGCACCAAACCAATCATGACTGCAAGTCTGTTTTTCAGTCCTACTGAATAAAGGTGTTTCCTTGAGTGTCTGTTGAAAATGGACCACTACCACAGCAGGTTCAAAGCCCACCTGTGTGGGAGCAGGGGCTTCATGTTAATGCCCCCCTCAACTCTGATCAGATGAGCTTTAAAAGTTGCCACTGCTCAAAGTTGAATAACATGAAGGGGAGGAGTTGCCATGTGCATCTTCCCTTTTTCATTAGTTTAATATTTCCCCACTCTTACCCCCTTACAGATTCACACTTCCATCTTTAATATGTAGTTAGGTATCAGGATTTTTTGTCAGTGGTGGGGCTTGAACATGGGCCTCAGTGCTGAGCCTCTTTGTGCTCAAGGGTAGTACTCTACCCCTTGAACCAGCCAGTACCACTTTTGGTTTTTGAAGAGTCTCACGGAAGTCTAGAAATGTGGCTTAGTGGTAGTGCTTACCTAGCATACGTGAAGCCCTGGGTTCGATTCCTCAGGACCATACACACAGAAAAAGCCAGAAGTGGTGCTGTGGCTCAAGTAGATATTACCACATTCCAGTGCACTTTAGACCTAGCATCTCCAAGCTTGGCTTACATCACTTAGCAGGGTTTGTTCTACGTCCATCTATTGCCCTGAAAGTGACATATTAACTCTATTGAGTTATTTTTATATGTAACAGTGATTGTCAGATGAGGGCTTATTTTCTAGACCACTATTCCAGGTGTGAGCCACCAGTGCCTGGCTTTGAACAAAGTTTAAACATTCTTGTAGCTAGCTGCTGTCAGCGAACGTTAGCTCCCGTCACTTTGAACACACTAGCCTCCAGCAGCTCAGGCCCCTATGGAGATCTCCCCTTAAGCCAGTGCAGTTTCCTGGCACTTAGCTTTAAGTCAAGTCCATTTGGATACCATTTGCCATAGACCAGCCCTGTCAAGCTGTCTGAGGTGAGATGTAGATTAGATGGAGAACACATGTACTTTATAGAGAAGCTGGAACCAGAACAGGGGCTATCTTCAGTCCCTAAGACTTCCCACCTGGCCATAGCTCTCTCCTAAGTATAAATAGGAGTTCTCAAGGTCCTACCATCTTTCTCAGTGACAGCTGGAACAGGCTGGTCCGAGGCCACAGAAGTGAACTCGGTCCTGTGCCAGACTAGAGGTTACGAAGCCATGACGGGGGAGGAACTCTTGGGCCTGGGCACTGTCCAATGCTAGCGCTCTACTACTTGAGCCACAGCACCACTTCTGGTTTTCTGGTGGCTTATTGGGGATAAAAGTGTCATGCATGGGCTGGGAAGTTGGCTCAGTGGTAGAGCACTTGCCTTGCATGCCTGAGGCCCTGGGTTCGATTCCTCAGCACCACATAAGCAAAAAGAAAAAAAGCCGGAAGTGGTGCTGTGGCTCAAGTGGTAGAGTGCTAGCCTTGAGCTGAAGAGCTGAGGGACAGCGCCCAGGCCCAGAGTTCAGGCCCCACAACCGGCAAAAAGAAAAAAAAAGTGTCATGCATGAATTTCCTGCCCGGGCTGGCTTTGAACCGAGATCCTCAAGATCTCAGCCTCGAGTAGCTAGGATGATGGGCATGAGCCATTGGCGCCTGGCTTCTGCTGTTTTTAGGAAGTTAAGGGTTGCAGAGAGGAAGCGCCACACAGGTCAGGAAGAAGCGAGTATACTTGGGAGAGCCCTGGTGAGGTTGGGTGTTGGCGAAGCACGTGCTGGAGAAGACAGTCTAAGACAGCTAAACATGATTTAGAATCAGTGGGGAAGTTTCCTAGCAGGAAGGGCCGTCGTACCTTAGTTCAAAAGGGACTAAATGAGGCTGGGGGATAGCAGGTAGAAGTGCAGGCCAAGATGGTTGGAGCTCCAGAGAAAGCTTAGGAAGTTGCTCTTTGACTTTGCGTCAAGACTAGGGTCTGTAAACAATGCGGAGGTTCCACGGGATTCTTAAGGAAACCCCCACTTGTTGGGTTATTTTGGAAATGAAGGCTGATGGCAGGGAGGTGAAGGGACCCAGGTATGGGGGGAGGGGGGGGGCGAAGCAACAGAGCAGAGGTTTGAGGTGGGCAGCTGCACCCAAGATGTATGGCCTGCTGAATCAAGCGGTCCTTCCAGGAGCAGCCATCCCTGTATCACCTGGGAGGGTCCCCTCACTCCTGTAGGCCGGTGGCAGCAGCGCAGGAGCCAGAGGCGTCTCTGTGCAGCTAGCTTTTGACAGAGCGTCCAGTCCCGGCTGGATCCCAGCATCCTCCGCAGTGAGTCACAGCTGCCTGTTGTGGGAGGACTAATGAAAGGTATGTCCCCTCCCCGCCTTTTTGCCAATCCTAGGGCTTAAAGTCAGGGCCTAGTCACTGTTCCTGAGCTTCCTTTAAGGATAGCAGTCTACCACTTGAGCCACAGCACCAATTCTGGCTTTCTGTTCATGTGGTACTGAGGAATCGAGCCCAGGGCTTTGTACACACTAGGCAAGCACTCTACCAGTAATCCATAATCCTTCCAGATTGCTGCACATGAATGTAGAATAATAGGCAGACTTTTCTACTTTGCCTGGAGAACATCAGAGGGTTTGATATTCCTAGTTGGGATTCCAAATCTGCACTAATTCCTCTGTAATAGCAATTACTTGTCTCCCTAAGCCAAGATGTCCAGACAGGTGGTGACTGCGATATAAAGGCAGCCTGGGGGCAGGAAACTGAAGACCAGACACTCGGTCACATACAAAGGAAAAGGAATTTATTGCCAGTAATCTGATTGGCTACCTCACTCGATGGGTAGCAGCCAAGCAGACGGTTTTTATGGGGGTTAGTTTGTGTAGGATGTGAGAGCGGAATTCCACTGTGGCCAGGCTAACATTTATGGTTGTAGTTGTACAAACAAACTGCTTTAATGGGGAGGGAGGGGGTGTCTGTTAGCAATTGTAGCTGCTTCTTTTGAAGTAAGCTGTGTTGGGGAAAGGCTGTGCTTTACCACACCACTAAAACGGAGTAGCTCCTACGATGGAGATCAGACTAGCACTCCCCTTTTAATATTTGGTGAGGATGGCTCTTGCTAACTTCCTGATGGATACTGGGTGGGGTTACATGGAAGTATTCACTGGATGAGGGGCAATGTGGCATTGTCTCAGGAGCCAGAAGCCTCTGACTATCTGGAGCCAGGAGCCTCTGATTCACAGTCTGGTTGACCAAGGCTCTTGCTCTTTCTGTGAAGATGTTTTGCAGCCTTCTATAAATGAGGGGTAAAATTAAAAGTAAAGCCAAAATAGCCATAAAGCATCCCAACACAGGCAAAATCCATGAGGTTGTGTCCCCAATTGTTATGTGAGTGGCAAGCTGGTCTATGGCCTGTATTTTTTCTTCCACCTCTTCTGACAGGTTTTGAAATGTGGGGGGAAGGGTGTTACTCATCTTTAAGACTGGGTCCTGGGGATGTGTTGATGTTGTGAAGTCTTCCAGAATGTTGGGCAGGCTCCACTTGGTAATCTGCACATGCAGAGGTCCCGTGGAAACTACGTTGGGGCCGTCAATCCAATCCGCGTGGCTCTGGCCCTTGGGAGCTGTTGTGGTAAGAATAAAGGGGTTAAGGATTGTAACGGGAAAGCTGGAGGCATGAGGTTGATGGGAATTGGGAAATGCTGACAAACTCCAAAGGTGCCCGGGAAAGCTGTGTGTGTGTGGGGGGGGGGGGGGGGTGTGTGTGTGTGAGGGAGCTTGTTAGAAGTTATGGAAGCAGAGGCAGGCTGAGGAAGTAAGTGGTAGCCCAGAAGAGGGGTGACCATGTGGAAGTTCTAATGGGCTGGTCAAGAAGGTTCCTCAAGCCGGGCGCTGATGGCTCACGCCTGTAATCCTAACTACTCAGGAGGCTGAGATCTGAGGATCGCGGTTCAAAGCCAGCCCGGGCAGGAGAGACCGTGAGACTCCTATCTCCAATAAACCACCAGAAAACCGGAAGTGGCACTGTGGCTCAAGTGGTAGAGCGCTCGCCTTGAGCTGAAGAACAGCGCCCAGGCCCAGAGTTCAAGCCCCACGACCGACAAAAAAAAAATAAAAGGTTCCTCTGGCTCCTAAACAAAGGGAGCCAGAGGAAAAGGTTTATGGGTAGTTAAGACTTGTTTCTGTTGAGAAATGAGTCCAAGGTATGCGACTGGAGTCTGACATAGACGGGCTGTCAGAGGCCCTGTAGCCCAGGCAGCAAGTTAGGAATGAAAAGGAGATATAATATAAGCCCCAACATTCTTCACGAAGGGCAGAGTACGGTCAACGGGAGAGCCCGGATTCGAGTCAGGGCACCAGTGAAAGGCTCCCCCAAGATCACTCGGATACGTGGCCACGTGCAAAGAAAAGGGAATTTAAGGGCAGTAAGCCGACTGGGCACCTCACCGGCTGAGTAGCAGCCGGGCGGAGCTACAAGCACGGTCTGCGCGGGGCTTGGGTTCTCGCAGGAGAGCGGGAATCCCGCCGTGACGGTGCGAACGGGAATTACTTTATCGGGGCGCTGTGATGGCCACTGCCCCTTCCGGGGGCAGCCACGCTTCCCCGCCAGGCCTCGGCTCCTCAGGGGGAGATCCCATCAGGCCAGCCACCCCTACCCCAGCCCCGTCGAGGGCGCGCCGGCCTCAGTACTGCTACGTCATCAGGCTGCGCGCGCAGCGTTCAGACGAGGTGTCAGAAGTCTAAGCAGTTCATCACGGGCCGCGCGCTCCGCGGGGCTAACGGGCCCGGCCGCTTCTTACCTGGGGGAAGCGCCAGGCCGCCGAGCCCGGAACCGACGCCTCAGCGCCGAGGACTAAGGCGGACTCGGCCCTAGGCCCGGCCGCGGACGGAGCGCGTCCCTCGAGGCCGCCGTTTCCGCAAAACCTGGGCTGAGGTGCGCAGAGAACGCGGGACGCGGAGCCGGGCTCGCGGCCGCAACCCAGAAAGACCGAGGCCGCGCCGGATTCAAGCATTTATACAACTTCCTCCGCCTCCGTTGATTGGGCAGTCTTGGAGGAAGTGCCCGCCTTCCCTCTTCGCTGATACGCTCAGAGAGATGTTCTTTCCCCCAATTGAATCAAGGGGGGGAGGGGGACGGGACGTTCTTCCGGGCCGAGTCTGGAGGTCCTTCCTTTTGCAGAGGCCATTGACTTTAACTTGTGAGCGACCGTGCATTTAACCAATCAGAGCCATCGATCCCGCCCCACGACGTCGGCGCCGCCGGAATTTGTAGTTTCTGTGGCGCCGTGAGTGGCTCGACTGCTGGGGCAGCCCTAGAGCCGGAGGACTACAAGTCCCGGCTCTCCTAGCGCCCGAGCGCTTCCGTCTCGCGCATCTCGTCCCTTTCCCGGCAGGCAACAGAAGGGGGGGGGCGGTGGGGGTACGATGAAATCGGGGGGTGGCGCGGCCGCTCCCCAGCAGCCGCGGGCGGGTAAGTGTCCGCGCGGTGCGCCCGGTCCGTACATTCGCGCCTCGGGACCCCGCGGCGGTGCGAACGCTTGGCGATCGGGATGGGCCGGGCCTGGGGGGCGGGACCGGGTCCCCCGCCTCTCCCCGCGCCCGCTCGCTCGCTCCCCCACTCCCGCGTTCTTTCTCCACTCCCGGCCGCATTCGCTGAGCGCCGCCTGCGTGCCAGGCGCCGTGGTGGGCGCCGGGGAGACTGCGGAGAGCGGGGTGGTCGGCTCGTGCGCTCCTCGGTGGCCGCGCCGGTGACAGCGGGGCCCGCGGCCAGCGGTCCCGAGCCTCGCGGGGTGCTGGGCCGCATCTGCGGCTCCCACCCTGCCCCCCTTCCCCGCCTCCGGCCCGGGGTACACGTCCGCGGGAGGGCACCCCCCCCCCCGAGCCCTTGGCCTAGGGAGAGGAGGGGGCGACCGGTGGATAATACGATTAAAATCACGGACGGGGGGGCGGGGGGGACAGGTAGGAAAAGTGCCGAGAAAGTGAGTGCTCCCGGCTCCCGGATGGCTGGGTGGTGTTCCTGCGGTCAGCCGAAGGCCCCGGGGAGCGAAACTTAACAAAGGCCCGCAGTGAGAAAGGCCTGGGGAGCCTCGGGAGCCTCGGGCGGGGAGGCCGGGCCGGGCCGAGCCGGGAGCTCACAGCCAAGCAGGCTGTGGAGGAGCTGAGGAGCCCGAGGTGGATCAGGTCTAAGTCCACCCCTGGTTGTGTGAGGTGATGGGCTTTGGGTCTCAACCCAGATGCGGAAGAGAATGAGAAATCTGGGCCTCTGCCTACAAGTTCTCATTGGGGCCCAGCTCTTCTGAGGCTGGTTGTCTTTTGAGTCAAACCAAGGTTTGTTTAGTCTACAGCTGCCCCACCGGTCTCCACCTTGATCCCGCAGCTCCCTGCGGAAGGTTGTTCACCTTTGGCCTGCTTCAGCAGCAGTGTGCCTTCCTTCCTCATTCCTTCTCTTTGGACCTTTCCCTTCCCAGACTTCTTTCCTGAGGTTTGTGTGTTAGACAAGGCCTCACTGTCATCAACCCCTACTTTTACCTCTAGGCATGTATTCACTACAGTCTTTCCAAGAAGCTGGAGTCTCTTCTGGCAGCACATTCGCTGCCTGGCTAAGGGAGTGACAGGCCAGGATGGAACAGCCAAGGGTGGTGCCCAAACCCCAGAGTGTCCTGGAAGATTTCTCTGAGGCTGTGTATCAGGGTTTTTCTGGATAGGATCAGGAATCAGTGGCTCACGCCTGTAACCCTAGCTGCTCAGGAGGTTACAATCTGAGGATTGAGGTTTAAAGTAAGACAGGGCAGGAAAGTCAGGGAGACTTGATCTCCAGTAAACCACCAGAAAACCGGAAGTGGCACTGTGGCTCAAATGATAAGTGCCAGCCTTGAGTGAAAAAGCTAAGTAAGAGACAGCACCCCGGCCCTGAGTTCAAGCAAGGGAACCAAAAAGAAAGAAAAGAAAGGATCGGATTTTCAGTTCCCGCAGAGAAGTGAGAACTTCACTTGGCAGACTGAGTAAAAGTTAGTGGGGTTTCCATCTGTTCGTGTCATTCCCCTGCCCTCCCCCCCCCCAGAGCTTCAAACTCCTTCTTCAGGGTCAGGGTCAGGCTTACCGCTAGCCATAGGCATGTCCCCATGCTCCAGTACAGAGTGACCCTTGACCAGCTGGTTGGACAAAGCAATGGGAAGAAGATGAAGCTGAAAGACCTGAGCTGTGATTTAAGGTCTTCCTTGGTTTTGCTGCCAGGAGATGGCTGAAGGGCACCGGGACTCCTGGGTTTGTTGTCAGCAGTGGAGGAAGCAGAAGGATTGGAGCTTGGATAAGCATTGTCATGACCTGTCACTGGCAGCGTTTGTGGGTCAACGTCTTGAGCTTTCTTAGCCCTCAGAGAGCGACTGTTCTTGACAGACCCCTCACTTTTTTTCTTTCTGGTACTGGGACTTGAACTCAAGGCCTCATGCTTATTTGACTGGCTTGCTTACTTGGTCCGGTTGGCACTCTAGCATTTGACCCATGCCTCCAGCTTGGCTTTTTGCTGATTGATTGGCGATGGAATCTACTTTGCTGCCTGGGTTGGTTTCAAACCTCAGTTCTCCAGGTCTCCGTTTCCTGAGTTGCTAAGGTTACAGCCACTGGTACCCAATTAGATCCTTCATTCTTATTGTTGTCACCTCTCATGACTCCTTCTGGATGTAGGTCTATTTCTGCTGTGTGTGTGTGTGTATGGCAGGACTAGAGTTTGAGCTGTGTGTGTGTGTGTGTGTGTGTGTGTGTGTGTGTGTGTGTGTGTGTGTGTGTGTGTGTGTGTGTGTGTGTGTGTGTGTGATTGTGTGTGTGTGTGTGAGTACTAATCTGAGCTCTGAGGCTGATGCTTGCTAGACAGGCATTCTACCACCCGAGCTGCTCTACCAGCTTCGCTTTGTGTGTGTTGGTTGGTTGTGGGGCTTGAACTTGGGGTCTGGGCGCCATCCCTGAGGTTTTTACTCAAGGCTAGTGCTCTATCACTTTGAGCCACAGCGCCACTTCTGGTTTTCTGAGTGTGAGTTGTGGTAAGATCTCTTGACTTTCCTCCCAGGCTGGCTTTGAGCCACAATCCTCAGCTCTCAGTCTCCTGAATAGCTAGGATGACAGGCGTGAGCCACCAGTGCCCTGTGTATGTGTGTTATTTATTTATTTATTTTTTGATCAGTCTTGGGGCTTGAACTCTGGGCCTGGGCGCTGTCCCTAGGCTCTTCAGCTCAAGCCTAGCACTCTACTGTTTGAGCCACAGCACCACTTCTGGTTTTCTAATGGTTTATTGGAGATAAGAGTCTTACAGGGGCTGGGAAGGTGGCTCAGTGGTAGAGCGCTTGCCTTGCATGCCTAAGGCCCTGGGGTCAATTCCTCAGCACCACATAAGCAAAAAGAAAAAAGCCGAAGTGGCGCTGTGGCTCAAGTGGTAGAGCGCTAGCCTTGAGCTAAAGAGCTGAGGGACAGCGCCCAGGCCCAGAGTTCAGGCCCCATGACCGGACCCCGAAAAAGAAAAGAGTCTCACAGACTTTCCTACCTGGGCTGGCTTTGAACTTCGATCCTCAGATCTCAGCCTCCTGAGTAGCTGGGATGACAGGTGTGAGCCACCGGCGCCTGGCTTGTGTGTGTTACTTTTAAGATAAGGCCTCCCTTTATGCTTCGGCCAGCTTGGAGCGCAGTCCCCCTGTGTGTGCCTCCACACGTGGCTGGGCTAGCAGGTACGCACCACCGCGCCCAGCGATGGGTCAAGATCGAATCTTAGAGCTTTGCTTTTTGCCAGGTCTGGCTAATCTCCCATCTCCTTCTGAGCAGCCAGGGTTACAGGCTTGAGACTGTGTCCAGCTTCCATTCCATTTCATAGTGAGGAATGTAGGATTCCCTCCCCGGCTGCCAAGAGCAAGCCACTCACCCAGTCACAACCACATATCTATTAAGTGGGTTTGAACCCAGATCTGATTGGATATGGGGCCTCTGGCCTTTAACAGGTCTTACACTGAACCCTTTAAGCCTTCCCAAGCCCTTTGATGAGCTGGCTCAGGAGGGTCCCTTGGAGAGCAGGCAGAGGGAAGCCGGTGTGGGTAAGAATCCCAGGAGTACCTGGGGGAGGGGTGCTCCAGTACCAGGAACAGGTGTGCTCTAGCATGGGCTAGAGCAGAACCGGGGGCACGTCTCTGCCCTCTGCATCCCCCATCTGGCTTGAGGCATCTCCCCTTCTCTCCCCCAGCGTCTGGGGGTGGCAAGAAGAAAGGGGTCCTGGGGGGTCTGGCGGTGTTAGTGCTCAGGACAGCGCTGGGCACTTAGCTCTGGCCCAGGACCAGTTCCCGCGAGTTTCACTCAGCCAGGCCTCTGTTTCCTGGTGCCCTTGCAGCTGGACACTGCGGCCGGAGGAAACATGCCCTCACTTCCCCTGCTGTGTCCGCGCTGGAGCTCGCCAGCCTCTTGCTCCGGGAAGGCCGCTGGCCTTGTAGCCTGGGCCCTGTCCCCACACCACAGCTAGCCAAGAGATCTGCCCCAGCAGGGGCAGGCTGGGCAGGGAAGCCCATTCCTGCAGTCCAGCCGGCCACGTGGGAGGGACTTCCTCCAGCAGAGTGAGCCGTGGGTGCCAGCGAGGCTTGGCCAGGGCCGGAAGGTCCAGGAGGCTGGGTGTGGGGCGTGAGGGCAGGCCCCCGGAGGGCCTTTGTAGCGTTGGGGCCATGGATGATGCGAACGGCAGAGGGGAGTGAGGCGGCGCAGAGGCTGGGCTGGGGAGACCCAACGGGCTTCTGCCCGGGCCTGTGGAGGCTGAGGAAGCCGAGGTCAGGAACAAACACTGGGGACCCCAGCGTCGCACCCTGCTCACCTGGATGGAAAAGTGAGGAAGGGAGCACCAGGGGCCCAGCGCGTGCTCTGCTGTGGCGTCCAGGCCTGTTTCTGTAGGGCCGGCCCTAGGCTTGGCTGGGGTTGAGCGGCCGGCCGCAGGGGCTCGGCGGGCAGCCGCTCCCCGGAGCTGGCTCTGTGATGCCAGGAAGCTTGCTGGGCACTCTGGGTGACACCCAGCAACTTGGCTACGACCTCCTGAGCCTTAGACCACCAGGGCTGTCACAGGTCCCAGGGAGGATTCCCAAGTGGCACCTGCTGCCTTGAGACCTTGGAAGTAGGCTGCTGGGGCGGGGGGTGGGGGGGGCGGGGTCTGGGCTGGGGCAGGGAGCTGAATCTGCAGACCTTTCCAACCCCTATTCCAGCACGGCCACCGGTGCCACCCCAGCCACCAGCCGCCAGGCTCGGACCCAGGGAAACTGGGACCCTGGACTGGCAAAGCCACAGAGACCTGTCCCCCCCCCCGCCGCACCCCCATGGCACCTCAGCCAGTCTGGTGCTGAGGGGCTCTAAGCCTTGGATTTTCTGCTGGGCTTGCTCCGGAATGAGCCTCATCCTGAGCAGGTGGCTCAGTGGATCTTTCTAGAAGGGGGCTGTAGCTTTCCGTGCAGGTGGAGGGAACTTCTCCCCCACTCCCCACATCCTTGTGGATGTGAGCAAAGAAGTTTGAGCCTTGATCCTAGACGGAGCTGAGGTTGGGGAGGATGACAGGGAGAAAGAAAGAAAAGGCCCCACCTCAATGCACACTCCCTCCCCACCCACCTCCTTACACCCCCCCACCCTCTTATACCTCCCCACCACCTCCTGACACCTCCCCCCCACCCCCCACCCTCTTATACCTCCCCACCACCTCCTGACACCTCCCCCCCACCCCCCACCTCCTGACACCTCCTCCCACCCCCCACCTCCTTACACTCCCTGCATGTGTGTCACTCCCTTCAGAATCTTCTCTCTGGCAGCTAGAATCCTGGGCTGGGCAGAAGGAGGCGTTGTGGATGAGCCTGGGCTACACCCAGCAAGAGACACCTTGTCTTTTAAAAACATAAAACAAAAAAAATCCAAGGACTGGGGATGTGGCTGGGTGCTAGAGCGCGGGTCCAGCCCACCTGCCTGAGGTCCCAGCACGGGAGGGGGGAAGGGAAGGCAGCCTGGCAGCTGATGGCTGCCAGGGTCAGCCCTTTCTGAACCCACTCCTCACAGCTATCCCCAGCTTGGAAACAGTCCATCCCTCCAGCAGCCTTCCCTCCTCTCCCCCCCCCCCACTGGCACTGGAGACAAAGTGTGGGGGGAAAGAGGCTCTGCTCCCCCTGGGGGGCAGGGCTTGTCCCCTGGGCCCAGATGGCCTGTGCCATCTGGGGTGCTGAGACCCTGCGTGTTGCTCCCAGGGCTGTGGCCTGCAGGGTGGTCTCCCTGCTGCCTACGGCCAGGCCCAGATTGCAAAATTCAGCTCCTTGGGGGTTGGACTGAAGCGCGCCTGCGGCTTCCCGCTAACTCCAGCCCGGATCCCAGCCTTACAGAGGGGCACCCAGACCCGGCCCCACCCAGCCCAGAGCCCCTGGTTGGGCTGAACCCTTGTGAACTGGGGGAACAGCAGCAGTCCCGGGGTCCACCTCCCTCCTCTGTTCAGCTTGGCTCTCAGGCCACTCCCGCGCATCCCCCCTCCCTCCTCCCCCCCAGGCCTTCCTTGGGACTTTCCAGCTGATGTGCGTGTTGCGCGTGCCTTTCTGTTTACCTCAGTGTGGGAGACGCCAGGCTCTGCGCCCGCAGCCCCCCGCGGCAGGCGGACAGGCTGTCTGCCCTCCTAGGAGCCCTGGGGTGCAGGAGCTCCCAGCTGCCTGCCGCCCTTGAAGCCAGCAGGGAGGAAGCAGATGGGTGTGACGTCCAGGCCAGTGGCACCGCTGCTGCCTTCCTCCAGCTCTGGAGAAGAGCTTTGGAGAAAAGGGCTAAATGGTCGTGCTGATGCTGACGGCTGCCCGACCTTCCCCACGGAGGGGATCCGGAGGGTGGGAGGCGGGGCGCGAGGCCCCGGCTAGCCTCTTGAGCTGCCCCACCTCCCCAGACCTGAGGAGCGAAGGGGGGGGGTGACAGGGCCACGAGCGAACCCTGGATCCGGGGTGCAGGACTGGGGGCCGTGGGGGTGGCACTGGGTGGAAAGGAACGGAGTCGCCGGGGTGGCAGACAGGCTGGGGGGGTCAGCCTCCCTCCCCTGAGGGTGGACAGCCCCAGGAGGGCTGGCCGCCTGTTGGTATCGCCGCGTGGCCCGGCACGGGCCTCAGTGGAACCCCTTGCCCTGGAAAGGATCTTCATCTGTCCCACACGCCTCCAAGCTGCCACCGGCACTTCAGACCCTCTCGGGAAGGGGCGTGGGGGCCTTCGGAATGCGCTCTTCCTCCCCACGGAGATGTCAGGCTTCTGCTCGGACCAGGACCCCCACTAGGAGCGTGGTGGGCCCTCAGCTCCTAGACCACGGGGTCATGAGTGTGGGAGACCTTGGGGGGCAGCTGCTGGCAGTACCGCGCACCTTCAGAGTGGGTGCAGGTGCTGAGCGACTGCGGGCAAGGGCCGGGCCCCTGCTCCTGGGCAGGAAACGGGCGGTTGGCTCTTTTGTTCGTTTTGTTTTGTTTTTGTCAATCGTGGGGGTTGAACTCTGGACCTGGGCGCTGTCCCTGGGCTTTTCAGCTCAAGGCGAGCGCTCTACCACTGGAGCCACAGCGCCACTTCTAGTTTTCTGGTGGATCATTGGAGATAAGAGTCCCATGGACTTTCCTTCCCGGGGCTGGCTAGGATCTGAGCCCCCTGAGTAGCTGGGATGACAGGCGTGCACCGCCACGCCCGGCTGGGTTGTTGGCTCTTGTGTGCTTTCCTCGTGCCCTCTCCCCGCCACCCAGCCCTTGAGTGCACACTTGGGGGGCCGGGACCCTGCACAGGGTAGACAGCTGGGACTTGTTTTTGCCGTGACCTTCTCGTGTGATCTTCCTATGATTAGAACTCAGGAGAGGTCAACACCCAGTTGCTTCACCCTGAGTTCTCGCTGGGGCGTGGTGGGGTCCCCTCTGACTTGCAGATTGAAGCTGGCTGGTTCAGACTGCTCCCGCTGGTGCCAGGTGACGGGTCCCGGTGATAGGCCGAGGCTCACGACACACAGGGCAGCCAGCACTGGTTGGGGACAAAACTCAGCAGAACGTTGAGGGGACCCCCTCCCCGTCCTGGCAGGGGGAGGCCGCTTGCCTGCGCCTGGGGCCTGGGTGCGCCCTGGAGGGGAGGGGGAGGTCCACGCTTGCCCCCCCCATTGGTGTTAGAAGGGGGTGGGGGTGTCATGGCCCTGTGGTAGGTAGCCTGGCTGGCGGTCAGGGACCCGATGCTGCCTCCTGAGCCCTCACTGGTGTTCCTCCCCCAGGAGATGCTGCCAGGGAACCCGGATGCCTCGCTAGAGCATGAGCTTGGGCGAGAGTGCCTGCTCCAACTGCTTGTCTGGGGGCCCCGCCAGCCTTCCCTCCCCAGACCTCAGCGGCGGGGTAAGGGGGTGGCTGGGGTGCTGGTGGGGGTCTTCCCACTTGGGGTGCCCGTACTGTAGGTGCCCAGCATGCCGGCGGGCTGCCAGCCGCCCCTCCCTCCCTACAGCGCCCTCCGGGCTGGACGCGTGGGCCGGCGGGCCTGTGGGTGGGTGGCCACCGCGCCTGTCCAGACTCTGTCCAGGGACAGGCCGGGCCTCTTCCGTTCTCTCGTAGACCAAAATGGAAACGACCTTCGGTCCCACTTTCTCAGCCGTCACCACCATCACTAAAGGTGAGCCTCCACGTGGGAAGGGCCCAGACCCCTGCCCCGCTCCAGGGGTGCTCCCTGGCGCCCGACACTCACTGGGGAGAAGGAGCGCGGCCTCGGCTCTGCTCCTGCCATGTCTCCGCCTGGCCCAGTCTTCCCGCTCCGTCTCAAAACCTTGCCTCTCTCTCCAGGGAGGGCCGTGCTGGCGTCCCTGGCGCCACCGGGAAGCCCCCCTAGTGACCCACGGTTTGTCCCCAGCCCCAGACTCTAGCCTCTGAGAGGTCGTGAGTATCATGGGAGCCTTTCTCAAGTGTGGACCAATGCCCTCAGCCCCAGCACAGGTCCAGGAGGTCGTAGAGAATGGCAAAAGGAGCAGCGTCCTGTCTGAAGGCTGGGGAGGGGGTGAGTAGCCCTCCTGGCAGGGCCTGGGCTGCGGGGCAGGTGCATTCTGCCTTCCTGGCTCTCTGCCCTGCAGAAAGATGCCAGCCACTAATTGGTTTTTTAATTGCCTTCCTCTGGCTAAAGGAAATCATGGCTGCCGGGGACGCCTGCTCACCTAGCTACTTTTGCTGCTTGGTGACTCCTGGGGCTCCGAGAGAGCCTCTTTCCCGACCCCCCCCCCTTCCCTTCTCACACGGGGCTTGTTTCTAAGGAGAAGAATAAAGTGAATATCATCCGGAGCCCCGCCCGTCCCCACTGTCAGCCGAGCCCTCCTGGAGCCCACCCCGGAGGGAGTGGGCGGAGCCTGGCAGGGAGGCCGGAATGGCTGCCTCTCCTGTTGCCAATAGGGAAACTGAGGCCTGAGGCCTGACCACAGGGTCAGGCAGTCCGAAACCTTACCTTAAACCAAGGCCTTCAGGGCTGGTTGAGGGCGGGTTGAGGCACCTGGGCCCAGCCCAGAGGAGCAGCCTCCCGGCCCCAGGGTGGCAGCCTGCAGCGCCCCCACGTGGACGCCCGCTCGGCCTCCTCAGGCCCGGCCAGGCCAGGCTGGGTGGCTCGTGGCGGAAGGAGGTGGAGGCCGCCATGGCTCGGCCTGGTTCCCGGCGTGGCTGCCACAGAGGTGTGCGGGAAGGCCCAGGCCACCAGAACCCGGTCCTCCCCAACCAGGGGCCAGCCGCGGGGCTCAGCCTCTCCATCAGAGAGCGCTCCTAGCAGAGTTACCTTGCAGGTCCACAAGAGACCCCCAGCTCCCGCCAGGCGACCTGAGGTGGGATCATCTGCGGTCGGGCTGTGCGTCAGCCGGCATGGGGTGCCCCAGCCGGGCTGGGGGGGGGGAGCTTGTAAAGACCTCATGTGGAGCCGGGAGCCCTGCCCAGGTGCAGGCCGAGCCTG
Organism: Dipodomys merriami; assembly: GCF_024711535.1. NCBI lineage: Eukaryota > Metazoa > Chordata > Mammalia > Rodentia > Heteromyidae > Dipodomys > Dipodomys merriami. The sequence continues at coordinate 2,133,180 of NW_027202682.1, forward strand.
AAGACACATGTGGCACCGTTGACATTGGGAAGCCAACCGGCCACCTTCAACCCATCTGTGTGCGCGCTCGGCCTCGGGAAGGGCTGAGCGCCAAGAAACAGGACCCCGTGTTCCACATAGGCCCCAGCAGCCAGGCCAGCCTCTGCCCCGTCTGGTCACTGCAGGGGCCCGTGCTCACGGCTCCTGGACCTCTCTCCCTGCAGCCGATGGGGCCGGCACCTACAAACAGCACCGCCGGACGCCCTCGTCCTCCAGCACCCTCGCCTTCTCCCCGCGGGACGAGGAGGACAGCATGGTAGGTCTGCGCCCCGGGGGCCGGGCCCTTCTGGCCTCCCCTCACAGCTCCTGTCCTGAGGACCAGGTCTCAGGAGGTGGCCTGGGTGTGTGGACATCCTGGGGTCTGGGTACACGTGGCAAGTCCGCTGGACTGCGAAGGCCTCTGGGCCAGGTAGTGGCAGCAGAGAGCAGCTGGTGTGGGGAGGAGGCTGGGACTAGGCGCTTTGGGCCCTTTTTTGTTTGTTTGTTTTGTCAGTCGTGGGGCTTGAACTCTGGACCTGGGCGCTGTCTCTGAGCTCTTCAGCTCAAGGCCAGTGCTCTACCACTTGAGCCACAGGGCCACTTCTGGCTTTTTCTGCTTATGTGGTGCTGAGGAATTGAACCCAGGGCCTCATGCATGCTAGGCAAGCCCTCTACCACTGAGCCACTTTCACAGCCCAACTTTTGGCTCTATCTTAAGTGAGGTAGGGCCCAGAGAAGATTTTACTTTTCAGTTTTTTGCACCCGATAAAGTCCATGTTTGTTCAGTGCCAGTACTAGGGCTTGAACTCAGCCTGGGCCTTCACTCTGAGCTTTTGTGTTCCGGGCTAGTGTTCTACCACTCAAGCTACAGCTCTACTTTGGCCTTTTTATTTTGGTGATTAACTAGAGATAAACGTTTCGGGCTTGCGGGGCGCTGATGGCTCACGCCTGTAATCCTAGCTACTCAGGAGGCTGAGATCTGAGGATCGCGGTTCAAAGCCAGCCCGGGCAGGAGAGACCGTGAGACTCCTATCTCCAATAAACCACCAAGAAAACCAGAAGTGGCGCTGTAGCTCAAGTGGTAGAGCGCTCGCCTTGAGCTGAAGAGCTGAGGGACAGCGCCCAGGCCCAGAGTTCAAGCCCCATGACTGACGAAAAAAAAAAAAGTCTCAGGCTTTTCTGCCTGGGCTGCCTTCAAATCAGGATCCTCAGATCTCAGCATCATGAGTAGCTACTGTCGCAGGCATGAGCCACTGGGGCAGGACTAGAATCCTGCTTTTGGAACGTTTTGGAAGCTTCACCCATGGCAGCGACAAGGTGGGGGGGTGGGTGAGGAGTCCTGACTTGGAGGAGGCCACGGTGTGTGTGGGAGGGCAGGAGATGCCGCTGGGGGTCCCCGAAGGCCAGCGGACCTGTGGGGTCCGGAGGGGAGCGGGTGAGGAAGTGGTGTTGTGGGCAGCCGGGCTGGCTGCCGGTTCCACTCCCTGCCAGTCAGGTTTTGGCCTGTCCTGGCTGCTGGCAGACCTCAGCCCTGCCTGGGAGGGGCAGCACCGGGCGCCGCCTGCTGCCTCACAGTCCTGCCCCTGGCTGCAGGGATGTTTGACTCACTTCCTCTGATCTTCCCCTGTTCCTCGCGTGCGCCTGTGGTGTCTCCATGCACCAGGGCCACTTGGGGCGGGGGGGGGGGGGGTCTCCGCTGACTGACTTCTCAGGGTCCAGCCCTGGGGTGTTCCAGGAACAGGATGGCTCCTCAGCTGGGCAGAGGCCGCTGGACCAAGGGCCGTGGGCCCAAAAAGGGTTAGGGCTGATGAGAGACGGCCACGCGGGTTCTGTCAGCCTGGAGGGGGGCGTGCGCCGAGCCAGGACTCAGCTACCGTGCAGGTTTCTGGGCCAGGATGGGAGGAAGGGACTGTAGCCATCCCTCCTTCCCCTAGGGTCCCCTAGCCTTTTTGTGGGGGCTCAGGGAGAAGGGGCCCTGTGGTTTTCCCCTCTGGCTCAGGATGCTCAGCGCCAGGGTCGATTCCTTTCCGTCCAGCCGTCGGGGGGCCTGGGCCGTCCCGGGATTGGCCGGGGGTGGCGCCCCCTCCCTCACGGGAAGCAGGAAGCAGCCCCGGCCCGGCCTCGGAGAATTGAATAGCAGGAAGTCTCTCCATTTACACAAAGAAAAGAAAGTTGGCAGAGAGCGGCGGCGGCCCAGCACCAGGTCCAGGCCGGCCTGGGTGGGCAGGGGGGACGGGACTGCGCTCCCCTCCCCCCAACCCGCAGGCACCCCCCCCCGTGGGCCGCAGAGGTGCCCCCCAGCCCCAGGGGCTCCGCCGCCCCTCCCCTCCCCAGAGCTCTCAGCCTCCTCTCTCTCCGCAGCCCCCCATCAGCACTCCGCGCCGCTCCGACTCCGCCATCTCTGTCCGCTCCCTCCACTCGGAGTCCAGCATGTCCCTGCGCTCTACGTTCTCGCTGCCCGAGGAGGAGGAGGAGCTGGTAGGTGTGGGGGCTCCGTGGCCCTCCGTGGAGGGGCTTCAGGCCGGTCCCTGGGTCGCGGTGGCATGGGGACACCTTCCCCTCAGGCCAGCCCTGCCCACCCGAAAGGCCGAATGCGGCCTGTGGGGGCTCAAGTGGCCAGGCTGGGCTCTCCGGGCACAGTGTCCCCATTCCCATCAAGGACAGCAGGAAAGGGGGTTCTCTCCAGTCTGTCCTGGGAAGGTAAAAGCTGGGCCTGCCTCCAGGGCCACACCCCTTACGCCCCTGGGGCGCCCCGGGCCTGGACAGGGCAGAGCGGGCAGCCTCTGCAGGCTGCCTGGGTCACCGTGGACCCCCACACCCCCTGTCCCCCGCGTGGTGCAGGAGCCGCTGGTGTTTGCGGAGCAGCCCTCGGTGAAGCTGTGCTGCCAGCTGTGCTGCAGTGTGTTCAAGGACCCCGTGATCACCACCTGCGGCGTGAGGCTCCCCCACGCGCGCCCTCCGCCACCTTCCCCCGGCTGGCCGGCTTCCCGGGCCCCGTGAGCCCGGGTTCCGCTCGCATCCCCGGTGTGGCTGCCCTTCCGGTGCCCTCTGCACGTGGCCGGGTGCGGGATGGGCCCTGGACCTCCACTGACCTTGAACTCCGGTGAAGGACACCGACCGCCCCTCACTGTAGCCTCTTGTCTCCACAGCACACGTTCTGCAGAAGATGTGCCTTGAAGTCAGGTACAGTGACCTCTCGTTCGGACCCAGCCCCTTAGTCCCCAATAGGGAAGACACACGGCAGGCCTGCCTGCCCCCGGCTGCCCCGTGGACACCGCTGGCTTCTCCCTTGTGCCGCACACCACGTCCCGGGATGCCCGCCGTCTCTTGGCACTGGGGTGGTGCTGTGGGCATCGGGCCCGGGGAAGCCACGAGACTGGAACTCCTGGCATCTGTAGACTCAGCTCTCCCCGGGCAGACCCGGACCCCGCCACCCCCTCCACACCGAACCGGCTGCGTGTCCCCCCAGCCTGGCCAAGACTTGCTGGGCCAGCCGTCACCAGCCGCTGCTTGTCCTGTGTGCTGGGCAGAGCTGCCCGGGGCAGGGGAGGGGGGCAGGCGGGCATCGGCATGTTCCCCTCCCCAGAGAAGTGCCCCGTGGACAACGCCAAGCTGACGGTCGTGGTGAACAACATCGCCGTGGCCGAGCAGATCGGGGAGCTCTTCATCCACTGCAGGCACGGCTGCCGGGCCACCGGGGCGGGGAAGCCTAGCGTCTTCGAGGTGGACCCCCGCGGGTGCCCCTTCACCATCAAGCTCAGCGCCCGGAAGTAAGTGCCCCACGCCCCCCCCCCAGTTCCCTGGGGCTCCATTGCGGGCCCCCCCGCCCCGGCTCAGCCCTTTCTCCACCGCCCCCCCCCCCACCTGGGCTAGGGACCACGAGAGCAGCTGTGACTACAGGCCCGTGCACTGCCCCAACAACCCGAGCTGCCCGCCGCTGCTGAAGATGAACCTGGAGGCCCACCTCAGGGAGTGCGAGCACATCAAGTGTCCCCACTCCAAGTACGGGTGAGTGGGTGGGGCTCCCCCCCCCCCCGCATGGTGCCGGGACCGGCGGTGGACCTGAGCCAGCGGCTGGGCCCCCAGTCATCATAGCCAAGGCCCCGGGAGGCCCAGCCCAGGGCGTGTACAGAGAAGTCACCGTGTGGCTGGCGGGGCTCAGAGCACGCGAGGCTCTGCCAGGGCAGCGGGTGTCAGGCTGGCATTGTGGGCTGCGGGGAGGGGCGGGGCGCAGGTCTATTCTCAGGTGGGAGGAGGCCCTTGATAAGCTCAGTGTGGGGCGAAAGGACTTGCGAGGGCCGGGGAGGCAGCCCGCACCGGAGCGGAGCGCACCGCCGGGGAGGGTTTCTCTGGGTCGGGGGCCGGATGCGGGTCCCATCGGGCAGCCGGCCGGTCCCCCCCCCCAGGTGTACATTCATCGGGAACCAGGACACGTATGAGACGCACCTGGAGAGCTGCCGCTTCGAGGGCCTGAAGGAGTTCTTGCAGCAGACAGATGACCGCTTCCACGAGATGCACGTGGCGCTGGCCCAGAAGGACCAGGAGATCGCCTTCCTGCGCTCCATGCTGGGCAAGCTCTCGGAGAAGATCGACCAGCTGGAGAAGAGCCTGGAGCTCAAATTCGGTGAGATGCGGCCTGGAGAGAAAGGGATACAGAGGCTGCTGGGACCCCGTGACACCGCCCCTCCTCCCCCTGCTTAGATGTCCTGGACGAGAACCAGAGCAAGCTCAGCGAGGACCTCATGGAGTTCCGGAGGGACGCGTCCATGCTGAACGTGAGTGGGCAGGGCTGCGGCCCAGGGTGGCAAGGCGCAGGCAGGCCGTTCCCGTGGCCTGTGGCCCCAGGCCCAATGGCTCTGCCTGAGGCCGCGGCAGCCCCACCCATCCCTCTCGCTCTCTGCCCTTGGTCTTGCAGGACGAGCTGTCGCACATCAACGCTCGGCTGAACATGGGCATCCTGGGATGTGAGTATGGCCCGCGGCACCCCGCCCATGTCCCCAGAGCCCCGCTGGTCCCTCACTGACGTCTCCCGCCTGCAGCCTATGACCCCCAGCAGATCTTCAAGTGCAAAGGGACCTTCGTGGGCCACCAGGGTCCCGTCTGGTGTCTCTGTGTCTATTCCATGGGAGACCTCCTGTTCAGCGGCTCCTCGGACAAGACCATCAAGGTAGGCAGGGCCCTGCCTCAGGCTCCACAGCCCACCCCTGCCGCCCCTTGCCAGGCCAGGCCCTCGTCCCCGGGGGGATTGCTGGCTGGCACTGGGCCGACCCTGACAGGCCCGGCCGGGGCGGGGCCTTCATCTCTGCAGGTGTGGGACACATGTACCACCTACAAGTGCCAGAAGACTCTGGAGGGCCATGATGGCATTGTGCTGGCTCTGTGCATCCAGGGGTGAGTCCCGGCATAGATGCACCTGTCGACATCCCCCGTAGGCCAGGAGCTGTAAGCGGCAGTCTGTTTAGCTTGTCTGCCGTATACCTACGGTGCACTGTGGACCGAACCATGCCAGGTTTGGCCTGGCGCCGCCAGGTGGTATGTGGGGGCCCTTGTGTGGCTCTGGAGTTGTGTGTGGATAACACTTGGCCTGGCTGGCCTCCCGCAGAGCCTGGCCCTGCTGGGTCCCGCGGCCAGAGGCTGACAGGCGCTTAGACACCACATGGAGGCAGGCGCTCGCCCCTCACCAGCATGGCCGGCGCCCTGGGCACTGCTCTGGGCTCAGGCACAGGGCGCGGTTGCACCGGCCAGTCCCTCACCCCACAGTGGCCTCTGCCCTAGACCTGCCCCATCTCACGTGCTAGGAGGCTGTGTGTAGGCCTGAGTGTTGGGAGAAAGAGCAGAGCTCACCCACTGGCTCTATAGCTCCCTGAGGTCAGTGCAAGGGAGCTGACCTCCCGGCCTGGCCACCAGATGCGTCCCAGGCAGGCCTGAGGGGTGGACCCACCGTGCCCAAGGTTCCTGTGTCAGCTGAGGCTGTGGTTCCAGGAAATGGCAGCAGGCTGAGCCGTTGGTCCCAGAGGCCACCTGGCGGGGTGGGCGAAGCTGGTGGTCTCTGGGCTCACGTGACGGCCTTGCCCCTCCAGGTGCAAACTCTACAGTGGCTCTGCAGACTGCACCATCATTGTGAGTGGGGAGAGGGGGAGGGGAGGGGCGGAGGAGGCTCGGCGCTAGCTCCCTCCCCGCCGGGACCCTGAGGCTCAGCTCGCCTTCCCCAGGTGTGGGACATCCAGAACCTGCAGAAGGTGAACACCATCCGGGCCCACGACAACCCTGTGTGCACCCTGGTGTCCTCGCACAACATGCTCTTCAGCGGCTCCCTGAAGGCCATCAAGGTACAGCCCAGGTGTGCACGCGCGTGCACGCGTGTGAGTGTGCACGCGTGGGGCGTGGGGGGCCCGCCCAGCCTCTCCTCATAGCCATCCCCACAGGTCTGGGACATCGTGGGCACCGAGCTGAAGTTAAAGAAGGAGCTCACAGGCCTCAACCACTGGGTGCGGGCCCTGGTGGCAGCCCAGAGCTACCTGTACAGCGGCTCCTACCAGACAATCAAGGTGCACCGGGCTACCCTCCTGGTGGCAGGATCTTACCAGGCTGGCCCGAGACTCCCTCCTCCCCTGCCCCTACCATCATGCATGGGGGGGGGGGGGCAGGGTGCTTCCTGTTGGCCCCAGAGGCCCTGGGAGTGAGGCAGGCACCAGGCCTGAGATCAGGAAGCCACCCTTGCCTGTAGATCTGGGACATCCGGACCCTGGACTGCATCCACGTCCTGCAGACATCTGGAGGCAGTGTCTACTCGATCGCTGTGACAAATCACCACATTGTCTGTGGCACCTACGAGAACCTCATCCACGTAAGGCCTGGGTGCCCAAGGCAGGCCCCCCTCGCCGCCCCCCACGCCAGTCCCTGCCCCTGACACGCCTGTGCCACCTCCTCCCAGGTGTGGGACATCGAGTCCAAGGAGCAGGTGCGGACCCTCACCGGCCACGTGGGCACTGTGTACGCCCTGGCAGTCATCTCCACCCCCGACCAGACCAAAGTCTTCAGTGCGTCCTATGACCGGTCCCTCAGGGTAAGGGCTGCGGGGCTGCGGGGAGGGGGGGAGGGTGGGTGGGAAGGAAGCTGTCCCAGACACGCCACCATCCTGCATCCCCAGGTCTGGAGCATGGACAACATGATCTGCACGCAGACCCTGCTGCGCCACCAGGGCAGCGTGACCGCGCTGGCAGTGTCCCGGGGCCGGCTCTTCTCAGGGGCTGTGGACAGCACCGTGAAGGTCAGTGGAAAGGGCCACGCAGGGCGGAGCAGGCGGTGCAGGGGGAGGAGCCCTGAGCAGCGAGCCCTGGGCTGCAGGCGCACCTGACTCGGAGCTTTTTCTTCACAGGTGTGGACATGCTAACAGAGTGCAGGCCAAGCCGTGGCTCCCACTGGGCCCGTCTGAGCCAGGCTGGCCACATGGGGTGGCCCTTGGGGTTTCTCCCTGCCCTGTGGGGATGGACCCCGGCAGCAGGGTGGTACCCCTGCCTTACGCCCAGCAGGTCCCCCTCCAGCAGGCTCTAGCTCACTGCTGCCAGGGAGATGCCCACCCCCCCCGCCCCCCCGTGGGTGCCAGGTACGATGCCCCCCGAGCCCACTCTTCACTCCCACTCCAGATGCCCCCCGAGCCCACTCTACACTCCCACTCCAGATGCCCCCCGAGCCCACTCTACACTCCCACTCCAGATGGATGGACTGAGGGCCTTTTTACTCACCTTTTCTACTGGTTTTAGACTGTATATAGATTTTATTACTTCCGGATTGAAATAAAAGCTGTACAGACTGTGGTGGAGACAGGTTGTGGGGCCAAGGCCTCTCTGGCCCTGATGACACCGGGATGCAGAGGGAATTGGGGGGGGGGGCGACCTCCCTCCCTTGGCTCCTGGCCTCCCAATGCCTCAACCTTCCTTTCCCCAACAGATGTCCCCAAAAGAGTGAGCCAGCCAGCTCGGTTTTCTGCTGTTTATTGACAGCTGACAGCTGCTCCCTGCCCAGACCCCCCTCCCCACTGCCAGGACCCCAGCCTGGGCTGGCCACCCAGGAGAGGCCGGCAGCCCGTCCGCGGGGAGGCGCCCGGTGTGGCGGCTGAAGGCCCGTTCACGCGCAGCCCGGTCAGCTTCCCTCGCCAGCCCACACCCACACCATTGCTGCTTTGGACTTTTTTTTTTTTTTTTAATTTTTCTTTTTTTTTTTTTTTTTTAAAGAAATGTCAAAGTTGTGCCCAACACTTGTGGATTAGCAAACACAATAGAGACCAGTTAGTATTTTTTGGAGGGAGGAAAAGAGGGCAAGAACTACACAACACAGCCTTGGACCATGAGCAGAAGCGTCCGTGGGAACTTGGGGGGACTGGCTGGCTGCGCGGGGGCCGCCCTGGGCACCTCTGCCCATCAGCCTGGCATGCACACCCTGCTGGCACTCGCCACGTGCCCGTGTTCACCACGATGAACACACGGCACCCACCCCCTCACCCCAGCACCCCCAGGACATAGCCACACACCAGGAGGAAGGAACCTTCCCCGAGGCCTCGGACGCGGAGAGCACAGCCCGGCAGCGAGCAAGGCACATCCTTCAAGTTCTTAGGACTCAGAGAAGTTAGGAGAGCAGGGAGAGGCCCCCATCCAGGACCAAGTCTCCTGTGTGTGCTTGTGGCCAGAGGCAAGACCACTCCTGGACAGAGGGAGGGGAAGACAGACAGACAGATGGCCTGGGCCTCTGACAGCTTTTGACTCCAGCGGGACTCCAGTGTCCTTTCAGTTGGTAAATGGTTTTCTATAGACTCAATAATATTTCTTTCTTTAAATATATATTTGTTAAAGTTATACCTTTTTGTTCTCTAGGGAAATCTGCCTTAGCTCATTCCCAATAAATTAATACTCTTGATAGCTTATATTCTGGGGGGTGCAATGAGGAGGGCCGGTCTGGGCCTCCGTCCCCTGTGCTGCTCTGAGGAGAGGGCTAGCAGAGGCTCCCCAATGGGCAGTTCTGTGCTGGGCATAGGCCTGTGCTCTGCCACAGATTGGGGAGGGGGCCATAGGGCCTTCAGGGACCGCCACCCTTCCCCACACCCCTGCCCCAGCCTGCCTTGGCAGGGGAGGGGCCGCCCTCCACGCGCAGGGCGGCCCGGTGAGGCAGAGGGGCCTAGCAGTTATTGCACGGGGAACAGCAGGCAGGGACGGGCACCCGCGGGGCAGCGGGGCTGCCCAGAGCCCTTGGAGCCCCCAGCCAGGCGGTCCTCCAGACTGGCGTCCGGTCTGGGCCAGGGGCGGGAGTTGTGCTTGTGCAGGAGCTGGGCAGCCCGCACGTCCAGCCCGGCCCCAGCCCCTCGGCTCGGAGGCGCCCGTCCTGAGGTAAGGGTCAGTGTGTGGCCGAGCGGGGGGCGCAGTGGGCCCGATGTGGGCAGCCGCCTCACTCCAGCATGGCGTCCAGCTGGTCGGCCAGATCGTCGAACATACTGCCGATGTCATCCAGGATGCTGCCGGCGCTCTTCGCAGCCGTGGAAGGGCTGGGGCGGGGGAGGGCGTGTCAGGGGGGAGGAGGGGGCGCAGATCCCACCCCAGGCCCTGCACCGGGAAGACCTCCCCCAACCCGCGCTCCTCTCACACCCAGGCCATGCTTCACCTACCAAGGCCCCGCCCTGTCAGCCCGGTCCCGCCCTCACCTATCCCAGGCCACGCCTGCATCCACGAACCCTGCCCAGGCTACGCCTGTATCTACCAAGCCCCGCCCCATCCTCCCAGGCCTCGCCTGCATCCACCAACCCCCGCCCCGCCTGCCCAGGCCACGCCCCTGCCCAGGCCACGCCTGCATCCACCAACCCCGCCCCTCCTGTCCAGGCCACGCCCCTAGCCAGGCCACGCCTGCATCCACCAACCCCGCCCCTCCTGCCCAGGCTACACCTGTATCTACCAAGCCCCGCCCCATCCTCCCAGGCCTCGCCTGCATCCACCAACCCCCGCCCCTCCTGCCCAGGCCACGCCCCTGCCCAGGCCACGCCTGCATCCACCAACCCCGCCCCTCCTGCCCAGGCCCCACCCCCGCCCAAGCCACGCCTGGATCTACCAAGCCCCGCCCCATCCTCCGGGCTTCGCCCGCCCCGCCCCGCCCCGCCCGGCCCTGACCCGCACCTACCCCAGGCCCTGCCCGTCCTCCAGCCGGATCTTTTCCTCCACCGCCTGCAGCGCGGCGGCCAGGCTGGCGCTGGTCTCCTCCAGCCTCTGCCTGGCGCTGTCCCCGGGCGAGGCTCCGTCGGGCGCGGGGTGCGGCGCGGAGGGGGCGGCGGCGGCCGCGCGCGGGGGCTTGGCGGGCACGTGCGGCGGGGGCGCGCCGGGGGACGGGGGCGCGCCGGGGCTGGCGCCGGGGGCGGGCGGCGCGGCGGGCGGCTTGGCCAGGGCCGCGGGCGGCTGGCGCGCGGGCGAGGGCGCGGGCGACGGGCCGGCGCTGCCCGACTGCAGTCCCGCCGCGGCCTTGGGCGGCTTGGGCGCCGTGGGCGGCGGCGGCGGCTTGGGCGACACGGGCGGCGGCGTGCCGTGCGCACGCTTCACCTCTGCGGGGAGACCGTGACGGCACGGGGGTGGCCCGGCCCCGCCGCCCCGCTCCCTGCCCCTCCCCGGGCGCGGCCGGCGGCGACACGCCAGCCCGCACCCGCCCGAGCCTCTGCGCGGCCACACGGCTCCGCACCTGCCCCGATTCCCTGCGCCCTCGCCCGCACCCGCACACGACCCATGCCCCGCGCCCCGCCCGCACACGACCCATGCCCCGTGCCCCGCCCGCACACGACCCATGCCCCGTGCCCCGCGCCCTCGCCCGCACCCGCACACGACCTATGCCCCGTGCCCCACGACCCATGCCCCGCGCCCCGTCCCCTCACCCACACACGACCCATGCCCCGCGCCCCGTCCCCTCACCCACACACGACCCATGCCCCGTGCCCCACGACCCATGCCCCGCGCCCCACGACCCATGCCCCGTGCCCCACGACCCATGCCCCGCGCCCCGTCCCCTCACCCACACACGACCCATGCCCCGTGCCCCACGACCCATGCCCCGTGCCCCACGACCCATGCCCCGCGCCCCGTCCCCTCTCCCACACTCGCCCCGTGCCCGCGTCCTGTCCTCTAGTCTGCACCCAGGCCATTCCCAGACGCCCGGGACCTTGCCACACTAGCGCCAACATACACTGGCTTTCTGTGCGTCGCTGGGAGTGAGGGAAGGGCCTGGTGCTCTGCTTCCTCTCTACCCCCGCGCATGGACAGCCCCCCCCCCCCCCGGCTCCATCACATCCAACAAAGGCTGGGCAGTGAGTAGGGATGGCCACCCCCCCATACAACATACCTGGGCTGCCGGGGCCTGGCAGCGGCACCTTCTTGGAGGCTGGGGTGGGTGAGCCCTGGGTCTTGGGCACAGGCTGAGCCAGGACAGGCTTGGGAGACACGGGTGGCTTGGCCGGCTTCCGGGCATTGCCGTCGGGCAGGGGCAGAGGGGGCAGGTGCGCCAGGTCGGCGGGTGGCGGCTCAGCGGGCGGGGGTGGCGGGGGCAGCTCCGGGGTCCCGGCCTGCTCTGAGGCCGGTCTGCGGCGCACGGTGGCCATGCCGTTCTGGTACACAGACAGCGGCGGGGGTGGCTCGGGCCCGGCCTCCCGCTCCTTGGCCTTGGGCCTGCGCTTCACCGTGTCGGACTCGGTCAGGATGAACTTGACATTCTCCTGCTGGCTCTGCTTGGCCCGGATGCGCCTCTTGAGCGTGGCACTGGCCTCCACCCTGGCCAGGGGGGGGCCTTCCGCGCCGGCCTCTGCCTTGGCTGGACCTCGAGGCCGCTGCCTGGTGGCCCCATCCTCCACCAAGTGGCCCTGCTCCGTGGGTTCTCCCGGGCCCCTGCGGGCTGCGGCCAGAAGCCCCGTGACGGGCCCACTGAGAGTGCGGCGCCGGTTCACCACCTCGCCATCCGGCCCGATGGCCTCTTTGTGCTTCACCGAGGCCAGCACTGTGGCCACCCGGCCAGGCTCCGGACTGGCAGGACGAGGGGTGGGGTGGCCTTCGGGGGGTCGGCGAGCGCCCCGTCCCCCACCCCCAATGGAAGACAGCTCAAGCATGGCCGCGATGCTCTTCACGCTGCCAGCGCTGCCCGTGTCCACGCTGCCCGCGAGGTCGCTAGCCCGCCGGCGCTGGGCCCGGACGCCCAGCCGGTTGTCTGGGGCAGGCTCGGCCTCGGCCTCGGCCTCGGGAGCTGGCTCGTCAGCCATGTTGGCGCTGGCCACGGCGGAGCTGGAGCGCTTGGGCGGGGGCGGGGGCGGTCCCTTCTTGCGAGGCCGCACGGCGAAAGACTGACTGCGGTTGACGTTCTTGTCGTGGGCGGCGGGGACTCTCACGGAGTGGCTCCGGCCCACGCGCCGCTGGACCGTGGCGTAGGGCCCCGAGGCGGCGGGCGCCAGCAGCTCATCTCGCTCCGGCTCGCTGTCGGACGCCGCGTAGCGGTTCAGGCTGTGAGCCCGCTTCTTGGGACGCCCGGGCTCCACGTCGGCCTCCGGGGGCAGGCAGAGAGTGGGCACGGTCGTGGGCACGGGCGGCGGGGCGGGCCCCGGTGCCACCGGCCCCACCTCGCTCTCCACGGGCTGGGGCAGCACGTAGGCAAAGCCGCGGTGTGTTGGCGACTGCGGCAGGGAGCGAGGTGACGAGGGCCGCTCGGCCGGTGGCAGCAGCTGTGGGGTGGGCTTCACCTTGGCGGTGGCCGGGCCGTGAGGTCCCCCCAGGGCTTGAGGGGAGCCCGGCCGGGCTTTGGTGGGCGTCTGCGGGGGGGTGAAGGGGCCGGCCCCCGGCGGGAGGACCTGCCGCGGTTTGCCGGGCACCGGGGGCACGCTGGCCCTCTTGATGCTGTGGCCGTGGCGGCCTGGCCGGACCTCCTTGGGCGGCGTGCCGGGGGCCGGCCCCTCGTCCAGCAGGTACTCCTGGCTTCGTGACATGGGGCTGCTGGGTCCGGGGGGGCCGTCGCCCAGCAGCTCCTGCGAGCTGCTCATGTGCCGAGCCCGCCCCCCCAGGCTGGGCTCCGGCCGCCCGGCCGCCCTGGGGGTGGGGGGCAGGCGGCCAGAGGGCTGCTCTGCGGGTGCCGCGGCCTCGGCCGGGCCGGTCATGGCGGCCTGCAGCTCCCCGCTGAGCTCGCTGTCCTGGAAGGTGGTCATCTTAGGAGACTGGCAGTCGGCGGGGGCAGGCTCAGGCAGGGGGGGCGACTCTATGGCCACGGTTTCGAGCGACTGAGGTGCCTTCCGCCGCAGGGGTCCCCCCTCGTACTTGGCATATTCGGCCTTCTGCAGCTCGGCCAGTTTCCTCACCGCCAGCATCAGCTTCTTCTGGTGCCCTGAGTGGGGCAGGGGGTGGGTCAGGCGCGGCAGGAGGTGGAGGGGGGCCTGGGGGCGGGGGAGGGCCCTCACCCAGCTTGGTGATGCCGATCTCCTGCAGGTCCTCCCAGGTGATGTCGGTGATGAAGTCGATGTTCTCATAGCCGTTGTCCACCAGCACTTTGTAGTACTGGGCCAGGCCGATCACGGACAGCCACACGGCCAGGTTAGCCTACGGAGCACGGACATCGAGGGGCAGCCGGAGCTAGCCGCTCACACCCTGCCCCCCGCTGGAGCTGTTGGAGGGAGGGGCACTAGGCCAGCAGTGTACGACAGAGAGAAGGACAGACAGACAGGCCCAAGGTGTCAGTATTGAAAAGCAGCAGGTGCCTAGCCTCCTCAGGCCCAGGCCGGCAGGCGCCCCCGCATCCCCACTGGACACCAGTGTGCACACGAGCCAACACACAAACACACAGGGGCCTAGCTGCAGGACACAGCTCCCGCAGAAGCAACGTCCTTAACTGGCCAGGTGGCCACAGACACAGTGCCCTGAGACACACCCACACGGGGACAGGACACGCAGCGTCACGCCGGATACGTGCATCTGCACACACCCTGAACACCGTCCTTCCAGCCACCTGCACCACACTCAGCTTCCCTGCCTACATCAGACACATGCTACACACCTAACACACACCCCACACAGCCACGGCACGCGCACGTGCGCGCACACGTACGCGCATATCCACATGGTCGTCATTCAGAGTAGCTCAGCAACCCTCTGGGCACCCAGTCAGTACCACCCGTACGCCACACTCAGCAGCCTCAGTCACACCAGAGACAGAGTGAGGCGAGGCACACAGGGCCCGGGCACGCTCCCCGGAGGCCCTGATCTACTGACCAGATGGGCAAGGCCGGGTAGAGACTAGTGCAGGCATGGAAAGATCCAGAGCCCAGGGGAACGGGGGCATGGGGCAGCCAGCAGCCCCTCTTCCACAGAGCCCTGACTCCATGTGCTACTGTCACATCCGGGGGCCTGGAAGCCGCCCTCCCGCTCTGCCCCCGCCCCTCCAGGTGCCTACCCATTCCTACATCAGGGGCCCAGCCGTCCGTGCACACACCGCCGGAGACCAGACTGTGAGCAGCCAGCACGGGCGGCCCACACCGAGGGCCCTCCTCCCCGGGCACCCCGACGGAACCAGCCCGAGGTTCTCACACGGGCTGTGTGGCCAGCAGTGCTGTGACCCTCTGCAGGCTGTGTGGGCCCAGTGGACAGCGCCATGGGGAGGCTGCCTGAGTGTAGAAAGGGCACTCCTGGCTCCAGCCCCCAGCGTGAGCCCTGGCCCTGCCTGGCGGGCATACCGTGGCCGGCATGCAGGCTCTCCACGCGGCTCCCAGACAGCAGACCATCCTCCACTCTCCAATCCCTGAGGCCCCGGGGTGGGAGTGGGGGTGGGGTGGGGGAGGGTTTAGTCAGGGAGACAGCCTGTCTGTTGTCTGTCTGTCTGCCTGCTGGTCCTGGCTCGGCCTCCAGAGTGCGGGAGCCTTACGGGTTTGTGCTCGGGCAGCCAATCAGGGATGCTCAGGCCACTGATCTCAGCCGTGATCTTCTTCCGGTGGCCTGGTTTGGTGACACCGATGGCCGTGAGGTCCTAGGCAGGTAGGAGGTGCATTAGCAGGAGGCAGGGGCCCCTCCCCGGAAAAGGAGGCGGCTGGTGGGAAAGGAGGCCGCGAGCTCACCTCAGGGGTCATGCGGCTGATGGTGGGCAGGTCATAGCCAGCACTGGTGAAGTTGGGGGCGTAGAGCTGCAGCTGGAACGTGGCAAGCCACTGGCTGACTGCCTCGGCGCTCTGGAAGACACAAGGCATCAGGGCTGCGGCCGCCCGCCGGGCCTCACCCAGCCTCCTCAGCACCTCCTTCTCTGTTTAGCCGGCAGGCAGGCGGGAACGTTTGGTCCTCCGTGGTGATCCGTGAGCAGCCAGGCTCTGGCAAGCCGGGGCCTGGCAGTCTGTGATCTGCCGCCTGCACAGCAAGCGTCCGCAGCCCCGCAAGCTTCCTCTGCGGGCTCCACCCGGCCGGTCCAGCTGCTGTCCGGGGCACAGCCGCCCAGCCCGGCCTTCCCCATCCTGCACCGGGTGCTCCCACAACCATCTTGAGAGGCAGGCGGCTGGGAGGGGCTCTGGGGGAAAGGGCTTCAGGATGGGTTGCTCAGCGCTGTCCCTACCAACATCCCTGAAAGTGGACCCGTGCCACCGGCGGGGCCTCGCCTCCTCTGCTGTACAGGACTCAGCCAGCAGCTCACACCTCCCAGCACACAGGAGCACGCACACGCGCCCCACTGTACGCGTGCTCACACGTCATCCATCTGCCTAGCCACACGCACGGGTGCCTAGCTCACAATTACACCATTCATACACAACACACATGCACACACACAATGTCACCCTCCACACCAAACGTGCACACAACTAGCGCACAGCCTACATGACAGACAACACCTCTACACTGTACTTGTGTGTGCACACACAACTGCACACACAGACAGACGGACAAAAGGACAGGGTCTGACCTGTCCGGGCTCCTGGCAGCTGCTGTGGCCAGGCAGGCTGCCTGCGTGCCCGTCAGCCCATCAGCCCGTCAGCCCCACCCCTCCCCGGGAGCAGCCGGGCCCCGTACCTTGCCCTCTGAGGCTGCTTCCAGCTTCTTCGCCGGCTGCTCCCCGTAGAGCTGCCCGCCGTGGGCTGCGGGAAGCTGGGGCCTGCCGGAGCCTGCTGATGAGAGGGGGTGGCAGGGCACGGGCGGCGCAGGGGCGGCCTCTGCCGGGCCAGTGGAACGGGAGCGGGGGGGCGGGGGCCTGCTTTTACCTGTGGGGCCCTCAGAAGGCTTGACGGGGCTGTCCCCCGGACTGGATTCCGAGGTGGACTTCTGAGAGAGCACCGTGGCCAGGAGCTGCAACCCAGACAAGCTGCTGGCCGGCGCTGCCCCGGGCCTGGCCCGCCCCGGCTGCCCGGTGCCCGGCCCCACCCCACTGACCTTAACACCTTCGGAGCCTGCGTGCAGGGCATGGCCCCCGCCGCTCCGGCCACCAGTCCCACTGCTCAGACTGCCGCTGCGCTCGCCACCTGCCAGCCGAGGGAGGAGCGTGAGGCCGGGCGGGGCCCTGTCGGAGCCCCACGGTGGTGCCTGGCACAAGTGCTACCACCCCAGTAGTCTGGAGGCCCCTGGCCTACCTGCAAAAGGCTTCCTCAGCACCCAGATCTCCTCTGGGGGCGCAGAGGGCCCCGCCGCACTGCCTCCCTGGGGCGGGCTTGGCTCACTGCCTGCTCGGGCACCTGCAGGCCGAGCACAGCCTCCCTGAGCCCCGAGCTGCCCACACCCAGCCAGAGGCACGAAGGGCCCAGCAGAGGCCCACGCACGCCGCTAGCGGTGTCCCAGCCTCCTCCTGCACTGGCTGTCTCCAGGGGAGCTGACAGACCCTCAGGAGACCAGGAGAGCCACCGCTCCCGGGGCCCTGGGGAAAACGGGGCAGAGGACGGCCGCAGGGGTGTGACCTCTGTGCTGGGCACCCGACGCTGATTCCTGGTCTAGATGGTGACCTCGGGGAACACCTTTCCGTCTCGGTGGGCTCTGTACGAGGCGCACAGAGCCCAGCACCCTGAAGCCGAGCCCTGGGGCTTCTCTACCTGGCTGGCCCGCCCGCCCCTCTGCTCCCACCGCGTTGGCCTCCTGTCCCTCCGGGTGACTAGCTCCTTTGTGTCCCAGTGCCTTTTTTTTTTTGCTGGTCGTGGGACCTGAACTCTGGGCCTGGGAGCTCTCCCTCAGCTCTTCAGCTCAAGGTGAGCGCTCCACACTTGAGCCACAGCGCCACTTCTGGCTTTTTCTATGTATGTGGTGCTGAGGAATCGAACCCAGGGCCTCCTGCATGCAAGGCAAGCGCTCTACCACTGAGCCACCTTCCCAGCCCCGCAGTGCCCTTGCACGTGTGGCTCTGTCTGCCCTGCTCCGTGCCTGGCTGGGCTGCCTACCTACTGCAAACCTCCCTGAAACCTCCCTGTGCTGCTCCTCCTCCAGTCTCATGTCCTCCCATGCGTCTACCACTGGCTCCCCAAAAGTGCAGGCTGCGTCTGTCTGGGTCCCCATGCGTCCCTAGAGGCGGCCTGAGCACTGGACCGTAGTGGGCAGGTTGTGCCTGCGCAGTATGTGAAAAGGGGCCAGCAGAGCCCCCTGCCCGGCCACGGCCAGCAGGCCAGGCTCTCGGCTCGCTGGCTCTCCACTTCCACTGAGCAACCCCAGCTTCCCTCCTCCGGGGACTCCTCCTCCGAGCGGAACTTGCCTGCTCGCTTGACAATGGCCTCGCCCAGTGAGGATGGAAAGTAGCCCACCCGGTCGTTGCCCGTCCGGTTGTCGTGGATGCAGCCTTTCCACCGGCCGTCGGGATGCTGCTCAAGGACCTGGCCGAACGGGTGGGGACACGCTGAGGAAGATACTCCAGGCGTGGCCTGCGACGCAGCACCCCAGCCCGGCTGCTAGGAGAGGGTGCCCGGGGACGCCCTCCCCCCCCCGCCCGGCCGCCCGCAGCCTCACCGTGATGATGTCCCCCGCCTTCACATTGAGGCTGGTCAGGTCGTAGTTGTTGCAGTAATCCTTGGTTGCCCGGACCTGCAGGGCTGCAGAGGCCTCTGGGGACACAGGAGGTGACCCCTAGTCCCGCAAGCTGCCTGCCCATGGCTCCCCCCGACCCGGGCCCCCCAGGCCCACCTCGTAGCAGCTGCTTGATCTCCTTGCTGGCCTGGGAGGTGGTGAATTGGTGCACGATGTCCAGGGCCGTCTGACTATAGGTGTTCCTCACCTGAGCGTTGATCCCGCTCTACATCAGCCGGAGGAGAAGCCGCTGTCACTGGCCTCTCCCCTCTGACCCAGCCCCCCCCCAGCCCCCAGACTCACGTCCAGCAGCAGCCGGACCACCTCCGTCTTCCCACAGAGCGCGGCCTCGTGCAGGGCCGTGCCAGCCTTGGTCTGCCGGTTGATGTCGATGCCAGCCTGGAGGAGGAGTCTGGGAGGAGGTGGGGGTCATAAGCAGGACTTCCCCAAACAGGCTTCAATGCCCAGGTGTCCCGCTGGCACATGCAGTATCTGAGGTTTTACCAAGCACTTGCCCAAGGCCTGTCCCTGGCTAACCCTTTGTCCAGTCCTGGTGGAGGACCTTCTGTGTTGGAGCCCTATCTTACAGCTGGGGAAACTGAGGCATGGAGGAGTACCCAGCTGACAAGCTGCAGGGGCCACATCCCCCAGCCCACCAGGGTCACCCTCACCTGGGAAGCGGGAAGCCACACGGCAGGAGGGGGTGTCTGACCACATGGCTGGGGCCCCCAGGAGCCCCCCAGAGCGCCACCCACCCACCCGCCATACCTGATGATGTCGATGTGGCCGTTCTTGGCTGCCAGGTGCAGGGGGCTGGTGCTGTTGGGGTCGGTGGCATCCCCCGGCCGGGGCTCCAGCAAGGCCACACACATGTTGCTGCTGAGCAGCAGCTGAACGACCTTGAAGAACAAGTGGACAAGTGGGGGGCGGGGCCCTAGCGTGGAGCTGCCCGCGACCCCCCCCCACATCCCCACCAGGAGTGAGGAGGCCGGGAAGGTGGAGCCCGGCCTAGTTCCCAGGAAAGACTTACCCCGACACGGCCAAACTCACAGGCCAGGTCCAGGGGCGTCTTCCCGGAGTTGTCTACCATGCAGGGGTTGGACTGGTGCTGTAGAAGCATCTCCGACTGCAGGTGCAGGGCGTGGTCGGCCCTGGGCGTCTTCCTCCCTCCCCCTCCCCCTCCCCCTCCCCCTCCCCCTCCCCCTCCTCCTCCCCCAAGGCCTCACCACGTCGTAGTGGCCGTGCTGAGCTGCCAGGTGCAGGGGGATGTGGCCCTCATCGGACGGGATGTTCACCGCCGAGCCGGCCTTCAGCACCAGCTTCATGGGCTCCTTGCGGCCCTGCCAGGCTGCGTAGTGGAGCGGCCGCATGCCTGGACATGGGTGGGGACGGGCGGGGACAGGTGGGGACCCTGGCCTGAGGACACATTCTTTTTTTGTGTTGTTGTTGGTTGTGGGGCCTGAACTCTGGACCTGGGCGCTGTCCCTCAGCTCTTCAGCTCAAGGCGAGCGCTCTACCACCTGAGCCACAGCACCACTTCCAGTTTTTTCTGCTTATGTGGTGCTGAGGAATCGAACCCAGGGCCTCATGCATGCGAGGCAAGCGCTCTACCACTGAGCCACCTTCCCAGCCTTGAGGACACTGCTTCCACAATGGTTCTCCCTGACTCAGACCCAAACCTGGGCACAGAGCTCAGCAAGGTCTGTCCAGGCCAAGGGGAGTGACTCCTGAGCTTGGGTGTCTGCCCCTGGCTTTATGGCCCCACACCAGGCTTGCCTTTGTTGTCCTTGATGTCCACAGCAGCCTGGGCCTCCAGCAGCAAGGTGATCAACTCCGTGTTGCCGTTCAGGGCCGCGTGGTGCAGGGCTGAGAAGCTGGGCGACCAAGGATGCAGTCTAGGAACAGGTACGCCACCCCTGGCCCTCCCCAGAGGCAACCTACCCCACAAAGGCTGCCACTGCCCCAGCTGGGAACTCACCCATCTGGATCCTGGAAGTTGACGTTGATCTTCTTGGTAGAGCCCAGGAGCTCTGGGGGAGGAGGGAGACACAGTGAGGGGAGGCTCTGCCCAGAACCTCCAGGCAGAGTAAGAGCAGGGGAAGAGAGTGGGAAGCTCCGGGCAGGCTGGGAGCCAGACTCCTGGTCCACAGCACAGATGTGCAGCCTGCGCTCGGCTCCAGGTACCGGCGTGCCCGTGCACCGGGGAGGACGGCGCGGTCCCCGCGGGACCTGGCCTCTGCACCTGGAGATGGCCTGCACGCACCCATGTGCGCACACGCTCCCTCCTTGGGGACACCTACCATTGGTGGGAGGGAGAGAGCCGGCCCCATCTGTCTCTCCGAAGGACCCAGATGGGGCCGGGGGTGGCCAAGGAGGCTGGAACGCCCGGAAATGGGGGTATCTCTGGGGGAAAGAGCCGCATCTCCAGGGTGCAGCCCCCTCCACCCCCCACTGCCAGTCCTGGCCAGGGGAAAGGGAGGCATGCAGGGCCGGGAGGGCCTTCATATAAGCGGGCATTGCTCAGAGCCCAGGTTCAGCACCCAAGGCCTGGGGGCTACCCTTTCCCTTTGGGGCGGGAGTTCCCCGCCGGGCCGTCCCCCATCCCCGCCCGGCTGCCAGCCAGAGCGAAGGAGCCCACCAATAGCTCCCCCGTGGCCTCCCGCCAGCCCCCCTGCCCGTCTGGGCCGTGGTTACATAACCCATTTGTGGGTCAGTCGCTCCGTGAGAGGGGGCTGAAGACAGAAGCCCCTTTGTCCAGGCCCAGGGCAGGGGTGGGGGCAGGGGCTCGAGGGCAGGGGAGCCCAGCAAGTAGAGTCGCGGAGGGGAGGGCTGGTGCAGGGCTCCACTCCCGCTGGGCCCTGGGCCCTGGGCACCCCTGAAAGCCATCAAGTCAGAGGGCCCTGAATTCACCTCTCTGCCTGACCAAGTCTGAGCTCTGGGGCCTCCGCCCTGAGATGGAAAGAGTGGCAGCGCCTCCACCTCCCGCCCCGGCCCTCGCGGTGGATGCTGCTGCTGCTGCTGCTGAGTGCCCTGGAGCTGAGGGGCAAAGCCTGGGCGTCCGCCCGGGCTCCCGGCTCCACACCCGAACCCTGTGCTCAGGTACAGCATGCTGACTCTGCCTGGAAAGCCACTCACTCGCCCTGAGCTCCTTCACCCAACCTGCATCACTGCTCCCCCGTGCCCCCGCCCCGCCCCTACCTGGCACACTGCTAGACACAAGTGAGGGCCCCTAGTGCGGTGATCCCCTAGACTGAATCAGGGCCCCCCGGGGCCTCCAGCAGGGTCTCTGCTCGCACCTTCCCATCTCCCTTAGACCTTTGTAGTGACCCTGCTCCTCTCTTGCTCCGCGTGCAGGGCCAGGCAAGGCCTCCTCACCCTGCCCTGCCCCTCCCGTGCAGAGGCTCAGCCTCCCACCCTGTCCCTGGTCCTCCCTACCACCCCCCGGAATCTCATCGGCTTTTTTGTTGTTGTTGTTGGTCATGGGGCTTGAACTCTGGGCCTGGGCGCTGTCCCTCAGCTCTTCAGCTCAAGGCAAGTGCTCTACCACTTGAGCCACAGGGCCACTTCCGGTTTTCTGGTGGTTAGAGATAAGAGTCTCTTGGACTTTCCTGCCAGGGCTGGCTTTGAACAGTGATTGTCAGATCTCAGCCAGTTGAGCCACAGGCGCCCAGCCCATCTGCTTATTAACTTGTCTCCTGTCCATTTCCCCACTGAACTAAACACGCTAGTAGGATGAGGTCTTTTGCTGACTGCTCCCGGCTGTCCCTGTGGGGCTAACCCAGGGCCTGCCACCTGTGCGGTGGTGCTTAGCGGCGTCCATTCGTAGTCCATGAACTGTCGCCATCAAGGCCGGCTTTATGGGCAAGTAACCTGCTCGGCCAAAAACTCCTGATGTTTGGATAAGGACATCGCATACTTCATTCTGCATGACAGCCTGCCCACGGTGTGGCCGGGCCTGCCACAGTCCCATCCATCGGGCCCGGGGCTCTGCTTGAAACCCTGCCACCCTGGAGTGCTGCTCTCCCTGCTCTCCTCAACCCCAGTATAGCTGTCCCCATCTCCAAGATGTCCCGGGCCCTCTCCCAGCTTCCACGCGGGGCCTCCAGGCAGCTGGAGGTGAGTTCAGGCCAAGCACACCTGCTCTTGGGGAGTGTCTAAGACTTCAGCGGGGCCTTGAGCATGACAGACTCCAGTGGGGTGGAGCCTCTGCCAGGCAGGCCGCTAAGACCCCTGCCCATGATGCCGAGCTGCCCGGGCCTCAGGGGCCTGCAGGGCATGGCCGTGAGGGAGGGCCGAGGAGGCCGTCCCACCAAGGGACAGGAGTCCAAAAACTCAGGTTCTCCCACGGAGAGACTGGTTTTCTGAATGAAACAGGAACAAGGCATCACCGCAAAGGGCTCGGAGATAAGGAGGTGCCAGTGGGGACCAGCCGATGGACCTGGGGGTGGGGGGGTTCTCTTTCTAGGAGATCAGAGGCCTACGATTCAATATCAGTCTGTGCACAAACCTGAGAACCCAACATGACCCACTTCTTGGGATCCTCGTTCACGGTATCCCTGATAGCACCCACCTTCGAGGTCACACTCAGACTCAGGCTGGAAGGGAATTCTTAGCGGCCTGGGGTGTCCACGGAATCCCTCCCCAGCCAGCCTGCAGTGGGGCTGGGGCCGAGAAAATGGCAGCGCTCGCTGCTCCCCAGCAGAAGGGCAGCCCCTGCCGACATTTTCCCTCTAGAGCTCTCCCTCCTCCTCTTCAAGGAGAGCTGCTGAGTGTGTGCACACGCACGTGTGAGGGGAGAGGGCGGGGCTGACGTGGAGGGAAGGGGCGGGGCACAGGGTGGAGCTCAAGGTACAGGACCTGCCCTGGGAACACCTGGTGCCAGCAGGGGTGGGGTGGGTGGGGGTCTCTGGAGGACACTGCTGGACACCTCCAACCTTGTGGCCCAAACTCCAGCTGTACTTTGCTGAATCAAAATACATCTTACTCCAAAGCAGGCCAGCGTTGCCATGACAACTGAGCTAATTCATGGAGGGATTTCTCGACTGATTTATTACTCCCGCCCCTGTGAGTCAGACCCTAGACTCAGGGGGCCAACACAGTGTCTCTCCTGCCCCAGAGGCCACACCAGGCCAAGGTGGAGGTAGAGTCCCAGGGAGAGAAGAAAGACACCCCCCCAACTTCCCCAGGGTAGCAGAACCGAAGGTAAGGGGGACCCTGCTCCCAAACTGCAGGTCCCGGATGGGGAAGACAGGTCGTGTTGACGTGCACTTTCTCACCGACCGTCCAGACACAGCAGAGAGGCAGGGACGGCCCAAGGCCCATCCTGCGGACAGACTGGGCCCCTGCAGTCAGATGTGGGTGTCTACAGACTTCGCAGCCGCTAGGTGGAAGCCTGGACCTCGCTTGCCTGGGCTGTGTCTGCCTCTCCCTGGAAGCCCTCCCTTCCTCAGCGCGGAGACCCTGCACAGGGCCCTGGTGAGAGGAGCCTTCCAGCCGGCTGTGGGGCTGTGGGGCTGGGGGCTGGCCGCGGTGTGTGCGTGCCTGTGTGTGCGTGTGACACCTGTGCCCTCCCTCTGCACAGTGGACAGAGGGAGCCAGGCGGGGCTGCTGGAGGGCGGGAGGGGGAGGGGGTGTCTGCGTCTGTCCTTCCTGCAGTGCCAGGACTTGGCACGGCTCTGGAGAGCGAGCCCCCCCCACCCCGCGCTCCTGGGTGGTCTGTGGGGGGCAGGTGCCCAGGGCATGCGGCTCCCCAGTGCCGAGCGGCGCGGCCCTGGCCGTGTCCGCACAGGTGCCCCGACACACTGACACGCTCCTACGTGCGCAGCCGCACACGAGGCCGGTCCACACGCCCATCCATCCACCCATCCACCCATCCATCCACCCATCCATCCATCCACCCATCCATCCATCCATCCACCCATCCATCCACCCATCCATCCACCCATCCCTCCCCAGCGGCCCCCGGGGAGGCTCGGGGCTCAGCCGGGATGGTGCGGGATCAGGGCTGCCAGCTCGCAGGCCTTCCCTGGGGTCTCCACAGTCCGGGCCGGGGGGGCCCCCAGCCCCCGCGGGGACGCTCGGGGTCTCGCCCGCAGCGCGCGCCCCACGCGCCCCGGCCCAGCCCCGCCTGCCCCAGGCCGGGCGACCTTGGGCGTCTGCGCCCCGTCGGGAAGCGGCCCCGCCGGCCACACCCCCGGCGCGGTCCTGCCCCCCGCCGGGCGCCGCCAGGCCCGGGGCGCGGCTGGGGGGGGGTCCGCCGCGCCCTTCACCGGGCGGGCCGGGGACCGAGGGGGGCGGCCGGGGGAGGATGCGAGGGCCCGGGGCGGCGCGGGGAGGGGGCGCGGACCGCGGGGCGCCGGGGCCGGGACGCGGGCCGGGGGTCGGGCGCCGCCAGCCCCGCCCCGCCCCCGGGGACCCGCGGCGCCCCCCCCCCCGCCCCGCGCCCCGCGCCCCCCGCACTCACTGGCCTTGCCGGGCCGCGGCCTCTGCAGCAGCCTCTGCGCGGTCCCCACGTCCTCCGCCTTCACCGCCTGCACCAGCTCCTGCTCCTTCCCCATGGCGCGGCCGGGCCGCGGCGGCTCCCGGGGCGCTCGCGGCTCAGACGCGGCGGCGGCGGCCCCGCATCCTCTCCCGCCCGCGCCGCCTGCGCCGCCCTGCGCCCTCCGCGGGCTCGGGCTCCGGCTCGGGCTCCGGCGCGGCGGGGCGGGCGGCGCGTCACGGGCGCGGGGCGGCCCGGGGGCGGGGGCCGGCGGCGGCGGCGGCGGCGCGGCGCGGGGCGGGCGCGCGGCGGGCGCGGGCGCGGGGCGGGGGCGCGGCGTCGGAGCCGCCTCCCGGACGCCTGGGTCCGCTCCCGCGGCCGCCGGACCTCCGTCAGCCCGCGCCGGCCGCGCGCGCCAGGCTCCGCCCCCCGCGCCCGCCCCGCGCCCGCCCCGCGCCCTCTTCCCTCCCCCGCCGCGCCCCCGCCCCGGCCCGCGCCCCCTCCCCGCCCGCGCCCCCGCCCCGCCCGCGCCCCCTCCCCGGCCCGCGCCCCCGCCCCGCCCGCGCCCCCTCCCCGCCCTCCCTCCTCCCCGGCCCGCGCCCCCGCCCCGGCCCGCGCCCCCTCCCCGCCCTCCCTCCTCCCCGGCCCGCGCCCCCGCCCCGGCCCGCGCCCCCTCCCCGCCCTCCCTCCTCCCCGCCGCGCCCCCTCCCCGCCCGCGCCCCCGCCCCGGCCCGCGCCCCCTCCCCGCCCGCGCCCCCTCCCCGCCCGCGCCCCCTCCCCGCCCTCCCTCCTCCCCGGCCCGCGCCCCCTCCCCGCCCTCCCTCCTCCCCGGCCCGCGCCCCCTCCCCGCCCGCGCCCCCTCCCCGCCCGCGCCCCCTCCCCCGGGCCGCCCCGCGCCCCGGCCCGCGCCTCCTCCCCGCCCTCCCTCCTCCCCGCCCGCGCCCCCTCCCTGCCCTCCCTCCTCCCCGCCGCGCGCCCCCTCCCCGCCCGCGCCCCCTCCCCGCCCTCCCTCCTCCCCGGCCCGCGCCCCCGCCCCGGCCCGCGCCCCCCCCCCCCGCCCCGGCCCGCGCCCCCTCCCCGCCCGCTCGCCCTCCCTCCCCAGCTGCGGACCAGGCAGGGTGGAACCAGGAGAGGCCGGGCAGGGCTGGGGAGCCCGGGGAAGGGGGCACCGCGCTCAGGGCACGGGGGGGGGGGGGGGGGCGGGGTCAGGGCACCAGGATAGGTCAGAGTCAAGGGGCAGGGGCAGGGCATGGGGACAGGGTCAGGGCATGGGGACAGGGACAGGAAAGGGCACAGGGACAGGGACAGGGGACAGGGACAGGGCACGGGAACAGGGACAGGGCACGGGGACAAGGGCCAGGGCACGGACACAGGGTCAGGGCACGGAGCAAAGGCCAGGGCCAGGGGACAGGGTCAGGGACAGGGGACAGGGTCAGGGCACGGACACAGGGTCAGGGCACGGACACAGGGTCAGGGCACAGGGACAGGGTCAGGGCACGGACACAGGGTCAGGGCACGGGGACAGGGTCAGGGCACGGGGACAGGGCCAGGAACAGGGGACAGGGACAGGGTCAGGGGACAGGGTCAGGGGACAGGGACAGGGCACAGGGACAGGGACAGGGGACAGGGTCAGGGCACGGACACAGGGTCAGGGCACGGGGACAGGGACAGGGTCGGGGGGCACGGGCATAGGGACAGAGCACAGGCGCCAGCAGGGGCTCGGCCCACTAGACACTGTCAGATGTGTGTGTGGCCCGCAGGTGAGGCGTCGGGGCTGTGAAGCGGAATCTCCTGGTAATGAATTCGGTGTCGGGGATCCGCATGGTGCACCCCACACCCAGCAACACCTCCCAGCAGCCTCAGCTCCTCCCTGGCGGCTACAGCGCAGCCCCAGCCCCACCCCTGCTCCCTGCACTCCCAGCCGTCCACCGTCACCGGGAGACGCCTCAGCTCCCAGCATCCAAAGGGACCACAGCCTTTCTCCCTTCCTATCTGAAGGCTGTCCTCTGGCCCTTCCTTAGCTCTGTCTCCATTTCCTCAGTTTCCCTGTTTGCAGGGAGGGGCAGGTCAACACGCCTCAATTCCAGAAGGCTGTTGGGAGAAGTTGGTGTGGGCTGCACTAGCATGACCTGACTCTCTGCCCCTGCGGTCCTAGGCCAGCAAGCAACCACCAGGATGACCAGAGGACAGGAAAGAAGAGACAGCAGAGGGAACCCCAAGATCATGTGATTCCCTCATCACCCAAGGGGTCAGCTCCTGTCAGGCTCTGGGAACAAGCCCAGGACTCCTGGTATGTGCCCGGCTCCCAGAAATGGGCCCTAAACGCAAGGACCTTCACTCTGTTAGCAACCAGTTCCTGGGTACCTCACTTGATAGGGTTGAATTTATTGTCCCCATTTTACAGATTAAGAAACTGAAATTCAGGTGTGAGGTGGCTCACACCTGCCACCCCAGCTACTCAGGCGGCTGAGATATGAGGATCACGGTTCAAAGCCAGGCCAGGGCAGGAAAGGCCTTGAGACTCTTATCTCCAATAAACCACCAGAAAACAGGAAGTGGCGCTGTGGCTCAAGTGGTAGGGTGCTAGCCTTGAGCACTGGCCTTGAGCTGAGGGACAGCGCCCAGGCCCAGAGTTCAAGCCCCAAGATGGGAAGAAAGAAAGGAAGGAAGGAAGGAAGGAAGGAAGGAAGAAAAAAAGAAAGAAAGCTGGTGGAAAGAGCGAACCTGAGATCAGTGAAGTTTTGTGCAGCCAGGCCCCAGAGCCTCACAGCCTAGCGTCTCCACTTTTGGTTCCCTTCTGTTTGTTTTTGACACCGAGTCTCCTCCTGTAGACCCTGCTGGCCTTGAACCGGCTGTGGCACCCCCGCTGCCCTCAGACGCTTCATCCTCTTCTCAGAGCAAAGCGCTAGGATGACAGGGGGGTACAACAGCCCCAGGCTGCGGTCTGGGTGTGGATCCCTGTTTATTCAGAGACTTTTCCCACTTCTTCTTCTTACAGGTGACCCTGAGGTGGTTACTTTGTCAGAGCCTCTGTTTCCCCTCAGGAAAACAGGGGTGAGTGTGAGACCATTAAGCTACTTCAGGGATGAGATGCTACCAGCGGCCACTCCAGGATCACTCAGCCAATGATGGCAGGAAGTTGTTTCGGGTCCCCCTGCCTGGGTTGCAACAGTATTTGATTCATTGTTGCACATTCCTTACCAAGCACAGGCCGCTTTATAAAACAAAAATAAAAGTTAGAAGACACTATCATCATCACTACTATTGGGTTTGGAGCTGGTGAAGGGGGGAAAAAAATCACCTTAACATTTACAGAAAAATACAGAGAGTTCTGAAAGCTCAAATAGTGTAACTCGCATTAATAACCTGTTAAATAAAATATGTTCTATGCTCTTACCTTGGCAAACACACTTTCATCATGACCTGAAAGGCCGAGTTTAAATTTAGAATTCTTGCCTGTCTGGGCACAGGTAGCTCACACCTGTAATCCCAGCTACTCAGGAAGCTGAAGTTTAAAGCCAGTCCTGGCAGAAAAGTCCATGAGATTTTTATCGCAATTAACCAGAAAAAAAAAAAGCTGGGAGTGGAGCTGTGGTTTAGGTGGTAGAGCACCAGCCTTGAGCAGAAAAAGCTAAGGAATAATACCTAGGCCCTGACTTCAAGCCTTGGACCAATACAATAAACAATAAAACGAATTAATTTATAATTCTTAGATTACTTTTGGGTGAGGAACCAGTGCCCTATCTGCAGGTGCCCTGTTCTTGCTCATTCTTGGTCTCGTGTAGGACCCTGGTGGGCAAAACAGCTGGGCTGCAGGTAGACTCCCACTCCAGGGCCCAGAGGTTCCTCCCGCCCAGAGTGGCAGGAGGCGGCCTACGACTCCCCCTGCTGGGTGACACCACAGCCCGGAGCTCACTCCGCCATCCATCCAGTGACCTTGCACAGGTTTCTGCTGCTTATTAGCCACCTTGCTTGGCCCAGCTTGATCCGGCGGCAGCAGCTGATGGAAACAGAGACGCACCCCTGCCGGGGACCTCCAGCCCAGGGATGGGGGAGCTGCGGGACGAGGATGCAGAGGCGCGGGACTTGGGCAGCCCTCCAGGAAGCCAGGCCTCGGAGGACAATCCTGGGAGGAGGAGGGCCGCTGAGCCAGCAGAATTGCTGAGGCTCAGCCTTGGAGTAGAGCCGCGGCCGCTCACTGCAGCTCCGCCGGGCTGCCCTCCTTCCTGGAAGCTGGTTGCGCTGGGCCGGCCTGGAGCCTCAGCCTGTGCTCAGTGGCACCCCCCAAAGACTGAGCGCTTGCTCCTCCTATGGAAAAAAGGGAGCGTGGATGCACCTCCTGCAGGTGTCAGCTGCCATACTTCCTATCCTTCCTGCAGGCAACCACTTCTGTGAAGCAAGGTGCCCAGAAAGGCACAGAGCCTCGAGATGCATGCCCCAGCCCCCCTCCCGCCCCTTCTCCAGCTGAGGAGCCTGGGCTGCTCAGACTGGCAGGGGCCCGCCCGCCCAGCTTCACAGCCATGCTGAGGGCAGGCTTGAAAACCAGCAGCCTCCCTGGCCTCTCAGCTAGCCCCCCCCCCCAGGTCCACCTGCAGCCCCACAGAGAGGGCAAAAGCTCAGAGCCTGGAGGCAGGTGAGGACTCACCCATGCCTGCCACACTTCACCCCTACTCCTCCATCTGTCTTGATTTATACCGATCCAGACCGTCTCCTGTCAGGAGAACACTCATCACGATTTGGCAGTTCCTCAAACAGCTGAACATAGTTAACATTCCACTCAGAAGATATTTCCAAGAAACATGAAATACAAACAGGTGTATGTAGATATCTATATCTACTTATACATATCTATTGTATGTCTTGATATAGATGTATAGACACACAGGTCTATCTGTATATATTTATTGTAACAGCAGCATTCACAACAGCCACAAAGGAAGAAATAGCCTGGCACCAGTGGCTCACGCTTGTCATCATCCTAGCTACTGAAGAGATTGAGGATTGTGGTGTGAGGCCAGGCTGGGCAGAAAAATTCACTGTTTACCACTACAACCCGCACAAAGCAGGAGGTATGGTTCAATAGGTAGAGTACCAGCCTAACAAAGAAAGAAATGGGCAAATTTATAGAAGTGGGAAGAAGAGTTAGCTGCCAAGGGGTGGGGAAGCTGAGGAGTTACTTCTCAGAAGGTGAAGGTATTCTTTGGTGATAGTGACAAGTTCTAGAGATCCACAGAGAAAGTGGTTGCATGACATTATCAATGCACTAAGTACCATTGAATTATTCACTTTATTTCACATTATGTTGTGTGTGTGCTGGCACTAAAGCTTGAACTCAGAGCTTGGGCACTGTCCCTTTTTTGGGGGGGGGGCTCAAAGCTGGCACATTAGCACTTCAGCTACAACTCCACTTCTGGCTTTTCACTAGTTAATTGGAGATAAGAATTCCATAGGGGCTGGGAAGGTGGCTCAGTGGTAGAGCGCTTGCCTAGCATGCATGAAGCCCTGGATACGATTCCTCAGAACCACATACACAGAAAAAAAAACAGGAGTGGTGCTGTGGCTCAAGTGGTAGAGTGCTAGCCTTGAGCAAAAAGCTCAGGGACAGCACCCACGCCCTGAGTTCAAGCCCTAGAACTGGCACGAAAAAAAAAAAAATCAAAGAATTTTCCTGGGCTTTCCTGCCCAGGCTGGCTATGAACAATGATCTCAGCCTCCTGAGCAGCTAGGATTACAGGTATGGACCAGCACAGCCCAGCTTACAAGCTATATCTTGATTGAAATCTGAACGATTAGTTTTACTCAAAATAAAAACACCAGAGCACAAAGTTCCACTTAAAACAAGCACTTGAAAGGTACTGAGAGCCAGAATCTGTGAAGGTGAGCCAAGATGGAGAGACCGAGAGGCCCCCGGTGGGCAGGGGCCAGGCCCAGGACCTGGAAGGTGCCAGCAGATTCCAGAAAGTTCAGGAGAGGCAGGTAGATAATGCCGTACACAGGTTTGTAAAAGACCACTGTTTCATACAATGGTGCGCAGAGCAAGCCGGGAGGCGCTGGGGGTGGGGTGGCCAGACTGCAGCACTGGAAGAAGACAGGAGGTCACAGGAGGTGAAATCTGCTGAAAAGAAAAGGCAAGGGAGGGGCTGCCTCTGGAGTAGGCACTCACGGGGCAGAGGGACGGGCAGGGAGGAGTTGCCTGGACTGTGGAGTGTCTTCTGTGGAACCACGGGTGTGCGTGTACAAGAGTGCGTGCCTACGCGTGCGTATACGCACCAGCAGTGGATGGAATGCCGAGCCTGAGCACTGTCCCTTGTCTTTTTCCACTCAAGGCTGGCCTTCTATCACTTGAGCCACAGCTCTATTTCTGGCATTTTGGTGAATTGGAGATAAGAGTCTCATGGAGCCGAGTGCCAGTGGCTCACACCTGCCTGTAATCCCAGCTACTCAGGAGGCTGAAATCTGAGGATCGAGGTTCAAAGCCAGCCCAGGCAGGAAAGTCTATGAGGCTCCAATTAATCACCAGAAAACGGGAAGTGGTGCTGTGGCTCAAAATGTAGAGTGCTAGCTTTCAGTAAAAGAGCTCAGGGACAGTGCCCAGGTCCTGAGTTCAAGCCCCAAAACTGACAAAAAAAGAGAGAAAAAAAAGAAAAGAAAGGAAAAGAAAAGAAAGAAAGAAAGAAAAAGTCTTTCTTGCCCCAGCCAGTTTCAAACCTAAATCCTCAGATCTCAGCCTCCTGAATAGCTAGGATTACACACATGAGCCACTGGCGCTCAGCAGAGCTGTGTTTCTTAGGGAACTGGGTATGTGTGGAGGAAGAAGATTTAGCAACCTCTTCTGGTGTTGGAGACCGAGTGGAAAGGCTTCAGAGGAAAGAAGGCATTGGAAGTCCCAGAGCTGGGGCTGGAGCCTCCAGGGACCCTGTGAACAGAGCGGTGTCTGCAGGGCACCAGCCTCTGGAGAACATAAAAGGGAATGCATGCCAAGGTAGGGACGGAGGGATGGGAAAATTTTCAGGCATTGTGTTGCCAACCCTGGGACAGAGTGTCAAGAGGTGTGTGTGTGGGGGGCTGGGAAGGTGGCTCACTGGTAGAGCGCTTGCCTCGCATGTATGAGGCCCTGGGTTCGAATCCTCAGCACCACACAAGCAGAAAAAGCCAGAAGTGGCACTGTGGTTCAAGTGGTAGAGTGCTAGCCTTGAGTGGAAGAGCTGAGGGACAGTACCAGGCAGAGTTCAGGCCCCACAACCGACCAAAAAAAAAGGGGGGTGGGAGGAAAAGTATCCACTGAAATTGGCGAAGAGAACCAGCCAGTGACCTTGAAGAATTTTCACTGGAGAGTCTGGAGAGTCTGGGGTAACACTGAAGAATGAGTGGGAGGCTGGGAACTGAGCCAGTGATGTGGAAAGGACAGGTCTCTGAGCCAGTGGCCATGTAAGGAGAGCTTAGGGACTGTTCTGTTGTTAAAGCCAGTCAATATAGGAGGAGGTCTCTGGGTGGATGGGCTGAGAATGGGGTACATAGAAGGAGCCAGACCTACTGTCCACCAAGGACCAGCTCAGTCCCATCCCTAAGTGCATAGCAAGGAACTAAGGGAGAGCTGGACACCTGTGGCTCATGACCTGTAATATTAGCTACACAGGAGGCTGAAATCTGAGGATTGGGGTTCAAAGCCAGTCTGAGCAAGGAAGTCTGAGACTCAGATCTCCAACTAACTACCAAAGAGCCGGAAGTAGAGCTGAGGCTCAAGTGGTAGAGAATTAGTCTTGAGCAAAAAAAGCTGAGGGACAGTGCCCAGACTATGAGTTATTTATTTAGTGCTCCAAGACTAACACTAAATAAAATTTAAAGAATAAAATAAAAAAGGAAGAAAGACATTGAGGGAGAATCTGTGTGGAGGGCTAGGCCTTCTGCACCTGTGTGGTTTATAGGGCTGAGATAGAAAAGGGGGTGTGAGGTGAGGGTCCCCTAGGGCTGGACAGGCCTAAAAGGGCCCAGATTCATTTTGCTACATCTAGCAAAAAGAACTACAGGACTTTAGCTTCATGTGAACTCTGGGCCTGGGCGCTGTCCCTCAGCCTTTCAGCTCAAGGCTAGCTCTCTACCACTTGAGCCACAGCGCCACTTCCAGTTTTCTGAGTGGTTTATTGGAGATAAGAGTCTTACAGCTTTTCCTGCCCTGGCCTGGCTTTGAACCATGATCCTCAGATCTCAGCCTCCTGAGTAGCTAGGATGACAGGCGTGAGCCACCGGCACCGGGCTAAGTTTTTGGTTTTTTTATTTTTTATTTACACGAGATATCACATTTTTTTGGGGGGGACAGGGTTTTGCCACGTAGCCCAGGCTGGCCTTGAACTCATGATTCTCCCGCCCCAGCCTCCCTAGAGCTGACAGTACTGGCTTGTGGGTGACACTCTGGTCTAAGTCCGTGCCATGCAACGTTTATGATATGCTTACCCTAAACATAAAATAACTTCGTTGCTATCCAAAATTCACAGCTTGGAATCTGCCTGGCAATCCCGGGCCTGGTGACGGATGCGGTGCAGGGGCCTGGAAGTCGGGCAGCAGCGGGGTGCGGTGAGTGGCGGGGACGAGGCCGCGGCCCCGGAGCCCCCCCCGCGCCGCAGGACGTTGGTTTCGTCCCAGCTCCCCCCTCCCGCGCCGCGTGGACTCGTCCGAAGGGCCCATCGATAACTCTAGCTTCGGCCCCGGCCTCAATCGACTCGCTCCGGCTCTCCAAGCCGCCCTGGACCGCGGCCGAGCGCTGCGCGCGGGTTAAGGTACGGAAGCCGCGGGACGGAGGCTGGAAGGCGGCTGCTGGGTGGCTGGGAGGACCCGGCCGGGGGAGCATTCCAGAAGGACGGGGCCGGGGAGCTCGACGGAGCAACGGGAGAGTTCGGGGGCGCCGGGGGGGGGGTCCAGGCCAACAGCGCCCCGGCCCTCTGGGGCCTGCCGCCGTGCAGCCGCACATGCGCAGTCGCGGCGCCCGGCTCCTGCGGCCCGCTCGCCGGCCGGCCCGGCCGCGCATGCGCAGCTCGCTCCTGCGGCAGCCAGCCACCTGCGTGACTGGCCGGTGCGGGCGGCTGCGGGCTGAGGCCGGCCGGGAAGGCGCACGCGGCGTGGGGCCCTGGGGGCTGAGCTTGCCGGAGGCGCTTGCCCCGTGCCCCCCAGTCCCCCCACGCCCGTCTCCTTCCCAGATGCTCTGAGCTTTGCCCGTTGCCGGGCAGGCCTCGGCCCGCCATGAACACGTCCCCAGGCACGGTGGGCAGCGACCCCGTCATCCTGGCCACGGCCGGCTACGACCACACCGTGCGCTTCTGGCAGGCCCACAGCGGGATCTGCACGCGCACCGTGCAGCACCAGGACTCCGTATCCTCCACCCCGCCCGGGGGCGGGAAGGTGGCCCCCGCGGGACACCGGCAGGGGCCTCCGGGCTCTCTTCCCTGCCACCTTCCTTAACACACCCAGCAGGTGAACGCATTGGAGATCACGCCCGACCGCAGCATGATTGCTGCTGCAGGTACAGGTGATTCTTGACTTCTGCCCACCGCCTCCCGGCCTCTGACGGGTCCACCCAGCCCTGCTTCAGTTCCGCCCGTGTCCCCAGGTTACCAGCACATCCGCATGTATGACCTCAACTCCAATAACCCCAACCCCATCATCAGCTACGACGGGGTGAATAAGAACATCGCGTCCGTGGGCTTCCACGAGGATGGCCGCTGGATGTACACAGGCGGGGAGGACTGCACAGCCCGGATCTGGGATCTCAGGTGTCCGTCCGGGTGCTGGGCAGGAGGGGTCCCCTGCCTAGGGTTGGCTGTGGGCTGAGCCAGGGTGTTTTGTGTTGGCGCTCTAGCGAAGGAAGGAGAAAAGCCTGATGGAGCTATCCCTACCTTGAGGCTAGGCGCTGGCCTTCCATTTCCCAGGGAGGAAAGGCCAGAATTCCCCACGAGTCAGCTCCCAGCAGCTGGCGGAGAAGTTGGCCAGGGCAGGGCATCCAGCCCGAGACAGTGTGTGACTCTTGACCGCCACCACAGGTCCCGGAACCTGCAGTGTCAGCGCATCTTTCAGGTGAACGCGCCCATTAACTGTGTGTGCCTGCACCCCAACCAGGTGAGGGGCATTCCTGGGGCCGGGCACCCCAGGGGGCTTAGGGGGACCAGCAGCGTGCTCACGCCTCGCCCACCCCGCACACCCCAGGCGGAGCTCATTGTGGGTGACCAGAGTGGCGCTATCCACATCTGGGACCTGAAGACCGACCACAACGAGCAGCTCATCCCCGAGCCCGAGTTCTCCATCACGTCCGCCCACATCGACCCCGACGCCAGCTACATGGCAGCCGTGAACAGCATGGTGAGCCCAGTGGACGGGCCGGAGGAGAGGCAGCTCCTGGGGACGGGAGCATCCCTGGGGGTCCCGCAGGCCCCGTGCTGCCCCCTCCATCCAGCGCCTCACGCCAGGAGCCTCCACGTGCCACTCCCGCTGGCCCCCTTGCAGCTTGCCCTGTCCCCTGCCACCACCCGCCCCGCAGGCCGGCCACTCCCCTCCCCTGCTCACCTCCTGGTGCTGGTGGGCTCCCTTCCTCCTCTCTGGGCCTCCGGACCTAAGTCACCTATTTCTTCCTCGGCCATTGAAGCGTCCTGCAGCCTTGCTGGCCGGACTTCGACGTTCCCCTAAGGAGACCACGAGATGCCGGGCCCCTTCCCACGGCCCAGAGAATACTCTGGTTTGGGACCTCATTGTCTCCCTTTACGTCACTTAAATCCCAGCATGTTGCTTTTTCCACATCCCAGACTTCTCCCTGGGTACCGCCTGTCCTCCGTGCTTCCCTGCTGGCCAAGTAGCACCCTTAGCCTGTGGGGGGGGGAGAGAGAGAGAAAGAGAGAGAGAGAGAGAGTGTGACAGGCTGGTGTTGACTCGTGTTCTTGGCTGGCTGGGCATGGCCTTGAGTGGGGCCAGGCCTCCCTGGGCCTCCTGTAGGCAGGAAGTGCAGGACCCACCTGCCTGCCCTAGCTCTGGTCCCTTTGCATTTAGCCACCTCTGCGGGTGTCCCCAGATCCAGGTCTAGGTTTCAGTGCATTCTGGTGCTCTGGGTGTAGAATGACTGCCCCCCACTGTCTGTAGGGCAACTGTTATGTGTGGAATCTCACGGGGGGCATTGGTGACGAGGTGACCCAGCTCATCCCCAAAACCAAGATTCCAGCCCATACGCGTTACGCCCTTCAGTGCCGCTTCAGCCCTGACTCCACGTACGTGTTGGCCCGGTGGCTGGTGGGATCTGACCTGCCTGGGGCTGGCAGCTTGGCGGGGGGGGGGGGGGGGGGGGGGAGCTGCATCCCCACGCGCCCCTCCCCCCAGGCTCCTCGCCACCTGCTCAGCTGACCAGACATGCAAGATCTGGAGGACGTCCAACTTCTCTCTGATGACGGAGCTCAGCATCAAGAGCAGCAATCCTGCAGAGTCGTCTCGAGGCTGGATGTGGGGCTGCGCTTTTTCCGGGGACTCGCAGTACATCGTCACCGGTGAGTCTCGCTCGCCACCCCGCCCCGCCCCACCAGGGGGGGCCCATCCTCCATCCTCCCCCGTCCTCTGCCGAGAGCCTCCCCCTCCTCCCCCCTCCCCCCCCCCTGCCAGGAGGGCCCTCTGGAGGGGCTGGTTGTGCTGCCCTCCTCCCTCTGCCCTAGGCCTTGGCCCTGAGCTGCCGCTCCATTCCCCTCTGTAGCCTCGTCTGACAACCTGGCCCGGCTCTGGTGTGTGGAGACTGGAGAGATCAAGAGAGAGTATGGTGGGCACCAGAAGGCTGTTGTCTGCCTGGCCTTCAATGACAGTGTGCTGGGCTAGCCTGAGTTCTCTGGACCGCAAACAACCACCAGGCCGTGGCTCCGGTGGGATTCACCTCCACAGCACCCTGGCCGAGGGGCGCCTCTGCGCGTCAGGTCAGCTCTCCCTCTCGGCCAGCCCAGATCTGCCAGGCCAGCCTGCTCTCTGTGCCCAGTTGCTCTTCAGGATGCCCACTGCGCCAGGCTGCATTGCCTGGGTGGGGAAAGGCCGCACCCCCTAAGAGACTGGACCCCGACCTGAGGCTGAGCCCCGCCCCCGCCCCACCCCGTTCAGTCCTGAGGCTGCAGAGAGCACCACCATGGCGAGATCAGGGTTTATTAGTCTCTGACAGCAGCCGGCCTCCGTGGCGCTGGCCGGGGACAGGGCCGGCCTGGGCCAGGCGGGGTTTTAGTCTGGGAGGTAATAAAAGCAGACGGACACGCAGATGTTGCTCGGGAAGCAGATGTCGATGCAGAGATAGATCAGTCGCTGCCTCTGGGGCCCTGGGGAGGGAAAAGGGGCTCATCAGTTCCTAAAGGGCTCTCCTTGCTTAGCCCGTCCTGTGGGAGCCCAGTCCCCTCCACACGCCTGCCCCGACTCACCCTCTGCTCGACGGGCCCAGTAGATGGGGGTCTCTGCACAGAGGTGCCGCACGGGAGCCCCCACCTGGGCAGGGTCCACGGCGCGGTCCCCAAGCACTGCCAGCAGTTCCTGTGCGTGCTGGGGGTCCTGGCCAGGCGTGCGGGGTCCTTGGGCCTGTAGAAAGACTCAGTGGGCCCCCCTGTGGAGGCAGTGCCCTGCCCTTGGCCCTGTGGGACGTCACCTCCCGCCCCCACCGCCGCAGCACCTGCTCCTGCCAGCAGCCTCAGCAGAGGGAAGATAGAGCTTTCTGTTCCTCTGAAACTGGAGCCCTGGCTGGCCAGCAGGGCTGCACACAGGACCTTTTGTCTGGCCCCTGGCCTGCAGGCCCGGCCAGCTGGGCTTGCTCACCCTAGAAGTGTCCACCAGCAGGCGCAGGGTCTCCCGGTCTCGGGCCTCCATCGGGCGGAGGAAGCAGGCCTTGTGCTCCGCAGGGCGGTAACAGACGCAGCCCTGGGGAGGCAGGTGGGTGAGGCGGGGGCATCCCAACCCCAGGCAGGCTGGCAGCCTCCCGGCCCACTCACGCTCTGCCCGTCGAACAGCACAGCCCAGCTGCGGTTGCTCTGAGGCGGAGTCACTAGGATGGTTGCCATGTTCCTGGCCATGTCCACTAGGGTGGTTTGGTTGGACTGGGGCCCCGGGAGCGGGAGCCGGAGCATCTGCGGCAGCGGCTGGGGGAAGAAGGTTAGACTTCAGCCGTGCAGGCGTCCCAAGCACGCCATGCCCTGGCCCGGGCCATTTCTGTTTTCCGCGTGGCCTTTCCCTGTACTCTTTCCCCATCCGGCCAGTGTTCTGGCCCTGGCTCCACTGAAGGGCTGAGGGGGAGCTGCCTGGCGCACCCCCTCTGCTCACGCCCGGCTGGAGGGGCTCACCTTGGGTGGGCTGTGAGCAGAGCCGAGCAGCGCTCCGGTCACGGCCCCCGCCGCAGCCAGCGCCAGCAGCAGCAGCAGCCCTGCGCCTCTCCAGGCCCCGAGGCAGGATTTGGTCTTCAGCTGGGGACATCAGAGCAGGCTTGTTCAGGGAAGGAGGGGCGGCGGGGCGGGGGGGGGGAGCGTTCCTGTCCCCTGCTCAGGACAGCTCAGGTCCTTGTCCCAGGGGAGAAGGCGCTTACCTGGGCAGGCCTAGGCCCTGGGCTCCCGCTGTGGCTGCCCTCCTCCATACTGCAGCACCTGCTGACAAAGCACCAATTGTCCGCTGACCCCTTCCAGCCCTCGGCCAGGGAAGTCTCAGGAAGCCTTTGATGAGCCCAACGACTGTGCCCTCCCAGACCCCACCGCCTCCTCCCCGCCAGTATCTGATATCCCTGATAGTGCCAGGATGGCCCTCTCCCCCACCAGCTGGCCCGGTCCTGGACGCCTGGCTTGTGCGGACAGAAGAGCATGGGGTCTTGGGAGGGCATGAAAGTGAGGCCTTCGCAGGAAGCCAGCCCAACTGGCCGGCTAGGGAGCGCCCAGGCCCAACTGGTGATTTTGTCTGGTTTGGGCAGGTTTAACGCTTCCTAGTGTGTTTCTGGTGCCTGTTACCTCAATAAACGCGTGTTCAATACACTAAGGGTGCAGGGCTATGCCGGTCCTTCCCAGAAGCCAGCGCCACCAGAGAGCTGTGAGCATCCCATAGCCGTGCCCAGGCCTGCCCACAGTGAAGCCGGCCTCCAGCACGGCCTCCAGGACAGTGAAGTCAGCTTCCCCGCCCCCCCCTCGCCCCCAGCACCGTTTCTGCCCTCCTCACATGGCCTTGTGTGGGTGTGCCCACCACCCACCACCACCCCTGAGGCCCTGTCTGGGGGCTCTGCTTTTCCTGATGCTTCTCTGAAGTGGACTGGGCTGCAGCAGCCAAGTGTTCCAGCTCTGGAATTGGAATCCCACCTTGGCCTTCCTTTCTGTGCTGGCCTTGGGTTTTAACCCAGGGCCTGTGCACTGTCCCTGAGCTTTTTTTTTTTTTCAGTTGTGGATCTTGAATTCTGGGCCTGGACGCTGTCCCTGAGCTCTTAAGCTCAAGGCTAGCGCTCTACCACTTGAGCCACTTCTGGTCTTTTCTGTTTATGTCGTGCTCAGGAATCAAACCCAGGGCCTTATGCATTCAAGGCAAGCACTCTACCATTAAGCCACCTTCTCAGCTCCTCCCTGAGCTTTTCTGCTCAGGGCTAGTGCTCTATCACTTAAGCACAGCCCAAGTAGAGACAAGACTCATGGAGCTGTTGCTGACTTAAGACTCTGATGCTCAGATCTCAGCCTTCTGAATAGCTAGGATTACAGGTGTGAGTGAGCCTCCAGTGCTCTGCTACCTATTCTTACCCTGTCGCCACCCTCCCCTAGGCAGAAGTCCCTGCTATGAAGACGAGAAGACAGCTCAGTTGGAGTTTTAGAGTTTAATGTGCATTTGGGTACACAGTGAAGTGGGTGGGAGGTGGGGCACATAAGAGACTTCCGGGCCCCTCCCCAGCAGATCAAGGCTGTGGCAGCTGCTGTGGGGGATGAGGCCCTCATGGGCCTGCTCAGTATCCAGACACACTGTTAGCCATCATCTGCACTGCCACCCTCCACTGCCCGGCCACGGGGCCCCTGGCCGTGGGGTGCGTGGTTGCAGGTACGGGACACTTTATTGCTGTGAGAACTTGGTGAATGGGAAGTGTTGTGGCCACTGGGATTCAGGGTGAAGCACTGGGAAGGAGTCGGCCGGGAGCCATGTTCCAGGCTCTGCCCAGTGAGTGCTGCAGACGCCCCACTCTGCCAGGTCAGCAGACAGGGAACAGGTGCAGGAGAGGAGGCCAGGCCCTGCCGAGAGCCTGCTGGCCGCTGGGCCCTGCCCGTCTTACCATTCGGCTATCAACAAAGGAGTCTGAAGCCAAAGCAGGTGGCTTCACAGGCCACTGATCAAACCCCACCCTGACCCAGGCTCACCCCAGGACAAGGGAAGACAGGAAGAGTGAATATTTTGTAAAGGACTTCCTGCACTGAGGTTGGGGCACCTCTCCCCTTCTTACCCCGGGGGTGGGGGTGGGGGCAGGAGCCACAGGAAATCCTTGGCCAGCACACTGCTAGCCTTCAGGTGAGCTGTGGGACATGGAAATTGTTCAGTGGGATTTACCCCTATGAGACAGAGCACAACCATTAATCTACACACTTACAATTCAATGCCACCACTCACAAATGTGTTCACAAGTTAAAAAATAATGGTTTTTGGTACCAATGCTGCTCTGAGCTACCTTCACAGCAGCCCAGAGTTCAGTGACGGCACCCACACCCACTCGGCCACTGGGCCTACCATATACTCAGTCTGAGTCACCTGGGTTTAAATGCACACTTCAGACAGCTGAGGTTTGGCTGGGCAGTTAACAGAAGTGGGCAGCTGAGTGTGAAGAGCTGCAGCCCTGGACATCTGAAACGGAACAGATACTCAATTGTGACATCAAAGTGGTTTTCAAGGAAGCAAGCAGGCAGTGGCAAGGCAGCACCTCTCACCCCGAGAACAGGGTGGCACCATCAGGGAGCAGCCCCTCCTCCACTCCACAGAGGCGAAGCTGGACGTTGCATCGGGCTGCTGGGCTGCGTGGGCACACTGGAAGCCACAAGCCAGCCCTTCTTCCTCTCTGCCCTTCAGTGATGATCCCTGAATTAAGTTTTCCAGTAAAACATGTGACGTATACCCCTAGACCCAACTCGATCTCACAAGCAAGGCTTGAGGGCTACCTGAATCCTGGGCAGATACTATGTGTGCCCTCACTGACAGATACATAGCCCAAGACCCACCTGACAATGCCCTCCAAGCTTAAAAGTGCATCTTAAAATATAAGCATCTGTAAACAACACCTCCCCCCAAGCGTTTACTTACAACATTAACAACTACCACCCTCTGCTTAACTTCAATTGCAGTCTGTGGCGACTCCAACCATGCCTAAGTCCCACCTATTAATCTGGGTAACTGATTTTTCAATTTTCTTTTTTTTTTTTTTTTTATTCCCGAGGTTAAAGACACTAGATCTTTAACCTTGAAGGGCGGGCAAGAGGTCAGCTATGCTGTCAACATAGAAGTCGGGGACCATTTTCTTCTTGGACATACAGTCACTTTCCTGATTGCTCTTCACATCCCCAAGAGTGGAGACTCCGGTGAGGGTCAGGATGGTCTTCAGGCCACAAGTGGCGCCCAGCAGGATGTCTGTGTCCAGGCGGTCCCCCACCATGATGGTGCGCTCCGGGACGATGCCGTATTCCTGGGACACGCAGTCGAAGATAAACCGGCTGGGCTTCCCGATGATGTCGGCCTGGCGCTGGGCAGCCATCTCCACGGCTCGAACCAGGCAGCCGGTACCTGCGGGACGGAAGGAAGGGGACGTCTGGGTCAGGGGGCAGGCAGGCAGGCAGGGGCCGAGGCCCGCCCGGCCGCCTCCCCGCCCCGGGGCGCACGGACCCGCGATGAAGTGGCCGTTCTCCAGCGGGAGCCGATTGTCCATGTTGGTGCCCACGAGCAGGCAGCCGGGCTGCTGCAGGTAGCGCACGGCCTTGGTGAGCTTCATGTAGCTGAAGTGCGGGTCGAAGCCCACCACCACCGCGCGCACGTCCGGCTCCAGCGGGGCGGCCAGCCAGTCGCCGGGACCCTCGCCCCGCAGCGGCTCGGGACCCACGCCCACGCTGGCGATGCCCACGGCCTCCAGCTCGGCGGCCAGGGCCGGGCTGCCCAGCACGTAGGCCTTGGGGGCCGGCGCGCCGGACAGGCGCTGGCGCAGGTAGAGCGCGGTGCAGTAGGCCGTGCCGAAGACCTCGAGGCCGGCGCCGGGCCCCGCCGGGCCGCCGAAGCCCAGGCGCCGCAGCTTCTCGGCGTAGGCGGCGCGCGTCTTGCTGCTGTTGTTGGTGATGAAGCCCAGGCGCTTGCCGCGGGCCCGCAGCGCCCGCAGGGCCTCGGGCGCGCCCGGCACGGCCGTCTCCCCACGCCACAGCACCCCGTCGCAGTCAAACAGGACCGTGTCCACGTCGGCCAGCAGCGCCTGGGCCCGCTCGGCGCTCAGCCGCACGCAGCGGGCGTCGTCGCCGCCGGCCTCCGACTCCGCCATGGCCGCCCGCCGCCCGCCGCCCGCCGCCACCGGCCACCGCCGCCGCCGCCGCCGCCACCGGCCGCTCCTCGCAGCCGCCCGCCGCGGCGCTCGCCCCGCCCCCGGAGCGCTCATTGGCCCCGCGCCTCGCGCGCGCCGCCCATTGGTCGCCGTCCGCGCCAATCCGTGCGCGCGTACCGCGAGCTGCG
This sequence comes from Dipodomys merriami, assembly GCF_024711535.1. NCBI lineage: Eukaryota > Metazoa > Chordata > Mammalia > Rodentia > Heteromyidae > Dipodomys > Dipodomys merriami. Next base: position 2,175,366 of record NW_027202682.1, read on the forward strand.
AAGGCTCGGCGCCAACGGCCGCGTCCCAGTTCGGGAGGGCAGGCGGGCATTGGCCGCCGGGCCCCGGGAGCCCCGACGATTGGCTGGCCGGGCGCCAACCGGCGTTCAGGGTAGAGCGCTCGCTGCGGAAACGTTGCGGACCGAGCGCGGCACGGAACGTAAGACCGCTGCTCATTGGCGGCCGCGGGGCAGCTCGCCCATTGGAAGCCGGCGGTCAGCATAGGTGACGGAGGCCCTCGGTTAAGTGACCCAGGGCCAGGACGGCTGCTGATTGGCCGGCTTTCCCCTTGTGGGCGGAGCCCCCGCTGGAGCCGGTGGGGCGGGGCGCGGGCTTTCCCCGGCCGGAATCACGTCCGCAGCCTTGCGGGGACTCGCGGGGGCCTGCGCTCACGCTCGGGCCGCGGCGTCGGCGCGTGAGGCGCAAACCGTCCGGGTCCTGGGACCCAGCGGAGCCTTCTTCCCCAACGGGCCCGGCGCCCCCGCCTGCAGCCTCTGCCGGGACCTTGGCGGTGACAGGACCCAGCCTCTGCCGGCGGCGGGGCGGGGCTGCGGCCCAGCCCGACGCGTCCCGGAGCCGCCGGCCGCCGGGGTCCTCGCAGCTTCGTCTTCACCCGAGGGGCATTGGGAGCACCGCGGCCCGGTGGAATGTCCACCCGCAACCCCGGCCAAGTGCGGGCGTGCTGCACCGTTCGTGTCGGGACCAGCCGGGACCCACACGCCTCACCCACCCACGCCGTTTACTTTCTAGCACACGGAGCCAGAGTCTGATTTTCCTTCGCATACCTTGCGTGTGTGCGTGCGTGCGTGTGTGTGTGTGTGCGTGTGTGTGTGTGTGCGGATTCTGGGCCTTGATTCTGGCATAGTCCCTGAGCTTTTTTGTTCAAGGCTTGGTGCTCTTAGCATTTGAGCCACAGCTCCATTTCCGGGTTTTGAGTAGGTTAATTGGAGATAAGAGTCTCTTGGGAACTTTTCTGCCTGGGCTGGCTTGGAACGGTGAGATCCTCAGATCTTGGCCTCCTGAGTAGCTAGGATGACAGGTGTGAGCCCCTGTGCCTGGCCATGGGGCTGGTTTAACTTCGGATAATTATGTCTGCAGATGGCAGAAAGTGGGCTGACCTAGCTGTAGAGGTACAATTCACCAAGAGGGGAAGATTTGGGGACAGTGTCCTGGAGAAATCTGGAAGTACCAGTCGCCCTCAAGGAAGAGTGCTGAACTTTGGTGGGAACAGGGAAGGATGACCTTGTGCCACACCTGCAGCCCTGTCCCCCCCCCTTTTTTTTTTCTGATAAGTTAAGAGTTGGAATCTGAAAGGATTTTCTGCCCAGGCTGGTTTTGATCCTTGATCTTTTGGGTCTCAGCTTCTTGAATAGCTAGGCTTGCAGGCAGGAGCGCGACCAGCATTCAGCCTAAAAGGGCTCCTTGATGTGTATCTGAAACACAGTACACCTCCAGTTGATGGCACCGTTAGGCCTCCCCCCAAGTGAAAAACTGCTCTCAATGCTTTTTTCTGGTTCCCCGAGTAGCCCAGCACTGCCCTGGCTTGCCCTTGAGTCCTCTAAGCAGAGATTATCTCTTTAGCCAGCTTTTCTGGCTTACCTACACATTCAGGCCATGCAGTGCTTTAATGCGCTTCCTTCCTCAATTCCCTGGATGCTGCTGGCTTTTCCACTTCTTTCCTCAGCATACCCTTAAGGGAGTGTTACAGGGATCTGGACTCAACTTCTCTTGAGAAGCCCTGCAGATCCATGCTCCAACCCCCAACCTGCTGTTTCTTCTCTTTGTCTCTGAGACATCCATACTAAACCCTGACAGCTTCTCCAGCTCTCTTCCTGCCTCTCTGTTGAGCCCTGAGATCCTTCTAGTGGCAGAGGGATCCTTGTTAACTGGCGGGTAACACAGTTTGAACCTGCTTGTTCTGCTGGTACTCCACTTGAACCACCAGCCAGAAAGATCCTTAGGAAACACCAACAGTCATTCTTCTTAAAACCTATCGGTGGTGTAGCAGGGTATGGAGGCCCACACCTATAATCCTAGCTATTCAGGAGGCTAAGATCCAAGAATCAAGGTTCAAAATCCAGGCAGGAAAGTCTTGAGACTTTGATTTCCAATTTACCACCAAAAATCTGGTAATGGAGCTGTGGCTTATGTGGTAAAGCAACAGCCTTAAGTGAAAAAGCTAAGGTCAAGTGCCCAGGTCTTGAGTTCAAACCCCAGTACAAAAAACAAACACAAAAAACCTGTCAAGCCAGGTGCCTGTGGCTCATGCCTGTAATCCTAGCTACTCAGGAGGCTGATATCTGAGGACTGCAGTTCAAACCCAGTCTGGACAGAAAAGTACCCATGAAACTTTTTTTTTTGGTCAGTCGTGGGGCCTGAACTTGGCCTGGGCACTGTCCCTCAGCTACTCAGCTGTAGACAAGCGCTCTACCACTTGAGCCTTAGCTCCACTTCTGGCTTTTTCTGCTTATGTGGTGCTGAGGAATCGAACCAGGGCCTCATGCATGCAAGGCAAGCACTCTTACCACTGAGCCACCTTCCCAGCCACTCCCCCCCCCCATGAAACTCTTATCTCCAATTAACTGCTCAAAACCCAGAAGTGGATCTGTGGCTCCAAGTGGTAGAGTGCTAGCCTTGAGCAAAAGAGCTCAGGGACAGCACCCAGGCCTTGAGTTCAAGCCCCAGAACTGGCAACAAAACAAAACAAAACAAAACAAAAAAGTCAGTGGTAAGTAACTCATGACTTGTTTTCAGAATGCAGCTCCAGGGCTAGAGGCATGGCTCAAGTGGTAAAGCATCAGTTCTGAGGAAAGTTGAGCCAAGATGCCCTGAGTTCAAGCCCCTGGTACCTACCTGCACGCAGGAAAAACTTCATCAATCATTCCACGCTGCATGCTGATGACCCCTGTCTGCTTCTCGTACATCTCAGCTGCCGCCAAGCCAGGTTTCCAGGGGCCCAGCTGGGCGGTGCAGCATGGAAGCAACTTTTCTGTGTCCTGAGGGTAGAGCTGCCCCCTCTGGGCTTACGTCCGAGAGCTCTGTGTGGTGCTCCATCCTCCTTGGAGATGATCTGGAATGGCTCTCAAGGACCCCTCACACCAGCATCCAGGTGGTACACTGAGAATAACAGTCGGCAAAGCCAGCCTGGTGGGTCTCAGCCTGGGTCTGTCGTGGGATCGGCCTCCAGGCAAGTATCCCAGAAGGTCTGCGCTGCTGCCTTTTCATCTTCAAAAATGGGGATGATCTCTTAGATGATTCAATCCAACAAATCAGTTTCAAAGAGGTCACTAAATGTAACCCGTATAAAACATTAAAAGGAACTTAAGTAGGAAGGACCAGAGCAGCACTATTCACCACAGTCAAAAAGGTGAGAGCCATGAGAATGTGATGGAGAATATAAATGTGCTCTGTTTGTACAATGTTAATATGGTTTGGTTATAAAAAGGAATGAATCAGTTGGGCGTGGTGGTGCATACCTGTAATCAGCACAGAAGCCAAGGCAGGAGGATCAGGAGTTCCAAGACAGGCCGGGCACCAGGGGCTTAGGCCTGTCATCCTTCCTAGCTACTCAGGAGGCTGAGATCTGAGGATCGCGGTTCAAAGCCAGCCCGGGCAGGAAAGTTGTGAGACTCTTTTCTCCAATTAACCACCAGAAAACTGGAAGTGGCACTGTGGCTCAAGTGGTAGAGCACTAGCCTTGAGCTGAAGAGCTGAGGGACACTGCCCAGGCCCAGAGTTCAAGCCCCATGACCGACCAAAAAAAAAAGCTCCAGGACGGACTGGCCTGGGCTACACAGTGAGAGACCTTATCTTTAAAAAACAACCCCCAAAATACTATAGCCTGGATACCTTGTAAGTATGCTGAGTGAAAGAAGTTGGACACAAGCGTCTGCACGTCCTATATGACGCGCTTCAGAGCAGACAAGTCCCAGGAAGTAGATGGGGTCGTGGCCACGGCTCAGGGAGGGTACGGACCGAGGAGACGGATGCCGGGTCGGTACGCACGCAGCCCCGGTCAGTGGCCTAAAGGTCACCGAGGAGGACTGTCGTGTGGATCTGACAGGAGGTAGAGCTTGGCGGAGCTGCACGCGCACGGGGGACACGCGGGGCGGAAGCGAACCCCCGCGGGGCAGGGGCAGGCAGGCCGGTGGCGGCCGCCTCGAGCTCGGCTGCTGGCCGGCGGCTCCGCTTCGGCCCGGCCCGGCCCGGGCCCGCGGAAGCCGGCTCAGCGAACAGACCGAACCCGAGGGCCCGCTCCTTCCCGGCCCCGGCGCCTGCGGCCGGGACACGCGGAGATCACGCCCAGGCCCGCTTCTCCAACGTGAGCCCCACCCTCCTGGGCGCCCCGCCCCCGGCGGGCCCCGCCCCCCGCATCCCGGGCGCCCCGCCCACCAACCTCAGACCTCGCCCCACCTCCCGGACGCCCCGCCCCAGCTCCCGCAGGCTCCGCCCTCCGCCTGTCAATCAAAGCCGTCCCGGCGGCCCGTTGTTATGACGACACGGTCGTAAATCCGCCATCTTCCTGCGGCGCGTTGCGACATGGAGGGCGCGATGGCAGTGCGGGTAACGGCCGCGCATACGGCAGGAGCCCGGGCCGAGGCCGGGCGGGAGGCGGGCGAGGGCGGGGTCGCGGCGGCGGCCCTGGCCCCCGGGGGCTTCCTCGGCCTTCCGGCGCCCTTCAGCGAGGAAGGTAACCGGGTCCCGAGGGCCCAGCGCGGCCGGGAGCGGGCGGCCCGGCCCGGGGACGGCGGGGCCCGCCGACGCCCTGGCCCGGGCTCCTCCTCGGCCCCGCGGGCTCCACCGCCGGGCCCGGGCCGCATGCGGGCCCGCAGGGCGCCTGGTCTCGGGGCCCCTCGGAGCGGGGCCGGCGCACGCTGTCGGCCTGGCGTCGGGGCCCCGCTCGGGGCTCGGGCCGGGCCGGGGCGGGGCCCTCGGGGCTCGGGCCGGGCCGGGGCGGGGACTGGGCACCGCGGGCCGCCCGAGCTCGGCTTCCTTAAATGAACCCCGAGAAGTGGACCCCCCCCGCGCGGGGAGGCCGAGGTTACGGGGCGTGGACGTGCGGGGTCACGGGGGCCCGGCGGGCGGGGAGGACCGCCCCGTCCCCCCGGCTTCACCCCGCGGGCTTGCAGGGCGCGCTCCCCGCCGCCCTGGGCTCGCCCGGGCCGGGCCGGAGGCGGGGCCGCCGCCGGGCCTCTGCGAGGCCGGGACTCCCACGGCCATCAGTGCGCGGTGCTGAGTCAGACTCCCAGCGAGGCGGGGCGGGAGGGTTACGAGGGTGGCTGGCCCCGCAGCGCTGGCCGTGATCCCCTCTAGCTTGCCCCAGGACGAGTCATTGCTTTGGTGTGGCTTTTTGTTGGTGGTGGTGGTTGTAGTCTTGGGGCTTGATCTCGGGGCCTGGGCACGGCCCCTGGGCTTTGTCTGTCCAAGTCTCCCCAGTGCCCTTTGACTTCAGCCACAGTTCCACTTCCTGGCTTTTTGTAGATGAGACCCTCAGATTTCAGCCTCCTGAGTAGACAGGATTATAGGCGTGCGCCAGGTTTGGCTTTTTTCTTTTTCATGTTCCCATTCTCCAGGCCTGAGTTGATGTTGGTGTGGGGCGGAGTGTGAGGTGCTGGGAACTAGCAGACCTCCCAGAAGGAGGAACAAGGCAGCTCTCAGTTCAGATGGTAACCTTGAACCTTTCTCAGGGTGAAGTAGTTGTTCAGCCAGGGTACTGGCAGGACTCGGTGATGCCGCCACACAGTTAGGCCCCAGTGAGTGGGAAGTATTTCCTGCAGTCCCGGGATGGGTGCAGTGACCCTGGGGTAGGAGTACAGAAGGACTGGCCTTGGCATCTACATTTGAGTAGGAGTGCTCTGGGAACCAGTGGAGATTGATTGGGTCTGTAGCTCAGTGGTAAGAGTTTGTGTTTAGTAGACACAAGGGTGGGTTTGGCCTCCAGTACCACCTACTTATAGTGAAGTAACCAGGGTGGTCGGGGAGCTGGGCTCCTGTGACTCAGGCCTATAATCCGAAGGCCCGGAGGATCTTGGTTTGAAGACAGTCTGAGCAGAAAAGTCGGAAAGACATAAATAAGCAAAATGCTGGGCTGGAAGCATGGCTCAAGTAGAATACAGATGTGGGCAAAAATGCCGAGCAAGAGCAAATGAAAAGAATGGTCATCGTTCCTGTTTTCCAAAGGTTGCTCCCTTTGCCAAAGCCTTGTGGGCATCAGCTTAGTGACCCTTGCTGTGCCCTACACACACACACTGGTCAGCGCACTTTATGGATGAGGAGACAACTGGCAGAGGAGCCATGAGATGCCACGTGCACATTCAGTCCCCATGCGTTTCTGTTTTTGAATCTTGGGCAAGCGCTCTACCATAGGGCTAGATCCCTTCTCCCCACAGCCTTAAATCCTGGTCATCTGTGGTCCTCAGGCTCTCGAGTGCATGCCTCTCTTCCCTCACCGCCGGAGTGGGGTTTTGGTGTGGCAGCCTTGGTAGATCCCTGCAGGCTGCTGGTCTCCTGCGGTACTGCCGAGCATGGGGACTGCACCATGAAGTTCCTTAGTGCTGCATCTTGCCAATGCATTCTCAGCTGCCTTGGGGAGGGCCCGGCCCCATCATCGGGGAGCGCAGCCCACTGGATGGGCTCTGGTGGCCCCTCGCTCCCCTGACGGGAGGCTCATTGCAGATGAAGATGATGTGCACAGGTGTGGCCGCTGCCAGGTGGAGTTCACTGCCTTGGAGGACTTTGTTCAGCACAAGATTCAGAAGTCCTGCCAGCGGGCCCCACATGAGGCCCTGCCTGCCACCCCTACTGCTACTGCCCTGCTGGGCCAGGAGGTGAGCTCCTACCCACCCCCGTTAGACACTGGCTGAGGAGGGGTTCCTGGCGACCTGGGGGCAGGCAGAGGACAGAGGGCAGGCGTCTGCTTGTGGGTGAGGGGGTGGTCCAGGCTGTCCTAGTTGAGGCTAGTGCGCAGGGGGGCTGCCCGCATGCCCAGGGCTGGCTTGGCCCTGAGGAGGCACCGTTTTGAGATGGGGTCCTTCCTTCCTTTGGCCTCAGGGCCTCTCTTAGCTTGGGTTTCACGTAGCTTTGCCTTCTTGTCCTGGACTGTGCTCTGCTCACAGTTCCTGGGGCAGGGCATGGTGGCCGGAATACAGGGATGGGTCTGGCCCCAGCTCTAGGGCCCGGCTGGGCGTTGGGCAGAGCCAGCCAAGGTCCAGTTGGGGAAGAGCCCCTTCCAGCCATCCCACCCGGGGGCAGGTGTGCCCCTGCCCTCCCCACCCCAGCTTTCCACCAGGGAAGCTGGCCACGCTCTGGAGGCGGAGTCCATATGTGCCTCCTGTTTGTCCCCTGATCCTGTCGGTAGATGGTGCCAGCAGCAGGCCCGGAGGAGCCCATCACTGTGGCCCACATCGTGGTGGAGGCCGCCTCCCTGGCAGCGGACATCAGCCATGCGCCGGACCTTGTTGGTAAGACAGCTCAGTAGTGAACATGGCGCTGTCCACGCATGGCGCTCGGTTCTGAGCATCGGAGGCTGTAGTCCTTCTAGAGGATGGGGTGTCTCTGCTGCACATAACCCCTACTCTTGAGAGCAGGGCCTGGCCACCAGGACACAGGCCTTGGCTGAGCCCTCCGCTGGCCCCGGGACTTGGGCTTGCTCCTGGTGCCAGGCCCACACAGTCCTGGGGCGCTTACAGCCAGGCAAGTCTTCAGCTCGAGTCTCATCATGGCTGTCTCTGCCTTAGTCTTCCTAGAACCTTCTGCACTGCTTTTCTTGGCCCTACATGGCCCACTTGACTCAGTGAATGGTGTTGCAAGGTTGGTGGGTGTGGACAGCGCCCCAACCTGTTCGTGTCCTTGCTCTTCACTCCCAGGGTTGCCTTCATTGGTGTGGAGTTCCTGCCCTGATTCTCATCGGGCTTTTATGAGCGTGCGATGCCAAGCCTCTTTGATGCTGTGTTTTATGATCACGGGCTTGCTGGTGTGTGTGTGTGTGTGTGTGTGTGTGTGTGTGTTGGGGTGAATGTGAATGTCAAGCTGTGGTTAATTGGAGGCTGCTGGGTGCAGAGGAGCTGAATGCTGAACGAAGGCAGTTGAACGTGAAGGATGAGAGGCTGGTGCGCAAATGTCAGGGGAGGGCAGAGGGGCCGGGCCTGGGCGGCGGCGGGTTGAGAAGGGAGCAGTGGTTCCCTGTCTGGCTGCTGCTGAGGGGCAGAGGCGGGTGGGTGAGTGGGCAGCTGGACAGGAACTGGGTTTGGACAACAGGTAGAACTTGGCTTTGTGAAGCTGCAGGAACCAGCTTAGGCAGGAAGAAGAGGGAGGATCTGTGGGGGAGGCCAGCCCCAGGCTTGGGAGGGGAGTCTGGGCGGGTGGCCTCCCTAGGGAGGTGCTGCACACCTGTGCCCATCACTGCCTTTCCTGGAGGTTCTGCAGCAGACATGGAGCAGTGTGGTGTCTGGGGTGGGTGTTGTCCCTTGAGAAACGAGTTCCTTGGCTTCTGGCACCTGTGTAGACTCCAGACCTTTAGCCTGCTGAGCCCCTCTCCACCCACCTCTGACCTCTAGTGGCTCTAAGTCTTTGCTGGGCGCCATCATCCTTGAGCTCTCCGGGCACCTTCTGCCTCTGCATCCCGCAGCTATGGCTGCCGGGTTCCTCACCTGTCAGGTCCTCTGGGAAGATACTTGTGGATTGTTGAGAGTGTCAGCGGGGATCTGGGTGAGAGATCCCCTTAATTGTTTATGAGTCATGATGCTTTCATTCTGTTTTGAGAGAATGGCCTGTCAAAACAAGGTGCCATCCTGGTGGAGATGGTTTCTAAGAAGTGGCTTCACAGCTTGTTCCCACTTGTCACGTCGTGAGCAGAAACGTGGAGCTTGTTTACATGATAGCTTTCCACATCGTCACATTTCCTCTGCACCACGGGGGAAGTGCAAAACCCTGCCTTCCTTTCCTCAGGCCATCTCGGGTGCCTGGAAAAAGCATCCCCAGGGCTGGCGTCCCGTCCCAGCCTGCACCGGGCAGGGCTCTTCTTTCCACTTCTAGCAGCTCAGACCATTGCCCCTCTCTCCATTCCACCCCTCCGTGCACGCAGCCTGTTGCAGGACGTGTGCCCCTGGGCATGGGATGGTGGGTCTGCTCACGCTTCCTACACTGGACACATTCTGGGGGCCCTGGAGCCCTTCAGGCAGCATTGTGGCGCGGGAGGGGTTGCCGCTTGGGGCCTGTGGAGCCCTCCCTCAGTGCTGGTCGGGTTTGGGGCCAGGTGCAGAGCAGGGGCCCCGCCCTGTGTGTTGAGGACAGGTCAGGCCCCGGGGTCTCCCTCAAGGGGGTCTCTGTGGGCCAGACCTGTGCCAGGCCCCAAGGCTTATGTCCACCCACCTCTCCTCAGACAGTGGGCACATCAAAGAGGTCATTGTGGCTGCTGAGGCCGAGCCTGGAGACGGAGAGGTGCCCGAGGCCCCAGCCCGGCAGGGACCGGGGCTGGCTGAGGAGGCCGAGCAGGCCCAGGTGAAGCTGCTGGTGAACAAGGATGGCCGCTACGTGTGCTCGCTGTGCCACAAGACCTTCAAGACGGTGAGCCCGGGGTGGGGCTGGCGCCAGGGGCTGGGGCTGGCGTGGCCCCACTGCCCGGCCGGGCCCGGGCCCCTGAGCCGCGCCGCCGCTCCTCCGCAGGGCAGCATCCTCAAGGCCCACATGGTCACCCACAGCAGTCGCAAGGACCACCAGTGCGCGCTCTGTGGGGCTTCCTTTCGGACCAAGGGCTCGCTCATCCGGCACCACCGGCGGCACACGGGTGAGCGGCGCGGGGCCGAGGGCTGGAGCCGCCCTGTCAGCCCGTCCTGACCCTGCCCTGCTCTAGACCTCGTGCCCCAGCTCCCCCGGAAAGCGGCAGGGCTCCACGGCTGCCTCCCCTCCTCCCCGGCTCACCCTGTTCTCCCCACAGATGAGCGCCCGTATAAGTGCGCCAAGTGTGGGAAGAGCTTCCGGGAGTCGGGCGCGCTGACCCGGCACCTCAAGTCCCTCACGCCGTGCACAGAAAAACTCCGCTTCGGCACGAGCAAGGACGTGGTTGTGGGCAAAGAGGACGCACCTGCGGGTACGCGCGGCCGGGAGGTTGCCGGGCCGCGGGGGCCACGGGTCTGGCGCCGCCATTCAAGGACACGTTTTGGCTTTACCCTGAAGGGCCGGGCGCCTCTGTGGGGACAGTCACGTCTGTGGCCGGAGAGCCTGTGGAGACGTCACCCGTGATTCACCTGGTGACAGATGCCAAGGGCACTGTCATCCATGAAGTCCATGTGCAGATGCAGGAGCTGCCCCTGGGCGTGAGAGCGCTGGCCCCGGAGGTAGGGGTCGCGCTAGCTTCTGCCTGCTCAGTGCCAGGCCCGGCTTAGGCCTTGGTTCCAGCCGCAGGCCCAGGGCGGACTTGTGCAAGCTGAGCTCCACGGGGACCTCAGTTTGGTCTCGGGATGGGAGGGGCTGTGTGGTTGGAGGGGGAGAGAGGAGGGAGGGCTGGGGTTCGTCCAGTGAGCACAAAGGCCGCTGGCCGCATACTGTGGGGAGGTGAGGATCTGCATTGAGGAACCTGGGAGGAGAGCCTGGCATGGGTCGGCCCAGTGGGGTGACTGAGAGGGCACCCCCATGCTGGGCCGCTTGGCAGCCTCCCTTCACCTCCTGCAGCCCCCTGTCCCTGCGGAGCGCCCCTGTTCTGCGGAGGGCAGCCGAGAGAACTTGCTGCACCAGGCCATGCAGAATTCTGGCATTGTCCTTGAGCGGGTTGCTGGGGAGGAGGGCGCCTTGGAGGCCGCCCCTCCCTCTGGGTCTGGTCCGCAGCCCCTGGGAGAGGGCCCTCCGGAGCTGCGGCTTCTGGAGACGGAGCAGATGGAGACGGTAGGTGTTTGCTGCTGGCGCGCCGTGTGCTTCCCGGCCCGGCTGCCGGCTCCCTGCAGCGGGAAGTAGCATTGCTTTCTGCGGTGACTTTGCTTCCTGGCCTGTTTCCTGTCTATTCCTTGGGCCACAAGGGAGCCTGCGGGGAGGGGGGGCAGGGAGCGGGGAGCAGGAGTGGAATCTTCTATTTGTGCCTGGAGCGCAACCCAAAGTGGGTGTTTAGCTCTGCCATATGGTCTCCCAGCAGATGGCCAGAGAGGCTTCGGCTGTGCCCAGGACCCACCCGTGTCCTCAGTGCAGCGAGAGCTTTCCCACGGCTGCCACCCTGGAGGCCCACAAGAGAGGCCACCAAGGTGGGTGGCAGGGTTTGGGCGGCCACAGGCAGCAGAGGTGCAGTTTGTGGCCTGTGGTTGTGTCTGACCTGAGCGTGCTCGGCTGCAGGGCCGAGGCCGTTCACCTGTGCGCAGTGCGGCAAGGCCTTCCCCAAGGCCTACCTGCTCAAGAAGCACCAGGAGGTGCACATGCGCGAGCGTCGCTTCCGCTGCGGGGACTGCGGGAAGCTCTACAAGACCATCGCGCACGTGCGCGGCCACCGGCGCGTCCACTCGGACGAGCGGCCCTTCCCCTGCTCCCAGTGCGGCAAGCGCTACAAGACCAAGGTACGCGCTGGCCCCTCGCCCCCCCTTGACTCCCCACTCCACTTAGACCCGGAGGCTGGGTCGGGGAGCTGGGGTCCTGTGCTGAGGCCCGGCCGCATCCCCTCAGAATGCCCAGCAGGTGCACTTCCGGACACACCTGGAAGAGAAGCCACACATTTGCCAGTTCTGCAACCGGGGCTTCCGGGAGAAGGGCTCGCTGGTGCGCCACGTCCGGCACCACACGGGCGAGAAGCCCTTCAAGTGCTACAGGTGTGGCCGCGGCTTTGCAGAGCACGGCACGCTCAACCGGCACCTGCGCACCAAAGGTGTGGCCCTGGCTGGGGGGGCGGGGGTGGGGGGCTGGGTCTGACAGGGTGTGACCCCCTCCTGCCCACCCGCCTGCCCCAGGGGGCTGTCTGTTGGAGGTGGAAGAGCTGCTGGTGTCGGAGGAGCGCTCCGCGGCCGTGCTCACAGAGGACCCCCACGCCCACGCGGTGCTGGTGGAGTTCTCGTCCGTGGTGGCCGACACCCAGGAGTACATCATTGAGGTGAGGTGGGTGTGTGGCGGGCGGGACGCAGCCCTGCTCGGGCCAGCACGGGCTGACCAGGACTGTCCGTTCAGGCCACTGCAGATGATGCGGAGACCAGTGAAGCTGCCGAGATCATTGAGGGCGCCCAGACAGAGGTGAGGGCTGGGGCGGGGCGGGGGCGGGGCGGGCGGGTGGACTTGCCGCCAGGTGGTCCCTTGAGCCAAACAGTGCCCCCAGGTGGACAGCCACATCATGAAGGTGGTGCAGCAGATCGTGCATCAGGCGAGTGCTGGGCACCAGATCATTGTGCAGAATGTGACCGTGGACCAGGAGGCGGCGCTGGCCCCGGAGGCGGCGGCGGCCGACACCATCACCATCGCCACGCCGGAGAGCCTCACGGAGCAGGTGGCCATGACGCTGGCCTCGGCCATCGGGGAGGGCACCGTGCTGGCGGCCCGGGCAGGCGCAAATGGCACCGAACAGGCCACAGTGACCATGGTGTCATCCGAGGACATTGAGATTCTTGAGCATGGCGGCGAGCTGGTGATCGCCTCGCCCGAGGGCCAGCTGGAGGTGCAGACTGTCATCGTGTAGGAGGGGCCGCGTCCCTGAGGGCCAGGGGCAGGGGCAGGGGCAGGACCCTTGGGTGCCTGCCCATACCTGCCTGGCCTACACAGGAGACGGCCTAGAGCTTCAGGCATCCGGAGGGGATGGGGCGTGTGAATACGTAAAGGATTTTTTTGTTGTTGCTTTTCAATAAAATATGAAAACCTGCAGCTTGTGATGTTGGGGCGGTGGCGACCTCCGGGGCCGGTGCCACTGCCGCTGCAGGTGCCCTCTGGAGGCGGCTGCCTGGCTGGACCACCCTCTGCTCTCCAGGTCTTGCTCCAGCCCGGGAGCTCTGCCAGCCCTGGCGGCGCCGCTGTGGCGTGTGGGTGTCTCTGGCATGTGGATAGGCTGCCTTGCCCAGCTGGAGCTGTGATCCCAGTTCCCCTCGCCGTGCCAGAGGGCGAGGACGGGGATGGGTGCTGCCTGCCTTGCCGGCTGCCTCCTGCTGTGGGGCTGTCCTGGGCGTGCGCGCTGAGGCTGGGACGCGGGGCTGGGACAGGACCAGCTGCTTTTTTCTCTGAGGTGAGGACAGGTGTCAGAAGCAGCAGGGGGTGCTTGGCCAGGATGCGACTGGTCTTCTCCATTACTCCACCTATTTCTCTTAGGGAACACAGCTCAAGGAAGCAAATTCTGGGTGACCTAATTTCTGGGGAGGTGGAGGCAAGAACAAGATCTAGGCTGTGGATGTGGCTTTCCTCTTCAATCCTGAGGCCATTCTAGGGGGCTGTCAAGGGCTTTTCCCACTGTTCAGGGCAGGCCTGGAGCAGGGCAGGGGCCTCTCCCATCATTCTGGGGCAGCCTCCTCTCTTGCCCTCTTGGATCTCTGGGAACAAGAGCTAGGAGTTCTGGCCTCCACGGGGGTGGGGGTGGGGGCGGGGCCCACACCAGCCCCTCCCCTGGACCAAAGGCCTCAAATACCTGCTGGTGCTTTGGCATGAGAGCTGCTGTGGAACCAAGACGCAGCAGATCCTGGCCACAGCATCCTCCAACCTGGCCTTCACCCCAGCGGCCCAGGACGCCTGAGCCTCGCCACACCACCAAGTCCACATCCCAGGTAAGTCAGCCTTGAGTGAGCTGGGGATGGGTGTGGGGGGGGAGTCCTCCATCTGAGCCTCAGTTTTCCTCATGGGAGACAGTCTTGAGTTGACAGCCACCCCCTGTGCCACCCCCACCCCGGGGGCACAGTGGGGACAGTGGAGGGGTAGAATGTGCTGTTGGGAAGGCCACTGGAGTGGAAGGCAAGCCTGGTTTCCCAGGCTGGGTGTGGGTTGGCGAGCATAGCTTGTTGGCTGTGCCTGTCCCTCAGGCTGCCGGTTTGTCATGGGTGGGCCCTGGGCTGTGCTGGCTGCGCTCTGGGCACTCGGGGCTGCCGGGGCTGCTGCGTTGCGTATCGGAGCCTTCAACATCCAGAGCTTTGGTGACAGCAAAGTATCAGACCCAGCCTGTGGCAGCGTCATAGCACAGGTGAGGCACAGCCGGGGGTGGGTGGCCCTGTGGGTGAGTGGCCGGGCCTGTGGCTGAGTGGCCGGGCACTGTGGGTGGGTGGCCGGGCCTGTGGGTGAGTGGCCGGGCACTGTGGGTGAGTGGCCGGGCACTGTGGGTATGCGGCCGGGCCCTGTGGCTGAATGGCTGGGCTCTGTGGGTGAGCGGCCCGGCACTGTGGGTGAGTGGCCGGCCCTGTGGGTGAGTGGCCAGGCACTGTGGGTGGGTGGCCGGCCCTGTGGGTATGCGGCCGGGCACTGTGGGTGAGTGGCCGGGCACTGTGGGTGAGCCGCCGGGCACTGTGGGTGAGTGGCCGGCCCTGTGGGTATGTGGCTGGGCCCTGTGGGTGAGTGGCCGGGCCCTGTGGGTAGGTGGCCGGGCCCTGTGGGTAGGTGGCCGGGCCCTGTGGGTGAGCGGCCGGGCCCTGTGGGTGGGTGGCTGGCCCTGTGGGTGGGTGGCCGGGCCCTGTGGGTATGCAGCCGGGCCCTGTGGGCGGGCAGCCGGCTGCACACCTGCGGCTCCTCCCCAGATCCTGGCCGGCTACGACGTGGTGCTGGTGCAGGAGGTGCGAGACCCAGACTTGAGCGCCGTGTCCGCGCTGATGGAGCAGATTAACAGGTGCGGTCTGTGCCCAGCGTCCCGCGCCCCCCTTCCCCCCCCCCCCCCGCGCTCCCCGCGCCCGGACTCAGGCCCGGTCTCCCCTCAGCAAGTCCCGGCACGAGTACGACTTCGTGAGCAGCGCGCCGCTGGGCCGGGACCACTACAAAGAAATGTACCTGTTCGTCTACCGGTGAGCAGAGTGGCGGCGGGAGGGCGCGGGGCGGGGGGCGGCTCAGCGGGCCCGTGTCCTCTGCCTCAGGAAAGCCGCGGTGTCGGTGGTGGACACCTACCAGTACCCGGACCCGGAGGACGCCTTCAGCCGGGAGCCTTTCGTGGTCAAGTTCTCCGCGCCGGGCTCCGGTGAGGCTGGCCCCGCCCCTCCGCCCCCTCCTGGCAGCCCTGGCCCCGCCCCTCAGGCCCCGCCCCTCCGCGCCCGCCCTCACTCCGGGCTACCATGGCCCCGCCCCCTCAGGCCCCGCCCCTCCTGGCAGCCCTGGCCCCGCCCCCTCAGGCCCTGCCCCTCCGCGCCCGCCCTCACTCCGGGCCACCATGGCCCCGCCCCCTCCTGGCAGCCCTGGCCCCGCCCCTCCGCGCCCGCCCCTCCGCGCCCGCCCTCACTCCGGGCCACCATGGCCCCGCCCCCTCCTGGCAGCCCTGGCCCCGCCCCTCAGGCCCTCTTTCCCCCGCAGCCGCCGGGGAGCTGGTGCTGGTCCCGCTGCACGCCGCGCCACACCAGGCCGTGGCGGAGATCGATGCCCTGTACGACGTGTATCTGGACGTGATCGACAAGTGGGGCACCGACGTAAGCCGCCCCGGGTCCCGGCAGGCCCGCGTGGGGGTCCAGGCCCGCGTGACCGCGCCCCTGCCTCTCCGCAGGACATGCTGTTCCTGGGCGACTTCAACGCCGACTGCAGCTACCTGCGCCCGCAGGACTGGGCGTCCATCCGCCTGCGCAGCAGCGAGGTCTTCAAGTGGCTCATCCCCGACAGTGCCGACACCACGGTGGGCAACTCGGACTGCGCCTACGACCGCCTGGTGGTGTGCGGCGCCCGCCTGCGCAGGAGCCTCAAGCCCCACTCGGCCGCCGTGCACGACTTCCAGGAGGAGTTCCACCTGGACCAGGCCCAGGCGAGTGTGGCGCGGGACCCCGGCCCTCCGCACCTCGGCCCTCCCAGGCGCTGAGGCTCCACTTCCTTTCCCTCCAGGCTCTTGCCATCAGTGACCATTTTCCCGTGGAGGTGACCCTCAAGTCCCACTGACAGTGAAGGCCCGGCCGCGGCTACCACTTACCCTCAGACCCCGAGAAATGGACACCGTGCGAGATGGCCGGCCACCCCTGCCCCATCAGTGAGGACGTGGGGCAGGGTCATCTGAATGTGGAAGAGTGCCTCAGTTTCCCCAGCACCTTCCCCATAGGGTTGGGTGAACACTGTCCTGGCTCACACCTGTGCATTAATAAATAAGCCGTCTCAGCCAGGACCACGATGGGGACCAAAAGTTCTCTGTTCATGCTGAGGACCAGCTGTGCTGGGGTGCAGTCTGGTCCTGGGGGGCCTTCTTCCCACCCCCCTTCGGGAACAGGGACAGCCTGCACCAAGTTGTCCTGTGGGGACGGCTATGAGACAGCTCAGGGAAGTTGCCCCCCTTCCTCCCCATGCTTCTGAGAATGCAGAGTGGAGCATGGGGGGCGGGGGGGAGTGGCTTCTTGGTTTCAGAGCAGGCTGATGCCATGCTGCCACCAGGGAGCCTTAGGCACTCACCGGATCCAGAGGCCTAGACTCCACGGGGAGCCCTGAGAACAGGTAGGCCACTTGGGCCTAAGGCTCTACCTGGTGACTGTACACTAGGCTGGGTACAGCCTTCAGACGCGCGTCCCTGCTTGGAGCCTGGGCTGAGCGCAGGCTCAGGACAGTGCTTTGCACCCAGGAGAGCCAGCCGTCTCCTTAGCAGGAATGCATGGGACCCTGTGATGTTTTGGCTTTCCGAGCATCTCTCTGACAGGATTTCAGCTTGCCAGAAGGGAAAAGCTGTTCAGAAAGTGGTGCTGGGATCGAACCCATGCAAGGCAGGCATCCACCTGGAGCTATATCCCCAGCCCCCAAGTTTGTTTCTTATGTAAGATTTTCCCAAGGTGCTTCAGGTCCTTGCCTCTGGCTGAATGAATGGGGGTGCTCAGGGGCTTTTAGGGGGCAGGGGCAGGTCTCTGTGGGCCACTGGATTCCGAAACTGCCTGGACTCCCTGTCCAGCAGGCAGGGAGGATAGGACAGGTCAAAAGGACTTTATTTACAATTCTGCTTTGGGACAGGGGACACTCAAGTACAAATGTATACAGTGTCCCCTTGCCACTTATTTCCAAAGTCCATACCCTGTCCTGCCAGGCGGGAAGGTGGAGGGCCTTCCATCTAAGACAATCAGGAAATGTAAAGTGAGAGGGCTTTGTAAGTTGAAAAATACCTTGCTTGACCCTCAGAGAACCTTGAGAGCGGACCTGAGGACTCTTGAAACCCATATACAGCTGAGCTTAACCTTTCTTTTGTTTGAGCTTTTCTAAGTATATGTGCAGGGACTTCTGGATGGAGTCTTTGGAGATGAAGCTGACGAAGTTCTGGATGTCGGCCTCACGCTGTTTGATCAGGAGATCTGCTGTGGCTTTGCGCATCATGTTCTTGGTCAGCTGTCGAGCATGTTCTAAAGAAAATGGGATTCACCCGTGAAAACCCACCTTATTTTTCTCTATGAGAATACTCTCTATCAGTATTCAAACAGAAACTTGGTCATGAAGGCTGTGGTGGTCACATGTCCACAGTCCTAACAGTTACGCAAGTGGAGATCAGAGGACCCCAGTCCATCACAGTGGGCACAAGATTCTATCTGAAAACCATGACTTAAGTGATAGTGTGTTCAACTAGCAAGTGCAAGGCCCTGGGTTCATTCCGTAGCACTGCAAAATCAAAAAACCCAAGCTGGCAGAGAACTTAGGGTATCAGGTAGAAGACAGCAGCCACTATCCCTGCTGCCTACCAACTTCTCTAAAAGCATTGGCATTTGTGGAGATTGCTTTCTTTTTTTTTTTTTTTTTTTTTGTCGGTCGTGGGGCTTGAACTCTGGGCCTGGGCGCTGTCCTTCAGCTCTTCAGCTCAAGGCGAGCGCTCTACCACTTGAGCTACAGCGCCACTTCCAGTTTTCTGGTGGTTTATTGGAGATAGGAGTCTCACGGTCTCTCCTGCCCCAGCTGGCTTTGAACCGCGATCCTCAGATCTCAGCCTCCTGAGTAGCTAGGATTACAGGCGTGAGCCACCAGCGCCCGGCTGAGATTGCTTTCTTAATGTGGTACCTTCACTGAATTGTATTTTGAAAATGCACTGTGGACACATATTAGAAGTTGAAGCACACTAAGAATATTTCTAGTGCTCTACCACTAGAGCCACAGAACCACTTCTGGTTTTCTGGTGGTTAACTGGAGATAAGAGTCTCATGCCTGGGCGCTGGTGGCTCACGCCTGTCATTCTAGCTACTCAGGAGGCTGAGATCTGAGGATTGCAGTTCAGAGCCAGACTGGGCAGGAAGTCTGTGAGACTCTAATCTTCAGTAAACCACTCAGAAAACCAGAAGTGGAGTTGTGGATCAAGTGGTAGAGCACTAGCCCTGAGCTGAAGAGCTCCGGGAAAGCACCCAGGTCCAGAGTTCAAGCCCCATAACTGACCAAAAACAAAAAACAAGAGAACAAAACAAGTCTTAGAGATTTTCCTGCCTGGGCTGGCTTTGAACCTCAGTTCTCGAATCTCAGTCTCCTGAGTAGGATTACAGAGTGAGCCACTGGCACCCATCCAACTGTCCATTAATGGACATGTTCAAGTTGTAAACACCCCTGCAGCCTGAAATGTGACCTTATCTAGAAAATGTCTAGATTTTTGAGATGAGATGGCTTAGGGTACAAGCAGGGCCCTAATTCAAAGCAGAAACCCTTGGAAGATCTAGGACAGACACAGGAGGGGAAGTCCCTACGTAGAAGTGATTCTGTTGTCAGTAAGAACAAGCGGAGTCCACCAGGAGCTGAAGAGGCCAGGGAGGCCCACAGCGCAGGCGGGTGGCTGCCAGCCGCCGGGCTGTGTGTAGCCCTTCCATAGAGTGAGCGGCCCTTGCCTCACTGAGGTGGATCTGCGGGGGGGCTTCCCTTTGCCCCGGCTCCTCACCTGGGATGGCCAGCCACTGGGCCATCACGGAGAGGGCTTTGCTCTGCACCTGGTCCTCGGGTACCACCTGGTCCACCATGCCCACCTGCAGGGCGTCTGCAGGGGGGAAGAGCAGCCCGAGCTGCAGGGCCTGCTCCGCCGTCCGGTGCCCGATGGTGTTCACTAACGTGTCTTTGAACCTGGAATGCAGATGCACACTCACTTGTGCCTCTGGGATCTGTTCAACCCAAGTCCACAGGCAGTGTGGGTGCAGGTCTAGGTCTTACCAGAAGGGGGCGACGATGCCAAGCAGAGTCTCATTGAGTCCTATGTTGTACTTGGGGTTGTCAGCCAGGACTCTGTAGTCTGAGCAGAGCGCCATCAGACAGCCCCCGGCAGGAGAGGCGCCCTGCAGGGAGAAGCCGGAGATACCCAAAGGAGGGCTGGGCGGGTATAAGCATGTCCACGCAGCCATCAGCCAGCGGCTGACCACAGCAACTTCAGCTTCTGGGTCCAGAAAAATCCCTCTCCTGGGTGGGGAAGGCGGCTCAGTGGTAGAGCGCTTGCCTTGCATGCCTGAGGCCCTGAGTTCGATTCCTCAGCACCACATAAGCAGAAAAAGCCAGAAGTGGCGCTGTGGCTCAAGTGGTAGAGCGCTAGCCTTGAGCAGAAGAGCTGAGGGACAGCGCCCAGGCCTCACAACCCTCTCCTAGTCTTTGGGTCAGGGGTCACATGGCTTCTCCTCTTTAGTTGCTGTACACAAACTTTCCGAACCAGCACTGAGCCACAGTGCTCATCTCACCTCAGGCCCCATGGACTAACCTGGGGTGTGGGAGGAGCCCTCAGGCAGCAGGTGGGGGCATGTCCTCTCGTCCTTTCCGCCCCCTCCCCCTCCTGGGGCTGCAGCTCCACCCTCCCACCAGCTGGCGCTGCTCTTCGGCCCCCCTCGCCTTCCGGGTCTGACCAGAGTAACATTTATAAAATGCATATCTGGATGCAGGCTGGTCATCTTGGCCCCGCTCCCGAACTGGCCTGGAGCCGGTGAGAGGCCCTAAGGTAGGAACACTCACGTTGATGGCCGAGATCACCACCATGTTGGACAGATAGAGCCTCAGCCACAGCTCCTGCACCGCTCTCCAGTACTCGGCATAGTGGGCCGGGTTCCGCCCGTACATCTCCCTCAGGTCCAGGCCGGCAGAGAAGATGCCGGGGCGGTCCTGTGGGGAAGCAGCCAGGGCCGAGCTGTCAGTCCACCTCCGGGTCAGCAGCATTCCTGCCAGCAGGGCTGGGATCTGTCAGGAGTCAGGACGTGGCCCCTCCCTCCCCAGTTTCAGGCAGACGCTGCCCAACTCATTCAAGACTGAGGCTGAACTGGTCCGGGAGGGCCTAAGGGTAGTGATAAGCCTCCTTACAAGGGCAGGGAAACGCACGCGAGGAGAAGTCCTGGCAGGACTCTGGGTACCACTGGGAGCCTCACAGAGCCTTTTGAGGAAACAACCTCCTGGCGTGCAAGTCAGAACGGGGAACCACTGGTGGTGGCGATCACAGCGGCCACAGGACATCCACACGGATGCCAGGATCATGTGCTGAGCGCTCCCTGTGGGCCAGGACCTGTGTTCAGTACACAGCAGGTGCACAACACAGAACACGAACTCATCAAGGCATTGCCTCTGGAGGAACTGCGATCACACACGCCACGGCGGGGGCCCTCTCATTCGGAAGCTCCTGGATCTGGGAGACAGCTTTCTCACTGCAGCAAGAAAGTGTCCTGCTAGGGCTGGGAAGGTGGCTCAGTGGTAGAGTGCTCGCCTAGCATGCATGAAGCCCTGAATGCCATTCCTCAGTACCACAGACACAGAAAAAGCCAGAAGTGGAGCTGTGCCTCAAGTGGTAGAGTGCTAGCCTTGCGCAAAACTCAGGGACAGCGCCCAGGCCCTGAGCTCAAGCCCCACGACTGAAAAATACATAAAGAAAACAAAAAGAAAAAAAAGCAAGTGTCCTGCTAGCCAAAGCCATCTTGGAGTGTTTCAGAGTCATCTGAGACTGTGGGAAAGCAGCTTGGGGCTCTGGTGCTTCCGAGCTCCCAGTCTACCCACCAGGAGAGTCTGCAGCAAGCCCCCTGCACCAGTCAGGTGAGGTGGGTGTGGGGTCACGCTGCTCTGCGTCTCCAGCTCCAGGGCAAAGGGACTGCCAGCAGCCAAGAGCCGCCCCTGACAGAACTGGGTGCCCACCGGGATCCTTGGGAAGTTACAGTGGCTAAGGCAAGGTGTATGTCTGACCCGGCACCTTTGCTGACCATGCCATGATTCAGCTGTCCCGTGGTGCCTGCCCTGGATTTTTTTTTTTTTTGTCGGTTGTGGGGCTTGAACTCTGGGCCTGGGCGCTGTCACTCAGCTCTTCAGCTCAAGGCTAGCACTCTACCACTTGAGCCACAGCACCACTTCCGGTTTTCTAGTGGTTTATTGGAGATAAGAGTCTCACAGACTTTCCTGCCCAGGCTGGCTTTGAACCGTGATGCTCAGATCTCAGCCTCCTGAGTAGCTAGGATTACAGGCGTGAGCCACCGGCGCCCAGCCTACCCTGGATTTTGTATCATGGTGGCCACTCAGCTCTGGAGAATAAGCACTGTTGGCCTCATAGTGATCTTCCCAACCAGTGAGGGTTGGAGTTAGTACCACACTCGTGGTCCTGGCACCGAGGGGTGCGGTGTGAGCAGTGAGGCCCGGGCTGTCTGGCACCCCACCCTCTCTGGTGCTTACAGATCCTCCCTGACTCGAGTTGACACGGTTCCATTCAGGATCCTGTGTTTGGCACATGTCAGCATTTGGGGACCATGCTGATTAGGCTCCTCTGAAGAATTCAGATGGGGCCAGGCACCGGTGGCTCACTCCTGTAATCTTAGCTACTCAGGAGGCCAAGATCTAAGGATCATGGTTTGAAGCCAGCCTGGGCAGAAAGGTGAGGCTCTTATCTTCAATTAAATTACAGAAAAGGGGCTGGGAAGGTGGCTCAGTGGTAGAGGGCTTGCCTTGCGTGCATGCATGAGGCCCTGAGTTCAATTCCTCAGCACCACATAAGCAGAAAAAGCCGGAAGTGGTGCTGTGGCTCAAGTGGTAGAGTGCTAGCCTTGGCTGAAGAGCTGAGGGACAGTGCCCAGGCCCAGAGTTCAAGCCCTACGACCAACCAAAAAAAAAAAAAAAAAATTACAGAAAAAGCTGGAAGCAGTGCTGTGGCTCAGGTGATTGACTGCTACTCTTTTTTTTTTTTTTTTTTTTGTCGGTCGTGGGGCTTGAACTCTGGGCCTGGGCGCTGTCCCTCAGCTCTTCAGCTCAAGGCGAGCGCTCTACCACTTGAGCTACAGCGCCACTTCTGGTTTTCTGGTGGTTTATTGGAGATAGGAGTCTCACGGTCTCTCCTGCCCCAGCTGGCTTTGAACCGCGATCCTCAGATCTCAGCCTCCTGAGTAGCTAGGATTACAGGCGTGAGCCACCGGCATCCGGCTGAGTGCTAGTCTTGAGCAAAAGGAGCTTGACAGTGCCCAGGCCCAGAGTTCAAGCCATGGGGATCAGCCAAAAAAAATTCAAATGGGAGTGGAGCTCCCATGTGAGCCAGAGCTCCTCAGCCAGAGGCGGAGTCCAGCTGGGGCCAGCTCCCGCTCAGGAAGCCACGGCCAATGGGCACTCAGGACGCACCTCAGTCTCAGTCATCCTGACCAGATGACTGACCCACCCACCGGCCCACCCCTGCCTGCCTCCACTCCAGCCCAGACCCCGGGCCGCTCTGCCTTGGAGCGGACAGGCTGCCCGGACACACGCCATTGTCAGCGGTACCTTGGATGCCTCTGGTGGTGTGTGTGGCATCCAGGTCACCAGAGGCTGCAGGCTCCTCCCAGCCACACGGTGACAACAGGCCCCCGCCTTCTCGGGGCCTCCCCCCTGCGCCAGGGCCCGGCCCAGCACCTACTGAAGTCAGGATGAGACCACGGAAGGACTTGTCATTCTCCAGCTTCTCCAGGCTGATGACCAGCTCCGTGAGGAGCTCCAGGCTCAGGCTGTTCACTGGGGGGTTCTTGAACTTCATCACGGCGACCCCTAGGTTACAGGAAGGGGAAGCTTGCACCTCGTCCTGGAAGAGTACCCGACTAGACTGTACCCCCACACAAGCCGCATGATTCTGGCATCTTGAAATTGGCACCAGCAGCTCACACCTGTCATCCCAGCTACTCAGGAGGCTGAGATCTGAGGATTGTGGCCCAAATCCAGCTCAGGCAGGAAAGTGCAAGAGAATCTTATCTTCTGTTTTTTTTTTTTTTGAGTCTAGTTGTGGGGCCTGAACTCTGGGTCTGGGCGCTGTCCCTCAGCTCTTCAGCTCAAGGCTAGCGCTCTACCACTTGAGCCACAGCGCCACTTCCGGCTTTTTTCTTTTTGCTTATGTGGTGCTGAGGAATCGAACCCAGGGCTTCAGGCATGCAAGGCAAGCGCTCTACCACTGAGCCACCTTCCCAGCCCCGAGAGTCTTCTTAGCCACCAAAGAGCTGGAAGTAGGACTGTGGCTCAAGTGGTGGAGCGCTAGCCTTGAGCATAAAAGCTCAGGAACAGCGCCCAGGCCGAGTTCAAGCCCCAGAACCAGTACACCCCCTCACCACACAATACCCCCCTAGAAACAGTTGGCAAGTAAATTGACTTTTTTGGGAGGGTTACTGGGGATGGAAGCCAAGCCTCCACGCCTGCTCTTCCCCCTTCCTGAAGGCGGTGGCGGTCTGGAGGCAGTCCTGACCCCCACCCAGGGCGACGGGCCGCCTGGTGTGTGGACGAACCAACTCTGTGCAGGCGGCTGGACAAGGAAATGATTGAGCGCCTACTGTAAAGCCAGCTGTCTCCCTGCGCCCACAGCCCAAGACTTCTACTTCCAGAATGAGCACTGAGGACCTGGGCTGGGAACACAGCTCAGCGGAAGAGTGCTTACCTGGAATGCGTTAAGCCCTGGGTTCCATTCCTCAGCACTACATGCACAAAAGAAGCATGAAGTGGCACTGTGGCTCAAGTGGTAGAGCACTAGCCTAGAGCAAAAGAAACTCAGGACAACGCCCAGGCCCTGAGTTCAAGCCCTGGGACTGGCAAAAACAAAACGAAAATGAGCACCTGTTCTCCTTACCTTCAAAGGAGCAAAATGAAAAATATTCATTTCACATCACATCTTATAGGTTGCAACGACCCTTGATGTGGGGAAAATTCTCCTTTAGTAGCAAATTTAACAAAACAGAACAAGCAAAACAGGGCTGGTTCTTGGGTGTTTTTTTTTGGGGGGGGTGGGCAATACTGGGATTTGGACTCAGCAAAACAACACAATGAACTCAAGTTGTCTTTTTTTTTTTTGGGGGGGGGGTCCGGTCATGGGGCCTGAACTCTGGGCCTGGGCACTGTCCCTCAGCTCTTCAGCTCAAGGTGAGCGCTCTACCACTTGAGCCACAGCACCACTTCCAGCTTTTTTCTTATGTGGTGCTGAGGAATGGAACCCAGGGCATCATGCATGCAAGGCAAGCGCTCTACCACTGAGCCACCTTCCCAGCCCCTCAAGTTGTCTTCTTTTCTTTTTTTTGTTTGTTTTTTCTTTTCTTGTACTGGGGATTGAACCCAGGATGTCACCCTTGGTAGGCAAGCGTCTTACCATTGGGCTTCCTCCCTGCCCAACTTCAGGTTGTCCAGGGCTTGCACAGCAAGGACAAGCACAGACCGGAACAACAAAAAAAAGAACTCTTCTGCAAGCCTGAGGCTGTTTACAGCAGAGCCCGTTAAACAGGCAGGGCAAAGGACCAGCCACATCATCAATGATCCTCTCCCTCTCCACCTTCCAGCCCCACCGTCCTTAAACATTTGCTATGCCTGTACAGAGCCAACGAATGAAGATTTGCAGCACTGAATGCCCCTCCCCCCCTTTTTTTTTGCTGGTGGTGGGACTTGAACACTGGGCCTGGGCGCTGTCCCTGGGCTCTTCAGCTCAAAGTATGCACGCTGGAGCCACAGTGCCATTTCTGGTTTTCTAGTGGTTTATTGGAGATAAGAGTCTCACAGAAGCTGGGCACCTCATGCCTGTAATCCTGAGATCTGAGGATCGTAGTTCAAAGCCAGCTGGGGCAGGAAAGTCCATGAGACTCCTATCTCCAATAAACCACTTGAAAACTGGAAGTGGCCCTGAGGCTCAAGTGGTAGAGTGCTCACCTTGAGCTGAAGAGCGCAGGGACAGCACCCAAGCCCAGAGCTCAAGCCCCATGGCCGACAAAAAAAAAAAAAAAAAAAAAAGTTTCACAGACTTTCCTGCCAGGGCTGGCTTTGAACCATGATCCTCAGATCTCAGCCTCCTGAGTAGCTAGGATTACAGGCATGGGCCACTGGCGCCCAGCCTTCCCAAGTCAATTTTTTTGGCCATTGTTGGGGACTGAACTCAGGGCCTGGGCACTGTCCCTGACCTTCTTTTGCTCAAGGCTAGCACTCTATCACTTGAGCCACAGCACTACTTCTGGCTTGTTCTGTGTATTTGGTACTGAAGAACCAAACCCAGGGCTTCATGCATGCTAGCCATGCACTCTACCACTCTACTCAGCCCTTCAATGTATTTTAAAACATGCTTCGGTGTATGTGCCTCAAGTTGCCCAGAAGTAAAAAAAGGATTAGAGTATTTTCACTGTACAATGTCTGGCTTTTTCCTTCAGGGAGGATGGAACCATGCTTGGCTGCTACTAATGTAGTCAATCTGGCCTTGAACTCTGGACTTTCTGCCTCAGTGTCTACTACTAGAGTTTTGGGTGTGCACCTCCATAGCACAAATCCTACTGCTTTTTTCTTTTTTCAGTGGTTCCAAGGTTTGAACTCTGGGCCTGGCACTACCCTATGACTAGTGGGCTCTCTGAGGCTCACTTCCGGTCTCCAAACCTCCAGTGCCATGCAAATACCCTGAGGTCAACATTTCTTACATGGTGGGGTGAGAAAGCACTTCATCTTGCTATCCAGAAAGTTCTGGGGAGGGTGGCACACCCCAGAGGTGTAGCCCCTCGCCCTTCCCAGCTGCCTGACCCGCACCTCAGCTATTTCCAGCAAATGTGCACTCGATGCCGGGCCTGCCTGCCCAGCCCTCAGAGGATTCAGCTCTCTTTCCCCTTGCCTCCTGCTCTTTCTCCTCTCTCTCCTCTCCTCCCCTCCCATCTCCATTTTTGTAGTGCTGGATCAAGCCCAGACCTTGCACACACTAGGCAAGTACCCAGGGATTAGTTCTGCCCTGCAGCTATCTGCGACAGAAAGTACAGCAAGTTAAAGCCCGTTTTGAGTCCACAGCTCAAATGCCAATTAGTAATCTATTTGTTCAGTTGGGTTGAAGGATTTTGAAAACAGACCGAAGTGAGCATTATCATTCCAGATGAACTGTCTACGACAGTCATGTTCCTGCAAAAGGACTCCTGCCAAGATGGAAAGAAATTAAGAGTGTCTGCAAATCTTACACACCTCCCTCTGCTTGCAATGTAGAATATTTATTTTATGGAGACGAACGTTATCAATCAGGTAACGTTTTGAGCAATGGAATCATCTGTTTAGTCTGCACTGAAAGTAAATATGTGCCAGAACACAAAAACCAACATTTTAAAGCCAGGCACCAGTGGCTCAGGCCTTGAATCCCAGCTATCAGAAGCCCGAGGCCCAGGCAGAAAAGCCCCCAAGACTTTTATGACCAAATAACCAGCAAAAAGCCAGAGGTGGAGCTTTGGCTCCAATGGTTGAGAAAATAAACAGCAGCTCAGGATGCACCGAGGCACCGAGTTCAAGCCCAGGGCGAGCACCCAGCATTGAAAATGCTTTTCGCGGCTGGGCGTCCGGTGCTGCTGGGCGGGAGGGGAGGGCCCCGCTCCTGGGCGCTGCCACCTGCGGTTCGGGGAAACGGAAGCCTAGTCCCAGGAGACGTGCAGCCCCGCCGCCGGCCGGACCGACCCGGCACCGCACGCGCCGGCCACGCGGGCTCCGGCCGGGCTCGGGCGGTCGAGCGCCCGGCGGACGGCGCCGGGGCCCGGACCCAGGTCAACCTCGAACGGAGACCTCCGTGCCGAGCGGGCGCCGCCCGCCCGCGCTGCCGCCCCGACGCCTGCCGCCAGTTCACCTGAGCCCGAGGCCGCCGAGGCCGCCCGCCGCCCGCTCGCCTGAGGCCGCCGCCGCCCGCTCACCTGAGGCCGCCGCTGCCCACGCGAGGTCGAGGCCGCCGCCGCCCGCTCACCTGAGGCCGCCGCTGCCCACGCGAGGCCGAGGCCGCCGCTGCCCACGCGAGGCCGAGGCCGCCGCTGCCCGCGAGGGTGAGGCCGCCGCTGCCCACGCGAGGCCGAGGCCGCCGCTGCCCGCGAGGGTGAGGCCGCCGCTGCTCACGCGAGGCCGCGGCCGCCGAGGCCGTCACAGCCGCCCGCCGCCCGCCCACCCGAGGCCGCCGCCCGCCCACCCGAGGCCGCCGCCCGCTCACCCGAGGCCGCGGCCGACTCCACCAGCACCCGGTGGTTCGCGAAGCTCCGCGCGCCGACCCCGCCGCCCGCCGCCGTGCGCCCGAGCCCGGGCCCTGCGGACCGGACGGCGCGAGGCCCGTTAGAAGGTCCGCGCCCGCCCGGCCCGCCGGACCCCGCCGCCGCCCGCCCGGCCGCCCGCCCGCCCGGCCGCCCGCCCGCCCGGCCGCCGCACCGGCGAGGAGCAGGACGCTCGCGGGGACGCGTCTCGCAGCCGCCAGCGCCATCTTGACCGGCCGCGGGGTCGAGGCGGCGGCGGCTCCGGCCGGGGCGGGGCGGCTCCGCCTCCCCCTCCGACCCTGCCCCGCCCGCCCGCGGCTCCCCGGGCCCCGCCCGCCGGCTCCCGGCCCCGGGCCGCTCGTGGGCGCGGACGCGGACCCGGGCACCGGGGACCCGCACCCCGGGCCTCGGCGGCCTCGGCCTCGCCCACTCGGCCGGCCGGCACCCCGGTGGGGAACTGTGGGAAGGCAGGCCCAGGAGGACCGGCTTCAACTCTGGAATTTCAGGCTCAATTTTAAGGGAAGATTTTGAAACCCAGGGCTCCCTGGTGGGACACCGATGCCAGCAAGGACTGTCCAGGCCGAGCGCCGCCCGCCGCTGCCACCTGAGCCACGCGTCCAGCCCAGCTTTGTTGTTGTTGGTCGTGGGGCCTGAACTCTGGGCCTGGGCGCTGTCCCTCAGCTCTTCAGCTCAAGGCTAGCGCTCTACCACTTGAGCTACAGCGCCACTTCCAGCTTTTTTCTTTTTGCTTATGTGGTGCTGAGGAATCGAACCCAGGGCCTCAGGCATGCAAGGCAAGAGGGCCTCAGGCATGCAAGGCAAGAGGGCCTCAGGCATGCAAGGCAAGAGGGCCTCAGGCATGCAAGGCAAGAGGGCCTCAGGCATGCAAGGCAAGAGGGCCTCAGGCATGCAAGGCAAGAGGGCCTCAGGCATGCAAGGCAAGAGGGCCTCAGGCATGCAAGGCAAGAGGGCCTCAGGCATGCAAGGCAAGAGGGCCTCAGGCATGCAAGGCAAGCCTCTACCACTGGGCCACCTTCCCAGCCCCAGCCCAGCTTTTTGCTAATCAAAAACTGGAGTCTTTTTTTCTGCCCAGACAAGTTTTGAACCACGACCCTCCAGTTCTTGTCCTGAGTAGCTGATTACAGGTATGAGCACCAGTGCCCAGCTTCCCATAGCTACTTATAGCCACAGAGGAGTATCAGGCAGAATCAGAAGATGCTGGGAAGACAGATTCAGGTGCAACAGCATTCCCCTCTCCACGTGCACAAACCCTGCATCTCCCGAGGGCCTTTGGAGATGTCAATTTGGAAATGAAACAAGACTTCAGGTATTGGTTGTACAGGCACAGAATCATGCCCAATTAAAATGCTCTAGAGAAAGGCAGTGACCAGTACTGTTCGCATTCCAATCCTAGATTTATTCAATACAATTCTTTATTCTACACAACGAAGTACAAACACAACCTTACCTAAAATGCTAGTTACAAAACTCAAATTTTATAGTACTGACTGTACAATAAAAGCCAAAAAACAAAAAACAAAAAAGAGCAATGTACATGTTGCCAAGGCAAACCTGCAAGACCATCAGGAAAGGCAAAGGGGGCGGGACAGGGTTCTGCGGGCTGCAGAGCAGGCTCAGCTGCTCACCAGCTCAGGAGGGCAGACGGGCACAGTGAGGACATGGGAAACAGACCCATTCGTGGCAACTAACACGGGTAGAAGAGGACTCGGGCAGGGCCAGGCCTCACACGAACAGTAGCTTGGTCCCTTTCTCCTGCCAATCACTGCAGGAAGAACAAGGGCATGACCAGGCCGCCAGGCGCCCAGTACCCTGGGGCAAGTCTGGAGCACTGCCACCGGGAGGCTTGTCTGTTGGCCCTGCACCGAACACTCTCAGAACAGAAGGGGTGAACTCTAGCCAGAACACTACAGGGCACCTTATGAACAGAACAATCCCACAGCACTTTGGCAGCCAGAACTCGCCCACAGAAGAAATGTTTTATCTGCTGCTTCCAAGCCTGCTCCCAGCAAGGGATTCTTTCCCACAGGCCCTCCTTTGGCTAGTGAAGTGACAACGGGGCTGAGTGGGCACAAGGTGCAGGGTGAGCGCCAGGCCCTGCCTATCGGGAGGAGTTGGAGCTGGAGCGGCTCCGGTGGCGCCGGCGGCCAGGAGAGCGTGATCTCCGGCGCACAGGGGACCTGCGTCTCGGAGAGCGGGACCTGTGGGAAGAGGAGAAGCCGTCAGTCAGAATGTCACAACCAAAAGTCCCAGCAGCAAGCGGTTTGTTTTTTCTTCCTGGAATAAAGGTCACATTTTACTTTTCAGCCCCAGGGACAGGACTGCTGGTTGGACGGAACCGTGTCCTTAGCTATATGAAGGCTCTCATGGTAGCCCTAAGCCCTAGGGAAGAGGTGCTTCCAGTCGCCTGGCATTGACACCTTTGCCCTTGTCCTGTTCCCGACAAACTCCCAGAGCTCCAATGTTAACCTGCCTTTTGCCTACTGCCTCCCCACAGCAGTGGAAGGCAGAAAACGTTGAATTAAAGGTCTCAGAACCATCAGTCAAACCAACCAGTCTGGTGGGCACATGGACTTACCTCCTCCTCATCCGCGGGGGTGACCTGCGCCACATGGGAGGCGGCGGCAGCATTCTCCTGGGAGGACTGAAGCGCCGAGGGGGTGGCCTAGGCCAAGGGGCCAGCACTGCGGTAGCTGTGATCTCCTGGCCATCAATTTGACCTAGTGAAAAAGGACCCACATCAGGAAGCATGCAATAATCACCACCTTGACCAGCCATGAAGGCAAATCCTGGGCATGCTATGGTGAACAAGACAGGCTGGAGACAATGATATCCCAAAGCAATCCTACCAACAGCCACAGCAGGACTGTTTTTGCCAGGGAAAACTAGGGGCACGGATCTCAAAGGGGACATTTGCTTACGTACAGACAGCTTCCTAGAAGAACCACCACCCAAACAAAGACCTAAAGGAAGTGCTGGAACCTTCAAGATAGCAGTGGAACAAGCTTGGGGCGGGATGAAGAATTTCCTTAGGTTTCCAGTACTGAGACAAACTAATATGAATCAAAAGGGAGGGAAAGCCAGGCGCCAGTGGCTCACTCCTGTAATCTTAGCTACTCAGGAAGCTGAGATGTGAAGATCGAGGTTCAAAGCCAGCGCCGACATGAAAGTCTGAGACTTATCCCCAATTAACCACCAGAAAGCCAGAAATGGTGAGAGTGAGAGTGCTAGCCTTGAGTAAAAGAACTCAGGGAGGGGCTGGGAAGGTGGCTCAGTGGTAGAGCACTTGCCTTGCATGCCTGAGGCCCTGGGTTCGATTCCTCAGCACCACATAAGAAAAAAAGAAAAAAGCAGGAAGTGGCGCTGAGGCTCAAATGGTCGAGTGCTAGCCTTGAGCTGAAGAGCTGAGGGACAGCGCCCAGGCCCAGAGTTCAAGCCCAGGACTGGCAAAAAAAAAAAAAAAAAAAAAAAGGAAAAAGAAAAAGCCGGAAGTGGCGCTGTGGCTCAAGTGACAGAGTGCTAGCCTTGAGCTGAAGAGCTGAGGGACAGCGCCCAGGCCCAGAGTTCAGGCCCCATGACCGGACACCCCCCCCCAAAAAAAAGAACTCAAAAGTAGCTCTGTGGCTCAAGTGGTAAAGCACTAGCCTTGAGGCTCAGGGACCCTGAGTTCAAGTCCTAGGACCAGGTAAAAAAAAGAAAAAAGGAGGGAAAAGGATTTAGAGAATGCTCGAGGTGAGCTAGCTTGGTGGGGTAATGAGGTGAGGTGGAGTCTGGAAAAAGGCTGGTCTTGACTAGCAGCTGGCCAGATACGCGCTCATCTTAACATCTAGCTGGTGCCATGAAATTGCTCATTTGGGCTGGCTTTGGCAGTGGGCTGGTGGCCAACTTGGGCTTAAGTTAAGCTCCCCAGCCGCTCTGTTCTTCACAATTTCCCCCTTATTTTCTATTCTTCTTTTTAAATATTAGTCCCCATATGAATTATTCCTACCATACCCAATTACCTTGTCCCAATCACAATGAGACATCAGAGCTGAAGTCAGCACTCAGTCACCTACATCTGCATGGGTTTTTTTTTTTTTGGTCAGTCGTGGGGCTTGAACTCTGAGCCTGGGCACTGTCCCTCAGCTCTTCAGCTCAAGGCGAGTGCTCTACCACTTGAGCCACAGCGCCACTTTTGATTTTCTGTTTCGTAAGAATCTCACAGACATGGGGCTGGGAAGGTGGCTCAGTGGTAGAGTGCTTGGCTCCTATGCATCAGGCCCTGCATTTGATTCCTCAGCACCACATAAGCAGAAAAGGTTGGAAGTGGTGCTGTGGCTCGAGTGGAAGAGCACTAGCCTTGAGCTGAAGAGCTGAGGGACAACGTCCAAGCCGAGTTCAGGCCCCATGAACAGCAAAAAAAAAACTCAAGATGTTCCTGCCCTGGCTGGCTTTGAAGCGCTATCCATAAATCTCAGCCTTCTGAGTAGCTAGGATTACAGGCCTGAGCCACTAGCAGTTACCTCTGCATTTTTACTTGATAGTCCCACCCAGGGACCTCACTACTGAGGATCAAAGTACAACCTTCACCCTTTCCTAATTCCTTTCTTCCTGAAGTTAACCCTCTCCAGTGTGCATGTAAATCCATATGCTTGGGTATTTTGCAAGGAAGTTGATAAAAAGATGAAAGAGCTCTTGTGCTCTTTGAGGGTAGAGAAGGGACTGTGTTGGAGGAGCTGATGCTCACAGCTGTGGAGGCCGTCTCTGAAGTCCAGGGTTCCTGAGTCTGCGCCTCATTTTTATTTGCTTGTTACATCCTGAAGACTGTGGATTCCTGGAGCTTCTGTACCAAATAGCTTTCCCGTAAACATTTGTTCATGCTGACACCGACACCCCCCACCTCTTTGTCCACAGTGCTGGGGACCGAGCTCCGGCCTTGTATTCTTTTGCTCCAGCCATGGTTTCAGTCCTTTTTCAGACTGTAAGTCTGCCTGCAGCACCTCTCCCTCTGCCCTCCCACACAAAAATTTCTACATTAAGTCAAATATATTCTTTGTAAGAAAAGCTTCATTTGATTCATTACTTTTAACAGACTGAAATTTCCTAAAACGTTAACACATTCACATTTGCTGCATTTCAAGAATAAAAACCATAATCCTGAATAAAATCGGGAATCCTTAAAGAGCTCCAGTGATACTCATGGAGCTTAGCTGGAAATCAGCTCCCCCCATCGGCACAGACCCCTGGAGCACAGAGGCAGGAGGTGCGGGGTTACTGGAAGGACCACCCACCTCCATCCATGTGCTTCAGCGCCTTCTCGGCCTCGTCTGGATTCTCAAACTCCACATACGCGTAGCCTTTGGACAGGTGAGGGTGCATTCTCTCTACAGGCATGTCAATCATTTTAATTTTCCCATAGGTAGAAAATATCTCCATAATATGATCCTACAGGAAAAGAATGGTTATACTAATAAACAATTTGTTTTTTCTTTTTGGCCAGTATTGAGGCTTGAAGGTTTGAACTCATAGCTTCATTCTTGCTTAGCCAGCACGCTACCACTTGAGCCATGACTCCAATCTGGCATTTTGCCGGTTATTTTGGAGATGAAGCCCTGAGGATTTTTCTGTCTGAGCTGGGTTCAAACCTTGATCCTCCGGATTTTAGCCTCCTGGATAACTAGGGTTACAGGCCACTGGCACACAATGTACCCACATATTTCTTAAGAGGCAAAGAGAATTTACCGTGCAAACCCCAGTGTAAAAATGTTCTGCTACCTGACAAGAGCTTAAGCCTCATAGACACATGTGCTGTGTGTTAAAGGGTCACCCAGTGTGCCCCTTAAATCACACGCCGCACCAGTCCTGAGGCACACTTGCTAAGCACAGTGCACTCACTGCTATGGGTGCTGCGCCCCTCACCTTGGTCACGTTCCTGGTGAGCCGCCCGATGTGCACCTTGGTGGGCTTTGGGGAAGGGCTCCGTCTTTTCCGCTCCTTTTCATCCCTTTTAGGTGGTTTGGATCTGACAGAAAACAAAATATCAAAAAGCAAATTCTGTCAAGTAAGAATGTAATGACAGTTTCACTGGGAGTGGAGCGCAGTGTGAGACCCTAGTTTTCATGCTCAGTATTCAAGGCGGTGGGTCACAGTTAACGGGGTCAGGACTGACTCCTGTTTAGTGGGATCTATCTGCTTGTCTTGCGTAACATCTTTCACAAGGAAGAGTTTCCCGTCACTTTATGCACACTATTGTCTCAGATGGCCCTTCAGATCTCCTTTTCTAATAATCACGGTACATTCGCAGCCCCGACCTGCTGGCATACACTCACTTAGAACGGGAGCGCCGTCTGTTGTCGTGCCTGCGCCGAGAAGGGCTGGGGGAGCCAGAGGAGCTGCTGGAACTGGAGCTTCGGGATGTGCTAGAGCTTCCTGAACGGCTGGATGCAGAGGAAGAGCTGGAGCCACTGCTGGAGCCTGTGCTGGTGCTAGAACCGGAGCTGGAGGTTGAGCTGGACCGAGACCTGAGGGCAAGACAGGTGGGCTGGGTAATGCCAGGCAGAAGTTGTGTTTCTCCACACAAGATGAAACTTGCTGTTTAGATACTGCTAGACCACAATGCTTTCTCCCCACTGGGGAGACTGCCCTCCTATGAGAAGATATCACTGTGTGGTGGTGGGAGGGAGGGCTGGCTGTTGGGGCCACACAGAAGCTCTTCCGCAGGGAGGTAAAGGAGAAGCCTGTCAGAGATCTGAACTACCACTTCATTTTCAAATACTGAAGAATGAGCCTGAGATCAGACCAACCACAATTTTGAAGGAAGGTCCATTTAAAAGAACAAGAACAGAGTCAGGTACTGGTGTCTTACGCCTGTAATCCTTGCTACTAAGGAATCAGATCTGAGGGTCACAGTTCGAAGGCAGCCCAGACAGGAACATCTTTGAGATTCTTACCTCCAATTTACCATTAGAAAACCCAAAGCAGCACTGTAGCTCAAGTGATAGAGCACTAGCCTTGGAAACAAAGCTCAGGACAGTGCCCAGGTCCCAAATTCAAACTCCATGAAAAACAAAACACCAAGAAGAGACCCCAGAGCTGGGCACCCGAGCAGATTGCCTCACCTGGTGCTGCTGCTCCCACTGGAAGCACTGCGTCGCTTCCGAGCCTTATCCCTGCCGCGGTCCTTCTCGCTAGACTCCTTGGCGGCCCCTTTATCTTTAGAGCGATCCTTTGACTTCTCGTCAGAGCGGTCTTTGCGTTTGGTAGGAGAAGGAGCCCTGGATAGCGAGGAAGAACATGAGGCTGTATGCTCCTGACAGACCCGTGAAACAACACAACTCAAGAGAGGGGTCCAAAAGGGCAAGAGATCCCAAGCAATCACAGAGCAAAATGATCTGTGGCTTAGGACAGAATGCAAAACCATTTTTGGTCTCCCCTTTCTAAGGGTTCCTAGCAGCAAGCACCCCCAAAGTAGCACTAGAAAAATCTTACAGAAGGATTACCTAGTGCTGGACTTTTTATTATTTTCTTTGACTCCTAGCAAGCTCTTCTTTTTCACTCCTGATAAATCCATTCTCCCCTTCTGAGGTGTTCAAAGCAGCAAGGACGGCCTCACTTATCTGAACTCTCACTTCTAACTTGAGTCTGAGAAACGATCCCTAATCGATTGCAATTTACGCCAAAGAGCAGCCTAATAAGATAAAAGGGTTTAAATAAAGAATGAACGAATTGGCAAGGCAACAAATCCATCTTGTAAAATTGTGAAGACACAAAAGGTACAGGGGAACACAGTAACCAAGTGTGCACAGAGCGAGGGCACGCAGGGACAGACCCCAGGCGCCGGTTCCTCAGGGAGGACAGGAGCCCAGCCCCCTCCCCTGCAGGTAGGCGTCACCTGTTTGTCTTACATTGAAAAGAACACACAAGAATATATGCCTAAGGCATGGGAATGTCAAGATTCTTCAGGTGGTGAGGTTGTGCAACTCTAGATCTCACCCAGAAGTCTGATGACAAGACCTCCACAGTCCTTCCAAAATGTTACAGCACCACAGAGTAGAGAAACACCTAACAAGTATGGTCTTCTGACAGGGTCAGACCTCTTTGTCTTTTTGCTGTAAATTCCTTTTAGGATACATTAAATGAGGACATGACTAGAGGTGAAAACCACTTTTAGATCGACAGACAACAATATCAGAGCATTTAATACCAAAGGTAAATAGAGAAAATATTTCAGGATCATGAAAAAGGACTTAATTTGTTAATCATCTGAACACTGGGCATGTGGAAACCTATAAGCCTGAAATTTAATGATACAAAAAAAATGAACTGCTAAGCTTTATGTTCCTGAAGGATAATTCAGAAACATGACTTGTGAAGTCACGTGAGCACAATTGTACAATGTCCATTCCTTCAACCTTTTGTGATTTCAAAAAAATCTTGGGGGCGGGGGGCACTGGGAATGTGGTTTAGTGGTAGAGTGCTTGTCTAGCATGCATGAAGCCCTGGGTTCGACTCCTCAGTACCACATACACAGAAAAAGCTGGAAGTAGCCCTGTGGCTCAAGTGGCAGAGTGCCAGCCTTGAGCAAAAGCAGCTCCAGGACAGTGCCCAGGCCCCAAGTTCCAGCCCCAGTATTGGCACCCCCCCCCCAAACACACAAATCTTAGGGAAGAAGGTAGACATTGCATCAGGTAAGACACTGCTCATCATCTAAGTGTTTAGCAAAGTGCTAGTACTGAACCAATTGCTTGGTAATGATGACCAACTTTACTAAAACAACTCCTCCTCTGTCCTATTTTCAGGGATGGCTTCCTTCACTATTCCAGTCAGTGAGGTATATCAATTTTCTACAACTTGTCTTCTTTAAGGTAGACAGAGCAAACCACTGGGGGTTTTGCTCACACCCAGGCAGGGGTGCCTCAAAATCTTCTGAGCCAAGAAAGAAGAGCTGCTGACTGGCAAGTTAGTGGAAGAGGTCAGCATATCACCTTCTGTTCCTTTCTAGGGCCGTAAAATCTTTTCAAATTGTTTTGTTTTAAAATAGTAATGTAGCCGGTAGCTACTCAGGAGGCTGAGATTTGAGGATCACGGTTCAAAGCCAGCCCTGGCAGGAAAGGCCATGAGACTCTTACCTCCAATAAACCACTCAGAAAACCAGAAGTGGTACTGTGGTTCAAGTGGTGGGGCACTTGCCTTGAGCTGAAGAGTTCAGGGACTGCGCCCAGGCCCAGAACTCAAGCCCCACAACTTACCAAAAAAAAAAAAAAAAAAAGGTCATGTACTATAAACACCCACAAGGGCAGCACTGGCTGCGCTTTGACAGTCAGTGCACCTAATTCAGTGGCTGAAAGTGTAGTGTCAGCATGCTTGGATGCAAGGCTCAGCTAGGGACCCAGGGTGTATCTCAGGAATGAGGCTTCTCGTTAAGTGTGATGACAATTACAGTTATCCAATTGAGCACTTGGTAAATGCTAGACAAGGATGCTTTCCCACGGCAAAGCTTTTGATCACATCCACTCATCTTCACAGTCACATGACTTCTAAATGTTCCACAAGGTTCCCCAAACAACCCCTCTAAAAACCCCTCAGAAACATCAATCTAATCAGTGTGGGGCTGGGAAGGTGGCTCAGTGGTAGAGTGCGTGCCTTGCATGCGTGAGGCCCTGGGTTCGATTCCTCAGCACCACATAAGCAGAAAAAGCCAGAAGTGGCACAAGTGGCAGAGGGCTAGCCTTGAGCTGAGGGACAGCACCCAGGCCCAGAGTTCAGGCCCCATGACCCACCAAAAAATAAGTAAATAAGAATGTGGAGCTGGGGATCGAACCCAGGGCCTCACACAAGCCAGGCAAGTGCTCTGCCACTAAAAACATTTGTTGATAAACCTTTTAAAATGACTACATTACCAGACAAACACAGCTCTAGAGTAGAGATTACTTAAGATTCTCTCCCCAATCTGTCCCAATGTATTTTATGAAACAAGCACTAACAGTCGCTCTTAAGCAGTTAAAAAAAAAAAAAAAGAACCACAGAATAAGTGAATGCTTTGCTGGTTGGGTCGAGGGCTAGAAAGCAAAGGTTGAGGTGCTCTGTTCACACAAGTTCAGGTAACAGCTCGGGACCTTGGTTACCTCCCCCATCCTCCGGAAAGGTGCGCGTCCAACAGCCAGAGAGAGGAGAGAACAATTAGTTAAATCTCGAGCAGATGGCGTTTCAGTGCAAATCTTCCGAGCACCCTCCCCATGTTAAAAGTACAGACGCGGTGCATGCGAAGTGGCAAGGGCCGAAAACAGCCTACTCCACGTCTCTCTGCGATCACCCCCCCCACACTTTTCCCTTTGGAGCTCACTGTGTTTGGGCCACACTGCCTGGGCCCGATCCCCGGAGCTTAGCGCCAAGCACGGCTCGGTAAACGTCCTCGGAGTTCGCGTTTGGATTACCCACTCGGGGGGTGGGGGGGAGCCCCGGCCTTCCAGGCGGCCCCACAAAGCGACTCCGTACCCACCCGCTCGCCCCCGGCCCTCGCTCGTGCGCGCACTACTCTCCAAGAGAGTCCCCGCCGAGGAGAAACCAGGTCTCCCGCCCAGCCGGGAACCCCGAGGACAGAGGCCGCGCTCCGAGCCGCCCCTAGGGCCACAGACCTCGCTGGGCCGCCCCGCCTCGGGGGACGCAGCCAGGTCGTCCTTCCGTCCGCGGCGGCACCGACCACTTCCGGGCCGCGGCCTCGACGCCTCCCACTCCACCCTCCCCGGGCCCCATTCTTTCTCTTCGGGGCCCGCGGTGCGCCGCCAGCCTGCCAGCACACCACGGGGACGCACACCGAGCCGGCCCCACGATCCGCCCCACCGGGCCTGACACGGGTCCCCCGACGCTCGGATGCGGTCGGATTCCTCCCCTCCACTTACATCTTCCCGCCGCTACCACCTCCTCCCGCTCTCCTCCGTCGCTGAGGCCGGCGCGGCTCTGACGTCAGGGTTCAGGAGCGGGAAGACGCCGCCGTCCGGCGCGCCGTGATGACGCCAACGGCGGCAGCCAATGGGCGGGAGCGACGGAGCGTCAGCGCACCGAGGTCGTCTGCGGTTCGTGGTGCGCGCGCCGACTCCGTTCGTGGGCTGGGTGGGGGCGGGGCCCCCGGAAGAAGCGGCCTCGCGTCCCCGGGAGCGCGACGCCCGTCCCGGAGCTGGCCGCCGCCCGGGTGACCTGCCTGCCGCCCTGCCCCGGCCCCCGGGCCCCCGGCCCGCAGGCCTTGGCCCCGCACCTTCTCGGCACGGGTGCGGGCGTGGAGCCTGGCTGTGGCGGCGAAGGAAGCCGCCGTCGGGGTTGGGGCCGGGGCTGTGGGTGCGGTCCCCGGTTTGCCGGCCGGGGGAGGCACCGGGAGGAGCCTGGGGACGGGCGCGCCGGCGGCCGCGGACCGGCATCGGCTCGCCGGAGGCGGGGAAGGCAGCGCCGTACCCGGCTCTCGGGAGCGGGTCTGCGGGGTGCAGCTCGGCGGTGGCGACACCCAGAAGACGTGGCCGCCGCAGCGCGGGGCCTCCACCCCAGCCGAGTCTGGAAGGGCCCGGGAGCGGCTCACTCACGGGGTCTCCAGCAAAGACCCGGTGAAGGCTGGAGACCCGGGCAGGAAGCGCCAGGGAACCGGCACCAGCGCTGGGAGGTGCCCTGCACTTCCTCCCCTCGCCAACCTCTGTGCCTGGCAAGCGTGCCTTCGGATGTGATTTCTTGGGGAAGGGACGTGTGAGTAAAAGGGAGGAGAACGGAAAAAGGAATAGGTCAGACTCCATGGTCAACGGGCCCAGGGACTGCTTACTGTAGCCAGCAAGGGGCACAGACCTTCCCGGGGTTTGGAGGTTGTGGGAGGGACTGGATTTGGAGCTGGGTTTGTGTGGAGCATCACAAGGAAGCCGAAAATTAAAAATGGGCTCTGGTCTCTTGCGAGCCCAGGGCGGTGTCCTTGCCAGGCCCAGAGTGGAATGATCAGGCTGGGGTGAGGGGGACTTTGGCCGGAACAAGCCTGTCTGCGGGCCAGCAGGTGAGGGTGTCACGGGTGCTTTGCTTGAGCTGGGAGAATTAGGCGGGAGTCATTCCTACGTATTATATATATATGTAGTCAGTCATGGGACTTGAACTGTGGGCTTGGGCTCTTCAGCTCAAGTCGAGCACTCTACTGCTTGAGCTACAGCACCACTTTTGGTTTTCTAGTGGTTTATTGAAGATAGTCTCATGGACTTTCCTGCCTGCACTGGCTTTGAACTGTGATCCTCAGATCTCAGCCTCCTGAGTAGCTAGGATTACAGGCGTGAGCCACTGGCACCCAGCTATATTCCATATAAAACCATTGGGCCGGGAGGGGAGAGACCAGTCCTTCATATCGGAGGTGCACTCAGTGACTGCCATGGTCCCCACGGGTTCAAGACATCAAGGGAAAAAAGATCCAAGCCAGTGTTTTATAGAAACGAATCAATAATCTAGAGGAGTATGTGTTGCAAGCAAGGGACAGGAAAGAGACCAGGATGCCGATGGATGATCCCAAACGGATGGAGGGAGTGAAAGGTTCAAGTAACTGAGGACAAACAGTTGAAAGCACTAGCCTACTTCCAGAGGCCTGTCCTGCTGAGACCCCGTTGGTTCCTGGGCCGGTCATGATGATGTGGCCAGGCAAGAGTTAGCTGAGTGGATAAAGAGGCCCTCCCTGTTGAAGGGGAGGGGCCCTGGAGGCTCTGTGGAGGTATTGAGGTGGCTTTGGTGGTCAAGCAGACAGTACATGGAGTTCTCTGAGGAGGTAGTGGCTGGTGACTAGAGACACTCCAGAAGGCCCCAAATCAAGAGCCTGTGTCCAGGGCAGCACTCGTGCCCTGAGTGGAAGAGTGTGCTCTGTCCCCCCTCCTCCCCCACCCCCTCCTAAGAGGAGGGTGAGAACAAAACCCGCTGGGCTGTCAGCCCTCCCTGGTTTTTAGTTTAACATGCATATAAGCTATTTAACACATTATATATTAAAGCCAAAGCATGGTTTATTCAGACACTGATCACGTTTGTTTCTAAATATTAGTGAATTTTGTAATCAAACGAGCTATTAGCTGTTGAGTTTTCAAACAGCGCATCCTGGCTCCTAACCATTTTGAAGATCAGCAGAAATGTGTGTGTGTGGGGGGGGTTGGGTAAGATGCAAAACCCTGAGGCCAGCCTGGGCTACCTAGCGAGACCTTGCCTCAAACACACAAAACATGTTGGCTCTTTTGCCGAATGGGGCGTCAGTGGCTAGCCAGTGCCTTGGAATGATGCAGGGCATTCTCTGGGGCCTGGCCAGGGTCCTGCCCCAATTTTTTTTTCTTTCCTGGGGCTTAGGGTCACCTGGTGCTGCTCTAGTGTTGAGAGCCTGCCATGTAAGGCAGACTATCCTTCTGGGCCTGATGGTCTCTGAGCTACACCTTTAAAGCTTGTTGGCCTAGGACACTGCCAAGGTGGGCTATAAAGGAGATCAGGTTAGCTTTGGATCGTTACCACTCTCGTAAGCCATGCCAAATAAACATCTACCCATCATGAAAACCGAGCTCTGGGCTAAGGCCAGGTGGAAGATGGAATTAACTTGGGAGCAGGGGAGAGCCAAGTGAAGATGTGTGCTGAGAGTCTAGTCACCAAGGCCAAGTACCTGCCTGAGGAGAGGTGGGGCTGAGGGGTTTCTGGCTAGGTTCCTTTGGAGGGCCAGAATAGGTTTGATAGGGTTTCCGGGTAGCTGGCTTAGTTGGTGACCGAGGCTTGCTGGGGGAGTTACTCGTGGGAGGTGCCTGCAGCTGTGGGCTTGCATCAGGAGGGGCGCTGGCCTGCAGAGGCTCCTCCGCCAGGGGCCTCTGGGCTCTTGCACAGTACTGGCCTCCCTCTGCAGATGCGTGAACTCAGGGCTCAGCACTCGTCTGTATCTCAAAGCCACGTGTCCTTTCCCATCATGAAGATGACATCATCTCCCATCTCACAGGACGGTGGTGAAGGCCAGATGCAGTCATGAGCTGATACGCTGGGTGGCCCTGGGGTGGAGCTGCCGTATGGAGCAGTAAAGCTGGCCTGGTGTACGCTGCGGCTTGGTAGCATTGGATGCTAAAAACTGGGGTGTGGGCAGGGCCCCAGGAACAAGTCCTGAGAACCCCGAGTGTTAAGGAAGGTAGTATTAGGATCCATCACAACCATCCCAGGGGACCACATGGAGTCAGGCAGGCACAGGAGAAGGATTATTATAAGGTTTATTGGGGGGCATATCTCCCCTGGGAGAGGGAGCACACTGGTCCTGTCCAGGTGGGTAGCTCTGGGACAGCCTGCCTGCCTCTGCGTGGTCCCTTGGGGTGGCCGTGATAGAGCTCCCATTCTCTGGGTCTGACCCCAAGATTTACTCCCTCACTCGACTGCCCAGAGTCCAGGTCACGTTAGGTGAGGAGAACACGTGATCCATCATGTCACCTGCTGAGGTCCTGCCAGCAAACAGGGGAGGGGAAGCTGTTGGGCACAGCACGCACTACCCGTGTAGCCGAGTATGTTCTGGGCGATGCCGGACCCAGAAGTGAACGTCATTATCTGGGTGTGCCCTCCTCTCCCAGTCCCTGCTTCCAGGCAGCTCCCGACCTTGAGGAAGGGCCGTCACTGGGACAGCAGGACAGGGAGTGGACGTTGGAGGTGACAAAGCCCTGCACTGTTCTCTGGGTTCCATGCATTGTTGAGAAATAAACGACCTTGAAGCTGTGTGTGTGTGTGACGTGGGGTTTTTGTACATGAAGCAAGGTGGTCGTGGATGTGGGCTGCTCTTGGTCTGCTCCTTCTGTGTGGAGTGAGGGCAGCCCTCTCCTGTAGACCGTGACGCAGTGCAGGTTCCGCCTCAGGCTGCCCACCGCAGGCTTCCCCCTCTGTGGAGCCCTCCTCTTCAACTTTTGTCGAGCTACGCGGCTGGACTGACTAGGTGGAACCAGACAAAGCACACAGGCTGTTCCACAGACCTTGTCTGTCCACAGGCGCTGGACCTGGGGCTGATTAGAATTTGGAGTGGAGTGTGAGCCGGGGTCTCTGGGGAAGGATGGGCACCTGTGTAGGCACGGCATCCCCAGTGCCACCTGGACGCTGGTATCTGGAGAGGAATGGACAGAAAGGATGCAGTCTCTACCCCCTTCTCTGGTCACTGCCATTGCTTTAAAAAAGCCATTGAGAACTGGGCGTCGCTGGCTCACGCCTGTAATCTAGGTACTCAGGAGGCTGAGATCTGAGGATCTCGGTTCAAAGCTAGCCCGGGCAGGAAAGTCCATGAGACTCTTCTCTCTGGAAGTGGTGCTGTGGCTCAAGTGGTAGAGCGCTAGCCTTGAGCTGAAGAGCTGAGGGACAGCGTCCAGGCCCAGAGTTCAAGCCCTATGACCCATCAAAAAAAAAAAAAAAAAAAAGTCCATTGGCTCCGCCTTCAAAGTCACTAGAACCGGGCTGGGATGTAGCTCAGTGGCAAAGGGCTTGCCTAGCAAGTGCAACGTCCTGGGTTCGATCCCCAGTACCAAAAAAGAAAAGACAAAAAGAAAAACAACAAAGTCACTAGCACCTAGGGCCAGGCCTCAAGGTGACCCAGGGGACTATAAAGACTTCCTGCTGCTCCAGCCTAGGCTCCTACAGACACTGAGAATCTTCTAGATTTTCCCCTTAGCTTCTGGCTGGCAGCTCTGGCCTGCCTGTGGGAGCATGGCCAGTTTGCACACACTGGGGAAGGCTGCTTTCAGAGTCTATTCTTCTGTGCTGTGACCTTTTCTCACTTTTTTTTTTTTTTTTTTTGGTCTAGTCGTGGGGCCTGAACTCTGGGCCTGGGCGCTGTCCCTCAGCTCTTCAGCTCAAGGCCAGCACTCTCCCACTTGAGCCACAGCGCCACTTCTGGCTTTTTTTTTTTTTTCT
Organism: Dipodomys merriami; assembly: GCF_024711535.1. Taxonomy (NCBI): domain Eukaryota; kingdom Metazoa; phylum Chordata; class Mammalia; order Rodentia; family Heteromyidae; genus Dipodomys; species Dipodomys merriami. Next base: position 2,218,695 of record NW_027202682.1, read on the forward strand.
TATGTGGTGCTGAGGAATTGAACCCAGGGCCTCGAGCATGCAAGGCAAGTGCTCTACCACTGAGCCACCTTCCCAGCCCCTCCTCACTTTTTTTTTTAATATCAAAACAGAAGAGTGGCAGATCCCAAAATGACACGGACTGAAATCAACTTCAGGGACCCCCTGTGGCAGGGCTTTAGGGGAATTTGAATGTGCAGCCAGACAACATCACAGTCTCCTGCCTCTGCTCTGACCCTAGACTAAAGTGGCAGGCCTGCGGACGAGTCATGGGACCGGGTGAGGCTGCCTCCCAGATTGGATTTCTTGAGTAGTGTTTGGGCCACAACCCCTAAGTTATTTTTTTTTTTTTTTACAAAATGGAGTTAAATGCTAATAGTTTGAAGAATTTTAAGAGTAAGAGTGCTGCAGGAAACTGCAGCCTTCCTATTGGAAAGATTAAAAAAATTGGGGCTGGGCATGTGGCTTAGTGGTAGAGTGCTTGCCTTGCATGCATGAAGCCCTGGGTTCCATTCTTCAGCACCACATACACAGAAAAAGCCAGAAGTGGTAGAATGCTAGCTTTGAACAAAAGAAGCTCAGGGACAGTCCAGGCCCTGAGTTCAAGCCCCAAGACTGGTAAAAAAAAGGTTTTGTGTGTGTATGTGTGTTGAAGTTCTCCCAACTGAGCCAAAGTGATTAAAAACAAGATTTTCTATTAACTTTTTTTTCTTTTTTTGCTAGTCCTGGGGCTTGAATTCTGGGCCTGGGCGCTATCCCTCTGCTCTTCAGCTCAAGGCTAGTGCTCTACCACTTGAGCCACAGTGCCACTTCCGGTTTTCTGGTGGTTTATTGAAGATAACAGTCTCACAGACTTTCCTGCCCAGGCTGGCTTTGAACCTCGATCCTCAGATCTCAGCCTCCTAAGAAGCTAGGATTACAGGTGTGAGCCACAGTGCCCGGCTCCCTGAGCTGCTTTTGCTCAAGGCTAGCGCTCTACCACTTGAGCCACCGTACCACTTCTGGCTTTTTCTGTTTATGTGATACTGAGGAATTGAACCCAGGACCTCATGCATACTAGCCACATTCCCAGCCCCTCTATAATTCTTTTTTTTTTTGGGGGGGGGGGTCCGGTCATGGGGCCTGAACTCTGGGCCTGGGCGCTGTCTTTCAGCTCTTCAGCTCAAGGATAGAGCTCTACCACTTGAGTCACAGCGCCACTTCCGGCTTTTTTCTTTTTGCTTATGGGGTGCTGAGGAATCGAACCCAGGGCCTCATGAATGCAAAGCAAGTGCTCTACCACTGAGCCACCTTCCCAGCCCCCCCCTCTATAATTCTTAAGGAATGTAAAATGCAGATATTTCAAATCACAGTTTCAGAAAACCATAAATAGTATGTAAGAAGAGGGGCTGAAGAGCGTTCTGGAAATGCCACAGCTAGAGACCTCCTGCCCACTCAGCTGTGCAGGTCTGCTCCACCCAAGCCATGCTGTTTTCTGGTTGCTGACAGGGCTCTTTGGGCACTAGACCCACTACCTTTTTCATTTGTCCTACCGGCCTTGACTGTAACTTCATGCAGTAGATCCTGTGGCTTTTCTCCCTATTGAGAAAAGCAAATTCTTGCTTTTGTTTGAAATTTGATATAAGAGACTTGTGTTGGATTGTGGGAGTGGTTGGGTCCCAAGACACGCTCCCCCCCCCCCCCCCCCATTGCATGTGTGACTTGAAGAGTCTGGTCATGTTCCCTCAACCTTTATTTTCTGGTTAGAGTCACCATATGTCTAGTAAGTCTGCAGGAGACAGCTGCTGAGCCCTCTGGGCCCTGGCTGTCCTGTGACAAGTGACCTCCTGAAGGTGCAAAGTTGGGAAGAAAGGCCTGTGCTAGCCACCGCCTCTTCCTGTGCTGGCTGCTTCTGGACGATGCCTCGGGATGACCTCCGGCCTGGGGTCAGCTCCGCCTGGTGTAGCTGAGCATCAGCTCCAAGGAAGTGCTTCTGGGGCTGCACTGAAAACTAAGCACTGGGTCACGCTGACCTCTTCCCATCATTGATAGTAATCGTAACTTTTCTGTCCATTCACAGAGCCTGAAAGGCCTGACTTCCTTTTTCTCTCCCCAGGAGAGTAGTGTCAGGTGGACACATGGACAGGGTGCTGAGTCCTCCAGGTCGATGCAGACCTACCAGGGGCAGCCCTCCACCCAGAACCACAGCCAGCAGTACACACTGCCGCTCAGGCTCCGGGTCTGGGAGTGTGAGTTCCTGAGTTCCTGAGCGTTTGCCTTCAGGGGTGGAAATCCACATGCTGTTCCTACGTCAGGACACTGACACACTCGGTCCATTCTGTGCATGATTCTTTTCCACCTCAAAATTTTTTTTCATGTCCATCATAGAAAAGAGTGATTAAAAAGAAAAGAGAAACTCAGAGGGAGAGGATGCAGAGTGCACTGGCTCATCCTGCCCTGCCAGGTGCCCTGTAGGCAGCAGGAGGCTCCTCATCGCCCCTCCTCCACAGTCGGGGGCTGCAGGTGGGCGAAGCTCAGGAAGACCTGCTCCAGAGAGATCTGGCTTACTGAGTAGTCATCCACTCCGTACTTTTCCTTGGCTTTCTCCAGGATACCAAAAACCTTCGGGAGACAGAAAAGCTACTGGTAAACCAGAACGCAGAGCTTGGCTTCTTGGCGAGGTGAGCAAGCCCTTTGCAGTGAGAGGCTGGTAGCCCCGGAGGTGTCGCCAGTGCCCAGCCCTGCCTCAGGATGATAGGAGAAGTTGGCCTCACAAGCTCAGCTGTGCTCTTGGCCAGAGGCTGCCTCTGGCACCAGGACAGCAGGCACGGGGCCAGGCTGCCTCTGGGCCCTGCTCCCAGCTTAAAGTATGTGCCCCCTCCCTAGGCCAGTTTCCCTTTTTGTAATGAGTTCTTCCCATCTCAAATATTTACATGTAAACCCACAAAACTCACAGATATTAGGATATTAGAGGAGCAACAGGAATTAATTCACCCTGAAAAGCGCCTGTAAAAGCCCATAAAAGGGGGAAACCCCAGGAGATCTTCCCCTAGTCCCTACTAGCAAACACACAGGAGTCCAGGGCTTGCACTCACCTTTGCCCAGCTGAGGTCTTGGCCGGGTAGGTGGTAATGGACCATACCCTGGTGCTCATCTTCCAGGACGCTGCCTGCACCAGAGACCAGGTGTCAGTGATGGCTGGGCTGGAGGAACAGGGAGGGCAGCCTGGGGGACAGGACTATGGTCCTCATGTCAGGGCCAGGCGTGTGGGACGGACTCTGGACAGCACAGACAGGGCCCAGGGCCACCCAAGAGCACTGCCAGGCGCCCCCACACACCTGGGAAGGTCATGTCCACGAACACCTTGAACTCCTCCAGAGCCTCCTGCTGCCCTTCGCTGTGGACCTTGGCCTGCAGGGAGTAGCCGCTGCCAAACTTGCTCTTGAGGTGCTGTGGGCTGCCCAGACACTTGAACTGGCCCTGCACCATGATGGCCAGCCGGGTACACAGCGCCTCACACTCCTCCATGCTGGGCGGAGGGACACAAGTGTGACTCGGGGCTGGGGAAGGCTGACCCCCACCCGGGTGTGAAGGGCCTGTGCTGAAGGGATGCTGATTCTTAGACCAGCCCATTCCTGATTCCCATGTTCAGCGCAGACCCCGTGCAGGGCCTGGGGGATATCCTGGCTGAGTCTGTGCCCATGGCCAACAGGTCTTCTGCTCCCTGACCTCTTCCCAGCCACCTGTCCTGGCTCTCCACGGACGCAGAGACCCAGGATCTACCTGTGGGAGGTGATGACGATGGCCTTGCCAGACTCCCGGGCCCGGGCCACTGTGTCCCACAGCAAGCGTCTGGCCACGGGGTCCATGCCAGTGGACGGCTCATCCAGGAAGATGACTGCAGGCTCTCCAATGAGGGCGATGCCTGTGCTCAGCTTTCGCTTATTGCCACCGCTGACAGAAGGAGGGTGGGAAGCAAGGCTGATAGTTAGCATAGGCTCGCTGGTCCCAGCAGACCCCCATCATGGTTACTTCAGAGGCCCCAGGTACAAGAAAGGAGTTTGGTGGGCCTAGAAAGCATACTGCCCGTAGCTGTGCTTATGGGAGAGCTGGGCTGAGTGGTGGGCCCATGCCGCGTGACACAGGAACACCATCTGTCTGCACAGGAGCCTGACAGCCCCTGCTGTCACTCCGCGCTGGCCTCGGCTCTAGGTAGCAGGGGCCCTCAGCGAGTCCTCTGACCTGAGGAAGCCCATGTCATGTTTCCAAATCCTCGCTGATTTGGAGTTAAGGAGAGAGCCCAGCCACTGACTGACACTGCTTTATGCCAAGGGAGGCCCTCAGTCCTCTCCTCAAGGGGGAAGGGCTGGACAGGGGTCGCACCTGTATGTCCTGACCAGTTTGTTAGCATGTGGCTCCAGGAGCAAGCCCCGCAGTGTGTTCTCCACACAGGGGCCGATGAGGCGCTCAGGAATGCCCCGGAGCCGTGCATACATGACCAGCATCTCCCGGCCGGTCATGTGGTCCAGCAGGGCATCAAACTGGGGGCAGTAGCCCATCCGCTGCCGCACCTAGGTTACAACACAGCCCGGGTGAGGCGGGGTGGAGAGGCCCAGAGAAAAGTCTCCTCCTTCCAGGTGAGAGCTGCTATGTGCCGCTGCTAAGCTCAGCCCTCGTCTCTTCCAGCAAGTCAGCCAAGGAGACAGTGCCCGCCAGGCCCTGTGGCTGAAGCTTTCTGAACTGTGACCCAGTAGAGAACCAGGACAAATCTGGCTGGTTCAGGAAACCTTCTAGAGGGGTCAGACAGGGCCCAGAACGTTCCAACCTGGAACTTTTTCCACGACAGCTGGCCACAGGGCTGGGGGCCTAAGAATAACTTCATTATTAAACAAGTTTCCACCACCAGAGCCACTGCAGCTGATGACCGGCCACCGCGCATCTGCTCTGAGCTAGGACGCTGGCTGCATCGCCGCTGGCAGGACTCGCTCACTGGCTGCCACCGCGGCTGGTACTGGACCAAGTGCCCCCGTCCACAAAGCCAGGATGCAGTGTGGCTGAGGCAGGTGCCCGCCGCCCCGCGGACCTCAGCAGCCCGTGAGGCATCTGTGCTCAGGTTCCGTGGCTTTGGAGACCATAGTCCTTTTCTTTATCCTCCTTGGAGTTCCAGAACCAGCTTTTAATGGGTTTGGGGCAATTCTTGGCCAGTACCTTTTTGGCTGAAAATGTAAATCTGGCACTTTTCGCCTGTGCCTGTCTCCAGATCTTGTGTTTTTCTCTCGCTACACATATTTCCAATTGCATTCTTTCCTGAACATAGTGAACATTCATGTGCCTGGCTATTGCAGATCTACAATCTGTGGCTTCATCCCTCTTGGGGCCTCCGTATGTGGATTCTGGTTACATTGGCCCCCTTGGTTTGGCTGGTTGCAGGCTGTGCTCTGTTCATAGGCTGGCATCAGTACCTGGGGACCTGAGAGCTGTAGGTGAGCCCTTCCCCAGAAAGCCTGTACTCGAGTCCCTGGGGTGCCACACACCAGCTCAGGAGACTCTGTGGCCACTTCTTAGACTCAAGCTCTCTTCCTCCTTTCCTTTTGCTTGCTCTGACTGCTATGGGGCTGGAGCAAGAGGGCTGCCCTTGGCCTACTACTCCACGGGGTTCAGTCCAATCCAGGGAAATCTGTGGGCAGGTCCTGGGCTTCCTACAATGCTGCCTTCACATGTCAGGGCTTCTGTCCCACATTCATGAATCCTGGACACAGGGATCTCTGAGCACAGGAGGCTAGGCTAGAGCTAGCCATGCCTCTCTCCCCCCATCTCTTTCCTTACCTGCTCAGTTCCTGTCCTGCTATGCACAAATGTGCCTGTGCGGCCGCGAGCCACGGACCAGCCAACCTGAATCTGGGACTCTGCGCCCTGGGAGCCAGGGGCCAGCCAGCCTGCCTCTGGGACTCTGTGCATCCTGGGAGCCAGGGGCCAGCCAGCCTGCCTCTGGGACTCCATGTGCCCTGGGAGCTGGGGGCCAGCCAGCCTGCCTCTGGGACTCTGTGTGCCCTGGGAGCCAGGGGCCAGCCAGCCTGCCTCTGGGACTCTGTGCATCCTGGGAGCCGGGGACCAGCCAGCCTGCCTCTGGGACTCTGTGCGCCCTGGGAACCGGGGGCCAGCCAGCCTGCCTCTGGGACTCCATGTGCCCTGGGAGCCAGGGGCCAGCCAGCCTGCCTCTGGGACTCTGTGCGCCCTGGGAACCGGGGGCCAGCCAGCCTGCCTCTGGGACTCCATGTGCCCTGGGAACCGGGGACCAGCCAGCCTGCCTCTGGGACAGGCCCCCTTTGGTCCAAGCCCATCATGGCCGGCCTGCAGCGCTCACCTGCTGGATGTCAGAGCTGATGCTGTAGCCTCCAACAAAGGCGTCCCCTGAGGTGATGGTCTCCTCCCCTGTGAGCATTTTGAATGTGGTGGTCTTCCCAGCTCCATTGAAACCCAGAAGGCCAAAGCACTCCCCCTTCTGAACGGCAAGGGAAATCCTGTCCACAGCGAGGAGCGGCGCCCGCTGGTCATATACCTGTGGGGTGCCAGAGTCGGGGGGGGGGGCACAAAATGAAGAGGCCTGCAGTCAGGCCCAGCACCTTGCCTCAGCCCCTGCCAAGCTCCTAGGCCCCAGCCAGGACTAGCTGTGTGTCCAGGTGGAGGCTAATACCCATGTCTTACCTTAGAAATCTCCTTGATGATCAGGGGTGTGTGGGATTCCAGGCTGGGGGCCAGGACTCGGTTCCTCTCATCTGCCACATCTTGGTCCTCAGGAAGCACTGAAGTCCGGCTATGCAATTCTGCCTAATTGTTCCAGAAAGAGACATTGTGTGTGAACCCTATCCCCTGGGAGGAAGTGCAGGGACCAAGACTGACATGGGATTGCCAATGGGACTAAGGTGTTCAAGGCCCTAGGAGTACGGGCATGAGCCGCCAGTCTAAGCTGAGATAGAAGTCTTTTATTGTCCTGGGCCCAAGCAGGAGCGTGGGGAGCCTGGGGTCAGTGTCCCCGAGCTGTCCAGGAGCCACTCACCAGTGTCCACCTCCTCTGAAAGGCACAGATAAAGGTCCTCAGTCTCCACAGCAGGTTGGTCTCGATGAGGAAGAGCAGGCTGAGGTAGGCACACCCCGAGGCAGCCATGGAGGTCACAAACCTGCCCACCCCCGGCGTGTTCCACGCGTAGAAGTTTTCCTGGTACTGGATGTCTGCGTAGAGCAAGGAGCAGTCTGGGCCCTTGGCCAAGCACTCCCTCCCTTCCTACACGCCAATCTTGCCCTCACTCCCTGGGCCCTCCATGGGGACGGTGCCCTCTTCTTTTCAAGGATGTGCCTTGGGTTTGTCAATGCCACACAGGAGGCTCAGGTACTTCCCAGCTGTGCGGGACGTTTTGCTGCGTGTTTTGCTGCGTGCAATGCCCTTCGTGTGCCTTTGACAGGGACTGCCACTCAGGCTTGCCACCTTGAGTTACACACCGTGCTGGATGCCAAGATCCCAACCCCACCTGTCGCCCCCACTCCAGGCACCAGTGCCTTGGGGGGGCAATGGGCACATGACAAGCAACCACAAGCCCATGCCTGCAGTAATGCTCAGCAGGAGCGGAGAAGGGCGTGCGGGCTCTGCAGAGGTGGCTACTGAGCTGCCAGCTGATGTATAAAAGAGAGGCTCCAAGCACAGAAAGGCCTCACAAAGATAGGTCCGAGGGCTAATAAGCCCTAACCTGTGGACACGGCTCTTCAGAAATGGGGTCTCTGAAGGTCTATTTAGTTATAGGCCTTATGGAAGGCCTATCCAACGACAAGAAAGGCAGGAGACCCAGACACAGGAGAAGAAGCTGTGTAGACAGAGGCAGCGATAGATAGACTGGTAAAGCTACAACACAAGGAAAACCACTGGAGCCAAGAGAAGCAGAGAGAGGCAGCATGGGGAGGCACGTGCCCTGCCCTCTCCTGGGCTGTGAATGTCCAGCAGGAAGCTTCAGGGGCGGGGTTGTGTTTACTGGCTAAGTTGCAGGCTGCGGTCATCAGTTTTACAGGCAGAAGGACGTCAGATAGGTAGAAAGAACTGAAGCCCAGAGGCGGGCCCAGATGTGCATACAGGCAGCCATGAGGGATTGGTGTGGGGCAGGGGAGCAATGCAGGAAAGTCTCCAAGCACTCAGGACATGGAGGAGCACTGAGATGGTTTGAGAGGCTTCCAAGGTGGAGGTGTTGGAATGTGATCCCTTGTGTGAGGAATTAAGAGGGCAGAAGCTGAATGCGATGGTGTGCAAAGGTTGGGGCCGCAGGGAGGTGATCAGGACTAGGCAGAGTTCTGGGAGAGACCCCCCAGAACTGAATCTGAATGGTTTTGGAGAGGGAGAGAAGTAAGAGGACAGACACACAGCTTGTGATCCCATCTCAGGCCTGTGAGGCCTCTGATGGCCTTGGGTCTCTGGCGGGAAGATGCCGTCAGCAGACAGGACCGGCCCTTACACTCGGAGGGCTTCAGCCACGCGATGCTTGTTTCATAACTTCTCTAGCACTGTGCTATTGGTAACAGAAAACGGACAACATTCACCCCTTGGCACCCCAGGCAAGTCCGGGGGTGCTCTGGCTGCCTGGGGTGAGGGCCGAGAGGAAGGGGGGCTGGACACTCACTGTACTTCTTGCAGTAGTGCGAGGCAACTTCTGAGGAGGTGCAGTACTGGCGGGTTTCATAGTTCTCGTAGAAGCTGCTGACTGCCATCCCCAAACAGTGGTTGGGCAGCACCAGGAACACATGATCCAGGGTTCTGGAAAGTTCTTCCAACTTTACCGCTGTAGTGAGGAGGAGGTATAGACCAGTTAGTGCCTGAGGACAGAGGGGGCACAGCCGTGGGCATGGGCAGGTCCCGGGTATTCCCACAGATCAGGCCCCGCCCGCCCTGCCCCGTGTTGGGTAGTTCAGGGAGGCCCCTCCCTCCCGCGGCTGCAGCTGGCTCTGTGGGCAGCAGTGGGGTGGAGGCAGTCTCCCAGCTCCCACCTGGGATGCGCATGATAGTGACCATGATGAAGGTGACGATGCCCGACAGGATGTTGAATATGGTCAGCCTGGTGTAGGCTGTGGATGCGCTCGAGAAGAAGAAACTCATGAGGTACATGAAGGGGATGATGGCCCAGCCATACAGCAGCAGCAGCAGCAGGAGATCGGCCATGTGGCCATCCCGTGTGAAGGCACGCACGTCAAAAGCTCGAAACACCACCTGCAGTATCACACACAGGGACAGCTCAGCCCACAGGCAGTGGGCAGCTTCCCAGGGGGAGGAGAGACTGGGGGGAGCATTCAATGGTCTTTAGGCCCTGGCCAGTGAGCCGTCTCAGGCTCCTTAGCTCCATAGCCCCACTGCATCTCTCAGCCCTTGGACCGGCAGTTTCCATTTTTCCCCAGGGTTTCAGAGGAGTTGGAGCCGTGATGGCTGGCCCAGGGCCAGCTTCCCCAACATGGGGCTGCAGCAGTGGCGCAAACAGGATGAGGTGGGAGCCACGGGAGGTTTTGACAGCCTCCCCAATCAGCGCAGAACTGCCAGATGGACTCTCCTGCTGGTTCTGGGTCTGCGCAAGGGCCCCTGAATGAGGCCCCTGTGGTCTGCAGGGCAGGGCCTGGCACTACCCAGCACTTACCAGCAGCAGCAGGGCGGGGACGAGGAAGGAGAGGAGGTCCCACAGCAGAGCAGAGAGCCAGAAAGTCGCCACGTGGGCGCCGCTCACAAACTGGACATGCTTGGCCTGGACGGCCCTCTCGCTGACTGCTAGGACAGAAAACGTGCTGGCCAGAAATGCCATGGCGAAGAGCAAGTTGAGAGCGATGTCAAATCCTTTCCGGCCCCTGGGGAGGGCAGAGCACAGTGTGTCTAGGCAGCAGGAAAGTCGGGGCCTTGGTCTTCACCATCCAAATGAGCAATGCGGAGTCCAAATCCCTAAGAGGATGGGGGAGCCACAGAGCCACGGGGTGGCGGGGGGGTGGGGGGGGAAGGGGGCAGCGCAAATCCTTGAGGACAGCACCTCCTTTGGACTTCCTGTCTCAAACCAACAAGGGCGGCAGTCTCTCTTCAGGCTCTTTGAATGAGCCCGAGCCACACCCATTCCTGCACACTAGGGCCTGTAACACTGGTCTCTCTGCCTGTCACCCATGTGGGTACCTGGGGAGTCCCTGCCCAGCTTCCTGTATCAGCCCTGGACACCACTGTCTCATGCCTGGATCACTGAAATAGCTAAATCTTACTTAATATTCTCTATCCGGTTGCCAGCAACACATTCTAGAAATAGACCTTGATGGCGTTGCTCTGGTGCTTAAAAACTTCCTGGTTAACTCAACACACCATGCTGGGACATGGGATACTGTTTGGCAAAATGAGAAGGAAGGGGAAGACAAGAAGTAGAGAAGGAAGGAGGAGGAGGAGGAGGAGGAGGAATAGAAGAAGGAAGAGAAGGAAGATCAGTGAAGGAGAAAGAAGAGGAGAAAGAAAAGGGGAAAAAGAAAGGAAAAGGAAGGAAGTAACAATGCCAGAGCTTGGGTGAATTTAAGACCATGAGACTCTTTTTTGGGTCGGTAGTGGGGCCTTCTTGGCTTGGGTGCTGTTCTTCAGCTCTTCAGCTCAAGGCTAGCACTCTACCACTTGAGCCACGGCGCCACTTCCGGATTTTTTTTTCTGCTTATGTGGTGCTGAGGAATCGAACCCAGGGCCTTAAGCATGCAAGGCAAGCGCTCTACCACTGAGCCAACTTCCCAGCTTGGGTGAATTTAAAAATACCATCTAGATGAAAGGAGCCAGGCACAAAAGGTCACACATAGTGCATGATTCCATTTCTATGTAATGTCTAGGATGCTACAGAGACAAAGCAAATCCACAGCTGCCCAAGGCTGGCTGTTGAGAGATGGGGAGTTACAGCTAATTAGTGGATACAGGTAGTGCCCATTAATCAGAAGTTTAGGTGCCACCCCTGGCTACGCCCGCAAGTATTCAAATGTATGTTGTGAGCAGGTAAACTGTGGGTGAAGGAACTATTAGATCGGCCTCCTCCTGCCTGGTCCACCGTCACCCTAATAAGCTTGAGTTCCTTAAACGGACCCTTGGGACTCCTCGTCAGAGGACCCCACAGGGGTGCACTTGCTGTTTCTGAGCTCCCAGCACAGCCTGGCCCCAGACCCTGGGCTGCTGGGGCCTCTGCTGGGAAGAGAAAGCAGAGCTGCCCGCAGGTCCTCGGATGCTCCCTGTGAGGGCTGCAGTGCTCAGCGCTGGGGGCCCTGGGCACACCGAGAGCTGGCAGCACCCATGGGACAGACATTCTGCTTGCTCTGGGTGGGTGGGGAGGTGTGTACGTACTCGCTGAATTGGTCCTTGGCAACCTGCAGGGCATTCCGGGGCTGGGGATAGTTGGAGACCTCAATGGAGGCGCGAGGGCCGCACAGCAGCTTGAACAGAAGGTTGTCCACGATGGCCAGGGCGGTGGCTGGAGAGTGGTACGCCTGGTTGTTGAACAAGGCGGTGACCACCATCTGTCCTCCCTCGTCTCTGAAGGACGTCGCCACCAGGCACCGCTCATTAAAACCACCTCCCTCCACCGAGGCCCGGAAAACCAGGAACTCTTCCAGGTCACCTGCGGAGCGAGAGCAGGGGTTGCTGGGGAACAAGCAGGGATCCTCACTACTATCGCAATGATGCTCACCAGGGGCTGACCTCGGGCACGGCCAAGCTCCCTGGGCTGTGAGGTCTCCTGCCCGGCCAGCAGTGCCGCTACAATGCTGGAAGGCTCCCACTGCCAGGGCACTCAGGCTTTCCTTGGCTCTGCCAAGATCTTACCATCCCTCAGTTCACTGAACCTCAGCCTGCGGATGAGGACATGGGATGGAGCCATGAAATGAGAAAACTGCCTAGCACATTCTTTTTAACCAGAGCATGGCTGTTCTAAGTGCACTACATCATCGGTGGCCATTAGACAATTTTACATTTCAAGCTTGGAAAACATGTCACAAGGCAAAGACACACTGTGACCAGCCTACTCTATAAACAAAGACAAGGTAAAGACGGTGGAACTTTCGTGTTTTCTTACAGAAAGCTGAAGAACAGGGGTGTAGTAAAGGAACACCTGGCCACGTCTAGCCCTAGTGAGGCGGCTGGTCTCTGCTGTGCCTCAGGACTGCCTCAGCACCGTGAGTTCTGCCCCGGGGGACATCTGGCAAAGGCCAAAGATGATTTTTGATGGTCATGATAAACAGAGAGGCAAAGTCAGGACTCTGAACTGTCCCAGGAGACACAGGACAGCCAAGGCCTGCCCGCCCAGAGGCTGGTACTACTGCAGGGAGAAGCTGGTCTCACCGGGCCCCCTGACTCAGCTGCCCCTTACCCAGCACCTCGCGGGGCTCCTGGCCCTCAGCCTGTAGCATGTCTCTCAGGAGCTCCGACAGTTGCTGATCCAAGCGAGAGGTGCTAGAGACCGAGAAGGGCACCACGGTTCTGCCGTACTCGCCCAGACTCAGCCTCAGGAGCGGGTCGTCGAAGAGCTCGGTGGAGTAGCTGATGGCCAGGAGGGCCAGGGTGATGCAGGTCAGGGGGACAACGACCTGGGCTGCCAGCATCTTCCACTCTCGCCAGCTGTACGCAGCCTTCTTCAGGAACATGGCCCACAGCTGCTGGCAGTGGAGGGAAAGCTGCGGCAGAGGAGAGGCAGGTAGCAGGGGAGCTGGCATCTGGGCCCATGGCGGTACTGCCTCCATGCCACACCAGCCTGGGGGGGCTTCGCTGACTATCCCTCGGATGGCTACACCAGGAGCAACCTAAAAGCCGTGGGTGGAGGACGCGGTGGACTGCCTCCAGGTCAGCACTTCATGGACTCGTGGGGGGAGGAGGGAGTGTGGCTCACAGCCATGAGGCATGGCCTATTTAACCCAGCTGAGGGCCCCCCGCCTCCTGCTGGAGACACCGTCGGGAGGAGACTGTCCCAGAGCTCATGCATAAGTCGACAGACAAACCTCCGCACCCACTGCTCTGGACACCGGCCTGCCCTCCTTCCCCAACTTCTTCCCTTCCTGGCCCTGTAAAGGTAGAGCCTCAGGGGCCTCAGGTCTTAGTTCTCCACACACGGGCCATCTGATTGGCCCGGGCCTCTTTCTTGTTTATAAAGTTGGAGCAATGTTACTCCTGTTGTCTTTTGCAAGTTGCGGTAAAGCCAGGTTGGCACAGAGGTGGGCACAGGACAGGTTGTTCAAAGGGCACTGTTAGTGTTACAAGCAAATATTCTATCTTAGCTGAGTACATGAAGCCGCTCCAATTGCTCCATTAAAATGTGTGCAGTGAGCTGAGTGCCCTGCTGGGCGTCAGCAGCCCCACCACAAGGGGCCAGGGGTTGTCTGCTCTCCCTGTGCTGGCCTAGAGTGACCCCAGCCCACAGCACGCACCCCGGTGTTGAGCTTGACCATGGTGTGGTCCTCTTCCATGAGGCCACCGATGCCATCCGTGGGGTCCATCACCCCACACAGGTTGCTGTCTACCGCCCAGTCGCTTGCCCGCCTCTCGTGTTGGTACTGCAGGGCAGGGAGCTGGATGGCTTGGATGTCCATGCTGGTGTCCACTAGCTTGCCAACCCTGCCCCGAAGCATAGAAGTATTGTCATAATCCAGCTCCCAGGTTGGGAGGAGGGACACAGGAAGAGGGCTTGGGTGGGTGGCTGGGAAGCAGTGCTACATTAGCTTGTTCACTCATTCCATTACGCTCTCAGGATGAGCAGCCTGTGCGTGGCCCACAGGATCTCAGGCCGGACCCTGGCAAGTTCACACATGTCTCACATATGGGCTGTGGTTTTCTAAGTGTACAGGCATGCAAACTTCAGGCCAATGGTACCCCTGCCCTGTCCCCACTCTAGAGCCCCCTCTACCCTCTACTCTGGAGAGCAGAATGAGGCTGACTGCCATACTTTTTACCCTTACCAAAATTACCCCCAGTGCTACATCTGGGACCAACAGGAAACTCATGTCTACTGACCGGAGGAAAACCTCTTCCATAGTGGTAACTGAAGCCCCAAAGCTGGCAATGCCCAATTCCTTCTGCTTCTTCTCCAGTTTGGCAAAAAGACCTTCAAATCTGGGGGAAATAAAAAAGACCCAGAGTGATGAGGTGCTTCTCAGACACTTTCTAGGTAATTCATTCCGAAATAATCACTGGGTAGAACAAGTAGGGACAGAGTATAGAAAACTTCTTGCCAGGTCATTCTTTTATTTTCCTTAATTTGTTTTCAGTGCTTGGGGATCAAATTCAGGACTTGGCCCATATTAGGCAAGCATCCTACCACTGCACTGCCCCCTGTGCGCAATGCCACTCACAAAACAAAACACTCCAAAACTTGGGTTCATACGATCTGGTGTTATTTTTGTTGTTGCTGTTGCTTTGTTTTGCCAGTCCTGGGGCTTGAACTCTGGGCCTGGGAGCTGTCCCTGAGCCTCTTTGTTATCAAGGCCAGCACTCTACCACTGAGCCACAGCACCACTTCTGGCTTTTTTTTTTTTGAGTAGTTTATTGGAGAATAAGAGTCTCAATGACTTTACTGCCTGAGCTAGCTTTGAACCATGATGCTTTGATCTCAACCTCCTGAGTAGCTAGGATCCCAGGCATGAGCTATCAGCACCCAGCTTTGCTTTTTGTCTTGTCAGAACTGGGTTTGAACTCAAGATTTCATGCTTGCTAGGCAGTCACTCTTGTTTTTAGGACACACACACACACACACACACACACACACACACACACACACACACACACACACACACACACACACACACACACACACACACACACACACACACACACACACACACACACACACACACACACACACACACACACACACACACACACACAATTAGGTTTGTAGCAACACCAAGGGGAAGAAAGATTTCCTTTATTTTTAACTATGTGTACTTAGGCTTGGACACATAAAATCACAGAATGGAAAGGAATTGGTAAAAATTCATTTTGTCACAGGGCAGGGAAATACTTTCTGAGAAGAAAAGTAATAGAAGAAATTACAGTAGGAAAGATATGACACTTTTAAATGTGAGATCCATATGGGAAAAAAAATGTTACAAAAATCAAACACAACAAAATAGGAGAAAACTGCAACAAAAATGGTTAATATGAATATATAAAAGTGGTGCATAAATGAGCAAAAGACATAAAGATAATGGGATCGAGTGACCCTAAAGGTGTGTGGACTCCTCCTGCCCCCTGCTGCAAGAAGCAGAGAAAGGCCACCATTCAGTAGAATTCAGTACAATGTATACATTATGCAGAGCAGCTACACTGCCGTATCCTGCAAACAAGGAGGGGAAGCTAAACATCCACTCAGAAGGAAGCTGAGTACTAACTGCCTCACTGCTGGGAATCATCCTGAGATGGTGTCTGTTGTGCACATCCACAATTTGTCTGTGAATGCTAGTTATCAGTTCCACAAGTAATTCTGAACGCAGCAGCTGCCACTGCATTAGGAGGGAACTGCACACTAGGTATGGATGGCAGGCAGGCATAGATCCCCCTCCCAGCCCCACCTGGACGACGTGGTACCCTGCACCAGCCAAGCATTGTTCCTAGGGGCTGAGTGGTGCTCAGTGGCTGAGCCGGCGGAGGTACGGGGTAACTGAGCAAGGAGGCCTCCTAACCAACTCGTACCTAGCCTTCCCACACCTGCACCTGTGTGTCCTACAGCGCACATACCTGTGTGTGCTCTCCTTAGGAAGAATAAAGGACAGCTCAGCCCCAGCATGGCTCTCCAGTGTGGCGTTGGGGACATGGCGGTGCACCAGCTGGGAGATGGCTTCAGGATTACAGTGTGGTTCTTTCACTAGGGTCATATGGTAGCCAGCACCTGGAACACAAGGGCCAAGAGTGAGATCCTCTGGCTTTCCCTCAATGGAAAAGGGGCTGGAGAGCCACCACAGGGACATCTGAGTGCTCCTTCATGCTGTTCTAGAGTCCCCCATGTTTTACTGGGTAAACTGTGGGGGAAGCCTATCAGGAAAGCTTGCTTGAAGCCAGGGGTGCAGCCACCAGCGAGGGGCCAACAAGACCACCTTGACCTTCGATCCCCATCTCCATCTCCGAAGTAGCTGGAATTATAGGCTTGAGCTACTGTGTTGGGTTTATACCATGCTTTTGCTTGTACAACTGGTGCTCTACCACTTGAGACATGCCTCTAACTGTATGCAACACTTCTGTCGGGAGTCAAAATGCTGGTGAGCACAAGTGGTTTTGACAAGAGCCACCAGCTCTTGAAGGCAGAACGGAGCCCAGCCACTCACAATGTTCTGTCCCACTACCCTCCCTCATTCCCACATGGGGTGAGTAGACGGGAAGTTGAGAGGAGGTCACTTCCCACCCGTCAGGGCCCTTCACAAAGGCTAACGGTGGGCAGTGCCCCTCAGCACAGCAGGCAGCAGTGCTGGCCCTGTCACAAGACGGAGGTCCATCTGCCCGCCTGCTGCCCGCCACTCACCATATTTCTGCTTGAGGAACAGAGACGACCCACAGCACTGCAGCTCCCCATCCGCCATGATGGCGATGCGGTCCCCCAGCAGGTCAGCCTCGTCCATGAAGTGCGTGGTCAGCAGGATGGTGCGGTCACTCTTCTGCTGCTGAAGAAGGTCCCAGATGGCCCTCCTGGAGATGGCGTCCATGCCCGAGGTGGGCTCGTCCAGAATCAACAACTGGATGGCAGAGGCAAAGTTGTGACAATGGCAGAGCCGCTTTCCAGACCGGGGCTGGCTGTGCTGGGGATCTGCTAAGCTACCTTGAGTTCTAGTGCCCAGATACGTGTTCACTGTGTGTGGGGAACCTGGCCTGGCCTCATCAGGAAGTGGGGTGCAGCCGCCCCATACCTTGGAACCCGCTATGAGGGCAATGCCGATGGAGAGCTTGCGCTTCATTCCTCCACTCAGGTACTTGCACCTCAAGCTCCGCTTGTCCTCCATACTGAGGGCGTATAGCATGTGCTTCACTTCTTCAGGACACTTTTGGGGTGACAGGCCTTTCAGCTGCAATGGTGGAGGATGGGGTAGGAAGATGAGGCTGCTGCTCATGGGATTCCAGCTGCCCGGAGTTCCCTAGAACTCTGAGACATTTTCCCCCGGTGATGTTGGCTCTATACACCACCTCCTTTACTGAAATCCCAGCTTTCATGCCATGGCTCTTCAGGCCAATCGTGTCTTTTGGTGAACTCAGAAACCCAAATGCATCAGCAGTGGATTTACCGCCCCCCCCTCCCCGTCCCCCCACACTCCGCCTACCTGCGCATAGAAGTAGAGATGTTCTGCTACTGTCAGGTTGTCAAACAGGACATCATGCTGGGGGCACAGGCCCAAGCTCTTCCGGATCAGAGCCATGTCTTGGGAGATTTCATATCCACTGATGTACACACGCCCACTGGTAGGAGGATAGAGACCTGGGGCCGAGCAAAAGACTCCCAAATTCAGTGTGAGAATCCAGCTTGTCTGCATGAGGTGTCATGACCTCCTCCTAGTCACTGCTTCCCTCTGCTTGACCAAGCATCTTGCCCACCAGAGTGCCAGGAACCCCCACTCCCCACCGCAGTAGGTTCTGTCTAGCTAGGCAGTGGGAGACAGAGGAGGGAGAGGGACAGAAGAGGGATGGCCATACAAGCTAGGCAGGAACAGGAAATGTGCCCTCACACATCTGTCTGCACACGGGTGTGCAGGAACAGGAAATGGGCCCTCACACATCTGTCTGCACACGGGTGTGCAGGAACAGGAAATGTGCCCTCACACATCTGTCTGCACACGGGTGTGCAGGAACAGGAAATGGGCCCTCACACATCTGTCTGCACACGGGTGTGCAGGAACAGGAAATATGCCCTCACACATTTGTGTGCACAAGCATGCAGAGGTGCTTTCACAAACCCGCATGTCAGATCTGGGCCTCTGCTACCACGGGTGACTCAGCACTGGGGGAAGGTGAGGAACAGCCTTGGAGTCCAGTGTGGGGCAGAACGGGTGAGCCCACTCCTCGGTGTTCAAGGATTAGCCTTGCTCGCCTTTGCTGATCCCACTGCGCTCAGGCATTCATGAGCAGGGCTGAGAGGGGGGCCGGCATGTGTTCCTCTGGGCCCTGGGCCCTGGGCTGCCTGAGTGTAAGAACACCTCACTCCTCACAGCTGGGACTTAGAGGCCTGGGGTTTAGTGGAGCAGTGCTAGGGGAGGGCCTGCGGGCCAGAGGCTCACCTGTGAGAACAGAAAGGGTGGTAGTCTTCCCTGCACCATTGTGGCCCAGCAGGACAGTGATCTGGCCCTCGTACAGGTTCAAGTTCAGGTCTCTGACAACTGCCTTGTCCTTATTTCCCACTCGGAACACCTGCAGGCCAGGCAGAGAGCCACTGTGAACTTTCCACAGCCACAAGGGACCTTCTTTTCCCTCTACAGTACAGCCCCAGTGCCTCAGGTTACCAAGCCAGGTGCCAATCGGCATACAGAGGACTGAAGTCTGGGGCAGATGGTGGACCCTCCTGCCCTGCTCCTAACATGGCCACGGCCCTCTGGATGTCTGCATCATTAAGAGGCCAAGGTATCTGGTAGAGAGGAGCAAGCATATGCTGAAAAGCTGGCAAGCGGCCCAGCCCAGGAGGCACTGTGGCTGATGCCATTGAATCTGGAGCCATCACCTGCACTTGATCAGACACAGAATGGTGGTCTATGCCCTGGAGGACAGGTCAGGAGCAGATGAGGGGCCCTGGACCTTCTTCATCAGAGGAAGGGAGTAAGGCCCAGAGACAGCACCTGCCATGGAGTAGCTTCCCCTAAAGACCTCGGCCCTGTCTCTACAGGGAAGTGGCACCTTGGACAGATGCTTGATCTTGAGCCCGGCTACCAGGTCTTCTGGCTCTGCTTCAAAGTACTCCGTTCTGAGAGCTTTCTCAGGGTCACTGTCCTCTTCCTCTTTTTCAACCACTGTTCTTGGGCTCCCGCACCAGTAGGAGGGCTGGCATAGGGGACAGACAGATGCTTGTGTCAGTTTACTTTGCGATCAATAATGTAGACAGCACCAACACACTAAATACACACTACAACATGGCTTCCTCTGACCCTTTCAAGGCACATGACTGAAGAGAGGACACTGCTTACAAAGCTCCTCTGCTTACAGATCATCCCTGGGATAGCTCTAAGCCTTACTTTCCTATCTGGCAAATGGGTACAACAGAAACTCACAGCTTGTTGTGAATGTCAACATGTTTGCTATAGAGAGGAGAGGGAGTCCGTCAACCATAAAGCTTAATACAAAGAGAGGTTACTAAACACTCCAGTCCAGAGTAAAGGAGCTGTGTTTCCATGCTACTCAGCTCTGTCCCTTGGCTTTTATCACTCAAAGCACTCTACCACTTGAACCACACATTCACTTGTGGCATTTTGCTGTTTAAGTGGAGATAAAGGTCTTACAGACTTTCCTGCTCAGGCTGGCTTCTTACTGTGAACCTGAGATCTCAGCCTCCCAAGTACCTAGGAAAACAGGTGTGACCCACCAGCACCCGGCTTCATTATTATTATTTTACTGTGTTTGGTGAAAACCATGTATTGCTTTATTAAGCAAATGTAGCAGTGTCACATTGGGGCCTGTGTGGACAGCCACCTGGCAGCACAGGCACAAGACAGGTCTATGGAGGCACAGGACAAGTCTGCAGAGACACAGGCAGAGCAGGACAGGTCTGCAGAGGCACAGGTGGAGGACAGGACTGCAGGGGCACAGGTGGAGGACAGGACTGCAGGGGCACAGGTGGAGGACAGGACTACAGAGACACAGGTGGAGGACAGGTCTGCAGAGACACAGGTGGAGGACAGGACTGCAGAGACACAGGTGGAGGACAGGACTGCAGAGACGCAGGTGGAGGACAGGACTGCAGAGACACAGGTGGAGGACAGGACTGCAGGGGCACAGGTGGAGGACAGGACTACAGAGACACAGGTGGAGGACAGGACTGCAGAGATGCAGGTGGAGGACAGGACTACAGAGACGCAGGTGGAGGACAGGACTGCAGAGACGCAGGTGGAGGACAGGACTGCAGAGACACAGGTGGAGGACAGGACTGCAGAGACGCAGGTGGAGGACAGGACTGCAGAGACACAGGTGGAGGACAGGTCTGCAGAGACACAGGTGGAGGACAGGTCTGCAGAGACACAGGTGGAGGACAGGACTGCAGAGACACAGGTGGAGGACAGGACTGCAGGGGCACAGGTGGAGGACAGGACTACAGAGACACAGGTGGAGGACAGGACTGCAGAGATGCAGGTGGAGGACAGGACTACAGAGACGCAGGTGGAGGACAGGACTGCAGAGACGCAGGTGGAGGACAGGACTGCAGAGACACAGGTGGAGGACAGGACTGCAGAGACGCAGGTGGAGGACAGGACTGCAGAGACACAGGTGGAGGACAGGTCTGCAGAGACACAGGTGGAGGACAGGTCTGCAGAGACACAGGTGGAGGACAGGACTGCAGAGACACAGGTGGAGGACAGGACTGCAGGGGCACAGGTGGAGGACAGGACTGCAGAGACACAGGTGGAGGACAGGACTGCAGGGGCACAGGTGGAGGACAGGACTGCAGGGGCACAGGTGGAGGACAGGACTGCAGAGACGCAGGTGGAGGACAGGACTGCAGAGACACAGGTGGAGGACAGGACTGCAGAGACACAGGTGGAGGACAGGACTGCAGGGGCACAGGTGGAGGACAGGACTGCAGAGACGCAGGTGGAGGACAGGACTGCAGGGGCACAGGTGGAGGACAGGACTGCAGAGACGCAGGTGGAGGACAGGACTGCAGAGACACAGGTGGAGGACAGGACTGCAGAGACACAGGTGGAGGACAGGACTGCAGAGACACAGGTGGAGGACAGGACTGCAGGGGCACAGGTGGAGGACAGGACTACAGGGGCACAGGTGGAGGACAGGACTGCAGGGGCACAGGTGGAGGACAGGACTGCAGAGACGCAGGTGGAGGACAGGACTACAGGGGCACAGGTGGAGGACAGGACTGCAGAGACGCAGGTGGAGGACAGGACTGCAGAGACGCAGGTGGAGGACAGGACTGCAGGGGCACAGGTGGAGGACAGGACTGCAGAGACACAGGTGGAGGACAGGACTGCAGAGACACAGGTGGAGGACAGGACTGCAGAGACACAGGTGGAGGACAGGACTGCAGGGGCACAGGTGGAGGACAGGACTGCAGGGGCACAGGTGGAGGATAGGACTGCAGGGGCACAGGTGGAGGACAGGACTGCAGAGACGCAGGTGGAGGACAGGACTGCAGAGACACAGGTGGAGGACAGGACTGCAGGGGCACAGGTGGAGGACAGGACTGCAGGGGCACAGGTGGAGGACAGGACTGCAGAGACGCAGGTGGAGGACAGGACTGCAGAGACACAGGTGGAGGACAGGACTGCAGGGGCACAGGTGGAGGACAGGACTGCAGAGACGCAGGTGGAGGACAGGACTGCAGAGACACAGGTGGAGGACAGGACTGCAGGGGCACAGGTGGAGGACAGGACTGCAGAGACGCAGGTGGAGGACAGGACTGCAGAGACGCAGGTGGAGGACAGGACTGCAGGGGCACAGGTGGAGGACAGGACTGCAGAGACGCAGGTGGAGGACAGGACTGCAGAGACGCAGGTGGAGGACAGGACTGCAGGGGCACAGGTGGAGAACAGGACTGCAGAGACATAGGCAGAGCAGGACAGGTCCACAGAGGCAGAGGCAGTAGGAAGTGCTGCATACTCTAGCAATATGACCATTTTTACAAATCCTGAACTGTAGGCCCAAACCCCAGTAAGATTTCCCAGGAGCAAGAGGCAGCAGGGGGTCGGGGGACGTGGCAGCAGAGTCTGCACGTGCTGGTCTGGTAGAAGAGGGGCTAGGAGCTTCCTCTCTGTACCCTTCTCATTTCAGATCCTGCAGTGGGTCTTCATCTTTCTCAGAACTAATGCAAAGGCTCTCAGAACCCTGGAGCAGAGAACAGGTCGGTTCTGTGGCACGTTTGTGCAGGTGCTGTGTGCTAGGGTCCCTGGGTGAGCGCTTACCATGAGGAAGAAGTACCAGGGCTGCGGCACACCGAACTGGCCAGGGAAGACAGCCTCCACATACCAGGTCACCAGCCCGTAGAGCACCGAGTCCAGCAGTAGCATCCCCAGCACTTGCCCGAAGCAGAAGTCATCATCCACGTTGACAGGACTCAGGAGGTCTCGCCACTGGATGCCTGTGCCTGAGGAACATTCCAGGAAAATAGCCCAAGCTGGGCAGGCTGGGAAGGCCCAAGTGGTACACGCGCATGCAGTCACTCTGTGCTGTCATTGGGAAGGCAGTGTGAGTGTTCCCCTTCCAACTTTATAAGCGACCTGATAACTTCCTTCAAGTTGTTATGATAACGGCAAGTTACAAAATCAGTAAGTCCCAGAATTATTTCAATGGGCTTGCATTTCATTACCAATGAACACAAATATAGACACATATGTCTAGAGATGCACATAAAGACAATATACATGTGTGCACAGCTACCAATATGCATATGCACACACACACGTCCAATGTGAATTAATGTGAATGTAACAAGCCCTTCTTAAAACTGAGACACCTGCCGGGCACCGGTGGCTCATGCCTGTAATCCTAGCTACTCAGGAGATCTGAGTATCACGGTTCAAAGCCAGCCTGGGCAGAAAAGTCTGTGAGACTCTCATCTCCACTAAACCACTAGAAAACCAGAAGTGGCGCTGTGGCTCCATCGGTAGAGTGCTCGCCTTAAACTGAAGAGTGCAGGGATAGCGCCCAGGCCCAGAGTTCAAGCCCCACAACTGACAAAACAAAAACAAAAACAAAAAACGAGACACCTGAGACAGACGGGAAGCCTGTTTAACAGCACTTGGTTTGCTGGCAGCACACTGCAGAGCAGACATGCCTGGGCCTGGGGGTCTGCCCATCCCTTGCTGGCTGAGGGGCCCTGGATGGAAAGGCCTGCTCTCCAATTGTGGCTTTGTTTTGTTGGGAGATTTTTTTTTTCCAATGTGAATACCATGTAAACATTTTATGTTTAGAAATTTTGAGATTTTCTTTAGAGTATTAATAAAATTGTCAATAAACCTATTTATTGTTAAACTAAAAAAGAGTATTTTAACCCTGCAAGGCTGTATTCCATTAACAGGATACTAAATATGAAAATTAATACTAAAAAGCTACAGTCTGGAAAAACTGCCAACTGAAGAAAAAAAGTTGTAATTAAAGGCAAGGCTATTCTGTGGCCTGTGGCTGCTCATCCACCTTCTTCTGCGAACCCATGCATGTGGAAGCTGTGCCCAAAGGAGTTACAGGGCCATGGTTTGAACGCCTCCCAGAGTCCACAGTGGGAAACCAAGGCCCGGGGCAGCAACACTGGGAGCCTGCAGGCAATGTGTCTGCACCGTCTGCACGTCTACTACGGGAGGGGTAGTGCTCAGGGTACCACCCTGAATGCACTGGGCCCTACCAGACACCAACCTGCTGGTGTCTTGATTTGCACTTCCCAGCTTGCAGAACCCTGAAAAATAAGTGTTGGTTCCTCATGGATGACCTAGTCTTTGTATTATGGGATAGCAGTACAAATGGAGCAAGATACACAGCTGGGAGAAATGGGCAGATCTGGTTTCAGAAAGGGAACAGTTGGGCAGGGAGGGGCTGAGATGCAGGCCAGCTCCTCAGAAGAGGGACTGCATGCCATGTCATTCCTTCCAGGAGAACCAGAACAACATGCAAAAGCCCCAGGACGGTGGCTGCTGAGTGTACACCACAGGAACTGGACACATGGCTGCTCAAAACCTCATCTCTCCTGCAAGGGGAGAGAGAGGTGGGCTGGGTCCCAACCCACAGCCATTTTTCCCTCCAAAGATGTACTGAGAGGGGCTAGAGCCATTCAGACATGAACCAGGGCCTCGTCCCACAAGGAGAGTGGTCTGTCCTAGAGATTTCCCAGCAGAAAAGGGGTTAATTTGGCTCCATTGAAAATGGGATAAACCTTGCAAAATGGGAGATCACAGGCCAATCAGTGTAAACAAGTGTTTATTTGACCCCCATGACCTTTTAAAAGTCAGGAAAAAAATTTCTTGGGCTATCACTGGTGTCCTGGGCCTCCTGGCCCTCATCTCCAATCACTGCAGGAGGAGTTGACTCAATTCTTTTCTTTCTTTTTTTTTGGGTCAGTCATAGGTCTTGAACTCAGGGCCTGGGGAGCTGTCCCTGGGCTTCTTAAACTCAAGGGGAGCCCTCTACCACTTGAGCCACAACACTCTTCCAGTTTTTGGTAGATAAAGAGCTTCATGGAGTTTCCTGCCTGGGCTGGCTTCAAACCATGATCCTCAGATCTCAGCCTCCTGAGTAGCTAGGATGACAGGTGTGAGCCAGTTCTTCATCAGGAGTTGGTGGCAACAGAGGTCAACACCTGGTCACTTTGCGGTCTCTGGTACAATCATTGTTGGTGTCTCAGGAAGCAGGAAGAGCTCAGAGGCCAGTGAGTTAAGGCCCTCAGACAGAAGCAGGTGTTACGGCAATGACTCTAGGCATCTTCACCTTTGGTGGTATTTGGCCCACGTCCCTCAGGGCTCCAGTCACCTCATGGCCTGTCCCCATATTGCGTAGGGCCAAGTTGGAACTTTATACAATGCCAGTGCATGTCTGCCTATGAAGCCTACACTGGAGGCTCCCCATTTATTTACCTGCCACTGCTGGAGGCGCTTCTCACAAGACGCTCCTCAGTTGAAGGACAACACTTACCTTTGGCTTCAAATTTTCCTATGAGTTGGGCTCCCATCGCCATGGCAACATTGGACAGAAGACACGACAGGAGCTTCTGGCTCAACGTCATCCAGTTGTAGTGTGGAGCCACGAAGAAGTAAGGGATATAGGTGAAGAAGTAGAGGAATCCTCCCACGGCTGCCGCGATGTTGGCTGTGGGGAGGGGACGCCTGGGATGTGCTGCACATTTGCCAGCAGATACGTGCCTCACGGCAGTGGTCAGGGAAGAGGGTGGGCCCCACCTGGGCCCAGTGCTGGGGGGACGCTGGGCTCACAGCCCAGAGCCTCTTTACTTCTCATTGTACATGTTCCCTGGGGATAGCACCCAGCCTGGGGTTCCTGGCTCCCTACTGCAGACTCTCCCTTACAGCCTTTTCCTTGACATCTCACCCCAAGTCTCCTCATCCGCTTTGCCTGACGGCTCTCATTTTTTCATTCATCCACCCATTAAATACTCACTGAACACCTACTCTGTCCAGGAACTAGAGATGGTACCACAGAGCAACCCTGTACCCTTCTCAGAGCCTGGAGGCCAGCATTCCCCTAGGGTCGTCCGTCTTCAAGTAGGAAGTACTGCACACAGGGTGCCCCATGGGACAAGAGCTGGGCGCAGCAGCAAGGCTTAGAATGGGAACCAGAAGGCTTCATGGAAAAGTGACATGTGGGCACCACCCAGCAGAGGCAAGCACGCAGCTTGGCGCGTGGTGGGGCAGGGAGCTGTCAGCTCATGATGGCAGTACACAGATCTCTTGGCATTAAGATCCCTGCACGGGCCGGGTACCTGGTGGATCACACCTAGACTCCCAGCTACGGGGGAGGTGGAGACAGGACTGCTGCTGGAGGCTAGCTTGGACAAAAACTGAACAAGATCCCATCTCAACCAATAAACAGGCGTGGTGATGCATGTCTGCGGTCCCAACTGCGCAGGACACAGAGGCAGGAGAATCATGCTCAGAGACCGTCCCCAGGTAAAAACTCAAGACCCCATCTGGAAAGTAACCTAAGCAAAAACAGGGAGGCTGGCTCAGGAGGTAAAGCACTTGTCTACAAGCAAAGGATACTGAGTGCAGTCCCGAGTTGTGGCTCAAACAACTCCCCACTTAACCAAAAAAATCCAGTAATAACCACTGACAAGCTTACACACATTTTGTTATGAAAAATAGCTGCATTTCCACAATGCAGTGAGAAGAACAGCCTGGCTTCATGTGTTTGCAGTCTCTGGAATGTGTAACCTCACAGATAGCCCTTGCATTCTCGCTCTGCACCGTGTTGCCTGGCTGAAGAGGAAGAAGCAAACATGGCTTCAAGTTGTACAGCTGAGTGCTGTGTTAGGCCATGCAGACACTGGTAGCTATTCCCGATACCATACCGTATGTGCGGGCAAACCAGCCGATGGACATTTCACTCTGTCCTCTGAGAAACTTGGTTTATCTTGTACTTTGAATGGATTTATCCTCTTCCTTGATTTTGTAACATAAGGCATTCATTGTTCGGAAAATATTGCTTATTTTATCTTCCACTGACACATTTTATTACACAGTATCAAAAAGATCACATTAGTTAATATTATACCAGTCTCATGAGAAACTCTTAAAGGTTGGAAGCTGTCATATTCATGGTGATAGACTTGAGGTAGTAAAATCCTCAGTTGTTGTTTTGTTTGCTTGAAAGCTTTAATTTATTAGGGGTATCAGATATTATCAGTGATTTAACATTAGAAACAAAAACCAGGCTCAGATTTTCTTTTGAGAATGCCTATCAAATCTACAAGTGCAAACAACTATAGCCTAACAGTCCTTCATAAATAAAGCAGCTAGTCTAGCTGATAATTCACACAGCTGTTCATGTGCTGTTCCTGAAGACAACTGCATCCAGTATACAGCGAGGTACCTTACGTGTGTATCCCATTTCATCTGCTGAATATTGGAAGGAGTGTACTCCGGTGCTGAATGTGTGGCTCAGTAGTGGAATGCTGACCTATGATGTATGATGCACTTGGTTCACACCCCAGCACAACAGGTTTTTTAAAAAAAGTATATTCAGAGATGAAGATTTAATAAAAGTAGTATTTTTACTGTTTCATTAAGGAAGTTCTTTCTCCTTCCTTTTCTCTCTCCCTTTCTCCCTCCTTCCCTGCCTTGTCTCTATGTCTGTCTTTCTTTTAGAAGCCTAGGAAGTTAATAAACACTCTGTGGGGTACACATTGATCCTAGATATGTTGATTAACTTAACTTTTTGAAAGACTTCAAAGGTAATCATTTACGCTCAACACTAAGATGAATCACTAAGAAGAAGGGAGACACAGTTGATATTTTCCAAATCATCAGAGGTAAAAGAACCCAAGGAACTGTCAGTCTGACATAAGATAGAATATGAGAAAACATCAGTCCAGGGAAATGACAGTAAGTAGAACACACAGAATCCAGAAACAATCCCAAAAGTAACAGGAATGGCCGGTGAGTGTATCTGAGCTTTTCCTTTGGCTACTCTTGGCGTTCCACACAGCAGCCACACTTGCCCGCTGCAGCCCCCATGCTCTAGCCATCCTGACTCCTCCCTAGCCTTCAGCATGCGCCTTCTGTTCTCCTTCCAGCTCCTTTCTGGGAGAATTTGTGACGCTTTGTCACAGGCCTGTGCCGGTCCCCTCTAAGCCTGTCCCTCACTGCTATAACCTACTATGTGCAGTCCCAGCCTCCCAGGTCCTCTCTTTTGGCAACTCAACCTCTGGGGCATCTACACAGATGCCCTTTGACCCCTTCATCTTTTTTTTTCTTTTTTTGGGTGGTCCGGTTGTGGGGCCTGAACTCTGGGCCTGGGCGCTGTCCCTCAGCTCTTCAGCTCAAGGCTAGCGCTCTACCACTTGAGCCACCGCGCCACTTCCGGCTTTTTTCTTTTTGCTTATGTGGTGCTGAGGAATCAAACCCAGGGCCTCATGCATGCAAGGCAAGCACTCTACCACTGAGCCACCTTCCCAGCCCCTGACCCCTTCATCTTACATGAACTGTCCCACTTTCCTAAGTTATGATCACCCCACAGTCCTTCAGCCTGAGAGGAGCCTTACCTTTACTGAAGAAGGTGCTGACCATGAAGCTGAAGGAGATGGAGGAGATGGCAAAGCACAATAGGAAGACCAGCACCAGAGAAGGGTCACTGCTTGAGAGCACTGCTATGTCCTTTTTCACCTGCAGGATGGACAGCCCCGAGCCAGACAGGGGGGTTAAGCCAGAGAAGCCAGGGCTGGACCAGGGGTAGCCTAAGTGTCTAGGTCACATGGGCACTACTCAAGTTGGGAGCTGGCCCTTGTCTCAGCCAGCAGAAAGCCCTGTAGTCTCCTGGGGAACCTGGCCTGAGGTCAGGAGTCTGAGGTGAGACATGCTCTGCTGGGTACAGTGGGCTCTGTGCCCTCCTCCCCTCAGAGCCCCACAGAAGTCACACTCACCTTGACGCACAGGAGAAGGGTCATGAAGGAGACTGCGATGAGGAGGAAGAAGAAGAACATGAGGAACCATGCGGTCCAGTGCAGCCAGCTGCTGAGCCCCATCATGTGCATGTACTCCTGCCAGGGGTGGGGGAGGCGTCACACCTGTCCGCAAACTGCGGGCCTTTCCCCAGAGCCGCGTGTGTGCTAGTGTGTGTGGCTGCGCCCGCCCGCATGTGTGCATGTGCGTGCGTGTGCGTGTGTGTGTGTGTGTGTGTGCGTGCGTGCGTGCGTGCGTGTGTGTGTGTGTAGGTTCTGTGCCTACCTAGAGACCAAGAGGAGGACCAGGTACCTGTGCTGTGAACCAGACACAGGACCCACACAGCATATGTTGGGAAAGAAAAAAGGCCCTAGTTTAACCATTACATCAGCCCTGGGGGCTTAGGATTTGTTGTTGTTGTTGTTGGTCCTGGGGCTTGAACTCTGGGCCTGGGCGCTGTCCCTCAGCTCTTCAGCTCAAGGCTAGAGCTCAACCATTTGAGCCAGAGTGCCACTTCCAGTTTTCTGAGTGGTTTACTGGAGATAAGAGTCTCATGGACTTTCCTGCCAGGGAGGGCTTTGAACCTTGATCCTCAGATCTCAGCTTCCTAAGTCGCTAGGATTGCAGGTGTGAGCCACCAGCGCCAGTTGGTCTAAGTATTTTTCTCCTGCCTCATATGCTCTCCCACCTGGGCCTGTCCCTGGACCAACATCCCGATGAACTGCTCCAAATCCCTATGTTGTGCCCCGCCCTCACTGCCCACGCCTCTACACGGAGTAGCCTAGCTCTTCCTCAGAGCACACGGAGTAGCCTAGCTCTTCCTCAGAGTAAAGCAAAGGCTTTGTCCTCCCACTGGCTTCACTAGACCCCCTCATGCCAGCGCACCCCTTCTTCATATGTGCTATAGTCAGAGGTTAATACGGGTGCTGACTGATGTCAATTAAGCTGGTTGATTCTCTCCAAAGTCCTTTAGAGTGCTCCCATGTGCTATGAGGCAGTTCCAAATTGTGGGGAACAGTTTCCAGTCTCTTATGGTACCCGAGGCACCCCCAAAACTATAGGTGTGGCAGCTACGACTAGAGTCCAGAATCAGCCTGCCTGGCCCCTCCCCAGGCTAGCAGAAAGACCCTGCAGGGGACTTCATCAGGCTCCTGAGCTGAGACATGACCCTGCTCAGCTTGTGCCTGTGAGCTTGCATTAGAAGCGCTTGCATTAGGCAGCCACTGCCTCACCCCGCACTGTTCTGAAAGGAGGGGTCCAGAACGTTGGTGGGAAAGGTGCCTCATGTTGGGGAGCAGGAAGGGTTAGGTGGGCAGCAGTTCTGATTACACCTTCCTTCCCCATGTGCATGTCAAGCTGTCAGAGACGCTCTGAGGAAGCCGAGTTCCTCCACTGACCAACACACTGCCCAGGGAATACGGGACATCTAAGATGTACTGTCCAGTAGTATAGCCAGTGGCTACACATGGCTATTTCAACCTAAGAAAAATCAAGTGAAGTTAATAATTCACTCCCCATTGGGGATGAAGTTGCATGACAGAGAACTTGCCTAGCAGTCATGAAGCCTGGTTGCCACACACACACACACACACACACACACACACTCTTAACACCTTCTTTCAAGAGTTCCACAGTGACTGCAATAAGCAGCAGTTACAATACTTGTTCAATGTCACAGATACACATACAGCTCCACTGAGAAGAACTGACTCAGGGAGGAGACCAGGACTGACTGAGTCTTGCAGGCACAGAGTCAGGATTTTCCAAGTTATTGTTATTACTCACAATTCCAAATCCTTAGAAAAATTGGCTGGGTATGGCAGTGAATACCTGTGACCCCAACTATTTGGGAGACAGAGTTAGGAGGATTGACATGAGAGGCTAGCCCCATGCAAAAAGTATGAGATTCGAGTTGTAGCGTGCCTGTCTGGCAAGTGCAAGGTCCTGAGTTTAAAACCCAAGTCCTCAAGAAATAAAAAGGAAAAAAAAAAAAAAGAAAGGAAGAGAAGAAGAAAAAAAGTATGAGATCTTATCTGAAAAGTAGGCTAAAGATGTAAAAAGAGGGCTGGAAGGTGGCTCAGTGGTAGCGTGCTTGCCTGAGGCCCTGGGTTCGATTCCTCAGCACCACGTAAGCAAAAAGAAAAAAGCCGGTTCGACTTTTTTTTTTTTTTTGCCAGTCCTGAGGCTTGAATCAGGGCCTACGTGCTGTCCTTGAGTTCCTTTTGCTCAAGACTAGAGCTCTACCACTTGAGCCACAGCCTCACTTCCAGCTTTTTCTATGATTAACTGGAGATAAGAGTCTCATAGACTTTCCTGCCCAGGCTGGCTTTGAACCATGATCCTCGATCTCAGCCTCCTGAGTAACTAGGATTACAGATGTAAGGCACCAGCGCCTGGCCTGATCAACTCTTAAACATTTTTAAGATTACTTCCTGTTCAACAGGAGACATTTTCCCTTACTGTGGATGTACTTCCAAGAGCTGCAGTGTCCAGTGTCTCTTGGCAAAGGGGAGGTACAGTGGTGGACACCCTGTACCTCAACTCTTCTGGCTCCCACATGAAGGGATCCTGGCCAAATGGTAGGTCATCTCTGAGACAAAGCCAGTTCTTTCATGCAAGCCCCAGGGCACACAAGCATGGTGGCACCACTCCCACAACCAGCAGGCCGGACTGTCACAACGCCCTCCCCCACAGGGTTACCTTTAGTTTTCTCTCTTTCTCCTGCACCACGGACCGGATGATGGTGAGGGAAGTGTAGGTGAAGCTCAGCATGAGTAGCAGGGGAAGCTGGTACTGGATGGCGATAAGGAAGGGGTCTGAGATGAATGGTGGGAAAGGGAACCTCTTTGCCTTCACCGTGAGTTTCTGGAAGAGCTGCTGTGTGGAGGCATTGGCATGGTAGTGCATGATGGCTTTGTCCACAGCATGCTGCACCACCAGGAAGCCTTCGCGAATGTACCCTAAGTACAGAAATGACAGCGGTGTCACAGGTGCTTCTTGTCAGAGAGCCACACATCCTGATCAGCCTTGCGGGGGCTGCAGAGGCAGGGGCACAGCAGGCAACTCGGTCAGTTCACCTGCCAATCCCAGCACAGATCAGTGAGCCCATGCAAGAGAGAAAGCACACTGCTGACTGACAGCAAACAAGAACAGCGATGTTTCTGTCCCTTCCACTTCCTAATGAGCCCCATGTTACAGGAGCACATCAAGAATATCAAGAGATGAGTAAATTAACTCCAATGACACATTGCTCTACACGATATATCCTAAACATATATCTTTTTAACAGATAAGCATGTGTCGCCGGGGATACAGGCTGAAGAGAGCACTGCTCTTTCCAAAGCTTATGGTAGACTTTAGAAACCAGTTTCCCTGGATGCTTTCCTCCTTCTTCTAAAAACAAGATAAAGGGCTGTGAATGAGGCTTAGTGGGAGAGTGCTTGGCTAGCATGCATGAAACTCTGGGTTCGATTCCTCAGTACCACATACACAGAAAAAGCTGGAAGTGGTGCTGTGGCTCAAGTGGTAAAGTGCTAGTCTTGAGCAAAAGAAGCTCAGGGACAGCGCGCAGGTCCTAAGTTCAATCAAGCCCCAGGACTGGCAAAATAAATAAATAAATAAAAATAAATGAATGAATGAATACATAAATAAAAACAAGATAAATATTCCTAAGAAGCATTTGTGCCTGGACATGCCAGGCAGCTTTGTTCTCATAGCTGGCACCACATGGCAGTCAGAACTAGTAATGTGGCCCCTAAAAGTGCTGCTCACCAGGTTCCCCACCATCAGGGGATGTGGGTTCCCTTGGTCCTGGATTTGGGAAAAGTGGAAAAAGGGAATTGGTGTGCCAGCCATCTGTTTCTTTCAAGAAAAAGTTGCCTGTTTGGGTCCATATGTAATTTCTTCGTGCACAACTGAAGCGTAGGTGGTATTTCACCTGTGGAAACAAAGAGAAGAGCAACTGTTCTGAGGGGTTTGGACAGAGGAGTGGATGCTAGAGTCCCACAGGGCACATTCCCAGGTTCTTCATCACCAAGACTGGTGCCTCCAGGAACTCACCACACCCTCACCATGCCTGCATGCAGGGATACCTTTTGGGTATTAGTAACCACTTATCTCTTGAGAGCTGGCAATAGGAACACTGTACCACATATCTGGAAGGAGGCAGGATTTCTAGATGGGCACCAAAACCAGGCAAGACCAGGCAAGACCATTTCCCAATCTTAATTCCATCAGGAAAGCAAACAACTTTCTTCTTTCTTTCTCTCTCTCTATTTTTTTTTTTGACAGTCCTGGGGCTTGAACTCAGGGCCTGGGCGCTGTCCCTGAGCTTCTTTTGCTCAAGGCTAGCACTCTACCACTTGAGCCACAGTGCTACTTCCAGCTTTTTCTTTGTGTGTGGTACTGAGGAATTGAACCCAGGGCTTCATGCATGCAAGGCGAGCACTCTACCACTGACCACCTTCCCAGCTCCTCTTCCTCTTCCTTTCCCTTCCCTTCCCTTTCCTCCCCTTCCCTTCCTCCTCTTCCTCCTCTTCCTCCTCCTCCTCCTTTTTCTTTTTTTTTGGCCAGACAATATTTAAGTCCTAAATTTCTGCTACTTGCCTATCTACCCTATCTGACTCTTAACTAAAAAGAAGCCTAGACATTAGTAACATTTTTTTTTCTAAAATGGGAGAACAAAATAAGTCTGAAGCAGCACTCTGTGGGTGCTGCAGAATCAGTCGATTAAAATATCATCAGGCTGTGCTGGGAAGGTGGCTCAGTGGTAGAGCACTGGCCTTGCATGCATGAGGCCCTGGGTTCAATTCCTCAGCACCACATAAACAAAAACAAAAAAGCCGGAAGTGGCGCTGTGGCTCAAGTGGTAGAGTGCTAGCCTTGAGCTGAAGAGCTGAGGGACAGCGCCAGGCCCAGAGTTCAGGCCCCACGACTGGACCCCCCAAAAACAACAACAACAACAACAACAAAAACATCACCAGGCTCTCTCAGTGAAGTCCAAGTGGTGACACGGACTCAGAAGAAGGTCATGCGCACTCCTAGGCAGGCAGGGGTTAAAGAAAGCAGCCATGTTTTTTTGGTTTTTTTTTGGGGGGGGGGGTCCGGTTGTGGGGCCTGAACTCTGGGCCTGGGTGCTATCCCTTAGCTCTTCAGCTCAAGGCAAGCATTCTACCAGTAGAGCCACAGCACCACTTCCGGCTTTTTTCTTTTTGCTCATATGGTGCTGAGGAATCAAACCCAGGGCCTCATGCATGCAAGGCAAGCGCTCTACCACTGAGCCACCTTCCCAGCCCCAAACAGCCATGTTTGAAGGTCTAATTAGTGTGAAAAGGACGCTGCAGGTAGGCAGGATGCTGGGGTGCAGCCTCACCGCCAGTGGCAGCGGGTCCTTGCTGTGATTGAAGACGTGCTCAAACACCACCGCGGCCAGCACGTTGGAGGAGTGGTTGTCATACCGAATGTAGTCCTCGAAGTCCTTCTCAGAGGGAAAGCCTCGTACTGTGGACAGACAACAGAGCTGTGAGTTGCCCAGTGGTCCTCATCCCTTGAAAAGCCTAGAAGTGTCGGGGCCCTTCAGCTAAAGACTGAGCCCACCAGGTGCTGGCCTTTCCCACTGGTAATCCTAGCTACTTAGATGGCTGAGATCTGGAAAGAGTGCAATCAGAAGCCAGCCTGGCCAGAAAGAGACTCCATCTCCAAAATAAGCAGCAAAACCCAGGCTGAAAGCTGGGCACTAGATCACGCCTTTAATTCTAGCCACGAGAAGGTGGAGATCTGAGACCAGTTTGAAAAAAGCCTGGGCATGGGCTGGGAAGGTGGCTCAGTGGTAGAGCGCTTGCCTTGCATGCTCGAGGCCCTGGGTTCGATTCCTCAGCACCACATAAGCAAAAAGAAAAAAGCCGGAAGTGGCGCTGTGGCTCATAGTGGTAGAGCGCTAGCCTTGAGCTGAAGAGCTGAGGGACAGCGCCCAGGCCCAGAGTTCAGGCCCCACGACCGGACCCAAAAAAAAAAAAAAAAAAAAAGCCTGGGTAAAAAAGTCCACAAGACTCTATTACCCATTAATCACCAAAAAAGCTGGACTGGAGGTGTGGCTCAAATAGCAGAATGCCAGTTGAATGAGCAAGCTGAGCAAGTGCAAGATCCTGAGTTCAAACCCCAGAACCCAGAAAAAAAGAAAAAAAAAAACAAACAGATGACAAACTGAAAATATTCTCCAGGGCTCTGTGAAGCTTCTCCTGAGACTGGAGTGGCTTTTGTCTTAGCAGACAGACCGGCTGTGTAGGCAGCCCCAGGCAGTGGGCTCTCCCGCTGCAGGTTTAGAGCAAGGCTGCAGCAAAGCTCAGCAAAAATGAGCCTCAAAAAAGAAAGGGTAACAACCTCAGGCTGGGATCTGCAGCCAGGGACGTCTTCTTTTTTCTCATAAACATCATGGCCTGTTTTAAAAACTGGAGTGTAGCCCAGGCATACTGGCTCATACCTATAGTCTCATCTACTTGGAAAGCAGAGTTAGGAGGATTGTGATTTGAGAAAAGCCCCAAGCAAAAAAGTTAGCAAGATCTCATCTCAACTACCATGCTGGATGTGATGGTTCACATCTGTGGTCTCTGCGATGCAGGAAGAATAGAGCAAAAATGGGCCCAAGGGGTAGAGTGCCAGCAAGCACAAGGCTTTGAGTTCATACCCCAGTGCCACCAAAAATAAAAATTGGGAAGGATGTTAACTTATAGTTTCTAAATTATTCTCTGCCTCCCATTTTACAGAGAGAACTTTAGTATAATAATTTGCTGAGACAAAGGAATATCTTATAATTGCTGCTACCCAGAGCTTCACCTGCTCTAAGAGGCATGTGCCAACAGGAAGAGGTAAAAGGTAAAAGACAAAAGGTGAATGGGGTAAAAGATAAAACAGGAAGATAAATTTACTGAAGGCAAGGAAAAGGTACACATTTCCTGGGCGTCTCCCTTGATAGGCTCTTTAGAGCTGCCCCTTAAAACAACAGAAAAGGTCCTTGGTCCAGGCACTTGAACCTGGCTGTGCTTTTATAATCAAAGGCTTTCCTTGGCGGGGTCCTCCTAACTTCCTCTGTTGGCACTGGTGTGGCTGCAGAACCTGGTATGGCCAATGCGGCCACACACGAGCCCTTCCATGAGATATGTGGTCGCTGGATGTAACAACCTACAAGAGCTACTGAGAGTGGATGCAAAGCTGCAGCTTTTTCCTTTTTCTTTCATTTTTTCTGTCAGTTGTGGGGCCTGAACCCTGGGCTTGG
Organism: Dipodomys merriami; assembly: GCF_024711535.1. Taxonomy (NCBI): domain Eukaryota; kingdom Metazoa; phylum Chordata; class Mammalia; order Rodentia; family Heteromyidae; genus Dipodomys; species Dipodomys merriami. The sequence goes on from NW_027202682.1 coordinate 2,254,237, forward strand.
GTGTTGTCCCTCAGCTCTTCAGCTCAAGGCGAGCGCTCTACTGCTTGAGCCACAGTGCAATTCCAGTTTTCTAGTGGTTTATTGGAGATAAGAGTCTCATGGACTTTTCTGCCAGGGCTGGCTTTGAACTGTGAACCGCGATCTTCAGATCTCAGCTTCCTAAGTAGCTAGGATTACAGGCATGAGCCACCAGCACCTGGCTCAGCTTTTTCTTTGCTCTCTCTCTCTCCCTCTCTCTCTCTCTCTCTCTCTCTCTCTCTCTCTCTCTCTCTCTCTTTTTTAGTACAGGTGATTGACTTAGTCATGGAGTAGCAAGAAGTCTACTACTTAAGCCATGCCCACCCCATCCTCTTGGTACTAGGATTGAATTCAGGGCCTCACAGTAGCTAGGCATGCTTCCAGCCTTGCTATTTGATGGCTATTATTCTACTTCCTGCCAGGGCACAGAGATGCTTGTCCTGCGATCCGCCTGGTTTTGTTTTCCCCTTGCTGCTGGATGACAGCTGAGTGCCACCACATCCAGCTCCCTTGCCATGGAGATGGACTCTTGTGGACTTTCCTGCCTGGACAGGAAGCAGGCATGCACGATGTGCTGGGTTATGGGTTCAGAAGGGCTCTCTCCAACATCCCTGCCTTTTAACTGTGATCTTCTGGCCTTTTACTGGGACCTTCCTTCCTTCCTTCCTTTTTTTGTCAGTCATGGGGCCTGAACTCTGGGTCTTGGCGCTGTCCCTCAGCTCTTCAGATCAAGGCTAGCACTCTACCATTTGAACCACAGCGCTACTTTTGGCTTTTTCTGGTTATGTGGTGCTGAGGAATCGAACCCAGGGCCTCATGCATGCAAGGCAAGTGCTCTACCCCTGAGCCACCTTCCCAGCCTTACTGTGATCTTATCATTCTTATCCCCCCTAGTAGCTAGGACTACAGCTTGGGCTGTAACTTTTAACTGCGTCTTTTCTGTAAAGTAGAGCCCGAATCACAAATCCTCAGCCCAAGGTGATAGAACCACAAGGAACAGAACCATCAGAACCCTGGCCCAGGCTCATGGAATCTCACCTCTTATGTTGACCTGCAGTGCCCTCTTCACTGTCTCAGTGACTGTTCTGGCAGCTTCGCTATGGGAAGGGACATAGGCAAGTTCCCAGGTGCCTACTGATGGGGCTAAAGTGAAGAAAAAAGGCAGCTGCTGGATGGACTGGCTGGGGTAGACAGTAGCGTTGGGCACATTTTCTGACTGAATCTTCAAGCGAAGCCAAATCAGGATCCCAGAAAACAACAAGGGCAGGAGGAGTTCCAGGATTGTCACCAAAACCTTCCGCTTCTAGAAGACAAACAACCACCCTATTGATGGAGTGCTCTTCCCTTGAGGATGTCCCAGCACCACAAGCACCCCTCCTTGGGCTGGACCCACCTTCAGAGTATAGTTCTTCCAGAGCAGGAGGGCCAGCTGCCGCAACACCGACATCCTCCCTCCAGTGGGGTGCCAGCACGAGCCGTGGACCAGAGGTGGAAACCTAGACCACTGGTATCCGGGGAAGAGCCATGAGCTGTCTTCCTCAACAGCCATTCTTTAACCCCAAACACCTCCACAGAGAATGGCACAAGGCTCTGTCCCACCCTGATTCCCAAAACACGCAGTTCTGTAAGATGTCCAAAGATCATATCCTCTTTGGAGGGATTTATGTCCTTGCCTTGGTAGCAACTTGAGCCATGCACCCAGTCCTTTTTTTCTAATTTGGTCATTTTTCGGGTAGAATCTTGTGCTTTTGACCAGGCCCTCCTGTTCCTCTAGCATAGCTAGGATCACAGCTATATACCACACCGAGCTTCTTCTTTTCTTTTTCTTTTAGGTCCCAGAACAGGACTCAAATTCAGCACTTGATACTTTTGCTCACTGGCTAGTTCTCTACCAACTAAGCCAAGCCTCCAACCCCAGTTTGTTCTTTTTTTGCTCAAGCTGGATTCAAATTGATTCTTCCATGTCTACCTTCTGAGTAGATGGGATTATAAGCATAGCCAACAGGCCTGGGAACCAGCAACATGCTTTTTTTTTTTTTTTTTTTTTTTTGTCGGTCATGGGGCTTGAACTCTGGGCCTGGGCACTGTCCCTCAGCTCTTCAGCTCAAGACGAGCGCTCTACCACTTGAGCTACAGCGCTACTTCCGGTTTTCTGGTGGTTTATTGGAGATAGGAGTCTCACGGTCTCTTCTGCCCGGGCTGGCTTTGAACCACGATCCTCAGATCTCACTCCTGAGTAGCTAGGATTACAGGCGTGAGCCACCAGCACCCGGCAGCAGCATGCTTTTTTTTTTTTTTTTTTTTTTGTCGGTCGTGGGGCTTGAACTCTGGGCCTGGGAGCTGTCCCTCAGCTCTTCAGCTCAAGGCAAGCGCTCTACCACTTGAGCTACAGCGCCACTTCCGGTTTTCTGGTGGTTTATTGGAGATAGGAGTCTCACGGTCTCTCCTGCCCGGGCTGGCTTTGAACCGCGATCCTCAGATCTCAGCCTCCTGATAGCTAGGATTATAGGCGTGAGCCACCAGCGCCCGGCAGCATGCTTTTTTTTTAAATTAAATGAGCACTGTGACTGCTGTGGTGGTGTTTATCATTTGATCAGTGTTATTCAGATAATCTCTGTAGTTCATGCACATTTGCCACTTATTAACAAAATATTCAGGTTAATGGAGTCCTTCTTTCTGACTGGCTTTATTTTCAACAAACACAGAACTGTTAAAAGATAACTGAGAAGAAGGGGTGACATTGTCTAAAAAGGAATGTACTCTTGGCAAGGTGCTGTGCCAAGGGCTCATATGTGTAATCCTAGCTACTCAGGAGCCTGAGATCTGAGGATCACGGTTTGAAGCCAGCTGGGGCAGGAAAGGCCGTGAAACTTTTTGTTGTTGTTGTTGTTGTTGGTTGTGGGGCTGAACCCCAAGACTTGAGTGCTGTCCCTGAGCTTTGCTTTTCCTTTTCTTTCTTTTTCTTTCCTTTCTTCTTGCTTTCTCTCTCATTTATTTTTGCCAGTGCTGGGGCTTGAACTCTGGGCCTAGGAACTGTCTCTGAGCCTCTCTGTGCTCAAGGCTAACACTCTACCACTTGAGCCACAGAGCCACTTTCGGCCTTTTCTGTTTATGTGGTACTGAGGAATCCAACTTAGGGATTCATGCATGCTTGGCAAGCTCTACCACTAAGTCACATTCCCAGTCTTCCCTGAGCTCTTTCACTCAAGGGTAGAGCACTTTACCACTTTGAGCCACAAAGCCACTTCTTGTTTTCTTTTTTTTTTTTTTGTCGGTCATGGGGCTTGAACTCTGGGCCTGAGTGCTGTCCCTCAGCTCTTCAGCTCAAGGAGAGCGCTCTACCACTTGAGCTACAGCGCCACTTCCAGTTTTCTGGTGGTTTATTGGAGATAGGAGTCTCACGGTCTTTCCTGCCCCGGCTGGCTTTGAACCCGAGATCCTCAGATCTCAGCCTCCTGAGTAGCTAGGATTACTGGAGTGAGCCACCAGCGCCCAGCTCACTTCTTATTTTCTTATGGTTACTTGGAGATAAGAATCTCTTGGGTTTTCCTGCCAGAGCTGGCTTTGAACTGTGATCCTCAGATATCAGCCTCCAGAGTAGCTAGGATTATAGGCCTAGAGTGGAGAGGCTCTTATCTCCAATTGATCACTAGAGAATGGGAAGTGGGGCTGTGACTCAAAGTGGCTGAGTGATAGCTTTGAGTAAAAAGAGCTCTGGGACAGATACCAGATCCCGAATTAAAGCCCCACAGCCAACAACAACAACAACAACAAAAAGAAATGTACTTTTTACTGGACTTATATAACTGTATCCCCTCTTACATTATCTTTACAACAATAAAAAATTTTAAAGAAAAAAGATAACTGGAGAGAGAGAAAGAGGGGGGGGAGGGAGAGAAGGGGAGGGAAATGGGGGAGGGCAGAGGGGGGAGAGGAGAAACAAGTGGCCCAGCATGGTGATATACTGAACACTTGTAATTCCAGCACTTGGAAGGCTGAGAAAGGAAGATCACAAGTTCAAGGACAGCCAGGGCTTATATAGCAGAGTCTATCTAAAAAAAAAAAAAGCAGGAGTGGGGAAAAGAAAAAGAAGTATCTACTTAGTGTCTTAGCTGAGGATGATTTCTAAGATTTGAAGAGGACATAGGTAAAGGGAGGTAAGGAGTCCTGGAATTGGGTGTGCATTGGCTTTGCTGACCTAGGGGCAGGATGGGGTAGATAGATTAGTGTATGTAGAATGATCAACTATTTTCTCCTGCCTTCAATCTAAGGATTGATTTGTATAAGTATGGGAATCAGAATTGCCATTACACAAGACTAGCCATCCCAGGCTTAGTGGTACATGCCTGTAATCTTAGCACTCCAGATTTGAGGCCAGCCTACACTAGAAACTCAGAATGTGATACAAAATATAAATAAATACGCTGGGCTCATGGTTGTAAGCCTAGCTACTCAGGAGGCTGAGATCTGAGGATTGTGGTTCAAAGCCAGTCTGGGTAGCAACATACGTGTGACTCTTATCTCCAATAAACTACTAGAAAACTGGAAGTGGAGCTGTGGCTCAAAGTGGTAGAGTGCTAGCCTTGAGCAAAAGAGCTCAGGGACAGTCCCCAGGCCCTGAGTTCAAGCCCCATGACTGACAAAAAAAAAAAAAAGTAAAAAATAAACAAGCTAAAACCAAATAAGAAGACCAGTCATTTTCATCTTTATCAATAGTCCAAAGAAAATATCTCCAAGAAATTCTCTATTATATTTACATCTGACGAACATAACTGGAGAAAAAAACGTGTCGAGAGATTATCAAATGCAAATGATAGCAAAAACAAGAGCTTATATTTATAAAGATATTTGACAATTTCGAAAAATTCATTTTGCTAAATTTCAAATGTAAGAAATACAGACACCGAGCCCAAAGTTCATTCACTGCTAACCTGTTGGGAAAGTAGGTAGATGAATAAGCCCAGGGAAAGCTGGAGACTCAGGACTGTTCCGAAAGCCGTAGGCCTAGAGGTACAGGAGGTGCAGGTGAAGGAGAGAAGGTGAAGGAGCAGCTGGAGGAGTCCCTGTCCTCATCCAGTGCTGAAGCTGCAAGCAAGCAGAAAGGAGCACTCTCCAGCTCAGCGTCCTCCAAGTAAGGCAGGCAGTGAGTCACTGGGGGAGAGTTCAAGTAGTTAATCAAGGCTCATACTAACCAAACACCTTCCCTCCCTCAGTGGGGATGGGGAAGAAAGTGAGTGACTCATTCCTTAGTGAGCACAGCTACTGCTGTCAATGGGAGCCTGGAGACTGCAGAGCATTGGGTGGAGAGGCTCTTTTTTTTTTTTTTGTCGGTCGTGGGGCTTGAACTCTGGGCATGGGCGCTGTCCCTCGGCTATTCAGCTCAAGGCAAGCGCTCTACCACTTGAGCCACAGCACCACTTTCAGTTTTCGTATTGGAGATAAAAGTCTCACAGACTTCTTCCAGGGCTGGCTTTGAACCGTGATCCTCAGATCTCAGCCTCCTGAGTAGCTAGGATAACAGGCGTCAGCCACTGGCACTCGGCTAAAAGCCTCTTTTTATTTAGGAATCTAAACTGAAGACTCTATGAGGAGTTCTATTTTGTATATTAAATACCACATGATAAAATATGAGTAGCATGTGAAGAAAGCTAAGGTATGTGAGATGTTCTTAAACAATTTAATAAATTATCTCAATTCTTTAAAAGTTAATAAAGGTTGGGAATGTAGCTCGGGGACAGAGTATATGTGAGGTCCTGGTCCCAACGTTAAATAAAGAAATAAAATCAATGTGGAAGAATGCTTTTTAAATCAGCTGCAGACAATGAATAAAACAGCATGACTTAAGGCCTGTGGTTTACCTGTCCAGTAGAGCTGGACAGATAGACAGACTGGCTAAGATAAACTTCCCTCCAAAGACAGAAATATACAAAGTTCACAGTTAAAGAAGCTTTCTGCGGGGGCTGGGAAGGTGGCTCAGTGGTAGAGCACTTGCCTTGCATGCATGAGGCCCTGGGTTCAATTCCTCAGCACCACATAGCAGAAAAAAAAGTCGGAAGTGGCGCTGTGGCTCAAGTGGTAGAGCGCTAGCCTTGAGCTGAAGAGCTGAGGGACAGCGCCCAGGCCCAGAGTTCAAGATCCACAACTAACAAAAAAAAAAAAAAAAAATAGCTTTCTGGTCAGAGAAGTAGATGCCTTCCTTTTCTGGCAGTTTGTCCAGAAAAGAAAACACCTCTTCCTGTCTACTCCCACCCAGGGCCCAGGGCAGTGAGGGAGACGCATTCCATCCTCCTGCTGGGGCTGCAGAGGCCAAGGCAGAAACTGACCTGAGTCAGGCAGAGGAAGGGTGGCGGCAGCTCCTCAGGGCTGCAGGTGAACTGGAGTCCTGGTGGTGGTGCTACGCAGAGGAGTCTGAGGATGGGGCCAGCGAGCCCCTGGAGTTTAGCAGGGTAGGCCTGGGATGCAGGAACGCTGAGGTCTCATGGGATACCAGGAGGGACCCAGAGCTCATGGACATGACTCTCTGGCACCTTTTGGACAGATGGAGGGTGCTTAAGCATAATTGGGAAAATTATTTCAACACACACCTTATCAAGTTAGAAAAGAAAAGCATGTTGCTTCAAGAGAGATCTGACAAGAGAGAGACTGGACTTAAGAGTACGCATGCCTGGGTGGAGCCTGGTTCTCTAGGGTGCAGAAAGGAGATGCTTGTGTATTACACCCTTTCGTACTCCAATGGCTCTGCTCCAATGGCCTCCAAATGTGGCTTGGGCTCCTGCTCCAATCAACCTTGATAGACAAGAGCAACAGGAAGTACCAGCCCAGAAAAGGAAGCCCAACAGGTCAGGCTTAACATCTTAACCTCTGTACTTCATCCTGTGTTTCCTCCTGTGCACCCTTCTAAAAGTGTCTGAGATGTAACATAATTTCTCTTTAGCCCTACCACTTCCTTAGAGACTTTCTTTGCTCCTATACTGCCCCCCTCCCCCCAGCCTGCTTTGTCCATGCCCTGCCTTATCAGAAGACTCAGAGAACACTACCTACACTTGTGTCGGTTCCATTTGAGCTAAGGAATTTAAGGGAGGAGATCTGAAATTACAAAATCTGGAAATTTTCTGGTTACAAAAGCCAATGTATACCACGGAAGGAAGTTAAGTTCCTTAAAACACTCTACACTGGGGTGGCACAGAGAGTCCTAAGAAGTGATTTAGGATTGGCCCAGGGGGCCTGCCAGCTACCCAAAGGCAAACAGAGAAACTCAACCACTTGCGAGGCAGACACCCCCTCCCAACAAGAGTGCTCTGAGAACTTGCCACTGAGGAGGGCTCACTCTGCGCCTCCTGGGGACAAGCTAGGGAAGGAAGCCAGGTCCCTCTCCATCCCACTAAAAAGCCTGTTTGCTTACCGTTAAAATATTAAACATTACACAAGCCATCGAGTGTTTCAGTGTTTGTTAAGTGAGTATGTACTGTGGGCTGCTAATTTCTGAGAACTCTTGGTGGAAGGTCTGATTCCCCTCAAAATGGTCTTTCCCGTAACTGCTGTTAGCTCAGGAGCTCTGGGTTGTGCTGGTTTATAAGCACCATGGCAGCAAATTGTAGGAATCTCAAATTCTTCCACTTCTTTTCTCGTATGTGTGTGTACATGTGTGTGTGTGGGGGGGGGGGGAAGTTGTTGTTTGTCCCTTAGCTTTTTTGCTCAAGGCTGGCACAAGATTCTCCTTTTTTTTTTTTTTTTTCTGGTTAACTGGAGATAAACATCTCTTTGACTTTCTTGCCTGGGCTGGCTTCAAACTCGACCCTCAGAACTCATCCCCTGAGTAGTGAAGATTACAGGTGCAAACCACAGGTGCCCAGACTCTTTTATTTTAAATATATGTACTAAAATCTGTCCCTTCAAGGAAAAAAAAAACTGATGATACATGAGAGTTGTGTCATTCTCAAATCTGCCAAGAACAATGCATGTATGAAACATGTATGTATGGAGACCAAAGGCCCATGTGTTAAAGGCAAGGTCCCTAGCTTGGCACTATTGGAAAGTAGCAGAGACTTTAATAGGGTTCAGTGAGAAATTTTAGGTGACTGGAGGCATGTTCTTATAGGAGGTGGGGAACCCCAAGTCTTTCTCACTCTCTCTTTTTTCTTTTTTATTGGTCATAGGATTTGAAATCAGGGCCTGGGACATTATTCCTGAGCTTTTCGCTCAAGGTGAGCACTCTACCACTTTGAGCCACAGTGCCACTTCTGGTTTTCTGATGGTTAACTAGAGATGTCTTACAGACTTTCCTGCCCAGGTTGGCTTTGAACTCCAATCCTCAGATCTCAGCCTCGAGTGGCTAAGATTACAGGTGTGAGCCACCGGCACCCAGATCACTTTTTCTCTCTTTTGGGACCTAGTCATGAGAAAAACAATTCCGCTCTGCTGCACACTCATTCCCTGACATGCTGTGCTGCTTCGCTACAGGGATTGTACACAGAAACCTTGAAAACTGGGCCAAAATAAACCTTTTTTGTTTCAAAGTTGACACAGCTCAGGTGTTTGCTAACAGCAATACGAAGCTTAGGAACACAAGATGCTTTCATACTTACGTTATTATGCTTCTAAAGATGCATAAGAGTACTATCTACACAAACACGTATCAAAAAGCCTTGGAGACCTGACTTCCTATCCACCCTGACAGCCCCCGAACATATTCCAATCCAAACACATTCTGAGCACTGGCATAGCTGGAGAATGGGATGGAAAGTGAGCACTCTGACCCTGAAGTGCGGTCGAGGTGCCTTCACAGGAGTATCGAATGCACCTGTAAACGCCACCATTGGGTCCTGAAATAAAGAGGATTTAGAACCAGCTGGTCACATGCTGAGACTTCGGTTTCACCAAGAGTTTATAAATGGGATATGAACTTGATCACATAACTTTCATTTCAAAAAAAGCAATTTATGCACTAGGTTGTATACAATTCACATGGTAGAAAATTTTAATCATGCTTACCTCATATCTCATTCCCTTACATTTGTATGTCTACACCTAACTGTATTTCTATGTTCATAATATGTCAGAACAATTGCATGTAGTAGCTATAGTCTAAAATCAGATAAATTATATAAAAGTGTGTACTTAATTTTTTTTTTCTGCCAGTCCTGGGGCTTGAACTCAGGGCCTGGGTGCTGTCCCTGAGCTTCTTTTGCTTAAGGCTAGTACTCTACCACTTGATCCACAGCACCACTTCTGGCTTTTTTTTTTTCCGGTTGATTATAAGGCTTGAACTCTGGGCCTGGGCACTGTCCCTTAGCTCTTCAGCTCAAAGCTAGCACTCTACCACTTGAGTTACAACGCCACTTCCGGTTTTCTGGTGGTTTGCTGAAGATAGAGTCTTCACAGACTTTCCTGCCCAGGCTGGCTGTGAACCACAATCCTCAGAGCTCAGCCTCCTGAGTAGCTAGGATTACAGGCATGAGCCACTGGCACCCAGCACATTTCTGGCTTTTTCTGTGAATGTAGTATGGAGGAATTGAACCCAGGGCTTCATGCATACTAGGCAATCACTCTACCACTAAGCCACCTTCCCAGCCTTAAATTGTTATATACAGTGTATAGGAAAACTCTGAGGATGGCTTTACACAGTGGACCTTGTGCCTTAGGCAGGCACAAACTTCCAAACTGCCAGGTCTGCGGCTGGGTCATTTGCTTTACAGGTGGAGGTGAAGACCCAGTTTTGTGGGGTACACAGTACTACTAGCGGGTTTGCCCAGGTCAGGAGGCACTAGTTTCCCTAGAATATGAAGTTCCTGGTGGGGCTTGGACGGGTGTGTTTTAGACCAAATATATAGAGCAAAGGGGGCTCTAAGGGACAAGTTCCACAAAATCTGTGTAGCTGTCTGCTTTTCTCTCCCTTGATGCAGCCTGGGTCCCATTCCCCACCCATGCCACCAGACTGCCTTCCTAGGTATAGTCAATGAGGCAACAAGAATCCCCTGAGAGGTAACCATGGATCTTCTGCCATAAGCAAGGCACCAAGGAGCTCATTACACAGCTCCTGCAAAGGTACCCGGTAGCCTGTTGACTCCAGACTTGGCACCATCTATGGGGACAGGGGCTGCTGCAGGAAATGGGTCGTCTTTATCTCCCTACATACTATGCTGGCCTTCAGGATTCGTCTGCTTGGACTATGTCTCACCACATCTGGCTCTATAGGCTCAAACCCTATCAATTCAAGTGGCAGGATCTCTGTGAGGCAGGCTCTGATAAGCTTGGTGTGGGAGTTTTACCATGTTGGCTATACAACAGAATTATCTGGGGCTGCTTTCAGAAAGAGAATGATGTCTGATCCCTACCCTATCCTCTAAGTTCCTGGGCTCTGGCCTGGACATGTGAACATATACCTGGGAAATGCTAAAGTGCAACCTTGGTTCAGAGTTCCTTCTGTTGAAAGTCATCGGCTTCCACCTCTGGACACTTGTGGCAATCTTTTCTGGATGTGTCATGTAGCACTTATTTTGCTCTGTTACTTGGGAATAATTTCTTTGGCTCCATTCTAAAGACACCAAGAGTAGCAACCATGTCCATTGGTCCTAGGAATCATGCCTTGAGTCTTGCCTGCTAGAAGAGTGATGGGTAGACCTCAGTTCTAGAATGTTCCTCTGGATAGACTCAGGAGCAAAGGAGCCTCCTGCCATTGTAGAAAGCTGGGTTGAAGCCAAAACTGTAGACTCAGAAATCTGAGTGGGGTCTTTCCAATTAAGATTAACTCAATATAGGTTCCTACAACACTGCCTGGCCAGTGTAGTACTGGGGGAAGGCTAGTATCTTGATCAAAACCATTTCCTTATGCTCCAAAACAGGCTGCTCCATCAGGATGGAAGGAGATCGCTTTAGAGATGCAGAGAGATAGAAAGAGATTACTGTATTTGTCAGATATAGTAAGCAAAGGCTCATTTTTTTTCTTTTTCTAAGTGTGTGTGTGGGAGAGTCCCACAGCATCCATTTTAACCAATTTCCTCCCTTTCTCTTACATTTCCCATGAGGCAAGCGTTCTAAAATGGTGGTCTTTTCAAGTTTATACACGTTAACAGAAAAACTTTCTGAATGAGAGGATCTGGTTGCTTAGGAGAAAAGAATGGTACTTGCTCCTTTCATCCCCGACTGAGCTTCAGCCACTCATCTGAGGGACATTACCGGAGTTCCCCGACGTGCGGGGTGTGCAAACACCCAAACTGTGAGGCAAACAGGCAGGCATAACCTTTGAGCCAAGCTCGCCACGGGCCGCAGAGGGGAGGCAGCCGGGCACTCAGGCGCCCGGCACACAGAACAGCACTTGCCGGGGGCTGATGAGGAAGGGAGCTCTGCCCTGGGGCGCTGGCACCATCCATCACCTACTTAGACGCATGGCCCTGAGAAGCGGCCCTCGGGCCACCGCAGGCCCGGCACACCTGTGCGGTCCCGCACACGGGAGGTGCCCCCAAATCCTACGCTGACCTCCCCCTATTCCGAGGTTCGCTAAAACGAGCAGGGTGGGGCAGGGCGAGCAGTGCAGCAGCACCCCACCCCGCACAGCCGCTGGGTGCGGCCGGGCCTGCTCTCCGCAACCGGGGAGCGTGGGGGGGGGCGCCCCGCCGCTCCGAGACGACCGGCGGCGCGGGGCGTGCGGCGGTGGCCACCCGTCCACCTGCGGGGCCCGCACAAAGGACCCCGCCGCGCCCCGGCGGCCGGAGCCCGTTCTCCCGCGCCCGCCGCAGCTCGCGGCGGGGCGGCCCACGCCGGGCAACACCCAGACCCGCGAGCGCCGCGCGGCAGGCGCACCTGCGGGCCGGGCGCCGGCGGGCCCGGCGCGGGGTCGGGGGGCCGGTCTGCCCGCAGGGCCCCGGCCGGGGGCGCGGCCCGCCCAGGGGAGGGGGAACAGCCGCGAACCGGGTCCCGGGGGCACTCACCGACCCTCAGCGCCCGGGCGGCGGCGGCAGGCACGGCCCTCGCGAGGGCTCCCCTCCCTCGGCCTCCCGGCTCCGCCCCAACCTCGCAGGGAGAAGACTGCGGCCGGCGGTGATGGCGGTGACGGCGGTGAGGCCACCTAGCGCGGAAGGGCGCCCGCGACCCACCGCCCGCGACCGCTGACTGACACGTCGGGCGGCTCCGGCTCCGGCTCCGGCTCCGGCAGGGGGCGCGCCTGCCAGCGCGTGCGCAGTGAGCCGCCTCTGCAGGTGCCGAATCAACCCCGGAGGTCTCAGTTGATCAAGCGTTTAAGATCTCGGGCCTGCGCAGTAGGCACATGTCCAGCAAAGGTGTGTGTGAGAGAGATAGAGGAGGGGGCAGGTTGACGCACGGCATTGCGCATGCGCCCCCTTTGCCCTCAGGCCTCCGCTCGTGGCACCTGCACAGGGTCCCACCCACGTCGCCCACGTAGGCCGCCACACCCTCCCTCCCCCTCCCCGCGCGCAGCATCTCGCGCGTGCGTAGTGGGCAGAACCTGCGGTCCGCGGCGCCCCTCGTTCACGCCTGCGCAGTGTGCAGCGCCGACGTCGGAGTCCCACGTGCGAGGCGGAGCGCTCGACGCCGAAGTCGGCCCGGGAGCGGCGGCGCTGACTGGAATGTCTGTGGACGCGGGCCTCGCGGTGGTCGCGCGGGGGGCGGGAAGGGGAGTGTTCTCTGCCCACGGCCATCTTTCCCAGTTCCCTGTCTTCTGTCCCTCCTCGGCCCCAGTTGCAGTCAGGTTCCAGTCAGGCCGGGTCCGGGGTCGGCGCGCGGACGGCTCAGGCCGGGTGGGGTCGGGCGCGGGGCCTACAGTTGCCCGGGGCGGGGCTCGGAGCACCGGCGACCCGGGGCCGCACCGGGGGTGAGTGCGGCTCGGCGAGGCCGCGGAGGCCCCGCCGCGCCCGGACGCGGCCGGGACACGGAGCGCGCTGGGCTGGGCGGGAACGTGACGCCGGGCTTCAGCCTCCCGCCCCGGCCTTGGGGGCGAAGGGGCGGCGCCCGGCCCCGCGACACCGACGCCGCGCCTCTTTCTTTCTGAGGGGGGGGTTGTGGTTTGGTTAGCCCGGCCGAAAGGGCCTCGGCCTGGCGCGTGCACCCTGAGCCCCAGAACGCCCTGCTTTAGTGTCTGAATTAAGGTTAGGGGTGCTCACTGTTGGAGAATATATACATACATATATATATACATACACATATACCTATACACATATAATGTGTACATATATATGTATGTGTGTGTGTGTATATATATATATATATATATATATTTCCGAACTAGAAAGATGGTTTGTGGAAATAAAACCATTTGTGTCCTTATAATGTGGTATCTAACACGACTGTATATTATACTTGAGAAGCAAGATTAAAGAGAGGGGGAATGTTCTCATCAAAATTTTGTTTTGGTGGTACTGGAGTTTGAACTCAGGGCTCCACAAATGTTTTACCACCTGAGCCACACAGTCTCAGTGTTTTTTAATCTTCAGGCATCTTTATTTACTTATTCTTACTCCAACTATATGCCTACTACATATATGCCTACCTCTTAATTAATCAGTTAATTATGTCATTGTTTACCGAGTGCCTGCCGTGTGCTACCTCTGTTCTTGTGTCTAGGAATTTAACAGGTGGACAGAATTTCCCTGGCTTCACTGATCACACATCTAGTAGGAAAATCAAATGAAACAACATGTTCCGTTGTTTAAAACTGCTAAGGCTGAATGTTGTGGCTAATACCTATAATCCCAGCTACTAAGGAGGTGGAGATCAGGATGATCATAGTTCAGGGCCAGCCCAAGCAAAAAGAAAGACTCCATCTCAGTAAATTGGATTTGGTAGCATGCATCTGTAGTGGCAGCTCCATGGGAGGCTATAGGTAGACAACAGATGTTTATGTATGTCAGTACTGGGGATTGAACCCAGGACCTTGCAATTGCTAGGCAAGCTTTTAGCCATTGAGCTATATCCCAGTCTAGCTTTTCTTTCTTTCTTTCTTAAAAACTTTTTTCCCCTCAGTCTTTTCTCTCTTTTTTGGCTTTAGGGAATTGAACCTAGGACATTGTACTTGCTAGACAAGTGCTTTGCCACTGAGCTACATCCCAGCCCAGAAGGGCTTAGGTACAAGGTTCATAGTTCAAGGCTAGTTCCAGACAATAATGAGACTCTATCTGAAAAATAAAGCAAAAAAAAAAAAAAAAAAGACTAGGTTCCTGGCACAAAGCTGAAAGAAATAGGGGACTCATCCATCTTAACACAGGAGGGCATTGTATACTCACATCTGGTAAAGGAAACACAGATGTTGCAGCAGAAGTATGTTTAGGAACAGCATCTGGGCCTATGACCGAGGAGCAGGAAAAGGAGAGGAAGTGAAGTAAAATGAGAGCATTAACAACAAGAACTATATCTCACAAGACTTTGTAGGTCATTGAAAAAGCAAGATATTTCCTTGGAGGAAAATGGAAGCCATTAGAGAATTTAGGGCAGAGGATAGAAGTGATCTGAGTTGAAGCAGGTCATACCTGTCAATGTGTGGAAATTGGATTGCAAGGAGGCCAGGGTCGATGAAAGGGCAGCACTGTGAAGGCTGCTTGAGAAATTCATACGAAGATGCTAAGAGTGAAAGTGACATTTCAGTAGTATGGCCATTACAATTTGCTGATGAATCGGAAAAGAAGATGAGAGGGCTGGGAAGTTGGCTCAGTGGTAGAGCACTGGCCTTGCATGCTTAACGCCCTGGGTTCGATTCCTCAGCACCACATAAGCAGAAAAAAAGAAGCCGGAAGTGGCGCTGTGGCTCAAGTGGTAGAGTGCTAGCCTTGAGCTGAAGAGCTGAGGGACAGCGCCCAGGCCAAGAGTTCAGGCCCCACGACCGGACCCAAAAAAAAAAAAAGATGAGAAAAAGAGAATGAATAATATGTGAATAATCTTTTATAATGCAAAGAAAGGAAAAGACAAGAATTGAGGTGGGAGAGACAGTAGAACAACTTGCTTTAGGAGGAACAAAAATAACCCAGTTCGGCCAAGTCACGTTTGAGGTAAAGTCTGTGGAATTAGGTATTAGGAATTAAAATTCAGAGCAAATTCTAGGCTGGAGACGTAAATATAGACATAAGTATGTAGATGCATCCTCCCCAAGACTGGGTGAGATCACTTAAGGAGTGATGTAGAAAAAGAGTCAATAGAACAGAACATTTTATTGTTTAGAGGCTGGGAAGGGGGAGAAAATCACCCCAAAAGATTGACAAGGGATACTGGAAAGTTAGGACAAAGTAGTCTGGCATGATATTCTAAAAACTTACAAGAAGAAAGTCATTCAAGGTTGAAAAAGCTAAGAACTTTTTTTTTTTTTTTTGGGTCCGGTCGTGGGCCTGAACTCTGGGCCTGGGTGCTGTCCCTCAGCTCTTCAACTCAAGGCTAGCGCTCTATCACTTGAGCCACAATGCCACTTCCGGCTTTTTTTTCTGCTTATATGATGCTGAGGAATCGAACCCAGGGCCTCATGCATGCAAGGCAAGCACTCTACCACTGAGCCACCTTCCCAGCCCCAAAGCTCAGAACTTTTATGTGTAATATTTCCTCCTTTGCTTCCTGACTAGGGGTGAGCTTCTTCAGCTGGAAAAATGACAGTGTCCAGGAAGTTAAAGCTTCTTCTCTGGAAAAATTTTATATTAAAGGTGCGTATAGCATAATACATATGAAAATAGCATAATGAAACCTGTTTAAAAAAACAAACAGTTAAGCTGGGTACCAGTGGCTCACGCCTTGTAATCCCAGCTACTCAGGAGACTGAGATGGAGGATCCTGTACAAAGCCAGCCTGGGCAGGAAAGTTATCTCCAGTTAACCAACAGAAAACTGGAAGTGGCATTGTGGCTCAAGAGGTAGAGCCCTTGCCTTGAGCTGAAGAGCTTAGGGACAGCACCCAGGCTCAGAATTCAAGCCCCATGACAAAAAAAAAAAATCCCTTTACAAATAATGTTCTTAATTTTCTGTTCATTTGTTGTGAAGCTTGAACTCTGGGCCTGTGTGCTGTCCCTGGGCTCTTCAGCTCAAGGCAGGTGCTTTACCACTTGAGCCACAGCACCAGTTCCTGCTTTGTGGTGGTTTATTGAAGATAAGAGTCTCATGGGGGAGCTGGAAAGGTGGCTCAGTGGTAGAGCACTTGCCTTGCATGCATGAGGCCCTGGGTTCCATTCCTCAGCACCACATAAGCAAAAACAAAAAAGCCGGAAGTGGCGCTGTGGCTCAAGTGGTAGAATGCTAGCCTTGAGCTGAAGAGCTGAGGGACAGCGCCCAGGTCCAGAGTTCAGGCCCCACGACCAGACCCCCCCCCCAAAAAAAAAGTCTCATGGACTTTCCTGACCTGGCTGGCTTTGAACCATGATCCTCAGATCTCAGCCTCCTCAGTAGCTAGGATTATAGCCATGAGCTACCACTGCCTGTAAAGGGATGTTTTTCTGAAAATCATATTTCCATAGTACTTCTGTTGAGGCTTATTATTAAAGATGACATTATTGTCCCTGATTTTTAGTCATACTGTCATAGAAAAGGTGAGGTGGAAATGTTGCTAGCTAGTTCTTTTTTGTTGTTCAAATTTAGTATCTGATGTTTTCACTCATTGGCTGGCACTCTACCACTTGAGCCATGTCTCCAACCCCTTCTAGATAGTTCTATCCTTTTTTAATGTGTTGTCCAGGGAAGCTGGAAGAAATCAAAGGAATAAAGTAATAAAAGAATTCTTAATGGAAGAACATTTGCCACATAACGGTTAACTGGTGTTCTATTTTAGGCTAACATGTAGCTTTTGTTTTTTATTTTAGAAGCGGAAGACTTTCATAACCGTCCTTGAAATCTTGATGCCATTACTCTTTTCTGCACTTGTGTTGTATCTACGTTTCAGCAGTATACCAAAAACAAAACCTCCTACTAGCTACCACCCAATTGATGTCAGTTCACTGCCAGAATTCTTCTATAACTATCCATTGAAAACTAAATTTCAACTAGTTTATATTCCTTCCAGAAGTGAAACTTTGAAAGCTCTCACTGAAATAGTGGAACAAACCTTTGATGTTGAGTTCGAAGGTTAGACATAAGATGGGGTAAGAGTGTGTGTGTGTGTGGAGGGGGTTATGATGCATAGTTGGAAGCTTTTTCCTGAGAGTTCTTTAAAAAATGATTCCAAACCTGAGGTCTTTAAACCCTATGTGCCAATGTAGTTAAGGGGAAGCTGATCAAAACATCCTTACTTGTTCAAAGACCACAGGTTTCAAGGTTAAGTTGTTAAAAGTTAAGTATTTGTTTTTAACTTTAACTCACTATCTTGACTGTTTTCTCACGTTAACCAGAAGGTCTGATTGCCAGTTCTTACAAGTCTGACTAAGCAACTGTGGAAAGCATTCAGATTCTGACAGTCCTCTCTGCTTCTACTCTTGTCCCATTGTAATCCAGTCCCCAGGTGGAGGCATAGAGGTCCTCAAAGGTCAGTAGATTTGACCCATCTCCAACTTAAGCCCATCAGTAACTTTCCAGACTCAGCCAAGCTTTTTTCCCCCAGCTTCCTCAGGCATTCCTCTTCCCTATACTCTCAACACACACTGTCTCTCTCTCTCTCTCTCTCCTCACTAGGAACCCGCCATTCCTGTGTGCCATTCCCACTGATTCTTTAGATTTCAGCAGAAACAACCCCTAGGAAGGCAACTAAATAGCTTTTAAGTTTCTTGCCTTTTCTTTTTGTCCTTTATTGAACCTGCTTCATATTTTCTTAGCATTTCCATGAATGTTTAATCCCATTCTCCCTTGTTCTCTGCATATTATCTGCCTTTCCCATTAGAACACCTCTACAAGGCAGAGGACCCTGTCTGTTTTGGTTAGCACCATGCCTCTTACAGTGTCTGGCACATAGTAAGTGGCCCAGTAAGTGTTTCTTAAATAAATTAATATGGTTCGGTAGATAAAATATTTCCCAAGTGTTGAATCTACAAAAGAAATTTATTCAGTTACTTTGTTACTGTTAGGTTTTTTAAAAAGAGGTAGCCGAGTAAGAACTGCACCATACACGTGGTATTCAGGTAAGGGGTAGGTTTATTCAGCAGACCTGCTGGGACCAGGCAAGGTTGGCACTCCACGTTACTGGGAAAGGCCTGGGAAAGAGAGAGAGCTGGGAAAGAGAGAGAGAAGAGCTAGAAAAGAGCTGAGAGAGAGCTAGAAAAGAGAGAAAAGAGCAGAGAGAGCAGAGAGAGAGCCTCTGGGCCTGAACTAGGCCTTATCTAGGGTATGGGCGGAGAAAGGTGTGGCCACATCAAATTCAGATGTGACCTCAGTGGATGCAGATGTGACCTTTTCCAGGTGTCCCAGTTGCCTAGGTAATGCAGGTAGTGGGTGGAGACTTTGCTGCTAGGAGGGTGGAGTCTGCTAGACATCTAGGGACCTTACAGTTAAATATACTAGTATAAACATATTCCTATAACACAGGTCTCAAATGAAAAGAAAGATTGCTTTTCTTCCAGCTCTTGTGCTGCTCAGTATGAATAAGTAACCCTTAAAGGTCCTCCCTTGTAAAATGTGTGAGAACCACCATTGTGAACATATTGTTAAGAAAACTTTCCAAGCTGGGCGCTGGTGGTTCACACCTGTAATCCTAGCTACTCAGGAGGCTGAGATCTGAGGATTGCGGTTCAAAGCCAACCCTGGCAGGAAAAACCATGAAACTCTTTTTTTTTTTTTTTTTTTTTTTTTTTGGGTCCGGTCGTGGGGCCTGAACTATGGGCCTGGGCGCTGTCCCTCAGCTCTTCAGCTCAAGGCTAGCGCTCTACCGCTTGAGCCACAGCGCCACTTCCGGCTTTTTTCTTTTTGCTTATGTGGTGCTGAGGAATGGAACCCAGGGCCTCATGCATGCAAGGCAAGCACTCTACCACTGAGCCACCTTCCCAGCCCACCATGAAACTCTTATCTCCAATAAACAACTAGAAAACCGGAAGTGGCGCTGTGGCTCAAGCAGTAGAGTGCTCACCTTGAGCAGAAGAGCCCAGGCCCAGAGTTCAAGCCCCAAGACTGACAAACAACAACAACTTTCCTAGCACAAATGCTTTCTGAATAATGTTAATCACAGATAGCCAAATTAGAACTAGATTATAGACAGTGGAATAGTTCAGTTTGTCTTTTAGACCCTGAAAGTATTCACAGATAACATGTCATTTAGCAGATTGAGGTGTGTGTGTGTGTGTGTGTATGAAACTTCTAGAAATGAAAAAGAAAACATGTAAAACTCAGATTATAAACAAGCCTGGAAGGCATAAAGTAGGATTTAAACTTCCTACAATAGCAAAGATCCCTCTACAACAAGAAGTCATAAGATTTGATGTAGGTCTCAAGTTATAATGATCAGGGCTTAAATTCCTTCCTTCTTCAGCATTACTTCCTTGATGTCTTACAACAATGCCAGCAGTTCCTAGGATCACTACATATGTTGCTAAAGTTCTGAAGTGAATAACAATAGTTATTTTCTTTTTCTCCTTTTTTGTATGTTTGCAGAATGAATGAGCAAGTGAATGGAAAAGTAAGCTGGCATATCAAATTGTACGTACAGCCGGGCACCAAGTGGCCCATGCCTATGATCCTAGCTACTCAGGAGGTTGAGATCTGAGGATTGTGGTTTAAAGTCAACCCTGGCAGGAAGTCTATAAGACTCTTATTCCCAGTAAACAAAAAGCCAGAAGTGGAGCTGTGGCTTAAGTGGTAGAGCACCACCCTTAAGCATAAAAGCTCAGGAACAGCACCCAGGCCTAGAATTCAAGCCCCAGGACTGACAATACATACACACACACACACACACAATTGCAGGTAAAGAGGAAGGGAGTGGGCTGGCAGCATTTGCCTTCAAACCCATTTACTCACTGATTGGATTTTTCCTCTTTGTAGTTCTAGGATTTTCTTCAGAGCCCTTGTTTGAAAGTTATATAATTAAGGATCCCAAAGCTTTCTACGCATTGGTGGGAATTGTTTTTGGCCATAATTTCAGTGACAGCAATGAACCTTTGCCACTTTCGGTAAGAAAATCATTCTGTAACAATCTTACTTGCACCCTGACCTTGAGTATGGGTTGATCAAGCTGATCTGCCTCTTTCCTTTCCTCTGTGGTAACTTTGCCATCTTATTGTACAACCTAATCTTTAGAGTACCAGTTTTCAGACTTTTTTGTTTTTTAGATGGATACTATTATTAACTTGCATTAGTTATACAGGAGGGTTTTTATTGTTATATTTCCACACATGTTTATAATACATTCCAACCAATCTTACCCTCTCTGTTGCTCTCCATTCCCCTTTTTCCCCTTCCCATAATGATTTCAACAAGTTCATTGTTCTGTTTTCATAAAGTTGCAAACAATCTATTTCTTTTTGTTTTGTTTTGTTGGTCATGGGGCCAGAGTGCTGTGCTTTGGGCTTTTTTGCTCAAGGCTAGTGCTCTACCACTTTGAGCCACAGCTCCACTTCCAGTTTTCTGGTGGTTGCTTAGAGATGAGTTTTTGTTTTTTTTTTTTTTAAAGATTTTTGTTGTTGTTGTTGGTCATGGGGCCTGAACTCTGGGCCTGGGTGCTGTCCCTCAGCTCTTCAGCTCAAGGCAAGCGCTCTACCACTTGAGCCACAGTGCCACTTTCGGCTTTTTCTGCTTATGTGGTGCTGAGGATTCGAACCCAGGGCCTCATGCATGCAAAGCAAGTGCTCTACCACTGAGCCACCTTCCCAGCCCCGAGATAAGAGTTTTGCAGACTTTCCTGCCCAGGCTAGCTTCAAACCATGATCCTCAGATCTAAGTCTCCTGAGTAGCTAAGATTACAGTCATAAGCCATCAGCACCCTGCCAAAAAATCTCTTTCAACTATATTCGTCCTCTTTCATTTCAGCTTTGAGATTATTAAAAGATATTTGTTCTGAGCAGACCTCTAACCTGGGTATAGGATGATATGTATTTACCTGCTGGATTATAGAAGCCAACTCCAACACCAGGCCATGTAATCTGTCTCTGTAACTCCTCAGCTGTCTAACCTTGGGAAAGTTACTAGAGTTTCTGGGCCTCAGAGTCATTACTAGTGTAATGGGGTTAAAATTGGTGCCTAATTTACAGAGTGGTTATGAGAATTAAATAACTTTATGCCTGTAAAGTGCTAAGAACAAATGGAACCTGAAATAGGAATATTCCATAAGGATTAGTTATTTGTTATTATTAATTGCACAGACATCAGATATGGTGGGTTTGTTGTATGTTTAAGGAAAAGGCAGTGTGTTAAACATGGGAATATTTGGTTTGTCTTTTGTGCTGTAGAGTGAAGCAATTGTTAAAACTAGCATAGAGTTAATACTATTTTATAATCAATTATTCTAAGCGTATGACAGACATCATCTCACATATTCCTATAGGCAACCTATGAGACAGGGACTATTAATATTGTAATTTCACTGATGAAGAAACTGAAGCAAAAAGATTAAGTAACTTGCTGAGGGTAACATAGCTTTTCAGTAGGAAATTAGGGTTTAGATCCAAGTAGCCTGGCTCCAGAGCACTCTATACTATATTACATCTACTCTGATTGATCTTAGGGATAAGTTGCAGAGAACTTAAGGAAAGATCACTGTGACAATGTGGTCCCAAGAGGGACACCTGACAGCGTGGGCTTTTCCTCCAGTCTTAGTTACTGTCAAACACGTTTTTACTCTGTCCTGAGTCATTGCTGGATCTCTGGATCTCATGGCTGAATTTATTTTCTCTTTATTCTTCAAGGTTGAATACAGCTTGCGCTTTAGTTACATTCAGAGGAACCTTTTATCTTTGAAGCATGTGTATTTTCAAGCTGACTTAGAAGGCTGGTGCACATCCTTTCTTTATCCTCCTAACCCAAGCCAAGAACCCCGGGAAATTGTATATGCTGATGGAGGAACTCCTGGTAAGGAATTCCCAAAGCCTGTGCCATTACCATGACCACATTATTTTTGTCCTGTTGCACATATATAATGACATTTTTATTTTTATTGTTACCTCAACACTTGCTAAACTGGGCATTTCTAAAGTAGTTGAAGGAGTTCATTTAGAAATTATGGCATTTAATATAAGGCTTACATTGTTAAATGTAGAATTGTTCAAAAGAAGGATGGAAGCATTTCACAGAAACAAGGTGTGCGAGTCTTCCTTGTGTTTCTGTATAAACTCTTCTGTTTCAAAACAGACATATTGCTGGACACTGGTGGCTCATACCTTGTAATCCTAGCTACTCAGGAGACTAAGATTTGAGGATCATGGTTCAAAATAAGCCCAGGCAGAAAAGTCCCCGTGAGACATTTATTTCCAACTCAAAAACCAAAAGTATTGCTGTGGCTCAAGTAGTAGAGAGCTAGCCTTGAACACAAAGAGGCTCAAGGACAGTGCTTAGGCCCTAAGTTTAAGCCCTAAGACCGACAAAAAAAAAAAAAAAAAACGAAACAAAACATATTATTGTTCTCTACATATGGCCATTTAAGTGGCTTTTTTTTGTTGTTGTTGTTAGTTGTGGGGCTTGAACTCTGGGCCTGGGTGCTGTCTCTCAGCTCTTCAGCTCAAAACAAGCACTCTACCTGAGCCACAGTGCCACTTTCGGTTTTTTCCTGGTGGTTAAATGGAGGTTAAGAGTCTCATGGACTTTCCTGCCTGTGCTGGCTTTCAACCACGATCCTCAGATCTGAGCCTGCTGAGTAGCTATGATTACAGGCATTAGCCACTGGTGCCTGGCTTTAAATGGCTTTCTTTAAGTGGTTAAAGCTCCTATAAAACAGTTATTCCTTTATCTTTTCTCTTTTCATGTTAATAATGTATTACTGGGATGGTGTAACTCAATGGGAGAATATTTACCTAGCAATGCACAAAACCCTGGGTTTGACTCTTACTGATGCCATGATAGCTTCCAAGGGTTGTACCAGTCAAGCATCCCTGATGGTGCCAGCATGTCTTGCTCTCTGCTGTACCAGCCTTCCCTCCAGTGATAGGCTTAGAAGCCCAGGAGCCAATCTGTCACAAAAGACTCACACTTTCTAATTCACTACATTTTTTTCCTCCTTTTAATGTTTTATATTTTATTATCATTTTATAGTTTTACAAAGGGGTTTCAATTTAACATGTTAATTTATGAGTTTAATACTCCAATTCACTTTTTTTCTTTTTTTCTGGCCGTGGGCTTGAACTCAGGGCCTGGGTGCTGGCCCTCAGCTCTTTAGCTCAAGGCCAGCGCTCTACTGCTTGAGCCACAGCGCCACTTCTGGTTTTCTAGTGGTTTATTGGATATAAGAGTCTTTGGGGCTGGGAAGGTGGCTCAGTGGTAGAGCGCTTGCCTTGCATGCTCAAGGCCCTGGGTTCGATTCCTCAGCACCACATAAGCAAAAAATAAAAAGCCAGAAGTGGCGCTGTGGCTCAAGTGGTAGAGCGCTAGCCTTGAGCTGAAGAGCTGAGGGACAGCGCCCAGGCCCATAGTTCAGGCCCCACAACCGGACCCCCCAAAAAAGAAACATTTACATTTACAAGAGTCTTTGGGACTTTCCTGCCCAGGCGGGCTTTGAATTGTGATCCTCAGATCTCAGCCTCCCAAGTAGCTAGGATTACAGGCGTGAGCCACTGGCACCCAGCTCCAATTCACTTTTGATTTTTTTTTTTGTCTCCCTCTGTGAGAGTATTAGAGTTGACTATCCTCTAAGAAACTAATTGCTCAGAGAAAAATAAGTTGATAATCTGTTTCTCACTGAAGAATGATCACACAGTTAGTGTGAAGCTTTGGGCCTGCATGTCTACCAAGTAGGAAACCAAATCCAAGTATTTACAGTTTCATGTAATAGGTAGCACAATTCAGAGACTATAGTCCTGGACTGTGTATCAGTAACAACTAAAAAAACACACACACAGGGAGGCCATGTCTGTTAGCAAAATGGACAAGAATGGAAAAGAAATAGGCTGGACTGGATTGCCAACAGGGAATCACTGTTTATTGCCAGCAAGGGGCACAGACCTTCCCCCAAGTTTAGAGGTTGTACAAGGGACTGGATTTGGGGTCTAGGTTAATATGGGTCTTAACAAGGAAACAAAGGAGTACAAATCAGGTTGTAATTGCTGGAGGGCTAGGGCTGGGTATGTTCAGTTAGGTCCAGAATGGAACGTCCCTCCAGGGATGACAGAGACTTTCAGCCAGGCCTAGGTGGGAATAACCTGCCGGTGGACAGGCATGTGGTCAAGCCTGTTCCTGTTCACCTGGTGTCTTGCTTGATCTAGGGGAATAAGGTGGAGTCAATCCTGAATATTCCATCTGTAGATGCATAAAAAGATTGGGTCAAAAGAGGAAAGGCAAGTCCTTCAATGTCTTTTATGTGTTTTGAGTTTAATCATCCTGTAATCCTGTACATGTCAGATGATCAAAATTTTAGTTCCTCAAGTTGGAAGGTTCTTTTTTTTTTTTTTTTTTTTGGTCGGTCATGGGGCTTGAACTCTGGGCCTGGGCGCTGTCTCTCAGCTCTTCAGCTCAAGGCTAGTGGCTCTACACTTGAGCCACAGCACCATTCTGGTTTTCTGAGTGGTTTATTGGAGATAAGAGTCTCAGACATTCCTGCCTAGGCTGGCTTTGAACCGTGATCTTCAGATCTTAGCCTCCTGAGTAGCTAGGGTGACAGGCATGAGACACTGGCACCTAGCTTGAAGGTTCTTGTATAGGACATCTCTCATTTTTCTGCTCAGGTCTCCAGAACTCCACTTTGGAAATGCCATTGCCTCAATTCCAGGGATCCCCGGTGACCACTTCACTTCTCTCTGAGCTGCTGTAGTATGTGGGTTCTAGGGATGTTTCCTGCTGCTGTTTTACTGAATGGCTAGCCATGATCCATCTGAATCCTTTCAGTCGTTTCCTTGTCTTCAGTCTTTCTTAATTTCTTAGGTTTGATATTCTGTTTCCTTGTAGGCTACCATAAAGAAGGCTTCTTGGCCATTCAGCATGCTGTGGATAAAGCCATCATGTGGCACCATGCTCACAATGCGACGGTCAACTTATTTGAGAGTCTCAGTGTACTATTGCAGAGGTTCCCATATGGACCTCATGTCCAGGACAAGTTCTTCATGGTGCTTCAGAATGAGTTCCCTCTGCTCCTCATGCTTAGCTTCATTTGCATCGAGCTCATTATCATTAATTCCATTACACTGGAAAAGGAAAGAAAACTTAAGGTAATAGTATCTAGACACCTCTTCTGAGACAGGGATATGAGGTGGTTACTAATGAAAAACAGCATAAAAATGTGGCCCAAACAAGTAAGATATTGCTTAGGTGCAGAGCAACCTTTCAAGTGAGTTGGAACTCTGAAGTCGTTTCTTACTGTTTGCAGAATGCCACCCATTATTATTACCTGAATCTTTGCACGTCTGGCTTAGTAGGTCCTGCTTGGCTAGCCTACTGCCTGTCACCAGAAAGGTGCTCAGCCAGTGCTTGTGCAGGGTCTAGGGAAAGATTTTCCTCAAGTGAGTCTCCTTTCATGGTCAGGTCAGGTAGGAAGACAACCTACAGTTTGATGATGCTCAGTTAGTTGCTCCTGAAATAATCAGTGTTACTCACTTTTGGCACTCTTCTGCTAACCTACTTTCTCCTATTACTTCTTACTTTCTACCCTTTAAAATAAAATCTTCAGTCTTTTTTTTGTTGTTGTTTTTTGTTTGCTTCTCACACAGGGTCTTTTTGTGTTTCCCAGGTTGGCCTAGAACTTGAAATGTTGCTCAGACTGGCCTTAAACTTGGCATCCTCCTACCTTATCTTCCAAGTGCTGGGATTACAGCCACTCACCACCATGCCTAGCTAAAATATTCTCTTGTACTTTCTTTTCTTTGATTATTAGTTCTCATAACTATGTTTCTTTTGGTAGTATAGAAGTTTGAACTCAGGCTCTTGTTCTACCTCTTAAGCCATAGCATCTAGCCCTGCTTTTGGCTGGTTATTTTGGAGGTAGAGTCTTGCAAACTTTTTTTTTTTTGGTTGGTTGTGGGGCCTGACCTCTGGGCCTGGGCTCTGTCCCTCAGCTCTTCAGCTCAAGGCTAGCGCTCTACCACTTGAGCACAGCGCCACTTCCAGCTTTTTTCTTTTTGCTTATGTGGTGCTGAGGATTGAACCCAGGGCCTCTGGCATGCAAGGCAAGCGCTCTACCACTGAGCCACCTTCCCAGCCCCACCTTGCAAACTTTTATGCCAGGGCTTTGAACCATAATCCTCTGGTGACCAGTACTCCTTTTAGTTCTGATGTAGACAAAGTTTGACCTTCCCTGTATGTTCACTACTTCAGCAACAAACTGGTAAAGAGAGCCAGGGCACCAACTTTTTGTATTTTGGTCATTGGATTGGTCATGTTTCTTCTCCTCTCTTTATTTTATTTTTTTATTTTTTTGCCGGTCGTGGACCTGAACTCTCAGCCTAGGCGCTGTCTCTCAGCTCTTCAGCTCAAGGCAAGCGCTCTACCACTTGAGCCACAGCGCCACTTCTGGCTTTTTCTGTTTATGTGGTGCTGAGGAATTGAACCCAGGGCCTCATGCATGCAAGGCAAGCACTCTACCACTGAGCCACCTTCCCAGCCCTCTTCTCCTCTCTTTAAATGAGCAAAGGTTGGGGGCGGGAGAGATGGGAAGGGATGAGAAGGGGAAACAAAGGAGGAAGCAACAATGCTTGATAAGAAATGTACTCATTACCTTGCTCTGTAATTGTAACCCCTCTGTACGGCATTTTCACAATAAAAAATGAGCAAAGGTTAAAGAACACTTTTTAAAAACTTCAACTGCCAACTGGGTGCTAGTGGCTCACACCCTTAATCCTACTACTCAGGAGACTATCTGAAAATTGCCATTCACGGATAGTCTAGGCAAAAAAGCCTATGAGACTCTTTATCTTCAATTTAACCTGCAAAAAGCTGGAAGTAGAGCTATGACTCAGTCTTGAACAGGAAAACCTAAAACTAAACGGCACATCTGAACCTTGAGTTAAAACCCCCAGGACTATACTGGCACCAAAAAATAAAAAAATAAGTACTTCCCTGCCAATAGAATTTGTTTTATTTGTTTATTTATTTGTGTCGGTCCTGAGGCTTGAACTCAGAGCCTAGGCTCTGTCCCTGAGCCTCTCTGTGCTCAAGGCTTAGCACTCTACCACTTGAGCCACAGTGTCCTTCTGGCCTTTTCTGTTTATGTGGTACTGAGGAATTGAACCCAGGGCTTCATGCATGCTAGGCAAGCACTCTACCACAAAGCCACATTCCCAGCTTGCCAGTAGAATTTAAAAGTAGGACATATAAGGAATTTAGACTTTATCTTCAACACAGTATGACCCATTGATTTATAGGAGGCATCAGTAAATGAAATTAGCAGTATACTTGCCATTTCAAAAAGAGAATAATTTTATTTTATTTATTTATTTTTTTTTACCTTTTAAAGTAACAATAGTTCACCTTTATTTTTTTTCTCGTGTTTTTTTTTTAATTTTATTTTATTTTATTTGAGAACATACTGTACAGAGGGGCTACAATTACATGGGCAGGATAATGCATACATTTCTTACCAAGCATTGCAGCCTCCGAGAATAATTTTAATACAATGCCTACTGTACCATAACCAAACCAGATAACTACAACTCACTGGTTTTTACTCCTTTTTTTCCCAGCCCATTCAGTCTCTTGTCAGTTCCCACTAACTGCCTCTCCTCAACATAAGCCTACCCAACACTTCATCCCATGCTGATGGGTTTTTAGTAACAGACTGACAAGCTGGACCAGATAGGCTAAACTCTAGACTGTAATATATGATTCTTTTGCTTTTTTTTTTTTTAGGACTATATGTGTATGATGGGATTGGACAGCTGGCTACACTGGGTTGCTTGGTTCATCATGTTCTTTATTTCTGTTTTCATTGCTGTTTCTGTTATGACCGTTCTCTTCTGCACAGAGGTACATATCTCTTGTTCTTTGGGATGTGCTTACCTATGAAAGGTGAGAAAGAAATCTGGTATGTTGTGGGTGATACAATTTTTTTTTTTTTTTTTTGCTGGTCATGGGACTTCAACTCAGGGCCTGGGTGCTGTCCCTGAGTTGCTTTGGCTCAAGGCTAGCACTCTACCACTAGAGCCATAGCCCCACTTGCGGCTTTTTCTGTTTATGTGGTACTGAGGAATAGAACCCAGGGCTTCATGCATGCTAGGCAAGCACTCTACCACTGAGCCAAATTCCTAGCCCGTTGATACAATTTTTTTTTCTTTACAATTTTTTGTTTTTGTTGGTTGTGGGGCCTGAACTCTGGGCCTGGGCACTGTCTCTCAGCTCTTCAACTCAAGGCTAGAGCTCTACCACTTGAGCCACAGCACCACTTCCAGCTTTTTTCTGCTTATGTGGTGCCAAGGAATGAAACCCAGGGCCTCATGCATGCAAGGCAAGCACTCTACCACTGAGCCACCTTCCCAGCCCTTACAATTTTTTAATGTCTACTCAATCTTGTTTATTGGTTTTCTGTTAGATAAGACACAATTCCTGCTTTTTTGAAAGTAGTTATACAAAGGAGTTTCACTTCAAGTCAAATTATGATTACAATGCTTCTTGATCAGTGTCACTCACCCCTTTCTATTTGTTTTCCCCATCCTTTCTAGTCCTATCCATACCCTCAAGTTAGGCAGTTCCATTTTTACCTATGTATTGAATATAATGACTGTTTGTCATTATATTCTTCTCTCTATTTATCAACCTCATTTCTCTCTCTCTTCTTTTTTTTTTTTTTGGTCGGTCATGGGGCTTGAACTCGGCTTGGGCATTGTCCCTGGGCTCTTCAGCTCAAGGCAAGCATTCTACCTCTTGAGCCACAGCACCACTTCCAGTTTTCAAGTGGTTTATTGGAGATGAGAGTCTCATGGACTTTCCTGTCCGGGCTGGCTTTGAACCATGATCCTCAGATCTCAGCCTCCTGAGTGACTAGGATTACAGGTGTGAGCCACCTGCGCTGGCAACCTCCTTTCTCTTATCCTCCTAATCCTTGCCCTCCCCCCCAAAAAAAAAAAACCATGTTTCAATTTTCTTGTATTTTTTTTTAATTAATCCTAGGGCTTGACCTCAGGGTGTGGGTGCTGTCTCTGAGCTCTTCATCTCAAGGCTAGCACTCTACCACTTAAGCCACAGCCCTACGTCTAGCTTTTTTTTTTTTTTGTCGGTCGTGGGGCTTGAACTCTGGGCCTGGGCGCTGTCCCTCAGCTCTTCAGCTCAAGGCGAGCGCTCTACCACTTGAGCTACAGCGCCACTTCCAGTTTTCTGGTGGTTTATTGGAGATAGGAGTCTCACGGTCTCTCCTGCCCGGGCTGGCTTTGAACCCGAGATCCTCAGATCTCAGCCTCCTGAGTAGCTAGGATTACAGGCGTGAGCCACCAGCGCCCAGCTTTACATCTAGCTTTTTGGTGGTTAATTGAAGACAAGAGTCTCACAGACCTTTCTGCCTGGTCTACTTTTGAACCATTATCCTCAGATCTCAGCCTCCTGAGATTTACAGGCATGTAAATCTAGAATTACAGGCATGAGCCACCAACAAATGACTTTTCATTTGTTAAAATACAGTTATTAGCTAGGTACTGTTGGCTCACATCTGTAATCCTATCTGGGAGAGTGAGATCTGAGGATTGCATTTTGAAGCCAGCTGAGGCAGAAAAGTTCCTGTGAGATGCTTACTTCCTATTAACCACTTAGAAACAGGAAGTGGAGCTGTGGCTCAAGGTGGTAGAGTGCTAGCCTTGAGCAAAAAGAGCTTAGGGTTAGCGCTCAGGCTCAGTTCAAACCCCACAATGACAAAAAAAAAAAAAAAAAAAAGATACAGTTACCGATGACAGTTTGGAAAGCCTCATGTTGATACTTGCTTGTGTTTGCTGAAAGATATAAGAGGTGGCTCAAGTTGTAGAGTGCTTACTTAGTATGCTGAGACCTTAAGTTCAAACCCTAATATTGCAAGGGAATAAAGGAAGATATGAGATACTATAGCTGGGCGCCGGTGGCTCACGCCTGTAATCCTAGCTACCCAGGAGGGTGAGATCTAAGAATTGCAGTTCAAAACCAGCCTGGGCAGGAAATTCTGTGAGACTCTTATCTCCAATAAAAACCACTAGAAAACTGAAAGTGGCACTGTGGCTCAAGTGGTAGAGCTCTTGCCTTGAGTTGAAGAGCTGAGGGACAGCGCCCAGGCCCAGAGTTCAAGCCCCACGACTGACCAAAAAAAAAACAAAAAAAAAATTTATATGTCAGTGATAATGACAGTTGTTAAAAGAAGGAAAACATTCACATTGTGTAAAACATTAGATTCAGCTGGGTGCTGGTAGCTCCTGCTTGTAATCCTAGCTACTCAGGAGGCTGAGATGAGGATCACGGTTCAAAGTCATCCTGGGCAGGAAAGTCCATGAGAATCTTTTTTTTTTTTTTTTTTAACTTTTTTTTTTTTTTTTTTTTTGGGTCCGGTCGTGGGGCCTGAACTCTGGGCCTGAGCACTGTCCCTCAGCTCTTCAGCTCAAGGCTAGTGCTCTACCACTTGAGCCACAGTGCCACTTCCGGCTTTTTTCTTTTTGCTTATGTGGTGCTGAGGAATCGAACCCAGGGCCTCAGGCTTGCAAGGCAAGCATTCTACCACTGAGCCACCTTCCCAGCCCCTCCATGAGAATCTTATCTCCATTAGACCTCTAGAAAACCAGAAGTGGCACTGTAGCTCACGTGGTAGTGTGCTCGCCTTGAGCTGAAAAGCCGAGGGACAGCACCCAAGCCCAGAGTTCGAGCCCCAGGACCAACAAAATAAAAAACAAAAAAAAAATTAGATTCACACTCATGCTTTTTACAAAAAAAGACTCATGCACTAACAGTAATTTGTAAATGACAGTAGATTCTGAATTACATGTCTGCCTTAAAATATGCCTACACATACTTTTTAGCTTAAGATAATCTTGAATATTAAAAAATATTTTTCTACAATGTTGATTGATGCTTTATGCTTTTTCCACATTCTCTCCATGTAAAGACTATGTATATCTGTGATCGTTTTGTAGATGAACAACGTGGCTGTATTCAAGAACAGCGACCCTAGTTTGATATTTATTTTTCTAACATGTTTTGCCATTGCCACAATTTTCTTCGCATTCATGATAAGCACGTTCTTTGAAAAAGGTAAGTAC
Organism: Dipodomys merriami; assembly: GCF_024711535.1. Taxonomy (NCBI): domain Eukaryota; kingdom Metazoa; phylum Chordata; class Mammalia; order Rodentia; family Heteromyidae; genus Dipodomys; species Dipodomys merriami. The sequence continues at coordinate 2,285,417 of NW_027202682.1, forward strand.
TAATGTAAGTTTCTCTCAGTGGGTGCTTATGACTTCTTTTTCTGGAAGCATTGCCATTCCCATTGCCTATACCATTAAGTAGTATTCTTCCAGAACAAAGTTTTCAGTTTTATGGTTACATCCCCATTATAGGCTTGTTTGAACATTTCATTTAACTGTACTATAATTTCAAGTGGAAGTAAATGATAAGTTTCAATTCAGTGAAAATGGAAAGATAAGATATCCAAAGCAGAGTGGTGCCTGTGGCTCAAGTGGTAGAACATACAGATAACTTTCTAGATTGTGTGTGTGTGTGTGTGTGTGTGTGTGTGTGTGTGTGTGTGTGTGTGTGTGTGTGTGTGTGTGTGTGTGTGTGTGTGTGTGTGTGTGTGTGTGTGTGTATGGTAAAGATACTGTACAGAGGGGTTGTAGTTACATGAGTAAGGTAATGAGTACATATCCTATCCAGCATTTTTACCCCCTCCTTTGTTTTTCCCCTTCCATCTCTTCCCTTCCCACCTCCCCAACTCCTCCCTGTGCCCCCCAAGTTGTAAAGTTCATTTTCAACATAGTGTCTTGTATATCTCATTGTTAATAGGAACTTCCTAGATCTTGATTATGAAGTTGGGGCACAAGAAAAGGATGGCTTCTAAGACACCGTAATAAGAAAGGATTTCTAGTGGGGTTGGGAATGTGGCTTAGTGGTATAATGCTTGCCTAGCATGTATGAACCCCTGGGTTTGATTCCTCAGTACCACATACACAGAAAAAGCCATAAGTGATACTATGGTAGAATGCTAGCCTTGAGCAAAAGAAGCTCAGGGACAGTGCCCAGGCCCTGAGTTTAAGCCTCAGGACTGGCAAAAAAAAAAAAAAAAAAAAAAAAAGGAGTTCTGGTGCCTCAGGTTCCTGTTCAAACACTTCTTCCCATAACACTCTGGGTGTCCACTCTTCTCAACCAGCGACAAAAGCCTGTGGTATACACACAAACCACACAATGAGTACAAGCCCAGGGAAGGGGACATGAGAGGACTCCACTGTAGGTCAGTGACGGCCCTCTGAGAGGACTCCATGGCACTCCTCTTTGTGTCCCCTCTCCTGACTCGCAAACTTCTCTTCTTCACATTCAGCCCTTAGAATTTCTTTTCTTTCCTTTACTTTCTCTTCTCTCTCTCTCTTTTTGTTTTTTATTTGGTCAGTCATGTGGCCTGAACTCTGGGCCTTGGAGCTGTCCCTCAGCTCTTCAGCTCAAGGCTAGCGCTCTACCACTGAGCCACAGCGCCACTTCCAACCTTTTCTGCTTATGTGGTGCTAAGGAATCGAACCTAGGGCCTCGTGCGTGTAAGGCAAGCACTCTGCCACTGAGCCACCTTCCCAGCCCCAGTCCTTAGATTTTCAACTCTTTTTTTTTTTTTTTTTTGCCGGTCATGGGGCCTGAACTCTGGGTCTCGGCACTGTCCCTCAGCTCTTCAGCTCAAGGCTAGCGCTCTACCACTGGAGCCACAGCGCCACTTCCGGCTTTTTTCTTTTTGCTTATGTGGTGCTGAGGAATCGAACCCAGGGCCTTATGCTTGCAAGGCATGCACTCTACTGCTGAGCTACCTTACCAGCCCCAGATTTTCAACTCTTATTCTCTTAACTTTCTGAAGTCAAATATATGCATTTCACTTGTGTTCAGCTGCAGAACTTTGGCTGGATAGATCTCCTGTCCTAATCCGGAGCCATTGTGCATACAGATGGTAAACCTTTAATCCATTACTATGATTTACTAGTTCCATGACACTGAGGAGACTTAGTTAATATGACTATGTTTCTATTTCCTTCTCTGAAAAACAGGGAGGTTGTGCAGACTGAATAAAATGATACATTGAAAGCTCTTGCTATAGTGCCAAGCTGGGCTTAAAGATGCAATGCAAGTCAACACTCATTTTTTTTTTTTTTTTTTTTTTTTTTTTGTCGGTCATGGGTCTTGAACTCCGGGCCTGGGCGCTGTCCCTCAGCTCTTCAGCTCAAGGCGAGTGCTCTACCACTTGAGCTACAGCACCACTTCCGGTTTTCTGGTGATTTATTGGAGATAGGAGTCTCACGGTCTTTCCTGCCCGGGCTGGCTTTGAACCGCGATTCTCAGATCTCAGCCTCCTGAGTAGCTAGGATTACAGGCGTGAGCCACCAGCGCCCGGCTAACACTCATTTTTGAAAAGAGTTTTTGTTGTAGGAGACACTAGTACAGTTTTAGAGAGCAAGTTTTACACAAATATGAATATCTGTAAGGGTCCTTTCATTTATTAAGTGCTGCAAATATTCCTCATCTTTTAATAGTAATAAGTTCCAGTATAAAAGGTTTCTTAAAGAATGCTTCCTTTCTGAAATGCTGAGACAAGTGCGGAGACACTTTCTTCACCAGAACTGAGAAAAGGAGTATGTGTCACAGCACTTCGTACATTGCTAATGAAACTCTTTGTTTTTCCTTCTGAACTTACAGCCCACGTTGGAACTGCTATAGGAGGAATCATCTTCTTCTTTACCTACCTCCCCTACCTGTACCTCACTTTTAGCTACCATCAGAGGAGCTATGGCCAGAAGATCAGCTTTTGTCTCTTCTCAAATGTTGCCATGGCAATGGGAATCCGATTCATCTCTATTTTTGAGGCAGAAGGTGAGATTTGTCTTTCTCAAACTGTCTTCAGGTGACCTGGATGCTTTGCTCCAGGTAAGGGTGACCTACTTTTCAATAAACTTAACACACTGATACATTTCATTTACAGTGTACTTACAGCTATAATAGGTTCTGTGTGGGATGCTAAAGTAATACACAATATGGTTCATATAATAAAATTTATAATTGGGGAGAAAAATGAGCATATTAAAGAATTAGTAAATTAGAGCCACGTATGGTGGTATGTGCTTGTAGAAGGCCGGAGCAGGAAGAACTCTAATGCTAGAGTTGAAGTCTAGCTTGGGAAAAACAGTGAGACTCTCACAAAAAATTACTAGGAAAATAAATGCGTATGTTATTAGATAGGCATAAATTATGTAGACGGTATGTTTGCAATATTAAATGACTCATGTTAAATTCCAGGTCTCTAGTTGGTGCCACTGTGTGTGGAAGTTCTAGAAACTAGCAGATTGACCTAGAAGTAGGTAACGGGAACAGATGAAGATACCTTGTTCTTCCCCCTGCCTCCCGTTCCTGTCGGTCTTTGCTTCCTGTCCACCAGGAGGTGAAGAAGTTCCTACTATATATAATATGTCTGTCATAATCTGCCCAAGGCATGGGGCCAACCACCCTCACAGTGAACTCTCTAAAATCATGAGCAAAAATAAACTTTTATGCCAGGCGCTGGTGACTCAAACCTGTAATCCAAGCTGCTCAGGAGGCTGAGATCTGAGGATCACAGTTTGAAGTCATCCCCAGGCAGGAAAGCCCATTAGACTCTATCTCCAATTAAGCACCAAAACCAAAAGCCAGAAATTGAGCTGTGGCTCAAGTAACAGAGCACTGGCTTTGAGCAAAAAACTCAGGGACAGGGCTGTGGCTCTTGAGGTCAGCACAAAATATAAATAAATAAATCTTTCCTCTAAATTGTTATGTCAGATAGGTCTCTCCTCGCAAATGAGAACAACAGATTTATGACTAGAAGCTGAGATAGTATTTTAGAACTTCCAAATAATGTAGTACTTTGTATCTATTCTTTATTCTCATTGCCTTGAATATATCCTTTCTACAGATTTGTATGGAACTGTATTAGTTATCTTTGTGTTATTATAATGAAATATTTGAGGTAGTTAATTTATAAAATTTTTTTTGGGTCCAGTCGTGGGGCCTGAACTCTGGGCCTGGGCACTGTCCCTCAGCTCTTCAGCTCAAGGCTAGCACTCTACCACTTGAGCCACAGCACCACTTCCGGCTTTTTTCTTTTTGCTTATGTGGTGCTGAGGAATCGAACCCAGGGCCTCATGCATGCAAAGCAAGCGCTCTACCACTGAGCCACCTTCACAGACCTGAGGTAGTTAGTTTATAAAGAGAAAATGTTTATTTTGGCACACAGATTTGGAAGTCCCCTTGCCTTGTTTCTGGGAGGTGGGTACATTACGGGAGGTACATGGGTGGAGTAACTGCTTATAGTGTGAACCAGTGAGTAAGAAGGAAGGGATTGAGTCCCATAGTTTCCCCCGTTTCCCCTCCATTTTTTTTGTGGGTCCTGGGTCTTGAACTCAGGGCCTGGATGGTGTTCCTGAGCCTCTTTTTGCTCAAGGCTAGTACTCTACCACTTGAGCCACAGTACCACTTCGGGCTTTTTCTGAATAGTTTATTGATGATAACAGTCTCACAGACTTTCCTGCCCGGGCTGACTTCTAACCGTGATCTTCAGATCTCAGCCTCCTAAGGAGCTAGGATTACAGGTGTGAGCCACCCAGCACCCAGCTTCCCCTCCATTTTTTTGTGCAAGTGCTATCATTTGAATTTAGGGCCTCACACTGTCCATGGCTGGCTTGCTCATTGCTATCACTGTAGCCATACTTCCAGTTGGGTATTTTGCTGGTTAATTCAAGATGGAGTCTTAACATTCTGCCTAGGCTAGCTTTTTTTTTTTTTTTTTGCCGGTCATGGGGCCTGAACTCTGGGTCTGGGCGCTGTCCCTCAGCTCTTCAGCTCAAGGCTAGCACTCTACCACTGGAGCCATAGCACCACTTCCAGCTTTTTCTGTTTATGTGGTGCTGAGGAATCGAACCCAGGGCCTCATGCTTGCAAGGCATGCACTCTACCGCTGAGCTACCTTACCAGCCCCCCTAGGCTAGCTTTGAACTGCAGTCCTCAGGTCTCAGGTAGCCAGATGTTGGGGATACTAAAAACCAAGAGTTCTTGGCCCCAGAGACTGCGGAACTGGAGACAGTGATGAGTGGGCAGATTGACAGTGGAGGACAGGATCTCCTCTGAGCTATCCATATACACAGGGCTGGGCATGTCACCCCAACAAGGAATAGGGGTACACGGTCCTTGGGAAGAAGTCACTGCCATGAAGCTGATCTTTAAGGTAAGAATTAGCCAGAACAGATTGGGAGGAGTGGGAAGGTATTCCAGTAGCATATGTACAAGTGTGGAGATGTATATTTAAGATTGTGTCTCATTTCTTACTTTTTTTTGGTGTTGGTAAAAGTACTACCACTTTACAGCAAGCTTTATCTCATGGGAGCAACTTTTTTTTAAATCTCTTCCCTCTTCCTGTACCTTGGGTTGGTCTTACAGTGTTGCAGATGCAAATAGTATAGTTTTGTTCCTGGCCTAACCCTTTACTATTTGACTGGAAGGTTCTGGTGACTTCTTTGCCTTTGATACAGTCCTGTCCTTCCTCTGTGACAGGCACAGGTATACAGTGGCGGAACATGGGCAGTATCACGGGAGAGTTCAGCTTCACTCAAGTGCTGCTGATGCTACTCTTGGACTCATTCTTGTACTGTCTGATAGCCTGGTACATGGAGAACATTTTCCCAGGGAACTTTCAGACCCCCAAGTCCTGGTACTTCTTTGCTTTGGTGAGTTCTAATGCTGCTGTTTTATAAATGGATGTTGCTTCTCATGTTCCTATGTCTCTCAGTGATATCCTGATTAAAAATCTTAAACCCCAGGAAATTTATCCTGTGTTTATCACAAACCTGTCAGCTAATAGAATATGATTGTCAGCTAATGGAGCTAATGGAGCATGATTACCAGGCCTAGTTTCTCTGGTACTTGCTCTATAGCTGATGCAATGAGCTTGAGTGGGGTCCAGTCTCATACAGAATTCCACTTGTAGTGATACAGCCCTCTCCCATTCTTCTCCGTTCAGTCGCACTATAGGAGACACCCTGAAGTATTCTAAGACCTCTGTTCCCTATAGGACACCTATAGGGATATAACTTTTCTTTTTTTTTTTGGGGGGGGGGTCCGGTCGTGGGGCCTGAACTCTGGGCCTGGGCGCTGTCCCTCAGCTCTTCAGCTCAAGGCTAGCGCTCTACCACTTGAGCCACAGCGCCACTTCCAGCTTTTTTCTTTTTGCTTATGTGGTGCTGAGGAATCGAACCCAGGGCCTCAGGCATGCAAGGCAAGCGCTCTACCACTGAGCCACCTTCCCAGCCCGGGGTATAACTTTTCTTGATAACTCCCACAGTTTTCAGAATCAGTTCTCTTCTTGAATGACTTTTTCTTATGAAGTTGAGCTTCTCATTCTTGATTTAGTCCTTCATCAGTGCCTTTGGTAGCCTACCCTGGGCTGATAATCCCAGTGAAATCACAGGCACTTGATGGGGCCCTCTACAGACTCTGCTTCATATCCCTTCTTAGATTGTGGAGGAATGGATAGACCATTAGCTCCAGAATTTCTCCAGGCCCCAGCCACCAGCTTCAGGGATCCTGACTGCTGGGACAGTGGCTTTGGGAGTATATCAGGAACCTGGAGATGAGGCAGCTCTCCCAGTTCCTTCCTAAGGAGCATGGGTTGGACTGAAATTCAGTTGACTGGTGTTGAGTTTGTAGCTAAGTAGATTCACTTCTCTAGGCCCCATTCAGTATTTGCTGGAACATGTAAACTGCCTTTGGGGTGGGGATATGGATGCCAATTTACCAAAACACTTATTTTCCAGAAGAGTCCACATAAATGATTGATGCTTAGGTTGACTTCCTCTGCAGCCCTCCTACTGGCTTGGGAACCATATTCCAGTGACAAGGCCACTGCTGCACATGGAAGATTCTGAGAAAACAAGGGGAAGTCAGTTCATGCAGGAAGAGCCAACTGATCTGATAAGAGGGATTGAAATCCATCATCTGTACAAGGTATCAGCTCACACACCTCCTTCCAAGAACTTAAGAACAGCCAATATAAGCATATATTTTTATTCTTGTAAAATATATTCTTATCACAAGATATCCTTTGTGACTGAGAACTTCAGTCACTTCTGTAATGCTACCCTCAGAGTTAGAGATGTAGCCCTCAATGCCCTATTTCTGGCCATGGAGTTAAATGTCTGCATGGAAAGTTTCATGTGTCTCTCAGAAGGAGTGTCTTATCTCCAGTACCAAACACCTTTGGACTTTCACTGGAATTCAGTCATTTGGTACATTACATGATGATGATGATGATGATTGTGATTATTATTATTATTATTATGTGGGTGTACCAAGAGGTTACAATTCCATCAGCCAGGTTATAAGTACAAGGCTTCTTGGTCAATATCACCCCTTCCATCATTTTCCCCCAATCTCCCCCTTCCCATCCCTACCCTCAGGTTATCTAGTTCAGTTTCTTCATAATGTGGTATGTAATTTTACCTACAGTAGCAAATTGAAAACCAGATTGTGCTGTTGTCTTGCTGGTGTAAAAACAGAGGCAATTGTTGTTACACAGGTCATGGCAGAGCCTTGCTCCACATAGAGCACTATGGTGATGAAGGACTCTGGCAACAAGGTGTGAGCTAAGTGCTCTGCTTCCTGGGTGTGGGTGTTACACTGCCATTCATGCCTTGACCTTCCACAGGTGTTTCACAGAGGAAGGAATAAATACATAGCAGTCAGAGATCTGAACATGAATCTATACAGGGGGCAGATCACTGTGCTACTGGGACACAACGGAGCTGGAAAATCCACTACCTGCTCCATGCTCACAGGTACCTGTATGTGGTCAGCCCTCCTGAGGAAGCACTGAAGAAAGCATTAGCAAACCTAAATTTGGGGTTTCATTTCTCCTGATAGACCTTATTGATACTTTAACGAAACACCATTTGTTGTTTATTTTTACTGTCTATTTAACATCTGATTACTCAGTATACCCCGTGCCAGGAAAAGGATATCTTTGCCTCTCTCAGTCAATCTGCAGAACTCAGTGTCATTCACTATGAGAAGATATTAACAGTAACTAGAAGTTTCTTTCCAGATAAAACTTTCTTATGATTGCTAGGCATTGCTAATCTTTCAAAAAAATTGTCCATAAATGTCTGTAACTTTTGATTGCCCCAGGAATTAGAATAATGCTTGTGAATTATTTGAAAATGATTCTAGTTTCAGAATAATTTTATGTCTAAAGTAATTTTATGCCTAATTTTTTGCATCTAATCAACTAAAATATTATTCTGTAAATTTGAAAACTAATATAAGAGGCATTATATATATATATATATATATATTTTTTTTTTGGTTGGTTGTGGGCTTGAACTCTGGGCTTAGGTGCTGTCCCTGTGCTCTTCAGCTCAAGGCAAGCTCTCTACCACTTGAGCCACAGCACCGCTTCCAGTTTTTTATGGTTTATTGGAGATAAGAGTCTCACAGACTTTGCTGCCTGGGCTGGCTTTGAACTGCGATCCTCAGATCTCAGCCTCCTGAGTAGCTAGGATTACAGGCGTGAGCCACTGACGCCTGGCTAAGGCATATATTTATTAAAAGCTTCACAATTATAAAGTTCTGAACAAATCAGTGAGATGCATTTTCTTTTTTTTCTTTTTTTTTTTTTCCCTTGGCCAGCATTTCCTTTTTTTTTTTTTTTTTTTTTTTTATTGTAAAGATACTATACAGAGGGTTACAGTTACATGAGTGAGGTAATGAGTACACTTCCACTTCCTCTTGAACATTGTTACCCCCTCCATTGTTTTCCCCCTACCATCCCCTCCCTCCCTCCCTTCCCCAAGGTTCTTTTTTTTTTTTTTTTTGATTGTGATTAAGTGATTACTTAATTTCCAGAAATTCACAGTATTGTGGAATAATGATGCTCATTTAAAGTCACAAGTTCATTCTAACTTTCCTGGAGCAAATTGTCTATCACAGTCTGTAATATATAACGGTGCTCATATGTTATATACCATATATGTGATCAGCAGCATGGGGATATTTAGTAGTGGTTCAACCAGATGAGTGGGAGTTCTTTGTTTCTTAAGTCCTGTTAGTTTTGTCATATCACCTAACATTTTGGATTCATCATCCACTTATCAGGGAGACCATGTACTGTTTGTCTCTTCGTTCTTGGCTTACCTCGCTCAACATGATTCCTTCTAGCTCCATCCATTTCCCTGCAAATGCCATTATTTTGTCATTTCTAATGGCTGCATAATATTCCATTGTGTATAGATACCACAATTTTTGGATCCATTCATCTGTGGTGGGGCATCTAGGTTGTTTCCATATCCTAGCTATTGCGAACAGTGCTGCAATAAACATGGAGGTGCACGTGTCCTTGTATATTGGTTCCTGTTGTTCAGGGTAGATGCCTAGAAGTGGTATGACTGGGTCGTAAGGGAGGTCAATCTTTAGCTTTCTAAGGACCCTCCAGACTGCTTTCCAAAGTGGTTGTATGAGTGTACATTCCCACCAGCAGTGTAATAGCGTTCCTCGTTCTCCACATCCCCTCCAGCATTTGTCGTTGGCTGATTTGTGGATGTGGGACATTCTGACTGGGGTAAGGTGGTATCTCAGGGTTGTCTTTATTTGCATTTCCTTCACCACCAGGGATGATGAACATTTCCTCATGTGTTTCTTTGCCATTTTTATTTCTTCATTTGAGAAGTCCCTCTTTAGTTCCCTTGCCCATTTAGTAATTGGTTTGTTGGGTTTGGGAGGGATTAGTTTCTTGAGTTCCCTGTATATACAGGATGTTAACCCCTTGTCTGATATATTGCTGGTAAATATTTTTTCCCAATTAGTTGGTTGTCTTTCTAGCTTGGTTGCGATAGCTTTATCTGTGCAGAAGCTTTTTATTTTAAGGTAGTCCCATTTGTCGAGCCTCTCTCCAATTTGTTGTGACCCTGGGACTCTGTTCAGGAAGTTCCTTCCTGTGCCTATTAGTTCAAGTGTCAGTGAGATGCATTTTCAACCTTCAAGGAGCTCTAGAAGTCAGTCAGAGCACCACACTGTAGGAAAGCAGTCAGACTGCTGTGACTTTCCTCACAACTGCCATGTAAATGTCTTCAACCTTCTATTAAAAACGTTTAAAGAGTTTGTGCTAGTGGTTTCTACCTGCAATCACAGGCTTAAATCTGAAGGATGATAGTTTGAAGTTTTCTAGACTCCACCTTCAAAATAATCAGCAAAAACTGGGTCTTGAAGCATAGCTAAAGTGGTAGAGTGCCAGCCAAAGAAGCAAACTAAGTGGACATGAGGCCCTGAGGTCAAACCCCAGTACCACAAAAACAAAAAAGAAAACTTGAAGGGCAGCAAATAGTGACATTTTGTGGGAGGTGCTTTTGGTCAGCCTTCTGCTTGCAGAACTTTGGAAATCAACCCTCAGCCAGCGAATATTCAACGGAGGGGCTCCATGTATGTCAGGATGAAGTCTGAGTCTCATAGTATGCGGGACAGGCACACTGGTGTTTCTAGCAAAGTGGTCCTCTTTTGGGAATAGGCATTGCTTTTTTTTTTTTTTTTTGTCAGTCATAGTGCTTGAACTCTGGGCCTGGGAGCTTTCCCTCAGCTCTCCAGCAAGCCCTCTACTTGAGCCACAGCACCACTTCCGGTTTTCTGGTGGTTTATTGGAGATAAGAGTCTAATGGACTTTCCTGCCTGGGCTGGCTTTGAACCGTGATCCTCAGATATCAGCTTTCTGAGTGGCTAGGATTACAGGCGTGAGCCACCAGTGCCCAGCTGGCTTTGCTATTCATGATGGTGTGGCCAGTTAAGAGTCTTTCTCCTAATGTGTTTGTAAGGTGCTTATTGCTGAAAAGAAGGTCCAACCACAACCCCCAAGAGAAGTATCAAAGAGGCAAGTCAGATATTAGATCATAACAGTGAGGCCATAAGTATTTTTCACCCTACAAACTCCCATATTTCCTTCCCTCTTGTTTTGTTCCCAGCATTTCTCAGTCATTTGTATGTATGTGTGTTACTTCTGTGTCTCCTCAATCCTATCCTCCTCACTAAGGAATTGGTTTTGTTTACTTCTGGGTCAACAGTGTGAATAAATGACTTAATATAATTACAAGCACTGCCAAAATAAGGCAATAAATGCTATATCAGAGAAGCTTCACCACAGATTTCTACTAGCGTGACTTGGCATAGAAAACAATGTTAACTCTGTCCCAGCAAAAGTGATACCAATCAGAGGCTCATATGGGATTCATATGTGCTTGGCTGGGAAGGAAAACATGGCTACTTGTCCTGGATGTTAGACAGCAAAGGGCCTCCATACCACAGTTGTTTGTAGAAAGGTCCCGAAGTTTGTAATGTCTTAGACTCCCTTTTCTCTGTCCAGCAAAATATGTGGCTATTTGGGTTTTCTATTAATTCTTCTGTTATTATAAGTTTACGTGAAGATTTGTTAAAGTTAGGATAGAATAACACCACCTTTTAATCTTTTGTCCCCAAAATAATCATAAATGTTTTATTAAACACAGAGTAGAAGATTTAAAAACCCAATCAGTGGGGGGTTTTTGGGGGGCGGGGTCAGTCATGGGGCCTGAACTATGTGCCTGGACGCTGTCCCTCAGCACTTCAGCTTAAGGCAAGCACTCTACCACTTGAGGCACAGCACCACTTCCAGCTTTTTCTGCTTATGTGGGGCTGAGGAATCAAACCCAGGGCCTCATGCATGTAAGGCAAGCACTCTACCACTAAGCCACCTTCCCAGCTCAGTAATTTGATAGTATTCATAAAATATTTTTTTCTATCTTTTTTTTTCCTGTCTTTTGATATACCAAATCCACTTAAAAATATATTGAGTAGGGCTGGAAAGGTGGCTCAGTGGTAGAGTGCTTGCCTTGCATGCAGGAGGCCCTGGATTCAATTCCTCAGCACCACATAAGCAGAAAAAGCCGGAAGTGGCGTTGTAGCTCAAGTGGTAGAGTGCTAGCCTTGAGCTGAAGAGCTGAAGGACAGCACCCAGGCCCAGAGTTCAGGCCCCATGACCAAACAACAACAACAAATATATATATATATATATATATATATATATATATGTATATATATATTGAGTATAAGCCGGACGCTGGTGGCTCACAGCTGTAATCCTAGCTACTCAGGAGGCTGAGATCTGAGGATCATGGTTCAAAGACAGCCCGGGCAGGAAAGTCCATGAGACTCTTATCTCCAATAAACCACTAGAAAATCGGAAGTGGCACTGTGGCTCAAGTGGTAGAGCACTCGCCTTGAGCTGAAGAGCGCAGGGACAGCACCCAAGCCCAGAGTTCAAGCCCCAGGACCGGACCCAAAAAAACCCTCAAATTTATATACGTTCACTTTTTTTTTGGGGTCTGGTCCTGAGGCTTGAATCAGAGCCTGGGTACTGTCCCTAAGCTTTTTTGTTCGAAGCTAGCACTCTTACCACTTGAGCAACAACACCACTTCTGTCTTTTTGGTGCTTAATTAAACAGTTTCACTGAGTTTCCTGTCCTGACTGGCTTTGAACTGTGATCTTCAGATCTCAGCCTCCTGAATAGCTAGGATTACAGGCCTGAACCACTGACACCTAGTTTGTTTTCTTTATTATTCTCTTTTCTCTTTTTCCAACTTTATTTTTTTGCAAAAAAGACATTGCCTTTTTCTTTTTTCCTTTTTTTTTGGGGGGGGGGGTCCGGTCGTGGGGCCTAACTCTGGGCCTGGGCGCTGTCCCTCAGTTCTTCAGCTCAAGGCTAGCGCTCTACCACTTGAGCCACAGCGCCACTTCTGGTTTTTGTTTTTTGCTTATGTGGTGCTGAGGAATCGAACCCAGGGCCTCAGGCATGCAAAGCAAGCACTCTACCACTGAGCCACCTTCCCAGCCCGACATTGCCTTTTTCATCCTAATGAGAATAAAGACAGAGATACTATGCTATTAGGCAGCCTTTAGGGTTTTACAGGCATATATGTGGCAGTGAATGCATTCATTGAACATATATTTATTGGGAATCAAAGATAAAATTGTAAACTTTGCCTTTGAGGATCTCAATTCAAGACTTGTATTCCCAAAATACTTTTTTCCCTCACCACATTACTAAAGTGATGTTAATTTGTTTTAGAGTTGCATATGTTTTAGTTACTTAACCAGATTGAAACTGCTTAAAAGCAGAAATGGTACTTCCTATCTCTAACCATCCCCACACATCCTCGTACACTAGTTCACAGAACATATATTTCTTGAATGCAACTAATTGGCTGACAGTGGCAAAGAAATAGAATAAGGACTTGTTGGAGAATGAGTAAACAAAGGGGCGTAGAGTCATTAGGCCTTGGTACTATTGAATCCTCTGACTGAAGGTGACTTTAGGATGTTTCTTCTACTCGGTTCTAGGCCTTACTGTCCCTTCAAGTGGACAAGCATATATCAATGGATATGACATTTCAACCGACATGGTTCAAATTCGGAAGAGCATGGGCTGGTGTCCCCAGAAAGATATCTTATTTGAAAACTTTACAGTAGCAGAACAGCTTTCTTTCTATGCTCAGGTAAATTGGTAGGTAACGGAGATCTGTTTCCTCTGTGTCCTTCTTTGGGATAGTAAAGCTGCAGCTCTCTGACTCATTTTGGGGAGGATCTTTTAAAGGAACACTCAAATGTTTTCCACTGTCAACACTTGTGACACATTTGATGTAAGACTATTGAGAGCCGGGCGCTGGTGGCTCACACCTGTAATCCTAGCTACTCAGGAGGCTGAGATCTGAGGATCGCAGTTCAAAGCCAGCCCGGGCAGGAAAGACTGTGAGACTCCTATCTCCAATAAACCACCAGAAAACCGGAAGTGGCGCTGTAGCTCAAGTGGTAGAGCACTCGCCTTGAGATGAAGAGCTGAGGGACAGCGCCCAGGCCCAGAGTTCAAGTCCCACAACCGACAAAAAAAAAAAAGACTATTGAGAGTAGAAAGGAAGGCAGATTCTCCAACACCAATCCAGTTATCCTATAATTCAGTTCTGATACTACCTGTACTCCCTGCCCAAGTCAAAGGTTCAATCCCACAAGACTCTCTCCCACTTCAGAAGCCAATTATAAGTTTCTTTCTTTTTTTTCTTTTCTTTTTTTTTTTTTTTTTGGGGGGGGGTTCTGGTCGTGGGACCTGAACTCTGGGCCTGGGCGCTGTCCCTCAGCTCTTCAGCTCAAGGCTAGCGCTCTACCACTTGAGCCACAGCACCTCTTCCAGCTTTTTTTCTTTTTGCTTATGTGGTGCTGAGGAATCAAACCCAGGGTCTCATGCATGCAAGGCAAGCGCTCTACCACTGAGCCACCTTCCCAGCCCCCCCATTATAAGTTTCAAGTTGTCACTTGTACTTCTGATCAACTGACTACCAATTGAGGATTCTTTTTTTGTTGTTGTTGTTGTTTTTTTTGTTTTTGTCGGTCGTGGGGCTTGAACTCTGGGCCTGGGCTCTGTCCCTCAGCTCTTCAGCTCAAGGCAAGCGCTCTACCACTTGAGCTACAGCGCCACTTCCGGTTTTCTGGTGGTTTATTGGAGATAGGAGTCTCACGGTCTCTCCTGCCCGGGCTGGCTTTGAACCGCGATCCTCAGATCTCAGCCTCCTGAGTAGCTAGGATTACAGGCGTGAGCCACCAGCGCCCGGCTCAATTGAGGATTCTTATAGCCTTCCTCTCAGGTTCAGTAATCTTCTGCAATTGTTCATAAACTCAGAGCAACAAACATACTTGCATTGAGTAGTTTATTGTAAAGGAGGCAGATGAACACTCAGATGAAGAAGGTCATAGAGCAAGGTATGTGGGTACTAACCAGCCATGCTCTCTCCTAGTACAACATTGTCTTCCAAACCCAGATGTCCCACACCCATAGTTCAGTGGTTTTATGCAAACTATATTATTTAGGCATGATGAATTATTGGTACAGTCTCCTGCCTTTCCCTCCTCCCTAGAGGAGGAGGAGTGGGGCTAAAAGTTGCAAGGTTCTAGTCATGGTTTAGTCTTTCTGATGACCAGCTCCATCTTGACACTGTCTAGGAGCCTTCCACAGATCACTTCATTAGAACAAAAGGCATTTCTATCAGGAAATTCCAAGGTATTTAAGAACTCAAAAATCAGTACACAAAAGGGGTAGAGATGTAGATAGATGGAAGAGCACCTGCCTGGCCAGTATGAGACTTCAAACCCTAGTCTCACACATCCCCTTAAAAAACAAAAAACAAATTTGTGCTGGGTGTGGTGGCATATTTAAATGTGTTTTCCATACAAGCCAAAATAATTAAATTTGATGGCCCTGACATCAGCAGTTTACTCAATAAATCTAGGTTGATGAATATTTAGTAGAAATAGTGATGGATAACTATCCTTATGAAGGGATATATTAGCCCAAACTGTTCCAGGTCTCTCTCTTTTTTTTTTTTTTTTTTTTTGTGAACATACTGTACAGAGGGGTTACAATTACATGGGCAAGATAATGAGTACATTTCTTATCAAGCATTACAGCCTCCTCCTTTGTTTACCCTTCACATCCCTTCCCAGCCTCCCCCCGCCCCCCCCTACCCAATTCTCCCCCCCTCTCCCCCCCTTCCAGGTCACTAGTCTAACAAGCTCCTATTTTATGTCACTAAGTTCAGAGCAGAAATCTAGCCTTAGATCGCCACCCACTGTCAAACCACAAGTAACTACAGGTTCAAATAAGATTGCCAGGGGCTGGGAAGGTGGCTCAGTGGTAGAGTGCTTGCCTTGCATGCATGAGACCCTGGGTTGATTCCTCAGCACCACATAAGCAGAAAAAATCGGAAGTGGCGCTGTGAAAAGTGGTAGAGAGCTAGCCTTGAGCTGAAGAGCTGAGGAACAGCACCCAGGCCCAGAGTTCAGGCCCCACAACCAACCAAAAAATAATAATAAGATTGCCAAACTGGTCTGGGAAAGATAGTATGTTTAAGTTACAGTTCATTTTCGTCAAGTTCTCTATAAGATCATACAGTCTCCGTGGGAAATAGTTGTATTCTTTTTATCAACCTGGATGATTCTTTTCCCTACCTACTTCCCTACTTTCCCTTCTTATAAGGAAAAATTTTAGATTTACTGTTAATTATGATGGGGCCTGTGTGCTTTTCATATTTGCTCTTTTTTGTTGGTCCTAGGGCTTGAACTCAGGGTTTGGGCACTGAACCTGAGCTTTTTTAGCTACCTCTTGAGCCACAACTCTAGTTCTGTTTTTTTGGTTCATTGAAGATATAGTCTCATGGACTTTCTTGTACTGACTGGCATCAAACCACATTCCTCAGATCTCAGCCTCCTGAGTAGCTAGGATTATAGGCATCAGTCACCAATGCCCAATTCATCTGTGCTCTTTACATGCTGAAGAGGTTTCTTTCCATTCAAAAAAAAAAAAACACTATTTTTTAAATCACCAAAGGTTGTTGGATTTTGTTTTTTTGTTGTTGTTGTTTTTTGTTTTTGGTTTTTTTTTTTTTGGTCCGGTCGTGGGGCCTGAACTCTGGGCCTGGGCGCTGTTCCTCAGCTCTTCAGCTCAAGGCTAGCGCTCTTCCACTTGAGCCACAGCACCACTTCCGGCTTTTTTCTTTTTGCTTATGTGGTGCTGAAGAATCGAACCCAGGGCCTCAGGCATGCAAGGCAAGCACTCTACCACTGAGCCACCTTCCCAGCCCCTGTTTTCTGTTTTTTTGTGTGTGTGTTTTTTGGTTTTGATTTGTTTTTGTCAGTTGTGGGGCTTGAACTCTGGGCTTGGGCGTTGTCCCTCAGCTCTTCAGCTCAAGGTGAGCGCTCTACCACTTGAGCCACAGCACCACTTCCAGTTTTCTAGTGATTTATTGGAAATAAGAGTCTCACGGACTTTCCTGCCCAGGCTGGCTTTGAACTGTGATCCTCAGATCTCAGCCTCCTGAGTAGCTAGGATTACAGACATGAACCACCGGCGCCCTGCAGATTGTTGGATTTTTTGGGGGAGGGGAGATTCCGGTCGTGGGGCCTAAACTCTGGGCCTGGGCACTGTCCCTCAGCTCTTCAGCTCAAGGCTAGTGCTCTACCACTTGAGCCACAGCACCACTTCCGGCTTTTTTCTTTTTGCTTATGTGGTGCTGAGGAATTGAACCCAGGGCCTCATGCATGCAAGGCAAGTGCTCTACCACTGAGCCACCTTCCCAGCCCCAGGTTGTTGGATTTGACAAATGCATTTCTGTCTTCTGAGATTATCTTGGGTTTTTTTGTTTTGTCGGTTGTGGGGCCTGAACTCTGGGCCTGGGTGCTGTCTCTCAGCTCTTCAGATCAAAGCTAGCACTCTACCAGTTGGACCATAGCACCACTTCTGGCTTTTTCTGCTTATGTGGTGCTGAGGAATTGAACCCAGGACCTCATGCATTCAAGGCAGGCACTCTACCACCGAGCCATCTTCCCAGCCCTATCATGTGGTTTTTGTCTGTTACTATGTTGTGTACTGCAGTGCAATTTGATGCTAATAATGAAGTTAGCACAGAATTCATATCTTTTTTTGTCGGTCATGGAGCTTGTACGCTGGGCCTGGGCGCTGTCCCTCAGCTGTTCAGATCAAGGTGAGCACTCTCACTAGTTGAGCCACAGTGCCAGTTCCAGCTTTTTCTGCTTATGTGGTACTAAGGAATCAAACCTAGGGCCTCATGTATACAAGGCAAACACTCTACCACTGAGCCACCTTCCCAGCCCCAAGAATTCATATCTTAAAAAAGTAATTGTGGCTGGATGCCTGTGGCTTATGCCTGTAATCCTAGCTACTCAGGAGGCTGAGATCTGAGGATCACAGTTTGAAGCCAGCCCAGGAAAAGAAACTCTGTGAGACTCTTATTTCCAATAAACTCCTCAAAAAAGCCAAAGTGGTGCCTGTGGCTCAAGTGGTATAGAGCTCCCCTTGAGCAAAAAGAATCTCAGGGACAACGCCTAGGTCCAGAGTTCAAGCCCCAGGACCAAAAACAAAAAAAAAGGAAAGAAAGAAAGAAAGGAATTGTGTCTACTCAAGAAACCTTCCAACAGTCTTCTGGTAAGATGGTTGTAAATTTGGAAGTCCCACTACATAATTGGGATGACTGTCAGAATTCACAAATTCACTGGGATGAGTGACAGAACCTAGGAAAGCGTTGCACTTATGATTACTTTATTATTGAGGTACCCCTGGAGTCTAGCCAAAAGAAGAAACATATGGTATAAGTGTAGGCTGGGAGAATCTTGTTTTTTTTTTTTTTTTTTTTTATGTCAGTCATGAGGCTTGAACTCAGCCTGGACACTGTCCCTCAGCTCTTCAGCTCAAGGCAAGCACTCTACCCACTTGAGCTACAGTACTACTTCCGGTTTTCTGGTGGTTTATTGGAGATAAGAGTTTCACAGACTTTGATCCTCAGATCTCAGCCTCCTGAGTAGCTAGGATTACAGGCATGAGCTACCAGCGCCTGGCTTGGGCTGGGAGAGTCTTGAGCACGGCGCTGGTCCTGAGACTGTTTCACCTTCATGGCAAATGGATGCTGACCAGGTTGCACATCTGAGCTCAAAGTAGTTAGTTTTTATTAGCATTTTATTACATAGATGGGAATGATTAAATCATTGGTCATGTAAATGAACTAAAAATCCAACCTTCCTCCCATCCCAAAGTACTGAGAGTCTGAGGGTGTATGACTCAAAGCTCAGGCCCTTTAATTACACAGTTGACCTTCCTGGTCTGATCAGCTCCCATCCTGAGTTACTGCCTTAGCATAATTCAAGCATGACCTGAGTAGCCACCGCATGTAACAGACAGTCCTAGCATTGGACATTCCAAGGCTTTAGGAAGGTCTTTCCAGAAACCAAGGACAAGATGGGCTGGGAAGGTGGCTCAGTGGTAGAGCACTTGCCTTGCATGCCTGAGGCCCTAGGTTCAATTCCTCAGCACCACATAAACAAAAAGAAAAAAGCCGGAAGTGGCGCTGTGGCTCAAGTGGTATAGCACTAGCTTTGAGCTGAAGAGCTGAGGGACAGCGCTCAGGCCCAGAGTTCAGGCCCCATGACCAGACCCCCCTCCCCCCAAAAGAAAAAGAAAAGAAACCAAGGACAAGAGCCAGACAAATTATTTCATTTTTTTGTATGTTGAACCACTGGTATTCCTAGAATAAATGCCACTTCATGATGCATTACTGTCTTAACATGCCGCCATATTTAATTTTACTGTCATACACTTACTTACATAGTTCAACATGAAAAAGTCTATCACTTTCCTTGAAAATAGTTCCTTGTATAGTTTCCCTGGCTGCCTGTTCCTCCTAGATAAACAGCCTCATCTTCCCACCCCATCCTCCACCATTGCAGCTGAAAGGCCTGTCACCTAAGAGGTGTTCTGAAGAAGTGAAGCACATGCTATACGCCCTCAGTATGGAGGACAAGCGGAGTTCGCCATGCAAGTACCTGAGTGGAGGAATGAAGCGCAAGCTCTCCATCGGCATTGCCCTCATAGCGGGTTCCAAGGTACGGGGCGGCTGCACCCCACCTCCTGATGAGGCCGGGCCAGGTTCCCCACACACAGTGAACACGTATCTGGGCACTAGAACTCAAGGTAGCTTAGCAGATCCCCAGCACAGCCAGCCCCGGTCTGGAAAGCGCTCTGCCATTGTCACAACTTTGCCTCTGCCATCCAGTTGTTGATTCTGGACGAGCCCACCTCGGGCATGGACGCCATCTCCAGGAGGGCCATCTGGGACCTTCTTCAGCAGCAGAAGAGTGACCGCACCATCCTGCTGACCACGCACTTCATGGACGAGGCTGACCTGCTGGGGGACCGCATCGCCATCATGGCGGATGGGGAGCTGCAGTGCTGTGGGTCGTCTCTGTTCCTCAAGCAGAAATATGGTGAGTGGCGGGCAGCAGGCGGGCAGATGGACCTCCGTCTTGTGACAGGGCCAGCACTGCTGCCTGCTGTGCTGAGGGGCACTGCCCACCGTTAGCCTTTGTGAAGGGCCCTGACGGGTGGGAAGTGACCTCCTCTCAACTTCCCATCTACTCACCCCAGAGGAGGAACCTATAACAGGAATAAGGAGGAAATTAAGTAGCCTCCATCCAGGCCTCTTGCTAACCTTGCTCTCCCAGCCATGAATGGCTGTCCTCTGCTCCTCAGGTCACTACCTGGTTGCCCTTACATAGATGTCATATTCTCAGTGACAGCCTTCCTTCTTCATTGTGTTTAAAATTATATATTTCCAATATTAACTGTCCTCATTTATTTTTGCTTGTTTATTGTCTTTTTTTTTTGTCCTGGGGCTTGAACTCAGAGCCTGGGTGCTGTCCCTGGGTTCTCTACCATTTTCAGCCACAGTACCACTTCCAATTTTCTGGTAGTCAGTTGGGAGATAGGAGTCTCATGGCCTTTCCTGCCTGGGCTGGCTTTGGACTGCAATCCTCAGATCTCAGCCTCCTGAGATTAGGATTATAGGCATGAGCCACCAGTGCCTGATTTGTCTCCTACTTGTTCAGTGAAAGCCCCATGTGAATGATTATTAGAACAGTGCCTGCCATGTCTTATGGCTTCAAAAAATGTTAGTTGATGGGGCTGGGAAGGTGGCTCAGTGGTAGAGTGCTTGTCTTGCACGCATGAGGCTCTGGGTTCGATTCCTTAGCGTCACATAAACAGAAAAAACCAGTAGTGACACTGTGGCTCAAGTGCTAGAGCGCTAGCCTTGATCTGAAGAGCTGAGGGACAGAGCCCAGGCCTAGAGTTCAGGCCCCACCACTGATAGAAAAAAAAAAAAAGTTAGGGACTGGGAAGGTGGCTCAGTGGTAGAGCGCTTGCCTTGCATGCATGAGGCCCTGGGTTCGATTCCCCAGCACCACATAAGCAAAAAGCAAAAGCCAGAAGTGGTGCTGTGGCTCAAGTGGTAGAGCGCTAGCCTTGAGCTGAAGAGCTGAGGGACAGTGCCCAGGCCCAGAGTTCAGGCCCCACGACCGGACCCCCCAAAAAAAAATATTCAGGAAAAAAGTTAGTCAAATGACTCCCTCTTCCTATATGATAGAAAAAATTATTACTGATTTCTGAAAAAAAAAGGTTCAAATGCTACAAGGTATATTTCCTCAAAACCATGGGCTTTTTGTTTTGCTTTTTTTTCTTCTTGAGTTTCTGAGGATGAACTCAGAGCTTCATATATGGTAGGCAAGCACTATGCTAATGAACTGTATCTCTAACCCTGTGGTATAATTTTTATATAATATCTTTGGTCTTAATTTTCAAGGCATCTGCTTACTAAGTCTTCACTTCCTCAAGTTAGTTATCATTTAATGGGAGTGTTGCCTTAACATCACCTCCATGTGCCAGCATTGCTAACCTTGCCACAGTCACCTTCCAATTCCAGAGCAGAGGAAGACTACTAAATAGAATTTCAGAGCTCCCAAGGCCAGTTCATTATGGTTAAAACTTGATCGCATAGGGCTGTTCAGCTTCTTTCCCCAAGCACAGTCCCATTGTAAGCTGCAGAAAACTAAATATGGTCCAAGAAGAAAAGTATAGAGTAAAATGGTTTTATGGTCTTTTACGTGGTATTTCAGGTGCAGGCTACTATATGACTTTACTGAAAACACCTTTCTGTGACACACAGAAGCTCTGTCGTCTTATCTATCATCACATACCAAATGCAGTCTTGGAGTCTGATGTTGCAGAAGAATTAATATTTTTACTTCCTAAAGAGAGCACACACAGGTATGGATTGAGAGGTTAGCACAGTATATGCTGGCCACAGAAATAATGTCCTTCACGTGTGCCCACAGGCAAAAGACACATGACCCTAAGCCTCAGCCCATTAGAGAATCAGCACAGACTTAGGATCTCAATTCTGGAACATGTTTAAGTGCCAGTGAGACTTCTCAAGTGTGGGATTTGGATTTGACTCTTTGGGTATTGTTCTTTTTATTTGAAGATCTGAAACTAAAGAGAGAATTATCTGATCCACATATATCCAGTTCATTAGAGATGAAATGATGACATGGGTAGGATCATCACAATATTTCTGAATATTTCTATTCAGAATTGAACAAATAAGAGGTACATAAAAGGTACATAACCTTGTTGTTAATATTTAGCCATTCTGCCGGGCGCTGGTGGCTCACGCCTGTAATCCTGGCTACTCAGGAGGCTGAGATCTGAGGATCTCGGTTCAAAGCCAGCCCGGGCAGGAGAGACCGTGAGACTCCTATCTCCAATAAACCACCAGAAAACCGGAAGTGGCGCTGTAGCTCAAGTGGTAGAGCGCTTGCCTTGAGCTGAAGAGCTGAGGGACAGCGCCCAGGCCCAGAGTTCAAGCCCCACGACCGACAAAAAAAACAAAACAAAAAAAAAAAAAAAAACATATATATATATATATATATATATATATATATATATATATATATATATATATATATTTAGCCGTTCTGAATTCTAGGAGTTATCAATTTCCGCTTTTTTTAGGGTCAGGAAATGTATATTAATTGAGACAAGACACTCTTCTGCTTCTTCTTTTCTTTTTTTTTTGGTCGTGGGGCCTGAACTCTGAGCCTGGGTGCTGTCCCTTGGCTCTTCAGCTTAAGGCTAGCATTCTACCATGAGCCACAGCACCACTTCTGGCTTTTTCTGTTTATGTGGTGCTAAGGAATCGAACCAGGGCCTCATGCATACAAGGCAAGCATTCTACCACTGAGCCACCTTCCCAGCCCCAACTGTTCTGCTTCTTAAGAGTGATTTTGATCAGGTCTTGACTTCACTCACTGGCTATTGACTTTGCCTCATATATATTATATATACACATACATTTCCTTTTTTTCATAAAAACTGATTACTTGTATCTTTCCTGCCTATAGGAGATAGACCAGAGACCATTTTTAAAATTTTGTCCAATACCATGTAGATTTCCTAAAACCAGGTCATGAAATGAACTTTGCTAGACTAAAATTATATTCACAGTCTTCAAATCCACTTCCTCTCAGCTGGGAACGAGGCTCAAGTGGAAGAGCACCTGCATGATGAGTTCTAGTGTCTGAGTTCAAACCCCAGTACTACCACAAGAAACACACACACACACACACACACACACACACACACACGCACACACGCACGCACGCATGCACAGGCCCTTGTATACCTTGGGCTAAGAGCCATGATAATGTAACACAGTGCCTGCCTGAATTTTAGAATCCTTTGTCCAGATGATTGAGGCTAAGCAGTGTGTACCTCTGAAATGTATCAACTAGCTCTCAGCAAAGGGCTTCAGAGCTGGAGAGTGAAACCATTCTTTATTCTGAAGCAATATTTCATTGTCATTACTTTGGCTTTCATTTTGCCCCTGAGAATTCCAAGACCTTTTACTGGAAAGACTGTCACAGTGCCTCTGTATTTTCTTTAATTTTTGTTAAGCATTTGATTGTTTCATTTTTTCATTTTTGTTTTGTCATGTGCAGTTAACACTTGAAACATTATAACTGGACATACCCGTAGGAATTTACCCACAAGTTCATTAAATACTCTTTCAATCTTTTGTTACAGCAACTGAAACTGTGGCCACATATATTTCTGATGACATGAAAAATTAAAGAATTTTCTCACTGTTCTTCCAGCCTCTGTCTAGAATTCTCCTGCCTTCTATCTGTTCCCAGAGCCATATTGCACATTCTAGTTCTTTTTATTTTGTTACAGTGCTTCTGGGATCAAATTTTGTTTCAGTTGTATATTACCAAATAACAAATTACCTCAACATTTGCTGGCTTAAAATGACAACCATTTTATTGCCTCTCATAGTTGTATAGCCTGACTGGACTCAGCCGGACAGTTTTTATAATGACTGAGACTAAAGTTGTCCAGGGCCTAGAATGAACTAGATGGAATGATCCTTCTCCCAGGGGATAACGGTACTGCCTGTCTGTCACTTGGGTGCTCCTGGGCTGCTGACAGTGGCGCTCAGAACTCCTGCACATGGCGCCTCTCAAGGCTGCATGCACTTCTTACAGCAAGGTAGGAAAGGTCCAAGCAGGGGGATCTTAAGAGTGCCTATTCAAAAGGGGAGAAAACTAAAAACAGCCCCTCTGCTTAAGGCCTGGGCTCAGAAATACCAAAACATCACTCCCATCACATTCTCTTGCTCAGAGTAGTTAAAGGGAGAGGAAAA
Source organism: Dipodomys merriami (assembly GCF_024711535.1). Classification (NCBI taxonomy): domain Eukaryota; kingdom Metazoa; phylum Chordata; class Mammalia; order Rodentia; family Heteromyidae; genus Dipodomys; species Dipodomys merriami. Next base: position 2,309,370 of record NW_027202682.1, read on the forward strand.
TAAGCACTACGTCTTGATGAAGAGTGAGGACTGGCATGCACAGTGTGGGGAGGAGACTTGGAATTTTTAGGTCACAAGAAGAGACGGTGAGTCCATATGTCATAAAGAGTTACGCTCTTTATGTGTATATGCCTCATCACAGAGCTTGAAAATACCTAGACAAATGTCGACAAAAATAAATGCAGTCAATTTTCGACTTTTGATCTCTAGAACATGTAAAAGGGCTAAGAACACTCTCCTGGCATTTAGAAAGCACTTCAAAATACAACTACTTAAAGATAATTTTAAAAAAGGAAAATAAAAGAGAGAGAAAGCACTTAAAAATAGTATCATTGTTTTTCTCTATTCAAAAGGAAAAAATTGATTATTAATGATTTTGCATCTACATGATGTGCTAGATGTTTTAGGCATATACCTACAGGAACCATCCAAAAGAATTTCTGTTACCCTCATTCAAGTTCTTGTGCTCTAGTTCTAAAAGTAAAGTTGAGATTTGAACAGAAATCTTGACCACACGGCCCATGCCTTTTCCTCTGTAGAGAAGTATGGGTGGTAAAGGATTCACCTGCAGACTTTCAGAAATGGAACTGTCCTTTCCTTTTTAGGTTTGAATCTCTATTTGCTGACCTGGAACTGAACCAGTCAGAGCTGGCAATCTCCAGCTTTGCAGCCTCTGTCACCACCATGGAGGAAGTGTTCATTCGGTAGGCTCCAGCCTATCAGTGTTGGAAGGGAGGCTAAAGGTCATGTATCTAAACATGGCCCATGGGGCTGGGAAGGTGGCTCAGTGGTAGAGTGCTTGTCTTCCACGCATGAGGCCCTGGGTTCAATTCCTTAGCACTACATAAACAGAAAAAGCTAGAAGTGGTTCTGTGGCTCAAGTGGTAGAGCGCTAGCCTTGAGCTGAAGAGCTGAGGGACAGCGCCCAGGCCCAGAGTTCAAGCCCCACAACTGGCAAAAAAAAAAAATAAACATGGCCCAATGATTAATCTTTTCACTAACACCCTCACTGAATGGCTGTCCAGCACGGATTGGTACTTCCAATATTGGGGATATTAGATAAGGGAGTTTATGTTAAACATAATACTCAGCAAGCCTAATTTTAGAGAATACATTTTTTTAAAAGCATTATATCATTTGAGATGTTTTTGCTTTCAAGTATCAAATAAACAATAGAAGAATTTGTTACTTCATTTAAAAAGAATTCCTAAGCCAGATAATAGTGGCTCATGCCTTTAATTCTAGCTACTCCAGGTCTCAGGGGAGACTTGGAAGAAATCAATTTGAATCCAACCCAGGCAAATATAGTCTATGAGACTATATTTTCAGTTAACCTGCAAAGTATTAGACTGGAGGCATGGCCCAAAAGGCAGAGTGCTGCCGGGCACTGGTGGCTCACGCCTCTAATCCTAGCTACTTAGGAGGCTGAGATCTGAGGATCGCAGTTCAAAGCCAGCTTAGGCAGGAAACTCCATGAGACTCTTATCTCCAATAAATCAGTAAAAAACCCAAAGTGGCATTGTGGCTCAAGCTGTAGAGTGTGTAGAGCGCACGCCTTGAGCTGAAGAGCTGTGGGATAGCGCCCAAGCCCAGAGTTCAAGCCCCACGACTGACCCCAAAAAAATAAATAAATAAAAAAGGCAGAGTGCCAGCAATGAGCAAGAAAACTAAAAGACGTCATTTGGCCCAGAGTTCAATCCCAGTGCTCTGGTGCTGGCACAAAGGTAAAACAAAACAGGCAATTTAATATGAAATTCCTGAAGCAGAATGGAAGCTTGTTTCTATCTAATGTAGGCCTTGCTAGACAGCTGCACGAAACTCTAGACAGGGCTGCACCAGGCAAAAGCTTGGCAAAAGCAACAGGGGTGACTGTATGTAGTAGAGTGATACCTTTTTTTTTTTTTTTTGTCATTCGTGGGGCTTGAACTCTGGGCCTGGGCACTGTCCCTGAGCTCTTCAGCGCAAGGCTAGAACCCTACCACTTGAGCTACAGTGCCACTTCCCATTTTCTGGTGGTTTATTCAAGATAAGAGTCTCACAGACTTTGTTGCCCAGGCTGGCTTTGAACTGTGATCCTCAGATCTCAGCCTCCTGAGTAGCTAGGATGACAGGCGTGAGCCACCAGCATCTGGCAATACTTGTCTTTTAACATGAGGATCACTGATAATATATTCACATTTATACCTATCATTTGGTATTTTTTACCAGTCCTGCACATACACATGGCTTTTTCTCTACTGTTTTTGGATTTTTTTTTTCTCATCCTATTTTCAGTTATCTCCACGTACATGTTGTAAATTATGCTTTTTTATTGATTATTTCAATTATCAGCCTAGGTATTGAGATACATACACAAATATATATAACTATATAAATATATCATATATGACATGTATATACCAAAGACTCACACCAATTAAAATCTTCAGTCTATTTTTGAAAAATACAGGGCTGGGAAGGTAGCTCAGTGGTAAAGAGTGCTTGCCTTGCATGCCTGAGGCCCTGGGTTCGATTCCTTAGCACCACATAAGCAAAAAAAAGAAAAGAAAAGAAAAATACAAGGACCTTTAATTTCATTGACATGCATCCCACCATCAACAGCTTGTATATATTTTTGTATACTTAAAACATGATTATTTTTGTCTGCTAAAGAAAGTTATTTAAATTCTTATGCTCATCTGCCTCTGTTTGTTTGTTTGTTGCTCTGCTTTGTGTGTGAAGAACTATGTGCATCCCACCCTGGGAAATGAATCCAGCTGTAGCCTTGTCAATAGTTTGGCTGCAAACTCTTGAAAAATCTGGAGATACAATCACCTATCCATGCCACATCCAAATCCCTCTCCCACAGAAACTATGTGAGATAATACTTGCTGTTTTAAGCTATCAACTTTTCGAATAATCTGTGTCACAGCAATAAATAGCAAATATATAATCTTTTACATGACTGAAAATGAGCCACAATTTACTGGGCATTTTGCTGTGACAAGTTGTTAGGAGTAGGTTTTTGGCCCACCAACCATGAATGGACATATATTTCCCGGCACCTGAACACTTAACTGTCAACAATAAATACATCTTTTTGCTTAGAGCAGAGGTCAGCAAACTTCTATTTAAAGGACCAGATAGTAGGTATTTTTTAAGGATATTACACAGGTACTTATATAACCACATAGCATGTATCTATTTATATGATTCTATTCTGAGCTTAAGGCCAGACAAAATAGGCCTTAATGTCAGGCACTGGTGGCTCACACCTGTAATCTTAGCTATTCAGGAGGCTGATATCTGAGGATATCTGGGCAAGAAAGCCTATGAGACTCTTACCTCCAATTAACCATCAGAAAACTAGAAGTAGAGCTGTGGCTTAAAGTGGTAGAGTGCTAGCCTTGAACAAAAAAGCCCAAACCCTGACTTCAAGCCCTATGACCTATCCAAAAAAAAATTGGCCTTAGCGGGGCCAAAGATCACCCACTGGCCAAAGATCACCAGCCCCTGGCCTATAATCTCAGCATTACTATGTTCCTTGACGTTCAGTTTGCTTATAAAATAGATATTAAATATGTTACTTTCTTTTCATTTTCATGTGATAGCTTTTTAAGGAAAATAACAAATATGGCAATTTTTACTGGTTCTTTGAAAAAGAATTGTGAAGATCTTGTAACCCAGGATACAAATTAGATATAGCTCCTTTTACCCTCATATTCTTACCCTAACTTCTCAAAACTTTTCAAATGTTCGTTGTATTATTTAAATCTAAACAAAATGAAATGTGTTCTAATTTTGAGACTTTGTATTTGATTATGTTTTTGTTTTTGTTTAGGGTTTCTATGTTGGCAAGCTGTAGTTCACGTAGCCTAACTAAGAAGCAACATACTGTCCAACCTTACCCTCTCATTAACAGAGTTCCTATTGACAGAATTAAACATCTTCATTCAAGGATCTTCTCAATAGAGTCTGGCCTGCCAATCAAACTAAACACTGGTGTAAGCAGCATATTTTAAACATATACAAGAAAGAAAGATGTGGTTTAATTCTCAGAATTATGCTATCATTCTGTCAAGAAGTGTATGTCAACTTTCACAGAGACTCAAGAAAAAAATATTTACATTTTAGGCATAAAAGACTGGATCTGACCCAGTTGTGAGGGCACAACTGTAATTCAGTCTTCAGGCCATTGTGGCAAGAGAATAATGAGTTGCAGACTAGCCTGGGCTGCATAGCAAGACCTTTTGTCCAAAAACAATTTACACACACACACACACACACACACACACACACACACACACATCCTTATAAATGTATAAACAACATATAATATTCTTTTAATAGTAACAAAAGAATATAGATAAACATTTTATAAAGTACTCTTGACTTTAGCTATCATCAAAGTATCATGTGAAATAAGACTACTATGAGTTAGAGGTTGATTTCCATGATTCTTAACCTTGAGTCACATAGTAAAAGAAAGGGTATTATGTAGGGCGTCTTCAAGGTAGGAACAATCTAAGCACTGTCTGATCCAGCCACCTGTCTGTAACAACCATTAACAAGAGATTAGATGGCTCCACATGGCCAAGAACTACTTTTGGAGATGGTACCGGAATTTTCTTTTTTTTTTGGGGGGGGGGTCCGGTCATGGGGCCTGAACTCTGGGCCTGGGCGCTGTCCCTTAGCTCTTCAGCTCAAGGCTAGCGCTCTACCCCTTGAGCCACAGCGCCACTTCTGGCTTTTTTTATTTTTGCCTATGTGGTGCTGAGGAATCGAACCCAGGGCCTCAGGCATGCAAGGCAAGCACTCTACCACTGAGCTACCTTCCCAGCCCTCAAAAAAAATTTTTAAGTCAGATTTTTCAAGCACTGGTGGCTCATGATTATAATTCTAGCTACTCAGGAGCCTGAGATCTAAGCCAGTTCTAGGCCAGCTGGGTAGAAAACACCTTAGGAGACTCTTATCTCCAAATAATGACTCAAAAGCAGGAAATTGAGCTATGACCCAAAGTGGTAGATAGCTAGCCTTGAGCAAAAGAGCTCAGGGACAGCACCAGGCCCTCAGTTCAAGTACCACAACTGGAAAAAAAAGTCATATAGTATTTGGTAGAGACTTTCAGGTATTTGTTCATATTTTAGGTAGGAACTTAGAATGTCTTTCTCAGATCCCTTCAGGGGTTCTCAGACCAGGGACTGTACATATGAAAGTATTGCTTCCTCCCCACCCCACTCATGCAGACCCCAGAAAAGCCATGTGAGCACCTTCAGCAAGCACTCTGAGGATCCTACCCCAGGCTGACTCTAGTTGTTAGGACCTCAGGACATAACTGCACATGGTGACATTGACTGCCATCACCACCAGGGGCGTGTTTACATGCAGGCCTTATGTATTCATACAAGCCATCTGTAAGATACATGACTAGGATCGAGATACCTTGGTTAAAGAGTATCTGGGTATGAGATTATTTTCATCTAGACAATTCCTTTTCAAAATCTGTTGTGCCAAATGAATACTTCACTAATGGTGGCATTTTCCCCAAATTTCTCAACCTTAAGTTTTTAACATGGAAAAAAAATATATCATTTACATTTGGTACCTTAGGTTCTACTTTCAGATTCTTTTTAAACCAGACACCGGTGGCTCATGTCTGTAATCCTAGCTGCTCAGGAGGCTGAGCTCTGAGGATCGCAGTTCAAAGCCATCCTAGGTAGGAAAGTCTGTGAGACACTTCATCTCCAATAAACCACCAGAAAACCGGAAATGGCACTGTGGCTCAAGTGGTAGAGCGCTCACCTTGAGCTGAAGAGCTCAGGGTCAGCACCTAAACCCAGAGTTCAAGCCCTACAACTGACAGAAAAACAAAACAAACAGAAAAAAACATTCTTTGTCATTTGTACTTTCTCTTCGTGCCATTTAATATCAAATCGTGAGGCATTTTAACTTGAAGCAAATTTTGAACATGATTAAAAAGTTAGGGCTGAGAAGGTGGCTTTAGTGGTAGAGTACTTGCATAGCATGCATGAAGCCCTGGGTTTGATTTCTCAGTATCACATAATCAGAAAAAGCTGGAGGTGGTGCTGTGGCTCAAGTGGTATAGAGTTCTAGCCTTGAGCAAAAAGAAGCTTAGAGACAGTGCCCAGGCCCTGAGTTCAAGCCCCAGGACTGGCAAAATAAAAAAATGATAGATGAATTGTGAGAGATGCAAGTGGCTAGGAGCCAGGAGCGTCAGGACCTCCAGCTTCTGTTGCCATGTTGATGCAGTGCCTCCTCTCTTTTTTTCCCTTTTATTGTAGTTCAATCTTCTCTGCCAACAATTTTATGCCATGCTCCTGAAGAGGGTTACATATTCTTGGCGGAATTGGATGGTGATGTTATCTATACAGATCCTGGTGCCTCTGGTGGTCATTGTATTCACCCTCATGTTCTTCAGCTTCCAAACAAAGAGCCTGGAGAGTGTTCCCTTGAAGTTGACTCTAAAAACATATGGTCGGACTATTGTTCCATTCTTTGTCTCTCAGAACTTCACCCTGGATACTCAGCTTTCAAATCACTTTGCAGATATGCTTGAGGCTGAGGGGCAGATTCCTCTGCAGATCCCAGGTAAGACTCAGAACACAGGGGAATGGGCACAAAGTAGGCTAATTTCATATTTTACAGGGAAATTATATCCTTGTGGCTACTTGCTGTTCTCGGCAAAATGACAAGAAAGAGGGTTGCTAGGAATGAGACCAGGCGTGTTTCTCTAGGAATTAAGGTATTCCCCCAAGGCAAGTGTATTCAGAAGAATATAGATACAGATATATATCTCAAAAGAGTTTGTAGGTAAATTTGTGATAAATACAAAGAAAAAGTGGAGTGGAAGCTGTATAAGAAATAAATACAGCCAGGCGCCGGTGGCTCATGCCTGTAATCCTAGCTATTCAGGAGGCTGAGATCTGAGGATCATGGTTCAAAGCCAGCCCGGGCAGGGAAAGTCTGTGGTGAGACTCTTATCTCCAGTAAACCACTAGAAAACCGGAAGTGGCGCTATGGCTCAATCGGTAGAGCACTCACCTTGAGCTGAAGAGCTGAGGGATAGAGCCTAAGCCCAGAGTTCAAGCCCCATGACCGCCCAAAAAAAGAAAGAAAGAAAGAAATACATTGGTGGGGTGCTGGTGGCTCATGCCTGTAGCCCTAGCTCTCAGGAAACGGATCTGAGAAACATGATTTAAAGCCAGCATGGACAAGGAAATCTGTGAGACTCTTAGCTCCAGTTAAGCAGCAAAAATCTGGAAGTGAAAACAAAACCAAGCAAAAAAGCTAGACTTAGAGTTGAGGCTCAAGTGGTAGAGTGCCAGCCTTGAGCAAAAAAGCTAAAAGATGGCACCCATGTCCTCTAAGTTTAAGCCCTGGTACTGGCACATGCGCACGTGTGCACACACTTACACACACACTTTAATCAAAATTTGGTTTTAACTTTAGTGCAGGAAGAGGGGGGGGAAGTCCGTAGGGCATGTGCCTCTGAAAACAGGCCCTCAAGATGGTATGGGTAGCATGGCATACATCTGTTTGCATGTTTCTCATCATGTTTTATATGAATATTCAATATTTAAGATTATAATTTCTACTAAGTAAAAATTCAAAGCAATGACTCTTATAATAAAGAGATCAAATGCAGAACATGATATAACAAAACAGTTGAATCATAAGGCCCTGTACTAGAACTTGGATTTTTGTTGTTGTTGTTGGTGGTGGTGGTGGTGGTCATAGGGCTTGAACTCAGGGCCTGGGTGTTGTCCCTGAGCTTTTTCACTCAAGGCTAATACTCTGCCACTTTGAATCATAGCAACACTTCCAGATTTCTGGAGGTCAGTTGGAGATGAGAGTCTCATGGAGGGGCTGGGAAGGTGGCTCAGTGGTGGAGTGCTTGCCTTGCATGCATGAGGCCCTGGGTTTGATTCCTCAGCACCACATAAGCAAAAAGAAAAAAACCAGAAGTGGTGCTGTGGCTCAAGGGGTAGAGCGCTAGCCTTGAGCTGAAGAGCTGAGGGACAGCGCCCAGGCCCAGAGTTTAGGCCCCACGACCAGACCCAAAAAAAAAAAAAAAAAAAAAGAGTCTCATGGACTTTCTTGCCTGGGCTGGCTTCAAACTGCAATCCTCATATTTCAGCCTCCTGGGTTACAAGAAGGTTGTAGTAGTAAGCCACCAGCACCTAGCCAATCCTTCATTCTTAATGTGTCACCTTTCATAGCTCCTATGGATATAGGTCCATCTCTGTTAGATGTATTACATTGAAATTTCCTTTGACCAGAAGTTGGTGTAAAAATGACTGTAAGGAAGTTGGTGGATGTAAAATGTTCAGATGTATCCTTTGAAGCAGAGATTGGAGGTCCTGCATAGAAAGAGAGGAGCTTTATCTGGGGTCACATAGCCTAGGTATAGATGATGGGGCTAGAATCACTTGAAGTAAAAAGAAAGAGAAAAGTAGACAGAATTGGAAGAGACTTAAAAGAGAGACATGCTAGTGACTCATACCTGTAATCCTAGATACTCAGGAACCTGAGATCTAAGGATCCTGGTTCAAAGCTAACCCAGGCAGGAAAATCAGGGAGACTCTCATCTCCAATTACTAAAAAAAGCCACAGGTGGCACTGTGGCTCAAGCGATAGAGCACTACCCTTGAGCAAAAGGAACTCAGGGACATTGCCCAGGTCCAGAGGTCCAGCTCCAGGACCAGTATAAAAAAGATAAAGATGGAGGGGGGGGGAGGAAATGCGTGGAGCTGGGAGGGCAGGGATGGTAAGGGAAAAACAAAGGGGGAGGCAACAATGATGGATAAGAAATGTACTCATTACCTTGCTCATGTAATTGTAACCCCTCTGTATAGTATTTTCACAATGCAAAACTTATTTTAAAAAAAGATAAAGAGGAGCTAGGAATGTGGCTTAGTGGTAGGATTCTTGCTTAGCATACATGAAGCCTTGGGTTCGATTCCTTAGTACCACATACAAAGAAAAAGCTGGAAATGGTGCTGTAGCTTAAGTGGTAGAGTGCTAGCTTTGAGCAAAAAAATAACTTAGAGACAGTGCCCAGGGCCTGAGTTCAAGCCCCAGGACTGGCAAAAAGAAAGAAAGAAAGAAAGAAAGAAAGAAAGAAAGAAAGAAAGAAAGAAAGAAAGAAAGAAAGAAAGAAAGAAAGAAAGAAAGAAAGAAAGAAAGAAAGAAAGAAAGAAAGAAAGAAAGAAAGAGAAAGAAAGAAAGAAAGAAAAAGATAAAGACACAAGACTTGGAGATAGCCTGGAATTCAAGGTGGTATAGGGCAAGAGGAGGCCAGCTTTGGTGGTGAGTAGGGCTGGTTATGAAAAGTAGGAGGAACAGAAGGTTGGGGAGCCTATGTAGGGGCCCATGTGACTCCCTCCCACCGGCAACTGCCTGAAGTGTTCTGCTTCCCTTGCAGACCCTATAGAGGAGTTCCTGTTAAGAAAGGCAAAAGAGGAGCCCGAAAACTTCGATAGGCTTTATGTGGTGGCAGCTTCCTTTGAAGTCAAAGACAATGCCACCATAGTTACTGCACTGTTCAATAACCAGGCATACCACTCCCCTGCCGTGGCTCTGGCTCTGGTGGACAATCTCCTCTTCAGGTTGCTTTCTGGCGCTAGTGCTTCCATTACCACATCCAACTACCCTCAACCTCAGACGGAGGAGGAGCTCTCCGAAAGCCTCCTGTACCAGTAAGCACCGCATCCTTCCTCCCAGCACCACACTCACTTATCTGAAAGGACTGTTTCTTTGTCTCATTTTAATTACGAGTGTTATTTTGGAAGAAGCTTGCTGTTACATTTTGACCTAAGCTATTGTGTCTCTCCCCATGTCCTATCTTTTTCAGGGGCGCTAAAGGATATTATCTTATTATCAACTTGCTTTTTGGGATAGCTTTTCTGTCTAGCTCTTTTTCCATCTTGACAGTCAGAGAGAGATGCATGAAGTCCAAACAGCTGCAGTTTGTGAGCGGTGTCTGCATAACTGCTTTCTGGTTCTCTGCTCTGCTGTGGGACCTCATCTCCTCCCTTGTCCCCACTCTACTGTTACTGGTAAGCAGTGAGTGGTGCCAAGGGCATTTCCTGCAGACCAGGGATTCCTGAATGGTCCCTACACAGAACCGGAACAAGTCAACCCTGGATGAGGAATCGCCTGTATCAATGAGCCTTTTACTAAAGGTTGCTTGGCTCTAGCACGCTTGGGAACAGAGGGGCCTGCTCTGCGATTCTCATGTGGTACCCACAGAACGGTCCCCTCAAGCCAGTGAGAGACAGTGACTGGGACACATGCTATTGCCCAAAAACAGCTCACCATAGAAGTGAAGGGTTGAAGTGTTTGATTGTGGTTGATATGAGTAATTCAGGGGTTTGATGGTTTGGGTTTTTTTGTTTTGTTTTGTTTTGTTTGTCAGTCTGGGCCTGGGTGCTGACCCTGAGCTCTTCAGCTCAAGGCTAGTGCTCTACTACATGAGCCACAATGCCACTTCTGGTTTTCTAGTGGTTAATTGGAGATAAGAGTCTCATGGACTTTCCTGTCTGGGCGGCTTTGAACCATGATCCTCACATCTCAGCATCCTGAATAGCTAGGATTACCTGTGTGAGCCACCAGCGCTTGGTGTTTTTTTTTTTTGTTTTTGTTTTTGATACAGAATAGCTCACTTCCTGCTTTGTTCTACCATTGTGTTTTATAAGCATCTCTGCACCCCTTATTGTAATGCATTAGGCTACTGGTCCCTAGGGCAGCTTCTGAGAACAGAGGCCACCACTTGCTCATTGCTTCCTGGGAAGATGAGGGGAAGAAGGAAAGTGCCTGTGAATATTACTTCTAAAGCTGAGATTAGGGCTGGGAATGTGGCTTAGTGGTCGAGTGCTTGCCTACCATTCATGAAGCCCTGGGTTCGATTCCTCAGTACCACACACACAAAAAAAGCTGGAAGTGGCACTGTGGCTCAAGTTAGAGTGCTAGCCTTGAGCAAAAGCAGCTCAGGGACAGTACCCAGGCTCTGAATTCAAGCCCAGGACTGGCAAAACTAACAAAAATATCTAAAGCTGAGATGACCATACTCTTCAGTATTTAGGATAGATTTTGAATGTCCTTCCCTTTCCTAAGGTGGTGTTTTTATACTACAATGAAGAGGCTCTCACCCAGCATGGGAACGCCCCAGCTGTGGTCTTGATGCTGATGCTCTACGCCTGGGCCATCATCCCCTTCATCTACATGATCAGCTTCTCCTTTGACAATGTTGGTAATGCTTGCGTTAAACTTGTCATAATACTGACCTTTCTGAGCATTGGCCCCACAGTGCTAGTCTTAGCCACCAGTGAACAAGGTGAGGACAAGTCCATGTCTGCGTCACATAAAAAAAAAACAAAAACAAAAAAAAACAACAACTTTGGGTTTTTTCCCTCTAACTGCTACAGAAGTTGTGCCCACAAAGGTGTGTGTTTCCCAAAAAATGTTCATAGCAGCTATGAGCCAAACAGTCCCAAGAACACAGATCCAGGTGGATGGACAAACACTGGAACGCATGCATTCAGTGGATTGTTGCTTAGAGATGGGAAGGGAATAGTCAGCAGTGTGGCTAAACACCAGAGATCCAATGTTGAGCCAAAGCAGCTGCCATGCCTGGTGTCTGTGAACAGATAAAAGGAATCTTGGAGACAGGATCAGAAAAGTGATTGTTTTGGGGGTGAGGGGAAAAGAACTAAGGTGATACACCAGGGGACTTTCTGGAGTAAAGACATTTATTTATCTTGACTGGAGTTCTTGTAAATTAATTGAACTATCTACATTTCACTGAAAAGCATAATTTCTCAATATAAAAGGTAATGGGAGAGTGCTAGCCTTGAGCTATTAGCTGAGGGACAGCGCCCAGGCCCAGAGTTCAAGCCCCACGACCAGACACACACACACAAAAAGTAATGGGCTGGGAAGGTGGCTTAGTGATAGAGTGCCTAGCATGCATGAAGCCCTGGGTTTGACTCCTCAGCACCACATAAGCAGAAAAAGCCGGAAGTGGTGCTGTGGCTCAAGTGGTAGAGTGCTAGCCTTGAGCTGAAGAGCTGGGGGACAGCGCCCCGGCCTAGAGTTCAGGCCCCACAACCGACGAAAGAAAGAAAGAAAAGAAAAGAAAGAAAGAAAGAAAGAAAGAAAGGAAGAAAGAAAGGAAGGAAGGAAGGAAGGAAGGAAGGAAGGAAGGAAGGAAGGAAAGGAAGGAAGAAAGAGAAAAAAGAAAAGAAAGAAAGGAAGGAAGGAGAGGGGGAGAGAGAGAGAGAGAGAGAGAGAGAGAGAGAGAGAATGAACGAACTCAGACTGAGCCATTATTCACACTACACATACCTAAAACTGGCATCTTCATGTTTATGCTGCTATCTCTATCTGGGTCAGGATTAAATAAATGTGCTGATATGTCACCTCTACAGTATTTTTTCATCTGCACTTTGTGCTAACACTTCCTTCAGATTGACTTTAGGTTCTTTTTTTTTTTCACTTAAAAAGGAAGTAGCAATTTCAGTCTGTATTTAGGGAGTTACTCTGTCTCCTAAAAAACCATTCATGATAGTTTGATCTCCAAATTTTATATAAACTTAGGGATGGACCATATTCTTCTTCCTATCTGCAGATGGCACTCCAACAACTCCCTAGAGGAGGTTCCAGCTCCCCTCAGACAAGCCTGCCCCACCTGTACTGCCTCCACTGCCCATGAGTCCCCACTGCAGCCATTTCCTGCCTGATATTCCCAGACATGCAGTACTCTCTCCCATACTGCACAGGCAATCATAATGGGAATAAGGGAGAAGAAAAACCAGGAGTCAGGGGAAAACTAGGCTTCAGTCCAGGAGAGAAGCTGCTGCCTTTTTCTTCTTGAACGTAGAATTAATGTTTTCCATTCTCATTACAGGTCTGGGCTACACAGAACTCTCTCAGTCCTTGGATCATGTATTCCTAATATTTCCAGGGCACTGCCTAGGGATGGCCTTTTCCAATTTGTATTACAACTTTGAACTAAAAAAATTTTGCAGTGCCAAGAACCTAAGTGATATTGAGTGCAATGAAGTTTGTGAGTATAATAAATGGAATTTTTCTTTTTGTGGTCATGGGGCTTGAACTCAAGGTCTGAGCACTGTCCTTGAGCTTTTTCACTCAAGGCTAGCACTCTACCACTTTAAACTGCAGCCCACTTCTAGTTTTCTAGTCGTTAATTGGAGATAAGAGTCTCATGGACTTTCCTGCCTCAGGTGGCTTTAAACCATGGTCCTCAGATTTCAGCCTCCTGAATAGGTGTGATTATAGGTGTGAGCTACTAATGCCTGTCCTTCAGCCTACTCTTAAAGTTTTACAACAGAAATGGTCAGTGATCAGGTGAAAAATGATTGAAAAAGTCAAACATATTTTGTATTTCAAATAGCTGTCATATATCAGGAAAAACCATTATTATTATTCAGTGCTGGTAATTGAACCCTTAGCCTCATGCATATCAGCATCCCTTTAATTTTTAAAAATATTAGGACAAAAATTGGGCCAGATAAAGTGGATCACACCTGTAATTCCAGTTACTAGATGGGCAGGGGTCAGGAAGTCCATGGTTCCAGGCCAGCCCAAGTAAAAGTTCATGAACCTCCTTATCAACCAATAATGCTAGGCATAGTGGAGCACGCCAGTCATTTCAGCTTTATGTGAAGCAAATATAGGAAGATTGTGGTCCGGCTAACACAGAGAAAGAAAAAATATGGGACTCTATCTCAAGAATAACCAAAGCAAAAAAATGTATATATTTGTGATATACAACCTGAGAAAAGAGTATTATTGTTGTTGTTGTTTTGTCGGTCATGGGTCCTGAACTCTGGGCCTGGGCACTGTCCCTCAGCTCTTCAGCTCAAGGCTAGCGCTCTACCACTTGAGCCACAGCACCACTTCTGGCTTTTTCTGCTTACGTGGTGCTAAGGAATTGAACCCAGGTCCTCATGCATGCAAGGCAAGCACTCTACTACTGAGCCACCTTCCCAGCCCTATTGCATTATTTTTACATAACACTTTTTTTTGGTTGGTCGCGGGGCTTGAACTCTGGGCTTGGGCTCTGTCCCTGCACTCTTTAGCTCAAGGCGAGCGCTCTACCACTTGAGCCACAGTGCCACTTCCTTTTACAAAACACTTTATAAAGAAAAAAGATTTTGTGTTTACCATTTGCTAGAAAGTAGTGTCAACATTAATGATAATGAAACTTCTTTTAATAGTTGTTATGGGGATTAACCTGCTATATACAAAGTGAGGACAGGCATTGGAAATCATCCAAGGGTAGTAACATCTATTTGTCCCCTGTTAGCAGAAGGATATGAGGCACAAAAAAACATCTATGCCTGGGAGTCCCTCGGGACGGGAAAGTACTTGACAGCCCTGGCCATCTTAGGACCTTTGCACATTATCCTGCTTTTCCTTGTTGAAACCAATGTCTTCACGAAACTGAAAGCCAAGCTTTATGACTTTTGCAGGAAGAAAGATTTGGTGAGTAGGTCAGAGTGTCAGTCTCTAGGGAAAGGTCAGGGGTCTAGCTCTATGGCTTCCTTCCTGTGCTCTGTAGTTGCCTTGATTCTCTGCATCAGAGGGGGCCTGGAGACTTGTCTGGTCCAATCTCGGGCCAGAGAGGTGACAGCCCATACTCAAGGACCCTAGAAGGGAAAAACACATCTGGCTCAGCACCTGTAACCCTGCTCAGCATGCTGGTCACCTGGAATGCTTTAAGAACCACCCTGTCAGCTGGCTAGACTTAAGACTTGGCTTCCTAGAACCAATTGTCTTGTGACTCTTCCCCAGTTATCTGTGAGTCAGACCAGACACAGGTCTCTTCTGTCAGCTCTTGGTGTGAATATTCTCCAGAGGCTTAGGTCCTCTGGGTAAAATACAGGAAATGATATGGTTGTATCTTGACATCCCTGGGCTCTAGAGTTGACACCATGTGACATTTGCATATTCACCCCATCATAGTTGTGTCAACATGAATTTAGACTTGGATACTGGAGATCAGTAGGGACACCTTTGGGATTTGCAGGGTGTTTTTAGCCTTTGTGGCTCCAGTCTCTCCTTCCTGGCCTCATAGACAGTTGTATTTCTATCCTTATCTTGTGAATGTAGGCAATGGACCTCAAAGCAGAGTCTGAATACCAAGATGTAGAAGAAGAGGTGGAAGTCATCAAGAATTATTTGGAAACATTGTGCAAGACAAATCCATTAGTTGTTAAAGAAGTGTCAAAGGTAAAGTCAAACATCATTTTATTATGCATTTATTCATTTATTCAGACAGTATCTTACATAGCATAGGTTAACCTCAGACTCAGGTTTAGATTGACCCACCTCAGCTTCCTAAATGCTAGAGTTACAGAAAAAATACTAGCATGACTGGCTCAAGATGTGGCTTTAGAAGCTCATAGAACCTGTGCATTTGGAGTCAGCCAGCTGGTAGGCTTAGGATGCCTGCAGTAAGTAACATATGAGCTTCCAATGGAGGTGAGGAGAATAAGGTATGTCTGGGCTCAGTTATCCCCAGAGATAAGCAGCTCCATCCTCCACAGTCTCTTCTGTGGTCCACGAGTGCCCTAGAAGAAAGGAGGGCTAGAAAGTGAGGCCTGACTGGTTGGACCTCTCCTGCTCTAGAATGTGATTGTAGAGAAAGCAAGGGGTAAAGCACAACCCCAGCTTCCTGAGTCTCCCTGATAATCCCAGGAAGAACTTTGAGAGGCCCTTTAACCAGGCACTTTATAGCATTTCCCCAAGATTTTAGTCCTATTGTTTATAGTTACTGGTGTTTAAAGGGAATATTTTCCCTTTATCCTAGGGGAAAACCTGCGGTTTTATTAAACCCTAGGCAACATAAAAAAAATTTATTGGTTGAGTTTGGATGTGTGGTTCAGTTGGTAGAGCACCAGCAAAATACTTTTTTTTTGGGGGGGGGGGTCCAGTCGTGGGGCCTAACTCTGAGCCTGGCCATTGTCCCTCAGCTCTTCAGCTCAAGGCTAGCGCTCTACCACTTGAGCCACAGCGCCACTTCTGGCTTTTCTCTTTTTGCTTATGTGGTGCTGAGGAATCGAACCCAGGGCCTCATACATGCAAGGCAAGCGCTCTACCACTGAGCCACCTTCCCAGCCCCAAGCACCAGCAAAATACTGAGTTTGAGTCCTGGTCTCACAACAAAAAGAAATAATTTGTTGCATCTGAGACAGAAGGGGGAAGGCCTTACCTTAGGGAACTAAGTTCTTTAGATGCATGAGCAGCAGGAAGGGAGAAAGCCAGAGAGAGCCCTGCTGGGAGCAGTGTCTGAAAGGAGAAGGCAAGTCTGAGCCTGGCTACAGAGAGGTTACCTGGACCCCAAAGGCAGCTGGGATTTGCCAGAATGCGTGTGCAGCGACCATGGCTGGCAACCTCCTCACTGGGTCTCCTGTCTGTGTATCCCAGGTCTATGATGTAAAGGTTCCCCTGCTAGCTGTGAACAAAGTATCCTTTACCGTTCAAGCTAAAGAATGCTTTGGCCTTGTTGGCCTCAACGGAGCTGGAAAGACTTCCATTTTCAAAATTCTGACAGGACAGAAGCCCGCCACTTCTGGGGATGCCTTTGTCAGGAGCCTCAACATCAGCTCTGAACTAGGGAAGGTGAGTGTGGCCCGAAAACAGACATGGGTGGTTGACAACAGGATTCAGGAGCAGGGAACTAGAACGGGCCTTGATCTCTCGAGCTATTTACCCAGCACTTTTTTTTTTTTTTGGCCGTGGGGCTTGAACTCTGGGCCTGGGTGCTGTCCCTCAGCTCTTCAGCTCAAGGTGAAGAGCCACAGCGCCACTTCTGGTTTTCTGGTGGTTAATTGTAGATAAGAGTCTGATGGGTGCTGAGAAGGTGGCTGAGTGGTAGAGTGCTTGCCTAGCATGCATGAAGCCCTGGGTTCAATTCCTTAGTACCACAAAAACAAAAAAAAAGCCTGAAGTGCTGAAGTGGTACTGTGGCTCAAATGGTAGAGCACTAGCTTTGAGCAAAATAAACTCAGGGACAGTGGCCAGGTCCTGAGTTCAAGCCCAAGACTGGCCAAAAAAAAAAAAAAAGGTCTCATGGACTTTCCTGCCTGGGCTGGCTTTGAACTGCAATCCCCAGATCTCAGCCTCCTGAATAGCTAGGATTACAGGCATGAGCCACTGGCACCCGGCCCCAGCACTGGGTGCTGGAATCTTAATAGGCTTCCAAAATGTCTCTACTCCTTGCCACCCCCCTTGCCATGTTTTCTGGGTAGTAAGAAGCACATGTGCACCTGCTGTTGAAGACACCATCCAAGGTGCCCATGGCAAGTGTAGTTCAAGGATGCTCTGCCTCCAAATGACCATCCAGTCTGTTCTGTTGGTGCTGAAGACACCCTAGTAGAGATGACTCAATTCTGGTCTGTATCTTCCTTAATGTTTCTGCAGCATTCAGTAATGGCCAACCTTTTCAAAACTTCAAACTCAAGCTTTGTTCTGCTTATTCTGTAGCTTTGGTCTCTCCTTGATCTTTTTTTTTTTTTTTGGGTCAGGTCGTGAGGCCTGAACTCTGGGCCTGGGCGCTGTCCCTCAGCTCTTCAGCTCAAGGCTAGCGCTCTACCACTTGAGCCACAGCGCCACTTCCAGCTTTTTGTTTTTTGCTTATGTGGTGCTGAGGAATCGAACCCAGGGCCTCATGCATGCAAGGCAAGTGCTCTACCACTGAGCCACCTTCCCAGCCCTCTCCTTGATCTTCTTTATCAATGACACTTCTTTCTTAGACTCCTCTGGTAGACATAGTTTTGTTTTGTGTTGTCATGTTGGGTTTTGTTTTGAGACAATGTCTTGTTATATAGCCTCAAATTCACAATCCTCCTGCCTTTGCTTCCCAAGTACTACTATTACAGCTCCTTTGGCAGATATTCATCTGGCCTGGTAGGTCTTGGTGTCACTGAGAGTTGTTCCCACTTTCCTTCCACAATCCTTATGTGGGCTGGCCATTTATGTCACACTGGTTCTCATTACCACCAATTTGCTAATGTCTTCTAAATAGTCACAAGTCCAGTCCAGTTCCAGACCAGTGTTTCAGACTGTAGAACTCATCTTTCATAACTGTGTGAGCCAGTCCACGTGACCTCTTTCCATATGCTATGTATGTACTGTATATAAAAGATGCAGTGATGATAAAGTTTACTCTGTGTGTGACGGATGTGCTGAAAGGAGACAAAGTAGTATTTGAAACCCTAGTAATCTGCCTACTAAAAGAATGCATTAAAATAAATCAGTAAGCTAGCTGCCGGTGGCTCATGCCTGTAATCCTAGCTACCCAGGAGGCTGAGATCTGGAGATCAAAGCCAGCCCTGGCAGGAAAGTCCATGAGACTCTTATCTCCAATTAACCACCTGAAGTGGAGCTATGGTTTAAAATGGTAGAGCGCTAGCCTTAAGCAAAAGAGCAGCACCCAGGCTGTGGGGCTGAGTTCAAGCCCCACAACTCTCTCTTTCTGTCTGACTCTCTCTCTCTCTGTCTCTCTCTGTCTCTGTCTCCTTTCTCTGAGTTCCCTAGGAGCATTTTAATGAAACTTCAGAAAACCAAACACAAAAAGAAAATCTAAGGAGCCAGAAATAAAAGGTGGGTCAAGTTCATGAGAATAGCAAGTACACTGAGATCTGGCCTCTGAACAGAAACAAGGTAGCAAGGGCCACATCCTGTATTCCTCAGCATCATTATTATGCTGGAGCTACACACGGCAGGTTTGGGTATTGGCAGTGTAGAGGCAAGAGCTGGACTGAAGTAAGACCACGGGAGACATGGGGAACCTGGCCAGAAGAGGCTGCATTCTGACATGCCTCCCTCTCTGGGCTGTGTTCTCAGGTGCGGCGGTTGATTGGTTACTGTCCTCAGTTTGATGCCCTGCCAAACTTCATGACAGGCCGAGAGACACTGGTTATGTATGCCCGGATCCGAGGCATCCCGGAAAGCCACATCAATATCTGTGTGAACCAAATTATTGATGACTTCATCATGCTGATGTATGCAGACAAGCTGATAAAGACTTACAGGTGAGAAGCGGGACTTCCCCCAGCTTCCCTGCCTGCAGTTACAAGATGAGCTCTTGTTCTCATCACTGGAGTGTGGGTCCAGGCCTATCCACTCAGACATGACTGGCTACAGTTTCTGTTGAAGGCACGCATGGCCTGCACTGGCCCAACACATCACTCCATCTTGGTCCTGAGGAAACTGGGGAGCTGATCAAGCCAGAGGCAGTACCTATAGTTGAGAATAGGCAAAGGGCACCACACGTATTGTACCAACAGTGAAAGCAGTCCATCCTTTCCTCCACTTCATGACAAGCTTTCCATTTTTTAGTAGGTTTGTATCTCCTGAAGACCTTCCAGACTTCCATTGCCAGAGATAGAATATCCAACTCCATCTATCTGTTAGCTTGAGTTTCAACAGACGCTTCCTTGTATATTTGAATATCAAATGAATTTAAATTTGCAGAGTTTACAATGGTAAAATACATAATAAATGCTTTGTGAATATAAAAATGAATAGAGTGAAGTGGTGGTGCATGCTTGTAATCCCAGCATTTGGGAACCTGAGGCAGGAGGATCAAAAGTTCAAAGCAAGAGTAGGCTACATAGTAAAACTCTGTCTCAGCTTTTTTTTTGTCAGTCATAGGGCTTGAACTCTGGGCCTGAGTGCTGTCCCTTAGTTCTTCAGCTCAAGGTGAATGCTCTACCACTTGAGCCACAATGCCACTTCTAGTTTTCTGGTGGTTTGAGATAAAAGTTTCATGCTTTTCCTGCCTGTGCTAGCTTTGAACTACGATCCTCAGATCTCAGCCTCCTAAGTAGCTAGGATTATAGGCGTGAGCCACCAGCATCCAGATGTCTCAACTTTTTTTTTTTTTTTTGGGTCCGGTCGTGGGCCTGAACTCTGGGCCCGGGCGCTGTCCCTCAGCTCTTCAGCTCAAGGCTAGCGCTCTACCACTTGAGCCCCAGTGCCACTTCCAGCTTTTTTCTTTTTGCTTATGTGGTGCCGGGGAATCGAACCCACAGCCTCAGGCCTGCAAGGCAAGCGCTCTACCACTGAGCCACCTTTCCAGCCCCAGATGTCTCAACTTTTTAAAACATTACATAAAGGGTCAGGAAGGTGGCTCAGTGGTAGAGCGCTTGCCTGACACGCATGAAGCCCTGGGTTTGATTCCTCAGTACCATATAAGCAGAAAAAGCCAGAAGTGAAGCTGTGATTTAAGTGGTAGAGTGCTTTGAGCAAAAGAAGTTCAGTGCCCAGACCCTAAGTTCAAGCCCCAGGACTTGCGGGGGCAGGGGCAGGAGCGGGGGGGGGGGGGTGCAGTTGGGAGAAGGAGAGGAGGATCGGAAGTTACATAAAATGGTCCTATATCCTTGTTAGCAGATTGGGAAGTGCCCCTCCCCCCCCCCCCCAATATCCCTCAAAGAGACTCATTGACTCATGTTGGAGGACATGGTTTAGCTCAGTAGCCCTGCAGGGTATAGTAGAAGGAATAGTAGGTATTTGACCAGCAGGACTCACCACTGCAGATGACCATTCTTCATGACTCCTCCTCCCCCTCTCCCATCAGCGGTGGCAACAAGCGAAAGCTGAGCATTGGCATCGCCCTCATTGGAGAGCCTGCAGTCATCTTCCTGGATGAGCCGTCCACTGGCATGGACCCCATGGCCAGACGCTTGCTGTGGGACACAGTGGCCCGGGCCCGGGAGTCTGGCAAGGCCATCGTCATCACCTCCCACAGGTAGATCCTGGGTCTCTCTGTATCTGTGGAGAGCCAGAACAGGTGGCTGGGAAGAGGTCGGGGAGCAGAAGACCTGTTGGCCGTGGGCACAGACTCAGCCAGGATATCCCCCAGGCCCTGCACAGGGTCTGCGCTGAACACGGGAATCAGGAATGGGCTGGTCTAAGAATCAACATCCCTTCAGCACAGGCCCTTCACACCCGGGTGGGGGTCAGCCTTCCCCAGCCCCGAGTCACACTTGTGTCCTTCCGCCCAGCATGGAGGAGTGTGAGGCGCTGTGTACCCGGCTGGCCATCATGGTGCAGGGCCAGTTCAAGTGTCTGGGCAGCCCACAGTACCTCAAGAGCAAGTTTGGCAGCGGCTACTCCCTGCAGGCCAAGGTCCACAGCGAAGGGCAGCAGGAGGCTCTGGAGGAGTTCAAGGCATTCGTGGACCTGACCTTCCCAGGTGTGTGGGGGTGCCTGGCAGTGCTCTTGGGTGGCCCTGGGCCCTGTCTGGACCTGCCAACTGCTGTCCAGAGTCTGTCCCACACGCCTGGCCCTGACATGAGGACCATGGTCCTGTCCCCCAGGCTGCCCTCCCTGTTCCTCCAGCCCAGCCATCACTGACACCTGGTCTCTTTGGTGCAGGCAGCGTCCTGGAAGATGAGCACCAGGGCTTGGTCTGTTACCACTTACCTGGGCACAACCTTTGCTGGTCAAAGGTGAGTGTCCCTCTTATTTCACCCACTTCTTGGGCACCTCAGTCTGTCTCTCAGGTAGAAGTTGGCTGACGTGCCTTGATGTCAGGTGTGTGCTGATGTCTCCATGGCCATGTTCATGCAGATTCCTAGACCATAATCCTCAGATGTTAGCTTCCCCCTCCCTTAGGCTTTACAAAGCAGAGAGCAGCCCACAGAAGGTACCACATGACCAGGCTCACATAGCAAGCCAGGCACCCCAGGTCAGCCTCTGCCTTTCTGGCAGAGTCCAACCCTGGGATCAGACAGCTGAGTTCCATGGACTGACTTCTTGAGAAGTGCTATCGAATACCAAAGAGAAGGAACAGCCTTTGGATGCCTTGTTACAAGCCCAAAGGTTGGCCCTGTCCCCACCCTACGGACATCCTAGCACCTATAGACCAGCCTGTTTACAGTAGCCTCCTTCTCCCTTCCACAGGTGTTTGGGAGTCTGGAGAAAGCCAAGAGAAAGTACAAGTTGGAAGACTACTTCATCAATCAGGTCTCCCTGGAGGATGTCTTCCTGAGTTTTACCAACCCTATACAACCCACTCAAAGAAAAGACCAGGCGCAAGCAGGCTCCTCCCTCTCACTGCCTCCCCCGCCACCTGCTCAGCCCTCCTCACCTTCCTCCTCACAACTTTCCATCTTCTCCACACATCTGTTTCAGCCCCCCTTACATCCTCCCCCACTCCCTTCCTCAAACACTATCCTACTATAATAAAGATCCTAGTGCAGGTCAGCTCAGGTGTGCATGGCCTGCCGTGGTTGTAACAAAAGGGTGACCATAGACCAGGCTGGACTGCATTTGAGTGGAATCTCACAGAGTCCATGAATTCTAAATCCACACGTGTTTTCAGGTTGTGGTGTTTCTGAAGGTAGGAGGAGAGAACATATTTTTGAATTTTAGTAGCTAACATTAGTCTTGGTGGGGGGGAAGGGGTGATTGTCTTCCTACCTCTCCCTTTTGCCCTTCCTACTTCAACCGTAGTGTCCTAATTCACCCTATGAGAAGACAGCATATTGACACATTTACTAACCTAAATAATAGTTTTTCAGTATTTCAATATTTAGAATAAAAAGCAATGTAGTTCCTTGAGCCCCACTCTAGATCTTCTGAGTTAGAAGCTGGGGGGGGGGAGGACCAGCAAGCCACGTTGTCATTAACCCCACAACAAGTGCTCAGATAGCCCCAGTGCGGCAGCCATGTCGCAGCTAAGCTTCCCACTCCCTGAGCCCAAAACAGCACTTCTCGTGGCCACACCAAATGTCTTCCTGGGCCTTTTTTTCCCCAAGTTGGCTGCTCTGTGGCGTTTTCTGTGGGAAAAAACTCCCTGGGCCTCCACCCACTCCAGGCTCCTCTACTCTGAGTGATGGAGGTCCTCAAGTTCCAGACTCTTATTTATTGAGTTTGTTTTGGAGACAATGTTTCTCTATGTAGCCCAGGCTGGCCTGGAACTCCTTCAGCCTCCCCAGTGCAGAAATCACTATACCAGCAGGCCTGGTCCTATTTTTCCTTACTATAATCTTTGGACTGGCGGCTCTTCTGGTCTTTGCTTCGTTATTCTGCCAGAAATTTCCCTGAACTCCAAAGAGTTGAGGTTTTCCCGAGTTCTCTCATATCTCGAGGCCCAGTGGGAAATGGACACATGTCACAACTTCT
Organism: Dipodomys merriami; assembly: GCF_024711535.1. Classification (NCBI taxonomy): domain Eukaryota; kingdom Metazoa; phylum Chordata; class Mammalia; order Rodentia; family Heteromyidae; genus Dipodomys; species Dipodomys merriami. Next base: position 2,332,530 of record NW_027202682.1, read on the forward strand.
AAGAGTGACCCATGCCCCAGTTTGGCCCTGAGGACCCCACTGCTGGAGGCCCTGGAAGCATAGCTGTAGCATCATTATAGTTGTAGCCAAGAGAATACCCAATTCCTACAAAACACAGCACAGAGATAGGCATCCTCCAGTTCCAGGCCAGCCTGAGCTACGTAGTAATACCCTCTCACAAAAAGCAAAAAGGACTTTTTGCCTCAGAATAAAAGAAAATGAATAGGGTGTAAAGAAAAAGATGGGAGCCAGGTGCTGGTGGCTCATGCCAGCCTGTGGTCTAGCTACTTAATCCTAGCTACTCAGGAAGCTGGGATCTGAGGATTGGTTTAAAGCTAGCCCAGGCAGATAAGTCTGTCAGACTCTTATCTCCAATAAACTACTCAGAAAAGGCCGGAAGTGGTGCTGTGTGGCTCAAGTGGTAGGACACGAGCCTTGCGCACAAAGAGGCTCAGGGACAGTGCCAGGCCCAGAGTTCAAGCCTCAAGACTGTCCAAAAAAAAGGTAGAGGTTGATTTTGCTAAGTGGAAGAACACTTGCCTGGAAAGTGCAAGTCGCTCAGCCCTGCAGAAAAGAAGGTAGAGCTGAAGGCACATGGAGGGGCTCTGCGAAACCAAGGGTGCTGTTTATCACTTGTTGAATTTATTAATCTCTTCTAGACACTACCAAAAGCAAACATTGGAAGAGTATTTCTGTTCTGGGGACCAAGTAACATGCAAGGAAGGAGGGCAGCAACAGTGAGGACAAAGTGAGGGAGGAGAAGTCTAGGATCCCACCTCCAAGTCCTCCCTCTCTCTGTCCTGGGAACCAGGAGCATGGAGGAGGGGGCCAGCCTGAGCTGTGCAGGGAAGAGTCGCACCTCCCAAGGACCAAGTTCTGCTTGTGGGGATCCCTGGGGCTCTCCTGCTCTCTGGGTTGTGAACACCCGTTTATTTCCCTCCCTCCTGCTGCAGCCTGCTGGGACCTGGACACCCAGCACCCACCTGTGTTCCCAGCACAGGCCAGGTACCCCGGGGATTCAGAGAACACAGAGGATGGGGGTGTGGGGACAAAGGCTGGCCACATCGCGAAGAAGGGGGAGCCCGGGCTCAGCTCCCCTGCCGTCCCCAAAGACTGTCTCTTCCTTGGGTACAGAGTCTATGAAGAGCTGGGGCGTGGGGCGCCGGGGAAGCTGAACCCACAGCCCAGCCGACTGCGCCCTTCCCGGGGCGGGGCCGGGCCTGCAGGCGGCGAGGACAGCGAGTGTGCCGGGCGGGAGGCGTTCCGCGGGAGCCCACGGAGACAGGCCCGGGCCTTCGTGCCAACGCCCGGCGTCTCGACACCGGGCCCGGTTCCCGGAAGCCGGCGGCAGGGCGTCAGGGGCTAGTCCGGAGGCGGCCCGTCAGCCGTCCTCAGACGGGAGCTCGCCCGCGCTGGCACGGAGGACCCGAAGCCCAGCACCGGTTTCACAGACAGCCCGCCGGCGCCAGCAGCGACCGAGCGGTACCGGGACCGACCCCGGCGGCCCGAGGCCGCGCTGGCCTAGCCAATCCACGGCCACCATTCGAATTCGCGTCCCGATCCAGCCAGTCGCGGCCGGAGGGTGGAGCGGGAGGCCCGGGCGCGGCGGACAGATCGGGGGCGTGGCCCGCGGCTCAGCCAATAGAAGAGCCGGGCGCGTTTGAAAATAGGGCGGGGGCGGGGCCGCGCCTGCGCGCGGCGGAGGCGGCGGAGCCGGCGCCGGGGCGCTCGCTGGCGGGCTCTGGGGCTGCAGAGTGAGCGCGGCGATGGGGAGTGGCGGTGGTGAGTATTTGCGGGCGCGGAGCGGGGCCCGCGGGTGGCGGGCCTGGGCCGTGTGAGCAGGAGCGTGGATTCCACAGTCCGAGCCCGGCGCGGCGCTCCCAGCCCGGAGCCCGCCCGGGTCCCCGGTTGCGAGATTTAAATGCCCTCCGGGCGCCCGCGCCCGCCCGCCCGCCGCGCTGTTCCCCGCCTTGAGTCCCCGCGGCCGGCTTTTAAGTTTTCTGATGCGCCAAACTACGGAACTCCACCGAAGTCTGGAGTCCCGTGCCCGTGGACCGAGAGGCTGGCGTCTGGCGATCCCTGCCACCGAGCCCGCCTCGCGTCCCGGCCGCTCCCCCGCGCGCCGCCGCTGCCGGCGCCGGAGCCGAGAACTGCCGGGGACGCGTCCCACCTACGGGGCTTTGGGCGTGGGACTTCGGGTGTTAACAGTGGTTACTGAATCTTTTCAGGCATTTGTTCTGAAATGGGTGGATGCAGAAGCTTTTTTTGGTAATACGGTATGATCTTTGGGATCTTGGTCCTGGGGATACCTCTTTTTAACTTGGCAGCGCATTGAGTTTCTGACAGGAAAACCCAGGTCAAGAGGAGGGTGTGAGCCACGGCTATTACTCCCGCAGAGGGAATCACCTATATACAGAAAGGAGCAGCTATCTGGGAAGAATGGATTGGAAAGACTGGCGAGCCGGTAGACTGGGAGGCAGGATCTTGAATCGTGACCCAGGGCATTTTCCTGTAAAAGAAGGGGTAAAGCTGAGTTGAAAGGACCCAGTGTGGGGAGATGGAAGAGTCATCTGAGGAGCTTGACTGGGCAGCAGCTGACATGTCCGGCCTTTAGTGCTTGCAATCACTCTGTGTGAAGCTGCGTGTTGGGTTGGTTGGAATTTTGACAACCTTGTTGAGTAGCTGTCAACTCCCCATTTTATAGAGGACAACAGGGAGGTTCATGGCCTGCTCAGCTCTGACATTTGCAGAGCTGAGATTTGCAGAGGGACTGGCCTGGCCTCTCAAGTCCTTTTGACTTCCTGCAGAGTTGACTCTCAATTTGTGCTCCAAACCTATACTCTTTACATCTATGGATCCTCATTGTATGGTCTGGTTCTTAGTCACGTGTGCAAATAGAAGTGAAGAAAATGCCAGGGCTGGGAATGTGGCTTAGTAGCGTGCTTGCCTAACATGCACAAAGTCCTGGATTCAATTCCTCAGTACCACATACACAGAAAATGCCAGAACTGGTGCTGTGGCTCAAGTGGTAACATGCTAGCTTTGAGAAAAAGAAGCTCAGAGACAGTACCCAGGCCCTGAGTTCAAGCCCCAGAACTGGCAAAAAAAAGAAAAGAAAAAAACCCTAGTGGTTCAAAGGGCTTTACCTGAACATGAGATTCAAGGCAAATAGTCCTCAGTGTTCGCTGCCTGTTGCCCATTCCTAGTTGCAATGTAGACTCTTGGCCAGAAAGTTTCCAGTGGTCAGGGTGCATGATACCTTAAGTTTGCTGTGAATATTTGCTAGATATTTAACAAATGGTGAGTTCTTCTGTAGTTCATATAATGCAATTCCTTTATAATCTTTGGGAGTAGTTCATTTTGTGATGCAAAGAAACAGTGATTTAAATTGCCTTCATTCATATATAACTTTTCCTTTCATCAAGACTTCTTTTTTCTCCCTTAAGTGATCCACTGTAGATGTGCCAAATGTTTCTCTTACCCTACTAAGCGAAGAATCAGAAGGAGACCCCGAAACCTAACGATCTTGAATCTCCCGGAAGATGTGCTCTTTCACATCCTGAAATGGCTTTCTGTTGAGGACATCCTTGCTGTCCGAGCTGTAAGTCATTAGATGAAAACAATTTCAGTCCTAGCCTTGTTGATTATACAGTCAAGACTTGGTGCTCTTATGTCAGAACAAAACTTTGGAGCCATGCACCAGTGGCTCATGCCTGTTATCCTAACTACTCAGGGAATTTGAGATATGAGGATCACAGTTCAAAGCTAGCCTGGGCAAGAAAGTCTGTGAGACTCTTATCTCCAATTAACCATCAAAAAGTCAAAGTGGCTCAACTGGTAGAGTGCTAGCCTTGAACAAAAGAAGCTCAAGAACAGTCCAGCCTCTGAGTTCAAGCCCTAGGACTGGCGCACGCGCACGCACACACACACACACACACACACACACACACACACACACACACAGAGCTAGACATTGGTGGCTCACACCTGTAATCCTAGCTACTCAGGAGGCTGAGATCTGAGAATCATTGTTCAAAGCCATCCTAGGCAGGAAAGTCCATGAGACTTATCTTTAAACACCAGAAAACCAGAAGTTGCATTGCAGCTCAGAGTGTTAGATTGCTAGCCTTGAGTGAAAAGCTCAGGGACAGAGCCCTGGCCCTGAGTTGAAGCCCCATGACAAAACAGACAAACAAAAAAACCTTTGTATAAAGAAGGGACAGAAGGCTTTGTATCTGTTTCTGTCCTGTCTTCAGGAGTTTCTAAGAACAGGGATTTGAGGCAATCGCTATGTAACCCACACCTGGTTTTCATTGCTCTGCAGGTACATTCCCACTTGAAGTATCTGGTAGACAACCATGCAAGCGTGTGGGCCTGTGCCAATTTCCAGGAACTGTGGCCTTCTCCAAAGAACCTGAAGCTCTTTGAAAGGTATCTTCGCCCTGAGAAAGATGGCTTGATTTGCTCTTGCCTTTGAGCTTCTTGGTATTTCAGTCTGGGTCTCATGGCCTGATCCAGGGATCTATTTTCCTGTTGCTGTCTCCCAGAACCTTGCCTCATTCTTTGAGAGTAACCCAGGGCTGTAGACCTCAGCTAGTGAGGTACACCACTTCCTTACTCATCACCTCCCACGTCCGCCATGCTTCCGTGGATCCCCTTTGGCCTGTGACTTATTCCCATGATTCACCTGCTTTAGCCTTCTTTTCCTTCATTCAAAATCATGTAATTTCAGGGGCTGGGAAGGTGGCTCAGTGGTAGAGCACTTGCCTTTGCATGCTCAAGGCCCTGGGCTCGATTCCTCAGCACCACATAAGAAAAAAGCCAGAAGTGGCGCTGTGGCTCAAGTGGTAGAGTGCTAGCCTTGAGCTGAAGAGCTGAGGGACAGCGCCCAGGCCCAGAGTTCAGGCCCCACGACCGGACCCAAAAAAAAAAAAAAAAAAAAAAAAAAATCATGTAATTTCAGGGCTGGGATGTAGCTCAGTGGCAAAGCGCTTGCCTAGCAAGTGCAACGTCCTGGGTTCGATCCCCAGTACCAAAAAAAAAAAAAAAATCATGTAATTTCAATTTGATTGCCTTTCATTCATTGGTTGGTTCCACCCTCTTGCTAGGGTTGTAACCCCAAGGGAAGTCTATCATGAGCCCTGGTGCAAGCCACTAGGCCCACCTCCAAAACTGCTAATGGTTCCAGAAGCTACCCTTAAAATCCAGTGGCTCAGCCTTGAACCTCCTTGTTTAACAAACTGAAAAAAAGCACTACTCTGAAGGGGATTTTCCTGCCAAGTTTACCTAGGTCTTTATCCACTTGAGCTGCCAGAAACCCAGGTAGACTTACGGCCACAATTACACAATGTGGTGCTGTGGTGGCCATGCTTGGTCTCCTCCTGGATAAAACGCATAGTTCTTGACAAAATCCACTCGCCATACAGCTCGTGCATTTAAAGTATACTGCTCACACCTCTTCATATATGCAGAGTTGTGCAAACATCACGCTAACTTAAATGGTGTTCCCAGTCACTCCTCTTGTTTCCCTGTAACCCTAGAAGACAGTCTACCCCTCGTGTATTTTCTTGCCGACTCTAGACATTTTATGTAAATGGAACCATAACATTGCGATTTCTTATGACTGACAGGCTTCTTCCTTTGAACACTTTTTTAAGGTTTATACATATTGTAGGGTAGAATGGATAAAAGAAACAAGTAGTTCGTGCTAAGTTCAGTGGCAGCAGTACATAGCCTCTGACGTAATGTGACGTGTTATATATGCTCTTAATGTTCCAGGGCTGCTGAAAAGGGAAATTTTGAAGCTGCGGTGAAGCTGGGTATAGCCTACCTCTACAATGAAGGCCGTGAGTCCTTGCCCACCCCCTCACAATTAGCTCTTTCCAGAGACATCCCCAGTACTAGCAGTTTAGTCATTCTTGCTGTATCTGCCTCTCTCAGTGCCCTGTATCCAGAGACCTTCTGTGAGGGCTGGTGATACTCCAATTTAGGTTTTGAGAGTTATTGCTTACTTTTCCAAACCCTTTAGGGCAGCCAAGAATAACTTTGAGCAGAGCCTCTGAACAAGGACTGAGAAGACAAATCAGACCCCCTGCCTTCACTTTTAAGACATCCTCTGTGGAGCTCTTGGACAGAGTCAGCATGCCTGACTCTTAGAGTGACAATGACTTAGTCAGAGCCATAGATCCCCGTGGCAAGGCTGGGTCAGAGCCAGCATTTATATACCTTTTCCCCCAGACTTCTTGAAAAATCCTCATGTATGCCAGGCGCCAGTGGCTCACGCCTGTAATCATGGTTCAAAGCCAGCCTGGGCAGGAAAATCCAGAAAAGTCTGTGAGACTCTTATCTCCAGTTAACCACCAGAAAACCAGAAGTGGTGCTGTGGCTCAAGTGGTAGAGAGCTAGCCTTGAGCTGAAGAGCGCAGGGACAGCACCCAAGCCCAGAGTTCAAGCCCCACAACTGACCAAATTAAAAAAAAAAAATCCTCATGTAGGCTTCTCTTCTGCCTGCTTCTACTTAATCTGCTCCTCATCCCAAAGATGAGCAATCCCAATCTGTGCTGTCCCAGCTTCCAAACTGCTAAAGCTTAGGTATAGAAATGTTTTCCTGTTCCTAAAAGTTCTGGTATCTTGCTAAGTAACAGGCCCTGCCCTTGGCCAGCTGAGGGAGCAGTCCTGTCCTCCAGCCTCAGGAAAGCCCAGGTCCTGCCCCCACTTTCCTGTCAAATAGCATTGTACCAACAGTATGCAATACTGTGGTTTCATAACATTCAGTTTTGTAACCGTTGCCGCTGTTTCAAAACTTTGGGGGAGGGGCTGGGGGGCTAGGAATGTGGCTTAATGGTAGCATACTTGCCTAGCATGCATGAAGCTCTGTGTTTGAGTCCTCAGTACCACATAAACAGAAAAGGCAAGGAAGTGGTGCTGTGGCTCAAGTGGTAGAGTGCTAGCTTGAACTCAGGGCCTGGGCTCTGTACCTGAGCTTCTTTTGCTCAAGGCTTATGCTCTACTATTTGAGCTATAGCTCCACTTCCAATTTTCTTTTCTTTCTTTTTTTTTTTTTTGGCAGTCATGGGGCCTGAGCTCTGGCCCTGGGCGCTGTCCCTCAGCTCTTCAGCTCAAGGCTAGCATTCTACCACTTGAGCCACAGCGCCACTTCTGGCTTTTTCTGCTTATGTGGTGCTGAGGAATCAAACCTAGGGCCTCATGCATGCAAGGCAAGCACTCTACCACTGAGCCACCTTCCCAGCCCATCCACTTCCAGTTTTCTAACAGTCTTTCTTGCTGGGGCTGGCTTCAAACAGTGATCCTCAGCTCTCAGCCTCCTGAGTAGCTAGGATTTACAGGCATGAGCCACCGTTGCCTGGCATTTTAGAACATTCTTATCCCCAAAAGAACCTTTCCCCCAACTCATTATTGGGGACCAGGCAGGAGTTTCTGAATGAGGAAGGTTGGGGACCATGCCTTTGAGGTTCATCTTCTCCTGGTAGCAAGAATTCAGGCTTCCCAAAGGACTCTTAGCAGGAGCCAACCCAACCAGTCCTGAAGCTGGACAAAGAAGAGAAGAGGAAGGCATACTAGTCTAGAAGGGCTCTTCTGTCCTAAAACACCAGCAACTTTCCACTATACCTGGCTTATGGTTTTTCTTTTTGTTTTTGTTTTTGGGTTGTTTTGGGTTTTTTTTGGCCAGGACTAGAATTGAAACTCAGCTTCCTTGCTCAACTGGTGTTCTACCTCCTGAGCTACACCTTAAGTACAGGTTGGCTTCAAACAGCAAACCTCTGGATCTTAGCCTCCTAAGTAGCTACCATTACAGGCAGGAGCCACTGGTGTCCAGCTCAGGAAGCTTAAGTGTTTAGACTTTGCAAAATGATTATGGAGAAGTTTGTTTATCCCATTTACCAGAGACATCCTGGGTTCTATTCTGTTGTCTGCCCTGCAGTTTCCGTGTCTGATGAAGCCCGTGCAGAAGTGAATGGCCTGAAGGCCTCTCACTTCTTCAGTTTGGCAGAGCGACTGAATGTGGGTGCCGAGCCCTTCATCTGGCTCTTCATCCGCCCGCCATGGTCGGTGTCTGGAAGCTGCTGCAAGGCCGTGGTTCATGAGAGCCTTAGGGCAGAGTGCCAGTTACAGAATGTGAGTCTTGGCAAAGGGGCACGGGGGCAGCACCTGAAACCAGCTAAAGGGTCACAGAAAGCCAAGCCCTATTTAAAGTCAGGGACGTAAAGGAAATGGACGTACAAAATAGGAAATGCAGGGCTGGGAGTGTAGCTCAGTGGTCGAGTATTTGGCTAGCACGCTCAGAGTACTGCATTTTATTCCTAGCACTTTCCCTACTGAAACAGATGTGGGTAGGAAAAGAAAAGAAGGGAGGGAGGAAATAAATCGCCTTAGGGCCAGAGGGTGATCGCAGAGCTCTTAGTGGGAGTGTTTGCAGCTGGAAACTTTAAGGATTCAGGCTGCATAAGTTGAAGACTGAAATAGAGGTGTGGGCCATGGTGTGAAGTTAGGGGCTGCACAGCAGGGCGGGCAGGACCTGGCAGTTCTCCTATTGAAAATCACACTTTGTTCTCCTTTTTTCAAGACTCATAAAGCATCCATACTTCACTGTTTGGGAAGAGTGCTAAATCTTTTTGAGGTGAGTAGAATTGCTGCAAATCCCTGGCTAGACTCCAGGAAGTACTTGAAAAACAGCAGAAATGGCTGTGCAAAGTGAATATAAAAGGCAAGCCTTCTTGCCCTTAGAGGCACCTGAAGCTGGGTCAGGGCAGGGTTGCTGGCTTCACTCTCTCTGCCTCCAGGGCGGGCCCTGAGCCTGTTACCTGACCTGGATTCTGAGTATCTTTGAGAATTAAATGGGACGGCATGGGTAAGAGGCAGAGCAGCACAGATGCATCCGGAACTGAGCCAGTGATGCTAGCCTGTTTGTCTGTTATTGGCTTGGCCATTGGTGAGTCTTACAGACATCTGTGCTTTTCTGGTCTTGAAGCTTTAATGCGCTTTGTGATCAGTGAGCGCCTTTGTAATAGCTTCAGGAAAGGGAAGCTACAGAGAGGGATGCTGAAGGCCACTAAAGCCATGAAGAGAGCCCCCACACCATACCCAGGCTGTTTGAGGCATTAGCTTTGGCACCTCGTGTGAACCACAGGCCTTGGGTTGTGAGAGCTGAGCTCCAGGAGGAAAGCAGAGCCCCGAGGCTGAGGCCAGAGCTCTGAGGTCAGGCCTCTCATTGGCTGTTCAGCACGTTGAAATGTCTGTAGAGAAGTCATTTCTGCTCTGACTCAGTTAATTCACAAATATGATTATTTAAGAGGATGGATGGTTGTTGGGATGACGTAGTAACTAGCATAGGGTAAGGAAAGAACCAATTGTGCTTGGCCTCCATCTAGGATGAAGAGAAGAAGAAGCAGGCCCGCCAGTTGTTTGAAGAGTCTGCTCACGAGGGTTGTCTGGCCAGTTCATACCTCCTCTGGGAAAGTGACAGAAGGACGGATGTGAGTAGAATCTGGTCTGGGAAGGGGGCTCTTGGCTGAGTTCTATTGGCAAAAGTATGGGTCCTCACAACTCCTGATCTGTCAGCTGTCAGGCATAGCTGAATGGTGGGCTACTTTCCAAAACAACCACCATTGTTTGGGAAGACAACAGAGGTAGAGCCTTTCTGGTGGTAGGAGCAGGGACACTTAAGAGCTTGATGGGTCAGTTCTTAGTTCCTCCCACATCACATAAAAATTGAGGTATCTTTCTCCCGCTGACAGGTGTCAGATCCTGGACGATGCCTCCACAGCTTCCGGAAACTCAGGGACTTTGCTACAAAAGGCTACTGGGAAGCCCAGGTAACATGGGGAGCTGGCCTTTTTCCTTCTGTCTTAGAAATTGCTGTTTGAGGTCAGCCCAGGCAAAAAGTTAACAAGACTCCCATCTTAACAGCCTAGTGAGGTGGCACACCCCTATCATCTCAGCTGTGGGGTAGACATAGGTGGGAGTATTGAAATCCAAGGCAAACAAGCCAGGTGCACACACCTGTAATCCTAGCTATTCAGGAGGCTGAGATCTGAGAGTCACCATTCAAATCCAGCCCTGGCAGAAAAATCCAAGAGACTCTTATTTCCAAGTAACTGGAGATTAAAAAAAAAAAGTTGGACTGAAGGGATGGCTCAAGAAGTAGATGTGGCATTGAATGTTATACAGAAAATAGTTGTCTATATGTGTTTAATCACATGGAAAACCTTATATTACTATTAGGTGGACAAAAGAAAGCTAAAATGTATGTAAACCTCAGTCACAAATGTATGTGTAATGCTATGTCAAAAGTGCTTGGGAGGGCTGGGAATGTGGCTCAGTGGTAGAGTGCTTGCCTAACATGCATGAAGCCCTGGGTTCGATTCCTCAGTACCACATAAACAGAAAAAGCTGGAAGTGGGGCTGTGGCTCAAGTGGTAGAGTGCTAGCCTTGAGCAAAAGAAGCTCAGGGACAGTGCTCAGGCCATGCTTGGGAAAATTCAGAAGGAAATGGTTTCTGGGAACCATCTGAAATCCACAGTGGATCCCCGTGCCAAATCCAGATACTTATCAGTCTGTCCTCGCCTGCTAATCCATGGACTGTTAATAGTACAGATTCATGAAAGAGGAAACCAAAGAATAGAGGGGTCCCCACTTTGCTTGTGATCTTAAACCTAGATCTTGCAAGACATCCAGGCAGCTCTTCTCACTTTGCAGTGTAGCTCCAACCCCTGAACCCCACCCAAAGAAGCACCTAACTTTCACATCTCGGGGTAAACAGAAACAGGCAGGTTTTGAAACATAGATAGGAGACTGGCTGAGGATTTGTACGAAAGCAACTGATGCTTCATCTTCTAAAAATAGTGGCTTGTGCTGTATTATTCCAAAAAACAGCAACTCAAAAGAATTTGACTGGTCTGAAAAGTTGATAAGGCTTAGGGAGCAGAAAATGCTCCTACTTTTGTTTTCTACCTTCACTCGGGCTTTGCTCGATTTCATGTTGACCTTGTCTTTCAGCTGGCCCTAGCCAAAGCCTGTGCAAATGGAAACCAGCTCGGACTGGAAGGGAAAGCCTGCAGAGAGGTCGTCTGGCAGCTGTTCCAGTCCTCCCAGGCTGTCAGTAAGCAGCAGATCTTCTCTGTGCAGGAGGGGCTCAATGACACAATGAGGTGAGACATCTCAGAACATGGGTGTTTGATTCCAGGGCAGAAGGCTACCAAAGAGATCTATTACTAGGCAGTGTGGCCAGCCCTCTAGGATTCTTGCATTGTGTGTGTGTATTGGGGGGGGGGAGTTCCCCTTAAAAATAAACTAGCGGGCATTGTGGCTCACACCTGCGATCCGAGCTACCAAGGAGGCTGAGATCTGAGGATCGCAGTTCAAAGCCAGACCAGGCAGAAAAATTCCTATGAAACTCTTATTTCCAATTAACCACTCAAAAACAGGAAATAGAGCTGTGGCACAAAGTGGTAGAGCACTAGCCTTGAGCAAAAGAACCCAGGGACAGTGCCCCATGACAAGATAAACAACAAAAGTTTTGTCTAAGCAAAACTATGAAGAAGAAAATACCCTGCTCCATTCTTCCCAGTTCCTTTTTTTTAAAACAAAACAAAACCATAGAACATGCAACCTGTGTGAACATCTTTCTAAAGTGATAGGACTTGAGTCCTCCATTTTTACAGTTGCAATAGAGCCTTTTTTTCTGACAGGCTAAGGATGGAATGTTAGAGAGGAAACCATAGGCCAGTGAATGATAAGCAACACCAATTTTCTTTATGGCTTATCTGTACAAGCTCAGTGACAGCAACCAGGTCCTGAGTTCAAGCCTTCTACCAACGAAAACACTAAAAAATATATATATATATATATATATATATATATATATATATATATATATATTTATTTATTTGTTTGTTTCAAAAATGGCAGTTTCTTCCCAAGAAAAGCTCAACCTTACACACACACACACACACACACACACACACACACACTCACTCACTCACTCACTCACTCACTCACTCACTCACACTCATAAGATCACATACACACGGCCCAGGAATCCAGCACCCTTTTGCCCTCGTGTTGGCAGCCTCAAGCTGGAGTGCTTTCACAATCCTGGGCCTGTGGTTGGTATCCAGCATCTCACCCCACCTACCCACCTCCCTCACCCCCAGCTCTTCTTTCCCTCTCTGTGGAGGACTCTTACACTGTTTTGCTTTTTTGAGTAGTCTTGCTATTTTTTTTTAATTTTATTTTATTTGAGAACATACTGTACAGAGGGGCTTAGTCTTGCTATTTTATATTATATATTACTATATTATACTATATAATATATAATATATCATATATGTATGTAATATATATATATATATATATTTATTTATTTTTTATTTATTTATTTTTTTGGTCGGTTGTGGGGCTTGAACTCTGTCCTGGGCACTGTCCTTGTGCTCTTCAGCTCAAGGCGAGCACTCTATGGCTTGAGCACAACACCACTTCTGGTTTTCGAATGGATGGTTTATTAGAGATAAGAGTTCACGGACTTTCCTGCCCAGGCTGGTTTGAACCATGATCCTCAGATCTCAGCCTCCTGAGTAGCTAGGATTACAGGTGTGAGCCACCAGCGCCCGGCTGTAATATATATTATATGCTATAATATAATATATATTATACATCTGGCCTTTGTTCTTTGTTGTGTTGGTTTTTTGAGAAAGTCTTGCTGTGTCATCCAAGTGGGCCTTAAATTGATGATCTTCCTGCCTCAGCCTCCTGATTGCTGAGGCTACCACCATGCCTGGCATATTTAATGTATACATTTCAGGGGTGCATTTTAGAAGTCAAATTACTAAGCTTATTAAGTCTTAACTGTTCAGGAGAACTTTCTAGTCTATTTAGTCCTGGCCAATTTAAACCTCAAAGATCTGTGCCCTGTGTTTTTCCTTCTACTCATCCTCCCAGGAACAACCTCCGGGGGCTCCTGGGGCAGGGTGTCTCTAGCCATTTGTGAGTCCACAAATGCGCGCTGAGAGTGTGGTCCTTGGAGAAGCCTGTCCTTGTTCTCAGGGGTGACGTCTTCTCCGCAGGTACATTCTGATAGATTGGCTGGTGGAAGTGGCCACAATGAAAGACTTCTCCAGCCTGTGCCTGCACTTGACGGTGGAGTGTGTGGACCGGTACCTGCGGAGGAGGCTGGTGCCCCGGTTCAAGCTGCAGCTGCTGGGCATTGCCTGCATGGTCATCTGTACCCGGTGAGAAACCCCTTGGCCCATGCGCTTGCGTGTGTTGGCTCTTCTTGGGCTCAAGTATGGTCAGCTGTCCCTGGACTGCTGGCAGAATCTTAAGGGAAGGGAGGTTTTATTTTTGTTCTGTGTGTGTGTGCGCGCACATGCGCGTGCAATACCAGGTTTTGAACTCAGCCTTACGTTTGTTTGGCTTGCTTGCTCACCTGTTGCCATCTAAGCCACACTGCCAGTCCTGCTTTTTGCTTTTTTTTTTTTTTTGGCAGTCCTGGGCCCTGAACTCTGGGCCTGGGTGCTGTCCCTAAGTTCCTTTTGCTCAAGGCTAGCACTCTACAACTTAAGCTACAGTACCACTTCTGTGAGTAATTGGAGATAAGCCTGGGCTGGCTTTGACCACGATCCTCAGATCTCAGCCTCCTGAGTAACTAAGAGTACAGGTGTGAGCCACTGGCACCTGGTTTTGCTGAATAGTTTTGAAGATGGAGAGGTCTTTGTGGACTTTTCTCCTTGGGCTGGCTTTGAACTGCAATCCTCCAAATCTCAGCCTCCTGAATAGATAGGATTACAGGCATGATGCTCTGGTACCAGCTTGGGAAGTTAATTTTGGGGGTCTTAACTGGCTCCAGCCAGCATAGAGCACTGGGGAGTGGGCTGCTCCTCGGCAGAGCAGCAGCTGTTGGGCTGTCGTGCTGTTTGCTGGCATAGCTGGACCATCTTCCCAGCTTTGAGGGTGACTGTTAAAGAGGTGGCGGAAGGCCACCCCCTCCTAGGTCCTCGGTGTTCACAGACACACAGCTCTGAGACTGAGCTCTCAGGTCTCCCCCTCCAAGGTTCCCACACTCCTCCCGGGTCAGACATCTCACCTCTCACACCTCTGAGCCTGCCACATGACGGAACTCAGCCTGCTTCCTGACTTCCCTGCATTTTACCCAAACCTGCCTCCCTTGAGCCAGGGCCCGATCACCCTTGTTTTATCTTGGACAGCAATGTGGAAGGCGATACTCACAATGCTTTTCTCACTCAAACTCCAGTATCACTAAAAAGGGGGAAAATATCCTTGTCCATAAGGGTGTATGAGGTCATATGAAGACAGGATGATGGTTGGATCTGCATTCTGTTTTATATTCCTGAGCCCTGAATCTTTTTTCTAGTACTCTGTGTGTGTGTGTGTGTGTGTGTGAGTGTGAGTGTGAGTGTGTGAGAGAGAGCGAGAGCACATTGTGTTTGCTAGGCAGGTTCTGTACCATTTGAGCCACACACACCCAGTCCATTTTTCTGTAGTTGATTTTCAAATAGAATCTGTGTTTATGCGTCAGAAGGCTCGGCCTGACTCCTCCTGCACAGCCGGGATGACGCCTTCAGCTTCCACGGGCATGAGGGTATTGCATACTTCTTTGTTTAGCCTCGCTGTGAATCCTGATCCTCTTGAGCCCCACTTCCTGTGGAACTAGATTATACATAGGGGTCACCACACCCTGCCTCTTCTCAGCATCTGCCACGCTCCTTGCCAGCCACGCTGTGTGACATGCTTTCGTCATGAAGCCCAGAACCCATGTGCCCTCCTTACATCGAGGCCTCCCAGAGCCCTGCACCTCCTTAGCCTGCCTCAGGAAGTGGGCTCAGGGCTGAGACCCCATTTCCACACTTCAGGTTCATCAGTAAAGAGATCCTGACCATCCGAGAGGCCGTGTGGCTCACAGACAACACATACAAGTACGAAGACCTGGTGAGAATGATGGGAGAAATCATGTCCACCCTGGAAGGGAAGATTCGAGTAAGTGAAGGTGTTCTTCCCCTTAAATCCACGTTGTAGTTGTTTCTGTGCTTGAAGTTTCAGGAGGGCAGGGGGAGTAGAAGTGGATGAAGTGCGTCCAGCTTGCCTGTCCTGGGAGGCCCTTAGTGGGCCCAGAGGACAGCAATCTGTGCCACACCCAGAGCCCCAGAGCCAGCGGCTGCTGTGCCCCCTCGAGGGCCTGAAGCCTGAGCTTGGGCAACACGCTGAGCATCAGCAGGGCTGTGCTTCCACGTGGAGTGGATGGAGGGGGCTCTCCATTCACCTCTCCCTTCTGTCTAGATCCCCACCGTGGTGGATTACAAAGACGTCCTGCTGACACTGACCCCTGTGGCGCCCAGAACGCAGCACCTGTGCAGCTTCCTCTGCGAGCTGTCCCTGCTGCACACCAGCCTCTCCGTGTACGCCCCAGCCCACCTGGCCTGCGCAGCGCTGGTCCTCGCCAGAGCCATACACAGGCAGAGTAAGGAGCCCCTCTCCCGGGTCCTGGTGCTGGGGGGTGCTCCGACGGCAGCCGGTGGAGGGCCAGAGAGTGAGTCCCCATCCGTGCTGGAGAGGAAGACGGTGGTGTGAACCACGGTAGTTCATTCCACAGATACCAAGGTGGTTCTAGCTTAGTATTTCTCGGATTTGTGGCAGTCGGGTTGTGTGTTCTTTAGGGTTTTTTTTTCTTCCCAAAGCCATTTTAAAGGGATCACAAGACAGAGCTCAGGGAGCCTGTCACGCACAGCTGGCAAAGTTGTATTGTGAGTGTGGACCAGGCGGCCCTCACAACCCTGGCCTGCTTTCCTCCCCAGCACAGCCCTGGACCCCGCGCTTGTGGGACCTCACTGGGTTCTCCTTGGAAGACCTCACTCCCTGCGTCTTCAGTCTTCACAAAAAATGGTACGTCTCCGAGGAAATGCCCAAGCTGGCGGAAGGCCAGGCAGGGGTCTCAGGTGCCCTGGGCGCTTCGCCGCTTCATGGCAGCCAAGGGAGTCTTCCAGGCTGACATTTTATTTGATTATTTTATTTTTTTGCCAGCCCTGGGGTCTGAATTCAGCGCCTGGGCACTGTCCCTGAGCTGCTTTTGCTCAAGGCTAGCGCTCTACCACTTTAGGCTTTTTCTGTGTATGTGGCACTGAGGAATCAAACCCAGGGCTTCATGCAGTGCATGCTAGGCAAGCGCTCGGCCACTGAGCCACCTTCCCTGCCCTGAGACTCTTTCCCACAGGGAGTCTCTGTGTGTCTGAGCTGACTCTGTGCCTGGTCTCCACACCCCACCGCTGTGGCCTCCACACTGTGCTCCCTCTCTCCGGGCGCCTCCCTCACCTCATGCTGCTGCTCCCCGTGAAGTTTGTAGAGCACCGCAGGCCACAGCATCACAGAAAGTCAGGGGGAGAGGGAGCAGAGGGGGGAGGGACTGGCATGTGGACGGGGCCAGGGTTCTCCTAGAGGAAGCACAGCACTAGCAGGTGGGCCAGCGCGGGCCAGGGAGTCTGTTGGCTGTGAGCAGAGGATGGGGGGACGTGCGGGCAAAGGGGTCCCTGGCTGCAGCTGCCTCCCCATCACTTCCTCCTCCACTTTGTTCATGGACTTCCACTTCTTGGTTCCCTCCCTCAGAGTCTGGTCTTCCTAACCAGCTCTAGTCTGCTTCTTCAGTCCTCACCCTAAGGAGCCAGGAAATGCTAGCTTCCTGCTACTCCGCAGAACCTCTCCCTGGGGTACTTGGCCCCTTCCAGGACATCGCACCTTGGCTCTGACCACCTTGCTAATGTCTGTGCAGTTGCCCTGGTTTCTAGTTGAGGATTCATCCAGGTCGTGTCTTAGTAGATTATATTTGGAAATAAAAATCTTATGGAAGCCAGGTGCCAGTGGCTCATACCTGTAATCCTAGCTACTCAGGAGGCTGACATCTGAGAATTGAGGTTCAAAGCCAGCCCGAGCAGAAAAGTCCCTCTGAGATTCTTATCTCTAATTAACCACTCAAAAATGAAGTGGAGCTGTGGGTCAAAGTGGTAGAGCACTAGCCTTGAGCAAAAAAGCTCAGGGACAGCACCCCAGACTATGAGTTCAAGCTCCACAACAAACCCCCTCAAAAACCCAAAAAGACTCTCATGGACTTCTTCCCTGGGCTGGCTTCCAACTGATCCTCCAGTTCTCAGTCTCCTGAGAAGCTAGGATTACATGTGTGAGTCACCTGAACCTAGCACTGCGCTGGTTTGGAAAGCTTGTAGTTCTATCAAACTGAGGGAATTGGACTAAAATTGGGGTGGGGAACAAGTATGGTGGCTCACACCAGCCTTCTGGGAAGAGAGAGTGGGAATGTTTTGGTTTGAGGCTACCCTCATTAGTAAGACCCCAGGCTCAACCAACAAGCTAGGGGTAGTTGTGCAAGACTGTTAATACCAGCTATGCTGGGAGGCAGGGAGGTAAGAGTGCAGTCTCAGGCTGGACCAGCAAGAAACACAAGACCCTGTGGCCACCCGCCTAGCCGGCCAGGACCCTGTGGCCACCTGCCTAGCCGGCCAGGACCCTGTGGCCCACCCGCCTAGCCGGCCAGGACCCTGTGGCCACCTGCCTAGCCAGCCAGGCCCTGAGTGCTGGAACTCATCACTTCCAAGAAAAGTAAAAACAAAATTGGGGAGGAGACCCTCAGTGTCTGCCTTGTGGCTCTTTCTAGCTTCCACGACGATGTCCCTAAGGACTACCGGCAGGTGTCTCTGACGGCTGTGAAGCAGCGATTTGAGGACAGACGCTACGAAGAAATCAGCCAGGATGAGGTGCCCCCCCCTCGGCGTGTGGGGATGGTACGGGGTGGGGCGGGCTCTGTGGCCCTGGACCTCGGTCCTGCCCGGGGCACCCTTCACTCATCGCCTCTGGCCTCTCCTCAGGCGCTGAGCTATGGCCAGTTGTGTGCTGTGTTGGGTGTGAAACGAGAGACCCCGGAGCCCCTGACTTTCCTCGGTGCTGAGGAGATCCACACCTTCCTCAGCTCTCCTTCGGGAAGGAGAACCAAACGGTCAGTCCTCCCCCTACTGCCCCCCTCCTCTGGCCAGGACTGTCCATGGGATGCTGGCTACACACGCCCCAGCCCAGGTTCCCTGTTTGATCCTTCGGCCATATTGGGTCCACACTCCCTTGCTGATCCAACAGCCATCTGAGACTTTTGTTGGAGAAACAGCAGGTCCCACGCAAAAACCTGGGGCTGTTCCTGAGTTTGGCAACCTCCACACCTCAATCCTTCCTCAGAGGCCGCTGCCTCCCCTGCTTCCTTGGAGGAAGATTATTCTGAGTGTGGTAGATCTGGCCCTGCCCACGCCACCATGAGCCATCCTGCGTCACTCGGTTCCATGATGGCACTTGGCTTGTAACCAGATTACTGCCCTCCTCACTTCCTTTCCTCTCATTCCCTGTGTGTAATCCCCTTTACCCTGGCTTGCTCTCCTGGGGCAGCCTCTCCCTGCCTCACCCATCTGAAGAGCTCCCATCAATCCCACAAAAGCCCATGTGTGTAGGCCCCACTTTGCTGCTCTCATTGCCTCCGCAGACCCCTGAACCTAGCACTGGCTCTTTCACTGGGCTGAACATGGGGGGTTTGGGCTTCCAGAGGGCCTCTGACACCTCGCTGCATGCAGCACCCCACTCCTCAGGGGCAGGGTCAACATGAGGAAAGCCACGACAGACACATGTGTCTGTGCTCTAGGAAATGTGCTCCTCTCATGCACCCAGCCTTCCAGTAAAATCTGCTCCCCAGTCTCCCATAGCCCTATCCGGTGTCCAGGAGAGACACCCCCACACACATACACACTCACACAGAGATACTGGGGCAGCCACCCCGACTCCCTTAAATCAGGAAGCAGAAAGGGTCCTGAGTATGGCTGTTTCTCCCAGGGCCAGGCCAGCGCTTCAGCCTCTTGCCCTGACCCCAGGAGGGCAGATGTGCAGCCCTTTACCAGAACGGCAGGTCTAGTGCCTGGCTCAGAACTCTAGAGGGTAGGATGCGCTTCCTGCCAGTTTCCAGAGGGGCCGAGGGGTTAGTACCCTCATCATGGCCAGCCACACCACGATTCACACAGGCCAAGGACACTGCTGTTCTTCCTCTGGACACGCCCCTGCTCTCCAGAACGCTCCATGGCGTTTTCTGCCCAGCAGACCTTTCGAGACCCTTGTCAGGGCCAATAGCTTAAGGCAGGTGCAGAGGACCAAGTTTGCCTTCCGACGCTGCTGCCTAGCCTGGGGCTGTCTGGCTCCTCCCACCTCACAGGAAGCGGGAGAACAGCGTGCAGGAGGACAGGGGCAGCTTCGTGACCACCCCCACCGCAGAGCTGTCCAGCCAGGAGGAGACCCTGCTGGGCAGCTTCCTGGACTGGAGCTTGGACTGCTGCTCCGGCTACGAGGGTGACCAGGAAAGTGAGGGCGAGAAGGAAGGCGACGGTGAGTTTGGGCCTGGGTGCGGCGGAGGGAGACTCTTCAGAAGATGCCCGACCCCGTGCCTCCTGGCCTCCAGTGCTGTGTGCAGCAGAGGACCCTGCGTGGAGACCTGGGCCTGGCCAACCAGCCCCACACCCTCCCCATAGAAGGGCATCCAGACACAGGGGAATCATGGGAGGAGAGCCCCAAAATAGCTGAGCGAGAGGTTCTTCCACACCATGAGGAGATTTAGGCCAAACCCATGCCTAGCTCCAGCCGGTTCTGTTTTGGCTGAAGGACATCACTTGGGCAGAGGGAAGACAGAGACTGTCTGGAGTTTCTGATGAGATTTCTAGAACACTGAGATGTGCCCTGTAGGATATATGAACCACTTACCCCCGGCGGGCTTCAGGCAGGGTATTTCTCCCATGTTCTGGCCAGGACTGGTCTGGCTGTGGCAAGTTTCTCTTGCTTGTCCAGTGACTCACCTTGGTGTCCATGAGGGATTCAGTAAACTCCATGGCCATTGTGTTGTCTCCTGCTGGCCTCGGCAGAGGGTGACTCTCTGGCCTTGAGGGACATGTGTCACCGGGAGCTGTACAAGGGCCTTCAGCCTGAACTACTGGGCTGCTTGGGCTGTGACCAAGCAGAGGGTACCCCCTGATGCTCGAGCTGTGGTACAGCCGCCCTCTGTCTGTTCCCCACAGTGACAGCTCCCAGCGGCATCCTCGATGTCACCGTGGTCTACCTGAACCCAGATGAGCATTGCTGCCAGGAATCCAGCGACGACGAGGCCTGCCCAGAGGATGGGGGATGCCAGGGGCCAGCCACCCACAGACCAATCCCAGGGCCCAGGCCCCTTCTCTGCAACAGGAGGGAGCTGGGCAAAGACATCACAACCTCAGGGTACTCCTCCATCAGCAGCACGAGCCCCACAAACTCTGTGGATGGCAGTGCGGGTGGCGCTCCTGGATCTACCTCACCGCCTTCCCCAGGCAGCGAGCCCAGCACACAGCCTTGTCATCATCAGGCCAAGAAGTCATGTTTACAGTGTCGGCCCCCCAGCCCCCCGGAGAGCAGGGCTCCCCAGCCACAGGTCAAGCGGCAAAACCTCTCCGTCCACAGTGATGAGGACGCGATGTTGGGCTTCCGGAAGCTGTGAGCGCGTGTCAGCGGGTGCCGTGTGAATGTTTACAGGGAAGGGTTGATGTCCTGGAGGAGGAGTGGGCATTGAAGGTGGGTGCTCGGTGGCCTTCGCCCGAAACTCCCAAGTGCTAACTCCTGGACACCAAGTTTCTTTGTCCAAGGAGCCTCATCTGAGCCATGGGAACATCAGATTCCGTGAAAAACTTAGCTGCTTCTCCTTGGAGAGTCTAGCCACAAAGCCAACACGCTACAACACGTGAAGCCCATGTCTCTGTATCCTCTTGTGTCCTGCTGTCTCTCTCTGGAAACTTCAGCTTGTGTGTGTTGTAGTCTTTCCAGCCCTTCCTCAACCCATGCCAGAAACCAACAGCTTGCACGCTCTGAGTCCGTAGCCATAGTGTGCTGGCAGGCACAGCTCGAGCCTCTGCTAGAAAGCTGCCTGCTTGCGGGCCCCAGCAAGCAGCTCTCCGCACACCTCTGTCCCCTCGCTGCCCTCCCACTGCATGCAGCATTCCCTTCCCTACAGGCTGCAGGTGTGACCCAGAACCGGGGCCACAGGCTCCCTCCCTCTGGTATGTTTGTCTCATCTTAGAAATCTGTTTCCTTCCAGAACGGGTTGTCTGTCCCCATGATATCCATGTGAACATCTCTGCACTGAATTTCTGGGCCATTCTTTCTCATCTGGATTTCTTCCTCCTTTCAAGATGAAAACAAAAGTAACATTTAAAACAGAGGGTATTGAATAAAAAGAGAATAGACTTCCGGCATTATTTATGCACAGCTGAAAAAGAAATCTGATGTCAGACAGTCGGTTCTCTCCTGGCAGCGTGCAAAACAATTTTCCCAGAGGGATGACCAGGAAAAAGTCATTTGTCAAAACTGAGGTGACCAAGATGAAGAGCAGAGAAGTCTTATCATTGGAGTTGCCTCTTTTCCATCAGAAGAGGGCAGATCCTACTCCTCGGTCTAACTCATTTCAGAAGTGATAGGCCTTAGCTCAGTGGTAAAGCACCAAGTATGCTCAGTATGCGGGAAGCCTGGCTAAGGAGGCTGCCACAGGCTGACCACTGCCATACCAGCCGTGTGGTATACTGGTTGCTTTCCTATTTGGGTGTGTGTATGCAGGTACTAGAATTTGAACTCCGAGATTGTCTTACTCTGCTTTTTTGCTCATGGCTAATGATCTTCGCTTGAGCTGTGTCCCCACTTCCCACCTATTTTGCTGGTTACTTGGCTGTCTCCCAACCTGGACCCTCAGATCTCATCCTCCTGAATAGCTAAGTGAGCTGTCAGTGCCTAGATTTTTTTCCTCTCTTCAATATTAAGAATCACTTAGCCAGGAGTGTCCACAAATGCTCTTGAACCAGAAGTACAGAAATGGAGGGATAGACTCAGTGTTCATTTTGCTCTGTGTGTGTGTGTGTGTATCTATCTTGATGTTCCTGTGCTGTCTTTCTGCTACTGTAAGAGTTCTTACCATCCTGGCTGAGGCATGGATGGGCTAAGAACCCAGGTGTTGGAATTGTAGACCTGTGCTATTAATTATGTGCTCCTGGGCATGTGTGAACCTCAGTTTCTTCATCTGTAAGATGGGGCAATAATACCTACCTCACAGGGATGTTGTGAGGATTAAATGTGATGAGGATAGTAGCGCACGAGTGAGACCATCCCTTAACGGCCTCCCCCTTTGCTCATGGTCTCTGTTGACCAAAATCGCACCTCTGGATAGATGCCTTCTCCTAGTCTGCACCTATAGGAAGAACCTGCTCCTGGGAGCAAGTAGGGATCACCTGCTTCTCCCCAAGTCTTCATTGTCACTTCAGTGCCTCTCGTCTGTGCTGTGGGGTTTTCCTGCCTTTCTCCTAGGTGTTGGTTCCAAGCCTTCCTTCTCTGCTGCTTCACCGGAGGCAGGAATGTCCACAGTCCATCCCAAGTGTGGTCATGGGAATTCCTGAGTCCCGTTCCTTTCTCTTGAGTACCCTGGGTTACCCTTCAAAGATCCATCCCCACCATCCCAGGGGGCCACGCGGAGGCAGGCCGGCACAGGAGAAAGGGTTTACACGGTTTATGAGAGGAGGAGCACCAGGCGCCCTTCACTGTCTGGGTAGCCGTGGGGGGTGGGGGTAGGAAGTGGGGCGGGTGGAGCACAGGTGGGTCTGGGCCGGGAGAGGGAGGGCCAGCTGCAGGGCGGGACTCCGGGGCTGGAGGAGCTGAGGACCCGAGGCGGGCCTAATGCCTACCCCCCTCCTGGGAGTTCATCTGGGACTTTAGCTTGGCCAGTGCTGGGGCTTGAACTCAGAGCCTGGGGCGGCGCCTGGGCCCCGGCGCCGCTGCTGAGGATTCGAACCCGGGCTTCACGCATGCTAGGCAGGCGCTCCAGCCCCGGGGGAGTGAGGCCTCGTCTTCCCGCGCCTCCCCGTCACCCCCGGGCCCGGCCGGCCGGGCTCCGCAGCGCCTGCCCGCGACCCCTCCGGGACGTCGCCCGGACGAAGGCCGCTGGGCCCGTCGCTCCCCGGGCGCCATTCTCCCGTCCGTGCGCTCGGCCCCGTGTCAGGCGCCACATCTGTCCCTGCCTGAGGCGGTCGGACAAGAAACCGTCCGGAGCGCTCCGCCAGAGGAAGGCGGGCTGGCGCCGGCGGCCGCAGTGCCGGGCCGGCCGGCTTCCGGCGGGGGAGCGGAGCCGGGGAGGGGCGTGGCCAGCTCGGGGCTCACGATTGGGCGGCCCGACCGGATGGGTGCGGCCTCCTTCCGGAAGGGGCGGGACTTCGCGGTGGCGGCCAGCCCGGGAAGCCCGAACCGCGGCGATGCTGCCTGCTGCGGGCGCGCGCCGGTGAGTCCCGCGCGGCCGGGGGCGGGGCGGGGGGGCGGGCGCGGGGCCGCCGGGACGGCGCGGTGCAGCGCGGTGCGTCTCCCCAGGCTGTTGGCCGAGCTTCAGAGCGCCCTGGACGCCTGCTCAGCGCGACAGCGGCAGTTGGAGCAGAGCCTGCGCGTGTCCCGGCGGCTGCTGCGGGCCTGGTACGCGCACCCCAAAACCTCCCACCGCCCCCCACACCCCGCCAGCCCGAGCCCCAGGCGCCGGGCACCAGACCCGGCCGCCCGCCTCCGCTGCCACCCGCCCTGCCCGGCGGGCCCGGGAGCGAGGCCGCTGCGGGGCGGAGGCCCGGCCACGGCTGCGCTGTCTTGACAGGGACCCAGCCGGGACCTCAGCCCCGGATCCACCCCCAGTACCCGAGAGTGCAGAAGCTGGCCCGTGTCCAGGTAAACCTGCGGCAGCCGTTCCTCCGGGCGCCGCCTCCGGACGGTGTGGCAGGCAGTGATGAGGGCCTCGTCCTGGGGCGCAGGGAAGAAACCCCCTCCCATGATGGTTGCCTTTCACAGCACCCACACCAAGCCCCCAAGAGCTCAAGGAGTTAGAGCTTCTGACACAGGCCCTGGAGAAGGCTGCCCGGGTGCGCAAAGGCATCCCTAAGGCAGGAGGAAGAGACAGACACCCCAGTGAGAAATCCGGATCCAAGGCTGCTGCCTCAGGCCCGGCCGGCAACCGTGTACCGGTGACAAAACCCACCAAGGGCCTCCGCCAGACCACCACGCAGGCCAAGGAGCCCACTGGGCCCAAGCTTCTGTCGGTGGGCGATAGGAAATATGCGGGGATAGGGCCCCAAGCTACCACATGTGGACCAAGACTCCAGGACCAACCATTGGCCCCATGTGCCGCTCCTGTGGCTACGGAAGCCTTCACCCTGGAGCAGAAGGGGTAGGTTTCCCTGCTGTCTCCATCTCTCTGTGCAGACCTTGGCCAGCATCAGGATCTAGGATCTGGGGTGACATGAGGGCAGGGCATTGAGCTGGAAATGGGGTCCCTGGAGGGTCATGAGGCCAGTGTTCTGTGGCAGGCAGAGGGGAGCAGCTGGCTGGACGGTGCTAGGTGTGACCTCGTTGGCCGCGTCCTTCTCCCAGCTCGTCCTTTCCGTGGGCCCTGAGGTGAGGGGTGAGGGGTGGGGGGGTGGGGATTGAACACGGGCTTCTTTGACAGGACCCAGCTGCGGCTGCCTGGGGCCTTCAGGAAGGCGGCTGCTCAGAACTCTCGGTAAGGCTGGGTACCGGCAGAGACTGGGACACCATCACCAGCTTGGGGACACAGACGAGGCCTTCCAGCAGGTCCTTGTATTTTCTGGCAAGGAGTGGGGGGAGGTCACTGTCTAAATTCAGGGTCTGCCTAGTTAGCAGGCACAAGTGCAGCAGGCCCTGATGCCTCCAGCTCACGCACAGGTATGAGACCTGAGCATGATCCTTGGCACCTCCAAACCCTGGTGTGTCTAGAGGTGACGGGAATAGACCAGCTTCACAGAGGTGTTGTAGAGTGCCCTGCTGTCACTGGGCAGAGTCAGGCACCCAGCCTGCCACAGGCCCTATTCTAGTTGGCTAGAATAACTGTCCCTCTCTGGTTCCTGGGATTCCCTTGTACACACCCCAGCCTGTGGGCCCAGCTCAACTCCACACAGACCGGCGACTCCACGGATGCCACCCGCGCAGCCAAAATCCACTTCCTCCGGAACATGCAGGTGGCCAAGTCCTTGCTGGGCCTGTGGGCATTGGGTGGCTTCCTGCTCTTGGTCTGACAGTCTTACGGAAGGGCTAGGTTGGGGCGGCCATGGCTTCTTCCCAGCCCCTCCTCAGTGGGAGGCTGCAGTCTGGCCACAGAGCGCTCTCTGATGTGTGCACAGTCAGGGTCGCTCAGCCCCAGACCCAGTGCTGTGGAGGTGGAGGCCGAGGCCCAGCGCCTGCAGGAGGCCTGCGCAATGCTGAGGCTGCGCATGCAGGAGGAGCTTGCAGTAGGTCAGCGGGGCCAAGTGGGGCTGGAGGAGAGCGGAGGGTGAGGTGGACAGGGGAGGGGTCGAGGATGGCCACTGACCCAGCCTGTTCTCCCTGATCTGCACAGCCCCCGCTGACTGGATGCAGGAGTACCGCTGCCTCCTCACCCTGGAAGGGCTGCAGGCCATGGCCGGGCAGTGTCTCCACAGGCTGAAGGATCTGTGCGCAGGTGAGGTCCGGCCCTCACCCTGCACGGCTCCTCCCGCCACTACTTCCCCTCCTACCACTCCTCCCAAGTGCACTCACTTCACTAAGTAGCATGAAAATCAGAGACTCCAGGGGCTGGGAAGGTGGCTCAGTGGTAGAGTGCTTGCCTTGCATGCATGAGGCCCTAGGTTCGATTCCTCAGCACCACCTAAAGCAGAAAAAGCCAGAAGTGGCGCTGTGGCTCAAGTGTTAGAGCTCTAGCCTTGAGCTGAAGAACTGAGGGACAGCGCCCAAGCCCTGAGTTCAGGCCCCATGACTGCCCCTCCCCCCCCAAAAAAATCAGAGACACTAGGAGATGTGTCATGGACAGCAAAGCTTTTTATTAGCCGGGCGCTGGTGGCTCACGCCTGTAATCCTAGCTACTCAGGAGGCTGAGATCTGAGGATCGCGGTTCAAAGCCAGCCGGGCAGGAGCGACTGTGAGACTCCTATCTCCAATAAACCACCAGAAAACCGGAAGTGGCGCTGTAGCTCAAGTGGTAGAGCGCTCGCCTTGAGCTGAAGAGCTGAGGGACAGCGCCCAGGCCCAGAGTTCAAGCCCCACAGCCGACAAAAAAAAAAAAAGCTTTTTATTACCCTTTTTTTTTTTTTTTTTTTTTTTTGCTGGTCATGGGGTCTGAACTCTGGGCCTGGGCGCTGTCCCTCAGCTCTTCAGCTCAAGGCTAGCGCTCTACCACTTGAACCACAGCGCCACTTCTGGCTTTTTCTGTTTATGTGGTGCTGAGGAATCGAACCCAGGGCCTCATGCTTGCAAGGCAAGCACTCTACCACTGAGCCACCTTCCCAGCCCTTTATTACCCTTCAATTGCTTGAAATTTTAAAAGTTTGGGTCAGTCTGTCTCATAAGCACCCGAAAGACACCCAGGAGGCAAAGGGAAGTCCTATAAGAGTCAAACTGCCAAACCAAGGATGCACACCCCCACGCTGCCTACCTGACCGCTCCAACAGCCCAGCCTTTCGCCCCTCAGCAAGGCAAATAGGCCCCGCACTGACCCAGAAAGAAGCTGTGGCTGCTTCCCATGACACCATGTCCTCCCGTCCTCACAGCGGCCACGGAGCAGACCCCAGGACCACAGCTGGGGAAGCCTCCACAGACTCCGCTGCCCTGGAGAGGGGAAGCGGACCCTTCCCAGAGCCCTCCGCTCCTTCTCTACACCAGCACTGAGGAGCTGCAGACGCTGGCAGCCCTGAAGCTGCAGGTGGCCATGCTGGAGCAGCAGATCCACCTGGAAAAGGTGCCTTCCCAGAAGGGGGAGCAAGGGTGCATCTGGCCGGCTGTGGGCTCAGGCCCTCTGAGGACCAGCACCGGCCCCCAGAGGGGGGGACTCGGTTGGGGCATGACTATGCTGCTGGTGGGAATGGGAAAGACGTGCCGGGTGCTGGTGGCTCACGCCTGTCATCCTAGCTATCAGGAGGCTGAGATCTGAGGGTGGCAGTTCAAAGCCAGCAAGGGGAGGAAAGTCCGTGAGACTCTTATCTCCAATGAACCACCAGAAAACTGGAAGTGGTGCTGTGGCTCAGGTGGTAGAGGGTTGGCCTTGAGCTGAAGCACTCAGGGACAGCGCCCAGGCCCTTAGTTCAAGCCCCACTGACAAAAAGGAAAAAAAGAGAAGACATGAACCTTTGGGCCTCTGTGTGAGCCGGGAAGGGCCCCAGGGACTTGAACACATGGGTTATGGGGAACCTTGGAGGGGAGGGCTGGAGCACGGAGGCTGTGGGAGCCCCCGACTGGCCCTCTGGAGTGGGGCCCCCTGTGACCCTGACGCTGCACTGCCTTCCAGGTCCTGATGGCTGAGCTCCTTCCCCTCATAGAAGCCCAGGAGCCCAGGGGGCCCGCCTGGCTGGCCCTGTGCCGGGCCGCGCACAGCCTGCTCTGTGAGGGCGGAGCGCGCTTCCTCACTGTCCTCCGAGACGACCCTGCTGACTGAGCCCTGCACCAGCTCCACCCGGCCAGAAGGCCGGAGCGCACAGGGACTGCGGAGAAAGCCCCTGGTTGGTGAATCAGGCGGCATCCTGGGAAGCCTGGGTGGACGGGCACCAGATCTGCGGTTGGGGCCTGGCTTGGCCTCCCGGGGATCCTGACAAACAGCCCGAGCCCCACAAGCTTAGGGAAGCCTTTTTTGGTTCCTTCTGTTTTCTTTCACTGTGCTCTTAAAAAAAAGCCACCTGTATGCTATTAAAACTTTTAGAAAGTATCTAAGTCACCCTAAGGTAGGACCTGGAATGGATCTTTTTGTAGTTTCTTCTTTTTTTTTTTTTTGGTTGGTTGTGGGGCTTGAACTCTGGGCTTGGGCGCTGTCCCTCAACTCTTCAGCTCAAGGCGAATGCTCTACCACTTGAGCCACAGCACCACTTCCGGTTTTCTAGTGGTTTATGGGAGATAGGCATCTCAGTCTTTTCTGCCCGGGCTGGCTTTGAACCTCAATCCTCAGATCTCAGCCTCCTGAGCAGTTAGGATGACAGGCGTGAGCCACCAGCACCCGGCTCTTTGTGTTTTCCATTCAACAGTGCATCAAGGAAGGGGGTGCACACCCCCGTCATCTCACTACTTGAGAGGCGGAGGGGCGAGGCTGATGCTTCAGGCCAGCCCGGGCAAACCCTTAGTGGGATTTCATTTCAGTAACAAAATAAAACTTGGCTGGACAGAAGGCCCTGGACAGCAAGAGCATCTGTAACCAGGGCATGGTTTGGGTCATAGAGTGTCTGTCTAGCAAATGTGAGGCTCGGAGCTCAAACCCCAGGACTACCTTAAAAAAAATACATTGAATGAATTTATCAAACAGGCCTAGTGGTGCACCTCTGTGGTCCCAGCCCCGGAGATCTACCTTAAATAAGCAAAATCTGGGACATAGCTCAAGGGGTAGCGAACTTGCCTGGCATGTGCAAGGCCCAGGGTTCAGTCTCCAGCAGCACACACAACACATGTCTCAGGATAAGGAAATAGGCAAAGCCACTTAAGTTGGTGTTTGACCCCGGACACCTGTGGCTTCTCTGCTCGTGGCCAGAGCTGCCCTGGGCTTGTCAGGGCAAAAGACCAAGTTTCCTCACTGGAGAACTCGCCCTGTCCACAGGCACCGCTGGCTCCATCTCTACTCTCCTGGGGCAGATACGGGATTCCCACCCCCATAACTTCTTGCAGAACTTCACCAGGGAGGAAGCCCACACCACGGTCATTTCTCATTCCTGGAAGGAGCGAGGGTCAGCTGTGGCCTCTGGAGCTGGGTTTGCATGGTGACTGCTTCCAGCTGTGCGACTTTCAGCCTTGGTTCCCCAGACTTGTCCCCACTGCCATGCTGGGGGAGTGGCTTCTACCCCATGGGGTCTGTACAAATGCCGCAGGCAGCTATGGTGGCAGGGCCGAGAGGGGGCGCCTAGCTCTGTGCTAGGATACCTCATCTCATTAGTTTTTGTTTTTGCCAGTCCTGGGCCTTGAACTCTGGGCCTGGGCACTGTCCCTCAGCTATTCGGCTCAAGGCTAGCGCTCTACCACTTGAGCCATAGCACCACTTCTGGCTTTTGCTGCTTATGTGGTGCTGAGGAATTGAACCCAGGGCCTCATGCATACAAGGCAAGCGCTCTACCACTGAGCCGCCTTCCCAGCCCTCATCTCTTGTTTTTGAGATGGTTCTCTGCTGTGTAGCCATGCTGGCCTCAGGCGTTCTGAGTGCTGGGATTACCGGATTACCGTCGTGCCCTCCCATGCCCGGCACAGCAAATATGCTTTTGGTGAAACTGAAATGGAGTGGCTACTGCATCCCAAGCATTGCTGGGCACTGGTCCCAGTGTAGGTGGCTGCGAGCTTCCCCACTGGGCGCTGAGGAGAGCCCTGCATGGAAAACACCTCTGTCCTGTGGCGCCCAGGCGGCTGCAGGACAAGCCATGAGTGCTGCTTGTGGAGAGCTGGGGAAGGGGCTGGTGTGGAGACTGGGCTGGGAGGCGTGGACTGGCCCGGGGTGGTCAGGGCCCGGGGTTCTGGCGTGGATGGCCAGCCGTGGCCAGGAGGTGCCCTGGGGAGGCCTGGGACGCGTGTCGGCGAGGAGGCCGCGCGGGGGAGGGCGCCCTGAGCTCCAGCGCCCACCGGAGGCCGGAGGCGGCGGGGCTCCCTGACGTGCCCCGCGGCGTCACCGCGTCTTGGGCCAATCGGTTCGGACGAGGCGGCCCTGCCCCGGGGCTGGGGCCGCGGTGGGTGCACACGCACGCGCGCACCCCCGGCATGCGCCCGCCCGAGCCCCGGCCCGCCGGGCCCGCCGAGCCCCCCGCGCCCCGGGAGCCCCCCGCCGCCCTGCGCGCGCTGCTCGTGGCCACGGGCGGCGCGGGGCGCTCGTGGCCCCGCTGCGTGCTGCCCTTCGGCGCCCTGGCCACGCTGGCCGGCGCGGCGGCCACGGCCATCACCTTCTCGCTGCGCGGGCCCCGCCTGGACCTGGCCCAGGGCGCGGCGCTGGCCGCGCTGGCCGCGGGCCTCGGGCTCCTGGCCGCCGCCTTCCTGTGCTGGCGCGCGCGGCGGCGGCGGCGGCGGCGGGCCGGGGACGCGCGGGGGGCGGCGGGCGCCGGGGACGCGCGGGGGGCGGCGGGCGCGGCGGACGCGCCGCCCTCCGCCGCCCCCTCCCTGAACCGTTAGCGGCTGCGGCCGTCCCTCCCCCTAAGGTTGCCTGGCGCGCGCGGAGCAGGCCTGAGGGAGCGAGCGGGGCCCCGGCCTGGCCGCGGGTGCGGGTGCGGGCCGCGGGCCGGGCCTGGCCGCTCTCTAGGAGGGCGAAGCAGCAGCGGCAGCTTGCGGTGCCCTCCCCGGACGCCGGCTTTCCAGGCTGGCTGGGGCCCCCGGCGGGCACACGCTCAATAAACGTTGGTGGAGCGCACGGCGGCGGCTGCAGGCGTCTGTAGGCCCGGGCCCCGCGCGGGCCTGGGTGGCTTCATCCGCGGGCATCTTCCTGCCGCCGGGGCCTCCGCGCCCCTCCCGCCGTGGTTGCCTGTGCCGCGCTGCGGTGTGTGCCGCAGAGGCTGCGGGTTGGGGGGCGGGGAGAGGCCTAATGTCTCTGTCAATGAAGGTGCCAAAGGGGGCAGGGACCAGAGAGGTGAGAGGCCCGGCAGAGGCGGCGGCAGGTGGCCGAGCCGCCGGGGAGGGATGAGCCTCGCCTGGAGGCTGTGGGAACGCGCTCCGGCCCATTGCACCATGTGCGAGGGGCCCAGGGGAGAACAGGGCCGAGGGTCATTCCAGAGAAGACATCTGCAGCCCACAGCCGCGGCCGCAGCCCGTGACGCAAGGGTCCTGCAGGCCCCAGGTGCGCGGGGCGCGCTCTCCCTCCCTCCCTCTCCCTCTCTCACACACACGACCCCATTAGGGCTGAGCCCCAGGCACCAACTTCCACTCACACCATATGCTCTGCCTACAGGAAGCCCCATGGAGACAAAAGCCCGCTCTACTGTGAGGACGCCCTCTCTCCCACACCACGGTGACCGGCCCGAGTCCTGGAGCCCGGGGCTGGGCTTCCTTCCCGGGGGCTTGTCTTAGGCAGGGGCCTTTCTCTCCACTGTCTCAGAATGGTTGGTCTCCTTCCCCAAGCTCTCATCAGGACTCCTCTCAACGCCGTGCGTCTGAGGGTGAGAGGACCTGGAAGCCGGAGCTTAGGGCGCGTCGGCAGTGAACTTGACCCATCCCGAGACAGAGTGCAGGCCCATCACCGCTCCTAAAGGACCCTTTCACCTTCCCTTTGTTGGAAATCTGCGGGGCAGGTCCCTGTGAGCGCTGGAGGTGAGGGGGGATCCAGCCCGTGCGCACACACGCGCGCACACCCACAGGCCTGGCGAAGTGCCGGCGCCGCCAGAGTTGGCTCCCCACGGGTGGCAGTGGCTTCCTCCCGCCGCCGAGCTCAGGTGGCCCTGGGTGGCTCGGGGCTTACACTCACCCCTGTGCACTCATTTTCTCCCCGCACGCCCCAAAGGTGAATGAACTCAGGCTTTTGCTGATGAGGAAACGCATCCAGGACACACGGCTAGAAATCGGCGGAGCAGGCCTGATGCCAGCACGGGGACACCCCACAGTCCTCCCCCCCCCATCTAGGGAGCATCCAGAGGGGCCTGGGCTGTCAAATCCAGGCCCATCAGCCAGGGGAGGAGGTGGCCGGACCCGGCCAGCACGTGGCACCGCCCCGGGAGCGGCCGGGCCCTGGCTCCGGGCCCAGGACCCTGCTGGGTGGTCCCCCCGCGGGCCGCCGGGCGCCCCCCCCCGCAGCCCCCTCCCGCCGGCGCATTCCAGGCTCCGGGCCCCTCCCCCGGCCCCCTCCCCCGCCCGCCCGCCGGGGTCTGGATCTGCTTCTGATTCCGGCTGTGCAGCCGCCGCCCCCTCCTCCCCGGCCCGCGCCGCCCCGCCCCCGGCTGGGCCCCGGCTCGCGCCGGCTGCGCCCCCCGCCCCCTCGCGGCACAGCTCGCCCGCCCTCGCCGCGGCCGGGCGGAGGTGTCGGCCCGGGCGCCCCAGGCCCCGCCCGCCCACTGCCCTTCCCGGGAGGCCCGGAGACCTGCTCCGCCCGGTGGGTGAGTGCGGGCGGCGGGCGGCGGGCGGGGCCTCCGCGGGCCGAGGCACCGGAGCGGGGCGCCGCCTGTCACCGCTCGGGGCCCCGCCGCCGCGCCCGGCCCCGGCCGCTCCCGCCGCTGGGCCTCGACTGAGGCCGCCCGGGGAGGGGGGGCACCGCGGGCTGACGGGCGGGGCGCGGAGGCTCCGGCCATGCCCGGCGGGCCCTGGGGGCTGCTGCTGGCGGCGGGCACGCTGGCGGCCGCGCTGGGCCCCGGGCCCCCGGCCGGCGCCGACCCCTGCCGGGACGAGCGCGGCGCGCCCCGCGGCTGCGTGCCGGGCCTGGTGAACGCGGCGCTGGGCCGGGCGGTGCTGGCGTCCAGCACGTGCGGGAGGCCGGCCACCCGGGCCTGCGACGCCGCCGACCCGCGGCGGGCGCACCCGGCGGCCCTGCTGACGGCGGCGGCGGGCGCCGGGGCCCCCGCGTGCTGGCGGTCCGCCCCGCTGCGCCGCGCGCCCCTCAACGTGAGCCTGACGGTGCCGCTGGGCGCGGCCTTCGAGCTGGTCTTCGTGAGCCTGCGCTTCTGCGCCGCGCCGCCCGCCTCGGTGGCCCTGCTCAAGTCGCAGGACCACGGCCGCAGCTGGGCCCCGCTGGGCTTCTTCTCCTCCCACTGCGGCCCGGACTACGGCCGCCCGCCCGCCCCCGCCGACGGCCCCGGCGGCCCGGGCCCCGAGGCCCTGTGCTTCCCGGCCCCCCGCGCCCAGCCCGACGGCGGCGGCCTCCTGGCCTTCAGCGTCCAGGACGGCGGCCCGCCGGGCCTGGATCTGGACCGCAGCCCCGTGCTCCAGGACTGGGTGACCGCCACCGACATCCGCATACTGCTCACGAGGCCCGCGACCCCCGGGGCCGCGGGGGCCGCCGAGGCCGCCGTCCCCTACTTCTACTCGGCCGCCGAGCTCCAGGTGGGCGGGCGCTGCAAGTGCAACGGGCACGCGGCGCGGTGCCTGCCCGACGGCGAGGGCCGCCTGCTCTGCGACTGCCAGCACGGCACCGAGGGCCCCGACTGCGGCCGCTGCAAGCCCTTCTACTGCGACCGGCCGTGGCAGCGCGCCACGGCCCGGGAGGCCCACGCCTGCCTGGGTGAGGCCCGGGCGCGGCGGGGGCCCCGCGGCCTCCCCGCCTCCCCCCCCCCCCCGCCTGAGCCCCGCGGCCTCCCCGCCTCCTCCCCCCCCCCCCGTCGGGGCCTGAGCCCCGCGGCCTCCCCGCCTCCCCCCCCCCCCCCCGCCTGAGCCCCGCGGCCTCCCCGCCTCCCCCCCCCCGCCTGAGCCCCGCGGCCTCCTCCCCCCCCCCAGCCCCGCGGCCTCCTCCCCCCCCCCGTCGGGGCCTGAGCCCCGCGGCCTCCCCGCCTCCCCCCCCCCCCGTCGGGGCCTGAGCCCCGCGGCCTTCCCCACCCCCCCCTGAGCCCCGCGGCCTCCCCTGACCCGGCCGTCCTTCCCCGCAGCTTGCTCCTGCAATGGCCACGCTCGTCGCTGCCGCTTCAACATGGAGCTGTACAGACTGTCGGGCCGCCGCAGCGGGGGCGTCTGCCTCAACTGCCGGCACAACACGGCCGGCCGGCACTGCCACTACTGCCGGGAGGGCTTCTACCGGGACCCGGGCCGGGCGGCCAGCGACCGGCGCGCCTGCAGAGGTGAGCACGCGCCCGCCGCCCCGAGGGCCTCTCACCGGCCCACCCCTGCCCGCGGGGGGACCTCTGACCGCCCCCCTCTGCCCGCAGGGGGTCCTCTGGCCGCCCCCCCTCTGCCCACAGTGGGGACCTCTGACCGCTCCCCTCTGCCCACAGTGGGGACCTCTGACCGCCCCCCTCTGCCCACAGTGGGGACCTCTGACCGCCCCCCTCTGCCCGCGGGGGGGACCTCTGACCGCCCCCCTCTGCCCACAGTGGGGACCTCTGACCGATCCCCCCCCTCTGCCCACAGTGGGGACCTCTGACCGATCCCCCCCCTCTGCCCACAGTGGGGACCTCTGACCGCCCCCCTCTGCCCGCGGGGGGGACCTCTGACCGCCCCCCTCTGCCCACAGTGGGGACCTCTGACCGCCCCCCTCTGCCCACAGTGGGGACCTCTGACCGCCCCCCCTCTGCCCACAGTGGGGACCTCTGACCGCCCCCCTCTGCCCACAGTGGGGACCTCTGACCGATCCCCCCCCTCTGCCCACAGTGGGGACCTCTGACCGATCCCCCCCCTCTGCCCACAGTGGGGACCTCTGACCGCCCCCCTCTGCCCGCGGGGGGGACCTCTGACCGCCCCCCTCTGCCCACAGTGGGGACCTCTGACCGCCCCCCTCTGCCCACAGTGGGGACCTCTGACCGCCCCCCCTCTGCCCACAGTGGGGACCTCTGACCGCCCCCCTCTGCCCACAGTGGGGGCCTCTGACCGCCCCCCCTCTGCCCCGCAGCCTGTGACTGTCACCCCGTGGGTGCTGCTGGCAAAACCTGCAACCAGACCACAGGCCAGTGTCCTTGCAAGGACGGTGTCACTGGCCTCACCTGCAACCGCTGCGCCCCGGGCTTCCAGCAGAGCCGCTCCCCCGTGGCCCCCTGTGTCAGTGAGTGACCCCTGGCCTCGGTCCCCTCCGCAAAGCCACTTCGGCTCCTGCCTGCCCATCTGCCCCTGGAGCCCCGGAGATCCTGCTGTCCCCACCCCCCAGCCAAGACCGTTCTCCACCTCCGCAGAGACCCCTGTCCCTGGACCCACGGAGGACAGCAGCCCCGTGGACGCACAGGGTGAGCGGTGGTGGATCCGGGCCCGCTCCAGACGATGCGGCCTTGGGGGAGGGGACTGACGGCCCCTCTCCCCCCTTAGATTGTGAGTCGCACTGCAGACCGGCGAGTGGCAACTACCGGATCAGCCTGAAGAAGTTCTGCCGGAAAGACTACGGTAGGCTGCCCCGGGCACCGGGGCGACCCCGTCCTCTTCCACCCCAACTCCCCCGTGAACATCTTAGACCCCCACCCCGGGTCCAGCCGTCCTGCAGGCCCCGCCCTTCCAACCCCCAGTGTCGTCGAAGTGCGGTCCTCTGCTGGGGGACCTGTGCGTCCGCCCCACGCGGGGTGGGCGCCCGGTGTCTGGCCGGGAGCCCCGCCCACTTCCGGGCCTGACCACGCCCCTCCCTCCCCGCAGCGGTGCAGGTGGCCGTGGGCGCGCGCGGCGAGGCGCGCGGCGCGTGGACGCGCTTCCCCGTGGCGGTGCTCGCCGTGTTCCGGAGCGGCGAGGAGCGCGCCCGGCGCGGGAGCAGCGCGCTGTGGGTGCCGGCCCGCGACGCCGCCTGCGGCTGCCCGCGCCTGCAGCCCGGCCGCCGCTACCTGCTGCTGGGCGGCGGGCCGGGGGCCGCGGCCGGGGGCGCGGCGGGCCCGGGCCCGGGCCTCAGCGCCGCCCGCGGGAGCCTGGTGCTGCCCTGGAGGGACGCGTGGACGCGGCGCCTGCGGAGGCTGCAGCGGCGCGAGCGGCGGGGGCGCTGCGGGGCGGCCTGAGCCCCGGCGCGGGCGGGCGCGGCCCCACAGCCCCGTGCGCGCGCGCTCGTGCGTTCTTCTGCTCGCGTGCGGCGCGGCGCCACCCGGCCCCCGCCCGCCCGGGCCGCCGGATGCTCCCCGCGTGCCTCCCGCCCGGGCCGCCGCAGCCACACCCGGGCCCCGACATGCCGCCTGGAGGCTTCCGGAGCGGGGCGGCACCCCCGCAGTGCCCGAGCCCTCCGCCCCGCGCCCCGCCCGATCCGATCGCCCTGGGCGGCCGTGGACTTCCGTGTGATGCAGGACCCCGGCCGGACCCTTCTGAGGCCGCCCCGGGCAGGGCCCCCCGAGGGCGCTGCGGCTCCGCTCCCGCACGCGGAGGCCGGTCGGGTCCGACTCTGCGGGCCCGGCCCCCGCTGCGCCCAAGCCCGCCTCCCCCCCCGCCTCCGCGGTCCCCGTGCCCAGCAGTGCGTCTGCTGCGTCCCGTGCAGCTCTACCGGGTCTCCGAGCCCCGACCTCGGGGCTCCCGGGGACGGGTCCCGCCCCCTGGGCCCCCCCTGGCGCCCGGGACGCGCGGTTCGAGTCCACAAAGACCGGGCCGGGAGGAGCTCAGGTGGACAGCCGTCCCGGCGGCGGACACCCGCGGCGTGGCCCTCGGCCGAAGCTCCGCAGCCCGGAACCGCCGGCGAGGCCGCCGCGCTGGGTGCGGAGAACCGCAGCCAGCGCATGCTCCCGCCCGGGGCGCCGCCGGGCGCCAGCGCGCATGCCCAGACGCGACTCGGCCTAGACGCGGGGACTGGGGTGGGCGGCCGGCGGCGCGTGTCGGGGGGCGGGGCCGCGCGTGCGCGTGCGCAGGAGCGGGCTGCGCTACCGCGCGGCGCACTGAGGCGGGCGAGCGGCGCGGCGCGCGGAGGTGGGTGCGCGGCGGGGGCGTGGCGGCCGGGCGCGGGCTCCGGGGCGGGCGGCCGGGCGGGGGTGGGGGAGGGAGGGTGCGGGCGCCGCTGTC
The DNA here is from genome assembly GCF_024711535.1 of Dipodomys merriami. Taxonomy (NCBI): domain Eukaryota; kingdom Metazoa; phylum Chordata; class Mammalia; order Rodentia; family Heteromyidae; genus Dipodomys; species Dipodomys merriami. Next base: position 2,369,193 of record NW_027202682.1, read on the forward strand.
ACCGCGCGGCGGGGGGGGGGGGCGGGGGGACGGCCGTGCGGACGTGCCGCGGGAGGCGACCGGGACCGCGCTGGGGACCTGACTGCGGTGGCGCTCGGGCTCGGGAGCCGCGGGACCGGGAGCGCCTCCGGCAGGCCGGCCCCGCCCGCCGGCCGGCCCCGGGCGCGGTGTCGCCGCGCCGGGCCACCGCTCCGAGTCCCTCTTCCCTGGGGCGCTTCCCGTCCCCGCCGGGTCGGAAATCCTCCTCGCGCGGTGGGAGATTGCAACAGCTGCCCGCGCCCCTCCCGCCGCCGAGACCCGCAGCGCCCGCCGCGCCCGCCGCGACGCCCGACGCCTAGGTACCGCTCGCAGCCCCCGCGCTCTGCCCAGCGCGTCCGCCTGGCGCCGGGCAGCCGCTCGCCGGGCCCGCCCGTGGAGGTGGCCGCGAGCAGCCCGGCTCTGCCGCGGGAGCCCCGGGAGGCTGGGCTGGAGGGCAGAGCCGGCGCCCAGGGGCGGGTGGGCCGCCCCGCCGGGCCCCCGGGGCAGGGGTGCTGGCAGCCTGGGCACCGATTCTCCAGGGTGACCCGGTGCCGTGTGCAAATAGTGCTGTGGGGCCTCCTGGGTTGGGAAATGCGGGGCTGACTTTAAAGGCCGAAGGTTGCCTCCTTCACCTGGGCGCCGTGCAGGTAGAGGCCAGCTGTCGTGGTGACGGTGAGGTGACACGGTGAGGTGACCGTGTCTCTCCAGACGAAAGGCGTCTGCCTGCCTTTCCACGGTGGGTAGAGGGGCTGGAAGATGCCCTTCTTCATTACACTGCCCCGGAGTCAGCAGGTACTTTCCAGGCAATTTGCAGAGTTCTTCCATAATTTGGCTTGTGTTGTCATTTCCTCTATTTGAGAGCAAGGCCTGTGTTTCACGTTTTATACTCAGTTCATAGTACGACCTTATAAATGTTTGTTTGATTGTTTTGAAGACAAGTGAGTCCCTCTCCCTCCCTCCCCCCCCCTTCCTCTTCCTCTTTAAGAAAATGAACTGAAATGAGAATGAGATCCAGAAATCTCAAAGATTTTACAGGTACCATTCAGAGCAAGTGGTATGACCACAGTAAGCAGTTATTTTCTAATTCTGAGGGTTGATCCTCAGCTAATCTTCTTGGTATTCAGATGAAGCCTTTATGGGAAATTCTTCCTGGGTGGCTAGTCTGTGAATGGGCTGGGACCACATCGCGTCCATCTTTGCGCCTCCCTGTGTCCCCCATTGCCTGGCATAGGGTGAGCCAGGTTCTCTCTAAGTGGTTGTTGAAAGGAATCAAGGTTCTGTTGTCGTGGTGATAGGCGTTCGCTAGAGGACTGGTGCAGTGGCTCTCAGCTGGATTAAGGGTGACCTTCTGGGATGCAGAAGTAATCTAGTAATCTGGGTAGGGTTTTCATAACAACCATAAAACTCACCCCCCTGTGTCTGCAAGTTCACCTGCAGGAGGGCCATGCTAGCTCTAGCTAACCACACCTGTCAGGACTGTCCAGCAGGTCTGTGACCTTGGGCATACCATATTGCTCTTAATTCTCTTTAGAGACTGAGCCAACCTCAAAAAGCATATGAAGTGTTTGCTTCTGGATGGTTGCTGGTTTCAAGTACATAGGACAATGAAACAGGTTGTAAAAAAGCACTTAAGGTTTACCCTGTTCAATGTTTTACCTGTTTGAGCATACCTTTTCTGTTATGACAACTCTGTGAATGGAAGAAAGAAGCCCTTTTCAACTTGAAGCAGTAATTTCAGTGGCTGTTTGTAGTCGTCACCTTCCAAATGGAGATAATATCAATGAAACAAAACCTCAGGCCTTTTACTAAGAACCAGACTGAATTCATCTTCCAAAGAGTTTCCTTATTCTCTCTCAACATTTGTTGATTTCATATGAGGAGGCACTGTGCTGAGGACACAGCACTGAGATTGGATCTCTACTTTTAAGTTGCTTTACAGAGGGGTGAGGAAACAGGCAAAGAAATGTGTGGTAATAGATGTTTTAAGAATGGGGGACAGGACTGGGAAGGTGGCTCAGTGGTAGAGTGCTTACCTTGTATGCATGAGGACCTGGGTTCGATTTCTCAGCACCACATAAGCAGAAAAAGCCAGAAGTGGCGCTGTGGCTCAAGTGGTAGAGCGCTAGCCTTGAGCTGAAGAGCTGAGGGCAGAGCCCAGGCCCAGAGTTCAGGCCCCACAACCAACAACAACAACAAAAAAAAAAGAATAGTGGACAGAGCATGCTGTGGTGTGAAGGGACTAACATCCAGCTAGAGGGTGGTGGGTAGAGGGACTCAGAGAAGGGCTTGAAGCTTCGTTTTAAATGATAATGAGGAGGGGAAAAACATATGAGAGAGAACCCTCCAGACAGAGGAACGGTATGTATGGAGTCACAGAGCCATGGTCCCACCTTCAGCTGTTGGAGAAGGGCAGTGTCGTGTCGGGAGCCCTAAGGAGAAGAGAGGGAGGGGAAGGTAGGGAGTTAGGCTGGTGTCACACTGGGAAAGGCTTTGAGTGCCAGACCCCCCCCCTTTTTTTTTTTTTTTGCCAGTCATGAGGCTTGAACTGAGGGCCTGGGCGCTGTCCCTAAGCGTTTTTTGCTTAAGGCTAGCACTCTACCACTTCAGCCACAGCACGACTTCCAGCTTTTTCTGCTTATGTGTTACTGAGGATTTGAACCCAGGACTTCATGCATGCTAGACAAGCACCATTAAGCCACCTTCCCAGCCCTAGGCCCAAGAATTTGGTACTCGTAAATATTACATCCTTAAACAATTAGGAAATAAAAGCTGGACACCAATGGTTCATGCCTAACTGCTCAGGAGGTTGAGATCTGAGAATCAGTTTGAAGCTACTTCAGATAAACAAACCCCTGAGACTCTTGTCTCTAGCCAGTAGAAAGCCATTAGTGGAGGTGTGGCTCAAATGGTAGGGCACCTGCCATATTGGAAAAGCTGAGTGAGCGTGAGGATCCTTGAGTTCAAGCCATAGCACAGGCACAAAGAAAAGCAGTAAGAGAACAGAAGGCTAATTGATTAGCTGTTGGCTTGGTGGATGGGGGTAGAGTGGAGAGCTGCTTCAGGGATATCAGACACTAAAGGTACAAACTCCAATGGCTCCTCTGTCCTTCCGGAGACTTTATTGTCTCACCTGTGCTTACCTTCAGGGAAACCTTTAGATTAGGTGTCACTTATCTCAAAAGACAGCATTTTTTATACTACAGATTAGTCCTGGAAGAGTGTTCGGAGTTTGGGGGAAGGGGGCCAAAACCCTTCAGGCCCAAGGATCCACAGTTGCAGAATTCTTAGCAATGCCTTGCTTCTCCAGAACCCCTTGCTGCTAAAGCAAGCAGGACTTTGGAAAGAATGGACTAAGGGTAGATGTCTGATGTTCACTCTCCAATCTTTTCCCACTCTGGGGGCCTCCTTGGACAAAGATGAGGAAAAGCTGACACTGCGGAGTATGCCTCTGTCTGCGCAAGGTTTACAGCTCCTGCTTCTAGGGTGTGTGTAAGCAATGGTGGTTTCCCTCCTGACACCAGGGCATGCTCAAATGGCTGAGACTGCTCCGGACACAGCTTGGACTGTTTCTCTAACTATGTCTGAAACTGTGTGTCTCCCTGATCCTTACATAGTTCATTCAGTTTTGTTGCTCTTGGTTTTGTTTTTTGAGACAGAGCCTTGCTCTGTAGCCTAGGTTGTCCTCAAACTTGTGGTTCCTCCCGACTCAGCCTCCCAAGTGCCAGTGTGTATCATCACATATGCTTGTTACAGTTATAATTGGATGCTACACACTCTTCTGTTGTTAACCAATAAAAGCCTGTTGACTGTTCTGAGTGCAGCTCGTTCCTGGGCCCCACCAAAAGCTTCCTCAGCTCTGTCCTGCCAGCCTTTCCTTGAGTCATTTTGCTTCTGATCCCTGATTACTCCACACCGTTCCTATGCTAGCAAAAATCCTTTGTGCCTTCCTGACTTGGACACCTGTAGGCCTTAGGAGGATCAAGTTGTGGTGTGGGGAAGGTACCTCGCTCCCAGACTTCAGGACGCTGTCCCTTGGGGACAGCACAGAGACTCCTGGGCCCTAAGGCTCCTTCAGCCTGTGAGCTGGACTGTAGCATCCTTACTTAATCTGAGTGCAGGGATGCTCACTGGCCTGTGCCCCGGCTCCAGATGGGTTCTGTCTTTTGTGGCCCTGTCCTTTGCCCATGCTGTCTCAGATACTTCCTTATTCTTTGTTATTCTTCAGCTTTGGCTCTAAAAATCCTTCCCTGAACCCTTTTTCCTTGTGTGTGCGGGGGCAGCGTCCTTGCCTTCCAGTCATAGCACCTGCCCTTCTCATCAGGGTAGTCAGTACACTGTCCCGAGCCAGCGCTCACTGAGAGCTGGGGTGAGGCCTTGCCTGTCTGAGCTCCAGTCCTTGGCACCCTGGCATGCAGGAAGCATTCTGAATGCCTATTAAAGTGATTCAGCCTTCAGGACTGCATCCCAGGAGGCAGGCTAGCTAGCTCTGGAGTTGCGTGCTGAGAACCTGCCCCGTGCCTGGCTTTCCACAGGGACACCTGTCTCATATTACTTGGAACTCAGGTCCATCAAAATTCTAGTGCTGCTGGGTTTGGGCTGCGTTCTCTCTTTTCTACAGATTCTTATTCTGTGTCCTGCGATGTGTTTTTCCTGACCTGCTGTTGGGAAAACCCTTTTGAGTTCAGACAATAAAAGATATTGAACGAGCAGAGCCTCATTCCAGCCACTGTGAGCAAGCCAGACCAGTCTGAGAGAAGGTATTCTGCCCAGGAAAAGGACACAGGGAACTTGGAAGCCATTCTGAGTGGCTAGCCAAGCCTAAGCCTCAAAGGCCCTCCTCACAGTCCAGTGGGTGGGGGGTGGGGGGCTCAGGTACCACTGCACTGCCGAGCCCTGCGCTTGAACGTCCAGTCCTAGCTGGCAGGCCAGCTGGCCCGCGGTGCTGTGACTAACACCTCATTACTGGTTACATCCCTGCTGCACCTGCACGTGCCTGCTCTTGTGTGCCATCAGCAAAGGGCCCACTATTGAGTTCCCTGTCACCAGCGGTTTGGTAGTCACTGTGGGGTGCCAGTCACCACTCACCTTTGGCAGATTCCTATGCTGTGCTTCAGCGCGGAGGGCGGCGTCCACCTGGCCTTCCTGGTCAGGTGAAGCTGCCTACTGGGGAAGGCCACTGCCTGGGACCAGCTGGCAATGCGGTCTGTTGTGATTCAGCCTTCAAAATTAAATTTCATCTTGGGCCCAAGTTATTTGCGATTTTCTCGAGTCGCTTCCTGTTTCCTCCTCCATTTCCCACTTGCCAGGGCACACTGGGGAGGAGAGTCACCATCCAGTAGAAGAGTGGGACATGGAAGCAGGCCACTGCAACGTCTCACTGTGCCAAGAATGGAGACAGATTTGGACAGGGAGGCCCTGGCCCCGGAGCGCTGGGAAGGAGGGGTGATCGGAAGAGGATGGCGTGTTCTGCTTCTCCTCCCCACAGGGACGTTCCTTCTGAGCCTGGCATGTCATGAGTGTAACGCTGTTGGCACCGTGCCCCTGAGCCACTGTAGGAGGGGCAGGAAGGGGTCAGGACGTGTCTTAGGGGGGCTGCCACGGGCCAAGCCTTGAGCACAGTGGGTGGGCCGGGAGTTGGAGCTGAGTTACACCGGAATCATGTGGAACATGGAGGTTGTGAGACACCACGGAAGCCACGGGAGGCGTGGGACTGAAGCCCACATGGGAGCTTCCGGGCCAGAGGAAGCCAGATTCCTACAAAATGACACTGAGGGGCCAGACGCTGGTGGCTCACAAGCCTGTAATCCTGGCTACTTAGGAGGCTGAGGATGGCAGTTCAAAGCCAGCCTGGGCAAGGACAGCCCATGAAACTCTTATGTCCAATTAACCACTGGAAAACCAGAAGTGGCGCTGTGGCTTAGAGTAGTAGAACCATAACCTTGAGCAAAAGAGCTTAGGGACAGTGCCCAGGCCCTCTTCAAGACATTGACGAGTCGGGAATGAACGCAGAGCTGGCGCAGCAGGCAGACACCCCACGCGAGGTCTCTGTTCTACGTGGCAGCCATGCTAGCAGGCAGAGAAGCTCTGCAGGAAGGAGTTGGGTGGAGCCTGCTACGGTCAAAATGGAGAGGCAGCGCTAAGAGTGGAGCCGGCACTGTCTCAGCCAGCATGCATGGGACAGGGAGTCCACAAGGTGAACCTGGACTTGGGCCATGGCAGCTGTGGGGATGCAGATAAAGGGGCAGCTCCTGCCTGGCAGCCCGCTCCCTTCCCCCGCCCCAGTCCCCAGCAGTGCCAGAATCCAGGAACAGGGGAGGGTGCTGAAGGTGAGCAGACAAGGCCTCGGGGCAGCACCAGGTGCCAGCCCTGTGCAGGTCCTTGGAGCATGTGGCTTGATTTCACTCCCCCTCTGAGGCATCACAAAGCTTGCTTCGGCCTGGCTGGCCCATGCCGGGCACTGAGACAAGCAGACAGGACGGTGGAAGCTGAGGCTTGGCTGAGCTTCCGGGAATACAGAGGGTGGCATCAGTGGCTCGTGCCTGTCACCCAGGCCACCTGCGAGGCTGAGATCTGAGTGTTCAGACCATCACGAGAGGAGAGCCAGTCAGACTTCCCTCCAAGTAACCCCTAAGAAGCTGGAAGTGGGTGCGACTCACACATTGGAGTGCTAGCTTTGATCACAGAGACGCAGGGGCAACACCCAGGCCCTGAGTTCAAGCTGCAGGACCGGACAAAAAAAAGAGAAAGACTGGCATATGGGTGAAGGGGAGGTGGTACTGAGGAAGGGTATTAGGAGAGAGGGGGTATTTGTGAGCCTCTGAGCAGTCTGCTGGCCTGGGTGTGGTAAGGGGGTGGGGATGGACAGGCTTTCCAGCAGGAGGTTCCTGAGAGCTGGGGCTGAGCTGCCCCTGGCTTTGCTAGCAGAGGGCAGCACAGGGCGCAAGACTTAGGCCCACAGAGCTCAGCCGGGAGCCCCGGGAGGGAAGGAGGGGACGGGTACTCGGGGAGAATGAGGGGGTGAGGTTGCTGTAGAGGAGGTCACCTCTTGAGAGAGAAATGATGGGTGGGGGGGGAGGTCCTGGGAGTAGAGGTTAAAAAAAAAAGGCAGAGGAGTAAGGCAAGGGGTAGGGAAGGCCTCTGTTTAGCCATGGCTCTGCCAGAAGTGGGGGTTCAGTGGGGGCCCAGGGGAGTGTGCTCAAAATATGCCGGTGCTGAAGCAGCGCCTCTTCCACCCTGACAGCCACAGCGCACGGGAAGCCCAGGCCGGAGCCCGCCCCGGGCAGCCAGCTGCCCCCGACGCCCCCCAGCGAACGGAACAATCCCAATGGCTGCGGCCTCTGGTTCCACTTTGCAGACTTCCAGAACAAAACAAAACCAGATCCCAAGTAGAAAGCTTGGCTGCTTCCTTGCCTCAGTGCCCCATGCCCTGGCACCCATCCGTCCCTGGTAGGACAAAGGTAGAGCCTCCTGGCGGGAGAAGGGCCTTTTCGATTTGTCCTCCCCACCACACAGACGCACACTCGGAGGAGCCGCTGTGGTCAGCGAGTCTCTTCCCTGCTGCCACCTGTGCGGGTCCTTCACCCAGAATGCCCACCCCACTCCCACCACCATCCAGGCTGAGTGCTGTCTAATCCCCTCCGAGAACAGCTACCAGAACCTCCACCAGCTCCTCTAGCTATGGCCCACGTCTGCCTTCTCTGCGCCTCTATCTTCATGTGCCTACAAATCTGTTTTTCCACCTGTTCTGCCAGGTGTCTTATTTCTGTATCTGCTATACCTAGCTTGGCTGCAGACACTTAGTGTAGGTATTGAAAAGGTTCTGGAAAGAGTGGATGTGGCTCACTACTGTAATCTTAGCTACTCAAGAAGCTGGGATCTGAGGCTCAAGGTTTGAAACCAGCCTAGATAGAAAAGTCCACAAGACTCATTTCTAAGTAACCAATAAAAAGCCATAACTGGAGGCATGGCTCTAATGGTAGAGTTCCAGCTATGAGTGGAAAACAAAAACAATAGAGCAACAAGCCCTGAATTCAAGACCTAGTACTAGCAGAGAGAAAGAGAGACAGAGAAAGAGCAGGAAGGGATGTGCGTGCAGTGGACACATTAGACTAGTGGCTCCTTTCTCTCAATTCTCAGAGTCCTGACATGTGCCAAGACTTAAGAGGATAAGCAGCTGCTGTCAACCTCTTACCACCACCGCCTCGCGCCTGCCCAGGATTCCTGACCAGGTCCTAAAGGTGATTGTGTCTCTGGAATGTCCAGTAGGTCTTGGGGATGGACACAGTGGGCCTCTGCCCTCTTTGTGGCGGGTGGGCAGGAAGGCTGGACCGCTGCGCGGAAGGGTCCAGGAGGGTGTGATCACCACCTGCCGCCGAGCGCCAGCGGCTCCCCCTGCCCTCGCTCCCGCCCGCTGGGACTCTTCCATAGCTACTTTCATGCCCCGTGCCCAGCCGTGGCCCCTCCAGCTGTGCAGTGTGTTTCTCCAGCCTTCTCCCTCCCTGCGTCTGGGCAAATATACCTGTAGATCACCCCCCCACAACACCAGCACCTCTTCTCCACGCACCTGCCCCCTGTTCTGCCTGGACACCCTTCTAGACTCCCTCGCCACGGGCACCTGCGTTCTCAGCCACCAAACACGCCTCCCCCGCATTCTGCTCTCAACCCACGCCCTGGGGCGTCCCTGGCACTCTAAGTATCTTCTTATCAGGCATCAGAGTCATCTTGTGGTAATGACTGTGTCCTCTTCATCCCTAGACAGCACACCCCGGGGCTGGAATGGGGCTTGTCGGCTTTCAGGCCGTCTCTCTGGCCTAGTCGGCATGGTTGGTGCCAAGCAGATGTGGAGGCCTCTGTCTCCTTAACTGTCTGCTTATCCTGCCTTGTGGGCATCGATGGTGCTCAGCAAGGCTGAAGGGCAGGCGTGGGCACGCTTTGAGTCCCAGCAGGAGCCTTCTCAAGAAGAACAGGTACTTCTCTGTCCTGTGCCTCTCCCTGCCCCCTCTGGCTGCTGTCCATTGATGCTGTGCATCAAGGTTTCCCGCATGCTTGGGCTGGAGCACGTATTTCACTTCCTCTGCTCTTCATTTCTGCCCATGTCCGCTCCTGCACTCTGGGAACATGTGTAGGGATTGCTGTGGTGCCGGGCAAGAGCCGAGCTGGGCAGCAGCGGTCATCACCACTGCTGGCAGGGACCAAAGCTCAGCAAGGCCTGGGCCCAGGTCCCAGTCAGCCTGGTCCTGTGGGGCGGTCGGGGTGGGTATTCATTAGAATCTGGGAAGGTTTCTAGGCCTGGGGTACTTCAAACGAGTCTTAGCAAGCGTGAGATCCCCTCCGGGAGGCTCTCTGGGCTTCAGTCTGGCGGCACTGCCTTGGCCTTTCCCTGGTGTCTGAATGTGCCGGGGCCTCCCTCCCCGGGGCCTCCCTCCCCTCGGGCACCACAGGGACAAGCCATTGTTGAGAGGCCAGCTGGGCCTCGCCTGTGCTCTGAACTTGCTTGAGAAGATCTCATTGAAATCACCATGAATACCCTCCTTGGCTGGCCTGGTGCACACGCGCGCATGCGTGTGTGCGTGTGCGTGTGTGCGTGCGTGTGTGTGTGTGTGTGTGTGTGTGTGTGGTGGGGCTTTTGAACTCTGGACCTGAGTGCTATCCCTCAGCTCTTTAGCTCAAGGCAAGTACTCTACCACTGAGCCACACCACCACTTCCAGTTTTCTGGTGGTTTATTGGAGATAAGAGCTTCATGGCTGGGGCTGGGAAGGTGGCTCAGTGGTAGAGCGCTTGCCTTGCATGCTCGAGGCCCTGGGTTCGATTCCTCACATAAGCAAAACAAAAAAAGCCGGAAGTGGCGCTGTGGCTCAAGTTGTAGAGCGCTAGCCTTGAGCTGAAGAGCTGAGGGACAGCGCCCAGGCCCAGAGTTCAAGCCCCACGACTGGACCAAAAAAAAAAAAAAAAAAAAGAGCTTCATGGCTTTTCCTGCCCAGGCTGGCTTTGAGCCTCAATCCTCAGTTCTTTTTTTTTCTTCTTCTTCTTCTTCTTTTTGGTGTGAGCTACCGGTACCCGGCTCCAGCCACTCACTTCTTTTTTTTTTTTTGGTCCGGTCATGGGGCCTGAACTCTGGGCCTGGGCACTGTCCCTCAGCTCTTCAGCTCAAGGCTAGCACTCTACCACTTGAGTCACAGCACCACTTCTGGCTTTTTTCTTTTTGCTTATGTGGTGCTGAGGAATCGAACTCAGGGCCTCAGGCATGCAAGGCAAACGCTCTACCACTGAGCCAACTTCCCAGCCCGCAGCCACTCACTTCTTAGCTAGACTTTTCCTCCTTTCTCTGCCTCTCATCCTAGGCCACCAAGGAGATCTTTCCTTCCTCTCCTCCTCTCCTCTTTTCATTTCCTTTTCCTCTAATCTCTGCCTCTCAAGTAGCTAGGATGACAGTCTTGAGCCACCATACTTGCCACTAGGAAGATTTTTCTTCTTTTTCTTTTTGTCAATCATGAGGCTTGAACTCAGGGCCTGGGTGCTGTCTCTGAACTCTTTTGTTCAAGTCTAGTACTCTACCTTTTGGAACCACTTCCAGTTTTCTGGTGGTTCTTGGAGATGCGTCTCATGGACTTTTCCTTGCCCAGGCTAGCTTTGAACCACGATCCTCAGATCTCAGACTAGGGAGATTTTCCTAAATGCTAGTCTGAAGTGTCAGGTACTTAACCTTTCATACTGCCCCTTACATGGGCCCAGAGCCTGCTGTCTCTCATGCCACCCCACCCCCACCAAGGCCCTACCACACTGCCATGCCCTTCCCGTAGATCTGTCTCAGACCCGCAGCAGGCTAACCACATGTCTTATAGACCTGGGGTGCCACCACCCTTCTGCGCTCCAGTGCCGAGCCAGCCCCTTCCTCCATGTCCCCGGCTCCGTGCCTCTCCCTCTCCTCCCCACGTGCATTTGTGGTTGTGAGTCTCTTTCACTGCCACTGTCACCCTGTCTTATCTCCAGGCCCCAGCCTGGGGCCAGCAGGGAAGAGGCCAGACCTCACTAGAAGTTTGGAGAATGAATAATGGTCTGGGGCAAAGGGAGCCATGGTTGTGGGCCCCTCTGCTCCCCGGGAAGGCAGGCTCAGCAGCCAGTGCGGTAGGTGTCAGATGTAATCACCAAGGCTGAATGGAAGGCTGTGTGTTTGTCACATGGGAGTGAGTTTGTTTTCAAATCCAACTGTTGGGGAAAATTATGTCCTCCGCTCAGAGATGAGAAAGCAGAGGTCTCGTGACTGCCAGGCTGAAGCAGTGTTTGTTGGGAAGTGAGTCCTGAGCTTGTGGAGGAAGGAACTGGGGCAGGGCTACTCCAGCCTGGCTAGCCCACTCGCAGAGGGAGCCGTGACCGTGGGGAAGGTTCCAGGCCCTGCAGAGTCCCTCAGGCCAGGTCTTCCTTCCTGGGCTGGGCACCCTCTAGTACTCCTTTGTATCTGTGTATGTGTGTGCATGCATGTGCATGCGTGTGCACATGTGCATACCAATACTAGAGCTTGAACTCAGGACCTGGGGACTGTCCCTGAGCATTTTCACTTCAGGCTAGTGCTCTGTCATTTAAGCCACAGCTTCACTTCCAAATTGCTGGTGTTCAGAAAGGAGATGAGTCTCACAGACTTTCCTGCCCAGGCTGATTTGGAACTTCAGTCCTCAGATCTCAGCCTCTTGAGTAGCTGGGACAACAGGCGTGAGCCATGGGTGCTTGGCGCTCTTTGTTTTTGTTTTGGGGTTGTTGGTTTTTTTGGTTTTTTTTGTTTTTGGTTGGTTGTGGGGCCTGAACTCTGGGCCTGAGTGCTGCCCCTCAGCTCTTCAGCTCAAGCAAGGTTAGCGCTCTACCACTTGAGCTACAGCGCCACTTCTGGCTTTTTCTGTTCATGTGGTGCTGAGGAATTGAGCCCAGGGCCTCATATGTGCAAGGTGAGCACTCTACCATACATCTTTGCCCCTGGGTCTGAGATCATAGGCATGAGACACCAGTGCCCCGCCTGTTTTGTTTTGTTCTTAAAAAGAAACACACTTATGGGCTGGGAAGGTAGCTTAGTGGTAGAGCGCTTGCCTTGCATGCATGAGGCCCTGGGTTCGATTCCTTAGAACCACATAAGTAAAAAGAAAAAAGCTGTGGTTCAAGTGGTAGAGCGCTGGCCTTGAGCTGAAGAGCTGAGGGACAGTGTCCAGGCACAGAGTTCAGGCCCCACAACCAGACCCCCCCCCCAAAAAAAAAAAAGAAACACACTTAGCCAGTGCAATGGCTCACGCCTTTAATCCTAGCTACTCAAGAGGCTGAGATCTGAGGATCTTGGTTCAAAGCCAGCCCGGGCGGGAAAGTCTGTGAGACTCTTATCTCAATAAACCACCAGAAAACTGGAAGTGGCACTGTGGTTCAAGTGGTAGAGTGCTAGCCTTGAGCTGAAGATCTGAGGGACAGCGCCCAGGCCCAGAGTTCAGGCCCCATAACTGAAAAAAAAAAAGAAAGAAAGAAACTGGTTTTATCTACTTTTTTTTTTTTTGCTTATACTAGGGTTTGACTTCAGGGCCTCGCATTTTACTTGGCTTACTTTCTCAGCTAGCACTCTGCTTCTTTAGCCTTTAGTCCAGATTCTTCGTTGGTTATTTTAGAGAGTGTCTCATGGAGTTTTCTGTTTGGGCTGGCTTCGAATAGATCCTCCAGATCTCAGCCTCCTGAGTAGCTAGGATGACAGGCGTGAGCCACCGCTACCTGATATCTTTTCTCCTGTTAAAGAAATGCTTGCTTGCCTTCTTGAGGTGCACTGAGCTCTCACGTGGGTATGCCAGTAGAGGTGAAGCTCGCTGGAGGAGCTCACAGTGAGGGAGAGGAAGTGGCCGGGCAGGGAAGCCGGGCTCGAGAGCAGTGTGTGGAAATCCTCACCAGCCTCGGCTGCACGGCTGAGTCTCTCACACTGCTCCTCTCCACAGGACTCCCAGTCACTGCCCTGCGGGGTGTCACTCCCAGGTGCTCCTGAGTGCCCACCAAGTGCCGGGCAGGGCACTTGAGGGGCAGTCACAGCTGGGAAACGCTGGACGGCTGAGCAGCCATGCTGATGGAGTGCTTCCTATAGACTTTTTATCTTCACAACAGAAATGCCAGTTGGATCGCACACTTCCCTGCTTCCCACTGCATTTAGCGAAACCTGCAGACTGCTTGTGCACCTGCAGCCCGGGGTGCCCGCTGCCCCTCCCATGCACAATCTGCCGCTCCATTCTCTCCACAGAACCTGTCCCTGCCCCAGGGCCTTCACCCTGCCCTGTGCACTGCGCCGGGCTCTCTGCTCAGCTCTCCTCCAGCTGCTTTCCTCTCATCACTCCAGCCTCCCTGCCCCCCCCTCCCCCAGCTTCTCTGGGGACAGTCATGCCCTGATGACCCTCAGTAAAGTAGTTGTCCCCTGGCAGACACAGTTTGTGGAAGCCCTACCACCGGAACCTCATGAGTCAGCAGGTATAGAGCGGAATTTTTCCTATATCACTTAGGCAATAAAATGTTTTGTAGGAAACAACTGCTCTGGACCCATTTTACAGATGTCCTTTCCATTAGGCCCCAGAAACAGCCCGCTTTTCTTATTGGGGCCTGGAGAGGGAAACGGATCATGAAATGTGGGGTCCCTTTCCATCCAGCGTGCCTGATTATTTTCCCCCCACACCAAACACCAAACACCCTTTTACTACTTCTCTGGGAGGTAACCTGCAAAGTACACGCATTGCCTTTGGAGATTCAAGTTTAATATTCAACCTGAACGTAGGGCTCGCAGAGTGAAGGCTGGTGCTGCGCCGCACAGCTCCCATTATGGTGATAAACATGTTTATTTCACAGAGAAGGAGCAAGTTCTTTTCACCCACACAGGATGGGTCTAGGCTGGCTTTAGAGGTTCAGACTCCATAGATAACTGAGATGTGAGCCGCTGAGCTGTGTGCCCACAGACAGGCTGTCCTGATGACCTCTTCAGAGCCAGGGAGGAGAAGAGACCCCCTCTGCTGTCCCTCCCAAAACAAAGTGACCTCCATGACTACCAACTAGATGCTTTCTGCTGATGGGACCAGCCAGGCAGCAGGCCTGGTCTTGTGTGGGCCGGGCTTTTCCAATGGGATGTATTAAAATCACATTAATGGCTGGGAAGGCGGCTTGGTAGTAAGAGCACTTGCCTTGTATGCATGAGGTCCTGGGTTTGATTCCTCAGCACCACATAAGCAGAAAAGGCTAGAAGTGGCACTGTGGCTCAAATGGTGCTAGCCCTGAGCTGAAGAGCTGAGGGACAGTGCTCAGGCCGAGTTCAGGCCCCACTACTGGCAAAAAAAAAAGAAAGAAAGAAAGAAAGAAAAAACCCATCACATTAATATGATGGTGATGCTTATTAGAAGACCTTCAGCCGGGCGCTGGTGGCTCACGCCTGTAATCCTAGCTACTCAGGAGGCTGAGATCTGAGGATCGCGGTTCAAAGCCAGCCCGGGCAGGAGAGACCGTGAGACTCCTATCTCCAATAAACCACCAGAAAACCGGAAGTGGCGCTATAGCTCAAGTGGTAGAGCGCTCGCCTTGAGCTGAAGAGCTGAGGGACAGCGCCCAAGCCCAGAGTTCAAGCCCCACGACCGACAAAAAAAAAAAAAAAAAAAAAAAGAAGACCTTCATTTTTCTTTCATTTGCAGTACTGGGAAATAAATCCATAGTCTGGAGTATGCTTACTAAGTATGCTACCACTGAGGAACAAATACCCCCAGCCCCAGAAAACTTTGTTTTAGTGAGTGTTTTCTTTTCTTTTTTTCTTTTTTTTTTTGGGTCCAGTCGTGGGGCCTGAACTCTGGGCCTGGGCGCTGTCCCTTAGCTCTTCAGCTCAAAGCTAGTGCTCTACCACTTGAGCCACAGCGCCACTTCCGGCTTTTTTCTTTTTGCTTATGTGGTGCTGAGGAATCGAACCCAGGTCCTCGAGCATGCAAGGCAAACGCTCTACCACTGAGCCACCTTCCCAGCCCTTAGTGAGTGTTTTCTATAGGAAAGCCTCTGTAAACCCATCAGTGAGTATAAGCCTGAAACACTGAAAGTGTTGTGACCTTCTTCATGGAAGCATTATCCACAGTAACCCAGAGGTGGATGTAACCCACATGTCCACCCATCCACAGGTGGTAAACAAAACTGGTCCCTCCATAGACAGAATATATCTGGGCCTTGAAAGGATCAGAATCTGTGCCCCAGCGTGGCAGAGCATGCCTACAATCTCAGCACTCAGGAGGGAGGCTGAGGCGGGATGAGGGAGGGTTTGAGGACTGCACAGAGAGGCTCCTGTCATCCCTCTCCTCCCTCCAGGAAAAGAAAAGGAAGTTCTGCTGGTGGCTACCCATGGATTAACTTTGAGATCATTGTGCAAAGAGAAATAAATCAGTCAAAAGGACAAATAAGCCAGGAGCCAGTAATTATAGGCTACACGCCTGTAATCCTAGCTACTCAGGAGGCTGAGCTCTGAGGATTGTGATTCAAAGCCAGCCCAAGCAGGAAAGTCTATGAGACTCTTATCTCCAATAAACCACCAAAAAGGCAGAAATAGGGCTTTAACTCAAGTGGTAGAATGCTAGCCTTGAGCAAAAATAATTCAGGAATAGTACCAGGGCCCAGAGTTCAAGTCCCAGGACTAGCACAGAAGAAAAAAAAAAGGACAAATAATGTACTCATACAAGGTACCTAGAACAAATTCATGAGGACAAAAATTAGAATACTAGGTGCTGGGAAGGTGGATTAGTGGGAGAGTGCTTGCCTTGCATGCATGAGGGTTTGATTCCTCAGCACCACATAAACAGAAAACGCCAGAAATGGTGCTGTGGCTCAAGTGTTAGGGTGCTAGCCTTGAGCTGAAGAGCTGAGGGACAGGCCCAGAGTTCAGGCCCCACGACCGGACCCCCCCAAAAAAAAGAGGAAGGAGGGAAGCAGAGAGGGAGGGAGGAAGGCAGGAGAGAAAAGAAGGCGGGAGTTACTGTTGAAGCAGGAAAGTTCCACTTTGGAAAGGTGAATGGTGTGGAGAGGGTGGGGCCACAGTAGCACAGCAATGTGGAAGGGACTTGGTGCCACTGAATTCTGCCACCGGGCCAAGTGGTAAATTTCATGTGTATTTTACCACACATAGCACCATGCCAAGATGCGTGCTCAGGATAGCCCTACACATTAGATTTTACTTTGTAATTCTTTTTCTTTTCTTCTATTTTCAGGTGAAGGTTCTAGATGCAAGAGAAACCAGAACAGTGTAGTCATTTGCCAACACCCACTGAAGCTGACTCCTGTGACATCTCTAGATTCTTGGGCTGTCCTGGGCAGAAAGGTTCGTGTGATGTGCATGGAGATTCCGTGCTGCCCATGCAGAACAGCAGCCTGGGGCCGGGGCAGGTGTCAGAGCTTCCTGTCCAGAGTCTGGAGTAGCACATTGCCAGTTGGAGCAGCTGTCCACGTGACCAGCCAGCACCGAATCCCAACACTGGCTCTGTGGGCCCAGAAATGTCTGGTTCCCAGACCGGCATGTATGAGCTGCGATTTCTCAGCTCTCCCCACAGTGATTCCGTCCAGAATTACCTACCGAGAACCTAGCTTTCAAGCGGGCAGGATCAGGAAGTTAGGAGCTGAGTTCAGAACTCCATCTGACGCGGGGAGCAGCGGGTGCCCGGCCACCTCGCAGCGGCTCCGGCACTCCTCTCACAGGCTCCAAGAAGGCATTGCCAGCGGTCTCCTCTGATCCTGGCTCCTCGGTAGATAGCTGTCAGGCCAAGGAGTCTGAGAGGATCTCCCCAGGTGGAGAGCTGTCTGTAGCCGTCTGGGACCCAGTCCAAGCTTCTAACTTGGAGCCACGTGACAAGTTTGATGTTGAGAAGTTCTCAAGGACTTCTTAGAACTGCCACTTTGGTTTTTTCTTTCTTTTTGCTTTCAGTCTTGGGGTTTGAATTCCAGGCCCTGTGCTTACAAGAAAGGCACTCTGCCACGTGAGTCCTCGGTCTAGCCCTGCCACATATTCTAAATGCAGTAGTACTTTACCGAGAGTACTTTTTAGATGCCGGGCGCTGGTGGCTCACATGTATAATCCTAGCTATCAGGACGCTGAGATCTGAGGATTGCAGTTCAAAGCTAGCCGAGGCAGGAGATTCTTCAATTACAGAAAAAGCCAGAAGTGGGCGCTGTGACTCAAATGGTAGAATGCTAGCCTTGAGCAAAAGGAGCTCAGGGGTTCAAGCCCTGGGACTGGCAAAATAATAATAATAATAGGGGCTGGGAAGTTGGCTCAGTGGTAGAGCGCTTGCCTTGCATGCATGAGGCCCTGGGTTCCATTCCTCAGCACTACATAAGCAGAAAAAGCCAGAAGTGGTGCTGTGGCTCAAATGGTAGAGCGCTAGCCTTGATCTGAAGAGTTGAGGGACAGTGCCTAGGCCCAGAGTTCAGGACCCACAACTGACAAAAAAAAGTAATAATAACACTTTTTTTTTGGTAGGTCATGGGGCTTGAACTCTGGGCTTGGGCGCTGTCCCTACACTCTTCAGCTCAAGGCGAGTTCTCTACTGCCTAAGCCACAGCACCACTTCCAGTTTTCCAGTAGTTTATTGGAGATAAGAGTCTCATGGACTTTCCTGCCTGGGCTGGCTTTGAACCATGATCCTCAGATCTCAGCCTCCTGAGTAGCTAGGATGACAGTGTGAGCCACTAGTGCCCAGCCACTTTTTTTTTTTTTAAAGCAAGAGTACTTTTTAGAAAATGAGGCAAAATCTTTAAAAGGTGACTTTTTTTTTTGGATGTGTGTGCTTCAATCTTACTCGGTCTGGGATGGCAGGCAGGTTGGAGGGAAAATTCTGGAAAGGGGGCTGGATGATTTAACGATTCTGTTCTCTTTGCTGGCAGCCCAGGGCTCTCCTCCCAGACACACCAGGCGCCATGGACTCCTCGGGGTACAACTGCTTTGTGGACAGGGACAAGATGGATGCTGCCATCCAGGACCTGGGGCCCAAGGAGCTGAGCTGCACGGAGCTGCAGGAGCTGAAGCAGTTGGCGCGCCAGGGCTACTGGGCTCAGAGCCACGCCCTTCGGGGGAAGGTGTACCAGCGCCTGATCCGAGACATCCCCTGCCGCACAGTCACGCCGGACGCCAGCGTGTACAGCGACATCGTGGGCAAGATCGTGGGCAAGCACAGCAGCAGCAGCCTGCCTTTGCCCGAGTTCGTAGACAACACACAGGTGCCCACCTACTGCCTGAACGCCCGGGGTGAGGGCGCCGTGCGCAAGATCCTCCTGTGCATCGCCAACCAGTTCCCCGACATCTCCTTCTGCCCCGCTCTGCCAGCTGTGGTGGCCCTGCTGCTGCACTACAGCATCGACGAGGCCGAGTGCTTCGAGAAGGCCTGCCGCATCCTAGCCTGCAACGACCCCAGCAAGAAGCTCATCGACCAGAGCTTCCTGGCCTTCGAGTCCTCCTGCATGACGTTCGGGGATCTGGTGAACAAGTACTGCCAGGCGGCCCACAAGCTCATGGTGGCCGTGTCCGAGGATGTCCTGCAGGTCTACTCTGACTGGCAGCGCTGGCTCTTCGGCGAGCTGCCCCTCAACTACTTTGCCCGCGTCTTTGATGTCTTCCTCGTCGAAGGCTACAAGGTGTTGTACCGAGTTGCTCTGGCCATCCTCAAATTCTTCCACAAGGTGAGAGTGGGCCAGCCCCTCGAGTCAGACAACGTGAGACAGGACATCCGCATGTTCGTCAAGGACATTGCCAAGACGGTGTCCCCCGAGAAGCTGCTGGAGAAGGCATTCGCCATCCGCCTCTTCTCCCGCAAGGAGATCCAGCTCCTGCAGATGGCCAATGAGAAAGCGCTGAAGCAGAAGGGCATCACCGTCAAGCAGAAGAGGTAGGCCGGCCCTGGGCTGGGCTGTGTGTGTGCGCGCGCGTGCGTGTATGTGCAGGTGCGTGTGTGAAGCCTCTGCAGCCTGCAAGGGGTCTCCACACAAGTGGGCAGCTTTGGTGCGGTGCATCCTCGGGGTCTGAGCGTGAGTTCGTCCTGCTGATCGCTTGGTCTGCTTCTGGCCATCTGTCTACCTGGCCCCATGAGAAAGCAGGAAGGGGCTACCTGGCTATATCCGGAATGAGACCCACAGGGGCCTGCCCTCAGGGACCAAGGCCCATGGCTGAGGGGGACGCTGGACCTCCCATGGGTCAGAAGATACAGCGGGGCCAGGCCGGCTCCAGGAGTCTTGTCGGACAGAGCAGCCCCTGCTGCGCCCTCCACAGCGGCTGGCTGGCTGGGTGTGGCCTCCCTGCCCTGGGCGCAGCCCCCGGGAGCGTGCTGGTTCACAGCCCGTGCTGAGATGGTGCTGTAGGCATGGCTGTTGGCATGGAGTTCTCTTTCTCCTGGGCCAAAGAAAGTGTGATCAGGGATCGGGACCCACCACTAACTTCTCCTTGTCTATTTTATTTTTCTTCTCCGTGTCCGTTGCTTCCTCCTGTTTTTCAGTGTCTCGCTTTCTAAAAGGTAGGTCTGAAACCACACCTCCACACCTGGCTTCTCTGCTTTCCTGCTGTCCCACTGTGAGCTGGCTGCTTGCTGTTTCTCAGGGCCTGGCTGGTTCTCATGGGCTGGCTTCCACGCACTGCCTCAGCCTGACTCCAGCACGGTTCATCTGTCTGTCTTGTCTGTCTGTCCGTCCATCCATTTTTCTGCCTTGGCTGTGTAACCTGCCGGTGCTTGGCTAGTCCCGCAGCACTCTTCTCATCAGAGCTATAGTCTGTCTTGATTCATGAGAGAAAAGTTGCTTTTAAGGGGGGTGGGAGATAGGGAGAGGAGAAGGGAAGGGGAATCCCAGAGAACAGATCGATCCTGTTTGGCACCTGGAACCAGGCTGTGAGCCGGTTGAGGAAGTGAGGTGTCCCCTTTAGCTTAGTTTCAAGGAAAGGTGCTGGGCTCAGGCCGGGTGTGTGGTCAGGGCTGGGGGCACTGACCCCTCCCTTCTTTTTGCAGGCAGTTTGTGCACTTGGCCGTGCACGCAGAGAACTTCCACTCAGAGATTGTCAGCGTGAAGGAGATGAGAGACATCTGGTCGTGGGTCCCGGAGCGATTTGCCCTCTGCCAGCCCCTCCTTCTCTTCTCCTCCCTGCAGCATGGGTACAGCCTGACCAGGTGAGGCTCTGGAGCCTCAGGCATATTCTGCTGGCCACCTGCGGGAGGTCACGGGATGACCAGAAATGAGTCTTTGAGCTTGGGCCTCTAGGGAGGCCCAGCCTCACTTATGGAGCCTGAGAATTTGAAGCCCTTTTTCTGGGCTTCTGTTATCCCAGGCTGCCCAGACTTTGAAGGTCATTAATGCATACACTACAGCTCCGGGGGGACGTAGGGGAAGAGGTAGCCTTCTGCCTCAGGAGGGCATGGGACCGAGGGGAGGACTGAATGGGACGAAGCCCGGCCTCCTGGCTCCTCTCTCTCCCCCCCGCCCCCTGTGTGGGTCACTGGCCTGGCGCAGGTGGCAGTTTGCGTGGCCGAAGCTGTGCCAGCCCGTGGCTCGGTGACTCCACCCGCCACTCGCGTGGCATTCTGGCAGGCCACCTGCCCTCCCAGCCCTGGGGCAGTGTGGGCAGGGTCACCCCGATTCAGCACTTCAAGGCTCAGATGAGTTAGTCACAAACTCTGCTTGTGACCTGGCAAGGGTGGTGCAGGCAGAGTGGCCCAGCCCCCACCCAGGCCCGTCTGCAACCGCCGTGCAAGCATTTTAGCACAGCTGGAGCCACTTCGCTCAGCCTACAGGGACACTCGCCAAGCCCGGCGTGCCAGGCGGCCGGGACATGTGCTCTCCTTCAGCAAGGACCTCTTCCTCTGGGTCTCATTTGCCCACAGCGCCTGGCACTGGGCTCTGCCCACTGGGGGACACGTGCCGTGAGGCTTCTCCTTCCCCTCGCACACCGGGGCAGGTGCCGGGGCAGCAGCAAGGCGCGAAGGTGCACACGAGACAGCGCAGAGGGGCCGCTCCAGGCTCCTGGCCTCGTAGCCCGGCAGCTGCTGCAGGCGGCCAAGAGGGGCGCAGAGCGGCATGTGTGGTCTCTGTCTGCAGGTTCTACTTCCAGTGCGAACGGCATGAGCCCACCCTCCTGCTCATCAAGACCACGCAGAAGGAGGTGAGGAGGCCCCGACGGGCTGGGGACCCGGTCTCAGGCCAGCGTGCCCGTCAGTGGGCTCACACCACCGTCAGTGTGGACACGGTCCATCCCGGGAGCTTCCTCCTGAGCTTGAGGGCCTGTAGGGGAGACAGAAGTATCGGGAGGACCGGACCTCAGCCCTCTCCCCACCCACCTTGCTCCTGGTGGGGAGCTGTAGCACCCAGCCCCCCCAGCTGCGACTGTGACTGTCCCCAGCAGGCGTGCACCGGGCAATGTTGCTGAGGGCCAGGCCTCAGCCCAGCCTTCCTCCCCAGGTGTGTGGCGCCTACCTGTCAACAGACTGGAGCGAGAGGAATAAGTTTGGCGGCAAACTCTGCTTCTTTGGGACTGGAGAATGCTTCGTGTTCCGGGTGAGTGGGGCCGAGAGTCTTCTGCTGGGGAGTTGTGCGACCTGAACCCTGGCACCCTGGCTTACGTGGCCCTGGCTTGTTTCTATGGTAGTGGTCCCCCTCTGGGGCAATCTCCTTCGCCTCTAGTCCCTAATGCCCCCCACCTCGAGAGCCCAGCCCCCCCCTCCGCCCCGCAAGCCAGCAGGGCCCAGCTGGCCCACCGCAGAGTGGTGGACTGGAGAAGGCCGGGGCTGGCAGGGAGGGGCAGAAGGCGCCCAGCGGGTTGGCATGTGCCAGGAACTCACGCTTCCCCGTTCGCCCTCAGCTGCAGCCAGAGGTGCAGCGTTATGAGTGGGTGGTCATCAAGCACCCAGAGCTGAGCAAGCAGACAGCATCCTTCCTGTCCTCAGAGACCACTGCCACTCCCTCCCCCTTCAGCCACCCCGTGTCCTCAGACCCCGCTGACCGGCTCTCCCCCTTCCTGGCTGCTCGGCACTTCAACCTGCCCTCCAAGACCGAGTCCATGTTCATGGCGGGGGGCAGCGACTGCCTCATCATCGGTGGGTGCCCAGTCCCTCCACGCCAGCCTGGGCCCGGCCTGTCCTGCGAGGAAGGCGCGGGGGGGGGGGGGGGGCGGGGGGAGGCTGAAACCCCCATGTCCAGCCAGAGGTCTTACCTGAGCCCTGTGATAGCAACAGAAGAGGCCCTGTGCTGCCGGAGAGACCAGGCAAGGGGTTGGGAGTCACGGCGTGAACAGCAGGTCCAGGGGCTGGGCGGGGAGGGCGGAGGTCAGTGGGAGATTTAGGGCCAGGAGAGCTGGATTCCCGTGCGGGGCTGGGCTCCTGGCGGGTGGG
This sequence comes from Dipodomys merriami, assembly GCF_024711535.1. Classification (NCBI taxonomy): domain Eukaryota; kingdom Metazoa; phylum Chordata; class Mammalia; order Rodentia; family Heteromyidae; genus Dipodomys; species Dipodomys merriami. Next base: position 2,391,582 of record NW_027202682.1, read on the forward strand.
AGGGGCGCGGTGCTGGGCACAGGTGGCCACTGACCTCAGCCTCCCACAGGGGGAGGTGGCGGCCAGGCGCTCTACATCGATGGGGACTTGAACCGGGGCCGCACCGGGCACTGCGACACCTTTAACAACCAGCCCCTGTGCTCCGAGAACTTCCTCATTGCCGCCATAGAGGCCTGGGGCTTCCAAGACCCTGACACCCAGTGACGGCCTCTGCTGACGGTGACTGAGCCGCGGCTCTGGGCAGGTGGGGTGTGGCCCTGGGGTGGGCAGGGTCGGCTTACATCATGGGCACCACCTGGCCCTGCGTAGTCTGGCTGCCCCTCCACCTCAGGGATGGGTTGGTTCTCCCCCAGTGACCAGCTTCTCTGGGAAAGCTCAAGAGATACGTTGCCCGCTGCAGCCCTGCCCAGAGCCCATGTGGGGAGCACAGGGTGCTCGTACCCAGGCCCCTGGCTCTTTGTGGAGGGGTCCTGGCCCCAGCTTGAGCCTGTGGAAAGTACGCTGCTGGCCCTGAGCCTCATCTGCACCCAGTGGAGGGCGTGGGGAAAAGTAGAAGGACCTTCTGCCCAATGTGGGCCGGTGCTGCCCCCTGCTGGTGTCTCCTGATATTGCGGCCCTCCCACAGCCTGGCTTCTTGCTCAGCCCTTGGACTTGCTTCCTGCATCTTGCAGGACCGTCCCCTCTCCCCCCCCCCAGGCCCCAGGGGCATTTCCTCCCTCATGGCACCCAGTCCCTCCTCCCCCAGAGCTTCCTCTCTGGAAGTTACCCTGCCCTGGAGGCTCCCCTAGACTGCTTGAACAGTCGCGGGATAGGAGAGAGGAGAGCAGGGTGTGTGCTGAACACACACACACACACACACACACACACACACACACGCACGCACGCACGCACACACACACGCACACACATACACGCACGCATGCACGCACGCACGCACCCTTCTGCCTGGCAGCCCTGGGGCTGGCACACACACACGCACACACACACACAGCAGGCCCTGGGCCCGTGGGACGGGCACCAGAGGGAACGTCATGTTTCCTTATGTTTCTGCAGAGCCAGAAACTCTCGCCAAGCCTGGTGGAGAGTCCACAGCCGAGGAGGTGCATCCGGGCAGCCTTCCTCCATTGCCAAGGACCTCCTGGAGATGCGTGGACTCGTGGGGACTGCCCGGCCCCCTCCAGCCCCCCCACAGTCTCTGCTGCTCTCCCTCCCTCCCTGTGGCTGCAGAAGCTGGGCTACGCCCACTCCCGTCAGCATGGCATGCCTCCTCAGCCCGACCCCTCCCTGCTCTTCATCGGGCCCTGTGCCCACGTCCTGCCCACCCAGCACCTCTGCCACTACTCTGCTTGGACGTTTGACCCCCCCCAATCCCCCGTGTCTGGCACTGTGCCACAGTCTTCTGCGTGCTGCCCCCTGTCCCTGTGGCCTTCGGGCCACCGAAGCCTGCACTGGCCCAGTGCACTGTGGGTACTGTGAGCACTTCAGGAAGCGCCACCTCCCCATGACCCCCCCAGGGCTCCACAGAGGAAAGAAGGGAGAGGCAGTGACCCAACTGGCTACCTGTGGGCCGCGGAGGCCTGGGTCTCGGGCACAGGCCTGCGTCCCGCTGCACATGGCTGCCGCTAGCACGCCTCAGAGATGCCATGTGCCAGGCCGGGGCTCTCTCTGTGCGGGCTCATCCCACCCTGCAGCAGGGTTACCGCGACGCCTGCCAGACCCAGGGACCCTGCAAGGCCTGCCAACCCGCTGAGCCAAGCGTGGGCCCCTTGGGAGGGGCCAGTCCCGCCCTGCTCTACTCCCGGGGGAAACGCCGGGAGGGGTGCCACTGCCTACCCCAGAAAGCACCGCAGGCCTCCCGCACCTCCCCATGAACCCGCCACCCGGGCTTGTATCGCAGACCTTGGTGTTCATTAAACACCATCTTTGGTTTTCGTCTGGGGGGAGGGGTGTTTATGAGACAAGGTCTCACTACTCGGCCTGGGCTGGCCTCCAACCCCACGTCCTGTCTCAGCTCCCTGGGAGTGCCGTGATCACAGGCGGGGACGCCTGGCTAAACGCTGTCTTGTTGCATCATTAGCTCCCAGGCTGAGCCCGCTGTCCTCAGCCAGAGGGGCCCCGGGGCTTCCCCAGGCCCAGCCAGCATGAGAGTCACGTGCGTGGTTACTGGGACTTTGAAGGCCCTTTGAAAATGAAGCCTTGCAGGAAAAGATGAAGTGACCCTGAGCATTGCTGCGGAACTCTGCCGGCAGTCTGGCGTAGGAGTGGGCTGCCCACAGAGCCCTGCGTGGCCATCCGGGGGGTGTCCGCCCCAGGAGACCACTTGCTATTTGCACATCATAGAGGAGAGTTCTTTGCTGTAAAGGTATACACAAAATAGTTCTTTTATTATCATACTTTGGGGCAATACTGTGGTTTGAACGCAGCACTGCGCTCGCTAGGCAGGTGCTCTTCCACTTTCTATTAGTATGAATAGGGTCTCACTATTTTCCCAGACCAGCCTGGATTAAAATCCTCCTATTTACACTTACCATGTAGCTGGAGGGCAGGTGGGGGCCAACAAACCCACACATTTTATGAAGATGATCTCCTTTGCTGTCCTCAAATTACAATCCTCCTATCTTGAGTACCTAGGATTACAGATGTGAGCCCCTACACCTTGCTAAAAATACTCAGTTCTTCAATTTAGTATCTTGGCTTTTTTTTTTTTTTTTGTCAGTCGTGGGGCTTGATTTTGTCCCTGAGCTCTTTTTGTTCAAGGCTAGCACTCTGCCACTTTGGGTCACAGCTCACTTCCTATATACTGTTGGTTAAATTGGAGATAAGAATCCCACAGACTTTTCCTGCCCAAGCTGGCTTTGAACTATGATCCTCACATCTCAGCTCCAGAGTAGTTAGGATTATAGATGTGAGCCACCAGCACCTGATATAATATCTTTTTATTCCTGACTTTTCTACAAAAAGGAAAGTATGATAATTTTATTTTTACTCTTATTATTATTCTTATTTTTTTGGAGTCCGGTCATGGGGCCTGAACTCTGGGCCTGGGCTCTGTCCCTCAGCTCTTCAGCTCAAGGCTAGAGTTCTACCACTTGAGCCACAGCGCCACTTCCAGCTTTTTTCTTTTTTCTTTTTGCTTATGTGGTGCTGAGGAATCGAACCCAGGGCCTCAAGGCAAGCGTTCTACCACTGAGCCACCTTCCCAGCCCCTTATTGTTGTTCTTATGACTAGATACTAAATATCCTGAGTTAGCACAATTTATTTTATTAATGTTTCCTATTCCTTGGTTATTAGCTTTTCATGTTAAAAAGTGGACCAACATTTGATGGACTTTCATAATGAATTATCATTTTTAGAAAATTTTAAACATTTATTTTGAAACCAAATATTGAATCTAACTTAAGCCAGTTCATTAAATTAAATTCATTTGTTATTGAAGATCATATGCCTGAAGGGCCTTAGAAAATCAGCTTTTTAAAAAAAAATTTATGACTGCAAGTCACTTGTATTTTATGAATTACTTGAGTTAATTATTCAACTGAGTATTTCAGTTTTTACTTTAAATAAAAGAAGCAATTCTGGGGCTTGAACTCAGGGCCTTGGGGTCACTTGGCTTTTTCACTCATGGCTGGTGTTCTACCACTTGAACCACACCTCCAGTCCAAGGATTTTGTATTTAACAATTTTCGTACCTTCTTGTTTTGTTGGTACTCAGGTTTGGCTCAGGGCCTTGTACTTGCTAGACAAGTATCTGCCAGTTTGAGCTGAGCTGGCCTGCATTTTTTTTTTTTTTTTGGAAGTGATTTGCAGAATTGCTGCTGATATGGCAGTTTCCAGAGACCCCTGCCTCACCTTCCAGTGTTAAGATTAACACAGAAACTAGCGTGGCCGGCGCGGCTAGCTCAAGCACAGAACCCTATCCAGATTGCCGATTGCCCCTACAGGAATGCATTTAATTTTTACAGATAATTACTTTGTCACATTTCTTATTAACTCCAGCGTATCATCAGACTCACAGGATTAATAATTGCTTCCGGTTAGGCAGAAGTCTCCAAGTGGACTCTCATAGCTTTTCCCACTCAGCTTGCAGGGAAGCGTGGTCTGGGTGAAGGCCCAGGAAGCGGGTGTACCAGGCTGGCCTCACACTCTTCCTTCGTGTGTGTACATTGGGTAGGAAAGTATGTGGATTTTTTTTTAATCTGGTATAAAAGCGGCGGGGGGGGGGGGGGGGATTGTTTTGTTTTGTTTTTTTTGTAGTACGGGGGCACGGACTCGGGACTTGGTGCTTGCTAGGTAAGCACTGAACCACCTAAGCCATGACTCCAGCCCGTGAGTTTTTAAGGCTCTCCTTTCTGTCCGTGTCTGATTGTGCTCGGGAAGTCAGCAGTGACTCCTGCCCAGCTGCGAGGCTCGTCAGCGCTGCTTGGACACATTGTCAGTCTGGATTCATCCCTCTGTGGTGGGACAGGAACCGTCGTCCAAGCCAACAATGCCTTGCACAGCACTGCTGGGTTTCCAGCTGCGCTGCGTGCCCAGCTGCCCAGGCTGCTGCGGGGTGAGAGCCGTCGCGTCCACCGCCACATTCGTGGCTGGGAGAGGCCAGCAGGGCTGTGCCCATCCAGGAGCCCTGTGGATGGCGGGGAGGCAAATGCCCTTAGGTCTTGTGGATATTGGTTTGAAAGAGAGCTCTCTAGCCAGGCTGGTGGCACGTGTGGAGGCAGAGGACCGAGAGTGAGTGTGTCTCAGGTCGGCCTGGGCCTACATCGTGAGATCTTGTCTCAACAAAAACTAGCGGTCACCGGATTGACCCTGTGGGGCATCTGTGAAGATGTGTGTGTCATAAAACATGCTCACAGAGCTCATGTGCGGATTGGCCGCTGAACCCAATTTGTGAATGTGAAAATACGTGACGTGGTGATGTTCAGTTGGTGTTGAGTCCTAAATAAAATGAGTGGTAACCGAGGGAGCAGCGTCATTGTGAAACGGAAAATCCTCACAGCTCGGCACCTTCCCCAACAGCCACCCCAGACCTTGAGGCGGAGAGGAGGCAGCTAGACGGAGGATCTCAGCCGAGGGTAAGAAGTTTCTCTCCATCGAGACCCGGTACGTCCTCGGCTGCTTTTGCCACCATGGGGCCACCGCCGGCCAGGGAAACCACGAGCCCCATGTTCAAGGCATTCCAGGAGTCCACCAGCCTGTCTCTCTCCCTTACCGACGTCCTCAAACAATTTCAGCAGGTTTTATGTGTTTTCATAGATGCAAAGAACTATTTCAGCCCTATTCATCCTTAATGCAAGGGCTTCTCTACTGAGGTTGGGGTGCTGCAGCCTGGCCCTGTCTGAGAAGTCGGGGTCTGCTAGCATGCAGAGGGGCTCATTCATTTAAGTTCAAACATTTTCCCCTCCAATCTATTTCTGGGCCTTCGCATACACTGCTGACCACACTTATTCCTGGAGACTTTTCCCAGGGGTTCCCCACTGAGGCTGAATTCTCTGTTGCGCAGCTTTGTAGGATTTGGGGTAACAGCTGCTCTCCTGTCCCATACCCTGCAGGCCACCAGTCCCCTGGGAAAGACGCGTCCTTCCTCCTAGAATAAATAGCCAGGGCACCAGGCAGGCCCTTGCTCCTCAATACTGCCTGCGCCAGTGTTCTCACGCCTCACACCGCCGGCTGAGGGCTATCTTGTGGTTGGCACGCATGCTGTTACAAGCCAGAACTGGGTGGGCAGAGCTGTGGCCGGCATTTTCTGCGTGTGCCTCTCTCAAGCTGGCTCCGTGGGTGCCTGTGAGAGCCTGGCCCTTCCCTCAGCCACCCCCACCTGCACACCGGGCCGGGTCTGAAGCAAGGGTCCCCCCCCCAGCCAGCCACGCATCTACTGTGTCTACTCTTGATAGAACTCAGGTGATGGAACCAGCCCCACCGGCTGGTTTCAGCAGGCAGGCATCAAGGGCATTCACGCATTGCTCGGCCCCTACCTCTCTGTAGTTCCCAGTGTTCCCAGCGCCCCAGAGGAAACCCAGTTCCTATTCCTTCCTGTGGTAGTGGTTTTGAAAAGTCAGGCTGTGCACGCAGTAGAAAACTCACGCAGGAGTGTGCACAGTGACCCCCTAGACTCTCCACTCCTCCCCCCACCCCGCCCCCAGATCCTCCAGAGAGATCTCCAGATCGTCTGCCTCTCCCCAGCCTCATGCAGTGGAACAGGTCCGTCAACCAGCTTCGGTCTCTGTCCCGCTGCGGGCAGTGCTGGTTTGGAATTCTCCGTGACTTGTCCAGACAAATTGGATCCTTATAGGCGTGAGCCACCAGCGCTCAGCTGAAGTTTTCGTTTTGATAGTACTGGGGTTTCAACTCAGGGAGTCATACTTGCTAAGCAGGTATTCTACCGCTCGAGCCGTGCCCCAGTCCTTTGTGCTTGATTTGGGGGATAGGGTCTTGCATGTTTGCCTAGGCCAGCCTCAGACCTTGATCCTCCTGTCGGCGCCCCCCAAGTGGCTCAGATGACAGACACGTATCTCCAGGTTTTCTTCATCTCTTAAGCCCTCATTTAGTGACCACTTCTCCTGGGATCACCTGAGCCCGCGGCAGCCCCTCTTTCTTTGGAGCCACGCCTGCGCTTAGCAGCTGTGTTTCCAGCTTAGATATGAAGGTACCACCTCAGGCTTCCTGTTCCCCTGGGGTGGCTGGTGGCTTTATGGTGTTGGGGACTCACTGGTCCTTGCGTTACCAGAGCCTTACATAGTGTCTGGCACCAAGTGGGTCTCTAAAAACGAGTTCAGCGGAGGCTGGCACCGGTGGGTGAGTCGCTCCAGTGATCTCAGCTGCGGAGGAGGCAGAGAGCCAGAGAAACTTTCTTTGAAGCCAGCCTGGGTAGGAAAGTTTGCCACAGGCCAGGTGCCTCTAGCTCACAGGAGGCTGAGATCTAAGAATGGTGGTTCAAAGCCAGCCCAGACAGCAATGTTCGTGAGACTCTTACCTCTCCAATAAAGCATTAGAAAACTGGAAGTGGCGCTGTGGCTCAAGTGGTAGAGTGCTCACCCTGAGCTGAAGAGCTGAGGGACAGCGCCCAGGCCCAGAGTTCAGGCCCCATGACTGACCCCCCCCAAAAAAACAAACAAACAAAAACAGTGTTCTAGACTTCTCCAAAATAACCTGCAAAAAGCAGAGCTAGAGGTGTGACTGAAGTGGTAGAGCATGAAGCCCTGGGTTCAAACAGCCTGGAGCTGTGAGTCCTGACAGCTACTGTGGGGTCTGGGATAGGCCTCCTCAGCAGGCGTGGGGCCCCTCTGGCTGTCTGCCCCCGGCATGTGGTACACTGAGAACCTGCTTCCCAGGCAAGCCCAGCCCCAGGCCCTGGTTTACTGTAGATCAGCCAGAGTCAGAGAACTGTGCACTACCCCCTATCTCTACCGCTCAGACCACCCGTCCAGCTCCAAAACTAGGAGAACCAACCAATCAGGCTGGGTGACTGAGACTCAGGCCTAAAAGCTCAGCTACTCTAGAGGCTGAGATCTGAGGATCTCTTTGAAGTCAACTCAAGAAGACAAACGGGTGAGCTCAGGTAAATCACATCTGTCTTTAAACCTCCAATAAGCCAGAAAAAAAAAAAAACCAGCCAGAATTGGATACATGGAACTGGAGTCCCATTGCTGGAGTACATGAGTGTACATACACACACACACACACATCAGACCTCTTTTTTTTTGGTCAGTCATGGGGCTTGAACTCTGGGCCTGGGCGCTGTCCCTCAGCTCTTCAGCTCAAGGCTAGCGCTCTACCACTTGAGCCACAGCGCCACTTCTGGCTTTTTTTTTTCTTTTTTGCGTATGCAGTGCTGAGGAATTGAAAACCCAGGGCCTCATGCATGCAAGGCAAACGCTCTACCACTGAGCCACCTTCCCAGCCCCTACATCAGTCCTCTTTGCGTCAAACCCTGAAGACTGAGGTCAGCAAGCAGGGGGTCATCCCGCTGACCGCTTGCCCCTCTCTCAGACTGGAGTGATAAGGGATTGGCAGACCATGTCCATCCCTGCCACTTCCTGTGCCGTGGAGTAAGTAGCCCCGCACCACGGGAGGGTAGTATCATTGGGTCCCACATGTACCACATTATATTTATACGAGAGGAAGCCAAAGACCTTAGCTGGGCACCAGTGGCTCGTACCTTATAACCCTAGCTACTCAGGTGGCTGAGATCATAGGATCTCTGTTTGAAGCCAATCCAGGCAGAAAAGTCTGAGTCTCCATCTCCAGCTGACCAGCAGAAAGCCAGAAGTAGAGCTGTGGCTCAAGGAGCCTCGAGTGAAAAAGAACACCCTGGCAAAAACATACACAAAACCACCTGTGATTGTATGGTGGTTCCCAAGCAGTGCACTGCACCGTGATCGTGTGGTGGTTCCCAAGCAGTGCACTGCACCGTGATCGTGTGGTGGTTCCCCAAGCAGTGCACTGCACTGTGATCGTGTGGTGGTTCCCAAGCAGTGCACTGCACCGTGATCGTGTGGTGGTTCCCAAGCAGTGCACTGCACTCGCAATCACTTCTGGCCATGTGCAGGCCACAGGTAGCTCTATCTAATCACAGTGAGAGACAGGCACCGCGTGTCCCGCTGTGCACCTTCATGATGGCGTGGAGGAGGAGGAGGTGTGTGGAAGGCTCGCGCAGGGACATTCTTTTTCTACACTTCCTGATGTTCTCTTGGAGGCTATGGGACACACTTCAGACTTCCTACTTCTCTCTTCCTCTTTTTTTTTTTTTTGGTCAGTCATGGGGCCTGAACTCTGGGCCTGGGCACTGTCCCTCAGCTCTTCAGCTCAAGGCTAGCGCTCTACCACTGGAGCCACAGCGCCACTTCCGGCTTTTTTCTTTTTTGCTTATGTGGTGCTGAGGAATCAAACCCAGGGCCTCGAGCATGCAAGGCAAGCGCTCTACCCCTGAGCCACCTTCCCAGCCCTTATTGGGGATTTTTACTTCTCTGCTCCCCATCTTTCCCTGGGACTTAGGTAAGCTCCCAGGGCCCTCTCCCAACCCCTTCTCTGCACTCATTCCTTTTCCTATGGGGTCTCTGACTTGCGCGTCTAAAATCTCTTCTCAGTGTCTGGGAATCCCCACATCTCAGCCACGGGGACAGTGATGGGCCGGGACTCGTGACCGTGATTGCGAGTCACGAGGAAGTTGCAGTGAAGCAGGAGGCTGCGGTGCACCCTCACAGTCCCGTTCCTGCCCACTCCAAACGCAGCTCCACCTACAGCCCCCACTCAGGCCCGGGAGCCGCAGGGGAAGTGGGCTTGGGTCCTCCCCAGGCCCCTTCGCTGGCCACAAGAGGCCCTGGCTGAGCTCTGGATGGAGGCAGGCCGCAGCTGGGGGGGGCTTGCCGATGGCCCAGGAGAGGCTCCTAACCTTCGCAGGCCTGCTTCCATGTGCACAAAACAAACGGGAGAACTGGTAAGAGCTAGATGTGACCACAGCCCCTCAGTGCTCGACACTATCAGCCTACCAACCCGGATCTAGAGTACAGGAAAAGAGTCTCTGTCTCTCTCTCTCTGTGGGAGAGACTGAGTGGAAAAGGGCAGGAACGGAGGTTCATCCAAAGAATAGGAAGAAGGAAGGGAAGAGAGCTGGAGGCTTCCTGGAGGTGAATTCTAGATTGAGGTGCACCCCCTATGTAAGGAGGAGAAAGTTGGTGCCACTGCTGATGGGGAATCCGAAAGATCAAGAGAGCCCACAGGAAGAGTCAGGACTGCCCGGGGACGGTGCTGGCAGAGCCGGGCGCCGGAGGCTCCTGCCGGCCACCCTAGCTGGGCAGGAGGCTGGGGCGAGAGGATCCAAGTTCAAATCAGCCAGTTAAATACCCAAAAGCCGGAAGTGGCGCCGTGGCCCAAGGGGTAGGGCGCTGGCCTTGAGCTGCAGAGCCGCGGGCAGCGCGCAGGCCCGGAGTTCAGGCCCAGGACACCCCCCCATGAGAGTCCCGTGTCTGTGGGAATGAATGGGTGCCGGGGTGGCGGGCGGGGGCCGCGGGGCGAGGCCGGCAGGAGCGCGGGACCGGCTCTGCCGTCCCGGGACCTCAGCAGCGCCCGGAGGCCGGCGAGGCCTCCAGACCGGGCGGAAGGCCGCGGCGCCCGGGCTCGGCGCCCCCCGTCGGGCCTCTCCCCCCAGGCAGCTTCCCGGCCCACCGCCCAGCCACCGCCGCCCTGACGGCGGGAGTCCGGGGCCAGCTCCGCTCCCGACACGGCCCCGTCGGCTGCGGCCCCGCCCGGGCCGGCGCGCGCTGCCTCGTGGGGCAGGGAGGGCCAGGCGCGGCGGGGGGAGCGGGAGCGCCGCGGCCGCGCGCGGCGGGAGGGGCCTCGGGCTCCCGGCCGGGAACCCCAGCGCCCGCGGCGCCCGGAATCGAACGCCCCGGGCGCCGCGCAGCCGCAGAGAGGGCGGGGCACCCCGGCCCCGCCCCGTATGCTAATGAGGCGCTTCCAGCCCCGCCCCCCCGGGGACCGGACGCGCCCAACGCGGCGGGGCGGGAGGGCGGCGGGGCCGAGCCGGGCCCCCTCCTCCCCCCGAGCCAGAGTCGGGGCGCCGCGCCCGGGGCCGGGCGGCGCGCTGGTCGCGCGGACCGGGCACGCCGACGGGCGCGGCGGGCGTCCGGGCCGCGCGCCCCCCGCCGGCGCGAGGTGGTACGGCCCGCGGGGGCGGGGCCAGGGTCATGTGACGCGGCCCCGGCCGCCATTTTGCTCTGCGGTGTTGGTATTTAGAGCGCAGCGGCGGAGGAGCCGGGTCGCCTTCGCCTTCCGCGCCGCTCGCCTCCGCGCCGCCTCGCCGCCGCTCCCGGCCCGCCGCCGCCGCCGCCCAGCTCGCCCCCGCCCCTCCCGCAGACATGTCCGAGGCCAAGAACCCCGAGTACGCTTCGTTCTTCGGCGTCATGGGCGCCTCGTGCGCCATGATCTTCAGCGGTGAGCGCCGCGGCCGGAGGGCCCGGGGCCGGGGCCGCCCGGGCGGCGCGGGGCCGGGGCCGCGGCTCGGCGGGGCCCGGCGTGACGTCACGCGGACGCGGGCCTCGCCGTCGGGTCCGGGCCGCACGGCCGCGGGCGGGGCTCGGGCCGGGGGGCGGCGGGGCGCCCCGGGGGTCCCGGGCCGCGGCCTCTTCCCGCCCGCCGCCGCCCGGGGCGGGGGTGGGGCGGCGCCGCCGCTGCCATCTTAGCCCGGTGAGGGGGGGGCTGGGCGGGGGGCGCGGGAGGGCGGGCGGCGCGCCGGCCTGCGCCTGCTCCGCACCCCGCGTGCTGCGGCCAGGTGTGAGTGACATCACCTCGGAGGCCGGGGCCGCGGCGGCGGCGGCGGCGGCCCGGGGGTGCCCGCCGACGGAGCCCCGAGCCCCCGAGCCCGTGTCCCCGCCAGAGGTCGCAGCCTGCGCCTCCGGGGCCGTCTGGCCGGCCGGAGTTGAGGGGTCCGTACCCCAAATAAGACAGGTGCTTCCGGTCGGAGCTGGCCGCGATTTCCCAATAGTTGTGTTCTGGCGAATTGATTGGTTGGGAAAGCTGGCGGGGGCCGCGGGGGGGGGGGTCTGGGAGGGAGAGGCTTGCTTGAGGGTCTGTGCTTCGAGGGGGTGCAAGAGTAACGAGGGGTGCCAGCATTTACAGGATTGGGTCTTTGTTCTTTAGGAAAGGCTTCAATTCCAGCCTTAGGAATGAGTGAATGAATGGGTGAATGAATGAATGGGTGAATGAATGACCTTGAGGGGGGCTGACCAGGGAGGGGCTGCACTGGATGAAGAGAAACAAGAGTTCTTGATGGCACCTGCTTCTGAAGTTGGGCCTTGGACAGTCCTGGGGTGTTAAATTCAGTGGAAAAAAAAATTGGCCTTCCTGGGAGGAAAGAGCGTGGGCCAGACCCAAGACCGAGGGATGGAAGCAGGTAAGTCCCAGCTCCCCGGGACTGGTCTGGCCTGGTCCCGGCCTCCTCTGTAGGTCTAGTCCACGGTTTAAAGGGCCCCGCCCTGCCTGCCCCACCCTACCTGGTGGACTGGGGAGGCTCCTATTGCAGGTATGTGGAGGGTTTGAACTCCAAACAGTGCCTGCTGACTGTAAACACCTGTAGGGTGGGGGCTTTGGGGTTCTGGTCTCTTGGAGGCCTCCCCTGCTTGGGCCTGTCTTGCCAGTCATGTGCTGCTGAGTGAGCTTTGCCCTTCCCACTCCCTTTAAGTAAGGGGTCATTTGTGGTGGGAGATGTGGTTTAGACTTCTCCATTCCTTCCAAGACTGGCCTGCACTTCCCACACCTTTGGGCTTCTTGGAGCAGACTGCCATGCATTCCCTTCCCCAGAGGTTCCACTGCTGGGGCCACCTGTGGTTATTGTTTGTGCCTGTCACTCATTAGCATATCTTGGCTGAATTTTTACTATGTGCCCCATATTAGGGAGACATTTGGTGAACAAACAAGATCCCTGCCCATGTTCTATCATAATGATTCCTGCCACCTTGAGTTTGCCCACTAAGTCCTGTTTCTGCACCCAGCTCCCTGTTCCCTTGTCAGGTACCTGAGTGTGCTTCCATTAGGGCTGGCTGGCGGGTCACTGCACACGGCTGAGCAGTATTGTTGGCTTAGGTCTTACCTGCCTGGCACTGGCTCCTGTGGATTGAAATCTGCACATTTTCTTTGGTCTCTGTGTCCTTCCACCCCCCTCCCCCCCCCCCCTCCATATATACTCACCCTGTCGGCAGCCTTTTTCATGGCCAGTTGAGTCACTGCCTTCGTTTCTCTCAGTGAAGCACGACTTTCTGCAAAGCACATCTTCTACTTGAAAAAGTCCCTCTGGCAGCCTCTGGTGTTGCCGCTGGGCCAACTCCAAACTCACCTGCATGCCTTGCACTTGACTGATCTTTTTTTTGGGGGGGGGGCTTGAACTCTGGACTTGGGCACTGTCCCTGTTCTTTTCTGCTCAAGGCTAGCCCTATTCCACTTTGAGCCACAGCTTCTGGTTTTTTGTGGTTAACTGGAGATAAGGGTCTCACGGACTTTCCTGCCTGGGCTGACTTCAAACAGTTATTCTCACATCTCAGCCTCCTGAGTAGCTAGGATTTCAGGAGTGAGCCACCAGTGCCCAGCTCTAAATGAAGTTGACACATCTCGCCTTCCAGCTTCCTTTTTTTTTTTTTTCTTGTGTGTGACAAATATCCTGTTGATTCTTTCTTCATCATGTCTTCCATGAAAGCTGGCAGTTGCTCCTTTTCCGTATTTTCTGTGACTTCCTCTCTTGGTGAGTTCCTGGAACTGCCTTCTGACCCTGCTCTCTCTGCTCCAGTGCATTTGGCGTTGTTGGCAGCACTGCCTCCTGCAGTTCTGCATGCTTGGCCTTTTTACTACCTGCTGCTGCTCAGGCCTGAGCTGGCTTTATCCCTTTTTGCTTGGGGTAGGGGTGGGGGCTCCTCCCTATTTCTCTTTGTTGCTTTCTTCCCTACCCATCCCCCAGCCACATGACCTCTTTGCCTTCCTCTGAGGAAGGCCCCCTGCTCACTTCCTGCCTCTCTTGGCCCCACTATTGGTGTGCTGAGTTCCCTATGTTCAGTCCCCCCCAGCCTGCCTGAAACATGGCCGGGGGTGAGTGCCAGCACTGCCCCTACACATCTGCCATGCAGCCTGACCGGACTGGGAGCTGAGAACATGTACTGCTAACCATAATATGTGACTTGGAGTCATAAGCAGATCATTAGGCTATAATGCTCTCTTGAAGACGGAGCCAAGCAGGAGCTGGAAGTGCTGCAAGTCTCACTGCGGCTGTGTTGGGGTAGCTTGGCGCCGCCCTCCGCCCACGCCTCAGTGAGGACCCTCCATCTTGCTTGTCACCCCACATAGGCCCAAGGATCACTCTGATCTACTCGCCCGGCTCTTCCACCCCAGCCACTTGGTCCTTCCCAGACCCTCATACTGTGTGCCCTCACCCTGTTCTGTAAGTGCTTCTGTCTCTGGGCTATGAGCCCTGAAAAGGCAAGCTCCACTGCTCAGTGCCTGCACAAGTGGGCATCTTTGCTAGCCCAGAGATGAATAAAAATGAGGAGGCATGGCTAGGATTGTCCTTGCCCCTTCTGCCTCTGCCTGTTTTCTGTGTAAAAATCCAGGATGATGATGGCGTGGGTGCCTGGAGGGCACGTAGCCATGAGAACAGCTGCATTTTAAGAACTGAGACAGGGAAACGGATTTCTGGAAGGAAAGCATCATTCCCTGGAGTCCTGCCTCCCTGTCAGGCTGGAACCTTGAGGGCCCAGTGCAGGCAGGGGCTGCCTCTGGAAGGTTTCCTGGCTGGGCACTGTCCCCTTCGGCTTGCCCTTGTCCCTCCCTGGTTATACTTGAAGAAGAGGATGTTGGACCTGTGCAGGCCCTGGGGTCTGCTGTGTAGAGGTGGTTAGGAGCATGCCCCTCCGAGCACCCAGTTCAGGGAGTCGTGGGAACTTGGATGACTTTAGAAGTGCTGGCCTGTAGGACAGGACTTACAAGGTCAGCTGATCCTGAGGTGAGGAGGGGCTCTGTCCGGGTGGCTCTACATCTAGACCACTGAGAGGCTGAGAGTGCTGAGGACTTGGGGTACAACAGAAGGCTCTCAGAGTCTCGCAAAGTGTCTGGAACCCCAGCTGTCTTAGAGCTGCCTGAAGTCCTGGCAGCAGCCTGGGAATGTATCCTAGGGAGCAGGAGCCCTGTGCGGATGAGGCGCTTTTGGAAAGGAGAGGTGGGCCGGGGTGGGGGTCTGCCTGTGACCCCCCTGCTCTGCCGGGTACTCGGCTCCTCCTGTGAGTGGGAACTGGGGGAGCCGTCCTGGGGCTGCACGCTGATCTGGGCTCGCCTCCCTTCCACAGCCCTGGGTGCTGCCTATGGCACGGCCAAGAGCGGCACCGGCATCGCCGCCATGTCTGTCATGCGGCCGGAGCTGATCATGAAGTCCATCATCCCCGTGGTCATGGCTGGCATCATCGCCATCTACGGCCTGGTGGTGGCGGTCCTCATTGCCAACTCCCTGAATGATGGCATCACCCTGTACAGGTGAGTGTGGGCCCGGCCGCCGCCGTCTGCCGTCTGTTCCTTGGCAGGGGCCGGGCTGAGGGCCTCGTGTGTCTTTTCTCCACAGGAGTTTCCTCCAGCTGGGTGCGGGCCTGAGCGTGGGTCTGAGCGGCCTGGCGGCCGGCTTCGCCATCGGCATCGTGGGGGACGCGGGCGTGAGGGGCACCGCCCAGCAGCCCCGGCTGTTCGTGGGCATGATCCTGATCCTCATCTTCGCGGAGGTGCTGGGCCTCTACGGTCTCATCGTGGCCCTCATCCTCTCCACAAAGTAGCCGCGCGGAGCCACCGGCCACCGACTCCGATGTAAAGACCACCCCTCCTCATTCCAGAACGAACAGCCTGACACATGCACGGGCCGCCGCCCCTCCGTAGTTGGTCTTGTAAATGCGCAGTGTCCTAGTGCCCATCGTCCGTCGCCCCGCCTGGCCCCCGCCGCCCCGTGCTGTGGACATCTGGGCCCACTCCTCCCACCCAGGTCCCTCCGCGCCACCTAGAGTGCTGTGTATAAAGTGTTAGGGTCGTCATTCTTCACTGGATGTTATTTATGAAGCCCCGCCCGCCCGTCCCCGTCCCCGTCCCCGCCCGCCGGCGGCGCCGCCCCGCAGCCCCCTTAGTACCGTGTCCCGTGGTTCCCGCGCCCCGGACTGCTTGGGCGGAGCCGGCGGGGCCGCGTCCCGTCCCGGCCGCCGGCCCGCGCCACGCTGTGTCCAATAAAGTTCTCGGATGTGACGCGGTGTGCGTGCGGTCTGCTGTGTGCTGCGCGCGCAGGGGGCGGGCGGGGCGGGGCGGGCGCCGCGCGGGCCGGGTCACGTGCTCCCGCGATCACGCGGACCGGGTCATGTGACGGCAGCTCTCCAGCTGGCGGTCACGTGGCGCGGGCGGCTCCGCCTCGGGCCGCGTCCGAGGTGCGGCGGCGGCGGCGGCGGCCGGGTCCCCCCTCACCATGCGCGGCGGGGAGTCGGCGCCGGCCCCGGTGCTCCAGTTCACCAACTGCCGCATCCTGCGGGGCGGCGAGCTGCTCAGGTGCGGGCCGGGCCGGGGGGGCGGGGAGCGCGGGGGCCCCGGGCCGGCCCCGACGCCCCGGCAACCCGCCGGCCGGCCTCGGCCGCTCTGTCCGCAGGGAGGACCTGTGGGTGCGCGGGGGCCGCGTCGTGGACCCCGAGAAGCTGTTCTTTGACGAGCGGCGCGTGGCCGACGAGCAGCGGGACTGCGGAGGCCGCATCCTGGCGCCCGGCTTCATCGACGTGCAGATCAACGGTGCGGCTGGGCCGGGCCGCGGGCCGGGGCGCGCGCCGGGCTCCCTCCGACCCTCTTTTCTGTGGCCACAGGTGGATTTGGTGTGGACTTCTCCAAGGCCACGGAGGACGTGGGCTCCGGGGTCGCCCTGGTGGCCCGGAGGCTCCTGTCCCACGGCGTCACGTCCTTCTGCCCCACGCTGATCACGTCCCCGCCAGAGATTTACCACAAGGTGAGGTCAGGCTGCCCGCGCCGGCCCGCGGGGCGCCCGGGCCCCAGCTCCTCGCTCAGGCCCTCCCGGCGCGGCCCCTGCGCGCTCCGGCCCGGCCTCCCCCCTGGCCTGGCCTTGCCCCCGGCCTCGCCTCCGCCCGCCTCCCCTTGGCTTCCTCCATCCACCGTGGGCCCCTGGTGTCTGTAGCTGTCCCGCACTTGCTGTTCGCATTCCTGTCACACCTCGCCACTGCTGGCTGGTGCTTCCGGGCTGCCTGGGATAGCAAGGTCGCTGACTTTCTGCCTTTTTTTGGCCTGTATTGAGGCTTGAACTCAGGGCCTGGGCACCGTCCCTTAGCTTTTTTGCTCAAGGCTGGCCTACCATTTGAGTTCTAGCACCACTCCCCCTCCTTCCCCCCTTTGGTGATTCATCAGAGGTAAGAGGCTCCCAGTCTTTCCTACCTGGTCTGGCTTCAAACCTCAATCCTCAAATCTCAGCCTCCTGAGCAGCTGGGATTACAGAGGTGAGCCACCAGCGCCCAGCCTCTCCAGGGACTCTTGCTTGAGACAACCATTGTCTCTGGTCTGGTTCTTCCTCCCTAACCTGTCTGTGGCTTGTGACTCAGGTGAACACACCTTGGGGACAGAGCTGCTCCCTGGAGTTCTTGGCCACCCTCGCCCTGATCCTCTCCAGAAGAACTTGTGTTGTGACCGTGGGTGACATGCACCCCGCGTCCTTACCCTCAGTGTTTTTTTTTTCGTAGGACACAGATATTCTCACTCATGCCCGCAGCATGGCTGGCAGGATGCAGAGCTTGATGCTGTTAGGTGATTTTAACAGATCCTGCTCATTCGTGTCTCATTCGTGCCCTAGCCACTTTTTCCTCAGTGCAGGAGCAGTGTAGGCTCTGGGTGCTACCTGTGGAGCTCTGGCTGGGAGATGTGGGTGTGGTGTGGGCTCTGGGCTTGGTCCTGCTCTTCTGACTTCTTGTGTCAGCAGGAAGACTTGGGACTACCTTACTCCTTTCTGAGTGTCGGTTTCCTCAGGCCTGAAGGGAGCATAATTAGTTTCCATCTTATGGGAAGCTGGGGGCTCAAAGCCCGATGCATGGTACATACTAAACACTTAGAAGATGTTAGATAGAGATGTCTTTCTGAGAACTTCTTGCCTCATAGTCAAATGTCAACAACCTGTAGCTCTTGTTTTGCTGCAAGTGAGCTGCTTCTCCCAGTCTCTGGCTTACGTCAGTGTGATTCCAAGATAAGATTCTGTGTCTCTTCCCTCCAACATTTCCTCCATACTCTGCAGGCACATTCCAGCAAACTGGGTGTCCTCTCTCCTGCCCCCTTTCCTCCTGCACCGCAGCTAGGCATGCTGCTGCAGTGGGTCTGACCTGCACAGTGCAGGCAGCCAGCTGATTCTTCCTTAAATTTTCTTCCTAGTACCCACTGCTGTCCAGGTACCTAATAGACTCTCCTGACAGACTCTCCACAGACTCCACAGACTGACTAGGAGAAAGGCGGCAGAAGGCAGGCAGCAGACTACTGATGGTGGAGATCATGGAGGGCTTTGATGTGAAAACTTACTGTCAAGCCATTTTAGAATCCAGAGGACACTGAGCAGGTGTGGTAGAGTATGCTTATCCCAGCTGAGTGAGGCATTGGCAGGCAGGTCTCCATCTTACCCAGGCCTAAAAGCAAGAGCTTTTTTTTTTTTTTTTAAAACAAACAAACAATTTAGCCGGGCAACGGTGGCACACACTTGTAATCCTAGCTACTCAGGAGGCTGAGATCTGAGGATCTCGATTCAAAGCCAGCTACTTTGCCAGAAGTTACTTTGTTCTGTGGTCCCAGAGTGGTTGGATGACAGCACCTGCTGTTGGTCTTGAGTCCACCTCCTTCCCCCCCGCCCCCCAGCCCTGCCCTTTGCTATCCTTCCAGGAGTCCTGTCCACCTGTATTCTCTTCTTCAAGCCTATTTCACTTTTATAATTAATATACATGTCTACAGTGTATGGGTTTCATGGTGATATTTCTATACATGCACAGTTTGAACAGATTCACCTGTTTCAGAGTCCCTTATCTGTGGAATCAAGATCGGACCCCAGTGTCCCTCTGCTTGTTTATTATCCCAGCTGCTTTCCTGCCTTAAATGTGCCCCAGCCCGTTCCCTCTGCTTCCAGCCTATGGTTTATCCTGCTTTTTCTCTCACTCCCTCGCTCTCGCTCTCTTGCTCTCTCGCTCCCCCTCCCCCTCACTGATACTAGCATTTGAACCCAGAGCATCATGCTTGCTAGGCAGGTGCTCTACCACTGGAGCCATGCCTCCAGCTGTTCTGTGTGCTTCGTGTTCTTATTCTGACTTTGAAGTTTTGTTCCATGAAAATTTAGCCTGGTTTATTTTTTTATACTGGTACTGGGGCTTGAACTCAGGGCCTGCGTATTGTCTCTTGTTTTTTTTCTCTTAAGCCTGGCACTGCACTTGAGCTACACCCCCATGTCCAGACTCTGAATTGTTAATTGGAGTAAAGAGTCTCATGGACTTTCTTGCCTAGGCTGGCTTTGACCCTAGTTCTCAGATCTCAGCCTCTTGAGTAGCTAGGATTACTGGTGTGAGCCACTCCTAGCCAGTCTTTCTGTTTCAGGCCCTATCTTGTTTCTCTCAGGGGAAGGTCAGAATGATGCCTCTCTCACCTGCTTGCTACACTAGCCCAGAGGAGTTGCTTGGACTAGAGCTTGGTTCGAGTAATAGAGCACATTGCTAGAAAGCTCAAGGCTCTAAGTTCAGTCCCTGGGTATACAAGTGTTCTCACACACACACACAGCCTTACCTATTACTGAGATAAGCTGTATCTCCAGTCTTTGGGCTTGTGAAATCCAGGACTTTGATCCTCCACGGATCACGTTGCTTTCTGAAAACCTATAGACTCTTTTTTCTAGAAGTTTCAGGGCTGGATGCTTCAAGGATAGGGATGTCTGTGTGTGTGTGTGTTGCTTTTGGCCTTTGGCTTGGTTTTCTATTCTGGGCTTTTGCTGGCTCACCAGGGCAAGTGCTGGACTCTGGACCACTGAGCTGGGGTCCTGCTAGCCTGCCTGGCTGTGTGTCCCTTGAGCTTTTTCCTCTGTGACAGTTGTCCTCTGGGGGAGCCCCGTGGTCTATGGTTGGTGCCTGGCTGTGTGTCCCTTGAGCTTTTCCTGTGACAGTTGTCCTCTGGGGCCCCGTGGTCTATGGTTGGTGCCTGGCTGTGTGTCCCTTGAGCTTTTTCCTGTGACAGTTGTCCTCTGGGGCCCCGTGGTCTATGGTTGGTGCCTGGCTGTGTGTCCCTTGAGCTTTTCCTCTGTGACAGTTGTCCTCTGGGGGGCCCCGTGGTCTATGGTTGGTGCCTGGCTGTGTGTCCCTTGAGCTTTTCCTGTGACAGTTGTCCTCTGGAGCCCCGTGGTCTATGGTTGGTGCCTGGCTGTGTGTCCCTTGAGCTTTTCCTGTGACAGTTGTCCTCTGGGGAGCCCCGTGGTCTATGGTTGGTGCCTGGCTGTGTGTCCCTTGAGCTTTTCCTGTGACAGTTGTCCTCTGGGGGGCCCCGTGGTCTATGGTTGGTGCCTGGCTGTGTGTCCCTTGAGCTTTTCCTCTGTGACAGTTGTCCTCTGGGAGCCCCGTGGTCTATGGTTGGTGCCTGGCTGTGTGTCCCTTGAGCTTTTCCTGTGACAGTTGTCCTCTGGGGCCCCGTGGTCTATGGTTGGTGCCTGGCTGTGTGTCCCTTGAGCTTTTCCTGTGACAGTTGTCCTCTGGGGGCCCCGTGGTCTATGGTTGGTGCCTGGCTGTGTGTCCCTTGAGCTTTTCCTGTGACAGTTGTCCTCTGGAGCCCCGTGGTCTATGGTTGGTGCCTGGCTGTGTGTCCCTTGAGCTTTTCCTGTGACAGTTGTCCTCTGGGAGCCCCGTGGTCTATGGTTGGTGCCTGGCTGTGTGTCCCTTGAGCTTTTCCTGTGACAGTTGTCCTCTGGGGGCCCCGTGGTCTATGGTTGGTGCCTGGCTGTGTGTCCCTTGAGCTTTTTCCTGTGACAGTTGTCCTCTGGGAGCCCCGTGGTCTATGGGCCTCCGGCAAGCATGCCCCCCCCTCCCCCACCCCACTGTCTTTCTTGCTGGCTCCCACTTTCTGGACATTTTTCCAAGCTTTTTATCTTCCAGATCAGTTCTTGGGTTTCTCGCTTGCATTTTTTTTTTTAACTGTAAAAAGCTTGTTTTCCCTTCCTCTCTCCCTTATCCACCAATGTTTTGTGTTTTTTTTTTTTTCTTTTTCTTTTTCTGGGCATAGTACTGGGACTTGAACTCAGTACTTGGGTGTGATAGGTATGAACCACTTGAGCCAGCTTTTTGAGCCACTTTTTTGTTTTATTTTTCAGATAGGATCTTGAGTCTTTTGCCCTGGATCAACCTCAGAGATCTTCTTACTAATGCTTCCTGAATGTCTGTGGGTAGAGGCAGGCTTTTCTTTCCTTTTGTTTTTTTATTTTTTATTTTTTTTGCCAGTCCAGGGGCTTGAACTCAGGGCCTGGGCACTGTCCCTGAGCTTCTTTTGCTTAAGGCTAGTGCTCTACCACTTGAGCCACAGCACCACTTCCAGCTTTTTCTGTGTATGTGGTACTGAGGAATGGAAGCCAGGGCTTCATGATGCTGGGCAAGCACCCTATCACTAAGCCACCTTCCCAGTTCCTCCTCCTTTTTTTTTTTTGGGGGGGGGGGCGGGTCGTGGGGCCTGAACTCTGGGCCTAGGCACTGTCCCCCAGCTCTTCAGCTCAAGGCTAGCACCCTGCCACTTGAGCCACAGCACTACTTCCGGGTTTTTCTTTTTTGCTTATGTGATGCTGAGGAATCGAACCCAGGGCCTCATGCATGCAAGGCAAGCGCTCTACCACTGAGCCACCTTCCCAGCCCAGCTTTTTGTTTTTTTTGGTCCAGTCGTGGGGCCTGAACTCTGGGCCTGGGCGCTGTCCCTCAGCTCTTCAGCTCAAGGCTAGCGCTCTACCACTTGAGCCATAGCACCACTTCGAGTTTTTTTCTTTTTGCTTATGTGGTGCTGGGGAATCGAACCCAGGGTCTCATGCATACAAGGCAAGCGCTCTACCACTGAGCCACCTTCCCAGCTCCTCCTCCTTTTATTTAAATCAGTGCTGGGGATTCATCCCAGAGCCTTGTGTATGCTGGGCAAGTGGTCTACCATTGAGACGTATCCCCAACCCCAGATTCTTGCTTCACAGGGGTAAGACTGTTCATGATGGCTCTGTCCGCGGCCTCTCGGTGTCTGTTTCTCTTATCGGGCTGTTTCTTTCCGTCCGGCCTGGCTGTGTGCTGTGTGTGAGGCAGGCTCTGGCTGGCACTGGGAACATCCAGACCAGAGGATGGGGTTGCAGGTCAGCTCCCCTGGGTCCTGTCCCCTGGGAGGATGGTCACCAGGCCTGCCTGGTGACTACCTCTCCATCACCTGCTTCCCAGCATGCCTCACGCCGGCTGCCTGTGGCTTCCTTCGGCGGGGCGCCATGGGAGCAGGAGCTCCTGAGGTTCAGCTGCTGTCTGACAAGGCTCCATTGTCCTTCCCTCGTCCACTGCTCAGGGTACCTCAGGCTGCAAGGGCTGGGTCCCCATCTGCGCAATGTCTGCCTGTCTAGCTCCCACATTCTGCCTGTCCCGCCCCGTTCCTTTCTCTGTCCCTAGGTTAAGTATCTTAATCGCCTCTCACTTTAGTTAGTGGGGGGTTCCAGGAAGGGGCCCAGCCCAGCCACCATCCTTGCCCAGGGCCTGCCAGAGCCGTGGGTTCCAGGATGTCTCCATGCCCTAACCCCGCTGGAGGGACATGTGCGTGGGGTCCCCCGGGACCACCCTGATGCCGTATCGGGTGTGAAGGGGTGGGGTCTAGCCTTTACCCATCTGTGCTGATTCCTCTGGCCTTCACCCCTGCTCACGTCCTGCCCTCTCCCGCCTTCACCCCTGCTTTGTGATCTGTAGCTCAGGGAGGCCATTGTCACTGCGGGGTCTCACCCCGACACTCCCCCCCCCCCCCCCCCCCCCCGCCATGCAGGAGCCCCATGCCTGCTGCCGCCCCTTCCGCGTCTCCTCCCTTCCTGCTCCTGACGGCCCCATGGCTGTGGTGGAACACCATAGGGGGAACCCGTAGGGCCCGGCCGGGGTCCCAGGCCTGTGACCTGGGGGCTCTGCCGCCGGCCGGGCTGGGGGGGACGGAGCGGTAACAGCTGGTTCCCCCCAGGTCCTTCCTCAGATCCCCGTGAAGAGCGGAGGCCCCCATGGGGCCGGCGTCCTCGGTGAGTGGCGGGCCCCTCCCCCTCAGAGGATGGCAGGGAGGCGGGCAGGCAGGCCTGAGGGTCGAGGGCCGGCGCTGGGCGGGTGGGGGTGTCTGCTGAGCCGCCCTGTCCCCTTCAGCAGGGGTGCACCTGGAGGGCCCCTTCATCAGCCGGGAGAAGCGAGGGGCACACCCCGAGGCCCACCTCCGCTCGTTTGAGACGAACGCTTTCCACGATGTCCTGGCCACCTACGGGCCCCTGGACAATGTCCGAATCGTGACGCTGGCCCCGGAGCTGGGCCGCAGCCATGAGGTCATCCAGGCCCTCACCGCCCGGGGCATCTGCGTGTCCGTAGGTGAGTGGGGGGGGGCGCTGGGGCCTGCGGGTGGGGCTGGCACGGGACGCCCCGCAGGGCCCCTCACCCAGACACCCCCACACAGGGCACTCGGTGGCTGACCTGCAGGCCGCGGAGCAGGCGGTGCGCAGCGGGGCCTCCTTCATCACTCACCTCTTCAACGCCATGCTGCCTGTGAGTGCTGCCCCCGGGCGGGGCTCCCCCCTTCCCCCCTCTCCCAGCTCACCCTGCCCTCCCCCTGCCAGTTCCACCACCGGGACCCCGGCATTGTGGGGCTCCTGACCAGTGATCAGCTGCCCCCCGGCCGCTGCATCTTCTACGGGATGATTGCCGACGGCATCCACACGAACGCGGCCGCCCTGCGCATCGCCCACCGGGCGCACCCCCAGGGTGAGCAGCGCACGTCCTTGCGGGGCGGGGGGGGGGGGGGCGGGACAGCCAGGTCCTGAGCGTGCCTCTCCTCCAGGGCTGGTGCTGGTCACTGACGCCGTCCCTGCCTTGGGCCTGGGCAATGGCCGCCACACACTGGGGCAGCAGGAGGTGGAGGTGGATGGGCTGATGGCCCACGTGGCAGGTGAGTGAGCGGTGTGCCCGTGAGGACAGCCCCGAGGCCTTCTGCTGGGGTGCGGGAGACCTTCGTACCCCTTGCCTGCTGCTCCCCCACTCTGCAGCCCCCCACTGAGTCTGGCCCCTTTGCTCTCAAGGTACCAAGACCCTGTGTGGCAGCATCGCCCCCATGGACGTGTGTGTCCGCTATTTTCTGCAGGCCACAGGTACGTGGCCGGCTCTGCCACCCGTGCAGTCCAGAGGGGAGGCTCCGTGGGGCCAGGAGCCGGCTGCTGGAGCTGGGTGATGGCAGCGAAGCCCTGGCCTCGGGAAGAGCGGCAGCCCTCAAGTTGCGCACGGGAGGGCCACGGCCCAGTGCTGTTGTGGCCACTCCAGGGGCAGGGCTGGGGGCAGTAGAGCAGGTGCAAGTTGCTTTTCCAGGGCTCCAGGGCAGCCATGCAGGGGCCTTCTGGGGGCGGCGAGGAGGGGGGCACCCTGGCGGGTCCTGGAGGCTGCGGCATCGGGTCTCAGAGCAGACAGGCTGGGGACACGGGGCCGCGGGAGGAGCCACCTGGGCATCAGGAGACAGATGACAGGGGTGGCATGGTCACCAACTCTAGATTGGGGGCAGAGTGCAGGCCACCAGGCTGGTGGAGGTAGGTAGGCCTAGGGATCACTTCTTGGCATTGGGGGGGGAGCAGGCTCCCCAGGGCCAGGAGGAGGCAGAGGGGCTGGGACGTGTTTTGTCAGGGAAGAGCAGAGCCGTGTCCTTGGTGGGCAAGGCTGGGCCTTGCTAACCTGCTGTGGGAGCCCTGGGCCACCCCCTCGCCCCAGTCCTGAGCCCGGGAGCTCGTGTGGTCACCTGCCCCGCGTCCCTGAGCAGGCTGCAGCGTGGAGACAGCGCTGGAGGCCGCATCCCTGCACCCTGCCCAGCTGCTGGGTCTGGACAAGCACAAGGGGAGCCTGGAGTTCGGAGCTGATGCAGGTGAGGCCCCACTCCAGCCGGGGGGGGGGGGGGGGGGGGGGAGGGGGGGAGGGGGGAGGGGGGAGGGGGGAGGGGCGTGCTGGCAGTTCCTGCCCAGGCTCCTGGCCAGCCTGCTGCCACCGCCTCTTGGGCCCCTTTCCCAACAGCCACGCTTTCTGTTGTCTGAGTGAGGGCGGTGGGTGGCAGGGAGCACTGTCCTGGGATTCCAGCGGGAGGAGCCGCAGCTCTTGGTTCCAGACCTCTGGAGGGCTGATGCGCCAGGCACCGGTGGTGGTCCTGGGCCTTGGCTCCCCATTGGGCACACATGGGGGCATGACTTTGTGGGAACAGCCCCTCCCCACCGTCTCCCCTCCTCTGACTCCATCGCAGACTTTGTGGTGCTCGACGAGGCCCTCCGTGTCCAGGCCACGTACATCTCAGGAGAGCTGGTGTGGCAGGCGGAAGACGCCAGGCCGTGACAGAGGGCCCTGGCTGGTGTGGCCCCAGTTGGGTGCTGGCAGCTGGCAGGGTGGGTGCCGGGGAGCTGGTCTCCAGCCCTGCCCTGGTCTGCAGCCACCCCCGGGGGGCAGCGGTGTGGATAAACATGCAGCCAGCAGGACTTGCCTTGTCTGAGTGGTGTTTGCATCTGGTGCTGGGCTCCTGGCTGCTTTCAGGGCAGCCTGGGGCCTCGGGGGAGGTGTCGGGCTGGGGCCCTGGGGTTGGGGGGGCCCTGGGGTTGGGGGGGCGGGGGGCTGTCTACTGCTTTCTGAGCCACAGGAAGATGCCAGGCGGGGAAGAGGGAGAGCACACTGTTGGAGGACCGTGGGAAGGGGCCGGAGGACAGCGGATGGTGTGCGACGTGTATTCGCTGCCCCTGGGCTGGGTGGGCCTCCCAGCCCTGGCACTGGGGTCACTCAGCAGCAAGGACCGTGGGTGGTGGCCTGGGGACCCCTGGGCCTCTCGCCCTGCCCCCTGACCTGCCAGCCCCCAGCGTCCAGCTGGCTGGCGAACAAGATGCCACTCCCAGGGGACCTTCGCTCCGCAGCCCGGCTCCTGACTGGCCGGGCTGGGGTGACGCGGGCTGGGGTGCTGCTCGGCCGGGGTCACTCGGGCCAGCACCAGACTGTTCTCCCCACTTAGCTGCACCCTGGCCCGGGGGGGCGGGTCACGCTGACTTCCTCATCTGGGGCTCGGGGCTCACGGGTGGTTTCAGGTGGACTGTCTGGGTGCAGGGTTACAGACAGACGGCCGGCCGGACGCGGCCGTGTGCGGCTCCTTTGAACAAACGGTCCCGGGGTGCGCAGTGATTTAAGAATTGGGCCTCGGTGCGGGTGGAGCCGGGGCGGCCTGGGGCGCGGGGCGTCTGCGGGGCTCTGGGCCCGCTGTCAGCCCAGGACGGCGGTGCCGGGTGCAGAGCGCCTGGGCGGCCCCCGAGCCTGCACCCCAGTGCTGCGTGCGCGTCCTCCTGTCCTGCAAGAACCCCGAAGCTGGGTCACCCCGGTCCCCATCCAGGGGCCGCCCCCCGCGCGCCTCGCTCAGCTCAGGGCGAGCGCCACAGCGCCACTTCCGGTTTGTCTGGTGGTTTATTGGAGTAATGAGTCTCAGGGACTTTCCTGTCGGGGCTGGCTTCGAGCCCGGATCCTCAGATCTCAGCCTCCTGAGTAGCTGGGATGACAGGCGGGAGCCACCAAGCCCGGCCCAAGCGCTGGAAGTGGCCCGCGTCGTGGCGCCCCTCCCCTTCCCTTGCTTCCCCACCCCCACCCCCACCCCGCCGCCTTTCCTGGCCCTGGGGCGGCGCGGAGGGCGCAGGTCCGCGCGGGGCCTGGGCTGGGCTGGGCGCGCGGCGATCCCCGGTGGCCGAGCCGGCCCGCGCGCGCGCCCTGGCGGCCACCCGGGGAAACAGCGGCCGCCTTGCCGACCGCGGTTCGGGTCCTTTTCCCCAGGAGCCCTTGGCTCCCAGGGGCCCCGGGCTGGAGGCCCCGGCTGGGGGGTGGAGTGGGGAGTGCGGGCCACCGCAGAGGCGGTGCTGCTCGGGCTGGCTTCGGACTGCGATCCTCAGATCTCAGCCTCCCGAGTAGCGAGGATGGCAGGCGGGAGCCACCGGCGCCTCTGTGATCTCACAATATCAGGTCAAGGCACACGGTCCTTGAAGGTGACCCTTCAGCCATAACAGAGACTGGGGCTGAGAAGGGACAGAGAAGGAAATCTCGCAGCTCCCTCTAGCCGACGTGCGATGACCTGCGCCAGGCCGGGTGAGACCATCTTCCCTAGCATCCTTCATCCCGGGGTCTGCCTGCCTCTCCAGGTGCCTGGTGGGGCCTCGCCCGGCCTTGCCTGCTGGCAGTCTTCAGGGCCCAGGAGGGCTGAGCGCCGGCCTCCCTCGGCCTGCCCCTCCCTTGCCCCTCTGCTGCCTCCTCCACGGCTCTGGCTTCTGCTGCTCCCGGGCTCTCCTCATCTACTCACACTCTCTGTGTCTCTGAGATTGCTCAAGAACCATGTGACTGTGTCGCAGCAATGGGCTTAAGCAAGAAAAAAGCAAAGCAAAAGAACCCAGATCACTCTCCAGTCGAAGTCAGCCTCCACTGTGGTTGCCTGTGTTTTGTTCTTGTTCTTTTGCACTGGCTTTACTTACACCGGAGTCTGGAAATGTAGATCACAGGTAGAACTCTTCCCCAGCACGCGCAAGGTCCTGGGTTCCGTCCTCAGCAAGTTGTACACGTGCTTATGTTTCTAGGAGGAAAATCGTCAGGGGCTGTTACTTTTCTTGGTATTGTTGGGTTCAGGGTCTTTGTAGCCTGGGCTGGCCTGGAATTTGTGACCTTCCTGCATTAGCCCTTTGAGTGCTTGGTTCTCATTGTGTGTGTATATATATTTACTGTATATATGCAGTATATTTGGGAATTATTTTTGTGTCTGTTAGGAAAGAGATTGACCCACACGAGTCCACAAACATTTATCCCATCCACAAATGGACTATCACTCATCGCTTCGGTGAAGTCTTCTGCACCCTTCACAGCTGAGGAAGCGAGCAAGCGAATGTCAGGAGAGTCAGGTGCTAGCGGTTCATGCCATTTAGGAGGCTGAGATCTGAAGACAGAGGTCCAAAGGCATCTCCAGTCGTCAGCAAAAAGCCCGGACTGGTGGCACAGATCAAGTGGCATGGTTGAGCCTTAATGCAGAAAAGGTGGAGGGAGCCAAAGCCCGAGGCCTGGCTGCAGGCCCACCCCCGGCTACGTGCAGAGTGTGACACGGATGGCCGTGGCCATCGCAGGACAAGGCTATGGCTGCCCCCCGGGCTGGTCCACGACTGGCGGCCTCAGGGGCCCCGCCGGCAGCTCTCCTACAAGCTGCAGCGCTGCCCGCTCCTGCCTCAGTTTCTTCATCTGAAAACTGGGCAACAATATCGCCGATGCTTTCAGACCTCAGTAACCACGACAACACCCGCAAGGGAAGGAGATGGGAGAGACGTTCAGGACGGGCGGAGGCGCTCAGCCCACTCAGAGCCCTCCGCGAGCTCGAGCGCAGCCCCGCCGCCGTGGCGGCTGTGACCTTGGCGGGCGGGGGCGCGCACGCTCGCGGGAGCCTCAGTTTCCAGGACTGCGAGCCCAGATGACAGCTCGGCGCGGCCCCGCCCGGCCCCGCCCGGCCCCGCCCCGGGGCTCCGGATAGGCTCTGGCCGCGTTCCCCCCTCTCCGGGCGGGCCGGGCCCCAACCCGGAAATGCAGCTCCGAGGCGAGGGCGTGGCCCGCAGGGACCGTGGCGAGCGACGGTAGGCCTGGCCAATAGGCGCTGGGCGTGGCGGCACTCGTGCGGAAGTCCCGCCGTGCGTCGCGCGGGGGCGGGGCGGCGCCGGGGGCGGCGGGCGGCGGGGCGGGCGCAGGATGAGGGCGGCCATTGCTGGGGCTCCGCCGCGGGGAGGAGGACGCTGAGGAGGCGCCGAGCCGCGCAGCGCTGCGGGGGAGGCGCCCGCGCGAAAGCGAGGCCCATGGCCAGGACCACCAGCCAGCTGGTGAGCGCGCGGCGGCGGCGGGGCTCGCCGGCCCGTTACCTGAGAGCGCGGCGGCCGCCGGGGTCCGGCCGGGCGGGCCGGCCCGGAGCCGCGGGCCGGGCGGCGCCTCACCTGTGGCGGGGCCGGCGGGTCGGGCGGCGGGCGCCGGCCCGGGGCCCGGCCGGGCCGCGGCGGGGAGCGCGGGCCCGGGCTGCGGCGGGCGCCGGGCGGCCGGGGGCGCTGACAGGCGCGCAGGGCGGGGGCGGCCGGGAGGTGTCACCCGGCCGGGCGGGGTGGAAGTGCCTGGAAAGTTTGTTTTCGGCCCTGCGCGGCCGGGAGCCGGGCCTCGGGGCGCACCTTGCGGTCCCGCCCGCCGACGGAGCCGCGGCCCCGGGGGCTTGGCGGGGTGGCGGGCGGCCCCGCGTCGAGACTCGATGGGGGTGGTCTGCGGGCCGGGGGGCGCCGTCCGTCCGTCCGTCCGTCCGCCCGGCCGTGCGGGAGCCCCTCCCGCCCGCGGCCGGGCTCGGAGGCCCCGCCGAAGGGAGTGTGAGTTTGACAGGGAGGAGGGGTTTCGGGGAGGAAAACAACACCAACCACTTGTTGGGTGAAATGTTTCCATGTTTTCTCTGCGTTGCCAAAAGTATCCTCCGTGTTGTTGTTGTTTAATTTAATGTTTGTTTTTCTCCTGTTAAGTCCTGGAGTCTGGGTTAAGCACGAATTATCCCTCTTGTGCGTTGTGAAGTGGATGGATGGCAGAAAAACGTGAGGCAACAAGCAAAATTGGGTTCAAAAGCTCTGGGCGTGATTGATGTTCAGCGGTAGTGTTTGTCTAGCATGCACTGGGGTTCCCTACCCAGCTCTGGGGGCCGGGGGGGGGTTGGTGGGGGGGAAGGCCGGGTGGAGGGCAGGGAGAGGGCAGGGAGGCAAATCTCTGCTTTGAAGGAAGAACCCAAGAAGCTCACTTGGGCTATTATCTTCCAGGATGCGGCTTTGTGGTGGCAGTTCTTCATGTTTTTGGAGGGTCATGAGCCTTGTTGAGAATCTGAGGGGGTGCCGGGTTCCTCCTCAGAAGTCTCCAGTCAGTTACAATGAGTTTTCTTGTGTGTGTATACGTGTGCGCATGTGTGCTGGTACTGAGGCTTGAACTCAGGGTCAGGTGCTGTCCCTTAGCCTTTTCACAACGGGCTGGCACTCTACCACCTGAACCACAGGTCTACTTTCAGCTTTTTGGTGTTAAGTGGAGATAAGTCTCTGAACTTCCCTGCCCCAGGCTACTGGCCACACTGAGACTCCAGGGTCCCACTACACTGAGTTTTCGTTATTGCTTCTGGAGGCTCTTGAGCCATTGTAGCTCTGCCATGGACTTCAGGTTACAACCCGGTGTTGTAGAGGTGGGTGATAATTAATCCAGGGTCTTAAAGGCGGTCCTGTCCAGTTGAACAAAATACAGTGAAAGGCAGAGGAGATGTCCTTTGACTATTGGAATGTGCAGTGTGTGTGAGGCAGATCCCCTGGGATGCCTGGGTTAGCACATAGAAACACAAATCAGGCTGCTGGCCAGCTCCTGGAGGCTGAGGTGAATGTTTATATGTGCACTCGCACATAGTGATGCTGTTGCACTGCAAGGTGTGCCTTTGACGGGGTCCACAGGAAGTGGGAAGAGCACACTTTCCTTCTCAGGGCCTTAGGTTCTTGAATATTATGGACATTTGTCATGTGCAGTTTGCTTTCTATTAGACAGCTTTTTTTGCATAAAAACACTGAACTCCAGTGAACAAAAGAGAGAGGGTAAAGGAGAGACTTGGGGTAAGGAAGCACCAGGGACTTAGTCACCTACACATGGGTGAGAGCATGCCATATTCCCGTCAGTAATGCAGACGTGGGCCCCCAATTAGATTTTCACCTGAGGTATGCACAGTTCCAGTGGAGTTTACTCTGGAATGCTGCCACTGTATAAACCCCCATTCCAATGCACTTTCCCATGAGTTGTGTGTGTGTGTGTGTGTGTATTTTGTGTCTTGGGGCTTGAACTCAGGGCTTGAGCCACTGTCCCTGAGCTTCTTTTACCTAAGTCTAGTACTCTACCACTTGAGCCACAGCACCACTTCCTGCCTTTTCTGTGTATGTGGTACTGAGGACTAGAACCCAGGGCTTCATGCATGCTAGGCAAGCACTTTACCACTAAACTACATTCCCAGCCAGTCCCAACCAATAGAGAGGGCAGTATGAGCTGGGAAGGTAGAAAATGGTCTAGTTTGATCTTTCCCAAGAGTTGGAGGCTGTATGTCCTATTTATTGAGCCTTTCATTTACGTCAAACACTTTGCTATGTAATTCATTTATAACATATTGTGAGGGAGACCCATTTTACAGGTGGGGAACCTGGAGGGAGAGGTTAAATCCCTGTTTCACATTAGCTGAGTGTGATTTGACAGAAACTCCAATGTCACCCTGCCTCTTACGTGAGAAACCCCCAAGAGAAGGTCTTCCCAGGCAGTTCAGCCCAGCACTTGGCATAAAGATGTCCTCAGTGCTACTGCCCACTTCAACTCCAACTTCTTTGGAGTTGAGCTTGAGTATCTTCACTACACTGGGACAGGAGGCGCGTCTTCACATGGAAGGACAGCACACACATATCTTTGGGCAGATGGTTGCATTCTTTGACCCCTGGAGCCTGTTTCAGCTCTGTGCTGTCAGAGAACAGCTGTTTGGAAAGAAACTGTGGTTTGTCCTCATTGTGGGCTGATTATCTGGTTTAGAACCCTTCTTTTGGAAAAAGGAAACAAGCATCAGTTTTGTCAGAAGGAGAAATGGGGTGCTGTCAGAGCAACTCCCCGTACCTTCTAGGGTACTTTATCTTTTACAAGGGTGCTGCATCTGAAAGGAAAGTCAGGGGGTGAAGTGTCTCATGATTGTCACACCTTCTTGACTAGCTTTTCCCTGCATGCTTGCCTAGCATGGAGCATGATACATTTCTGTCCCCAGTGACACCCACCCCAATAGTAGTTACTAAGCTGGCAAGAGAAGGGTCTCATATGTTCTGTGTTTTACCAGAAGCCTGTGTAGAAGTCGGCCTGAAAGATACCTTGTGTCTTCAGGGCCCTTCTTGGCCTCTAAGTTGCCTTTAGCACAGTTTTGTGGAGGAGGAGCAGGTGGTTCCTGGACATGTGCCCCTTTTTTCCTGCTGGTCCTGGGACTTGAACTCAGGTCCTGTGCTCTGGTCTCTGAGCTCCCTCGGCCCACCTGCCAGGGCTAGCATCCTACCACTTGCCATAGCTCCACCTGGCCTTTTAGTGGTTAATTGGAGATCAGAGTGTCATGGACTTTTCTGCCTGCCCTGGCTTTGAACTCCTATCCTCAGATCTCAGCCTCACGAATGAGGCATGAGCCATTGGCACCTGACTATGTGTACCTTTTTTTGGGGGGGGGTCCAGTCGTGGAGCTGAACTCTGGGCCTGGGCGCTGTCCCTCAGCTCTTCAGCTCAAGGCTAGCGCTCTACCACTTGAGCCACAGCACCACTTCCCCCTTTTTTTCTTTTTGCTTATGTGGTGCTGAGTAATTGAACCCAGGGCCTCAGGCATGCAAGGCAAGCGCTCCACCACTGAGCCACCTTCCCAGCCCCTATGTGTGCCTTTTTTAATCTGTGTTCTCGTGGTCTGAGCACCGGAGCCAGGGTTGGGGTGGTTCTGAGCATGGAGTTGGGAAGGCTGTGTGACACTGGTCCGTGCTGCAGATTCAGGATGAGCGTGGCCGGTCTCATCTAGGTGATGTGTTGGGATGGAGGAGAGTGGTCCCCGGCTGTGCCTTCCCCTTCTCATGGAGGGCCTTTTGTGGAGGGATTTGGACAGAACCCCTGTGTTTTTCAGCTCTCTGAGGTCAGGTTGGTGTTGAGGAACACTGGGTGCAGGCTTGACTCCCTTAGCAGGTGTGAGGCCCAAGCCATGGGGTGTGCTCCAGGCCTGCCCGCGGGTGACAGGTGGTGCTGGGGTGCACAGTGCAGTTGTTTGAAGTCAGGTTCAAAGGGCAGTACGGTGTGTGTGGGGGGGTGCTGGCATGGAAACTGTAACTTTTAGACATATATTGCTCAGGTCTTAGCCATACATTCTTCTGTGACTGGATCATATTCTTCATTTGTTTGGTGTGGTGCCAGGACTTAAAAAAAAAAAAAAAGCTATTTGAATGTTGTGAACAGGTTGTGTGTTCAGTCTCCAGCTGCTAGATTGTAGGCAAAGTGCATGTTCTCAGAGTCACGGGGGAATGTGTTCTCTGAGAGGAGAAAGGCCAGTTTGGTCTTGTGGTTGCTGTTAGGGTCTGCTGTACCTGACATTGGTTGCATTTATATACGTGTACAAAATCTTTTTTCACTGTATTAGTCCAGAAAGTTGTTTTAACTGTTATTTATTAATTTATTTATTGGGTCAGTTGTGGGTCAGGGCCTGGGTGCTGTCCCTCAGATCTTCAGCTCAAGCCCAGGGCTCTACCACTTGAGCCACAGCACCACTTCCGATTTTCTGTGGTTGATTGGAGATAAGAGTCTCATGGATTTTCCTGCCTGGGCTGGCTTTGAACTGCCATCTGCAGATCTCAGCCTCCTGAGTAGCTAGGATTACAGACATGAGCCACCAGCCCCTGGCTCTGAATTTTTTTTTAAATTGGTCTTGGGGATTGAACTCAGGGCCTGGGCATGGCCCTGAGCTTTTTCCCTCAAGGATAGTGCCCTACTACTTTGAGCCCCAAGTCCACTTCCAGTTTTCTGGTGGTTAATGGGAGATAAGAGTCTCAGGACTTACCTGCCCAGGCTGGCTTTGCACTGTGATCCTTAGATCTCAGGGTTACCCTAGTGATTTTTATATGGGCTTCACATCCCTTATCAGAGCACCTGATTCAGCCATGAGCAGGATTGTGTTTAGTTGGATTATGAGGGCCCACCCGAGAGCTGCTTGTGTGGCAGATCCTGTATGGAGAGAAAATGGACAGTCCTGACTTTGGCAGCCCAGTCCTGATTGTGCGGTGCGTGGCTTCTTTCACTGGGTGTTTTCAAAGAGCCCTGATAAAGGTGGGCACGCGGGTCTGGGCTGGCTCAGTGACTTTCTTCGTTCTGTAGGTTGGATCAGTGTCCTCTGTGCCAGCTCAGTCCTTTTTGAATCAGCTTATTACCTGCAGAATGGAA
Organism: Dipodomys merriami; assembly: GCF_024711535.1. NCBI lineage: Eukaryota > Metazoa > Chordata > Mammalia > Rodentia > Heteromyidae > Dipodomys > Dipodomys merriami. Next base: position 2,425,362 of record NW_027202682.1, read on the forward strand.
ATATATAGAGCTGTGGTTTGAAGCTCTGTGCAGATGCCAGGATCTTGGTTCTGGAGTGCATGTCTTCTGTGTGTCTGGGCGGTGAGGTCAGGTCCGCCCACTTAAGGGAAGGCTCTGGCCATCATTCATCCAGCTACAGGCATAACTTTGCAGTGAATTCCTTGTGAAAGTCCTGTTCGTCCGCTTGTTGTTCTTTTGAAAGGGACTTCGCTCCAGTGAGAAGGACTTATAGCTCTAGCTGACAGCTGTGTATTGGATGCTGTCCGAGAAGGCTGGGTAGATTTTCAGGAAAGTCTTGAAGCTCTCGAAATTCTCACCAAGTACTTGGTTTGACCTGCAGTTCAAACTTGTGGACAGGGACTTGAGCTAACTTTTCTGTTTTTCCTTAGTGTTTGTGGAGACCTGAGGAGGGAGTAGGTATGGAGAAGACCTGCGGTGAGGAGTGGGTGCAGAGGAGACCTGGGGGGGGGGAGTGGGTGCAGGGAGACAGGATCTGAAATATCCATTGCTCTTTCCTAGCTATAAGTCCTGGGGCTTGAACTTAGGGCCTGGGCACTGTGCTTGAGCTTTTGTGTACAAGGCTAGTGCTCTATCATTTGAGCCACAGCTTCACTTCTAGTTTTTTGGTGGTTAATTGGAGGTAAGAGTCTCACAGATCTTTCTGCCCCGGCTTCCAACTGTGATCCTCAGATCTCAGCTTCCTGCATAGTTAGGATGACAGGCGTGAGCCACCACCACCTGGCTTTTAAATTTTTTTTAAATTTATTTATAAAGGATGATGTACAGAGGGGTTACAGTTACCTAAGTCAAGTAATGAGCACATTTCTTTTTGGACAATGTCCCCCTTCCCTTGCTTGCTCCTAGTTTTTCCCTCCTATCTCCACCCACAAGTTGTATAGTTTATTTTCAGCGTAGTGTTCAGTGAGCACCACTGCAGCATTTGTAGCTTTCCAGCTTTGCTTGGAGCCTGAGTCCTAGGTGTTCCTGATCCCCACCTTGCTGGACTTGGGGCTCCCTTCAGGGAAGATAAGATGCAGTGCCTTGTGCTTTCTCTTTTCGCTACACTATGGCCATTGCCCTCTCCTTCTTCCCCCTTGTCTGGTGAGACAGCATTCTAAGGACTTTCTGGGTGGTTGTCTGGGAGCCAGTGTGCCTACACATCCCCTCTTCCTCATCTGTCACTGCACCTTCTTCCAGAGGTCCTGTCTCAGACGTCTGGTCTGCATCCCCAGGGTGTTCATGATTGCCTTCTTGGGCTTGCCCGCCTCCCTCCGTCCCTTCCCTCCTTCCCTCCCTCCCCTTCCCTCCCTTCCCTCCTTCCCTCCCTCCCCTCCCCTCCCCTCCCTCCCCTCCTTTCCTCCCTCCCTCCCTCCCTCCCTCCCTCCCTCCCTCCCTCCCTTCCTTCCTTCCTTCCTTCCTTCCTTCCTTCCTTCCTTCCTTCCTTCCTTCCTTCCTTCCTTCCCCTCCCCCTCTCTCTTTCATCAGTCGTGGGGCTTGAACTCTGGGCCTGGGCGCTGTCCCTCAGCTCTTCAGCTCAAGGTGAGCACTCTATCACTTGAGCCACAGCCCCACTTCAGGTTTTCTGGTGGTTTATTAGAGATAATAGTCTCTTTCTTGCCCAGGCTGGCTTTGAACCTCAATCCTCAGATCTCAGCCACCTAAGTAGCTAGGATTATAGGCATGATCCATCAGTGCCAGGCAGTGTTTTCTTTTTCTATATCAATATGAACTCAAAGCCTCACACTGGCTTGGCTTTCTTTTCTTTTCTTTTCTTTTTTTTTTGGGTCCGGTCGTGGGGCCTGAACTCTGGGCCTGGGTGCTGTCCCTCAGCTCTTCAGCTCAAGACTAGCGCTCTACCACTTGAGCCACAGCACCACTTCCAGCTTTTTTCTTTTTGCTTATGTGGTACTGAGGAATCGAACCAGGGCCTCAGGCATGCAATACAAGCGCTCTACCACTGAGCCATCTTCCCAGCCTTTGCTTGGCTTTCTTACGCTATTAGTGCTCTACCACTTGACCCACACCACCACCCTGACTTTTTGCTGGTTATTTTGGAGATAGACTCAACCTTTCTGCTTGAGCTGGCTTCAATCTGAACACTTCTAGATCTCAGCCTCCTAAGAAGCTAGGATAACAGGCTTGAGCCACCAGCATCAAGCTTTCCTCAGTGGAAAGCTTGTCTTCTCCAGGTTCTTCCTCTGCCTGAAGAAATTCCCCTCTGGAAGCCCCTGGCTGTACAGCCTTGTCTGACCACCTGCCTCTTCCCCAGGCCTTTAGGGCTTTACCAGGTTCTGCTCTGTGATTCAGGTCTGCTTTGCACTTACTGTGGCCTTCGCTTTCAGAGCCTCTAATAGTTCCTCCTGTACTTTCCTCACTTCTCATTGTTCTCATACCTGAGCACCTGCATTGTATTGGCTACAGGTCTTTATATGAACAAAAACATGTATAAATGCTGCAGGTGGTCTTGACTTTTCCTGGATCAGAGCATCAAACATATGAGACAGAGAGAGTATCATCATAAATGGTTGCCTACTTGATGCCCAGTGTGAAGATGACTTCTACCCATAATGAGGTTAGATAGCTAAGAAAATGACCTGGTGCTGGGAGTGTGGCTAAGTGGTAGAGGTCTTACCCAGCGCCGAAATATAAGAAAAAAAGCAGACTCAAGTCTACTTTGTGTATGTGTGTGTGTTGGTTGTGGGGCTTGAGCTTAGAGCTTGGGCGCTGTCTCTGAGCATTTGTGCTCAAGGCTAGTGTTCTACCACTTTGAGCCACTGCTCCACTTCTGGTTTTCTGATGGTTTGTTGGAGATAAGAATCTCACAGATTTTTCTGCCCTGGCTGGCTTCCAACTGCAATCCTCAGATCTCAGCCTCCTGAGTATTTAGGATAACAGACATGAGCCACTGGTCCCCGGCCTGCCTTTTTTTTTTCTATGTATATTAAAAGGGTTGTTATTTATTTATTTTTTTTGTATTTGTCCTGAGACTTGGACTTGGTGCCTGGGTGCTGTCCTTGAGCTTTTTTGCTGGAGGCTAGGGCTCTATCACTTGAATCTCTGCTCCACTTCTGCTTTTTGGTGCTTAATTGGAGATAAAAGTATCACAGACTTCCTGCCAGGGCTAGCTGTGAACTCAGATCTCAGCCTCCTAACTAGCTAGGTCACTGGTGCCTGGCTAACAAAAAAGTTTTTACAAAATAACTAAAAACCCTTTGATCACAAAGAAATCCTTTTGTATAATTAGTATATGTCAATAAAAAGTCCTCATTGTTAGGTTGTACAATCTGTTATGTTGCTCAATGCCATTGAATTGTGATGTTTACTTAGTAATGGTTACATGGTAAATCTTGTTATCTATATTTTACTACAATTAAGGAAAACCACTTTGCCATATTAATATAAATGAGAATGCAGTAAGGAGAGTTAGAGGGATGAGACTAGGAGTAAAAAGTCTCATATAAAATGTCAGTTTGTTGGGGCTGGGAAGGTGGCTCAGTGGTAGAGTGCTTGTCTTGCATGCATGAGGCCCTGGGTTCCATTCCTCAGCACCACATACACAGAAAAAGCTAGAAGTGGTGCTGTGGCTCCAGTGGTAGAATGCTCGCCTTGAGCTGAAGAGCTGAGGGACAGTGTCCAGGCCTAGAGTTCAAGCCCCACTACCGACAAAAATAAAAAATAAATAAGTAAGTAAGTTTGCCAAGCTGTGCATGTATGTCTATGGGAGGGATAAGTCCTCCATGTGTATTTAGAGAGGTGAATTGTATGATTCAGTTTTGGGATGATGTGTGTGTGTGTCTGTGCGCACACCAATATTGGGTCTTGAACTCAAGGTCTCTCATTCTCAGCTTTTTCACTTACCACTGACAGTCTTGAGCAACACCTCCAGTTCTGGCTTTTGTTTGGTTGGTTAAACACAAGAGTCTCTTGGATTTGTCTTCCAAGCTGGCTTTGAACCTTGAGCCTCAGATCTCAGCCACTTGAGTAGCTAGGCTGATAGTCGTGATCCACTGGCACCTAGCTAGTTTCTAGAAATTTAAAATCAGTGAAGAATTGAGTTGTGTACAGAAATCTTGTTTCTTATCTATATCACAACTTTAAAAGGGGAGAATTGGGAATATCCTGAATTCCCCTTTGTGGGAGATAGCTTAAGAACACAGTGGAGAGTCCAAGTCTGTTTTCCTGAGAGATGGTTACAGTGTGTTTTAGAAGATCTGATTATAGAGCAGTATGCCTAAGAGAATTTTGTAAAAGCCCAGAAAGCAGCTTGGGAGGTGGGGGAGGCTTTCACGTAGTGTGAGTGGTGATTTGCTCGGCTGGTGGGAGTGGGACACAGTGAGAATCAGGTGGTCTTGGACCTGTTCTTTTGAAGCTCACCCAGCCCACAGAATCCTTTTCTCCCCAATTTTCTTTTAGAATGATCACAAACAAAAGTTTTTAAAGGGCTGGGAAGGTGGCTCAGTGGTAGAGTGTTTGCTTTGCATGCCTGAGGCCCTGGGTTTGATTCCTCAGCACCACATAAGCAAAAAGAAAAAAAGCCGGAAGTGGTGCTGTGGCTAAAGTGGTAGAGCGCTAGCCTTGAGCTGAAGAGCTGAGGGACAGTGCCCAGGCCCAGAGTTCAGGCCCCATGACTGGACCCCCCCCCCAAAAAAAAAAAAGTTTTTAAAGATTAGTGTAGCCAATTGTCTTAGCTGGATTTTTGCCAGTGGTTAGTTTCCCTTATTTGCTTGTATATGCTGTCAATTTGCATTATTATTATTTTTTAATCTTCTGTGTGCCAATATTGGGGCTTTAACGAAGGACCTCTTGAACTTTCCCTTAGCTTTGTATTTTTTTATTTTTTGGCGGGTCCTGGGGCTTGAACTTTAGGCCTGAGCACTGTGCCTGAGCATTTGTGCTCAAGGCTAGCACTCTACCACTTGAGTCACAGCTCCACTTCCAGCTTTTTCTCTACTTCCTTCCTTCCTTCCTTCCTTTCTTCCTTCCTTCCTTCCTTCCTTCCTTCCTTCCTTCCCTCCCTCCCTCCCTCCCTCCCTTCCTCCCTCCCTTCCTCCCTCCCCCACTCCCTCCCCCACTCTGTTGTGGGGCTTGAACTCTGAACCTGGGTGCTGTCCCTCAGCTCTTCAGCTCAAGCTGTACCTCTTAAGGCATAGCGCCACTTCTGGTTTTCTGGTGGTTTATTGGAGATAAGAGGCTCATGGACTTTCCTGCCTGGGTTGGCTTTTAGCCTGCATCCTCAAATCTCAGCCTCCTGAGTAGCTAGGGTTATAGACATGGGCCACCAGCACCCTGCTTTGCTTGTTAATTTAAAAGTATGTGCTAGCTGGGTGCTAATTGTTTGTAGTCTAGCTGCCTGGTGGGCTGGGAATGGGAGGATTGCAGTCCAAGGCCAGCATGAGAGCCCCTTCTCAGCCTGTCACTTGGTGTGGTAGTACGTGCCTATGATCTGTGTGGATGGATGTGGCCACTTAGCCACAGCAACAGCTCCCAGGGTCATTGTGTGGCTGGTGATACTGGGTGGGGTGGATCCTGCAATCGGTCCGAGCAGCCCGCCGCAGCTCAAGTTCTTGTCACGTGCCTATGCACGGTGCTTCATGAGTGGATGAGAGCCCTGCCATCCTAAGGGAGTACAGCTGGTATCCTAAGTTGGAGCCACTGTGTTGACCTGAGCTGGGGTAGTGCTTCACTGATTTTTCCTTTGAGCAGTGGTGAGGACGGATCACCGTTGGGAGGATTGCCCGGGCTTTGGCTTTGGTCTTAGGCTTTTCTTCGATAGACCAGACTGCTTTGCAGAGCTCTACCCGCCAGATGCTGGGAAGCAGGCATTCTAGAATCTGAGACGCACGCATTCCTGGGCTGGCTGCTGTTCCTGACTTCCTTGAGGACGTGCACTTGGCTGTCCTTCACCCTGTCAAACAGTGGGTGTGTGGCTTACCCTGGACCTGGGCTCCCAGAATGCACTGCTCACACCCCATGTACCATCACGACGTTTACTGCTTGCTTTTCCTATTATCCACTCATTTTTTTTTCTTGCTGCATTTTGGTATTTCTCTTTCATGTTTTTTTTCCATTGGTCAAAATTACAGTCTTTTTGTGATTGTATGTTATAGCTGGTTATTATCAGATACACAATTTTAAAAGTGTACATCTAAATATAGATTTTATTTGTGAATGCATTTTATTCTTCTAAAAACAACAAAGAAAAACAAAATGCAGGGAAAAAACTGATCTAAGTGGCTTTGTTTTGGTTTTAAGGCCTACCAGACAGTTGTGCAGCTGCAGCTGCATGGGCATTGCATCCGGGGCCAAGGGGCAAAGAAGCTAGTGGTTGGATTAGAAAAAGTTAGAAACAATGGGCTTGTGGACAGATCCCTTTGGCTCACATCTATAATCGTAGCTACGCAGGAGACTGAGATAGAGGATTGAGGTTTGAAGCCAGTCTGGACAGACAAATCTGAGAAACTCTTAGCTCCAATTTAAGAGTGTAAGGTCTACTCCTGGATGTCTAGCAGACTCCACCCTCCTCGCAGCAAAGTCTCCACCCAGTACCTGCGTTACCTAGGCAACTGGGACACCTGGAAGAGGTCACATCTGCATCCGCTGAGGTCACATCTGAATTTGATGTGGCCACACCTTTCCCCGCCCATACCCTAGATAAGGCCTAGCTCAGGCCCAGACGCTCTCTTGCTGCTCTCTTCTTGCTCTCTGTTCTATTCTAGCTCTCTCTCTGTTCTTTTCTTGCTCTTTCTCTTTCCCAGCCACGTGGAGTGCCAACCTTGCCTGGTCCCATCAGGTCTACTGAATAAACCTACCCTTTACCTGAATACCACGTGAGTGCTGCTGTTCTTACCCCTCTTTCTGCTCTTTTCTAGCTCTTTCCTCTCTTTCCCAGCTCTCTCTCATTCCCAGGCCTTTCCCAGCCACGTGGAGTGCCACCCTTGCCTGGTCCCAGCAGGTCTACTGAATAAACCTATCCCTTACCTGAATACCACGTGCGTGCTGGTGCTGTTCTTACTCGGCAACCTCTTTTTAAAAACCTAACAAAGAGAAAGGAACTGGAGGAGGTACCACTTAGTGGTAGAGTGCCACCTGTGAGTGAAGAAAGCCGAATGAAAGTGCAAGGCCCTGAATTCAGACTCTGGTACTGGCATAGCAAAGAAGAAAAAAAGAAAAAGTTTTAAAGAACCCCAAAGAAACTCCACTTTTATGTTTTGTTTTTTGGACAGTATAGGAGCTTGAATTCAGAGCTAGGGTGCGCTTCCTTAGCTTTGCTCAAGGCTGGCATTCTACCAATTGCCTCAGCTCCACTTCTAGCTTCTGGTGGTTGACTGGAGATAAGATCCTCAGGGACTTTTCTTCCCCTGATGGCTTCAAACCTCAGTCCTCAAGTCTCAGCCTCCCGAGTAGCTGTAATCCTTACAGGGGTGAGTTACTGGTGCCAAGCCTGGCTGAAGAAATTCTTGAGTGAAAAAGATGATGACCGCCTAGGGAACAGCTTACTTGGCATTCTGTCCTGTGAGCCTGCCAACCAGAACCCTGCCGCAGGGCCTGAAGGAAATGGTCAACAGCATGCCTGTTTCAGGTGCAGTGATGGTACCCTGCCAGGAAAGGTGGCCAGCCTTTGTGGGGCTGCTCTAGAGGGGTGTGCAGGAAGGGTCCATGCTTAAGGTGGAACAGATAGATACAGCAAGAAGAAGGGACATGGCTCGGTGTGAAGACAGTTCCCAGGATGAGGTGTTGTTTTATGCAGGCAAGGAGGGCTGAATAGGCCCTACTTGTTTGTTACAGCTGATTTTGCATGAAGAGTGGATTTGTTTTCAAGATCTTTGGACAATATAAACCCAAGAAGTTTGTGATAGTAAGGGGTACATTCTGAGTCTCACACTGTGCATTCTTCAACCTCCTTGGAGGTTGAGCCAAGTTCATAAGTTGGAGGATAGCAAAACCTTGTCTCAAACAAAAGGGCTCCACTGGCTCATGCTTGTAATTCTAGCTGCTTAGGGGGCTGGGATCTGAGGATCCTGGATTGAAGCCAGCCCTGGTAGGCAAGTCTGGGGAGTCTTATCTCCTAATTAATTACCAAAAAGCTGGAAGTAGAGCTGTGGCTTAAGTGGTAGAGCACTAGCCTTGAACAAAACTTAAGGCCCTGAGTTCAAGCCCCAGGACACACACGCACACGCACACGCACACGCACACGTGCGTGCGCGCGCGCACAAAAGGAAAAGAATTCATGCCAACCTTTTTACATTAGGGCTTCCCCCTTTTAATCATTTTTCTTCAGTAGCCCTACATTCTTCAAATTAATGTTGTTTATTTGTCCCCAGAGCATTTTCAGATCCTTTAAATTTATGTGAAGCTATCAAGATAGCTTCAAAAAAATAAAGTTTATTTTGGAATACTTTTCCCATAACATCATCCTCAACCCTACTTGACTTCTTGCCTTTCCCTAATGTTAGCCGCTTACACAGCCCTGACGCTTACACAGGACCTCGCCACAGCTGAAACCACAGGCTGGTTTGAAATTCCAGTAGTGCTCTCTCCTGTGTTCTCTTTGTTCCAGATCCCATCCAGATTACCACATTGCGTTTAGTCATCATGTCTCCTCAGTCTCCCCTGGTCTATGACCTTTATTTTTCATGACCTTGATACTGATACTGGTTAGAAGTTTGTAGAATGCTCCACAATTTAGGCTTGTCTGATGTTTTCTTGTGACTAGACAGATTATGGGTTTAGAAAGAATTGGGTACCAAAGAGCTAGCCTTGAGCATAGAGGCAGTGCCCAGACCCAGAGTTCAAGCCCCAGAACAGCAAAAAAGAAAAAGAAAAAAAGAAAGGAAGGAAGGAAGAAGTGGAGGAACAAGGGAGCAAGAAAAGACCCACGAGGGCAAAAACTGGAAGTGACGCTGCTATAGCTCAAAGTGGTAGAGCACTGGCCTTGAGCAAAAGAGCTTAGGGACAGCGCCCAGGTCCTGAGTTCAAGTGCCAGAACCAAACTCCCCCACCCCCCCAAAAAAAATGCCTTCTACATCCTGTGCATGATGTCATCACTGATGGTGTTAAATGAAATTAGTTTTACTTAAAAAAATAAACCTATGGCCCTGGTCTGCTCTCTGATGCTTGGAGTATATGTTGTCATTCACCAAAGGTGTTTTAATTTTGAAGGAACCTTCCTGTTCACCCAGACTTATCCTTCCTGTGGAGAACATTGAGAACTTGGGCAGCTGATATTTAAGATGAGAGCCATGTGGAAGGCTTCTGACTTAGGGCAGAGTTGGCCTGAAGTCCAGGCTTTTCATTGATGACCACTTACGCAGGTGTGGTTGCCTCCAGAATGCTCTACAGACAGAAGTGTTCCAGCTATAGTAAAGCTGAGCTCACAACGTCTGCTTTCTGTTTGGAGCCAAGCTCGTGTCCTCGAGCTGGAGGGGGCTGGCTGTTGGATCACATCTGCCCTGTTACTACTTGCTCAGTCTCTTGCTGTTTTCTTGATAGTGAGAACTGAGGTTGCATCTTGGGATTGGTTTTGACACCTTTTCAAGCTTGTTTTCTTTTAGGTGAAGCTGTATATTGTACAGAGTATATTGTACAGGGTATATTGTACAGAGTCCTTTGCCTCCAGTCACAATTGAATGTGAAGGCTGCTACTTGAGGCTTTTAGAGTAGTTGGATGGTTTGCTTTTGTGTTGCCTAGGCTAGCCTTGAATTTGTGGCCCTGCTGCCTCAGTTTCCCGTGAAGCCTGAATTAGAGGTGTGTACTACCACACCCAGCCTTGTTTAAGACTTTTAGAATGAACCAAGGGTGATGTTTCTTCTAGTGTAGAACTTGGAAGACTGGCACTTGAGACAGGGCTCATTTGTCTGCTGGTTATTTGCTTGTTTGCTCTGCTGTCTCCCCTCCAGCCTCCTCTCCACATAGTGACAGTAGAGACAGGATGGTAGAAAGGGAGGAGTGGGTAGGAAGATAGCCACAGATCTTAGCTATAAAGGGAAAGTACTTTGAGAAAATGGTGACTTTGTTTCCTGTCTGATGGTAACTGAGATCTATGCTGGTAGTGGTCTAGTAGGCTTCCAAGGGGTTGGGAGGGGCTCCAGGGCCTTTGGCCCGTTGAGGACTGAGGTTAGGTACTAAGAGTTGACTGTGAGCAGTTGGAACCCCAAAGTAGTATGCTGCCCTCTCTTTCATTCTAGTTTTTAATGACTAAACTCTAAAATGGTGTTTAGGGGAGGTATAGATGAATGTCATGCTTAAGCAAATAGATCTTTCTGTACAATAAAGTACTTACTCTGTGTTTTACTGTACCTTTTTTTTTTTTTTTTTCTGTCGGTCATGGGGCTTGAACTTAGGGCCCAGGCGCTGTCCCTGAGCTCTTCAGCTCAAGATGAGTGCTCTACCACTTGAGCCACAGCACCAGTTCTGGTTTTCTGGTGGTTAATTGGAGGTAAGAGTCTCACGGACTTTCCTGCCTGGGCTGACTTTGAACCTCGATTCTCAGATCTCAGGCTCGTGAGTAGCTAGGATGACAGGCGTGAGCCACTGCTGTCTGGCTTGTACCTTCTTTTTACAGCCAGAATCTCACTATATAGTTCAGGCTGACCCTGAACTTTGAGATCTTGCATCTGTTTCACAAGTGCTGGGATTATAGAGTACCATCATATACAGCTTACTTGGCCTTTTTCTTTTCTTTTTCCTTTTTGGCCAGTCCTGGGGCTTGAACTGAGGGCCTGGGCACTGTCCTTGAGCCTTTTTGTGCTCAAGGCTAGCATTCTACCACTTAGCCACAGTGCCTCTTTCGCTATTTTCTGGGTAGTTTATTGGAGATAAGGTCTCATGGAGAGGCTTAGAATGTGGCTTAGTGGTAGAGTGCTTGCCTAACATTCATGAAGCCCTGGATTTGACTCTTCAGTACCACACAATAGAAAAAGCTGGAAGTGGCGCTGTGGCTCAAGTGGTAGAGTGCTACCTTGAGCAAAAGAAGTTCAGGGAGGCCCCCAGGCCCTGAGTTCAAGCCCAGGACTGGCAAAAAAAAAAAAAAAAAAAAAGTCTTGGATTTTCCTGTCCAGGCTGGCCTTTAACTGTGATCCTTAGATCTTAGCCTCTTGAGTAGTTACGATCATAGCCATTATTGGTCCCAACAAGAGCTTTTTACTCAGAATTTGTAGGTAAGGATCCCAAAATGAGGAATACATATTTCTGGGGCATTTTGGAGTGTTAGGTAGGTTTTCCCAGTCTCTTGTTTATGCAGTTACCCTGCTGGAAGGCATTCCTTTGCTCACATTAGTTAGTGGTATTCTAAGGGCCAGATAATAGTTTGAGGATCAAAAACAAAAACTTTCCAGGGGTTGGGCATTGAGCTCAGTGGAAGAGCCTGCTACGTGCAAGGTCCTGAGTACGTTCCTCAGCTCTGAAAAAGAAAATAACACAAATTTTTTCCCCCCAGGATCACTTGACTAGAATAGCCATCTGTATTCTAGTGGTTTGTAGGTGTATGAGGGAAAACAAAACTCAGGGCACCTTCAAATGGAGACTTTGTGCAGGCCCCTCGGCAGAGGGCAGGCATTTTGTACCTTCCTTGGAAGATGTTCATGTGGGTACTGCCCGGGCCATGGCCTGTGCGGACAGTGATGGATGGAGAGGAAGGGGAGAGTGAGGCGAGTGTGGACAGGCGACGGATCTCTGCTGCAGTGAAAGGGCTGGTAGAGATGCGAGGCGGGGCAGTCAGTGCGGACAGAGAGGGTTGGGAGAGTCGGGAACTCCTGGGAAGAAGGTTCCTGCTGCATGGCAGGTGTCCTTGTGTGCGCCAGAGTTCATCTCAGTGGGTCTTGGGAGGCTGAGGAGGTGCTGTGTGGAGGCAGAACTTGGAGTGAGGACGAGGCACCAGAGTAGGACTCCGGGGGAAAGAGGGGACTTGCTCGTTACCTGCTGATCCTGAGGCATTCTGATCCCCACACCAAGACTGTGGGGAAACATTTGCTGAGTGAATTTAATTCCCAAGGAAAAACTCCTATACATGTGTTGTATGAATAGTGTGATTTCAGATTACAAATGGAATTCTCCCCCCCTCCCCCACTGCCCTCGGTCCTGGGCTTGAACTTAGGGCCTGGGCACTGTCCCTGAGCTTTTTGCTCAAGGCTGGCACTCTGCCACTTGAGCCACAGCACCACTTCTGGCTTTTTTCTGTTTATGTGTTACTGAGGAATGGAACCCAGGGCTTCATGCATGCTACGCAAGTACTCTACCACTAGTCACATTCCTAGCCCTGCCATTAATTTTAGCACAACAGAAAATAAGAGCCTATTGATACTATTTTCTGACTAGGAATAGATTTCAGGAGTAAAGGTTTTTTTTCTTTACTGCCGAAAGGTCTTTAATGTTACCTAATTTATATTTTTATAATTACCAATAACTACACCATGAGGTTCCAAGATTGCTTTTACAAAGGGCCAAATACATAAAGTAAACCACCTATCTTAAGTGGTGACACAGTAAGTAGCAGAGCTAGGATTCAGACCCAGGTGGTGTACACAATTCACAATTCAGGAGATGGCCAACATGTTAATTCATGAGTAAAGTTGTTTTTTGTCAGTCGTGGGGCCTGAACTCTGGGCCTGGGCGCTGTCCCTCAGCTCTTAAGCTCAAGGCTAGCACTCTACTACTTGAGCCACAGCACCACAATGGCTTTTTCTGCTTATATGGTGCCGAGGAATCGAGCCCAGGGCTTCATGCATGCAAGGCAATCACTCTACCCCTGAGCCACCTTCCCAGCCCTAGATTAATTGGTTTTTTGAAGTGAGGTTGTGATAGACACAACTGTAGTAGTTAATAATTTCTGTCCTGCCACATGCATATTTGTCCTGAATGTAAGTTCATTTAACCTTTGGCAGAACAAATGAACCTGTAAGTTCAAAAGGCTTACCAAGCCCCAAACTGCATGACCAGTATCCAGTTAGGACTTAGCTGAGCCTCAGGCATGAGTCATTAACTTCCTCCCTTGCTTTCTCCTCCCCAGACAATGCACTGGGGGCTATTCCTTCTGAGTGTGCCCAGGCCACTCTGTCATTAGCTGCTGTCTAGGTTAACAGTTAAGTGATCAGATCTATCTCTTCCTAGCTCAGAGGTCATCACTGCTAACTCATTGCTCCCAAATTGGGATCCTCATTATATACCAGGCATTTTTGTCTTTTGCTGTTTTCCCTTAATATTTTACATTTCTGTAAAATTCTCTTTTGGTGGCTTTATAACATTCCACTCTTTTGATTTTTAGAAACAGGGTCTTGTTGTACAGCCCAGGCTGGCCTCACATTCTGAGGCTCAAGTGATTCTGTCTTCTGGCCTTAGCCTCCTAAGTACTTTGGGCTATATGTGTTCACCACCACAGCAGATTGAATGTGTGTATTGATAATATAAATCTTTGCTGTGTGCTGGTGGCTCATGTCTGTATCCTTCTCAGGAGAATGAGACTTGGAGGATCATAGTTTGAGGCTAGTGTGGGCAGAAAAGTGTGCAAGACTCCATCTCCAGTTAATCAGCAAAATGCTGCACTAGAGGCTTGGCTCAACTAGTAGAGTGCCAGCTGTGAGCAAGAAAGCTGAATGAGAGCATAAGGCCCTAAGTTTAGGCTCTGATACGGCACAGATAAAAAATATTTAAACTCTGTTTTTTCTTTCTTTCTTTCTTTTTTTTTGCCAGTCCTGGGGCTTGAACTCAGGGCCTAGGCGCTGTCCCTGAGCTGCTTTTGCTCAAGGCTAGCGCTCTACCACTTGAGTCATAGTGCCACTTCCAGCTTTTTCTGCTTATGTGGTGCTAAGGAATTGGGCCCAGTGCCTTGTACATGTGAGGCGAGCGCTCTACCACTGAGCCACCTCCCAGCCTCTCTGCTTTTTCTTTTGCTCTTTTTTTTTTTTATTGGTTTTTTTTTTTCAAATGTTTGTACAAAGGGGGGGAATTTCATTTAATACATCAAATTATGTGTACAGTGAATCTTGATCGGAGTAACTCCCTCAATCATTCTCCCCTCACCCTTTATCCTGTTCTCTAAAATATAGATCTTCCTCTGAATTTCTGACTAGATTCTTTGAAGTCATTGGCTAGGTCATATGGGCAAGACTTGAGCTACTTTAAAAAGATGCTAATGACTACTTGTTTGCCAGTTTCCCATCTCCTGTTCCCTGGTTTAGCACAGAGTAAGTCTCAGGTGGATGGATGGTCCTTCCGATAACTGGGAGGGTTGAGAGTGTTGATTCTGCAGTTGAATTCTGTTGCAGAATTGGATAGAGTCTCACTGCCAGGTGTGCAATTGCACAGCCATCTGTTTGTTGTATGCCTCGCTGTCCACAGCTGTAAGAAGAATGAGGCCATAGTACTCTGTCCATATCAGAAACAGACATACTTCCTGGCCAGTGCACCAGACATGTTACCAGAAATTTAGGACAGCTAAGTTGATTTTTTTTAATTTTTATTTTCATTTTTGTCAGTCGTGGGGCCTGAACGTTGGGCCTGGGCACTGTCCCTCAGCTCTTCAGCTCAAGGCTAGCGCTCTACCACTTGAGCCACAGCGCCACTTCTGGCTTTTTCTGCTTATGTGGTGCTGAGGAATGGAACCCAGGACCTCATGCACTCAAGGCAAGCACTCTACCACGGAGCCACCTTCCCATCCCCTAAATTGAGCTTGACCCTTGGGTTTGGCAAGAGAATTCAGGTAAGAAGTGAACATTGTAAAAAATGATAGGAAAGTTGATTGGAGAAGAAAGTGAAGAGAAAGAAAGCACATGACATAGACAGACCATGAGGAGACAGCGCCTCAGCCCATCTCAGCCGTATTGCTCTCATCTTCCTTGTTGGAGTGTGGCCTTGGGTTAATAAGTAGGGAAAATTTGAGTCCTTGAAGATGGCCTTCTGGCTGATGGCTCTTCTTTCTGCTTCCTATAAAGTTTGGTGGAGATGCCAAAGATTCGCTGTACTGCCCTTATCTCCTCATTCTTTTGTTCCTCTTATTTTCTCCTCCTTTTGTTACCCCCTGCCCCCATTTTATCAAACAGGTTTTGACTTTGCCTATCCTGTCATCTGCAAGTTGTATAAGCCACAATTCCCTGACTGCCCACTTTCCTAATGAGAATAAGAGCAGAGCAAGAGAGCAAGAGCTCCAGGGTCTTGCTGGGTAGCTTAAGCTGTTCCTGATCTGACTCTGTAGACCAGGCTGGACTTGAACTCAGTGATCCTTCTACCTCTGCCTCCCTAGTGTTGAGATTACAGGTGTTCCCTTCCATGCCTAGCAGTTCCCAGTTTCTATCCTGATTTTTTTTTGGGGGGGGGGGGCAGTCCTGGGGCTTGCACTCAAGGCCTGGGATACTGTCCCTGAGCTTCTTTTGCTCAAAGTAGCACTCTACCACTTGCCACAGCATCACTTCTGGTTTTCTAGTGGTTTATTGGAGATAAAAGTCTCACGGACGGGGGCTGGGAAGGTGGCTCAGTGGTAGAGTGCTTAAGTCTCACGGACTTTCCTGCCTGGGCTGGCTTTGAATCACAACCCTCAGATCTCAGCCTCCTGAGTAGCTAGGATTACAAGTGTGAGTCACTGGCGCTGGCTTCCTGATTTTTATATTAATGAATCTAGTGTTGTTTAAATTATTACTTTAGTCGAGTCCAAAGTGCAATAAGTACTAGTAATAGTTTCACATTCATACTTAGAAATCTTATATTTTATTGTTTTCTGCTATGTTTGTAATGACAGGTATTGGAAGTTGATACTGAAAAGATGTAAGTGAAATTCAGAGTTGAGCCTTTAGTACTAGGCCTCAGGCCTTCTGTCTGCTCTGGATCTGTGAAAAGTTCTGGTGGAGGCAAGTGGGTCTTTGAGGTTCACTTATCTCATGCTTTTCCCTCCCTCCTTTGTAGACAGAAACAGTCTTATTGTCAGTGCTTCACTCAGTGGACGTGGTTCCACATTGATTAAGATGCACTGCATTTTGCTGTGTATTACATTGCACAAGACCATTGGGGACTGCTTATCTCAAGAGAGCTAGCTCCCCACAGACGTGCCGTTATGGGAAGAAGTGGTCAGTGCTGTGAGTACAGAAAGATTGCTAATTCCCTCCTGCCATGGAGTCTGTTGTGTGAGTTAATGTACCTGAGTCTACAAAGTGCTTCTGCTCCTGTTTGGTGAGGCACCAAGCAGCTCTTGTATGGGTTGAGGGTGTGTGTGTCCATGCCAACAACCTCATTTTATGGAAGCGTAATTATGGTTTAGAGAGGTAGGGGGGACAGAGGAGGGAGCGAGAGAGCAAGCAGCTTGCTTAGAAGAAAGTTGGAATCTAGAAGGTGAATTGGGTTCTTGATTTTGCTACTTTACCAGTTACCCTTGTGCAGAGGGGGAAGCCGCGAGGATTATGTCCTGAAGACTCCTACCTCCTGCTGACCTTCTAGACTGTGTCTAGCTTTGTGGAATTTCCTGGGCTAAGAGGAAGTTCTTCCAGAATGTTTTCTGCTAGTAGCACAGCCTGCTTAGAAACTGTATCCCTTTGGGCGTGAGCTGAATGGACTTTGTCGCAGCCTCACACAGTTCCCCGCCTCCGTGCTGGGGACCAAACTCAGTGCTAGGCAGAGTCCTATCACTGACGTACATCGTTAGCCTCCCCACAAATAGGGACCTAGAGAGAAGTGCTACCACTTGCTTTGTGTGTGTGTGTGTGTATGTGTATGTGTGCACACGCACTGCACCTGTTGCAGTGCACTCAGGGCTCCAGATCACATGCCGGCATTTAAAGACAAGTTGGCATTTTGAGTTTGGGATTCTTTCTCTTGCTGACTGAAGTGTTAGGAGGCTGTGTGGCCATAGAAGGCTGTTATTTCAGTCCTGATTTCTATGTGTATATTAGGGAGCTCAGCCATTTTTTTGGGGGGGGGGTCCAGCCGTGGGGCCTGAACTCTGGGCCTGGGCGCTGTCCCTCAGCTCTTCAGCTCAAGGCTAGCGCTCTACCACTTGAGCCACAGCACCACTTCAGGCTTTTTGCTTATGTGGTGCTGAGGAATCAAACCCAGGGCCTCATGCATGCAAGGCAAGTGCTCTACCACTGAGCCATCTTCCCAGCCCCTCAGCCATTTATGCTATGGTGCTGTCAAAGAGAGGTTTATTGCTGCCTTCAAACCTTTCATTGGAATTTCTCTTCGTGCTGAGTCTTTTGCCTGGCATCTTAAAAGAAAAAGTTAGTATTAGATGCCTTAGTGTTCACAGAGGGGAAAGACCTGAGCTGAAGCCTCCTCTGATGACAGCTCTGAGAGGGACACGGAATGTGGTTTCTTTAGCTGTCTCAGTCCCAGCTCACTGGACACCCATAGGGAACAGTGCTAAGCTTGGACTCAGAACGGGAGAAAAGGGAGCTTAGTTCTTTATCTATTGCTGAGTAGAATGGGAGTCAAGGAACACTGTGAAAGCTCCCTCAGAAAAGAGCATCTGTGGGTTGGGCAGGCTCAACCAGGACTTCTTCCATTCAGGCTTTTGATTGTGTTTGTGTTCTGCAGTGGTTTGCTGAGCCATGGAAGAAACAGGGTGTTCTTCATAGCAACAGACTTGGGCCTTAGGTATGTCTTTTATCCCTGTCTTGTGCTGAGAATTTACTTTGTAAGCTGGCTTATTATGTTTTGTACTGGTACTGGCCTCTTGCACTCTCCCTTGGCTTTTTTTGTTTTTTGCTTATGTGGTGCTGAGGAATCGAACCCAGGGCCTCATGCATGCAAGGCAAGCGCTCTACCACTGAGCCACCTTCCCAGCCCATCTCCCTTGGCTTTTTTGCCAAGTGATTCTCTACCAATTGAGCCACATCTCCACTTATGGCTTTTTGTTGGTTAATTGGAGATAAGTCTCACACACTTTTCTGCCTGGGTTGGCTTCAAACTGCAGTCCTCAGATCTAAGCCTCTTAGGATCACAGGCATGGGCGGCCAATGCCTGGTTTACTTTGTAAGTTAAAAAAAATTAAATCAGAGAAGTTACTGGGTGTGACCTTATAGCAAGTGAAATGTCAAAGGCTGGCATTTGGAAGCAGCATTGTTAAGCAGAGTTCCAGCCAGAGCCTGAGCTGTGACCAGCTGAGCCAGAAGTCCAAGAGAACTTGGATTAAAAGGCAAGGGATGGTGCTTGGACACAGGGACACAGGCCCTGGGTGTCTCCTCCCCCCCCCGCCCCCCCGCCATTTGCTGTTGGAAAATCACTGTTAGGTGAGGAGGGGGGAGGGGGATGGCAGGCTGGAGGGTATCTTTACCCAAGCGTTTGGAGTTGTGCCATCTTCCCTGGGTTGGCATGTCATACCCCTTTGCTGCTGCTGAGGAAGTGGCTGTATCACCTTCGCCTGAAGGGGGTATGCCTGCTTCCCTCTTCCCAGCCTCCATATGGCCTTATCCTTGCAGTTTTCTTCCCACCACTTGTGCAGCGCCTTAAACGGCTCCCATTCTCCCTTCCTTGGACTCCTAGTATGCTCCTGGTGCCAGAAGTATGCTCTGTGTGCTCTTCTTCCCCACTCTGCTCCAAGTCAGTGTTCCTGGACTTAAAGTCACACCCCTGATTTTATACAGAATCTGTGAGGCCAGAACAAGTTCTCAGTAGGAACTGTTGACCCATGGGCCCAGTCATTCTTTGTTGTGGGGTGTCTCCAGATACCAATAATGCTTTCTCCAAAATGTCTCCACTCATTGATAAGTTTCAGCTAGGGGACAAAAGCACCCTGATTGATAGCCTATCCCTGGGATAGAATATGTCAGGGTATCTGAGCTGGAGGCATTAGGCATGGCCATACCTCTAAGAGGTTGCTGTGGGACTGCATCTGTGACCACTGCTTATACCCTGGACATCTACAGTCCCTGGGGGAAAGAGCTTATTTAATGGTCTGTTTGATGACCAGGTAGTTATAGTGGCAGAACTCAGTCTCCTGCACTGAAACTGGCCAGGACCAAGTGGCTTCTCTTCTGATGCCTGAGTTCTGTGCAGTGAAAGTGGCTACTCAGGAATGTCGGGCTGGGAAGGTGGCTCAGTGGTAGAGCGCTCGCCTCGCCTGCATGAGGCCCTACCTGGGTTTGATTCCTCAGCACCACATAAGCAGAAAAAAGCTGGAAGTGGCGCTGTGGCTCAAGTGGTAGAGTGCTCTCCTTGAGCTGAAGAGCTGAGGGACAGAGTTCAGGCCCCACGACTGGGACTGGGTTGGGGGTGGGGAAATGACATGTCTGGGGCTGGCTGAAGTGGATCTTTGCTGCTCCATGATAAACAGCACCAGTAACAACAGAACACATCCTTCCTGTCCTTTATATCTCAGCTTCCCACGGCACCCTCTGTCTTCTCCACACCCGCTCAAGTGGCTTGAGGTTTCCCAGGGCACTTACTGTCTCGTTTGTAGACTAGTGTTGGAGAGGAAGCAGGCAGGCTTTGTACCCAGTGATGCTTTGCTTTTTCTTGAGTCAGTGCTGCCTGGTATCCTAGGCTCTGCTGGGGTAGGTTGAGCTGTCCACAACATTAGCATTTCTAGCAAGCCCCCATGATCTGGCTGGCAAGTGCGATGGACTATAAGAGCCTTGGCCACGTGGCCTGGTTGGCACCTAGATTGAGGGATCAGCAGAGTGCAGGACAAGTGCAGACATACCCTTATGAGGGCATTGCTGTCCTGTAAGGATCTGTTCTGGAGGTCTTCATTGTAACCATGGAAACTACTCAGCTAGAAAAGAAGAGCCAGGCACCCATAGTCCACACCTGTAAATCCTAGCTACTGAGGAAGCTGCAATCAGGGGATCAGGGTTCAGAATCAGCCTGGGCAGGAAAGTTGTGAGACTCTTTTTTTTTTTTTTTTTGGGTCCGGTCATGGGGCCTGAACTCTGGGCCTGGGCACTGTCCCTCAGCTCTTCAGCTCAAGGATAGAGCTCTAACACTTGAGTCACAGCGCCACTTCCGGCTTTTTTCTTTTTGCTTATGTGGTGCTGAGGAATCGAACCCAGGGCCTCATGCATGCAAGGCAAGCGCTCTACCACTGAGCCACCTTCCCTGCCCAGTTGTGAGACTCTTAACTACAATTATCCACCAGAAAACCAGAAGTGGCACTGTGGCTCAAAGTGGTAGAGCACTAGCCTTGAGCAAAAGTAGCTTGGGGACAGCACCCAGGTCCTGAGTTTAAGCCCTATAACTGAAAAGAAAGAGGGAGGGAGGAAGGAAGGGAGAGAAAAGGGAGGGAAGGAAGACAAAGAAAGAAAGAAAAGAAAAGGTTCCCTATACATTTGCCCATAAACCAGAGGCCCAGGGATCTGCTTCCAGGGGTCTATATGTTTCAGGAGACTACCCAAGCGTCAGAACTCTTGTTAAAAGTTGCAGTCAGGAAGTTTTGAGCTGAAGATAGTTTTTCTTGGTAAGTGATCCTAAGGTCAGCAAAAGCATTCTTTGTTGTTTTTTGTCCCTCAAAAGGGTGTTTGATACCAGGGTTGTCTTTCCAAGAATAGCCAGTTTGATGAGAGGACGTCAGGACCAGTTCTTCAGTAACACCTGGCCTTTTGTTGATGTGCTCTACCTGCTGCCTTCAGTACCATCTTCTCAGCCATTGTGGCAGGCTGGAACCTTACTTCTTGGATGTCACTTATAGCATAAGGTGGGGCTGAGGTCCTGACTACCATAAGGAAGCAGTACTGCTCACCACCTTGACCAAGAACTAACTTTCCCTCCCTCCCTCCTTTCTTTTCTCCTCTCCTGCACTGGGCTTAAACTCAGGGCTTCATGCTGTCACTTGGCTTTTTTGTTCAAGGATGGACCTCTCTATCACTTGAACTACACCTTCACTTTTGGCTTTTTTGCTAGTTGATTAGAGATAAGAGACTTTCATTTTTGTCTGTCCAGACTGGCTTCAAAATGGGATTCTCAAATCTCAGCATCTTGAGTAACCAGGATTATAGGCATGAGCCACTGGTGTCCTGATCCGCTTCTAGCTTTTTGCTGGTTAGTTAGAAATAAGTCTTACAGACTTTTCTGCTCAGACTAGCTTTGAGCTATAATCCTCAGAGCTTAGCTCTTGAGTTGCTACAATTAGAGCATGAGCCACCAGCACCAGAATAAGAACTTTCTTGGTTGGTGGAGTGCTTGACTAATGTGTGAGACCCAGAGTTTGGTCCCCAGTATCAATCTTAGCAATTTTTTCCAGACTGCTTGTTGGATCAAAAGGCTTGTGAATGCAGAGTTAGGTCTTCTATCCTAACTGACAGTCACAATCTGAATTTATGTCCAAGATTTCACTCCATATGCAATTGTCTGTTTTTAGGAAACAACACATTCTCCCAAATCTCTGAATTAAGGCATTTTTGACTTGCTGTGTCACTCACTAGCCACTGGTTGACGGCTAGCTCTGAAGATCCTGTTAGGTTTGCTTGTCGCTGGCTGGAAACTCCCTCACCTGGTCGAAAAGCAGCTGGACCCATCTTGCTGGAGGACAGTGTTACCATCGCCTCCTTGGGCCTTGCTTGGCAGGAGACTTGAACACACAGAATTTAGGTTCAGGCTTGTAAATGCTTGGATTCAGGGCTTGGGCGCTGTTCAAGGCTGGTGCTCTACCGCTTGAGCTGCAGCTCTGTGCGCTCCTTCCTTCCCCACTCTGTTCCAATTCAGTGTTCCTGGATTTAAAGTCACACCTGTGATTCAGATTTTATACAGTTTATATCACAAAACTAAGCTTTTAAGCCGGCACCTGTAGCTCACGCCTGTAATCCTAGCTACTTAGGAGGCTGAATCAGAGGATCGCAGTTCAAAGCCAGCCCTGGCAGGAAAATCTGTGAAACTCTTATCTCCAATAAACACTCAGAAAACTGGAAGTAGCGCTGTAGCTCAAGTGTTAGAGTGCTAGCCTTGATCTGAAGAGCTGAGGGACAGCACCCAGGCCCAGAGCTCAAGCCCCAACTAAAAAAAAAAACAAATTTTTTTTATCATTTCCTAAACATCACATTAGGATTTTTAATGTGCCTTGCAGACTGGACAGCATCTTGCTCTTTCTTTAACCCAACATCCTCTGTGTGTGTGTGTGTGTGTGTGTGCGCGCGCGCGCATGTACATGTGCATGCATGCACGTGCACATGCATGCAGTTTACATACTGTTGATTGTGCCAGCTGCTGGTAGCTCATTCCTATACTCTTACCTACTCAGAAGGTTGAGATCTGAAGATTGCAGTTCAAGCCAGGCAGGAAAGTCTGTGAGACTCCAATCTGAACTGAACATTGAGTAGGACAGTGATGATAACCAAGGCTTGGCCAGGTCAGTTTCCAATGATGGAGTGTGCCCAACACTGTGAGCTGTAAAGTACTAGCTCCTTTTACCTCTCCCATTATATGTCTCGGCAGGTTAGCCTTCTCCCACTGTTCCAAAGTCTAATCTGAGGGTTTGCTTACAGGGCAGCTGGGGAGACTCTTCGCTGGGTCCAGGAACCTTGCAAAGTGCACTTAGAGTGGCATTCTGCACAATTCCTCTGGGAGCCCAGTCCTGGTAGATCACAGTCCTTGCCGGTCTTGAGCCTGGTGACCACTTTTTCCTATTTATCATTGCTCCTGAAAGTAGATAATTCTTGTCATCTGCAAAGGGAGAGTTGTGAGAATCTGTTTAGATTTGTGCTGTAAGTTCAGTGATAGGGGAAAAATCATTATGGTATTGATAGAACCTAATCATGAAGTCACTGACTCTGGCGGAGAAAGTTAAGAGGGTTTTCAGTGATTCCAGCAGTGTCGAGGACTGTTTCTAGACATGTCAGAGATTCTGGACTGCCAGCCTTCCTTTTCCTTAGCACAAACCCCTTGGTTTCAGTTATATTTGACCTGGCTTTATTGCAAAAAAATAAAATAAATAAAAATATGTAACCTCACTATTTTAACAACTATTTTCCATTTTGTCAGTGTCTTCTATAGAGAATACTAACATTTTGCAATGTTCGTAGTCATCTAATTTTGCATTCTCTAACACTATATTTCACTTTTACTTAGAATGAATTCCAAACTTACAAAAAGTTGCCAGAGGGGGCTGGGAAGGTGGCTCAGTGGTCGAGTGCTTGCCTCACATGCATTAGGCCCTGGGTTTGATTCTTCAGCACCACATAAGCAGAAAAAGCTGGAAGTGGCACTGTGGCTCAAGTGGTAGACTGCTCGCCTTGAGCTGAAGAGCTGAGTGACAGCGCTTAGGCCCAGAGTTCAGGCCCCATGACCGGACCCCCCGCCAAAAAAAAAAAAGAAAATACTTTCTAGTATTTGGGCTTTTCTTCAGTTTACTAACACTCTACATCTGCTGAGGATTTCAGTGGGATTTTAAATACCCTTTGGCACACTGGAAAATGAAACTCATTGATCAGATTTTTAAATACTTACTACAAAGTCAGCTGTTCCCCTATCATTGATAAAAGTGTTTGGTAGGCCTCTCATTTTAAACCATAGTCGTACATCTTGGAGTGACTCTGTCTTCACCTTGCAGTGAATGGTGGCCATAGCAGACCATCAGAAGGAGAACTGTCTCTCCTGAGCTATGGAGCAAGTGCAGATTTCCTGATGCTACCATTTGGCAAGAGTCCATGGCGGTATGCTTCTGGGCCTCCTGTGGGGAGCCAAGGAGCTCCACCATACCCCAGGACAGCCAGGTGCCTGCCTGTCATCACCATCTGCTGCTTCCCTTCTCTACCTCCACGCTCATCATGTTTGGGTCACAGGATGTTCCTTCTAGATTTGTTTTTATCCTCATTGGGCATTTTGTGATTTTCAGATGAGCATCTCCAGTAGCTTTTCTCTATGATTTTCAGATGAGCATCTCCAGTAGCTCTTTTCTATGATTTTCAGATGAGCATCTCCAGTAGCTCTTCTCCATGGTGGCTTAGTTGCCATCTAGGCTCACTCTTGCCTATTGTGGGCTCACTTACCTTTCCCATGCTTGATACAGTTACTGGTTTTCAGAACTTTTGCTTCTTCATGATTCTCACTGTGTACCTTTCCTATTTACCTAGAGGAGTATAAAGAAACATTCAGACAATTCAAGGGAAAAACTATGTGTCCATACTCCTTTATTCTCATGAATTCATATTAACCAGTCTTTTCAGCTATTCATTTATTTTGTGCTGGTACTGGGGCTTGAATTCTGGGTCTCTGGGTTTCTCTTATCTTTGTGTGTGTGTGTGTGTGTGTGTGTGTGTGTGTGTGTGTGTGTGTGTGTGTGTGTGTGTGTGTATTTGTGTGTGTGTGTGTGTGTGTGTGTGTGTGTATTTGTGTCTCTGTGTCTGTCTGTGTCTTGTGTGTCTGTGTCTGTGTCTTCTGTGTCTGTGTGTCTGTGTCTGTGTGTCGTGGGCACTTGAACTTGGGGCCTGAGCAAGGCTAGTGCTCTACCACTTTGAGCCATGGTGCACTTTCAGCTTGTTCTTGTTGTTGTTGTTGTTGCACTTTCAGCTTGTTCTTGTTGTTGTTGTTGGTGGTGGTGGTGGTGGTCATGGGGCTTGAGCTCTGGGCCTGAGTAGCTAGGATTACAGACATGAGCCATCATGCCAGGCCATTTCCAGTTTTCTAGTAGTTAATTAGAAATAAGAGTTTCACAGATTTTCCTGCCCAGGCTGGCTTTGAACCCCAATCCTCAGGTCTCAGTCTCCTGAGTAGTTAGGATTACAGACATGAGCCACCAGCACCCAGCTTCCCTTATCTTTTTTACTCAAGGCTGGTGCTGTACTTTTGTGCCATGTCTCTACTTTCTTAGCCTTTTATATTATCATATTGATAGACTTTTCCCACATTTTTTTTTCAGTTTTTTTAATTGCATTTTTTTTTTTCGTCTTTTCTTTTTTGATACTGGGGATCGAACCCAGGACGTTGCACTTGCTAGGCCACTGAGCTACATCCCAGCCCAATTGCATTTTTTTAGTGTATATTTTTTATTGTAAAGATACAGTACAGAGGGGTTACAGTTACACGAGTAAGTTAATGAGTACATTTCCTGTTGAGCATTGTTACCTCCTCCTTTTTTTACCACATTTTTAATATCATTGTAGTCCTATGGCTTTTCTCAGTATGGTTTTTTATTTGAATGGGCTTCATCTTGGCCAGTAAAAGTTTTGGCAGGATACTGCCCTGTCCTTCCCTCCTGTGGGAACCAGCGGGGAGGCCCCTGTTTTTCAGATACAATGTGGGTTCCAGGACCACACTGAGATAAATCCAGTGCTCTCCTGGGTTCTGTAGTGGGAAGGACTGTTAGAGACTAATACCTGGATGCCCTGATTGCATGTTTTATTATTTTTATTTTTATTTTTATTTTTTGCCAGTCCTGGGGCTTGCACTCAGGGCCTGGGCACTGTCCCTGAGCTTCTTTTGCTCAAGGCTAGCACTGTACCACTGGAGCCACAGTGCTATTTCTGGCTTTTTCTTTGTATGTGGTACTGAGGAATTGAACCCAGGGCTTCATGCATGCTAGGCAAGCACTATACCACTGAGCCACCTTCCCAGTCCTCATGTTTTCTTTTATAGTTGAGCCAGTGTCACTTCTGTGAGGACACACCATGGGCAGAGCTGGAAAAAAACATCTTTGATGATTTGGGTACAATTTTGTGTAGTGTCAGTTTGGCTTTAAGCATTATCTGATCCTTTCTCTTTCCCACTTCTGTTTTGTTATTTGTTTATTTATATGTAGCCTCCTTTGTAGCTCAGCCTGGCCTGGAACTCAGAATCTTCCTGTCTCAGCCTCCTGTGTACTAGAATAACCAGTGTGCACAACCACAGGCTTCCATTTCTGTTTTTTAACTATATGTATCATCTTTCCTATTTCTGTGAGTAGTCATTTTGTTAACAATTGCCAAATTGCTTTCCAAAAACCTTTGAATAGCAATACTGGTTTTGGGTGCCAGCCACAGTTGTATGAATATGCTTGCTTTATCAAAGTCATTATTGAGTGTCTCTGTATATTGTAAACCTATTCAATCATTGCTCTTATCTACTCTTCTCTCTTAATTAAAAGTGCACAGCGCTATCTGTGGTTGCCTTAGCTTGGCCTTGAGGGGTTGGTTAAAGACTGCAGTGCTGAAGGAGAGACGAGGACTGGCCTGCCACACACATCAGGATGTGAGCAGGGAAGAGAGAGGGGAGGGCTTCGGCCCTAATCGCAAGGCAAATGGGCTTTTCCTGCCCTCAGCATTGTTGAGACAAACTGTGGAGTTACACTGTGGGCAGTCTGTCTGTTTAGGGCAAGTGAGCTGCTTAAGTGTTACCTCTCTCCTCTGTGCCCACAGTATGATGCTGTTCCCATTCAGTCCAGCGTGGTGTTATGTGCCTGTCCGTCCCCATCAATGGTGAGGGCCCAGACCGAGTCTGGCGCAGCCTCTGGCATTTCCAGCAGTGTCAGCAGGCAGGGATCCACCATGGACGGTACCACAGCTGAGTCCCGGCCAAATACCAACCCCCTGCAGCACGCTTCCCAGCCGCCTCCACAGCCTCGTAAGAAACGGCCTGAAGACTTCAAGTTTGGGAAGATTCTTGGCGAGGGCTCTTTTTCAACCGTGAGTATGTGTTGTACTGCTTGTTAAACAAGCTTGTATCCCTCTCCGTGGCGGGTTGTAGTGGGCCTTGGAGCTAGCATACCCGACTCCACGCCACCGGCCAGGCCAGTGGAGTCTGTGGAGAGGGTGGATTTCCCCTAGTAGACCCCCGGGGAGTGTGGCTAAAACATCTAAACCTGACTTCCATCTGGAAGCTGTACAAAGCATTGTTTTATACGGATGACATGTACCTGCAGTACTAGTACTTGGGAAGCTGAGGCAGGGTGACTGCTTAAATCCAGGTGTTTAAGGCTGGCTTGGCAGCATTGTGAGACCGTGTTTCAAAAAAAAATAAAAAAAGCATCTCTTGATTGATTGATTGATTGATTGATTTTTAAGTAAAATTTGTGGTTTTTGGCAATATTGGGGTTTGAGCACTGAGCAATTTCCATTTGCTAGGCAGGTACTGTGCTGCTTGAGCCATGCCTCGAGCTCAATTTGTGTGTGTGTGTTTTAAAACACAGTTAAAATTTCATTCTAATATAGTACTAGCAGTTTATCTTGTTCTATATCTCCCCACCTGTTGTCAAGCTACCCTCCCTACAAGCTTTTCAGTTCCTTAGGTTGAAAGTTAGTATTAATGTTATTATCTCATCAGAGATTTTTGGTTACATTTAACTACCTTTTTTGAGTACATTTCTTTTATTTGGGGGGGGGGGGCGGTCATGGGGCCTGAACTCTGGGCCTGGGCACTGTCCCTCAGCTCTTCAGCTCAAGGCTAACGCTTTACCACTTGAGCCACAGCGCCACTTCCAGCTTTTTTCTTTTTGCTTATGTGGTGCTGAGGAATCGAACCCAGGGCCTCATGCATACAAGGCAAGCGCTCTACCACTGAGCCATCTTCCCAGCCCCTAACTACCTTTTTTGTATCTTCCTTGTGTGTTAAGTGGTTGGTTTGTGTTTTGCTTGCTTTAATATGTAAAGTAGTATGCCTTGGACATTTGTTTTCAATTTCATAAACAGATATTACCTTGGTTGGTACCCTCAATCATCACATTCATGAGATTTACATTTTCTAGTGTTTTTTCCTCTGAAACTGGCAACCTCAAAAAAAGTTTTCCAGGTGCCAGTGGCTCACACCTATAATCCTAGCAACTCTCACAAGGCTGAGATCTGAGGATCACAGTTCAAAGCCAGCCCAGGCAGGAAAGTCCATGAGACTCTTATCTCCAATAAACCACTAGAAAACCCGGTAGAGGGCTTACCTTGAGCTGAAGAATTGAGGGATAGCGCCCAAGCCCAGAGTTCAAGCCCCACGACTGACAAAGAAAAAAAAGAACAGCCCAGTCACAAAGATAGTGAGACTCTGTCCCACAAACAAAAGGAAGCAAAAAGAACTGAGACATAACTAGGTAGATCCTGGGTTCATTCCAAAATACCGCCAAAAAACTTTTTTTTTTTTTGGTCTTTCAGTGCTAGAGATCAAACCCAGGGTGCTGTGTGTACTAAGCAAGTATCGGGGTGTATACTGTCAATTCAAAGCCCCCACAAAAAGAGATTCCGGCACTGGGCGGCCTCATTTTGTGGTCTCCATTCTCACATGGGCACTGGAGGTGCCTCACTTTTGAGAGTTCCTGAATCACCGGTCTTTCTGGCATGGCCCTTATGAAAGAATCCATATATGAAATTTATTTTCTTTTTATTTTCCTGTGTCTTTTTTTACATTTATAAAGATTCTAAAATACAAAGAACAAGAACATCTGGTTTAAATTAATGCTAAACTTCTGTAGCCCGTACACTTCTTCCCCCTCCCCCATCTCTCTCCTTCCGTGTGTGTGTGTGTGTGTGTGTGTGTGTGTGTGTGTGTGTGTGTGTGTGTGTGTGTGTGTGTGTGTGTGTGTGTGTGTGTGTGTGTGTGTGTGTGTGTGTGTGTGTGTGTGTGTGTGTGTGTGTGTGTGTGTGTGTGTGTGTGTGTTGTGTGCTGGCCCTAGGGCTTGAACTCTGGATCTGAGCACTGTCCATGAGCTGTTTTTGTTCAAAGGTAGTGCTCTACCACTTGAGCCACAGCACCACCTTCAGCTTTTTCTGTGATTAATTGGAGATTGGAGCCTCATGGACTTTCTTGCCAGGGTTGGCTTCAAAACAGGATCCTCAGATCTCAGCCCTGAGTAGCTGGGGTTACAGGTGTGAGCCACTGGCGCCTGGCTCTCTCTCTCTTATCACCACCACCATCATCATCAGTGATGATGATGATTATTGTTGTTGTTGTTACTATTATTATTAGTTGTGGAGCTTGAACTCTGTCCCTGAGCTCTTTTGCTCCATAATGCCACTTCTGGTTTTTTGGTGGTTTATCGGAGATAAGAGTCTCATGGGCTTTCTTGCTGGGGCTGGCTTTGAACTGTAATCCTCAGATCTCATCCTCCTGAGTAGTTAGGATTATGGGTGTGAACCACCTTTGCTTGGCTGGTATGCGTTCTCTTTCTCTTTGTCTCTCCCCCTCCCCCCCCTCTCTACACACACACACACACACACACACACACACACACACACACACACACACACACACACAGTCACACACAGTCACACACAGTCACACACAGACATACATATATAGTTTTTGTAGGTGGTGAGGCTTGAACTCTGGGCCTGGATGCTGTCCTTCAGCTCTTCAGCTCAAGGCGTGTGCTCTGCCACTTGAGCCACAGCGCCACTTCTGGTTTTCTGGTGGTTAATTGGAGATAAGAATGTCAGAGACGCCGGGCGCTGGTGGCTCACGCCTGTAATCCTAGCTACTCAGGAGGCTGAGATCTGAGGATCGCGGTTCAAAGCCAGCCCGGGCAGGAAAGACTGTGAGACTCCTATCTCCAATAAACCACCAGAAAAGCGGAAGTGGCCCTGTAGCTCAAGTGGTAGAGCGCTCGCCTTGAGCTGAAGAGCTGAGGGACAGTGCCCAGGCCCAGAGTTCAAGCCCCACGACCGACAAAAAAAAAAAAAAAAAAAGAATGTCAGAGACTTTCTTGCCAGAGCTGGCTTTGAACTGTTATCCTCAGATCTCAGCCTTATGAGTAGCTAGGATTATAGGCGTGAGCCACCAGCGCCCAGCTAGCTGGCTCTGAATTTTTAAAAAAATGTAATTTTACTGTTATTATGAGGTATTGTACAGAGGGGTTGCCATTTCATAAGTCAGATAACGAGGACATTTCTTTTGTGGACATCGCCCCTTCCTTTACTGGTTTCCCTGCCCTTACACTTTTAATTTAGATTATTTTCATTAGCAATCTTTGTGAAATAACTTTGTTTTTAGAAGGATTGTGTTGCCCTTGTGGGAAAAAAAACTCCCAACCATGAAAATA
Source organism: Dipodomys merriami (assembly GCF_024711535.1). NCBI lineage: Eukaryota > Metazoa > Chordata > Mammalia > Rodentia > Heteromyidae > Dipodomys > Dipodomys merriami. Next base: position 2,455,202 of record NW_027202682.1, read on the forward strand.
GCTCCAGGGGTTCTGGCTCTTACTGCTCCTTGCAGGAAGAGACCCCTTTCACCACTATGACAGGTCAGTGAAGTTTCCTCTCGCCCGCAGCTTTCCTCCTTTATCTTTTTTTTTTTTTTAAATTTTGTTTTTGGGTCCCGTCATGGGGCCTGAACTCAGCCTGGGCACTGTCCCTCAGCTCTTCAGCTCAAGGCTAGCGCTCGACCACTTGAGCCACAGCGCCACTTCCAGCTTTTTTCTTTTTGCTTATGTGGTGCTGAGGAATTGAACCCAGGGCCCTCATGCATGCAAGGCAAGCGCTCTACCAACTGAGCCACCTTCCCAGCCCCCTCTTTTATCTTGACTAAGAGTGAGGACTTCCTTGTGGTATCACCCTTGACCCTGGGTTGTTCTGGGTGTGCAAGAGATGCACCATCCTTCCTGGGTGCTGCAGCTGTCTTGGCCAGTGCTGAGCTGCTTGGGGACAACTGCAGGCCTGCTTGGAACCTGCAGCCTCCATCTCAGATAAGAGTTTCCTGCCAGTCTGCCTCACCATTTCTGAAACAGCACTTAGAATTAGACTTCCAGGGAAGGGTGAGTATGCATGTGAAGCAGTGTAGTTACCAGCAGAGCAGAATCTTGACATGGCAGAGCATAGTGCTACACAGTGGGCAGGCCCCTGGGGACACTTCTGCTGCCATGGAGGAAATCGCAAATCACACGTGATTTTTCTAGAAGATCCTTCTGTTCCTGTGGGAAACCTGCTTATGAAATTCTAGACAATAGAAAGATTACATAAGTATCTCCTTAGAAAGGATTCTACTGAGTGATAGTGTTCTATGACAGCTTCTTCTTCCCTTTTCCCGAGTACGAAGCTAGCACTTGTGCTTGTGACATGTTCTTCAAGAAAGATCGTTTGAGGTTTTTCCACGTAAGTAAGTAAGCCTGATGTTCTCGATAACAGCAGGCATCTCAGTGCTCTTCTAGGACCATGTCTGAGGAGCTTGTCACAGACTGGGACTCTGAGTCACAGTATTCCCACAACCCTGTGTCCGCCTCAAGGTCTTTGTACCAGGCCCAGACTGTCCCTCTACAGGCATTTTATGAGACACACGTGTTCATTCTGACCATGGAAGGGCCAATGCTCCCATAGCAGAGCTGTTGCTGGCACGCTGTAGTCAAATGTTGTACCCATCAGTTGCTTCCATTTTGCCTCAGGTGTGCCTAGAGTTTGCTAGTGCAGATTGGTCTTTTCCATGTCAGGGCAGCTGCGTTGGATACCCTGTCCCTGCATGGGGGTATCCTGGAAAGGTGAACTCCTGTGCTGTTTCCTCCCCTTTGCCTTTTATGCCCATGATCACATTTAGTTATCAAATGAAATGTGAGCTTGCAGTGAATATATCCTGAAAGGACCTATCTTTCAAGGTTTATTTGTTTTGTTGTTTTTTTTTTTTTTTATTTTTGGTAGTGATAAGCCTCCAGCCTATTCTTTTTTGTTTTGTTTTTGTATTGGTTCTGGGGCTTGAACTCCCTGAACTTTTGTGTTCAAGGTGAGCATTCTACCACTTTGAGCCACAATGCCATATCTGGCTTTTCAATAGTTAATTGGAGATAATCTTACAGGCTTTCCTGCCCGGGCTGGCTTTGAACCAAAATCCTCAGAGTAGCTAGGATTACAGGCATAGTCACCGACACTGAGCCTCTGGTTATGTTTTTGAGACAGGTCCTCGATCTTTGGTTGGAGCTGGCCTCTTCACCTCTGCCTCCCTAGTAGCTAGAATTATGAGGATGAGCCACCAGCACCTGACGAAGTCTCCGGTACCCACTTGTTGATAGTATTTAGAAATGTTAGTCTAGAAGGTTCTTGAATTTATACTTTCACTACACTATGAAGACTACCAAAAGTTGACCCTTCTGAAAGCACATTAACATGGTCAGTGGTTCTCTGCTGTTCGTTGGTACAGAGCTCAAAGTATTTAAATATTTCAAGCATTGTATAGGAATGGGGAAGTATTTGTCAGACTCTGTTTCCTGGTATGTTTTCCTTTTCCTTTACAGTGTGTTTTACAGTGTGTTTCTTTTTATTTTTCTTCCCAAACCAGGTTGTCCTGGCCCGAGAACTGGCTACCTCCAGGGAATATGCCAGTGAGTACTACCGTGAGCTGTATACCTGGGATTGAGGCAGGCAGGGTGGCAGTGCGGGGAGGGGTGGGGGAAGGGGCGTGTATTCTACATTTGGAGTCCAAGGCCTGACTAGTCTTAGAGACCATGAAGCTGTTATAAGTGAGTGATTTTAGAAAAACTACAATTAAATTGTATCTTCAGTATTTTTTTTACCTTATCCAACTGTAATAACTCACTTCTCTCTACCTTAAGTTAAAATTCTAGAGAAACGTCATATTATAAAAGAGAACAAGGTCCCATATGTAACCAGAGAGCGAGATGTGATGTCACGCCTGGATCACCCCTTCTTTGTTAAGCTTTACTTCACATTTCAGGACGATGAAAAGTTGTGTATCCTTTGTGTGATCAGTGCTACCTAAAGTCCCATCACCTGCCACGTCATAGTTTTTCCTCCTGAGTGTCCCCTTCCCTGGAAGGGGAAGGGTGGACCCTCCTCCTCCCGGACCCTCAGGAGTTGGTAGGATGCTGCTGTCCCGGTGGTTCCCTCTGTCCTCTAACATCTCTCTTCTCCCTCCATCTCTGCTGCCACTGCTCGTACAGCAGCCTTTTCAACTTTTTAGATTCTCTCACTTGTGTGGCTGCCTTGATCCCTCCCTTTTGTCCCTTGGGTCCCCTGCGACCCCTTCTCTCTTTGAGCTGGTGGAGTTCTGGCTGTTAGACGCCCAGCAGTCCAGGCCTGGGCTTTCCTGGAGCAACAGCATTGGTTATGAAGCACTGTTATTGGTCAGCCAGCTGTGTCACTTCCAGAATTACCTGAGACAGCCCTCTTTGTCAGGGAAGGCGCTTGTGTAGCTCACAGTTTGGAGGCTGAATGGCCAAACAATACTGTGCAGGCCGTGGCCCTGTGGTGGATGGTGGATAGTGCATATGTCTGAAGGAGTGATCACATCTTAGGCCGGGAAGCTGAAAGAGTGGTAGAATGGGGAGAATTACCAGTTAACAAGGAGTGAGAGTCTGTCTCCTATTTAATGACTCAAGGACTATCCACAGGTCCTGCCTCTTACAGGTTCTACCACCTTTCAGTACTGCCACCCTGTGGACCACACTTCTAATCACATGTACTCTTGGGAGATACCCAAACTCTGGCAGCTCTGGCACCACACTTGACTTGGTGTTCTCCCACCATTGTAGCCCAGATGAGGGTGCTCTTGTAGTCTGATTTCCAGATGGCGCTGGCTAGAACAGGTGGACATGACTCAAGGTCTTTGTCTGGTGGTATATATGTTCTTGATCATTTAGGCAAATTCCAGAGTCCTAGTATACTTACCTTCCATAAGCATGAGATCAAACAATGAATTCTGCCCCCACTGCAAATCCTTGATGTTCATTGTGTTGAGAAGTGACTGCAAGATATACCCACATACTTGCAGAGAGAAGGCGTCTGGGACATCCTTGCCACAGACTGACAGTAGGCAGATGGAGCTACAGAGGAACCATTGAGGCTCTTCACCAGATGCAATGAGGGGAGGAGGGAATGAGTTCAGAAGAAGCCTGTCGGAGACAAGGTCTCCCCCCACATGCAGCTCTGGCTGGACCACAGCCTCAACAATAAAGAATCTTTCTCATGCTGGGCGCTGGTGGCTCACGCCTGTAGTCCTAGCTACTCAGGACGCTGAGATCTGAGGATCACGGTTCAAAGCCAGCCTGCGTAGAAAAGTCCGTGAGACTCTTATCTCCAATAAACCACTCAGAAAACTGGAAGTGGCGCTGTGGCTCAAGTGGTAGAGCGCTGGCCTTGAGCTGAAGAGCTGAGGGACAGCGCCCAGGCCCAGAGTTCAAACTCCATGACCGGCCAAAAAAAAAAACAAAGAACCTTTCTCAGGTACAGATTAAGACTGAAGGGGGCTTGAATGCTGCTATCTCCAGCTCTTGCCAGGCTGGTCTGTACCTATTTTTTCCTCATGATATAGGGTCATAGCATGAAAACAAGAACATTGCCATTGACCTCAGCTTAGTTTTGGTCCTGTCTTTAGCTTTGTTTCCTTTGAGTCTCTCTCCAGCACACATCTCACAAATAGATCAAATGAATCAAGAATTTTAGAAACTTGGTTCTCTTCGAGAGCATGTCACTTTTATGCATAGGAGGAATGGCTGCATGTGTGGATTGTTGGTACCACACACCGTGCACAGAGGTTGAGGCAAGGCTCAGAACTGTGCACTGCCCTGTAGGTTCAGTTGGATCCCATCTCCCTGAGCTGTACCTCTGTACTTGAAGCCACCATATGTTTGTTGCTTGTGCCTTGGCCAGGGGTTGCAGGCAGGCCTGCCAGCCACCTAGTGGTTCCCGCTCATAGGCCACAGATGCCTCTGGGGATTATGTGACCAGAAGTGCAGTCTGCACTGAGGTGCCATCTGTACTTTTCCAGGGACTGTGTCATTATATCTTAGAAGGAACCCTACACTGAAGCCTGGTCCTGGAGCCGGGCTTGGATCTGACTCAAAAAAGAACAACTGTCTTGGGAGCGCACAGGTACCTTCAGTTTGCATTTAATAAACATTTCTTACTGGATTGTTAAGTCTATTAAAAAAAAATCTTCCCCATTCTTCCTTAACTGTATGATGTTCAGATTTTGGCCTTAGTTATGCCAAAAATGGAGAACTGCTTAAATACATCCGCAAAATTGGTTCATTTGATGAGACCTGTACCCGATTTTACACAGCTGAGATTGTGTCGGCTCTAGAGTACTTGCACGGCAAGGGCATCATTCACAGGTAAGAGAGCTCCCCTCTCCCCCCCAGGGGCAGTGCTCACAGGACCCTCACTGTAGTGATTAGGGTTAGTGGCCATGTGGCCTATAAGCTATGACTGACACCCAGATCAGCCCTCTGGGGTTAGCTCTGACTTACTTTGTGGCAGCTCACTGAGAGTTGAGAAAAGGCTGGTGGTGGAAGGAATCTGCAGTCCCTGCCCTTACAGTCTTACACCATCCATCACCGGTCACCATGGCTGTGTGTCTTTCTGCAAGCAGCCACTTGTATCACCTGATACTTTCATTTTGTTACTTGTAGCTTTTGTGTCTTCTTATTTCTGATCTCATTTCCCAAGAGTTTATTCTGATAAACTCAAATTGAAAGTACTCATAAGCTCTTTATGCATTGAAAAATGATAGGTTATTTTTCCTTAAAAAGTTTATTAAAAGTGACATATGTAGTTATAATTTATATAATTTGATTGTCCTTATTATATGCATTTTCTGTTTGGTGTGAACTTCAGGGGTTAGATTCTTGGTTCTTAATCTGTAAATATGATAATTACTCATCAGTTATGTTTTATTACAATGCACAATGATAATGCTGCTCTTTTAACTATTTCAAATGTAGAAATCTACTTTTACAGGGACCTTAAACCAGAAAACATTTTGTTAAATGAAGATATGCACATCCAGATCACAGATTTTGGAACAGCGAAAGTATTATCTCCAGAGAGCAAACAAGGTGTGTGTGAGCTTGATTTCCAGTAGAACCTGACTGAGCTGAAAGCTGAGAGCAACTCCAAGAAATGTGTTACATTATGTCCTCTTGATCGTTAATGGTGCCTGTGCCGGAGGCCTGCCATAAGGTCTTAGGCAGCGCTTGTGTGTCTAGTAGTGGAGGGAGGCTCTGGTGGTCCATGATTCTGCACAGTGCCAGTGGACCAGGCATGAGGTTGACTCCTGTGGATGCTGTAGGAAGTGTCTCAGGGAGCGTGCTCCTGGACTCGGATGCCTTCTGCCTGCCCATCCCTCTGTGTGCCCCGTCTGCTGTGTGCAGATGTCTATGGTAGCTCAGGCATTCTGATTGTAGAATCTACAAAATTACAGGAATGGTGGCTGATTTTGCTGCTGGTGTACTGGCTGACCTTTCAAGTCCTGTCCCTTTGAGTTAGCGTTTGGCCACCAGGACCAGAGGAGGTTCTACACAAGCCTCTAGCTGCTAGGGAACGGCTGTCTGACTTTCTGATGCGGACTGGATAGAAACCACATGCTCTAGAGGTGTAAAGAAATGCAATTGAACTGTGGACTGCTGCAACCTTGGTAGAGAGGATGTGGTCTGAGAGGAAGGGTGTTGACTTGTAGGTTAATCTCATGAAAGGGTCTTGGCCCTAAAGCATGTGACCTGTGGTCAGGAGGGTGACCTGTCTCTCCCTGTGAGAGAAAGACCCTGAAGTACAATGCTGGGGGATGCATGCTGGCCACAGGCTTGGAGTGTGTGTACACGTGTGGACGTGTATGTGTACGTGTACATACGGTATAGGAAAAGGTTCTGACAGAAGCATCGTGGTGCCCTGATTGCTTTCTGAGAAGGGATGCAGTAGTGAAAGGCGGTGGTGGTACTTCAGCCTTTCCACCATGGGAGCCTGAGATGATGGCAGCCAGGTGGAGGGGCCGACAGGCTTCCCCCACAGCAAACCTTACATTCACGCCTGGTGGAGTTCATTTGGCGAATTTATGTTCAGACTCTGTGCTTGACCTCTGTGTGGGTCCTGCGGGGATAGGCTTCCTCCTGTTTGGGAGTTCCACAGGTTCTAAAGTTCCATCCTTGGGGAGTGATAGAAGGCTTGGAATTGAGGAAGATGCTCTTGTTTGCTCAGATGGGATAGCCTGGTGGCCCTTTTCTCCTCCTGATACTTTTGAGACGCCCTCAGAACTGGGTCTGTTTGACTGGTTCCTAGCAAATAGTGCCCATCTTACTAGCAGGTAATCTTATTTTTATGGACTTGGTGTAACCTCATAGAATTAAGTGTCCATGACAGTTAAGTCAGGTTTTCTTGTGGGGAATCTGTCAATCCCTTGTCATACTTGTGCAAACTCGTCTCAGCTGAGACAAACCCACTGTGTTCAATCGTGGGAACCTCCCAGCTGGGCTATGCTTTAAGGCATTTCTTTCTTCATGCAAATTTTCTTCACAGTTTGATAATTTAGCACAGGGCTACTCTTTAAATTTTTTTTTTTTTTTTTTTTTTGTCAGTCATGGGACCTGAACTCTGGGCCTGGGCGCTGTCCCTGAGCTCTTCAGCTCAAAGCTAGTTAGTGCTCTACCACTTGAGCCACAGCGCCACTTCTGGCTTTTTCTGCATTTGTGGTGCTGAAGAATCAAACCCAGGGCCTCACACATGCAACGCAGGCGCTCTGCCACTGAGCCACCTTCCCAGCATGCCACAAGGCTACTTAAAAATACATAAAAATTTAAATTCTTTGGTGAAATAAACCTTTTTGGAAGCAGGAAGCTAAAAAACCCTTAGGTTGTTATCAGCAAGGGACAATCGCTTTTGCATATGGAGGAGGTGGCAGAGGAGGTTTTCTTGCTCCTTAGAGAAAAAGAGAATAACGCATGATTTGTTTTAGTAACTTATTCTCACCTTCTGTTTGAAGTTGTTCATAATCTTGGAATCTCCTTCTGATTGGTTTCTTTTTCATTTGCGGGGAGGTAGTTTCCCCAAAACATCTTGAAAGCTTCTAAATAAAGTGCTGGTGGGAGCCAGGTCCTAGGCTCCTCATCTGTTCAGCGGGCATGTTGTTCTGTCTCCCTAAGTCTGCTTGTTTACCACAGACTTGCATTTAGAGGGAGCCCATAGGTGGGTTGGGGGCTCTAGCCACAAGGGCAGGTGGCGTGTGATAGAGCCGTGCGGCTGTTGAGGGCCAGGAAGGCCCATGAGGACTTCTTAGTTGTCCTCACCAAGTAGCTGTGTCCTGGTGAGAGCAGCTAACTTACTTGGAGTAAGACCCGCATCTGCCCCTGGCTTTTGCCCTCTTTCCAGAAGCCTTGAGGAGCTCACGATATCCTGGAGGTTTAGACATGGGGTTTGTTTCTGGAAACCTGTATTCTGTTCTACGAAGGCCTTTCTGGTATTCTTCCGAGCGTGGAGGGTCAGCAAAAGGAAGGGAAGAGGCCAGCAGATGTCAGTAAGTGGCTAGAGTGTGGACAAGAAGCTTCCTTCGCTGCAGTGGCTCTACAGGGCTACCTGAGGATGCCCATTGACTGGAACCTCAGACCACTTGCAGGCCTGTGGGTTCAGAAGGCAGGCCTTAGAGCCAGCCATCTTGGCCTTGCTGTCATTTTAGCATGGCCAATTTGATAGGCTTTCATGTTTTCATTTGTGCTTCTTTGGTTTATTACTTAGTTGAATGCCCTCCTTTTGGTTTTGGCTCTTGGTTTGGTTTAGTTTCCTTTTGAGCCTTCTTCGTTTTCCTTCCAGTAACTTTCAGGATCCTGGCAGGATACACAGGAAGCCATGAAATTGTCATAGAAAACCATGTACTGAAGGGACCATTTACAGGGCTGCGGAACTAACAGGCTGGTCCGTGTAGTGGAGCTATGGCTGGAGGGGCTCAGAAACGGGGCTGTCTGCCTGCATGGCAGCAGGTCCTCTTGGTCTTGGGGTTGCCAAGGGGTCTCCAGTGAGGGGTGGGTCTAGAGTGTCTAGGTGCCAACCCTGTGGCCTGCAGGTCAGTGTCACACAGGCTAGGACTGGAGGCACCAGAATGGGGAGGGTTCCTGGGATGGAGGCCCGAATCGCTCTTCCTGAGCTGTTGGTGACTGAGAGGAGGTGCTTCCTGGCGGCAGCTGTCTGTTAGCAGCTGCCTGTTGTCCAGCAGTGAGCACGACACACAAGATCTCTTTCTTGGTGCTGCCCGTCTGTGGTGGCAGGACGATGAGTGGACAGGACGAGTGCCTTCTGCACTCAGTTGTCAGAGGAGGGGCTCCAGGGAGGAGGACGCCTGTCCTGGGGGTCAGCAGGTATCATCAGGTCGGGTCTGGACAGTTGGATTCCTAGGACTTCTCAGTTCACACTGGTGACCAGTGCCAAGCTCATGATGAGCTCAGCTACCGTGCTGTCCTGATGAATGGGCCACGGAGCCACTTTGGTAGAAGTCAAGGAATATGCTTTGGAGTGTGATCCTTTCTCTTTCTCTTCTTCTCAGCTAGGGCCAACTCATTTGTAGGAACAGCGCAGTATGTTTCTCCAGAGCTGCTCACAGAGAAGTCGGCCTGTAAGAGGTAATCACTTATCCAACTGTCCTCCTCTCCATGTCAGCTGTTAGGGTTCTTCATGAAGGAAGAGCAGAATTCACTGCTGATGTGCTGTGCCACATCGAGTTACTGCAGATCAGGCAGGTGGAAGGGTGGCATCTTCCAGTTCCAACTTTAGGAAAAGTCTAACAGCGAAGCATCTTCCTGAGGAGTGGAGCTGGGAGAGCTGGCCAGGACACTTCAATACACTCTTGATCAGTTCATGCTGGTAGAATGCCAGCCATGAGCAAAAAAGCTAAAGCAAGAACTTGTGGCCCTAACCTAAGTTCAAGCCCCAGCTCCAGCACAAAAATAAGAAAATCAGTAAGTGAAGGAAAGAAAGCAGTGAAGGAGTGAAGGAGAAAGAAAGCAGTACAGTTATGAACACAACATGTCCCGAACCTCACATAGGAGGGAACTGAAGCTGTCACCTTTCCTGCCATCATGATGTTTCCTGGCACGTGCAGCTCTCCTGTCCCCCTCCATACACTGAGATGACCCCACAGTCTTCACCACTCTTGTGTTCTACCTTCCATTACCAGCTGCCCAAGTATCAGTGCTACCTTTGGGCCACACTGCCAGTCCATTTTGGAAAAGTCTCTGTCTGAACTGGCTTTTTATCATGATCCTCTGGATCTCAGCCTCTTGAGTAACTAGGATTACAGTGTAAGCCATCGGCACCCATCTGTACAAGAATTTTTTGTTTTTTTTGGTCGGTCATGGGGCTTAAACTGGGCCTGGGCGCTGTCCCTCAGCTCTTCAGCTCAAGGCTGGTGTTCTACCATTTGAGCCAGAGCGCCACTTCCGTGTGTGTGTGTGTGTGTGTGTGTGTGTGTGTGTGTGTGTGTGTGTGTGTGTGTGTGTGTGTGTGTGTGTGTGTGTGTGTGTGTGTGTGTGTGTGTGTGTGTGTGTGTGTGTGTGTGTGTGTGTGTGTGTGTGTGTGTGTGTGTGTGTGTGTGTGTGTGTGTGTCTCAGTTGTTGTGGGACTTGAATTCAGGGCCTCGGCGCTGTCCTTGAGCTCTTTTGCTCAAGGCTTGTGCTTTACAACACTTCAAGCCACAGTGCCTCTTGCAGTTTTCTGGGTTAATTGGAGATAAGAGTCCCATGGGCTTTCCTGCCCAGGCTGGCTTTGAACTGAGATCATCAGATCTCAGCCTCCTGAGTAGCTGACAGGCGTGTACAAGATTTTTTTTTTGGTCAGTTAGTACTTGGACTGGGGGGCCTGGGCGCTGTCCCTGTGCTCTTTGCTCAAGGCTAGTGCTCTACCACTTGAGCCACAGTTCCACTTCTAGTTTTCTGGTGGTTAATTGGAAATAAGACTTTTCCTGCCTGGGCTGGCTTTGAATCATGATCCTTAGATCTTAGTGCCCAGCTTGTATAAGAATTTTTTAAATGCTCAGTTGAAACAAGTCATGCCATTTTCTGAACTGTACCCATACCATGTAGTAGGATTAAATCGTACAGATTCCTGGTTTTAAGGGACGGGAGTGCATTGGAGGCTGAAACTGGGGTGGTGTAGAGTGAGTGGGAAATGAACCTTGCTTATTACTTTTGCCAATACCATTTTTCTTTGTCTTTTCCCTACCTTAAAGTTCAGACCTTTGGGCTCTTGGATGCATAATATACCAACTTGTGGCAGGACTTCCACCTTTCCGAGCCGGGTAAGAAGGAGCCTGCACTTGTCAACTGACAGCAAGTAGGAGGGTAACACCAGGGCTCACACCCAGCTGAGGAGGTGCAGCTGTGCAGGGCTTGTTGGCTTGTTGGCTTGTGAGTGCTTGAGAAAGAGCAGACTGAGATGTGCCCAGAGAGGGCACTGGCTGGTACTAGAGGTTCAAAGTCCTGCTCAAGTGACTTCCTCTTTTTTTTTAATTCACAGAAATGAATATCTTATATTTCAGAAGATCATTAAATTGGAATATGACTTCCCAGAAAAATTCTTCCCTAAGGCAAGAGACCTTGTGGAAAAACTCTTGGTAAGCATTTTGAATTTTCTATGTGAGGGGTCCCACAGCCACTCAGCAAATCCTCTGACTCCATGTTCAGAGAAGCAGCCGAGAGGCCCTCCTGCTGAAGGAAAGATGTATTTAGGGTGGACAGTGATTATAGACAGACACGTATCTTTATATCATATCATCTCCTCTCATTATCATCCCTTTCACTTTCCAAATGCCTGACTCTTGACTTTAATAAGACAGGAAATTACTGTATCATTCTACATGTGCTCATCCTCACATAGCATTTTAAGTTATTGCTGCTAGAGCAACTGGGATTTATTGCAGTGGCAGATGGCTGTAAATTCTACTCTGACATCTGCTGATACCACCTTTAGAGTAAGCTGCATGCAAGCTTTATAAAGATCAACCCAGGTAATGAGGCAGAGAGAAACAGATTTACCTGGGAAAGATGTGTCCATTTGTATTCTAGAGAAGGAAGCTTCCCAGCCCTTATGGCTTTGGAGCTTCCCTCCTTTCTAATTCTTTAGGAATCGGTCTGGTCTACCTCCAGAGGCAGGACCAGGATCAGCTACTCCTAGCCATCCTCCTGGCCTCTTTCCCCCATTTCACCCCTCAGGGAGAGTAGGCTTGATCCACTTGGGAACCTGGGAGGCTCAAGCTCATCCCTGGGCGAGACGGTGTTCCACTGTGAGAGCATCTTCCCAGACTGAGTGTTTCTCCCTTCTTTGTGGCTAGAGTCATCAGTTCATTTCACCCTTGTTTTAGGATTTATTTATTTAGTGTGCATCCTAGGGCTTGAACTCAGGGCCTGGTTACTGTCCCTAAGCTGCTCTGCCCCCCTCCACCCCCTCTCAAGGCTAGTGCTCTTCTACCTGAGCCACAGCTCTATTTTCCACTTTTTGATAGTTTATTGGGAATAAGAATTTCATGGAGTTTACTGCCCTGGCTGGCTGTGAACTGCAGTCCTTAGATCTTAGTCTTCAGAATAGCTAGGATTACAGATAGGAGCCACCAGTGCCCAGCTGGTTTAGTATTTTTGACTTCATGCTTTTTAAAAAGGAATCTTCCTTCTCTCTTCTCTTCTCTTTCTTCTCTTCTCTTCTCTTCTCCTTTCCCTCCCTCCCTCCCTCCCTCCCTCCCTCCCTCCCTCCCTCCCTTCCTTCCTTTCTTCCTTCCTTCCTCCCTCCCTCCCTCTCCTCCTTCCTTCCTCCCTCTCCTCCTTCCTCCCTCTCCTCCTTCCTCCCTTCCTCCCTTCCTTCCTTCCTTCCTTCCTTCCTTCCTTCCTTCCTTCCTTCCTTCCTTCCTTCCTTCCTTCCTTTCCTTCCTTCCTGTATTGGGACTTGAACTTGGCTTCAAGCTCTTGCTTGGCTTTTTCATTCATGGTTGGTTCTCTGCCATCTGAGCTACACCTCCACTTCTAGTTTTTTTTTTTTTTTTTCTGGTTAATTGAAGAACAGGCTGGCTTTGAACTACAGTCCTCAGACTCCCGCATCCTGGCACTGGCATCTGGTTGCTGTCTGTATTTTGAGTTTGAGATTGGTTTTTATCTGTGGGAGGAGAGGAGTGGGTCTTGGGGTGAATCAGGAACCTCAAGCAGTCTACCCTTGATGGAGCAGATGGGCAGGGAATAGGCTATAGCACCCTTGCTCTGCCTAGTAGGTTCTGAGTATTGGAAATAGTTGTTCAGAAAGACCTTTTTGGTCCAAATTTCATTTTAACCCTGACAGTGGTTTGTGTTGACTGTCATTTAAGGTTTTAGATGCCACAAAGCGGTTAGGCTGTGAAGAGATGGAAGGGTACGAACCTCTCAAAGCGCATCCATTCTTTGAGTCCATCCTGTGGGCGAATCTGCACCAGCAGACACCTCCGAAGCTCACGGCTTACTTGCCAGCCATGTCAGAGGACGACGAGGACTGCTATGGCAATGTAAGCTGGTACCTGTGGAGGTGGCTTGGGCAACGTTTTGCTTGCCACGCTATGTGTACAGGAGCTTCATGCCTGTGTGCCACAGGGCCCCAGTGGATATGACTAGTGACTGAAATATGTGAGCCAATATTGTGGATCCATTGGTGATTTACTTTGCTGCCTTGCAGCAGTACCCACAAACCTTGGGAAGATTCCTCCCTTTCTATTCCCTCCAGTGAGAAAGGGCCTGGTGGGGTGGGGGTCTGGGTAAGGGACAAGTGTTTTGTCCTTGTTCGCTGGGTCGTGCTCTTGTCCCTCGGCTCTTGGTGCGGGGACTCCCTGGTGACTCATCATTGGTGGCTTTTAGCACAGTGCCTTTATAATTGCTTCTGAGGCATTCTGGAATGCTCCTTTCCAAGCAAAACCAGGAGTACTGCTGCTCTGACCTTCCAAGAGATGTGGTTTTAGACGGTAGGCCCTGATCCCAGCAACTTAATATTCAGCAGGAGAGGGCCCAGTGCCTAGTCTTAGTCCTGAGTGGTGCAGACCCTGGCATCCGTGAGCACCTGCCATCACTGTCCTGAAGGCCTTTGTGTTTCAAGGTTGACCCTAGTCACAGGGCCTGAAGCATACTTTATTCTTTGTGTTTGTTTGTTTGTTTGTCCGTCCATGGGGGGGGCCTGAACTCTGGGCCTGGGCACTATGCCTCAGCTCTTCAGCTCAAGGCTAGCGCTCTACAACTTGAGCCACAGCGCCACTTCCGGCACTTTCTGCTTATGTGGTGCTGAGGAATTGGATCCAAGGCCTCGTGCACTCAAGGCAAACACTCTACCACTGAGCCACCTTCCCAGCCCGCATACTTTATTCTTAAAACCTTTCTCCTAGAAGCTGAGAAACATGCACAAAAGGGACAGAAAAGTCATGGAGCCTGCCATTACCTCCAGTCTTCCTCACCCAAGCTCTTCTTACCATCTTCCACTGTGGCCCCCATATTTAAATGTGATTCTGAAACTTTATTATCTTTGATAGTCCATTTTTCTGATTTGATCTGTCTTTGTGAGTTACTATTATTATAACTAATTATCATGCATCGAAGTCCATTTGAAGAATTCTAGCTTTGGCTAGTTTTCCAAAGCTAATTAGAAATCACTATTTTCACTTTTTTTTTTTTAAATAAAAAAGAATATTTCCATAGCTAGAGTACTTTTTTTTTTTTTTTGGTCGGTCGTGGGGCTTGAACTCTGGGCCTGGGCGCTGTCCCTGTGCTCTTCAGCTCAAGGCGAGCGCTCTTCCGCTTGAGCTGCAGCGCCACTTCCTAGAATATTTTATTTTACCTTTCCCAGTTATTCTCCCTTTCCCCCCAACTCCCAACCTCCTCCTCCTCCTCTTTTCCCCAGTCCTGAACTTGAACTCAGGTTCTGGGCGTTCTCCCTCAGTTTTGTTTTGTTTTTTTCAGCTCAAAAACAGTGATCTACCACTTGGCCACAGCTCTGCTTCCCGCTTTTCTTCGGTGATTAGAGATAAGAGTCTCATGGATTTCCTGGCCAGACTGGCTTTGAACAAAGATCCTCAGATCTCAACCTCCTGAGTAGCTAGGATTACAGGCATGAGCCACTGGCAACCTGTGTTTCTTTTTCTTCTTCTTCTTCTTCTTCTTCTTCTTCTTCTTCTTCTTCTTCTTCTTCTTCTTCTTCTTCTTCTTCCTCTTCCTCTTCCTCTTCCTCTTCCTCTTCCTCTTCCTCTTCCTCTTCCATAAATGGAAGCCTACAATAGGTAATTTTTTTTTTTTTTTGGTCAGTTGTGGGGCTTGAACTCTGGGCCTGGGTGCTGCCCCTCAGCTCTTCAGCTCAAGGCCAGTGCTCTACCGCTTGAGCCACAGTGCCACTTCCGGTTTTCTAGTGGTTTTTTTTTGGAGATAAGAATCTCATGGACTTTCCTGCCTGGGCTGGCTTTGAACCATGATCTTCAGATCTCAGTATCTGGGATTACATGCGTGAGTTGCTGGTGCTCGGCTTTAATAGGTAATTTTTATACCTGGCCTGTCACCTAATATTTTTTGTGAAAGTCATCTACAGTGTTACGTCTTTTCATTTGTTTACATTAACACACAGCATTCCTTTGTATGAATTATGCCACAATTTATCCACTCTGTTGTGGTTGGAATTTCATATTGCTTTTCATTTTGGCAATTTATCTTTTTTTAAATTTAAAATCAGTGATAAAGTAGAGAGAAATTTAAAAAGAGAGAAAGATTACTTGCTCCCCATTCAGGAAATGAGGGTAAAGACTCATTGTTCTGGCAACTTAAAAAGATAATTTTTATGCCTATTCTTGAACTTGTTTCTGGATCATTTATTCATTTCTGGAGTGGAAATCCTTAATTATAAGTTATGCACATTTTCATTTAGTAAGGCTGCTAGACAAGATTTGTAGATCTATCAACAATGCTTTCACTTCTTAAAGATCAGAGGTTCACTTTATCTCTTACTACTATACAGCATACTCCCCGTTTGTCCTAAAATGCCCTTGTGCCCGGACTTGAATAGAGCTGAGCTCAAGAGTATATATCTGCTTCCGCTCTCACAGCTGTGTCCACTGCTGAGAACTCTGCCCAAGAGCCGGCAGTCCCTCAGCCACTCCTGCATGCTGCCTACGTACTGCCAGTTGGTGACACCTCTTCACACAGCAGGAGCGGTGGGGCTTCACGCCTTTCTGATGGCCGTCATTCCTGGAGAAGTCCTGCCCAGGGGCGGCCTTTTGCCTGTTCCCATCACTTCTCCTCACTCCCAGGGGCAGCCGAGCTGATCCTGCATAGACTATACCCAGAATCCTCTCTTCACCCTGCGTGTGCAAGTGCATGAATGTGTGAGTGTGTATATCTCTGCAGGCCTCATTTGTGCTAGGGAAGGCACTGGCTTCTAGATGACAAGCTTTGGCCGCCACCTGTAATATCTGGCTTGTGAGCAGCATTAGCAACTTGGTTTGATTAGGTGGCCACTTCTGAACTCTTCATTCCAGAGTTGAGGGCCTTGGGAAGTTCTGGGCAGAGAGGAGAGATTCTCCGAAGAGATTTGGCCTTGAGAGAGCAAACTCTGGGGAAACCTGCTCCAGAGGCAAGTCACCCCCTCTCTGTGAGTGGGGTGCCTGTACTCTGGGTCTGACCTCCCCCAGTAGAGAGGGCCTTGCCTGAGGCAGATGATGATAGCTATTGTCCATTCTGAAGTCAGGGCATAAGGAAGCAAGAGCCTAGTGCCTGACTCCCTGCTGCATGCTGGCCTCTGTGGCATCGTAGTGGGCCAGGCCACGGCTGGGTTTTTTGTAGAAGGTCTGCACTGGGTCAGCAGAATTGGATATTTCCTGCCGCTTGGTGCCCCATGGCTGCCCTTCCCCACTAGTTCTGCCTGGCCTACCCCTGAGCTTGGCTGCTGGAGGGGTGGGAGGAGTGGGAGGGGTGGCAGGGAGATTGGCTAGAAGAACCTCAGGAACATCTTTGGAACAGTTCGTGGGGCCCAGGGCAGGAAATAGCCCAGTGTGCGTAGTCCTGGCCGTCAGTGAGCAGCTCTATGATACGCGAGTTCAGTTTTGGCTAAGGGAGTTACTCAGTTCCTTGTGCAAAGTAAGACCACAATAGCCACCACCTTTATGGCTTAAAAGGTTCTTGCGCCCCTGGGTGGGGTCCTGTGGTCACCTCTGTGAGCCTCGTGCCCAGGCATCCTCATATTGAGAGCCCTCGGGGAGGAAGTCTGCCGTGAGGTTGTGTGCTCTGAGCCAGGGTCCATGAGGTCTGATGAGAACCAATAGTCATTGGTCTCTGGCAGAGCTCAAGATGTAAGGCCAAAGCTGGGCACCGGGGGCTCACGCCTGTAATCCTAGCCACTCAGGAGGCTGAGATCTGAGGATGATGGTTCGAAGCCAGCCTGAGCAGGAAAGTCCATGAGATTCTCGTCTCCAATAAACTACTCAGAAAAAGCCCGAAGTGGCTCTGTGGCTCAAGTGGTAGAACATTAGCCTTAAGCACAGAGAGGCTCCTAGACAGATCCCAGGCCCTGAGTTCAAGTCCCAGGACCTGCAAAAAAAAAAAAAAAAAAAAAAAGAAAGCTGTAAGACTGCATTATTTATACTGCCTAGCTCTGTGCCGAAGCTGCTTTGTCCTGTCACTGCCTTGGAAGTGTGTGAGTGCCTGGGTTCTGCTTATGTGGCATGTTTGTGAGTAGTACTGTGGTTTCTGGTTTTGGTTTTGGTTGGTTGTGGGGCTTGAACTCTGGGCCTGGGCGCTGTCCCTCAGCTCTTCAGCTCAAGGTGAACGCTCTACCGCTTGAGCCACAGAGCCACTTTCAGTTTTTGAGTGGTTTATTGGAGATAAGAGTCTCATGGACTTTACTGCCAGGGTTCGCTTTGAACCCCGATTCTCAGATCTCAGCCTCCTGAGTAGCTAGGATTACAGGTGTGAGCCACCTGGCGCCCGGCAGTTCTGTTTTTGTGTGTGTGTGTGTGTGTGTGTGTGTGTGTGTGTTAATACAATTGTAGTTTTCTCAAACTATAAGCAACTTTATGTCAAATCTGATTAATCCCTACTGAGATTAGAAAGGAATATTTTTGGGTTGGAAGCATGGCTCAAGTAGAGAACCAGTTGAACATGCAAGCTAAGCGCTAGTCCTCTGGTTTAAACTTGACCTCTAGGCACTGTCCCTTAGCTTTTCTGTTCAAGGCTAGAACTCTACCACTTGAGCCACAGAGCCACTTCCAGCTTTTTTGGTGGTTAATTGGAGATAAGAGTTTTACAGACTCTCTTGCCCAGGCTGGCTTTGAACTGCCATCTTCCAATTTCAGCCTCCTGAGTAGCTAGGATTATGGGCGTGAGCCATTGGTACCAGGTTTGCATCTCATTTCACTTACCACCCTTGTTAGTGCTGTGTCGGGGGAAGGTTCCAGGTCTTCCCTCCCTGGAAATGGTGGCTGAGTTATAGATCCTCTTTGACTCCTGTTCCTATCAGAAGAGGGATTCAGAGCACAAAGGTGTAGCCTTGCCTTGGCCTTAGCAGCAAGATGGCCAGTGGAGAATCAGAGCTGTTCACATGCCCCTGCGGAGCAGAGAGTGTGTGTAAACTCACCAAGTGTTAGAGAGCTATGGATGGGGCAGTATGTAGGGGGTTTTGACCCTAGCAACAACTTTCTCCTTTCTCCTTCCTTGCAGTACGACAACCTTCTGAGCCAGTTTGGCTGCATGCAAGTGTCCTCTTCCTCCTCCTCCTCCTCCCACTCCCTGTCTGCGGTGGACACAAGCCTGCCCCACAGGTCAGGCAGCAACATAGAGCAGTACATCCACGGTCTGGACACTAACTCTTTTGAACTGGACTTACAGTTTTCTGAAGATGAGAAGAAGTTACTATTGGAGAAGCAGGCCTGTGGAAATCCTTGGTAAGCAACATTCTTTCTAGAAACAAGTGAACGTAGAGTGACACCCCACTACCTTGAGTACTCTGCAGAGAAGTGCCTCCAAGGGGTGTCAGGAGATTATGGGGCTAGGGGTTGAGTGGGTTTGTACCTTTGGGTGCCCCACCTTCAATGGGAAAGACTGAAAATGGCTCCCTTCCTTGGCATCTGGACATTCTAGATTCAGGGTTTGAATGTAGGGTCTTGCTAGGCAGGTCTGTGTGCCTCCACTCTGCTTTGATTTTTATTGGTATTAAGGCAGACATTTTACTAAATGACAGGATATGGCAGAGTAAGGCACTGGCAGACACTAGAGTCCAGTTCCCTTCTCCTAAGTCAGACATTGGATTTATAACATGCACAGGAGTGCCACTTGTTTTATGCTGCTTCCAGGACCTGAACTCAGGTCTTCACACTCTCATTTTTCTTTTATCTGTTGAATTCTATGGTGTTACACATGTCTTTGCGCTTTGTATTTTCCATGTCACTCACAATGTCCTTGACACTACATGTCCTTTTAAGAAATCTCCAGGGGCTGGGAATGTGGCTCAGTGGTAGAGTGCTTGCTTAGCATCCATGAAGCCCTGGGTTCGATTCCTCAGTACCACATACACAGAAAAAGCCTGAAAGTGGTGCTATGGCTCAAGTAGTAGAGTGCTAGCCTTGAGCAAAAGAAGCTCAGGGACAGTGCCCAAGCTCTTGAGTTCAAGCCCCATGACTGGAAAAAAAAAAAAAAGAAAAAAAGAAAGAAAAAGAAGATGACATCTCCAGGTTTTCTGTTTCAAATGTTTGTTGAAATATAGAAAAACTGGACACTAGGGTCTATGTGTTTTTTTTTTTTTTTGGGGGGGGTGTCCGGTCTCTGGCCTGAACTCTGGGCCTGGGCGCTGTCCCTCAGCTCTTCAGCTCAAGGCTAGCACTCTACTACTTGAGCTACAGCGCCATTTCCAGCTTTTTCTGCTTACGTGGTGCTGAGGAATCGAACCTAGGGCCTCAGGCATGCAAGGCAAGCACTCTACCACTGAGCACCTTCCCAGCCCCTATGTGTTAAGTTTTACCTGTTTATTAAATACATCTGAGAGGAGAGATATTGCCCTTGTCGGTCCTTCCTTGCTTCCCTGTTCCTTTTTTTTTTTTTTTGGCTGGTCCTGTGGCTTTAACTCTTGAGTCTGGGTACTGTCCTTAGGCTCCTTTTGCTCAAGACTAGTGCTCAACCGACACTTGAGCTACAGGTTACTTCCATGTTTTCTGTGATTAATTGGAAGTAAAAGTCTCTTGGGTTTTCCGCATGGACTGGCTTCAACCATGATCCTCAGATCTTAGCCTCCTGAGTAGCTAGGATTAGCCTTTGGCACCTAGCTTCCTCCCTTTCTTATTCAAAATCTTGTTCGTTGTGAAAGACCACACAGTGTGGGTTGTGACCTGAGGCCAGGCCATCGGTGGTATGGTTGGTATCCCTAGGAAAGGCGATCTGATCAGGTTAGTAGGTCAGGACATGTAGTCAGTGAAGCTTGGTGGGATTTGGTTCCACTAACTGAGCCCTTCGCACATGTGCTTTGCTCCCTGGGCAGGTGTGAGCTTAGTCCAGTTTCAAATGTAATGCATAGTATTTCTATAGTAGAACCTTAGATCAAGAATTCCAGTAAACTCAGATAGTAGTCAGAGGTAGGAATACAGCTTAGTCCAGTTTCAAATGTAATGCATAGTATTTCTATAGTAGAACCTTAGATCAAGAATTCCAGTAAACTCAGATAGTAGTCAGAGGTAGGAATACAGCCCCATGGTAGAGTGTTTACTTAGCATGTATGAGGCCTTGAGTTCCGTCCCTGGCACCTCAAATAAGGTAAAACATAAGCCAGTAGCTATGAGCTTTAACCCAGTGAAGTAAGCTGTCCCCAGATGAGGAATCTTTTTTTTCTGCCAAGGGTCATTTGTGTGTGATGTTAGGTGAAATTGGTAATGATGTGAAAATAGCTCCCTGATTTATGGAATTCAGCGAGGTATCTGCAGTTTCTTGGCAGGTCTGGGCAGGTATACAGGCCGGTGCCCCCACCCTGCTGTAGACACAAAGGCAGTCCCTCATGTTACATGCTGTTAATGCGCATGTTCTCTTCCAAATCCCTGCCTTTTTTTTTTTTTTTTTTTTCTTTTGGTCCTGGGCCCTGAACTCTGGGCTTGGGCACTGTCCTTCAGCTCAAGATTAGTGCTCTACCACTTGAGCCACAGCGCCATTTCCAGCCTTTTCTGCTTATGTGGTGCTAAGGAATCGAACCCAGGGCCTCAGGCATGCAAGGCAAGCGCTCTATCACTGAGCCACCTTCCCAGCTCTCCTGCCATATTTTATTTTATTTTATTTTTTATTTTCCAGGGCTGAGGACTGAACCCAGGGCCTTGTACTCGCCAGGCGGGTGCCCTTCCGCTGAGCTAAACCCCCAGCCCTTTCTGCTATATTTTAAAAAACAAAAATGTGTTTATTACTGTGGCAGAAAATATCCTTCCTCCCCATCTTTGGGAAGTGAACCCAGGGACCTAGGGCTTGGAGCATGCTACTAAGTACACAGTCTAACACTCAACTACAACCCAGCCAGAAAATAAGGTCTTAAATCAGATCTAAACTTGGATCTTTCAAGGTTTAGGATTGTACTGACTAAATTCTAGCCCCTAAAAGTTCTGGCCTAGAACATACTTAGGGACAATATCTTATTTTTGGTCGGTTATGGGGCCTGACTCTAGGCTTGGGTGCTGTCCCTCAGCTCTTCACCTCAAGGTGAGCGCTCTACCACTTGAGCCAGTTCTGGTGGTTTATTGGAGATAGGAGTCTCACCGTCTTTCCTGCCCAGGCTGGCTTTGAACCGCGATCTTCAGATCTCAGCCTCCTGAGTAGCTAGGATTATAGGTGTGAGCCACCAGTGCCTGGCTAGGGACAATATCTTGTTTTTTTTTTTTTTTTTGGTTCTGGTTGTAGGGCCTGAACTCTGGGCACAGCACAGCTAAAGGCTAGCGCTCTACCACTTGAGCCACAGCACCACTTCCAGCTTTTTTCTTTTTTTGTTTATGTGGTGCTGAGGAATCGAATCTAGGGCCTCATGCATGCAAGGCAAGCGCTCTACCACTGAGCCACCTTCCCAGCCCTAGGGACAATATCTTATCTTAAAGTTGACTCCCAGAAGGATTTACTCTTAGAGAAGAGGCTGTCTCCCCGGAGTTCTGTTTTGTTTTGTTTTTATACTGATCACTTTTGTAATGTGATTATGATATGTGTGTTGTCTTTTGATTTTGTGCCATTGTTTCCCCTCACTAGCTCTGTTACGTAGGTAGTTGGTGCAGAGAGGTGATTATAAGAATGTAGATTCTGGGGCTGGGAAGGTGGCTCAGTGGTAGAGCGCTTGCCTTGCATGCCTGAGGCCCTGGGTTCGATTCCTCAGCATCACATAAGCAAAGAGAAAAAAGCCGGAAGTGGTGCTGTGGCTCAAGTGGTAGAGCGCTAGCCTTGAGCTGAAGAGCTGAGGGACAGCGCCCAGGCCCAGAGTTCAGGCCCCACGACGGGACCCAAAAAAAAAAAAGAATGTAGATTCTGGGGCTGGGAAGGTGGCTCAGTGGTAGAGCGCTTGCCTTGCATATATGAGGCCCTGGGTTCGATTCCTCAGCACCACATAGGCAAAAAGAAAAAAGCCGGAAGTGGCGTTGTGGCTCAAGTGGTAGAGCACTAGTCTTGGGTAAAAGAGCTAAGGTGCTCAGGCCCTGAGTTCAGCCCCATGACCGACCCCTTCCACCTCACTTCCTCCCCCCCCCCCCCCCCAAAAGAAAAAAAGAATGTAGATTTGGGGCTGGATGTGATGGACCTCTGTCCAATGCATTTTGGAGTTACTTCCTGGTCCTAAAGAGAGGCTGGATCTGTGAGAGGTAGGCATGGCTAAAGCAGTGCCTGCCCGTGGAGGTCCTGGGGAGTTTATTCGAAGGGAGGTATGTGGAGAATTGCTATGTCTCATTCTTGTTTTCTTTTTTTATAGGCACCAGTTTGTAGAAAATAATCTAATACTAAAAATGGGTCCGGTAGATAAGCGAAAGGTGAGTCGGGTCCTTGCTGCTCTGCTCAGCCACCTCAGGCTTCTAAGCTTGGATCAGCTCATGACCTGCAGGAGACAGTGTCTTTTGAGTCCCACAGGTGGAGGAGTGGGATCTGGGCAGGTGGAAAACCACTGCCATGTCTGTACTTTGCAGCTCAGTTTCCCATTGCTGCATGACGCAGAGTTCACCAGGCCAAAATTTCTGGTACTACTTATTATGATTGTGCAGCATGGATCGGACCACACTAACATTAGCAGCACGTATCGGACTGTGCTGACATGAGCAGCCCATATTGGACCATACTAACATGACTCCTGGCATCCCTTCAGAGCTGTAAGAATCATCACAAAGGTGGACTGCAGCATGTCCTGTAAGGAAGAGAATGCTGCCTTGAAGGAGTCAAGGGGCCTAGGACAGTAGCTGCCGGCAGCGGCGAGTCTTTGTGAGTCCAGCAGTAGGGCCTATGAGACTAGGGGAGGAGCTGTCTCAGATGAGTAATGAGTGACTGAGGTTCTTCCAGTGTAGATCCTTCCTCTCGGTGCATTAGTAACACAGTGTTTGGTTTTTGCTCAGGGTTTATTTGCACGGAGACGGCAGTTGTTGCTCACAGAAGGACCACATTTATATTATGTTGATCCTGTCAACAAAGTCCTGAAAGGTGAAATTCCATGGTCACAAGAACTCCGACCAGAGGCCAAGAATTTTAAAACTTTCTTTGTCCACACGGTGAGTCTGTCCTGAGGACTCTGGCTGGCAGTGTTCTGGGAAGACCTCTGTGCCTCTGAGGAGAGCCTCCCTTGCTTTGGCCTTGGGCCGTTAGGGCCCTGCATTAAGCCCTCAGGCCTGAGTGGGCCACTCTGAGCTGGCTCTCCATTTAGGGTGGGTCACTCACCTGCATGTTTAGTTTCTGCGCGTGTGGAAGGAAGACCTGGTGAAGGTGCTTACAGGAGGACTTTAGGTGCTGTCTGGGGTGGGTTAGGGGACTCCCTGGAGGACATCAGGTGCTCTGTCTTTGCAGCCTAACAGGACGTACTACTTGATGGATCCAAGTGGGAACGCTCACAAGTGGTGCAGGAAGATCCAGGAGGTTTGGAGGCAGCGATACCAGAGCCACCCAGATGCCTCTGTGCAGTGACATGTCCTGCGGCCGGGCTGCCCTTCGCTGCCAGGACACCTCCCTTGGCGCGGCTCGGCCGCCACCAGGACACTTCCAGACCACCTGCCACCGGCCACCTCAAAGAACGCAGATGGCAGGAACCTTGCAGCTTTTTTATTTAAAAGAAAAGAAGAAAAAAAACCACCCAACCACACAAAGAACAAAACCAATAGCAAACAGGAATTCAGGGTTGCTTTGCTTGCTCTCTGTGCTCTGTGGAGGCTTCCACATGCTGTTGTGCCCGTGGAGACCCAGCTGCTGCCCAGACCAGTGGCCGCCTAGCAACCAGGGGAACTTTGTGCCCGCTACCACTCCTCCCACCTGCCCCAGCTTCTGCTGCGGCTGAGGGGCTGGGTGTGTTTTGGCTCTTTGTGCCCACCCTCATTGTCATAGAGCCCTTCACCAGGGAGCCTCTACACCCCTTTGCTGGGCTGAGCTGCCGCCAGCTGGCTGTGGGCACCAGGGTCTTGGCTCTGGGTGCACACTGCCTTCCTTGAGTCTGTCGTGCCCGACCCTGGACGTGTGGCTGGCCCTCGGTGCCTCTAGCAGGCCTCGTTGCCTGTGATGTTTGTGCTCCCTGCTCTGGAGGCGACATGCAGAGCAGGCAGTTACGGTTGCGGGGAGCCCCGCCAGGTTCCACTTCTGCAGCCCACCTCCTAGCAGTGTCCATCAGTGCAGTGGACACCATGCCAAACATATGTCCAAGAAGAATGCCATCAGCCAAGGAATGGTTAACACCCAGCTGGATCACTGCACCTGGGCCAGGCCAGGAGGCCCCCTGGAGGCACCAGCCAGAACAGCTTAGGCTGTTGGCCTACAGGGGGAAAGTAGGGCCACAGACCCTCCTGAGAGTCTTGGAAAGGTTTCAGTGTGCCGGCTGCTGCCGCACAAGGAGGGTCTGAGAGAACCTTGGGACCAGTGGTCTCAGGCTCTGTCAGTTTCTGGCCCATTCTCATATGCCCCGTTTGTATTATGGGTAAACACTTCTCAGCTAGCTCAGCTTTTGTGTCTCTACATTGAAAATTTAAAAGCCTATTTGGTCCATAAAGAGTGGATTTCTACCAAAAAATGTTATTCACCAATGCCCAGGCCATGAGAACAGCCCACTTAAACCCAACGCCTGGCCTCCCTTGTCTGTCCCCTGCCATTCCAGGGCGCTGCTGTGGATGCCCCGCGGTGGTGCTCTGCTCTGCAGTGGGGGTGGCCTGGCACACACCAGCCTGGCTCCCTTCACTGCTCAGGCAGAGCGCCCCTAAGAGGCTCCTCCGTGCCTCTCTGCCCAAGCTGTCCCTGGTGGGGACGCTCTGGGAAGGAGAGGAACGGACAGTCAGCTTGCAGGTACACCTCGGACGCCCTGTCCCCGGGGCGGGAACACTTCCGTTCCTGTAGACTCACAGAGGCCCCAGTAAATGGCTTCCGCAGAAAAGCCCCTGCCCCTCCCGTCCCCGCTGACCGCCTGTGTGCCGAGTGGCGCCTTTTAAGCCCGGGGCAAAGTGCCGATGCAGGTCCTGCTGTTTGTGCTAGTGTGGAGTGCTGGAGAAGAGCAGAAATGTTCCCTGGGCTTTCCAGGGGGTCAGCAGCCAGGGTCAGGGCCGTGCCTGTCCCTGGGGAGTGTGACACTGCCTGGCTTGCAGCTCTCGGCCTGCGGGCCCCTCTCCCAGCTGCTGAAGAGGCTTGCCTGTGTGGAGCCAGCTTGGAATTTGTTCCTTAGAGTTCCTGTTCCGGCTCCTTTCCCTTGTAACTGGTTAGCCTTTTCGTCCCTCCGGAGAACAGCCTGTACCAGTGCGGCGGGGGCTCCCTGGCTCTTTTGCGTAAGCAAACAAGGCATCATTTTGGCTGCAGAGGAGAAGGTGAGGCTGAAGCTAGGCTTGGTCGCTGTCTCCCGCTGGAGAGTGTCACTACCTCCTCGCCCCACCCAGCCGTCCTGCCGGCAGCCACCGCCGTGGGGCGACCCAGCCCTGCCTGCCGCAGCTCCGTCCTCCCACTCCCTCTTTCCTGGCCTTTGGTTAAAGGCCATACCTCCCTTCCATCAGCGCCCGTAGAGCCACCCACGGCATGCAGGCGGCGCCTTGCCCTGTAGGACAGGTGTGTGGGTGCTAGCCTGCCCAGCAGCACACTTGGGATCTGCCAAGGTGAACGAGGGGAACCTGCTGTCCCGAAGCCCTGGTGGCCCTGTGGCCTACGAAGCAGGGTGGGTGTGAAGGTTGGAACCACACCCTCTTGGTCCCTCCCACCAGTATGGGAGGACCTGAGGCTGTAGTTGTCGTAATTCCTGTCCACTGTACCCTACCGTAGGACACGGAAAACTGGACTTGGACGGGTGGGTCCCACCCCTTTGTCTGTGCCCTCAGCTAGAGAAGTGGCATCCCTGTGTGGAGCTCTGAGCCCCTCCGCTTCAGGGAGCGGCACTGTGGTGTGGCTGCCTTCCACTGCAGGGGGTGGCGCCGTGGCATGGCTGCCGTGCTGAGCCCTAACCTCCTGGAGGTTTGCGGAAAGTTTGCTCTGAGAAACTTGTCAGGCCAGCGCTGGCGGAAATTCACCTCTAGGCCTCTGGTGTCTGTGGTCCATGCCTGAGGATGGCCTTGTGGTACAGAGTCTTAGATGCCAGCAGAGGAGCACCTGGTAAAGATCAACGACGAACTCACCAACCAGGGGCTACTATGAGCATTTTGACCTAGATCCTGCCCCTACCTGCCCCCCAATATTATTTCATTCCTCCTCCCTTCCTTTTTCCTTTTTCTCTTCCCTAGTCCCCCCCCCCATCCGCACTCCCCCCGCCCCTTCCTCCTTTTTGCAGTGTTGGAAATTGAGCCCAGGGACTCAAGATGCAGGAAGCGCTCTACCACTGAGCTACACCTCCCCCCCCTTTTTTTTTTTGCTTTCCTAACTAAACTGGGAACACACAACATGCACATACTTTTACATCCAGCCTTTTCATTTGATATCCAAGCATTTCCCTGTGCCACGGACAGTTGAAGCAAGTATTTAGTGATGGTAGAGTCCAATGGTTGTACATTTTATCAATTTATCTGACCATTTCCTTTTTGTAGATGAGTTCTTGGTTTTCATTATTTAATGCTGTGATGTTTTTGATTTTTTACCTTAGACATTTTCCCCCTCAGATACCTGCAAGTGGTATGTGTGTCAGACGACTTTTTTCATGGCACAGATTCCCTTTGGTCTCATATTCAGATGCTCTGTGTTCCAGTAACAGTCCTGCTAAGCTGTGTGTTCCAAGCAATGTTTGAATATGACTCTCCTTCCCCAACCCCTTTTCAACGGATTTTTTTTTTCTCCCCCTGAGAACCAGCTTCCTTATTTTCATTGCAAGAATCTGGTCATGTTTGCATGTTAGTCTCTTCCATTCCTGCTGCTATGGCTTCCAAGTGCTTGGTGGTGTTTTCACAATCTTGTCATTTGTGACCACAATGGTACTGAATCTGTTTCTGCAGTTAGCAGAGATAAAAGTGTTGTACTGACCTTTGCCACATGCTTAGTGGGTGATTCGTAATTACGTTTATAGACTCAGAAAGTTCATTGGGCTATTTGGGATCAATAGTGGAGTAAAAGCTCTGCTTTGAAAAAGAAACCATGTAAATGATTGGGTTTTATAAAAACTCCTTTGTGTGACCCTCAGGAGGTCTGGCCTTTTTCTTGTACAGTGTGGTGCATGCCCCGGCTGGTATGGAGGGAAGGCCACCTTCTTTCTCCCCTCTGCCCATAGTGCTGTAGATTGACTGGTCTTGAGACTACCCAGATTTGATTCTTGTTTCTTCAGGTTGGGCGGTGGTCCATTGATTTAGGTAGGAAACAGGATTCTTCCAGGCACCAGACTCAGTGCCACTTGACTCTACCAGAGCTTATGGCCTCTTGTCCTCTGATGCCTGGAGACTCCTCCCTGACCAGACCAAAGACCTAGGGTGCTCCCTGCTGAGATCGGAAGCTGCCAGGAGAGCAGCACAGAGGTCCCCTTTCTGGGAGAGGTCGCCATACACTGTTTTGTGTGTTGTTTCTGTGCAGGTGCAATATTAACTGGTGGTGACCTAGGTCCCTGTGGTTCTTTTTAGGCAGAATATGTCTGGAGCCCCTTCACACCTCTGAGGGGCACTAGCTTCTGGCCCAGCCTGCAGGACTCTAAATCAGGCTCTAGGGAGGAAACTGTGTTTAGCAACAAGCAGTTTTATCTGTCACTGAGATGATGATGGTGGGCAAATGAATTAGCTGGTGTACCTGGAATTTCCCTGTAACTCATTTCTTTAGTATGAAGAAACCAAACATCTGTAAAAAGTAAGACTTTTTACAAAGGGCAAGCTTTTTTTTTTTTTTTTAAACCAGTGCAGCCCTCCCTAGTCTAGCTGTCTGACATAATGACTACAAGTAGTTTATTGTGTCAGTGACAAACTCTTGTCACGACAGTAGTTTGATTGGATGTGGACAAATTAAACTTAACAGTATTTTGAGCTGCTGCAGCTTGTCCGTAACTGAAATAGGACGAATCAATAGTATGTTGCTGTCGTTCAGGTTGGTGGCAGTCAGTTAGAACGTGTGTAATATTTTCTACCTGGTCTGTAGCTGTAACTGTGATGTACAGGCAAAGCAAAAATTTTTAAAAAAAACTTATGAAAACAAATAATGCAATGATACTAGGATATACACTTTTGTATTTTTATTCTTATATAAGGTTATTTGCTGGCTAAGGTTGGCCTCTAGTTCAGTCTGTGTTATTTAAATTCTAATATATGAATTATTTGGATTGAATTCATGTTCGGGGCCACCGTTGTTGTATGTATTGATGTACAGCCTTGAATGTGAATAATTATTGTAAACTATATTTTACAACTTTTTTTCTGGCTTTATTATATAAATTTTCTATTTGGTCATAGTTTAATCATATCATAATTTAATGAATCTTTTTTTTCCCTTTTTTCAAGTATCTGTGCTTTCGATGTAGTTACTGAATGATGAATTTCCCTCGTATGCTCAGTAGTCTTGTAATAAAAGCATGTAGTGTGTACTGCTTCGCGGCCTGGCTCCTCCTTGGGCGGGGCCGGGGGCGGGGCCGGCGAGCGCCGGCCGGAAGGGGGCGCTGCCGGCCGGCGTTCCGGGCCGGAACTTCCGCGTGACGCCGGGGCGGGCGCTTTGCTCCGGAGGACACTCTTAAGGACCGGACGCTTCCGGCCGGGCAGCGCGGTGGCAGGGCTTGCTGGGATCATGGCGGAGAACCACTGCGAGCTGCTGTCGCCGGCCCCCGGCGGCCTCGGGGCGGGGCCGGGGGGCGGCCTGTGCCGCCGCTGCAGCGCGGGGCTCGGCGCCCTGGCGCAGCGCCCGGGCGGCGTGTCCAAGTGGGTCCGGCTGAACGTCGGCGGCACCTACTTCCTCACCACCCGGCAGACGCTGTGCCGGGACCCCAAGTCCTTCCTGTACCGCCTGTGCCAGGCCGACCCCGACCTGGACTCGGACAAGGTGAGGGCCTCGCGGGCCGGCGGGGCTGGGGAGGCCGGCGGAGGAGGCGGCGGGGCTGGGGAGGCCGGCAGGGGAGGCGGCGGGGCCGGGGAGGCCGGCGGGGGAGGCGGCGGGGCCGGGGAGGCCGGGGAGGCCGGCGGGGGAGGCGGCGGGGCCGGCGGGGCTGGGGAGGCCGGGGAGGCCGGCGGAGGAGGCGGCGGGGCCGGCGGGGCTGGGGAGGCCGGCGGAGGAGGCGGCGGGGCCGGGGAGGCCGGCGAGGGAGGCGGCGGGGCCGGGGAGGCCGGCGAGGGAGGCGGCGGGGCCGGCGGGGCTGGGGAGGCCGGCGGCGGCGGAGGAGGAGGAGGAGGAGGCGGAGGCCGAGGCGCCCCAGACCCTGGACTTTGTTTCGGACCTACTTTATTTCTTCCGTCGGCTGGCGTGGCCGGGCGTGTGCGCGTGCGCGCGCGGGGCGCCGTGGCGGTCCCCTCGGCTGCCCGGGGCCGACGTTTGAATCGGCGCAGCTCGGGGGGCGGGGGCCGGCGCCCGCCCCGGTGACTGGCTCCCTCCGTCCCGGCCGCGCCGCGCGGGCCGCCGGCCCCTGCGCGGAAGATGGCTCCCTGCGGGGGAGAGGGGAGCGGCGGGAGCCTTTTTTGTTCTACCTTGATTTCTAGGCGTCGTTTCCTGCCAGCCTTGCAAAAGAACGGCCGTGTCCAGGCTCACGGCTGAGTCTCCGACCGAGACTGCGTGCGCGTTGTAGTGCAGATAGTAACGAAACTAACTTGCTGCTTACCCTGAGGAGAGAGTGGCTCAGGAAGGTGAACGCGGGAGCCGCGGGGTGCAGGCTCGGGAGGGTGCGTGGACTTCTCCGGTGTGGCAGGCACGAGCCCCATACTAAACCTGACTGGATTTCCCAGTAGAACCTATAGGACTGCACTTGGCAGTGTTCCTTGCCAGCTTGCCATATTTGCAGGAGGCTTTCCAAAAAGACGAGGAGCTCTCTCCACTTAGAAAATCCTGACGGAGACAGTTCTCGGTGTCAGGACATGAGAACTCGGGTCGCCACAAAAACACCCATAGTGGGCAGAAATTAGGGCCTTGAACACACACTCTCTCAACTCTCCTCCCTCTTCTCCCTTTGTCTCCCCCACCCCCTCCCCTTCTCCAGCTGTTCCCAGTTCTCATTTGATCAAGCTCCCTACTCTTACTTAAAAGAGACTTGACCTCTGGAAAATGACTGCCATCTCCAGGATAGAAATAGGCTTTTGTCAGCTGTGGTTTCTCTCTTGTAGTGTGGGTGTATGTTTACTGTTGTTCTTAATCTTGTTCTGACCCTTTACTTGACTTTCTACTCCAGCAGTATCCCTCGCTTTGCTTAACTCGATTTTAAATTGTTCTTGTCCATTGGGTTCTTTTGAGGCAGTGGCAGCCTGTGCAGCACTGAAACAGTAGATTCAGAGCCCGATGACTGTAGAATAGTCGATTCATCCCGTCATTTTATTTTTGCAGCTACTTTTAAGAATTAGGCTTTACTGCATTTGTGATCCGTGTGTATGTGTGTGCAATCTTATCTATCAGAATGTACCTTTGTTGTAGTTGGTTTTTAAAAATCATATTCTGTTTCGGAAATGTCAAAGTGAAATTCAGAACATACAGGTAATCTAGCAGATACAGTCTCTCATACAGTTGGTAGCAATAGATAAGGGTTAGTTCTAATTACAGATAAGTTGCCAGAAAGAGTAATTCTCACTAGTCATGTCACTAAACTGATATTTCACATGAGAAAATGTATAACATGAGGGTCTTCTCGGCCCCCTCCCAAGCTTCTGATGAAAGAATGTCCAAGGAGATACCTCCTAGGGTAAGGAATCTGAGGGTGGAGGGTGGAGGATCGGGGCATTAGCAGTGGGAGGCCATTAATTACACGTTGAAGACAAACAGGATGTTGATTCACTTGTGAGGATCTCCAAACTGACCTCATTAAGAGATTGAGGAAAGAATACCTGATAAGCTGTTCCTAGAGTTGGACTTCAGCAGGAACCTGCTACAAGACCCCTTCCAGGGATGGGTCCTAGTGTTGGGCATTTGGCATCCGGCCCCCTCCAGTAGTGATTGTGGAGCTCCTGCGCTTGCCAGGTGCCCTGGTAGGATCAGAGTTGGGTGAGGACCCTTCAAATCAAAACCTTCTGGGGTTCCGCAGGGGCTGGCGTGAAGACTTCCGTTCTTCTGCACCCCCATCCCCCCAGTTCTTAGAGCCCAAGTTGGGACCCACTTCTGGCCATGCTTGTGTCCCCAGACCCTCGCCCTCTGGTCTCCTGTCACCGCTGCTGTGAAGGTCTCTGTATAGACGGCCTGAGTGGGACACAGTCCAGCGGGACTGTGCTGGTGTTGGCCGTCTGCTGTCCTGTCTTTTTTCTTCCCCATGTTGCCCCTGGGGCAGGCCAAGCTCATACTCCTTCCCATGCTGCCTGTGGGGAGGGTTTGATTCCCTTTGGCTGTGTCTGTCTGTAGTCCCAGCTGTTGTACTCCAGAGGCATTGTTGTAAACACAGCTTGTGTGTCGCTTCACTGGCCCCTGACTTAGCGTGGAGACACTTCAGGAGGCCAGGAACACCTAGACGCTGGAGTTGGAAGCTATCCTGACTGACATGGGTTCCTTCGCCAGGCCTCCAGAAAACTCAAAAGTTGGACATGAGCTTTTGCTGCTGGCACAGGGTCGCTGTCCCAGCTTGAAGGGGCAGACAGGGTGGCACCCGGTGGATCTTTGGGGGTGGTCCTGGTGTGTCCTGTGATCAGGCCCTGCAGTCCTTTCTGGTGCCCCCTCCGAGGGCACTTGGTCCTGGTGAGTTTTAGGGTTAGAAGGGTAGGAAGGGTTAGGGGATGGCGTGTGGGCGGGAGTGCCATCTTTGGATCGGCTGCTGGCTTGGCAGGAGAAGTAGGGATTGCTTAGAGTGGAAATGGCTGATTATGCTCTGCAGAACTTAAGTCAGAGAAGCAGTGGCCTGACAGAGTCCTGCAAATGGCCTGTGCGCTGGACATGGAGGAGGCATGAAACAGGTTTTGGTTTTTTTTTTGTTTGTTTTTTTGTTTTTTGTTTTTGGTCGGTCGTGGGGCTTGAACTCTGGGCCTGGGCGCTGTCCCTCACCTCTTCAGCTCAAGGCGAGCGCTCTACCACTTGAGCTACAGCGCCACTTCCGGTTTTCTGGTGGTTTATTGGAGATAGGAGTCTCACTGTCTCTCCTGCCCTGGCTGGCTTTGAATTGTGATCCTCAGATCTCAGCCTCCTGAGTAGCTAGGATTACAGGCGTGAGCCACCAGCGCCCGGCAGGTTTTGTTTTGATGCTTGTGGTCCTGGCTGTGGAGCCTGGGCGGCATCTCCCACCTCCTCTACCACGGGTGCTTGACCTCTCTGAGTCTGTGATCACCTGATGCAAGGCACATAGCCCATTGGCTGTGAGCAGGCCAGTGTTGGGAAGGATGGACCTGTCCTTTCATGGGACGTTGGACCCTTCCTCCCAGGCCTAGGCCCCATGGCCATCGGCTGCAAGGCTGGCCCTCTTTCCAGTAGGCAGTGCCTGGTCTCAGGTTAGCCCAGGAGTCTGACAACACTTGCCAGGTTTTCCACACAGAGTGTTCCCGGAACCCACAGATGCACCTCAGCCTCCGGATGGGTGTGGCCGCTCTGTCTCCAAAAGGGCGGGACCCATGAAGCTGCGGCCCAGTGAGAGCGGAGGCGGGGCGGCGCGCTGCGCCCTCTCTGGCGTCCTTATGCCAGGCCAGGTGTCACCCCAGCTCCCTTTCAGAGCTCAGCATGCGCTCCGCTCCTGCGGAGGGCCCTCTGCACACCAGGCCCCCGCCACAGCCTGTGAAGTTGGGAAAGAGCCTGGTTTTGACTGTGATGTGATGGTGGTGACTGTGACTGGCGTTAGGGTGACTTCCGGCTGAGCAGAGGCTCACCTGCTCAGTCGGGGGAAGTGGCAGGAGCTGCCACCTGGCACTGGGGCGGTGTAGTGATGGATGCACTTAGTGGTCATTGCTTTATCCTTGTGCTTCAATTTCATTTATTTATTTTTTGGTTGGTTGTGGGGCTTGAACTCTGGGCCTGGGCGCTGTCCCTCAGCTCTTCAGCTCAAGGCTAGCGCTCTACCACTTGAGCCACAGCACCACTTCCGGCTTTTTTCTTTTTGCTTATGTGGTGCTGAGGAATCAAACCCAGGGCCTCATGCATGCAAGGCAACCGCTCTACCACTGAGCCACCTTCCCAGCCCCTGTACTTCATTTCTTAAATGAACGCATCCAGATGCTTTCTCCCCACAGAGTTTTCTTAATGTTTGTCTCCTGCATAGTCATTGCTGTGAACCTTCCAGAGTGGGGCTGGGCTGCCCGAGGCTCATGGATGGCTGGAAGGGACCAGGGTGCCGGTCGGGAGCCTTGCCGAGGGGCCGGGGCCGGGCTGCCTGGGCAGCAGCGAGCCTGCGAAGCACAGCGCCAGGGCTCCAGTATGCTGCCCGGCCCTGTGCTCTGTGTGGACTCGCCTACCCTGGGCTCCCGCCCCGCCCACCTTCCCCGGCGTCCCATGGCTCTCGGGTCCTTGGTGGCTGTGGCACCTCTGCGCTCCGCGGCCTGGTTTTGCAGGTCGGGCCTGTGCGGGCTGAGCGAGGCGCAGGTGCCACTGGGGACTGGGCAGGCCACGGCGGGGGGGAAAAGGAGCCAGGGGTGCCCTTGGGTCCCAGCAGGAAATCAAGAACTCTCTGCCTTGTCTGTCCAGCAGAGGCCATCTTAAAGCTGCTGGGGACTGCGGAGGGGACCGCTTCGGGCCCCACAGCTGAGGGGTGAATGTTTGGCCGGGCTGTCCGGGGCGCAATGTTCTGCACAGAGTGGGGAGACTCGGGCTGGGGCGGCCGCACCCCAGTCCCACAGAGCCACCGGGCTTGGTTTGTGCAGCCTGGTCCCTGCTCACCGCCGCAGTCCCCGTTTCTACCTCCCACCTGCTGCCACTGGTGGCGTGCCAGATCCACACACTCAAAGCGGCAGCAGCGCGTGTCCGCTGTGGACTCTCGTGGGCCATCTAGCCTGTTCTAAGTTAGGAAACTACCAGGGTGGGCGACCCCAGCCCAGAGCACAGAGCCCGCGGTGCGGCCGTGCACCTGCCCACCCGCCAGCAGGAAACAGCCCTCGGGGCTCCATCCCCCGGGAATCAGGAGCAGGCTTGTTCCACAAGAAGCCACGAGAGCTCGTGTGGGGGGGGTGGGGAGGGAAGGGGTCCCCTTTGGGGGCCCATCACATCTGCTTCCGAGCTTCGTTTGACTCACACACGGGAACGTCAGCGTCCTCCATTCTCGTTTCCAGCGGTGTGGAGGGACCGCTGCCTTCTGGAGCTGGGAGGCCAAGGCCTGAGATTGAGGGGCTCCTTCCAGGGGAGCCGGCCGCGCGCCCCTCCCTGTCTCACTCGAAGCTGCTGTTCCCCGGTGCACACAGGCAGATCAGGACCGTGTAGCAGAGGCAAGTTGAGCGGGAGGGTCTCCCGGACCCTCGCAAGCTGTTAGGAGTTGGGGCCACCGCAGGGGTGCTGGTGTGGAGGTGGCAGGCGCAGGGTGCAGATTGGTCGCTGGCGGTCCTCGTCGGTCACCGGTGGTGTCAAAGGCCTCTCTGGGGTTGAGGCTTGTGTGGAACAAGTCAGAAGGGTACAGGCGAGGGTCGCATGTGAACATGGAGTCACTTGAAACGTGCCTTGAGATTTCAGAGGAAGAAAGCCAAGTGTGTGTCCCAGGCTGGTGGGGATATTGGGATATTGGTGTGGGTTAGATGGGGGGCTGCTAGGGTGCTCGCTGCGTTTGTTCTACAACACGCTCCCGCAGCCCACCGTCCCAGACGCACTCGCTCCTCTCCTGAGCTACTCTCAGAACTTGAACTCGCAGCCCGCCCCTCGGGCTCCCACTCAGCTGAGCGAGCAGTCCTAATTCTAGCTCTTCTATAAAACAACGCAAACCTCCCCACCATGCTCAGGTAGCCCGTGCCTGTTATAGGGATGGGGCTGGGAAGGTGGCGCAGTGGTAGAGCGCTCGCCTTGCATGCCTGAGGCCCTGGGTTCGATTCCTCAGCACCACCTAAGCAAAAAGAAAAAAGCCGGAAGTGGCGCTGTGGCTCAAGTGGTAGAGCGCTAGCCTTGAGCCCAAGAGCTCGGGGACAGTGCCAGGCCCAGAGTTCAAGCCCTATGACCGACAAAACAATAAAAGTAATCATAATCGAAATACAGGAATTCCAGTGGGAAATTCGCGTGGGTTTTAAGATGCGCGTCAAGCTGCCGGGGATGGTGAAGTGGGCTTTGTCATGGGTGCTGTCCTGGACGGCGTGGCGGTGTGATGGGGCTGGGTGGGAGAGGTGTTCCTGCCGCTCCCGCCACGCCTCCTGGGCGGCTGGGGTGCTGAGCAGCCGCAGGCTCGCGTGGCGCATGCGTGGCTCCTGGGTTCGTGGGCCTCTCACTCTCGCCACCCTCCCGCCGTGGCCGCGGTGAGGTGACAGCAAACGCCCTGGGCTCCCTGGGTCTCGTTTTTCTGGAAGCCTCCAGGAGGATGAGGGTGAAGTCACGAGAAACCACCATGAGAGAGAATGGGCCACCCGACCCCCCTAGCCTGTCCCTCCGGCCCGGGACAGGCAGGTTTCTATGCGTGTGCAGCTGTGGGCGGTGGGAGGAAACCCCCACACTCAGCCCTGGGTCTGGGGAGGGATGTGAAGAAGCAAGGTCCTGGCAGGACATCCTGCTTCGTGGCTGGCTCCAGGCCTGGTGGGCCTTCGGGCCCTGCAGCTCCCATGCAGGCCTGTCCACCTGGCGTGGGAGCTGCGCCCACCGTGGATATGTGAATCGCCTTCCCCAGCCACTGGCCGGGGCCTGGCTGCCCCCTGGCTGCGGGCGGGAAGCGGCCACCCTCTGTGGAGGTCTTGGCACTGCTGCCCTGGTGTCCAGGGGCAGGGCACGGGCTGGGACGGGGCCGCCTTGCCCTCGTGGGGGGCCCACGTATTGTGCAGTTGAGCTGTGGGTCTGGCCTTGCTCTGACTAGCGCGGCCTTCGTTCTTCGCAGGATGAGACTGGTGCCTATCTCATTGACAGAGACCCCACCTACTTCGGGCCTGTGCTGAACTACCTGAGGCACGGGAAGCTGGTTATCAACAAGGACCTTGCAGAAGAAGGCAAGTGGTGGTTTTTTGTGCAGAAACTTGATCTTGGGGGCAGTCCTGTTGTGCTAAACGGACTAGCCAGCACCTCCCTGATTCTGCGGGTCTCAGGGAGGGCTGGTGGCCCCGGGTGACAGGTGGCCTCCGGCTGGAGGGAAATCCCAAATCCCAGCTCGGAGCAGCTGTGGTTCCATACCTCACCGGGCGTGAGGGTGCCCCTGCTCCACACTTCCCCCCTCCCACCCCCCCCACCCCCCCCAGAGCTGCAGGGATCCGTGAGGACCTCAGGGCAGGCTGGGCTGGACAGAGCAGGTGAAGTGAAGATCAGTTGTTCCCTCTGTTTCAGGAGTGTTGGAGGAAGCAGAATTTTACAATATCACCTCACTAATAAAACTTGTAAAAGACAAAATTAGAGAACGAGACAGCAAAACATCACAGGTAAGTCAGATGACTAAAGCGTTGGTGCCTTCTCCCCGTAAACACTGCTCACCCTCCATCCCTGGGAGGCTTTTGACCACAGCTGTCCCATCCCCCCCCACACCCACTCCTACACCGACCCCCCTCCATCCCCACTTCACCCACTCCCCCCCCTCCATCCCCACCCCCACCCACTCCCCCCCTCCATCCCCACCTTCACCCACTCCCCCCTCCATCCCCACCCCCACCCACTCCCCTCCTCCATCCCCACCCCCACCCACTCCCCCCCTCCATCCCCACCCCCACCCACTCCCCTCCTCCATCCCCACCCCCACCCACTCCCCTCCTCCATCCCCACCCCCACCCACTCCCCTCCTCCATCCCCACCCCCACCCACTCCCCCCCTCCATCCCCACCTTCACCCACTCCCCCCTCCATCCCCACCCCCACCCACTCCCCTCCTCCATCCCCACCCCCACCCACTCCCCCCCTCCATCCCCACCCCCACCCACTCCCCCCTCCACCCCCACCCACTCCCCCCTCCATCCCCACCCCCACCCACTCCCCTCCTCCATCCCCACCCCCACCCACTCCCCCCCTCCATCCCCACTTCACCCACTCCCCCCCTCCATCCCCACCCCCACCCACTCCCCCCTCTATCCCCACCCCCACCCACTCCCCTCCTCCATCCCCACCTTCACCCACTCCCCCCTCCATCCCCACCCCCACCCACTCCCCTCCTCCATCCCCACCCCCACCCACTCCCCCCCTCCATCCCCACCTTCACCCACTCCCCCCTCCATCCCCACCCCCACCCACTCCCCTCCTCCATCCCCACCCCCACCCACTCCCCCCCTCCATCCCCACCCCCACCCACTCCCCTCCTCCATCCCCACCCCCACCCACTCCCCTCCTCCATCCCCACCCCCACCCACTCCCCTCCTCCATCCCCACCCCCACCCACTCCCCTCCTCCATCCCCACCCCCACCCACTCCCCCCTCCACCCCCACCCACTCCCCCCCTCCATCCCCACCCCCACCCACTCCCCTCCTCCATCCCCACCCCCACCCACTCCCCCCCTCCATCCCCACTTCACCCACTCCCCCCCTCCATCCCCACCCCCACCCACTCCCCCCCTCCATCCCCACCTTCACCCACTCCCCTCCTCCATCCCCACCCCCACCCACTCCCCCCCTCCATCCCCACCCCCACCCACTCCCACCTCTATCCCCACCCCCCCCCACTCCCCCCTCCATCCCCACCATACCCATCCCCACCTCTATCCCCACCCACACCTACCCCCACCTCCAGCCCCACCTACACCGACCTCCCCCCCCCCCCCAGCCCCATCCTGGTGGCCTCCAGCCATGCCCTACAGCTCCTCCCACGGAGCTGGGAGATCATCCCCTCCCCACCCCCAGACATTTGTGCAGAGGTTTAGGGAAGGCCATGCCATGTGGGCAGGAAGGCCCTGTGGGAGGGTGGGAGGAAGCCTCTCCTAGACCTGCAGAGAGCCTGTGGCCAGCAGGGCTGAGGGAGGCTGGGAGGAGAGCATCTCCCGCCCCTGGGGCCTTCCCACATGACCATGTGGCACCTGCGCTGGGCCAGCACCTTCTGGAAGGAGGTACCGTGGTGTTAGCGTTGTGCTGGCCACGGAGCCGCCCCCAGCGGGCTCTCCTCCAGAAGGATGCTGGGAAGTGAGCCCCGCACCACACCACACTGGGCCCACGCCGCCCCACCCCTCCCTCCCTCTGTGCACCTCGCAGCTCGGGGTCCTGGGCGGAGGCTCGCGGTGGCCTGGCACTTAGGGGCCAGGGGAGGGTCGTGCCTGGGTTGTGCACAGCCCTTGCTAGTGGAGTGGGGCGGCCCGGGCCGCTCCCTGTCCCCTGGGCTTTGCAGTCTTCTTCCTCTTCCGCTCTGCCTCACCTCACGGCCGTGCGGCTGTGCGGGAGGCCCGCGCCGTGCAGGGCCTGGGCCTGGCCTGCCACGCTCAGTGGACAGGAGGCGTCAGGAGGCGCTGTGGGGCGGGCGCGGGTCTGGCGGCTGTGTGTGGAAAGCTCTTCCGGCGTGGGGCAGCGCCTCACCCCTGCAGGCCAGGCTTTCGTGGGAGGTCCTCCCCAGACAGACTCGCGAGACTGACGTGGCCTGGCCGGGAGCAGACACAGACGTCGAGCGTGCTCACGGGGAGCCATGGGAGCTCCGAGGGGGTCAGGGGTGCGGCCGGTTGTGCGTTGGGATTGAGAAGGAGGTGTCTGTCTGGAGGGAAACCATGGCGCCCAGCAGCTCAGAGCACCGAGCCGTGGGGGTCTCTGGGGAGCCCGCCCCTGTGGGCACCCGCAGCGCTGCTTAGGGTGGGGTGCGGGTGTGGCCTGCCCTCATGTGTGCTTGTCCACCCGCCAGATGCCGGTGAAGCACGTGTACCGCGTGCTGCAGTGCCAGGAGGAGGAGCTCACGCAGATGGTCTCCACCATGTCCGACGGCTGGAAGTTCGAGCAGGTGAAGGCCCGCGCCCGTCCAGGCCTGCGCTCAGCCCCCCCCCCCCCGAGCTCCAGGGCCGGGCATCGGGGCTCAGCCCTAGCTGCGGGAGGAAGCCCCTAGAGACTGGGTTCCAGGGCCCTCAGCACGGTGGCTGTAGGGAGTTTTTTTGGGGGGGTGGCTGTTGAGAGACCGCCTCCT
Source organism: Dipodomys merriami (assembly GCF_024711535.1). Lineage (NCBI taxonomy): Eukaryota > Metazoa > Chordata > Mammalia > Rodentia > Heteromyidae > Dipodomys > Dipodomys merriami. Next base: position 2,494,580 of record NW_027202682.1, read on the forward strand.
CCCCGGGTGAGGGATTTGGGTTTCCTTCTAGTTCTCTCAGCAGCTTGAGGAGGCTGTATGGGGTTGCAGGTGCCTGCGGGCTGGGCCCGCCTGGGGTCTGGCCAGGCTGTGCAGCATCGCTGATGCCCACCCGGCTGCGGGGTCTCGGGGCCTGGGCCCAGCAGGCTGTGTGGGTGCCCGTGGCACTGCCGGCCGGGCTCGCTGGGGCCCTGTTGCCATCCTGGCTCTCGGAGCTGGGTCGTTCTTGTTGGCACTAGTGTCTTGAGATTTCTGGCTTGATGGGGAAGCACTCTTCTAAGTCCTCTAAGCTCTGTCCTGTTGTGGGTGACCGGGACAGGTCACGGGGCGCCCCCCTCCCCCAGGAGCAGGCCTCCTGAGCGAGGCTAGCTGTGGCCAGCAGCCGGGTTGGCACGCTGTGCCGCCGTGGCCAGCAGCTGGTGGTCACACAGACTGTGTTCCTTCCCTGGCCGTCCTGGCTGCTCCCGCCACTCCCCAGCTGCGGGAGCGGCTGGTGCGGGTGTGAGTCCACAGGTGACACTGTGGCTTCTCCCTGGGTGGGGCAGTGTCCCCTGGGCCGAGCCCAGCCTCGAGCCCTCCGGCCCCCTGGGAGGGCCTGTCCTGGCACGTCGGGCAGTTAAGTTAGGTGCAGGCAGGTGCAGGAGCTCCTGCGGGGGGCGGGGGGGGTTGCTCTCCACGCACCTCCCTCTGCGGGCTGTGCCGCGTGCGCCTCTGGTGCCGGGGCTGCGCGTCACAGGCCGCGTCTCCCCCAGCTGGTCAGCATCGGCTCCTCCTACAACTATGGAAACGAGGACCAGGCCGAGTTTCTCTGCGTGGTTTCTAAGGAGCTGCACAACATCCCGTACGGCACCACCAGTGAGCCCAGTGAGAAGGCCAAGGTGAGGGGGAGGGTCCCGTGGCTGGGAGGGAGGGCCCACGGTGTGGGGGTCCCCTGGGGGGAGGGTCCCGGTGCCCCAGCCCTCGACATGGCGCACGCGCCGCTTGGCTCTTGAAAGGCCTTCCCTTCCTCCTGCCTCTGGCTCGCGGGCCCCTGAAGCTCCTGGCGGCTGGTTCCGGGGCTCCCGTGCCTCGGGCTGGCCGTGTCCTCCGCGCTCAGCGCAGGCTGCTGCTGCGGGCGTCCTCCAGCCCGCTGGCCGGCTCAGCCTCAGGACGGCCGCGGGGAGCCGCGTGCCGCCGGCCTCAGCCGGAGCGAGCGGGAAAGGACATCCTGCCGCCTCCCCCAGGGACGGGGGCCTGGGTGTCGCAGAGGGGAGTGGAGCTGGGCCTCCCCCAGGGACGGGGGCCTGGGTGTCGCAGAGGGGAGTGGAGCTGGGCTGAGCACAGAGGGGGCCTGACTTCGCCGGCCTTCCTCCCTGACGCGTCCTTGGGCCTGGCTCCAGGCAGACTGGACCACCTCAGACCTCTGAGCCGCGTCCACTGGGGAGCGGGACCCCTGGGCAGCTGGCAGGGCTTGCTGACCCGCGGGAGGCCCAGGGTGTTGCGCGGGTTGGGAAAGAGGCCAGACCGGGGTGTTTAACCTAGGACTTGGGACCAGGGACTCTGGCAACCCAGCCCTTGACCAGTGGCCCTGGCAGCGTCCAGTAGCCATCCCTGGAGCCTTTCCTGGTCCTCAGGCCAGGGCCCGGGCACCGAGAGGCCCTCACCGCTGAGCCTGTGCGTGACACACGCACACGCACACGCACACACGCTCCTGTGCTGGGACTCGGGCGCCTGGGGGGAAGCCAGGCTGCAGATGGGCGAAATCGGCTGCGGAGCCAGCCGGGGCGAGCGGGCCTCCTGTTGGGCCCGCGCCTCGAGCAGCCAGCGGTGGAGGGACTCTTACACATGGCTTTATTTTTAGAAGCCTGCTATTTCTGAATTCATGGTTTCCATGCTGAAAGTCAACGGGGCCCGTCTCCCTCTGTGGCCCTTCAGCTGTCCAAGGGCCCCCGCGTGACCCTCAGTCCCTTTGCTGTTGAAAATGTGGCCCCATTTCCCTTTCCAAAAATACCTGGCTCTGAAGTAGGACAGCTGCAGAAGCTTCTGGATGGAGCGGCTGCTGCAGCCCGCCAGGACGGGGCTGCAGATTCCATTCCTGCCAGTTATCCAGCAAAGAAGGGAGGAGTTTGGGGCTAGGGGGTGTTCTCATTCATTCCTTCATTTGGTCACACTGGGCCTCGTGCTTGCTGGACGGGTACTCCGCCGCTCGCCACGCCTGCCCTGCCCTGCCCAGGGCTGCGCTTGTTAGGGCCGGAAGCCTCTTAGAGCTGTGTCCCGTGGGCTGTGGTCACGGCCACCTTTTCACACTGAAGCCTGTCCACGTGTGTGGCTGACGGCCCTGTCTTCTTCTCCCTTCGGCTCGCTGCCCGCCACACCAGAGTGACGACGACGACACGGGGCGCCAGAGCAGCGACTCAGATTGAGTTGTGTGTCATGGTGAGCTCCGTGGCCCTTAGCTCCTCCCACGACCTCCGTCTCCTTAACCCGTGACCCGCTGGCCCTCGCGCCCGCCTCCTCCGTGTGCCTGTCCTGCCTGTAGCTGACAGAGCCTCCTAGATGTGATTAGAGCTGCCTGCGGGGAGGGGGGCCCGCTGGAGTGGCCTTCCCTGGACAGTACTGGGGCAGGAGGGCTGGGGTCAGACCATAGACCCCGTGACCCGAGAGCAGCCACGGGCCAGGCAGTGAGTGCGGGCTGCAGCCGGCCTCGGGCAGGCGACCTGCCATCCCTCCAGCGGGGCCGCCTCAGGCTCCCACGTGCGCTCGCCTCCCTGGGCCCTGGGCCACCTTGGCCACGTCCAGGGCGTGGTCCCACGTGTGGGTCCCTCCTGCGTCTGTCTGTGTGTGGAGCCGGAGGCGGCGGCACCCCACGGGGTCCCTGCCTCTCAGGCTGGCCACACAGGCTGGGTGCCTTCTCCACTGCCCCCGCCACACCCAGCCGCAGCCCGGGCCAGTCCCCTCCTGCCCAGCCCTCCAGCCGAGAGGCCTTTCCCTCCACCAGTTGTACCTTGAGGTCACTGAGTATGGGATTTGTCTCTGGACCCACAGTGTTTTATCACGTGCTGTGTGGAGCCAGGGGACATTGTCCCTGTTGGAGGATTCATCACCAGGCCACGTTAGACAGCCAGGTGGCCCTCACCTGTCACCACACGGGGGAGGCAGGAGGATCACAGGTTCAAGGCCAGCCTGGGCTACATATCCCACCCTGCATCAAACACTCTCCTCATAAAGAAGGGAATGTAAATAATACTGGTATGCAAAGTGCTACTTTTATTTTTTTTATCTCTCATGGGGCTTGAACGCACGCTCATGGTTTGGACACTGTCCCTGAGCTCTTTTGCTCAAGGTGAACGCGCTACCACTTGGGCCACAGCGCCGCCACTTCTGGGGTTTTTTTTGGGTGGATAATTGGAAATAAGAGTCTCACAGACTTTGCTGCCCAAGCTGGCTTTGAGCCATGATCCTCAGATCGCAGCCTCCTGGGATCACGTGTGAGGCGCTGGTGCTCAGCTGCTTATTACTGTTATACAGAGTCCCAGCATCAGGCTCAGCCTGGGCGCAAGCGTGGATCCTGATGTGGGCTGTGGTCTGGGCTCCATGGCCTCCTGGGCTGCGGGTGCGCTGTCCCCTGCCCGAGGCGTGGGCAGTGACGGGTGCCTGGCTCCAGCCTCTGGGAGCCCCAGCTGCTGGGCCGACTGGAGGCTGGCCAGCATCGCGTGGGGCGGGGAGTGGGGGGGGGCAGCTTCCTTCAGAGCCATGGAGGTCACGCCCGCTGTAGGGCCTGGCTTACAGGAGGACAGTGGGGTACGCAGGAAGCCACCCTGGCTCTGTCCCGCCCGGATGGAGCTGTGTCCTCGGGGCCTCCGGTGGAGTGGACGAGGCTGCCTTCACCCCCTCCGATGTGTCCGGCTGTTCCCGGGGCACGGGGCACAGGTGCCGCCTGCCGGGGCCGGCCCTCAGCCGCTCACGCCCAGGATCGCCCGAGGTGGGCCGTGTGGTCCCCTCGGCACCTGGGGTGGGCAGGGCCCGGGGTGTTGGATGGGTAGGAGCAGCTGGCACCTGGGGGTCCCCCACAGCCGCGGGGCTCACAGCTGGGGCCACCCGCCAGCTTACTCACCGTCCCCAGCCCCGAGGTGCTGCGTCCGCGTCTTCTCCCTTTCCTGTCTTCAGCGGCCCGGGCTTGCTGGGGTTGAAGCAGTGGCACTTGGCAGCCGCCACTGCCAGGGTCTCCCAGCCTGCCGTGGGGGCCGTGGGGTTGGGGGGAGCTCCAGTGGAAACCAGGGGTGTGGGCCCGGCGTGGGCTCCGCCCTCCAATCAGGCGCCTCCTTGCCCGCGCCCCGAGTCCTCACACTGTGCACTTGGCCTTTTTCAGATTTTGCAAGAACGGGGCTCCAGGATGTGAGGCGGCGCTGACAGCCGAAGAGACGATTTCCTTTTCCCACAGAGCGTGAGCCGCCACGTCGGGAGGCGTGGCTGTGAGGAGAAACCTGCTTTTGATCATTTCTCTCGAGATCTGGGTGCGGATCCTTTTTGCCTCGCAGGTGGGTGGTGAGAGACGGCCCAGCTGTCGGAGCCCCGGCGTCCCGCGGGGAGGAGGCCGGGGCCGGTGTGGGCCATCTCTGGGGCTCACGCTGTTCTTTCTGAGTGCCACGTGGGACTGAGGCGGGGAGCCCCGGCCCGCTGGTACAGGCCCGAAACTGTTTGAAGGACAGGGTTCTTGGTGCTACAAACACAGCCTGGGCCTCGGCCGGGGAGGGGCGCCTTCCTGCCTGCTGTGGGCACACCGGCTCGGGGCTCACGCCGAGCACCCAACCCTTGATCTCGGGTCAGGGAGCTCCCCAGCCTCCAGGCGTGATCGCGACTCCCCCCCCCCCCCCCCCCCCCCCCGGGGCCGGGCCTCTGCCTCTGGCCTCGGGGGCTGCGGTGTATCAAGGCTTCTGATGTGTATTTTCCAGGCGAGAGAACTTTGCATCCCCTTTTTTCCGGTGTGGACAGGCCACCCGTGTTTATACTCTAGAAAGGCCTGAGCGTGCTGCGTTTTGGGTCTCTGTTAGCTCACTTCACAGAGGTGGCCGCGGCACCCTGTCTGTCCTGCCCGCGGGCTCGGAGGGGGGCTGGCGCCCACCAGTGCCTTCGTGGCGCCGGGGTGGACGCTGGGGCGGGAGGCCTGTCCACCGGCTCGGGGCCTGCTCTCGGGGTCACGTCGAAACTTGAGGATGTTTACAGTGCATCGCGTCTCTTCCACCGGCCCTCACCTCCTCCTACAACTATGCAGTTCTCTCTCTCTTTCTGGGCCTTGCGCACTCAGCGGTGACGCGGCGCCCGTCGGGGCTGCCCACCCGACACGACGTGGAGCAGCTGGGCCCCACGGCCCACCCCCGTGGGCTCCGCCCAGGCCCCCGGTCCCGGGGGAGGGGGCTGCCGGGACCCTGTCCGTTCCAATGCCTCCAGAAGCTCCTCGCCGGGGGCCCTCTTCCTCTTCTCCTTTGCCAGTAACCTGATTAACCGTGTTCTCCAGCACCTCGGGTGTACCTCCTCCTTCCGTAAGGTCTCTTGTATGTCGTTAAATGTTTGGCTTAAACAGTTTATGAAAACCTTGTACCGGGGTGGGGGCGTCAGCCACCAGCAGGAGCTGGGGGCACCCCAGGGCCCCTGCCGGCCGTGGGGGTGCCCTTTGGGGAGCTGCTGTGTGCTTAGCATTGTTTGATTTATGACCTTGACATCCTAGATAGGCTTGTGGGATTTTTTTTTAATTTAAAGATATTAAGACTTAATTCACTAAAATTTGTTCAAAGGGGATATTTATACTTTTATACTTTTTTAGGTATCCGTATTTTATCAGCTTACTGTTCAATGCCTAAGTTTCCCCTGAAAATAGCAAATAAAATTGTGTATTTATGAATGAGTCCAGGAACTGTTATTTTTTTAAATTTTTTTGTCATAAAGTAGTTGTGCAAGCTGTACGTGTATATGATGTCCTTTGATTACATTCGCCCCGTCCGCATTGTTCCGCTTGGTCCTTCCCCCTTTCCCTGCGACAGCTGCAGTGGATTTCAGTAGCACGGTTAAGGTTAAATCACGCTCACCCTTGCACCTGGACGCCTCCCAGGGGCCTTCGGGAGAGGCCTCAGTGCAGCGGTGTCCCGGACACCTGTCCCGTCTGCAGGGGAGGTTAGGAGGGAGATGGGCCGTGCAGGCCGGGCCCCGGGTACCTGCCTGCCGCCAGCCCGGAGGGGCGCCAGGGACGGGGCTCTGGGGGCGGCGTCAGGGCATCCAGTGCACAGGTGCGGCAGGAGAGAGGCTGGGGCCGGGGCCAGGGCCGGGGCCGTGCAGGTCTGGGGTTGGGTTTCCCACTGCCGGCGCCTTGCAGGGTGCCACATGGCCCGGGCCCTGCCCCGATGCCGGTGGGGAGTAAAGGGCCCTCCTCAGCGCCTCCAGCACCTTTCTGCAGAGCCAGCTGCGCAGGCGGCCACAGGTGTTGATGTGGCTTTCTGGGGTGTCGCTCTTGCTTTTCTCTCCACCATGTCCTCGTGCATCTGAGTATTAGACGGCGGCTTCCAGGCAGGCTCCTGGGCCTGGGACTCACCCTCACGGGCTCTTGGGTGCAGAGGGTCCTCCACTCACTGTTTCCCTCGTGGGACTTACAGTGTGCGTGTGTGTGCGCGTGTGCACACTTGTGTACACTTGTGTGTGTGCGCGTCGCTATTCTGGCATCGCCGGCAGCAGCACTCTGGTGGATGTCCCCGTGAGCCGCAGGGAGGACACCACCGCCCTGCGCTGCGCCCGGCTCCCCCCACGCTCCCTCAGCTGCCTGCTGGCCTGTCTGGTACAGCGGGGAGCCGGAAACACGGGGAATTTCCCGGGGTGGGGAGGGGGGAGGCGGGGGGGGGGGGGACGAGGGTTGGCTTTTTTTTCTTTTTTTTTCTTTTTTCTTCTTTTGCAGTCATGGAGTTTGAACTCTGAGCCCAGGCACTGTCCCTGAGCTCAAGGCCAACACTCTACCACTTGAGCCACAGTGCTACTTCTGGTTTTCTGGTAGTTTATTGAAGATAAACAGTCTTACAGTCTTTCCTGCCCGGGCTGGCTTTGAACCAGATCTCAGCCTCCTGAGTAGCTAGGATTACAGGTGTGAGCCACCAGCACCCAGCTGCATTTCCTGTTAACTGCACAAAGTAAATCCATCCTCCCTTCCTCCCTCCCCCCTCCCTCCCTCCCTCCTTTCCTTTTTTCCTGGTGTACCATTTGAACCACACCTCCACTTCTACCCACTTCTCTTCTCCGCCCTGATCTCCGGGGAGCTTTTCCTGTCTGCCATAGCTGGCTGCCTGTGGTGAGCAGCTTCCCACCAGCCGGGAAGAAGCTGGGGCCCCTCGTGGGCCGGCGCCCACCCTCATCTGGGGAAGACCCGGGGCACAGCCATGGCTGAGTAGCCAGAGGACGGCGGAGCCCTCGAGGGCGGGCTCCGCAGGTGTGATTATCTAAGCAGCCTCCCCGGGGGCACATGTGGGCACAGGTGTCCCTGGCCCCCCCCTCTCCACCGATTGTTCCAGATTCCAAGCCCACGGTGGGAGGGGTACAGCACCCTGCACCCCAAGTTATGCTGACTTGGCTGGAAAAGGCTGAGTGGTGCCTGGAGTTGGCCTCCGCATGGCTCTGGGCATCCTCCCCACAGGCAGCCCCGGGCTCTGACAGTGGGACGGTTGTGGGGAGCCCTCAGCCCCAGCCCGGTGATGTTCCCGCCTGTGTGTCCCGCCCAGTCCCACAGCGCTGGGAAATCTCCCCCTCCCCGCCCCCCTCGGCCAGCTCCCCAGTGATCCCCGCTCAGCAGCTGGCACTTTTTATTGGAGGTGAATGGAAATAAAAACAACTGGGTGTTTGAAGGGAGCGCGAAGGACTATTTACAAATGTTCACTGCGGAAGGGGCTCCAGGCTCAGAAGACGGGGAGCAGCGTGGGGGCGCGTCCCCGGGGGGCCGCTCGCCCGAGGGTCGCGCCGCCGGCCGCCCGCCCGGCCCTGGAACTGCAGCTCGGGGATGATGCGCCGGATCCAGCGGTGGTGGGAGGTCACCCGGATGTAGACGCCCGGCCGGTTGGGACGGGCACAGCCCTCACCCCAGCTGATCACCCCTGCCTGCACCCACGACTGGTCCACGCGGCACACCAGGGGGCCCCCGGAGTCGCCCTGCGGGGGCAGCAGAGCCCGTCAGCCCGCGCTGGACACACCCGGGCCGGGGCCACCTCCGGCCAGGGTGCTCCAAGCTGCCCGCCTGGCCCGCCCGCGTGCCCTGGGGGTGTTGGAGGAAGTGCGGCTCCCCAGCCTCCTGCGACGGGTCCCACGGGCCCGGCCGAGGCCGGGCGCCCAGCCTACCTTGCAGGCGTCCTTCTTGCCCTCGGCAAAGCCTGCGCATAGCATGTCGTCCTGGATGGCCTTGGGCTGCGAGTCGGGCTCCGCGCCTGTGCCGTACAGCAGGTTGCACTTGGGCGTGTCGATGAGGGGCACCGACAGCTTTTGCAGGGTCCGAGGGCTGGGCAGGCGGTCTGGGGGGGCCGGGGGGGCTGCTCAGCCGGAGCCCCCGCTCCGCCCCGCCTCAGCCTGCTCTGTCTGTCTGTCTGTCCCCCCATCTCTGCGGCTCTTCCTTCTGGGCAGCCGCCCCTTCCCCCCCTCCCCGGCCGGTCTGAATGAAGAGGAGGAGGTCTCGTGTCCGTGACCCTGGGAAGAGATGGTCCTTGCCGCCCGGGCCTGCCTTATTTCCTCATTTATGTATCAGCGGCGGGCGGCGGAGCCCAGGGCCCCGTGCTCCCCTGGCGCAACCCCAACTTGAGCTAGACCACCCCACCCCACCTGCCTGCCCCTGTTCATTCTGTTTTCGAGACAGGGCTTTGCTCCCCACGCCAGCCTGGAACTCGGTTCTCCTGCCTTTGCCTCTGGCGGCCTCCGGGCCGGGCTCTGCCCCGTCCTGCGGCGTGTCCTCACCCTGCTCGCTGGGGCTGCCCCAGCCGGTGACCCAGCAGCTCATGCCCGGTGCGAAGCTGACGGACGGGTCGGGCAGGCACACGGGGAGGATGTGGTCGGAGAAGGTCACGGGCGCCTCCAGCTCCACCAGGGCCACGTCGGCGCTGGAGGCCATGCCACGGTACAGCGGGTTGCTCTCCACGCGCCGCACGCGGGCGTACACGGCGTGGGGCCCTGGCCGCAGCAGCTGGCGGGCTCCGAGCAGGACTCTGTATGGGGCTGTGTCCGAGGTGCTGGCGGGGAGAGCAGAGCGCAGTGTGGGCACCCCATCCTGCTGCCGGGGGCCCCCAAGCACACCACACCGCCTCGCACCTCCGCCCGGCCACCTCGAGCCCGGTGGGAAGGGATGGGGGCGGGGGGGAAGCTGAGCAGAGCCGGCCCTGCTCTGTGAGACTCAGGCTAGGACAGTGGCCGTCCTCACTCCAGGGAAGGGAGACACCGACCACCTGCGGGGTGCAGGAGGCTCCGCCGGCCCGCACCTTGCACCGGCCGCCCACCCTAGCTGTGAAGTGCAAGGTTTTTGTAAGTCCCGGGGCTTGAACTCAGGGCCTGGGTGCTGCCCCTGAGCTCCTTTTGCTCAGGGCTCACACTCTGCCACTTGAGCCACAGCGCCACTCCTGGCCTTTTCTGTGTATGTAGTGCTGAGGAATCGCACCCAGGCCCTCATGCATGCTAGGCGAGCACTCCACCACGGAGCCCCCTTCCCGGCCCCTGTGTCCCTTTTAGAACTTCAGCTCTGTGGTGGGGCAGGAGGTGTGGTGCATGGGGACCCCAGGAGTCTTGGTGGGGGCCGGCCCCTTGCTCAGGGCTGGCTTCAGTGCTGGGGGAGGGGACACCCGGGTTCTGAGCCCGCTGCGCTGTGCCTCGGGGCTGGGGCAGCGGCTGGGCGCCCTGGCCGGGAGCGCGGCCGCTGTCCGGGGTGCTGAAGGGGCGGGACGGGGCGGGGCGGACTCACTTGGAGAAGCAGTGGGCGGCGGTGAGGACCCACCGCGGCGAGAGCAGGCTGCCGCCGCAGAAGTGGCTGCCGTCGCGCTGGATGCTCGCTTGCCACGGCCACTCCCGCTCCAGGGCGTCCCGCCCGCCCACCATCCGGCTCAGCTTCCTGGGGCGTCCGCAGGCTGGGGAGCGTGGGAGGCCTCACCGGGGTGCGCCGGGCCCCCACCCCGACCCGACCCTCACCCGGTCCCCGGCCCCCCTGGCCCCCGATGCTGGCCGGCGCTCCCGCGCGGCCCTGTCCTGCCAGGACAGCGCTCCACCCCCTTCACTTTTCCTAGGCTCCAGCTCCGCGCAGCCACCACGTTTCCTGGCTCTGCTTCCCGCGGGCGCTTGCTAGTCTTCTCCCGTGGGCCGCGCCCTCGGCCCTGGCCTGCATCTCAGCAAAGGCCACTCACCTGGCGGGGCCTTGGCCTCCTGAGTCCCTGGAAATGAGAAAGGGAGAGCTGTTGAGTGTAGTGCTGCACTCCTCTAATCCCAGCCAGTCTTAAAAACACAAACTACAAGCAAGAGGATGAGTTCTGCCGGCCTGTGACTCCCCGAGACAGCGCCCCCCATATCCCATAAAGACCGGCTGCCTCTGGCTGGGGCTGGGCTCGCGGGAGTGGCCGTGGGAGGCGCCCCCCCACTGTGGCCCAGCCCCTGACACCCAGGTGTGAAGAGCCGGGGCCTGCCTGGTGGGGTGCTGTTACCCCAGCTGGGGGGGGCAGTCACAGGGGTCCCCCCTCTGCTCACTACACAAGCCTTGGTCTCGCTGGCTCCCCCCACTGGGGCGCCCTGGCATCACACCCCTGGGGAACCACAGCGGCCCTTCCAAGTACCAGGAGGCTGGGAGGGGTTGGGGACATCTCCCTGAGGGGCGCCCAGTGCTCTCTCCCCCCCTCCCGGGCCTGGAGCCCTGCCCGGCCTGCGGTCGCAGCGCCAGGGCTGGGAGGTGACCTGGGGACGGGAGGCGGCCACGGGCGCCCAGGAATGTGAAGAGGCTCCCGCCCTGCGGCCGCGGCCGGCGGGAACCTGTGGGAACCTGCTGACCCCGCCGCTGCCCCGCCGCTGCCCCGCTGCTGCCCTGCTGCCGAGCGCAGCCGCTGGCGGCTCTCAGGGCCGGGGAGCAGCCGCCCCGGGGGGCGGGGAAGGTGTCCCTAACCCAGCAGGAGGCGGGGTGACCCCAGGAGCTTAGCAGCCCAGGGAAGCCTTGTCCTTTCTGGGAACAGTTCCGGGGGACACTTAGCCAGGGGTGACCTCTGACACAGGGCCCACAGACTCCACGTTGCTCTCCTCACCTCCACCATCCCCCCACCCAGGTGAAACTTCTAGAACCTTCTGGACAGCTGGGGGGGGGTCCTCGCTATTGGGTGGGGCATGTTCTGCTGCTCCAGGCAGGTGCAGGGAGTCGGGGGGCTACGGTTGGAGCCCCAGGAAGGGCAGAGGGGGCCCTTGGAGGTGGAGGAACCCCAGGCCCGGGACTCACCAGCCAGCAGCGGCAGCAGCAGCAGCAGCAGTGTGGGGGGCGGTGGCCGCCTCATGTCCCCGGCCCAGTGGGGGGGGGGCGGTGGGGAGCGTTCGAGGTCGCAGGCCGGTGGGGGGGGGGCGGGTGGTGGGGAGCGTTCGAGGTCGCAGGCAGCGGGGACCGGTGGAGGTCGTGGGCCGGTGAGGGGTGCGGGCAGGGTGGGGGGCAGGTGGCGGAGAGCGTTCGAGGTCGCAGGCCGGTGAGGGGTGCAGGTGGGGGGTGGCAGGTGGCAGGGTGGGGGGAGGCGGTGGGGAGCGTTTGAGGTCGTGGGCCGGGGAGGGGTGCGGGGGGGGGGTGGAGGCGGCGGGGAGCTGCTAGCGAGGTCCGGGCTCCATGAAGTGGGGTTTTATGCTGGAGGTGAGCGCCGCCTTGCTATGCCACCCAACCTGTCAGCCCGGCCCGCCCGGCTCCTTGGGCAGGAAGGAGGCGCCGCTCCTCCACTGCCCTGCCACCCAGCCCTGAACCCCCGAGCCCCCACCCCGCACCTGGGCCTGCGGGGCTGAGGAGGGGCTGCGGGGGGGGGGACCCTGGGTCCCCAGCCCCTTGCCAGGAGCTGCCCAGGGACGAGCTGTTCAGGCTGAGAGGCCTTCCTGGAGTCCTCCCTGACCCACTCCATTCATTCATTCATTCATTTATTCATTCAGTTCTTATGGGATACCTGCTGTGTGCCTGGCCGCAAGGCCCTTGGGTGGGGCTGTACACCACAGTGGGGCGCGTGTGGGTCCCCCCTTCCCCAGGACCCCGCCCCGGGCCCCCCTGAGGCGGCAGGGCTGCGGGCGGGGCCTGCGGGTCCAGGAAGGCGATGGGGACCAGTGGCTGAACCATCCCCATCCCGGAGCAAGGAAGTTATTTGGGGCACTGCGCTGATGTCACGCGGGGGCCGCTCCCACCCACAGGGCCAGCTGGGCCTGCCTCAGTTTCCTTGTGGTCTGAGGGCTGCCAGAGTTCCAGATCCTGGACCTCCCAGGCCCCCCGGGCCAGCCCAGGTATAAAAGTTGAAAGATTCCATCTCGATCATGTGGACATGGTGGCACACGGGATATCTCAGCAACAAAGGGAAAAACACAAATAGGATCTCAATTCAGTCCAGCCTGAGCACAAAGAGAGACCCTATCTCAAAATTAGCAAATGCAAGCCTGGCATTACACCGGTAACCCTAGGTACTGGAGGCCGAGGAGTTCTGAGGTTCAAGGCTCAAAACCAGCCCCCAAGGCTCTGTCTCCACTTACCAAAAGCCAGAAGTGGAGCTGTGGCTCAAGCACTAGAGTACCAGCCTTGAACAAAGTAACTAAGGGAAAGCACCTGGGTCCTGAGTTCAAACCCCAATACCAGCACCCCATCCCCCAAAACAATCCCAAACACACAACTTCCACTGAATCCTAAAGATGAATGGGTGCAGGACATAGACAGATTGCCAAAAAGGAAACTAATTTGGCTAATGCACTTGCTGGGAAGTGAACGTGCAGCCGTGGTAATTAAATGCAAATCAGAGCCACAGCACAGAGATAGAACTGTCTAGTACGGGCTTAGCACAGCAGGGAAGAATGCTGCTAGTCAGGGCTGTGGAGAAATGAGTAGGTCAGCTGGGGGCATGGGACCCATGGGACCGGCCCTTCTGTTAGTCCGTGTCTTTGGTGGATTTGGTTTTTTTTTGTGAGACAGGATCTTATTATATAGCCCAGGCTGGCTTTGAATCCACCATCCTTCTGCATGCTAGGATTATGGGTATGAGGTACCAAAGTTTGTTTATTGTGGTGTGTGTGTGTGTGTGTGTGTGTGTGTGTGTGTGTGTGTGTGTGTGTGTGTGTGTGTGTGTGTGTGTGTGTGTGTGTGCATGCACCGGTACTCAGGGCCTTGATGCAGTCCTTTAGCTTTGTGTTCACTGCTGCCAACCTACCACTTGAGCCACAGAGCCACTTCCAGCTTTTTCTGAGTGCTTAATTGGAGTTCAGAGTCTCACAGATTTTTCAACCTGGCTTTGAACCTCGATCCTCAGATCTCAGCCTCCTGAGTCACTAGGATTACAGGCATGAGCCACCGGCACCTGGCACCCAGCTAACAATATTTGTTGTATGTGTGCCAGTCCTGAGGTTTGAACTCAGGGCCTGGGTGCTGTCCTTGTGCTTTTCTGCTCACGGCTAGTGCTCTACCACTTGAGCCACAGCACCACTTCCAGCTTTTTGTCCAGGCTCACTTGGAAGCACAGTCCTCAGATCTCAGCCCCCTGAGTAGCTAGGATGACCGGCCTGAGCCACGAGCCCACTCGGGGCTTCTCTGATGGTTTTGGTGGCTCTTGATCAGGTCAGCAGGGGGCACCGGAGAGCAGCCACACTCCCCCCTCCCCAGCTGCTGTGCTTGACTCAGCCACCAGGGGGCGACAGACGCGGGGTGATTCACGGCCAGGGACCTGCAAGGCAGTATCCTGGCTAGCCCTGAACCAGGGCCATCTGGGAAAACACGTCCACCTGGCAGGATCGCTGGTCACTACTAGTTTGGTGTAGGGGTTGGTGAGGAGATGCGGGAGCTGTGTTTGGTGTGAGCCGTGGAGAAGTCTGGTGGGGTGGTTGTAGGTGGATTTCTGTCTTCCGGGACAGGTAGTTCCTGAAATGGTAACGTCCGAACAACTCTGCTTCACCCAGTGTACACTGCACTAGGCCATGGCTTCTCAGGTGTCTGTACCCAGGGGCCTCCGGTGCTGGTTTCCTCCAGTGGCAAATGGAGGTTGGTAGTGCAGGGAGCAGGGCGGTACTGGGCACAGTAAGGCCAGAGTCTTGGCATGCTGGAGTCCATGGCTCCCTCAGCAGGGTACGGCTCACAAGGAGGACTTCCAGGTCTTCCTGTCCCCACCATCAAGGGCCAGGGCATTTTCCCCAGAGAGGAAGCAGACACTGCACGGGGACGCGACAGGCTTAGCAGGGTCAGATACAGCGCATCGTGTCTGAGTCTTGGCCGTCCTACCTGCCGGCCAGGTGAGCCGGGGTCAGCTCCACGGTCCTCGTGGCTAGTGAGGTGGCCGGGGCTCCGGGTGGAAGCGGGTGCAGAGAGCAGCTGCGTGGATCGGATGCTGGGGGCAGACACAGAGCCCTGCCAGGCCAAGTGGTTTACAACTGAAGAATTACTTCTTGCCTCAAGGGTAAGAAGCAATTTTCAAATCCCACAGGTGTGTAAGGGGAAATATTTACCTCTATTTTCCTGCGATCAAGAAAGGAAAAGTTCAGAGTCAGGCTGGGAAGGTGGCTCAGTGGTAGAGTGCTTGTCTAGCATTCCTGAAGCCCTGGGTTCGATTCCTCAGTACCACATACACAGAAGCAGCCAGGAGTGGCGCTGTGGCTCAAGTGGTAGAGTGCTAGCCTTGAAAAAGCAGCTCAGGGACAGCGCCCAGGCCCTGAGTTCAAGCCCCAGGACTGGCAAAAAAAAAAAAAAAAAAATCAGACTAATTAGTACATAACTTCAGGGACAGCATGGGTTACATAGTAAGATCCTGTCTCCAGACAAACCCAACAGACAGACAAGGGGAAAAAAAAAACAGGTGGTTTCCATCTATAATCCCGGTGTCTATTGAGGATCATATTTCTAGGCCACACCTGGCAAAAGGTACTCAGACCCCATTTCAGCAAACAAGCTGAGTGTGGCAGTTCAAGCCTGCAGTCCCACCTCCACGGGGGATAGAGGTAGGGTTACCTTGGGTCCAGTGCTGACCTGGGCAAAAAATGTGAGACAATATCTGAAAAATAGCAAAACCTCCTAAAAACAAGGAGCTGGGGGCATGACTCAGTCCCTGCGCAGAAGACACAGCCCCTGAACCCAAACCCCAGTACTGCAGAGAGAGGAAAGAAGACAGCCTTTCCTGAGCCTAACTTCCTCGCGCTCTCCTTGCTGCTAGACTCTCCCCTGAGGAAATAATGAAGTCCTTTCAGAGATTCTTAACAGGGTTATTTTATTGACACATTATGCATGACAGCGAAAGCAGTGAATGTCCATTTCAGGGTCACAGGCTTGAGTAAGTTATAATTAGTTACACGATGGAATATTATATACACGTGACGTAAGAAGACAGGCTCTGCCGGGCGCTGGTGGCTCACGCCTGTAATCCTAGCTACTCAGGAGGCTGAGATCTGAGGATCGCGGTTCAAAGCCAGCCCGGGCAGGAGAGACCGTGAGACTCCTATCTCCAATAAACCACCAGAAAACCGGAAGTGGCGCTGTAGCTCAAGTGGTAGAGCGCTCGCCTTGAGCTGAAGAGCTGAGGGACAGCGCCCAGGCCCAGAGTTCAAGCCCCATGACTGACAAAAAAAAAAAAAAAAAAAAAAAAGAAGACAGGCTCTGTGTCTCCTCTGGATAACTGGCCCTCGATTTCCTGTGATTCCCTAGATGCTTTTCTATTAATTTGAAGTTTCCTCATCTGGTTTGCTTTGCCCACGGATAACACTGTCATCGGGTTTGATTCCTCACACATTGTGTGGTTTTGACCTATATAAGCTTTGTGCTAGTGACATTCGGGGCCGCTGGTCTGTGAGACAGGGGTCCACCAGCAGTCCCCCGGCTCTCTGATAAACACTCATAATTTGGCTTCTTATGTGTTGGCTTCTCCATTTCTCTCAACTGAGTTTCCTTACAACACACGATCAGGTCATAAATGGAGTACTGAATGGAATGTCAGAATGTGTTACACTGTAAGAGCGGCTTAATGTAGCAGAGCCGGTGGCTCACGCCTGTCATCCTAGCTACTCAGGAGGCTGAGATCTGAGGATCACAGTTCAAAGCCAGCCTGAGCAAATAAGGCTGTGAGGCTCTTATCTCCAGTGAACTACCGGAAAACCCGAAGTGGCGCTGTGGCTCAAGTAGTAGAGCAAAAGAGCTGAGGTACAGCGCCCAGGCCCTGAGTTCAAGCCCCACGACAGACAAATAATAGGTGATCCATAGTTTGTCTCACTAAGCAAAATGGAGAGTTTGTACTCAGCTAGTTCGTCATATGATTGGACAAACTTGCAAGCACACGCACGCCAGCTGCCGAGCATGTGCAGCCCACTGTGAAAAGTGTAATTTTCAGAAAAGTTAAAAAAAAAAAAAAAGATGCCCTGCATGTAAATATAGAACAAGTGCGCGTCAGTGATCTTCATTCATTGGCGAATGAGGCCAGAGAGGGTGCGGGCTGGGCTGGAGGGGCCTGGGGGCGCGCAGCAGCCGCGGTTCTGCGTGGATGGAATCACGGGGCCCGGCCCACGCACCGCGTCTGGCTGGAAGCCTCCGTGCGGAGGGACGGACGGACCCGCTCGGCTTCTAACCACGTCTACAGATCCGCAGCCACAGCGAGGTCACGCGCCAGGGCTCTGTTGGCTTTGGACGGCGATCCTCGGCTCTCACCCTCCTGAGCAGCTCGGGGCAGGCGTGAGCTGGGGGTGTGCAACGCGTGTGCAGCCGAGCGTCCCAGCGCTGAGGCCGCGGGACGGAGGGAGGCGGGGAGGGGCAGGGGAGGGGCAGCGGGGGTCCGTCGCAGCCTCTGGACCACCAGCCCCCCCCCCCCCATCTGTGCACAGAGAGGGAAGTTTCTGTACCTTCTGGAACGTTCTAGGCCTTGGTGCCCTGAGTGTGAGCTGGCTGGGCATGGGTGGGAGGAAGAGGATGAGTCACGATGACTCCCAGGCCTGAGGTTTGTGCGTGGTGCACGTGGGTGTGTGCACGTGTGTGTGTGTGAGAGAGAGAGAGAGGAGGCATTTTTCTTACCCAGCTGGTCCAAGGGTGCTGGTATTTGGGGGACCCAGTTCCCATAGAGATGCAGGGTAGAAATCCGGGTTCTGGTGTCCCCCTGGGGTGGGGTGGGGGTGGGGACAGGCAGTGTGCCCACCGGCACCCGGAGCTCCGCCTTCTGGCTGGAGAAATGAGCCACAGGCCGGGCCTCATTAGCAGCAATTAGTGGAGCCACTCCCCTCCCCCGAGGCTCCCCACCCTTGGCGGGGGGAGGTTTCTCCAGCTTCCTCTCCAGGGCAGGCGTGACCTGGTGACCCTGGTGGCCAGGCCACTCTGCGGGCTCGGGAAGGGCCCCCAAATGCTGCATCCCCAGGAGAGCCGAGCCCTGAACCTCAGCCCCTTGCTCACCCACGCATCTCAGACACGGAGTGACCTCTGACCCGAGTGGTCATGTTCTACAGCCTGTTCCCTTGGGGGTGGTTGGCAGGTCAGCACCTACGTCTGTCTGTGATACTGGGATTTGAGCTCAGGGCCTTGGCCTTGTAAGCGCTCTAGCATTTGAGCCCTGGCCTGGGTGCCATCCTTCAGCTCTCTACTACATTGACCCACAGCACCAAGTCTGGTTTTCTGGTGGTTCATTGGACCTAAGAGTCTCACGGACTTTCCTGCCTGGGCTGACTTTGAACTGTGATCCTCAGATCTCAGCCTCCTGAGTAGATAGGATGAGAGGTGTGAACCAACAGCACTCGGCTGGGTTTTGTTTTTGAGACAGGGTCTCTCTAACTGGGGTGCTACTTATGAGAACAGCACCACCAGTGTGAGAAATGTGCTTTATGTCACACAAATCTGCTTAAAGCTGACTTATTAAGGTCATTATTATTATTCTGAGACAGAGTCTTGCTGTGCAGCTCAGGTTGACCTCCCATGGTGCAGGGATTACAGGCATGCACCACCACGGTCAGCAGCAGCCAACTTTTCCGCAAGTTTGTAAATAAACCGAAAGTGGGCACTCTGGGGAAGGTGTCCAGTCCCCGCTCGGTGTCCACGGCCTCCAGGAGGCCACCCCAGGGCTCAGCATCACCTTCCACAGGACTAGGAGATGCTTGTAACCTTTGATTGATGGTGCAAAGTGCGTCCCAGCTGGGTGTGGTACGGCATGCCTGTAGTGCCAGCGCTCGGTCAGCCGGGGCAGGAGAATCAAGAGTGAGTGCAGCCTGGGCTGCGGGTAACACATCACACCCCAGGCCCCTGCACCCCAGCCTGCGGGGGACTCTCCACGGCGGGTGAGTCAGGTCTGGGCTTTGGCATCAAGCCCCAGCAGCTGTGCCTCCGTGAGCGGCCCGCCCTCCCTCCTCCCCCCGCACAGGTGAAGCCAGGCCAGGATGCCCGCCGTGCACGCCGCAAATACTTTTCGCTGAGTGGATGTTGAGTCATACCCCAGTTTCCGCCTCATTCTCAGAAGTGTTTACACCCCGGGAACGGGAGCCAGGGCCCCCCAGCATCTGTGCCAGGAAGTCTTCGTTATTTTTTCCAGCATGGGCGGCGGGGGGAGGGGCAGAGCTTGAACTTTTGTCCTTGAGCTTTTGTGCTCAATGCTGGCGCTCAACCACCTGAGCCGCAGCTCCACTTCCGTGTTTTGGGTGATTCATGGGAGCTACGAGTCTCAGACCTTTCCTTCCTTTGGCTGGCTTTGAACCAGGATCCTCAGATCTCAGCCTCCTGAGTAGCGTGGATTATGGGCGTGAGCCACCAGTCTGGCAGCCGCTCAGGACGTCTGCTGGTGTCAGCTGGGCAGCTCCGCGAGGGGTGCAGGCCAGTCCCGTGGGTCCCCAGCACCCTGAGCCAGGACTGAAGAAAGGCAGAAAATGCTGGAACAGAGAGGAGGGGGGGGATGAAGAGACAGAAGCAGAGAGCAGAGCTGCGGCCCCGCCCCGCTCCCACGCGAATACACTCATCATTCGTTCATTCATTCGCTCAGCGAACGCCACGCACCCGGTGTGCGGCACGGGTCCCGGGCCGTTCCCCCGGCCCGCGTGGCGCCCGAGGCCGGCGCGGGTCCCCAGGCCACCGCTGCCCTGCCGGTCACCCCGTCACGTGCCCGCCTCCCACGCAGGGGACACGCACGCTTCCTGGGCTCGGGCCGTGTCCCGCCCCCGGGGCTGAGTGGGTGGGGCGGGGCTTCCGGCCGGAGGCTGGCGCTGGCCACTCGTGTGGGTGTCTGGGGCGACCCCAGGACCCCTGCATGGAGAACCCCCAGCCAGGCATGGCCAGGCCGGGCCCCCTGCGCCCGCGTCCTGTGTGTGAGTGCCAGGGTGCTGTGTCCAGGATGGGGGGGTGCGCCCCGGCCCAGGGACAGCGCTGCGCCCCGGCACTGAGTCACAGGGCCCCGGGAAGTGGGGTAACGGGAAACCGGGGCCCCAGCATGGCAGGTGCTCAGGACTGAGTCACAGCAGCCAAGGCCCCGGAGGCTGGGGCCAGTGCCGGGCCCTGGGCCCCGCCACCTCCCCCAACACTGTGCCCAGGGCCAGGCCTGCCCCCCACGGCCGAGAGCGAGGCCCGCGTGGAAGCGGCCCGGCCGCCCCCAGCCGCCCCCGGCCCGCGCGGCCGGCGACCGGTCCTGCCGCATTCCACCCCCAGCATAAAGCCCGCAGCGCCGTCCTCAGCCCCCCGCCGCCTCCTGCCGCGGCTCCCTGGACGAGCAGCGCCTCACTCGGGCGCATGGGGGGTTCCGGAGCGCGCCCGGGCCTGCGCGGGGGCCGTCGGGGGCCGCTGGCCGCGCGGCGGCTGCTGCTGCTGCTGCTGCTGGTCCCCCCAGGTGAGCCTGCCCCCCCCGCCCCCCTTGCCTGGAATCTGGGCCCGCTGTGCGTGTGCGTGTGCGTGCGTGCGTGTGTGTGCACGCCTGTGATTTCTCTCTAGCATGCTAACGACCCCTTGCCTCAGTGTCCTCGGGGGCACGCCGTGCTCTCTCCCCACCCTCCGCGCGGCCAGCGCCTCGACCGGGCCTGCGTTCCGGGCGGCGCGTTGGCAGGGCAGGCGCGGGCATGGAGCTGGGGCCGGGCCGGGAGCCCAGGCGGAGGCCCTGACCTCCGCCGCCCGTGGACACGGAGCTGGAGCCGGGGTCGGAGCCGGGGCCGGGGAGGCCGACGTCCGGGACCGGTGTTGGGGATCCCAGGGTGTGCCCCGGGCGGGGCGGAGGCCCTGGGGTGGCGGCTGCCCCAGTGCCCCAGGCCTTGGCTTGTCTGCCCCAACGGGACTCCGGGTCGGGGGGGGGGGCCGGGGGAGCCAGGGGGGGGGTGGCTGGGGGGCTGGGGGGCTGGGGGAGCGGGGGGGGTGGCGGGGGGCTGGGGGGCTGGGGGAGCGGGGGGGTGGCGGGGGGCTGGGGGGCTGGGGGAGCGGGGGGGGGTGGCGGGGGGCTGGGGGGCAGGGGGAGCGGGGGGGGTGGCGGGGGGCTGGGGGAGCCGGGGGGGGCTGGGGGGCCGGGGGAGCCGGGGGGGGGTGGCTGGGGGGCTGGGGGGCTGGGGGAGCGGGGGGGGGGTGGCGGGGGGCGGGGCGCACGCCTGGCTGCCTCATTCTGCCTTTCTCGTCCTCAGCCACCCTCGGTGCGGCCGCCATCTCGGGTGAGTGGGGCGGGCGGGTGCGGGAAAGACCAGAGGGCAGAGACCGTGGGCCCTGGAGGGGGGTCGCCGAGGGGGGGTGGGTCAGGAGAGCACGGGGGGAGGGCAGCGCAGCGGAGCGAGTGTGTGCGGGGCAGGGCCGAGGCCCGGGTCACAGGGACGGGCGGCGGGGACGCGGCCTGACCGGCCCTGCCCCCCCCCCCCGCAGCGCCCCCGGAGTGCGGAAGGCCGCAGCGGCTGGACAGGGTGGTGGGAGGCCAGGACAGCGGCGACGCCGAGTGGCCGTGGGTCGTGAGCATCCGCAAGAACGGCACGCACCACTGCGCGGGCTCGCTGCTCACCAGGCGCTGGGTGGTCACTGCCGCCCACTGCTTCAAGGGGTACGTGGGGCGCAGCCCGGCGAGGGGCGAGGGTCCCCGCCTCAGCTCGCAGGCGTCCCTCACACCCTGCCGCCCCTCCGTGGAGCCCCCCGGGGCCCCTCCCCTCGCGGCACCCCTCCCTTCCTTACCCCCCCCCCCACTTCTCTCCTCTTCCAGTTACCTGCAGCAGCTCTCCCTGTTCTCCGTGCTGCTGGGGGCCTGGAAGCTGGGGAGCCCCGGGCCCCGCGCGCAGCGGGCGGGCGTCGCCTGGGTGCTGCCCCACCCCCGCTACTCCTGGAAGGAGGCCGCGGGCGCCGACATCGCCCTGGTGCGCCTCGATCCCCCCGTCCAGTTCTCCGAGCGGGTCCTGCCCATCTGCCTTCCAGACGCTTCCGTCCGCCTCCCGCCGCACACCCAGTGCTGGATTGCAGGCTGGGGGAGCATCCGTGACGGAGGTGCGGACCCCACCGCCAGGGCCGCCCCAGCCCCTCAGACACACACGCCACCAGCAGGGCAGAGGCCAGAGGCCAGGGTCCAAAGATGGGAGGTCACAGAAGCCCAGGTGGGCAGCGAGGCACGCTCTAGGTCAGAGGTGCCCCGCTGTGTTTGGGGTAATCACGGCCGCTGGCCAAGCATGGAGGGCTGGGTGGGCCAAGCTGGGTCCTGGAGGAGGGTAATCAGCAGATTCTCAGCACCCCCTGGAGGCAGCGAGACACAATTGCAGGCATCGGAGTAACATTTGGTTCTAGAAACACAAACTGGATCAAATAAAAGACCAAAGAGCCAGGCTCCGGTGGCTCACGCCTGTCATCCCAGCTACTCAGGAGGCTGAGATCTGAGTATTAAGCTTCAAAGCCAGCCCAGGCAGGCAAGCCCGTGAGACTCTGATCTCCAATAAACCACCAGAAAACTGGAAGTGGCGCTGTGGCTCAAGTGGTAGAGCGCTCACCTTGAGCTGAAGAGCTGAGGAACAGCGCCCAGGCCCAGAGTTCAAGCCCCACCAACAAAAAAAAAAAGAGAGAGAGAGAAGCAAAAGAAAGAGACAGATTCGCAGGTAAAGATGTGCAGAGCAAACCTGGGCTGGGCAAAAGAAAGGCAGAAACAGTCTACAACAGAGGAATGATGAAGATTGGAAGACAGAGTAGGGGGAGATGGAGACTGGATATAGATACAGGAAAGGAAAATGGGGCTCTAACCTGGTCTAGAACTGCTTAGTTGTGTGGGGACTCAGGTCGCAGCCTCCTTGGGGAGTCTACAGACCAGTTTGTGGGTGTGGGGGCGCCCCCAGGTCCTGGTGTCATTTGTTGCATAATGGGACATTAATCAAAGACACTGCGCAATCCTTTGCTGGATAAAGTAGTGTCAGAAACAGGAAATGAAAAGTTGACAGCTTAGCCCCTTGGGGCATTAAGGATATTTTTTTAAAAATTGTTTTATTTTGTTTGTTTTTTTTTGGTCCAGTTGTGGGGCCTGAACTCTGGGCCTGGGCGCTGTCCCTCAGCTCTTCAGCTCAAGGCTAGCACTCTACCGCTTGAGCCACAGCGCCACTTCCGGCTTTTTTCTTTTTGCTTATGTGGTGCTGAGGAATCGAACCCAGGGCCTCATGCTTGCAAGGTGAGCGCTCTACCACTGAGCCACCTTCCCAGCCCAAGGAGATGGTTTTTAAATCAGTTCACTAATTACAGAGTCTGCTGTGTAGCCCACGCTGGCTTTGAACTTGCAATGGTCCTGTTTCCAGCTTCCAAACGCTGGGGTTACAAGTACACGCCTCCCTTCCCAGCCCAGGGAACTTACTAACGATGGCGAATCTCAGCTGCATCTTCAGATTCAGATTCAGATTCAGCGGGTCCAGAGATGGAGACCTGGAATTCGGGTTTTCTGAAAGCACCTGGGGGTGGGGGCTTCGTAGGTCTGTGAGCAATGCTTGCTTCTGTGGGAACGGCTGGGGCTGGCCCCGCCGAGGGGAGCCGCGGGGCCTGACCACCTCCTCCCTCCCCAGTGCCCCTGCCCCACCCTCAGACCCTGCAGAAGCTGAGGGTGCCCATCATCGACTCGGGGATCTGCAGCCTCCTGTACTGGCGGGGAGCCGGGCAGGAAGCCATTACCGAGGACATGCTGTGTGCGGGCTACCTGGAGGGCCAGCGGGACGCCTGCCTGGTGAGTGCCCGCATCACCCCTGCCCGGCCACCCCCCTCCCCCCTCCCCAGTCACCGGTGACAGACACCAGGTCCTTGTTCCCTATCCGTTGGGCATCAAGCAACTTCGAGTTCAGAGGTGCCAATTCATTTTTTTTTGGGGGTGTGCGTGCCAATCCTGGGTTTTGAACTCAGACCCCTGAGTGTTGTTCCCTGACATTTTTTTGCTCAAGGTTAGCAGTCCATCTCTTGAACCTCCAGCTTCTCTGCTGGTTCATTGGCAACAAGAGTCTCACACCTTCCTGCCCAGGCTGGCTTTGAACCTCGGTTCTCAGGTCTCAGCCTCCTGAGTAGCTAGCGACTCTTGGCCTGGCTGCCAACATGGTTAGGAGCTGGCATGCTGTGGGGACCCCTTGCCCCTGAGGCCGGGCGTCCCGGGGCATGGCACAAGGCTCCAGCGGTCAGCCCCTGGGTTCGGCCAGCACCGGCCGGCCCGGGGCAGCTACTCACCCACATCCCTGCGCCCGCAGGCGGGGGAGGGCCAGCTGCTGCCCGTCCTGCAGGAGTGCGGGGTCCTGAGCTGCCCCGTCCTCCCCCCGATCCTCCCCTCCCCAGTCTTCCCCTCCTCAGTCCTCCCAGTCCTCCCCCCAGTCCTCACCCAGTCCCCCCAGTCCTCACCCAGTCCCCCCAGTCCTCCCTCCTCCCCCCCCAGTCCTCCCCTCCTCCCCCCCCCCCGTCCTCCCCTTGTGCTCACCCCCCCCTGCCCCGCCCTAACCTCCTCCCTTGGCCGCAGGGTGACTCCGGGGGTCCCCTCATGTGCCAGGTCGAGGGGTCCTGGCTGCTCGGGGGCATCATCAGCTGGGGCGAGGGCTGCGCAGAGCGGAACCGACCCGGCGTCTACACCAACCTCCTGGCCCACCGCTCCTGGGTGCAGAGGGTCGTGCAGGGGGTGCAGCTCCGCGGGCGTCCGCGGGGCGGAGGGCCCCCGGGGCCCCCGGGGGCGGGGCGGGGCGCGGGAGCCCGGGACCGCGGCCGCTCCCTCCCTGGTAAATAAGCCGTTGGCCTCCGGGGGGCGCTCGCGGGCCCTGCCGGCTGAGGCCACGCCCACAGGGCGAGCCACGCCCACCGAGCCACCGCCCAGCGATCCGGCCACACCCTTCGAGCCGGCCACGCCCCCGGCCGGCCACGCCCCCGGCCGGCCACGCCCCCGGCCGGCCACGCCCCGGCGGCTGTCCCCGCCATGTAAATAGGTTGCTCTGATTTTTACAGCGCTTTGTGACCCTGCCCCGTATTTATTCTCCCAATTTCAATAAATTATGCGCTCCAGGCCCTGTGCTTCCTGTGGGGGGGCGTCCGTGGGGGCCGTGTGAGGTTGCATGGTGGCCTGGCTGCGGACATCCAGACCAGGCCTTTGTCCTGGTGCCCTCCGTCCCCGAGGGGAGAGGAGGCCGGGGCTGTGACCACCCGGAGGCCCGGCACTGGAGGTCCAGCTCTGGAGGTCCAGCTCTGGAGGCCCGGCTCTGGAGGCCAGGCTCTGGAGGCCCGGCTCTGGAGGCCCGGCTCTGGAGGTCAGGCTCTGGAGGTCAGGCTCTGGAGGCCCGGCTCTGGAGGTCAGGCTCTGGAGGTCCAGCTCTGGAGGCCCGGCTCTGGAGGTCCAGCTCTGGAGGCCAGGCTCTGGAGGCCCGGCTCTGGAGGTCAGGCTCTGGAGGTCAGGCTCTGGAGGTCCAGCTCTGGAGGTCAGGCTCTGGAGGTCCGGCTCTGGAGGCCAGGCTCTGGAGGCCCGGCTCTGGAGGTCAGGCTCTGGAGGCCCGGCTCTGGAGGCCCGGCTCTGAAGGCCCGGCTCTGGAGGTCCAGCTCTGGAGGTCCAGCTCTGGAGGCCCGGCTCTGGAGGCCAGGCTCTGGAGGCCCGGCTCTGGAGGTCCAGCTCTGGAGGCCAGGCTCTGGAGGCCAGGCTTGGGCACCGAGGCAGGCACGCCTGCGGGAAGCCCCAGCAGAAAAGGGTGGTGCCCCTCTCCAGGCCTGGGCACCCGCTCCTGGTGGCAGTGCTCCGGCGAGGGGACTTGGATGGAGAGGTCCAAGTCTGGGCCACCAGAGCCCCTCCCTGATCTGAGCCTGCGCCCTCCCTGCCAGGCGCTGATTCATGCAGTGACTCAGGCTGACTTACACGTTCCTCCCCACCACGAAGGAACAAAACAATTCCGCAGAGGGCCGGTCCAGTCTTCCCTCCCCGCACCCCTCCGTCCTCAGCCATGCCTCTGCCAAGCCTGCCGCTTCCTGCCCGCCCAGGGACCCGGCGATGCCCTCCCCCGGGCCTCAGCGCCCCGCCCCCGGCCCCGGGTAACCCCTGGGTGACTGGGGGTGGCTCTCGGTCCGCGTGTATACATACATAATACAGAATTCACACGCATTTCACATATATAATATATAAACGTATACAGTATAGTCACATATTAATTTACGTCTTTTTCAATATGCGGTTCATATATATTTCATATATATCATTATATAACGTATGCATGCACGTATTTACTTTTGATGTTGCTTTTCTGTTGTTATTGTTTCCAGTTCCTGAACTAGGTCTTGAACCCAGAACCTGGGTGCTGTCCCTTAGCTTCTCCACTCAAGGCTGGTACTCTACCACTTCCGGCTTTTGGGTGGTTCTTTGGAGATAAGGGTCTCATGGCCATTAATGCCCAGGCTGGCTTCAAAATGAGATCCTCAGATCTCATCCTCCTGAGTAGCTCGGAATTCAGGGGCGGGACGCCAGCTCCCAGCCGATACTGGGGTCTGAGTTCAGGACTTTGCCTTTGCTAGACAGATACTGCTGGAGCTGGGCCAGCTCCTGCTCGCTCTGGTTAGTTGTAAGAGGGTCGGGGGCCTGACCGCTGGGCTGTGATGGAGCTGGGGTCGCAAATGTGGCCCAGCACGCCGGGCTTGTTTTGTGGAGAAGGGGTCCCGCGAGTGCTTTGTCCACGCTCCCTTCAAGCCGTGGTTCTCCCGAGGATGGCCTAAGTGAGCCGCCCCGCCCGGCCTGTTTATTTCTTCATTGCTGGGGATGGAACTCGGGGCCTCGCATGCTGAGCGAGCTTCTGCCCAGAGTCACAGCCTGGCCCCAGTCACATTGTTTTGATTACCTTGAGATTATTTTCAGAAAACAATGAATGTTTCTTTAAAAACAAACGAGCTGCTGGGGAAGCAGCTGGAGAGCCGTGAGTCAGGGCGGCCACACCGGTGGCCCTCGGCCTTGTGACCCAGTGCCCTTTTTGCCGATGACTGTCCCTGACCTTCCTCTTCCCAGCCCTCATTTCCTGGCCTCCCTCCCTCCCTCTTCCCCACTGCGCCTCTCACCCCAACAACCCCCCAGCCCTCGCCTCCTCCCACCCGGGCCTGCCCCTCCCTCCCTCCCTTTGCATGGTTTTCTCTCCCCTAGTCTCCCTCGTTTTTTCTTGTCCCAGATTGGTTTTCTGTTTTGGATTGCTCAGTCTCCTCACCAGGTCCCTCCTTCCTCTCCCCCCCTCACAGAGGAGGGATCTTTGCAGAAGCCCCTTAGAATCCATGCCCAGAGGGCTGGGAAGGTGGCTCAGTGGCAGAGCGCTTGCCTAGCATGCATGAAGCCCTGGGTTCGATTCCTCAGTACCACATACACAGAAAAAGCCAGAGTAGAGTGGTAGCCAGTGGTAGAGTGCTAGCTTTGAACACAGAGAGGCTCAGGGACAGCGCCCAGGCCCTGAGTTCAAGCCCCAGGACTGGGGTGGGGAGTGGGGGGGAAAGAATCCATGCCCAGAATGATCTCAGGTAGAGGAGCAGCCATCAACACCGTGCTTGGGTGAGGGGTGGGGCCCCTGGATGGAGACCCCAGCCTTAGGGGCCCCCAGGCCTGAGAAGCAGGCTGGGCCGTGGCGTGGGAGGCCGAGGCCCCTCCCCCAGAGCGGCCAGCACTTCCTCCAGTGCCCCGCGTCCTGCGTGTATGGGGCCAGGATGCTGGTGCTGTCCAGGAGGGGTCCCCTGGCGCAGCGGGGTCCAACCCACCCCTGCAGCCTCGTTCTGGAAGCTTCCTAGGTGTGTGCTCTGCTCAGGTCCTGGTGCACACCTGCACTGACGGGAGCGGGGCCGGCGCCGCGTGGAGGCCCAGAAGTTGCAGTTATGAGCCATGGGGCCCAGGGCTCTGGGAGCCCAGCGAGGAGCCCAGAAAACAGCACTGGGGAAGCTGGGGCAGCCAGCCCCTCCCTCCTCCCAGCCGCCCTCCCCCGGCGCCCCCTGCTGGCAGAGCGTCCACGCGCCCGCTTGAGGTGACCTCGAGTACTAGAGTCCAGCGTGAGGAATCCCGAGGGACCCCAACATTCACAGCATCGCGAGCGGATCATGGTGATGGCAACGAGCGTTTCTTTATTTGCTCCTGTTGCTGGTTTTCTTTTTTTTTTTTTTTTTTTTTTTTGTCGGTCGTGGGGCTTGAACTCTGGGCCTGGGCGCTGTCCCTCAGCTCTTCAGCTCAAGGCGAGCGCTCTACCACTTGAGCTACAGCGCCACTTCCGGTTTTCTGGTGGTTTATTGGAGATAGGAGTCTCACGGTCTTTCTTGCCTGGGCTGGCTTTGAACCGCGATCCTCAGATCTCAGCCTCCTGAGTAGCTAGGATTCCAGGCATGAGCCACCAGCGCCCGGAAAAGGGAACAGGATTTTTTTTTTGGGGGGGTCCAGTCGTGGGGCCTGAACTCTGGGCCTGGGCGCTGTCCCTCAGCTCTTCAGCTCAAGGCGAGCGCTCTACCACTGAGCCACCTTCCCAGCCCCTCCTGTTGCTGGTTTTTGAGTCGGTCCTAGGGATTGTCCGTAGGGGAGGCGCTGCTCCTGAGCTTTTCCCTTTCTTTGCTTTTTTTTCGTTTCCTTTTCTCAAGGCTGGCACTCTACTCTCCGGGCCACAGCTCTGTGGCTGACTTTTTGGTGGTTAATTGTAGAGAGGAGTCTCACGGATTTCCGTGCAGTGGCTGGCTTTGAACTGTGGATCCTCAGATCTCAGCCTCCTGAGTGGCTAGGATGACGGGGGGGGGGGGGGGAGCCGTGGGTGTCCAGCTAGTATTTGCTCATTTGGGGCGGGGGCTGAGCCTCCGCCCCCTGCGCCCCCCTGCCGTCCCGGCCCTGGGGCTGTGTGTGGCTGGTCTGTGCAGTGCGGCTGGGCCACAATCTCTCCTGCCCCCCGCAGGAGGACGGCTTTTCCAGCGGGCTCTCCTTTACGGTGGGTGGTCTGTGTCCTCTCTCCCATCCATCCTGGCCCCTCCCTCCCCCGTGCCCTCCCCTCCCCTGGGCTTCCAGCACCCCAGGGGCCTGCCCCAACCTTCTGAGTGCCTGTGGAAGGTTCTGGCTTGCCGGTTTGTCCACCTTGTCTGACGACTTCCTCTGGCTAGTAACTTCCAAGTGTCGTCTTGCTGCCGCCAGCCCGTCTCTCCACCGCTCTGTTACACCAAGAGGACGGGACTCCTCGTGTCCTCTGCGCTTCTGCCGCCACACTGCAGCTGGTCTTCCTGCCCAGCCTCGACCTCCAGCCTCCTGTCCAGCACCAACGCCAGCCACCGCGTGTTCCGGAGCCCACGGGCCCCAGGCAGGCCCCCACGCCCATTTTCCAACAACTGGGGGCACCGATGCCCCCCGGGGGCTCCCCCACCCACCCTCCCCGCCTCTGCCCCCCTTCAGGCCCTCACAGATGACAGGAGGGGGCCGAGGCCGTGGCCAGCACCCGGCCTTTGCCGGCCGCCTGGCCTTCTCTTCCCTGTCCTGGATCCCCACAGGGGTACACGTGGCACCCGGGGGGGGACTTGAACACACACCGTGTCCCTACGAAGACCCCTCCCCAGCTCACTACGGCAGCAGGAGCCAATCAAGGGCGTGGAAGCCGGAGCAGCGGTGCCTGTCCAGCCAATCCCCGCCCGCGCCCGCTGGCCGCACTCTGGGGCACCCGGCCCTGCAGGCCCTGGACTGTGACGGGTTTGTTCCGGGCCGGGCGGGCCGCGTGCAAGGTTGTGTAAGAGGAGGCCATCCGCAGCCAGCACGTAGATGAGCTCCGGAACATGGATGAGGAAGTGGTTACAGGTGACCCCAATGTTCTGGAAGAGAGACGGGCTGGCTTCTGTCACCGGGTGGAGGGGTGATGGGGCCAGGACCAGAGGCACCGGCAGAGGCGGGAGGCAAAGGGGGCGCCCGGCCCCTGACCCCCCGGCCGGCGGCGCAGGGCCCGGCCGGGCGCCTCCACTCTGCACTTAGAGCGGGCCACGAGTCACGAGGTCACATGGCGCGCCCGGGGCTGGGCCTCGGTTTCCACAGCAAGAAAAGCCAAGTGGGGGAGGGGGCACCGGAGCCCGAGGCAGCGGGAAGGCCGTGGGACTTGGTGGAAATCTGAATGACTCACCGGAGAGTGACTCCACCTTCAGCCCTCCCAACCTCATCTGGAAACACTGGAAAAGAACAGCCGCCCGAGGTGTTGATGGCAATTAAACCAGCAACAATTGTGCAAATGTGTTACGCCATGCCCGGTCCCCACAGGTGTGTGATGAATGCTAGTGTGTTCCTCCACCTACCCTTTCCTCTGTTCATCCACCTGTCCACCCACCCACCCATCCACACGTCCATCTGTCCATCCATCCACCCATCCATCCAACCGCCCATTCATCTATCCATCTATGCACACATCCACGATCCATCTACACATCTCTCCATCCATCCACCCACCTAGTAACACATCTTATTCCAAGAAAAAGATTCAAACTACAGATTTCAAGCACAAACATCCAAAAAAAAAAAAAAAACCCAAAACAACCAGTAGAAACCCATTTCTCCACACAGCACAGAATTTCTCACTGTTGTCCAAACCTCTCTCCCTCCTCCTCTCGCATTCCCAGCTCAGCCTCGGGTTTTGGCTCTGCTGAGACAGAAATCACACATCTGAATGAGGGTTGTTGGGGCTGGTGCTGGAGCGCTGGGAGACAGAGTGGGGTCACATGGGGCAGCTGCTGGGCCGGCTCAGGGCTGCTGCACTCATCCTTTGATCTTGGCACTGAGACTGCATCGCAGGGCGGTCTGCTGACCCCCGGGGCTGCGCTCCCATGCCCCCTCGCTCGGTCACCACCCAGGAAGGTAGGTAGAGGTCACTGCGGGCACTGGACGCCCGCGGAGCTGAGGGACGGGCGAGCACGGAAGGACATTTCTATAAACAGGGCCTGCACACAGAATAAAAATCCCTATCTCTCATTAACAACAGAAAACATGATCTGTTTGTACACAATGCTAGAAGCATGGAGCTGGGCGCTGGTGGCTCACGCCTGTAGTCCTGGCTACTCAGGAAGCTAAGATCTGAGGATCACTGTTCGAAGCCAGCCCTCACAAGAAAGTCCATGAGACTCTTCAATTAAGAACCAAAAAAGGGCTGGGAAGGTGGCTCAGTGGTAGAGTGGTAGCCTTGAGCAAAAGAAGCTCCGGACCAGTGTCCAGGCTCTGAGTTCAAGCCCCAAGACTGGCACTAAATAAATAACTAATGCGCCAATGTTGGAATCAGGGCCCTGGGCCGCACCAGGGCCTCGTTTCGCAGATATTCTTTCCCTTTTCAGGGCTGGGAGTGTGGCTCACAGGGAACAGTGCAAACAGGAGATCTTCGGTTCAATCCCCACCACAGGGAGGAAAAGTCCTTGGGAATCTCTCAGAGTATGTGTCACACATATCAGCCCAGAGAGATCGGGGTCCAAGAACAGAGACGCCGTTGAGGCAAGCTGATCCCTGAATCTGAGGTTTGGGGCCCAAAGAAAAGCACCCTACCCTAACACCTGCCCCTGTCTGAAGGGGTCCACGAAAGCGGGACCCTTGATTCTCAGGACCCACAATTCTCACCTCCAACGTGGAAAAGAATTCAGGCCTAGCTACCGGGCAACGGCGGAGACGCAGGCGCGGCCTTGCCCTGGCCGCAGAGCTGTCCTGCGCGGGCCGCTGGCTGCTCAGCCTCTCCCGTGACAGCTCTGCCATTGTCACCCGGGCGGACATCACCCGTGGAGGTCCCTGTGGCGCAGGAGTCTGCTGTGCCCTGGGTTTCTGGGTGTTTCTTTCTGTGGAGTTAGGCAGATAAGGTCAGGGTGCTGCTTTCCGCGTTGCTGTAGCTCAGTGGGGGACTGTGAGACCACGGCGGGGGGGGGACCTCAAACAACAACAAAGCCCCATGACACCTGTGTGCTTTTAATCGAGTTGGGGTGCGCAGCGTCCTGCGTCCCTGACCTGTCCCGCCTCCACCCTACCAGAGCCCTGGAAGGGGCGGGGCACACAGGGTGCTGGGCAGGCTGAGAGGCTCAGAACCCCCCAACTTCTTTTTTTTGTGGGGGGGCCCAGTCGTGGGGCCTGAACTCTGGGCCTGGGCACTGTCCCTCAGCTCTTCAGCTCAAGGCCAGCACTCTACCACTTGAGCCACAGCGCCACTTCCGGCTTTTTTCTTTTTTCTTATGTGGTGCTGAGGAATCGAACCCAGGGCCTCATGCTTGCAAGGCAAGCGCTCTACCACTGAGCCCCCTTCCCAGCCCCGAGCCCCCCAACTTCTACTTGGAGCCCCATACCTGCCTGCTTGCCCACCCCACCCCACAGGCCAGGGGTCTTCTGGAGACCAAGGACCTCCCCCAGTGGGACCCCCAAAATGTCTCCATTCACAGCCAGTTACCTGACCCTGATGTAACAGGCACTTCAATGGCTCATCGCTAAAGCAAAAGCAAAAACAAAACCCAAACATTGACTCCTTACTCCATCCGGCCCAGGACGCTTCTGTGTCACAGACTGTTGCGTCCGCCCCCACGTCTTCTCTAGTTAAGCCTAAAGCACTAGCTACTCAGGAGGCTGAGATCTGAGGATGGAGGTTTGAGGGCAGCCATGGGGTGTAACTGGCAGCCCTGGGCCTAGCGGCTCCCGAGAGCAGGTCTTCAGCTCTTGGTGGAGACCAGGCCCGGGAATGGCTGGGCAGAGGCCTCCCTGCCGAGACACGACCCTCCGGCCAGCAGAGATCAGGTGGCTTCAGCCTGCTGGGACTGGAGGGAGAAGGCCTGGCCCCTGCCCCCCCAGCCCCCCTCCCGCCCCTCCCAGGAAGCTGCCCTGGCTGGGCAGGAGGAAGGGCCCTGAATGCAATGAAACCTGCAAAGGAGGTTTTCCGCCTCAGGCTGGTAGCCGGGCCGCCAGCCCTTTGTGTGGTGTTCCCGGTGCCCTTTTCCTGGTGGTTTGCTGTTTGCTGAGGGCTCTGCTCCGCAGCTCCTCTTCCTCCTCACCCCACCCCGCTCCCACTGCAGTCAGGAGTCTGTGCCAGGTGTGGGGCGGGGGGGGGGCTGCCCAGCACTGAACACCTCTCCCCAGGCCCTGGGCAGGTTGGCCTGGGGCTAGGCTGGGCTGCCCCTGAGCTAGGGAGAGGAAGAGGGTGCATGCTGTCAGGGGACCCCCGGGGCGAGGGTGTGGGGGTGCTGGACGCCCGAGGGAGGGTGCTGAGGGGGAGCTGGATGGTGCAGGGGCCATAGATGCCGCTCCGAAGTCAGACACCTGGACGCAGGTGCCAGTGGCTCACGCCTGTAATCTTAGCTACTCAGGAAGCTGAGCAGCCGCCTGATCTGAGGATCGCCAGTGGAAGCCAGCCCAGACAGACAAATCCCACAGATGTGTCTTGGTGGTGGTGGGGCTTGAACTCAGGGCCTGGGTGCTGTCCTTGAGCCTCTTGGTGCTCAAGGCTAGCGCTCTACTACTTGAGCCACAGTGACTCTTCCCTCTTTTCAGTGGTTAATTGGAGATGAGTCTCTTGGGGACTTTTCCTGCCCAGGCTGGCTTTGAACTGCGATCCTCGGATCTCAGCCTTCTGGTAGCTAGGATTACAGGCATGAGCCACCAGTGCCCAGCTCCAGAGACTCTTCAATTAAGCGCCAAAAAAAGCTGGAAGTGGAGCTGTGGCTCAGATGGTAGAACGCTAGCCTTGAGCACTAGAGATCAGGGGCAGTGCTCAGGCACCCAGTTCAAGCCCCGGTATCAGACTCCCAAATCAAAACCAATACAGGTGGAGCTGGAGTCAATCTTGGTCTCCCTCGGCATTTCCTTGTCTTTGGCTACAAAACGAGCCCCAGGGTGAAGCCAGGTTCAAGGTTGTATTGAAGCTCCAGGGAACTTGGCAAGAGCCCTGGCCGTGTTTGCGCTCGGTTCCTGCGTCCTGGGTGCTGGAGTGAGCAGTCCCTGCAGGGAGGCGTGGGGAGCGAGTCTTTTGGAGGACGGTGTTGGAAGTCACTTCCACCACCTTTGTCCCAATGAGGGGGCGTCCTGCCCGGTCTCCAAGGCCGGCCCTCGGCCCTGGCCCTCGTGGGTGGGATGTGCGCTCCTCCCTCCCGCATGCGCCTAGGCCTGGACTCAGAGCCAACACCAGCCCCTTGGCCGGGGTCCCTTGCTTGGCCGGGGCCCCTTGCTTGGTCAGGGCTGCTTGATGTCACCAAGTGTGACCCCTCCCTCCTCAGCCAGCTCCGGGGCAGCCTGTGGCGGCTCCCCGTCGAGCGTGGCCTAGCCTGAGGGGCTCGTTTGTCCCTGGGCTGTGGACGGGAACGCAAACAGTGTCCCAGGATGGACAGTTCTGTGCTCCGGCACGTACCCCTCCTGGGTGTGGAGCCACAGTAGTGGGGGTTCTTCCCAGCACCCCAGTATAAACGGGCAGCTGAGGGCCCGGGCCGCGCAGTGCAGGTAAGGGGTGGGCTGTCACCTGGGAGAGGCAAGGGGGGGGCGTGGGGGGACTGCCAGGAGCTAAGTCAGGGAGCAGGGGGCCCTTCCCATTCGGGACTCTCCCTGGAGCAGCCACAATTTTGGGGGTCCCGGGATAGGACACTGTGGGGCTCCATGATCAGACTTGTTAGAGCGCTTCCCCTTCCCCACAGTGACACTGGAGCAAAGCCACTGGCTCTCCTGTCAGCGCACAAAGGCTTCGGGAGTGCAGCTCCGGTGGCTCACGCATGGAATCCCAGCTACTCAGGAGGCTGAGAGCTGAGGATCGCGGTTCAAAGCCAGCCCGGGGCAGGGAAGTCCATGAGACTCTTATCTCTCATAAACCGCCAGAAAACCGGAGGTAGTGCTGTGACTCAAGTGGTAGAGCATTTGCCTTGGGCTGAAGAGCTGAGGGACAGCGCCCAGGCCCCGAGTTCAGGCCCCACGACCACCACCAACAACAAAAAGACTGGAAGATGCTGACTGCCAATAAGATCACCAAAAAAGCCAGCAGTGGCGCTGTGAGAGAGATCTAGTTTGGAGGGAAGGTGCTAAGGAACAATGACCAGGCCTTGAGTTCAAGCAACAGTATGGACATACGAGCGCGCGCGCGCACACACACACACACACACACACACACACACACACACACACACACACACACAGCCTGTATGGGAAAGGAAGGAAGGTTCCTGAAAGACCCTTGGCTCTCCCTTCCAGGTTCCTCACCTCTGAGGTGTCCTCCCCAGGAGAACGTCCTTGAAGTCTGGCCTCGGCCTGAGGCTCCTGACTGCGGGGTGTGACGGGCCTGGCCACCATGCTGTTTCTGCTGACCCTGGGCCTCCTCGCCAGCCCTGCCTGCCGGGCCCAGGGTGAGCCCCGCTCCGCCCGGGCCTCCCCGGCCCCCACCATCCCGCCAGGAAGTTGGGCCCACGTGTGAAGCCGCAGCATGGTGCCAGCTCTTTCCCGCTGCCTTCTCCCAGAGATGCAGGGCCTGGGAGGCGGCACCTACTTCTACGTCCAGGGTGAGGATCAGGGGGAGATCCGGGCCATCCGCGTCTTCGTGGGCATCCTGGGCTTCATCAAGGGGTGAGTGGGGCTCCATCCAGGGGTGAACCGAGGCTCTGCCCTAGCCCTCGATGCCCATGTTGTGCCGGGCCTCGCGGCTGCTCCCTTAAAAGCCACACTGTCTTCCTGACCTCAATTATCCAACGCTCCTGCCTGGACTGAAAGCTCCTTCTGCAGGCTGAAATGCCCGGCCCGGGCGGCGGTGCGGGCGGGCGGTGCGGGTGGGTGGAGAGGCCCTGGGAAAGGGGACCCTGGTCAAAGAGGACCGCTGAAGCTCTGATGTCCCCTCCTGACGTGGCTCTGGTGGCCTTAGCGTCCCTCAGTAGTGACCAAAACCATGCGTGGGGCGCAGGGGAAACTGCTCACCCCCGGGCTGTGTGTGGATTTGAAGTGTGCGAGTTCCTGCCCACGTCCGCAGCGCCCACAGTGGCTCCAACTGTAGGTGCTAAATTTAGCAAATACAAGTACAGGACACCCCGTGTCTCTGCGTCCCAGATCGACAAGGGGTGGTCGCTCAGTCCAAGTGTGTCCTGTGCGTGCAGGGTTTGGAGCATATTTACTCCTTACAACACTGAAATGTAGCCAGGCGCCTGTGACTCACCCCTGTCATCCTAGAGACTCAGGAGGCTGAGATCTGAGGATCGCAGTTCAAAACCAACCCAGGCAGGAAAGTCCATGAGACTTTTATCTTCAAGTAACCAGCAAAAAGCCAGAAGCAGGGCTGTGGCTTAAGTGGTAGAGCGCCAGCCTGGAGCTGTATTAATTTTTAATGTAACACTCATATAAAAATCATTCCTTATCTGAAGTTCAAATTGAACTAAGGTCCTGCATGGCATCTGGCAGCTCGCATGGGGTGTCTTAGCAGGCCAGGGCAGGGACAGCCGGATTCCGGCAGTCTGGACCACCCCAGGGCAGTCTTAGGCTCCAGGACCTCAGGCCTCAGCGTGGCCGCCGCTGCTGCTGCTCACCCTGCGTGCTCGGACGCCTCCCAGATGGGCGTGAGAGCTGGGCCTCAGGAGGAGGTGGGGGTGGGGCGGAGCCTACTGGGGCATCGGGCTGGGCGTAGCCTGCCGGGAAACCACAGAGACATCACCCAGGACCCAAGCCGGGCTGGGGGCCTCGCCAAGTGGGTCTGAAAGAAGCCAGGGCCAGAGGACCCACTGATCTGGGCCAGGCTGCACACTGCCTCTGTCCCAGAGAGACAATGACAGACAGACTGACCGACCGTCCTACAGATAGACAGACACAGAGAGACCTACAGACAGACACACACAGACCTACAGACACCCAGACACATAGACACACAGACACACACAGACCTACAGACACCCAGACACATAGACATGCAGACACACAAACCTACAGACAGACACACAGACACGCAGACACAGACAGACCTACAGACACACAAACAGACCTACAGAGAGACCTAAGACAGACAGACACACAGACATACAGACAGGGTTACAGACAGACACAGAGAGACCTGAAGACAGACACACAGACACACAGATCGATGCTCATGCTTTGGGAAGGGGGGGGTTGAGGCAAGAGAGGGAAGGGCCAGGTAGGTGGGCAGTGCGGGCTGACCGGCCCCTTCTCTCCCCGTCCCACCCCTCTCCATCCCTCCCCTCTCCGCCCCCCTATCCTCACACCCCGCCCCTCATGCCCCGCCCCGCATCACGCCCCGCCCTTCCCGTCCCACGCCCCGCCCACCGTGCCCCGCCCCTCCTCACGCCCCGCCCCTCCTCACGCCCCGCCCGCCACACCCCCGTCCCCACGCCCCGCCCATCACCCTGCCACACCCCCTCACCCCGCCCCCTCCTCAAGCCCCGCCCCCTCCCCTCCCCTCCCCACCCTCCCAGCATCCAGCTGCGGTTCGGCTCGGCCTGGAGCGCGCACTACGGAGCGCCAGGCGGGCGCGCGCGGGAGCTGACGCTGCGGCCGGGCGAGCGCGTGATCGCGGCGGACGGGCGCGCGCTCGCCTGCGTCTGGCGGCTGCGCTGGGTCACGAGCGCGGGGCGCGAGGCCGCCTTCGGCCGCCCGCTCGGCCGCCCGTTCCGCGCCCAGCCCGCGGCCCGGGACGCGCGGCTCCTGACCGTCAACGGCCAGCACCGCCTCCTCTGCCTGTCCGGCATCGGCTTCAAGTGGGGGTCGGCTCCGGAGGGGCCCGCCACGCCCACCCGGGGGCCCGCCACGCCCACCCGGGGGCCAGCCACGCCCACCCGGGGGCCAGCCACGCCCACCCGGGGGCCCGCCACGCCCACCCGGGGGCCAGCCACGCCCACCCAGGAGTCAGCCACGCCCACCCGAGGGCCAGCCACGCCCACCCAGGAGCCAGCCACGCCCTCCCCGGAGTCAGGGGCGCTCGGCTGGCCCGGCTGGGCGGCCCGGTGACCCGCGCCCAATAAAGCTCTGCACCCGAGTGCGCCCGCCTGGTCCTTGTCTCTGGGAGAGGGGGTCCTGCCCCAGGAGAAGGGGGTCCTGCCCCAGAAGAAGGGGGTCCTGCCCCAGAAGAAGGGGGTCCTGCCCCAGGAGAAGGGGGTCTTCCCCCCAGAAGAAGGGGATCCTCCCCCAGGAGAAGGGGAGATCCTCCCTTTGGAAAGCAAACACAGGCCCTGAAGAATGTTCTAGAACACGCAGACTTGGGGGATATGAGGAAGTTCTCGGCACGTGTTTGCTAAGTGGACAGCTGAGCGGCCAGGGTGCGGGGCTGGTGTCCGGCGGGGGGCCAGGGAGACGGGCAGCCTTGGCTCCTGACCCCTCAGAGGCTGTGGGACTGGCCTGGTTTTCAGACAGGCCCCAAACCCTGGGCACCTTCGCCTCCCCGGTTACCTCCGCCCGCTTCTCCTTCCAGCCCCTCAGGCTCCGTTCCCCCCCCCCCCCGTCCCCCCCATCCTGTGGCCACTGGGACACAAGGACCACATCTGGACGCGGCGTTCTTGCAGAAACTTTATTTATTGGTGGAATCAGATTCCAAGTCCCAGTTCAGTTACCCCAATACCACTACGAGCGTACCCCCCACCCAGACAGCTCAGCCCGGGGGCTCGGAGGGCTCTGTCTGGCCGTGGACTCTTAACAATTCACGGTGGTGGAGTTTTCCTTGAACTCACCCCAATAAAAGGCCAGGGACCTGATGAAGATGGAGTCGCGGAGCCCACAGATGCCCTTCAGCACATCACCTCGGTGGTAGGGGTTCACCAGGAACTCCTGGCCCTTCATTGTCCCGAACAGGTGCTGGCGTTCCTGGGTGTCCACCAAGATGCTGCGAATATTGCCCAGGATGGAGCCCATGATCGAGGTGATCCGTTCCCCGGGACGTAACACGAGCTCATTGACCATCCCTCTTCCAGTTCTGCCATGTAGGGGACTCCAGCAGTCTCCGAACTTCGCCTGAATCCTGGAAGAGAGCCGTACACTGAGCCCCGGGGCGCTGGCCTCTCCCGGCCTCCAGCCCGGCTTCCCGGGACACACTGCGCTCTCTCCGGCCTGCGCGCTTCCCACAGCCCTTGGTGCACGGCTGGTGCTCCAATGCTTAAGCCACAGCTCCATTTTGTGGCTAATGGGAGATGAGTCAGACTTTTCCCGCCTGGGCTGGCTGGGACCGCCATCATCAGCTCTCAGCCTCCTGAGAGCCATTCAAGCCAGCTCCTCTGCTGTGGTGCCTCTGTGCCCTCTCTTTCCCATGTCCCTGACACCCCAAAATGCAGGGTAGAGATCCACCTAGAAGCTGACTGCTGGCGGCTGGCGCTTATCATCCTAGCTGCCTGAGATCTGAAGATCCAAGTTTGAACCCAGCCTGGCCAGGCAGACAAATCCCAGAGACTCTTATCTTCAAAGAACCAGCAAAAAACCACAGCTGGGTGCATGGCTCAACTGGTAGAGCACCAGCCTTTTGGGAGAAAAAAAGCCAAGAAAGAGCTTCAGGCCCTGACTTCAAACCCTAGTACCAGTGCATGTGTGCACGCATGTGCGCGCGCGCGCACACACACACACACACACACACACATCGGGTCTTGGATTTTATAGCCAAGACCAGTTCACTCGACCCTCGTCAGCTTTGCCTCTTTGACTCTAACCTGGCAGAGTTGCCCTTGATTTTTTTTTTTTTTCCTATCAGCACCGGGACTAAGGCCCTTGTGGGTTGAGTTGTGTTTGGATTGAAAGGCAGAAAGGCACTGGCAACCCTCTGGTCATCCGTCCAAGGTGACAAGGAGTGAGGCTGACAGCCACAGAGGAGGTGGGGGGTGCAGAGGCTGGAATCTCTGGGATCCCAAAGATGAACTGACCCCAGAGCACCCTTGGCAGCCAGACGGGAGCACGGGGAGGGGGAGCTGGCCGGGAGCCCCCGGGGCCGCCGGACATACCCACCCGATCATGTGGTCGGACTGTTCGTACACCCGCAGCCCCGTGAGGTCGTCTCCATCATGGGAGTAGATGCAGAAGTGGGGGGCGCACATCCTGCCATAGTAGTCTGTGTGGAGGACAATGGGGAAGAGTCCAGGTGCGTGGGCCCGGCGGCTCCGTCACCAAGCCAGACACCATGGCCCTGTGTCCACACTTGGTCTGGGACCCGGGGGGGGGGGTCTGGGCTGGGGGGGCTGGGGGGTAAGGGCAAGGCAGACTCACTGCTTAGAAAGCCAGCGGCGCTGCCCAGGAGGGAGAGAGCCAGCAGGAACAGCATGGTCTCTGACGGAGCGTGCGTGCAGGGCTCTGGCGAGAGGAGGAGGCCGCTGGGCCTTCAGAGAGGCCCCGGCCGACCCCACCCACCCGGGCCACCCACGGGAGCCCCGCACCTCACCTGCGTCGGAGTCGGTCGTGGGAGCCGGCGCCTGGCGCCCGCGCCTCCCCTTATATGCTCCCGGGCTTCTAGGCTCCTATCCAGAAGGAAGGAGCCGAGGCCAGCGGGGGCCAGGAAGGAGCCGGGTGGGGGGCTCTTCCTGGGGGAGTCCCCTGAGCCCCCCCCGGGGAGCCTCCGGACACACTGTGTTTGCTGACTTGGTCCGGAGCCCACACAAACAGGGCCGGGGACGGCGGGCGGCGTCTGTGGGTCACCTCCTGCGTCCTCCCGCGTGGTCACCGGGACTGACCTTGACAGTGGCCCAGCAGGGGGCACCGCGCCCCGCCTGGCCAGCGAGGTTTGGAACCCTGGGGAGGGGGCCATAGGGCCCCCGAGACGCCAGGGCCCTGCCATGCGCAGCGACAGGTCCAGGGCCTCTGCCACGCTCACCTCTGGGTACCCTGCCCCAGGCGCAAGCCGCCCCCCAACAATAGACCCCCCCATCAGTCTGGCGTCTGCAGCCTCTCCTCTGGGTTTGGGTGTCATGGGGGGCGCGAGCCACAGAACAGGACACAGGGTGGGAGTGGAGCTGTAGATGGAGCACAGGTGCCAAGGTGGCGGCCAGCCCTTCCCTGGCGGGGAGCGGCCACCCCCGCGGCTGCCATGCTTGGGCTCCAGGCAGACTGCAGACGCCAGGTCCTAACCCCTGTCTCTCACCCAGCTCATCCCCCCCAAGGTGACCTCCACACCCCTGTGTGTAGCTCATGCTCAACACCCCCCCCCCAGAGGCCAGGCTCCCGCACCCCGCAGAGTGCAGGGGGGCGGACTGGAAAAGAACTGGGGTCCGGGGAAGAAGAGAGGGTGGAGGACAAGGAAGAGGGGGTGCCGAAGTCACGCCAGGGCCCCTGTAGATTCCAGAACACCCTGGGGGAGGAGGGAGCTGCCAACTCCAGCTTCCTGCTCACTAGAGGTGAGATCTGGGGTGCTGCGCCCGCCCCTGCCCCGCCCTGCACCGCATCGCCCACCACGCGTGGAGAATTAGAGAATCTGCTTTTGGGGTGCTGGTGAGGAGGTGCTAGGCTTCTCCACCTAGCCAGCCAGGCGCCCTGGCTCACGCTTGTAATTCCAGTTACTCA
This sequence comes from Dipodomys merriami, assembly GCF_024711535.1. Lineage (NCBI taxonomy): Eukaryota > Metazoa > Chordata > Mammalia > Rodentia > Heteromyidae > Dipodomys > Dipodomys merriami. The sequence continues at coordinate 2,535,595 of NW_027202682.1, forward strand.
GGAGGCCGAGATCTGCAGACCATGGCTCGAAGCCAGACCAGGCAGGAAAACGCAGGAGACGCTGCTCTCTAAGGAGCCAGCACGCCCTGTGGCGGCTTCTGGGGAAGAGTGCCAGGCTTGAATGGAAAAAGCCAAGCAAGCGTGTGAGGCCCCAAGTTCAAGCCCCAGTACCAAAACACGCACGCACACACTCATGCACACCCAGGAGCTCAGGAGCTAAGCCTCTCACATGTGAAAAAAAAAATCACTAGAAGCTGGGGCACTGGTGGCTCACGCCTGGAATCCTAGCTACTCAGGAGACTGAGATCTGAGGATCACAGTTCAAAGCCAGCCCAGGGAAGGAAAGTCCATGAGACTCTGATCTCCAATAAACCACCAGAAAACCGGAAGTGGCGCTGTGGCTCACGTGGTAAAGCGCTCACCTGGAGCTGAAGAGCTAAGGGACAGTGCCCAGGCCCAGAGTTCAAGACCCACAACTGATAAAGAAGAAAAAACATCACTAGGGGAAATTCCCTCGGAGTATTACATTCACGAGCAGGCTGTTGGGTGCACATGCACATCGTTTCATGAAATCTGGAAGCCACGGTGCTGCCATGTGCTGCTGGAGTGTGAGGGCGTTGGCGTGTCAGCGCGGCTGATCTCCCGTGACACAGACAGGCCACCAACGGTGCCGTCTCGGCCTTCACATCTTTCCGTCCCTGGGGGACACCAAGCCTGCACTACTGTCCATGGCGGAGGCTGGGCAGGGCAGGGGCCCGGGCTCTGCCCCATGAGGGGTCTCCAGCAGGGGCAGAGATGCGTCCCCGGTCACCAGGCCGCTGGCTCTAAACTGCTGCTCTTGGGGGCTCCTCCGGGTTCCAGCCTCCACTGTCCAGCACTGCCCAGGTGAGCCCCCATCTGCCCACTCCCCCCCGTGACTCCCACCATCCAGGGGCCATGGAGGATGGGCTGGGGTGGGTGGGGGACCCCTCCCCGGGTCCCGGGGGGACCTCTGGGGAGGGGAAGGAGAAATAACCTCAGCTCCTGGCAGGCTGTGTGCCCTGAGGCTGGGCCTGGGAGGTGACGCAGCCAGGCAGTGTTCCGTCCCGGGCGCGGTCTGGGGACAGCGCGGGGCACCTGGTGCCAGCTCCAGTGCCGGGGCCCAGGCCGGGTGGGGCAGGAGGGATTTGCTCAGCGGCACAGCTGAGGAACAATCTCCCTTTCTTTCCCCAATCTTCTATTTCTCTTCTTTTCTTTTTTCATCTTCTTCCTTCTTTCTCCCTCTCTCCTTCCAACCTTTTCTATTCCCTTTTCTTTTAAAAATAAAACATGAGGGTGACCCCCCCCCAGCTAGCCTCTAGGGTCTGTTGCTTTTGCAGATAAGAGTTCCACACACACCACCATCCCTCTTCCTTCCTTCCTTCCTCTTTCCTTCCTTCCTCTTTCCTTCCTTTCTCTTTCTTTCTTTCTTCTTTCTTTAGAAGCTGAGCTCTGAAGATCACGGTTCAAAGCCAGCAGGGGCAGGAAAGTCCACGAGACTGTTATCTCCAATAAACCACCAGAAAACTTTTCTTTTTTTCTTTCTGTTTTTTGAGACAAGTCCTCATTATCATGTAGCCCAAGCTGGCCTCAAACCTGTCACCTTCCTCGTCAGCCTCTGGGGGGCTAAGATGGAGGGGTTCACCGCCAGGGAGCTTCTACCGTGACGCTACGCACAGTCACGCCATGCTGGGAAATACCCGTGTGCACACTCACAAGGGCGCGCTACATACACACACACACACACACACACACACACACACACACACACACACACACACACACTGTGGGAGATCCTAGAGCAGCCACGCCCCACCCCTCCGGTCACTGAGGCCCAAGGCTGGCCCTGAGCCTGCGCCGTCCCAGCCTCCACACAGGCCCCCTTTGTCCCTAAAAATCGGCGCTTTCCAAGAGGGGGATTTACCGGGCGCTAATTCCCTGCCTTGGATGCAGCCCAGTCCCCGCTGCCAGCAAACCACAATGGAGCCTTCTCCTCCGGTTCTGGCCCGCCAGCCCTTGTGCGTCAGGGTGAGGAGACAGGAGGACCCCTCGGGACCTGGAACCCCTGCAGCCCCCCCCCGGCCCCGCCCCGTGCGCTGTGGGGGGTGGCAGGGCCTGGCTAGCCTCCTTCGGAGCCTGGGGTCAGGGGCTCTGGCTCTGGCTCCTCCAGACCAGGCTGCTGCTTGGTATGGCGCCGGGAGGCGGTGCACGCAGCATGTCCCCGCGGGGCTGAGGGACACCAGGACCCATGACACCACGGCTGCCGGGAGGCCGGAGGAGCTGCCGGGAGGCCGGAGGCCTAGCGAGACGATCGGAAGCAAAGGGCAAATGGAGCGTAGACTCCACCAGCTGCTGCCGGGGAAGGGAGGGCACCTGGGGCCACAGGGAGGCTGGGCTGGTGTTTGAGCCCATAAGTTTCGTAGCTCACTTTCCACACAGAGTATACTGAATGGCGAGGTTGCATCTGTTCACCTCACCCCTCCTCCCACCCTTTCTGTGCTCTTTTGTCCCCCCCAGCTCCAAGACAAAGCCAAAAAATAAATACCACCAACAGCCTCAAAATCCATGTTTTCAGTTCCTGGAACTTGTTTTTTTGTTTTTCTGGTGTTTTTGTTTTTGTCAGTCATGGGGCTTGAACTCTGGGCCTAGGCACTGTCCCTCAGCTCTTCAGCTCAAGGTGAGGGCTCTATCACTTGAGCCACAGCACCACTTCTGGTTTTCTAGTGGTTTACTGGAGATAAGAGTCTCATGGACTTTCCTACCTGGCCTGGCTTTGAACCGCGATCCTCAGATCTCAGCCTCCTGAGTAGCTAGGATGACAGGCATGAGCCACCAGCGCCTGGCCTTCAGAATTTTTATAGTTTTCACTACAGAGGTCTTTTACTCCCTTAGGTTGACTCCTAATTTTTTTTTGAGGCTCTTGCAAATGGAGTTGTTTTCCCGATTTCCCTCTCTACTTGTACATTGTCGGCATACAGAAAGGCTACTGATTTTGTGAGGTTTGTATCCAAAGGTATTGATCTGCTCTAGGAGCTTGGGGATGGAGCCTCTTGGGTCCCTTAGCTATAAGATCCTGCTGTTTGCAAAGAGGGGTAGATTGGCTTCTTCCTCTATGTGAATCCCTTTTATGTCTTATTGCTTTGGCTAGGCACTCCAGAATCACTTTGAAGAGGGGTGGAGAGTGGACATCCTTACCTTGCTCCTGATAGTAGATGCTGTTTTAGTTTCCCACCATTGAGTACGGTGCTGCCTGTTGGTCTGTATGCATAGCTGTTGCTGGGGTGCAGGGCTGGGGGGGAGGTGTTCCTTCTCCTGGCTTCTCCCCAGGTTTGAGTGGGGTGGAAGTTTTATTGGGCCAAAGGCTTCTGGCCTTCACTGCAATGCCCAAGGGGAGTCTTGTCTTGCGTTCTGTTAATGTGGTGTATTACATTGTGTCATTTACGTATATTAAACCGATCTTACGTTGTCTGGGGAAAATCCCACTGGATCCTAGTGTATACTTTTTCTGATTGGTCCTTCAATTCCATTGGCAATGACCACCAGCCGGGCCTCCCCATCAAGTCCGGTCTCCGCATTCCTCCGAGTGGCGGGCGAGGCCATCCCCACCTCCGCGCTCCCGGAGGCCCCAGGGACAACCAGCCGCCCGCTGGTCAGGGCTGCCCTGCTGCGCTGGCCGGCCACCCTGTGGGGCTGCTCGCCAGGGCCGGTGCAGCGCCCCAGCACCCGGAGTCCCGGCCCGCCCTCTACCTAAGCGTGGAGGAGGAGGCGGGGCCCTGGGGGCTGGGCCTCGGCCCCCAGTGCTGGCCTCCTTCTGCAAACGCCTTCCTTCCCTCCCTCAGTGTCCCCACACCCCCACCCCCAACACATGGGGCGCCTGGCTCCCCACCCCCACCCCAGCATCCCCACCCCCAACTCCTGCAAATGATGGAGTTAGCTGGAGTTTGGAGCTAAAATCTAGACAGATCATCAGGCTCTTCAAGGAAGCAACTTAGCGAAAGTGTATTAGTGAATGGGATGGAGGGCAGGAGGCGGGCCGCGCCCGGACTCCGCGCTCGCAGCTGGGCGGGTGTCCTAGTGCTCGGTGCCCACCCAGGTCGAGGGAGCTCAACTGGGACACAGGAGCCGGGAAGCCCAGGGTAGAGTCAGGAAGAGCAAGAGCAGGGAAGGGCCTCGCGCGGGCGCAGTGGAGGATATCAGCCACTGAATCCAAAGGAAGAAGGAGCTGACGTTGGTGTAGACTCCAGGCCTCCTCGGCCGACCGCAGCCCAGGCCCCAGCTCACCACGCCGACCTGATACCATCGTCCATCCAGGTCACAGACCAAGGGTCCTCCGGAGTCACCCTGGGGGGGAGGCAGGGGCGAGGCAGACCAGAGGTGAGGGGCAGGGGCGAGGCAGACCAGAGGTGAGGGGCAGGGCCAGTGAAGGAGCAGCGGGAGAAGGGCGGCTGTGGACTGGGCATGAATCCTACTCCTCCCCTTGGAGGACAGAGCCTCAGCTTTGCCTCAGCCCCGTGTGGCAGGGCGCACCCAGGAGGGGTGGGTAATGAAAGGGGGAAGGATGGCTTCAGGCCAGGGTAATTGAGAAACAGGACGGGTCTCTCCGGAATGAACCCGAGGGTGGGCTGGGGGAGACACCCCGGGCGGGGTGGGGAGCACTCTCGCGGTGGAGAGGAGCACTCACGCTGCAGGTGTCCACACTGCCGTCCTCCGCACCTGCGCAGATCATGTCATTATGGATGAAACTGCGTCCCGAGGACATGGAGAACAGAGCGTTACACCTGGAGTTGTTCAGGATGGCGACCTGCACTTCCCGGAGGTGGTAGGGTGGCTGGAGTTCTGGAGTGGAGCAGAGACAACACAGCAGGTCAGCCTCCGGCCACCCCTGGGGTGGGGGGAGGAGAGACTCGGTGCAGTGCAGCGTCCCCGGGGATCACCCAGCACAGTCAGGACCCACAGCGTCACAGAAGGACCAGGCGTGGACAGGCACCGAAGGCCCCAAAGCACAGATAGGAAGGAGTGAAGGACTGTGGGATCTGGAACAAAAATCCCCAAAATTGATCAAAGACAAACCAGAGGGTCCGGAAGCTAAGAGAACCACGTGGAGAGACATCGCGATCAAACTATCACAGGCAAAGACAGAAGCCGGAGAGAAGAGGGCTGTTGGTTCAAGGGACTGTCAGGAAGACCAACAGTGGGCTTCCTTTGAGAAACCCACGAGTCTTGAGAGCAATAGAAGACACGTTTAAAGCCGGCCAAGAATTTTACACCGTACAAACAACCCACAGGCCTATTCCCCACAGAATGCAGGAGGAATTCGATAAACATCAGCGTGGAGGCTTCCTCCCAGCGATTGCTGGGGTCCCGCAGGAGGGGTCCTTCAGGCTGAGATGGGAGCAGCCAGGCAGGACGGAAGTCCAAGTCACAGAAAGAAACCAGCTCTGGTAAAGCACGCCAAGCTGGAAGTGTGGATCTTTCCCTCCTCATCCTTCTGCATTTCCCACCCGACGTAAAAGTACAAGATATTTGTACTTCAAAAAATAATAAAGGACAAAGGCGTGAGGCTGAAGTGTGGCTTGGTGGGAGAGCAATAGCATTGAGTGAAAAAGCTAAGAAACGAGAAGAAATAGATAGATCCTATCTATCTAAGTGTCTATCTACCTAGGATGCTGATGTTCACAGGCTCCTCATTTACAATATTCCACAGGCAGACACCAACCAGGTGTCCACCAAACCCATGAATGGATCAAAACATGATGGTGTCCAGAAACTGTGCTGTGAGTAGAATGTTATTCTGAATGTAGGACTGCATGCATGTGAAATGCACAGGGGAGCACAGGGGAGGTTCTCAGGACTGTGGAGAGGGGCCGGGAGGAGGGAAGGCTTGGTGAGGGAGGGTCCCCACAGAGCCCGAGGCCGAGGGGCAGAGCCAGAGCCCGGGGAGGGGCTGCAGGGCCTAGTGCTGCTGGCTCAAGGCAAGGACAGGGCGGGGCCCAGCCCTCGGCCACGCCCACCCACGTGCACCCAGCCTCACTCTGGTTCTCTTGGAGCCAGCCCCAGCCGGTCACCCAGCAGTCAGGCCGGTGCTGGAACATGGAGGTGGAAGACAGGATGCAGACGGGCTGGATGTGCTGGTTGTAGGGGACGGGGGAGGCCAGCTTCACCAGCGCGATGTCGTGGAGCTCTCCCCTGGCTTTGGGGTTCACGATGATCTTCTTCACCTGGTACTGGTGGTGGTGGGCTGCCCGTCTCCAGCGAGGTGACTGGAGAGACAGCTCCCCGAGCTGGACAGTCCACTTGGAGACCTCAGGGGACCTGATGGGGAGCAGTCAGGACAGGAGGGGCCTCCCCGCATCCGACACGGAGCCCTCCCTCCGGTGCCATGGTGGGTCCTGGACACCATTACCGAGTCTCTGTAGACATCAGACAGGCTGCAGGGCTGGGGCCCGGGGGGGGGGTCTGCAGGGAGGGGGGCTGTCTGCAGAGGTCTTGTCACCTTCCCAACCTATCTTTAATGCATAGAAATCGCGCCCAGCCAGGCCCAGGGGCTCACGCCTGTCCTCCTAGCTGCTCAGGAGGCTGAGAAACCCCGCGACCAAAACACCAACAGAAGAAAGTGCGTAGGAATGCTCTACAAGAACCCGAGCAGGGTCTCCTCCAGGAGGAGAAACTGATGCTTATTAGTTTTGTTTCTGTGCGGCCTTGGGGCTTGAGCTCAGGCCTGGGCTCGGTCCCTGACCTTTCTCACTCAGGGCTGGCGTGCTGTCACTTGAGAAACAACTCCACTTCTGGCTTTCTGGTGGTTAACTGGTGACGAGTCTCACAGACTTCCCTGCCTCAGCTGCTTGGAATGGGGATCCTCAGATCTCAGCCTCCTGCATAGCTAGGGTGACCGCAGGCCTGGCAGATTCTGTGAATGGACTGCCTGGGCTCCTTGGGGCTGGGGGGGGGACGGCCACCTAGACCAGCAAGGGGCCTCCAAGGACCAGAGGCCACGGTCACCTCCCTCCCCCCCCACCGGCCCCCAACTCACTTCCCAAAGCAGTGGGCAGCGGACAGCACCCAGCGCGGGCTGACGAGGCTCCCTCCGCAGAACAGGCCGTCCCTGGCCATCACCAGGGCCTGCCAGGGCCAGCGCCCCAGCGCCGACTCCACGCCGCCCACTATCCGCGGCTGCACGGCCCGCTGGCCACAGGGGCCTAGACAGACGGACGGACACAAGCAGATGGACGGAGGGACACAGACAGAGGGACACAGATGGACAGAGGGACAGGAGGCGTAGCCCATGCGGCCCACCCTGGAGGGGGTTGGGGGCCGCACCCCCCCCCCCCGCGGCCGCCCCCCCCACCTCCCCCCCCCCCGCCCCGGGGCCGCACCCCGGTCCCCACCTCCCCCCACCTCCCCCCCCCCGCGGCCGCACCCCGGTCCCCACCTCCCCCCCCCCCCGCCCCGCGGCCGCACCCCGGTCCCCACCTCCCCCCCCCCCCCGCCCCGGGGCCCGGCGGTTACTGGTGAGCAGCCTGGCGTCCGCGGGACCTGCAGCGGACCGAGGAGAGCACCGGGTGAGGCCTCCGCGCCCCACGCGGGCCCCGCGCCGGCCGCGGCCCCCGGGCCTCACCTGACGCCCCGTCCCGCGGCGGCCCTGCGGGGGGCGGCGGGGGAGCGCGGCCGCCCCCGGCCCCGCCGCGCCCGGGCTCCGCGGGCCGCAGGGCTCCCGCCCGACACAGCAGCAGCCACAGCAGCAGCGGCAGCGGCGGCGGCAGCGGCCGTCCGCGCGCCGCCATGGCCGAGGCTCCGGGCCGGCGGCGGTGAGCGCGGGCGCCCCCTGCGGGACGGGCGGGGTGAGCGCGGGCGCCCCCTGCGGGACGGGCGGGGTGAGCGCGGGCGCCCCCTGCGGGACGGGCGGGGTGAGCGCGGGCGCCCCCTGCGGGACGGCGGCGGCGGCTTCAGGAGCAGCGCGTGGCCGCCTCGGCCGGCACCTTCTCCCCTGACCTCCCCGGGCCCAGGCTTGGGCTGCTTGGAAGGCCGCTGTGCCGCAGGCGTAGCCGCCCTCGGCCCGGGGCTGCCTGAGCCGGTGGGTTTCAGCCCACAGGAGGGATGGGTGCCGGAGGAGCCGGGAGAACGCGGGGTCTGCGCGCGGCGCCCGGCCGGGGCTCAGCGCGCCCTGCGCGAGGCCTGCGGGAGGCCCGGGTCCCGGGGCCGGGCAGCCCCGGCCTGGCGGAGCCCCTGCACACAAGCGCCTGTAGGCCTGCGCCGGAGCCTATCAACGAGAGCCCAGGGCCGGGACCCCGGAGCCTTGGCCGAGAGCCCCGGGCCAGCAACCAGGAGCTGCAAACCACGGCCGTGTGGGAAGCCAGGCCGAGTCCGCGAGCGTGGGGGCCCTGGGCCCCGCCCGGGCTGGAGGACAGGGTGGAGGCCCAGCCCCACCCCAGGGCAGCCCGGGGCCCAGCCGCAGCTGCAGTCTCCTTCCTGGACTGACTGGAACTCTGACCCCGCACGCAGCCACAGCGCGCGCCTGGGCGCCATCGAGCTGGCCCCGCGTGCCATCCTGCTCGCCCTCCTTCCTGGAGCCCTTCTAGTGAGCGTTGGTGTCGCCACCTGGAGGTCTCCTGAAGGATCGCTCCCTGTGAGCTGCTGGGCTCAGAGCTCTGTGCTCACCAGCCCGTTGGTGTGAGGGTATTTGGAGCTTGGTCTTGACTCCACCCCGCGGCGGGACTGCGGTCCTCCTCCCCCTGCTCCCCCGCGTCACTGGGATGGCAGCTTGTGTCATGGCGCCAGCTCAGGAGAACAGACACTCATCGTTCGGCCTAGGCATTTTTTCTGTTTTTGTTTGGAATCACACTGTGGCCTCCCAGGAAGCCTGGACGACTGGCTTTGGCACTGTCCGTGCCGGCTCCACCTGTGTGGACAGAAGCTGGCGCTGCTCTCCCCCTCCAGCCCGGGAGGCTGTGCCTGCATCATCAAGAACCCGGACACGCAGCCTCGGACAGGTGCAGGTGTCTGAGGGAGGCGAGGCCTGCCCACCGCCGCCCTTGGCTCCCCAGGCACCCCCTGGCCTCTCCTGGGCTTTGGGTGGATGCACCATGGGAGGAGGAAGACCCACCTCCTCGAGGTGACCCCGAAGCTGCAGCAAGGGGGTGCTAACCAACAGGCCAACCAGACTCCTTCCCAGTCCTGGACAGAGGCCTGGGGAGGTGAAGAGACCCCCCTCCCCCATTGCTGGGAATCCCTCGGGTGTGCGAGGACCCGAGGGCTGGACTCGCAGACTGACAGGCTCAGCGCTCAAATGCTGCAAGCTCCAGGCCTATCGCGCCCAGCTTTACAAGGTGGAGGCTGGCTGGGCCCTGCGGCTCACACCTGTAATATAGCAACTCAGAAAGAGGACTGAGGTTAGAAGCCAGCCTGGGCAGACAATTCCAAGAGACTCTGATCTCCAAGTAGACAGCAGAGAGCCAGAAACAGAGCTGAGACTTATGTAATGGAGCGCCAGGCCCTGAGGGCAAAATCTAAGGGACAGTGACCCAGGCCCTGAGTGAAAGCCCCGGACTGGCACAAAGGAAATGAACCAGTGACTGGGCTGGTAGCTGGGAGTGTGGCTCAGGTGGTAGAGCAACCGCAAGGCCTGAGTTCAAGCCTCACCGTCTGGTAGAAACAACTACGCTGGCACAGATGGACGCAGGGTGGGAGACAGAGGTGGGACTTGGGCTGGACTCGACGTGAGGGAGGTGGGGGAGCAGGGTTCAAGGAATGCTCTGGAAAAGTCAACTCCAATGTGTTTATTGGCATAAAAACGGGGGAGCAGAGCTCTGCTCAGCAGAAGGTTCTGGCCAGTGTGGGCCTGTGGCTCAGGCTGGTTGCAGGAGCCTGAGGGCCCAGGGCAGAACGGGGAGCAGCCCCACTGGGGAGGGGCGCGGCCCAGGGGTGCCATTGTGTAAAATGGTGGTTCGGATCCAGCGGACGTGCTGACTGATGTTGGTGTAGATGCCAGGCCGGTTGGGCCGGCCACAGCCCTGGCCCCAGCTCACCACGCCGACCTGATACCACAGTCCATTCTGCTCGCAGGATAGGGGTCCTCCCGAGTCACCCTGGGGAGCAGTGGGGTGAGTGGGGGTGGGGGCAGGCTGGGCGAGGCCAGGTGGGCTGGGGAGGCCGGGCGGGGTGGGCAAGGCCGGGCGGTCTGGGGGAGCACTCACAAAGCAGGAATCCTTGCCACCTTTGGGGTCTCCCGCGCACAACATGTCCCCCCAAATGTCCACGCGGAAGTCTGTCAGCTCAAAGAGGTGATTGCACATGCTGTTGTTCATGATGGCCACCTGAACTTCCTGGAGAATGTAGGGTGACGGCAGCACTGTGAAGACACGGGGCAGGGAGCAGGCAGCTTGATCCTCCCCGCGCCGCGGTGGACGATGCTGTGGACTGTGGGGTGAGGGGTGCCTTGGGTAACTGGGGTGCCTGGGTACTGGTTTGGGGTTTTTTTGTGTGTGGTTATTTTTATTTGCCCATACTGGGGCTCGAACTCAGGGCCTGGGCACGCTCCCTTTCTGATGAAGGCTCTCCACCACTTGAGCCACAGCTCCACATCTGGCTTTTTGGTGATTAATTGGAATAAGAGTCTCACAGACTTTCCTGCCCAGGCTGGCTTTGAACCGTGATCCTCAGAACTCGGCCTCCTGAGTAGCTAGGATGACAGGCATGAACCACCAGCGCCCAGCTCCAGTCCCCGTTCTTAACACTTCCAGTTCCAACCTGGACTCGACATGGATGGCCAACAAAACCACACAAGGACCTGGGCGATGGACAGGCAGGTCTCGGCTCTTCTGAGACTCTAGGGCAGGGCACGGGCTGTTTGGCTGGCCCGTTGAGCACGGCTGGCTGGGCTGTGACCCGGGAGTGACCCCTCCCTTCCCACAGGCTCACACTCATCCTCTTGGATGTCCCCCCAGCCGGTCACCCAGCAGTCGGTCCGGTTCTCGAAAATGGCTGTGGAGGCCATGAGGCAAATGGGCTGGATGTGGCTGGAGTAGCTGACGGAGGAGGAGAGCCTGATCAGGGCGATGTCGTAGGGAAACGTGCCCGGGTACTTGGGGCTCAGGAAGATGCTATCCACGTTGTAGCGGTTGTGGTAGGCCTGCAGGCTCCAGAAGGACGGCGAGGAGGTCAGCTCCCCGAGCTGCACCGACCACTCATAGGGGTCATTGGACCTGGCGGGGCGGGAGGTCGCGCGGGGCGGACTCCGTCAGTCCCTGCGGGGAGGGCGTCTCCCGGGTCCCCGCGGGCCCGGCCCCGCCCCCTCACCTGTCGAAGCAGTGGGCGGCCGTCAGCACCCAGCGGCGGTTCAGCAGGCTGGCCCCGCACATGTGGATGCCCCAGAGCCGCAGGCTGGCCTGCCACGGCCAGCGCCCCAGCTCCGCGTCCTGGCCGCCCACGATGCGCGACGGGATGGGCCGGTGGCCGCACGGGCCTGGGGGGCGCGGGCGGAGGCTGAGCGGCGTGGGGAGGCCGGGGCCTCGCCCGCGTGGGCCGGGGACGGAGGGGGCCGGAGGGGGCCGGAGGGGGCCGGAGGGGGATGGAGGGGGCCGGAGGGGGCCGGAGGGGGACGGAGGGGGACGGAGGGAGCCGGAGGGGGACGGAGGGGGATGGAGGGGGATGGAGGGGGATGGAGGGGGCCGGAGGGGGATGGAGGGGGATGGAGGGGGCCGGAGGGGGATGGAGGGGGCCGGAGGGGGATGGAGGGGGCCGGAGGGGGATGGAGGGGGATGGAGGGGGCTGGAGGGGGACGGAGAGGGATGGAGGGGGATGGAGGGGGATGGAGGGGGATGGAGGGGGATGGAAGGGGCAGGAGGGGGATGGAGGGGGATGGAGGGGGATGGAGGGGGCCGGGGACGGAGGGGGCCGGAGGGGGACGGAGGGGGATGGAGGGGGATGGAGGGGGATGGAGGGGGACGGAGGGGGACGGAGGGGGATGGAGGGGGACGGAGGGGGACGGAGGGGGATGGAGGGGGATGGAAGGGGCAGGAGGGGGATGGAGGGGGACGGAGGGGGACGGAGGGGGACGGAGGGGGATGGAGGGGGATGGAGGGGGCCGGAGGGGGACGGAGGGGGATGGAGGGGGATGGTGGGGGATGGAGGGGGATGGAAGGGGCAGGAGGGGGCCGGAGGGGGACGGAGGGGGACGGAGGGGGATGGAGGGGGATGGAGGGGGGGATGGAGGGGGATGGAGGGGGATGGAGGGGGATGGAGGGGGACGGAGGGGGATGGAGGGGGCCGGAGGGGGCCGGAGGGGGACGGAGGGGGATGGAGGGGGATGGAGGGGGATGGAGGGGGGGATGGAGGGGGATGGAAGGGGCCGGAGGGGGCCGGAGGGGGACGGAGGGGGATGGAGGGGGACGGAGGGGGCCGGAGGGGGACGGAGGGGGATGGAGGGGGATGGAGGGGGGGATGGAGGGGGATGGAGGGGGCCGGAGGGGGCCGGAGGGGGATGGAGGGGGCCGGAGGGGGATGGAGGGGGATGGAGGGGGCCGGGATCCGGGTCCCCCCCCCCCCCGCACGGCCCCGTTACCCGGTCCACCATGTGGGCGTCCTGGCGCGCCCGCGCCTCACCTGACAGCGTGTCCACCGCCTGCAGCTCTGCGGGGGGGGGGGGGGAGAAGGTGAGACGCGGCCCCCGCCCCGCACCCCCCGCGGCCCGCGCAGCTCACCCGGCTGCTTGGCGCCCACGCGCGACATCAGCGCGGCCAGGAGCAGCAGCGGCGGCAGCGGCGGCAGCGGCGGCAGCGGCCACCCTCCGCGCGTCCCCATGGCCTCGGCTCCCGCTGCTCCTGACGGCGGGCGCCCCCTGGAGGACGGGCGGTGCCTGGCGACGACAACTGCGGGCGCCCTCTACAGGTCGGGCGGCGCAAGGCAGACGGTGGCCGCAGGCGCCCTCTGCAGGACAAGCAGCGCAAGGCAGACGGTGGCGGCGGGCGCCCTCTGCAGGACAAGCAGCGCAAGGCAGACGGTGGCCGCAGGCGCCCTCTACAGGTCGGGCAGCGCAAGGCAGACGGTGGCCGCAGGCGCCCTCTGCAGGACAAGCAGCGCAAGGCAGACGGTGGCGGCGGGCGCCCTCTGCAGGACAAGCAGCGCAAGGCAGACGGTGGCGGCGGGCGCCCTCTGCAGGACAGGCGCGCAGGGCAGCCCCGGCCCTGCGCCTTCTATCCGCCTGACCTCCCCGGGCCCACAGCTGGCTGGAGCCTTTCTGCTCAGGCTGCACCTGGCCGCAGGCCCAGCTCTCTTCACCATCCTCCATAGGGATTATGTGTTTGGACATGGCGTCTTGCGAAGCAACCCATGCTGGCCCAGAACCGAGGTTCTCTGGCCTCCCAGAATGCCAAAATTACAGGCCTTGAAGGAAGAGACTCTGAAATATCTTTAGAAAAGCAATACCTTCAGCTAAGCCTCTGTCTTCCAGCTCCTCAAGAGGTAAAGGTCAGGAGGGTCCCAGTTCAGGGCTGCAATAGGTCACAATACCCTTATCTCAACTAATAAAAGCTAGGTGTGGCAGCACACACCTGGCACCCCTGTGCGAGCAGCGCAGTTGGGAGGATTGCAGCCCAGACTGGCATTGATTTGAGGTCCTGTTACAAAAACAACGTGGACTGTTTGGGGGGAGGGAAGGTACAAGGGAGCAGGGAAGAGAGTGACCAGGAATGAATCATATCAAAATACACTGCATCTGCCGGGTGCCAGGGGCTCACACCTGTCATCCTAGCTACTCAGGAGGCTGAGATCTGAGGATCATGGTTCAAAGCCAGCCCGGGTGAGAAAGGCCAAGAGACTCATCTCCAATAGACCACCGGAAAACCGGAAGTGGTACAGTGGCTCAAGTGGTAGAGCGCTAGTCTTGAGCTGAAGAGCTGAGGGACAGCGCCCAGGCCCTGAGTTCAAGCCCCCGCAACCAACAAAAATAATACATTGTATCAATCAACAAAGATGGCCTAAGGAAATTCAACACTGTTAAATAATAGGGGGCAGAGTGAAGGGACCAGAGAGCCAAAGAGGAAGTTAATCTGAATAAAGTATAAGATATGAATCTGAGAAATACCCTTTGTACAATTAATATACACTTTACAAATGCAAACAGGGGTACAACCCGGCTGCTGGGGGGCATCCGTGCATGGGGTGGTAGAGGGGTAAATATGGTCAATATGTATTCAAGTATGAAAGCAGAAGAATAAAACATTGAGGAAGGAAGAGTGGTAGAGAGATGATTTTGTTTTCTTTTTGTCAGTCGTGGGCTTGAACGCTGGGCCTGGGCGCTGCCCCTCAGCTCTTCAGCTCAAGGCTAGTGCTCTACCACTTGAGCCACAGCACCACTTCCAGCTTTTTCTGTGTATGTAGTACTGAGGAATCAAACCCAGGGCCTCATGCATGCAAGGCAAGCGCTCTACCACTGAGCCACCTTCCCAGCCTTTCTTTTCTTTTTGAGGCAAGGTCTTGCTGCATGGACCCCACCTGGCCTGGAACAGACGATGCAGCCCACCCTGACCTTGAACTCAAAGCTCATCTCCCTTCAGCTTCCCGAGTGCTGGGATTATAGGAGTGCCCCACCACACCCAGTTTACTGAGTTGGAACTTGAGGGCTGAAACTCTTTAACAAACTTTATTGCTTGGGGAGAAGGCTGGGAATTGAAGGACCGGGGAGAGGAAGAGCGGCTGAGAACGGCCCAGCCAGGGCCACACTCACTCACCTCGGGGATGGAACCTGGGGTCGTCCCTGCTCAGCTGAGGTGGGCGCAGGCCCGACTCCTGCTTTGCCACAGCTCTGGGGTTGGCATCAGAACCTCAGGACACTGAGACCGACCCTACCTCTCTGCCCAGGAGAGCCTGGAATTGAGCCCCAGGCCTGCCCACACCACTGGGATCCACGCCCACCCTCCGTGGTCCCCTCCGCCGGTCCTACGGGGTCCCTGGCGCCAGGGTACGTTCACAGGCGGCTCCTTGGGCCTAGCAACTGGGCTTCCCGGGACAGTGGGCGGGCCTCCTGCTCCCCTCCTCCGCCTCCCGTTCTGAGAACAAGGGGAGCCTCGGGTGAGCCTGTGTGGGTGAGGCGTCTCGGGGGACCCCCGGTGAAAGCTGTGTGGCGAGTTGGCAGAGGAGGAAGTGTGCAGGTCCAGGCTTTATTGCTTCAGTGAAACGGATCCACCCAGCCCAGGAGTCCCAGAAACCAGCCAAGTGCCCGGAGTGGAGGCCGCGCCCTGCGGCTCCGTCCTGGGTGAAGGGTGACCAGGGCCCAGAGGAGACAAATAAGAGGCCGGGGGTTCGCTGAGGGGTCCCCAAGAGTCTGAAGAGGAATCTGTGTGGAGGCTGGAGGACAGAGGACAGCAATGGCTGCCCACAAAGGCCCCCAGGAAGGGGCCTCGCCCAGAGCGCCTGCACCTGGCAGGGGTTGGGAGACACCACCAGTTCAGAGTGTGGGGGCTGAGATAAGGGGTACCCATCAGAGAAGCCACAGGGAGATGAGGGCAGCACCGGCGGACCCCAGGAACAACGGGCTGGAGGAGGGCGAGGAGAGGCTCCGGACTGGGGCTGAGTTCTGGACGCTGGCAATCCACGCCGTGTAGTAGCTGACGTTGGTGTAAACTCCTGGCCTCCTGGGCAGGGCACACTCGGACCCCCAGCTCACCACCCCTGCCTGCACCCACACGCCCACATCACACACCAACGGGCCTCCAGAGTCGCCCTGCGGAGACGGAGACAGAGAGATCTGGAGGTAGAGGCTGCTGGGCCGGCCGGCCTCCCTGTGAGACGGACTTCCCCAACCCCCGCCACCTCCCTTAACCTCTTTGGTACTGTCCCGCCCAGGGCTAGAAGGGAGATCAATCGATGGGAAGTTTCTGGAAAGTGGCAAAAGTCTGGGAAAAAGAAGGGGAATGCCTAGCACATGGGACAAGTCCTGTAGTGTGCACAATCTCTAAAACAAAATGAAAACATCTGCCAGCTGCCTGGGCCGCACACCTGGAACCCCAGCTGCTCAGGAGGCTGAGAGCTGAGGATCGTGGTTCAAAGCCAGCCAGGGCAGGAAAGGCCGTGAGACTCTTATCTCCAAGAAACCACCAGAAAACCAGAATTGGTGCCGTGGCTCAATTGGTAGAGCGCTAGCCTTGAGCTGAAGAGCTGAGGGACAGCGCCCAGGCCCAGAGTTCCACAACCGACAAAGAAGAGTTAGCACTCAGGGAAGAGTGTCTGGGTAGCTGGTGTTGCTGGTGCCTTTTTTTTATCTAATAAATCTCTTCTTTGAGATAACACAATAAAGAGGGTTTACAAGAGCGGTTGAAGGGTAGGCCCTGACTGCTGGAAACGTGGTCAAAGGCTCTGAAGTTCATGTGGGAGGACATTTTTTTTTTTTAAGATTCTTAAAAGCTTTCAGCTTAGAGATAAGATCCAGGACAAAACTGCAGGTCCTGATTTTTTTTCTTTTTTTTGAGATGCTGGGGATGGATCTTGGGGCCTTCAAAAGGCCTAGGCAAGGGCTCTACCCTGGAAACTTCTTTTTTTGCATTGACCCTTGTGTATAGATGTATAAAAAAATAAAAGAAGCCAGATGTGGTGGCTCACATCTGTCATCCTAGCGACTCAGGAGGCTGAGATCTGAGGATCACGGTTCAAAGCCAGCGCGGGCAGGGAAGTCTGTGAGACTCTCATCTCCAATAATTAACCAGCAAAATAAACAGGCAGCTGTAGAGCTGTGATTCACGTGGGGAAACACTAGCCTGGAGCCAAAGAGCTCAGAGACAGCACCCAGGCCCTGGGTCCCAACCCTAGGACAGCCACAAAAAGAAAAGAAAAAACAAATAAACATGTCTTCTGTCCTGGATCTCCAGGGGTGATGGGGAGGGGGAGGGACAGCCTGTGGACTGGGGAGCTGGGGGGACACAAGGGGGGCGGGCCCGGCTTGCTCACATAGCAGGAGTCCTTCTGGCCTTCCTCGAAGCCAGCACACAGCATGTCCTCCAGGATGAGGGACCCCTGGCCGGACTCGGGGTTCCCCTGGTAGTAGGCCTCACAGGTCTGCCGGGCGATGAGGGGAAGCTCCACCTCCTGAAGGGTGAAGGGGGGCAGGAGACCTGGGGGACGGGAGAGCCCAGCTCAGCCAGGGGACACGGCTGCTACCTCCATGGATTTCACATTCAAAAGCAAGCTCTCTCCTGCCCTGGCCCGGCCCGGCCCGGCCCGGCATGCATAGGTGTGATGGACTGAGGGCCTCACCACCAAAAAGCTGGGGCTCATCAGCCTGAGTAGCGAACCTGAGGGACAGCACCCAGGACCTGGGTTCAAGCCCTGGTAATGGTGTGTGTGCCTGTGCACACATGCACACACACACACACACACACTTTTTATGAAGGCTCACACCTGTCAGCTACTCAGGAGGCTGAGATCTGAGGATCACAGTTTGAAGACAGTATGGGCAAGAAAACCCATAAGACTTTTACCTCTAAGCATCAAAAAACTAGAAGTCGAGCTACAGCTCAAACAATAAAATGAGAGCCTTGAGAGCGAGATTTAAAAAAAAAAAAAAAAAGCTTGGGGACAGCACCTAGACCCTGAGTTCAAGCCCCAGGACCAGCACTAAATTCCTAAATAAACAAATATCAAGAAAAATTAAGAGAAAGAAATAGAGGCTCTGCAGATACTATCAGTCACTTAAGATGAGTCAGCTGGGCACAAGTGCTCACGCCTGTAATTCCAGGTACTAAGGAGGCTGAGATCTGAGAATCACAGTTCAAAGGTAGCCTCGGCAGACAAACCCAAGAGACTCATCTCCAATGAACCAGCATCACTTAAGCTGTGGCTCAAGTGATAAGAGAGCTGGTCTTGTGCAGAAAAAAGCTCAGGGAGAACAAGAGACCCTGAGTTCAAGCCCACCATGGGCACCAAAAGACACAGGAGAAGATAAGAAGCCCAGGTAGATGGACAGACGGACAGACAGGACAGCCTGGGGTGGGGGGTGAGGCTGAGTGAGGCTGGGCAAGGCCAGACACAGAGCGGTCCCAGCGGGAGCCAAGAGGCCCCGACAGCCCCTTCACCTCAGGCTGCTGACCCCCTGAACTACAAGCAAACTCACGTTTTTGTGTCTTTGAGCCGGCCCTTTTGAGGTGACTCATCACGAGCCCCAGGACATTAGCCCAAGACACTAAGGAAGGTGGATGAGCTCCCAGCCTTGTTAGAAATGGCCAGAACACCTCACATGACCCTTGCATCAACCCAGCACGTGGGGCACTGAAGATCTCAGTGAGAAACCAGGGCCCAGGGAGAATGGAGGCCATTCAGTGCGACCTGTGGCCACCGGGGTGGCCGAGGTGCACGCTGGCCCAGAGGGGTGGGCCTGCCGGGGGCTCGTGGACGCCCTCTGGTGGCCGTTCTTCGTGCATGGGTTCCATAGTTGACCAGCTGCTTCTGCTGAGCACCCCCCACTTCCTGTGCCCCACCCCGGGCTCTGAGCCTCCTTACTCTGAGTCGGAGAGGTGTTCCCCCAGCCGGTGACCCAACACCTGATGCCAGGATCCAGGGGGTCTCCGGGCTTGGGGAGACAGACCGGAAGGATGAGGTCACTGAAGGAGACGGGAGAGGCCAGCCGCAGCAGTGCGATGTCACCCATGCTGTGCTCCTCATCCGAGTAGCTCGGGTGCCTGAAGATCTGCGCCACGGCCCGCAGCTCGCCCGCCTCGCCGGCCTCTGGGTAGGAGGAGATGGAGCCCAGCAGCACCACATAGGCGGACAGGGGCTGGTTCCTGGGGGACAGGAAGGCCAAGGGGGCTGTTCAAGCTGTGCCAGGATCCCGGGTGTGTGTGTGTGTGTGTGTGTGTGTGTGTGTGTGTGTGTGTGTGTGTGTGTGTGTGTGTGTGTGTGTGTGTGTGTGTGTGTGTGTGTGTGTGTGTGTAGGGAAGACAATGTGCTACCCTGTGTGTGATCGCTATTCGAAGTCAACACAAGCCAGACACCGGCGGCTCACACCTGTAAATCCTAGCTACTCAGGAGGCTGAGATCTGAGGATCCTGATTCAAAGTCTGTGAGACTCTTATCTCCAATGAACCACCAGTAAAGCGGAAGTGGTGCTGTGACTCAAAGTGGTAGAGCGCTCACCTTGAGTTGAAGAGGGAAGGACAGCACGCAGGCCCAGAGTTCAAGCCCCACGACCGACCAAAAAAATAAAAACAAACATAAATTAAAAAATAAATGTAAAAAGCCATCACTCTGCAGTCTTCCCCGGCTTCAGTCAGCTGAGGGCGGGGCTCCAGGGCTCCAGACCTGGCCTGGAAAGCTCAAGGCCATGAGTTCAAACCCAGGTATCACACAAAGAAAAGAGGCTGGGAAGTTGGCTCAGTGGTAGAGTGCTTAACTTGCATGCCTGAGGCCCTGGGTTCGATTCCTCAGCACCACATAAGCAAAAAGAAAACAGCTGAAGTGCTGTGGCTCAAGTGGTAGAGCGCTAGCCTTGAGCTGAAGAGCTGAGGGACAGTGCCCAGGCCCAGAGTTCAGACCCCACAACTGAACCCCAAAAAGAAAAATCACCAATTGAAGACCTGTCACCAGTGCAAACGCCGGTATAATAATCAGTGCACTCAAGATTTTGGGTTCTCAAGAGGAACATCAATTTGGGAGAAAGCGGTGGTATCAGAGAGGAAGTGAGCAGGCTGGATTCTCCCATCTCCCCCCGCCCCCCCGCAGGCCCCAGTACTAGCCCAAGATCAGGGGCCATGATGGATAGAGAAGCAAGACAAGATGCCAGGAGGGGACAGCCTTGCCTCCTCTTCTGACCAAGTAGGCAGAGGTGAGGGTGTGGCTGGAAAGGAAAACAAGAGCGCCTGGAAGGGGCTTGTGCACCCTGGGGAGACACTCACTGGTTGAAGCAGTGGGCAGCTGTCAGCACCCAGTCTTCAGAAATCAGGGAGCCACCACACACATGCTGGCCATACTGCCTCAGGCTGACCTGCCAGGGCCACTGGCCCGGCTTGGCATCCTGCCCCGACACAATGCGATCCGACGCCTGCACACGTCCGCACACTGCAGAGAACCAGCACCGTGAGACACAGGGAGACGTGGCCACGCGCCCTCCCTCCCTCCCTCCCTCCCTCCCTCCCTCCATCCCCAGCCACCTTCACCTGTCACCACCTCTCGAAGGACCTGACCAGGGTGAGGCCCTAATGCCTGGGTTCCTAACAGGACCAGCCCAGGAACACGGCTCCAGGACCAGGGGTCAAGATTACTGGGGAGCTCAGGCTTTGTGGGCCCTCCTATAGTTCCTGTGTCTCCCCCCACCTCATAGCCTACCTGAATTCAGGTCTGTGCCATAGTCACTCTGGCTATCTGGGGTAGTTGGGGGGCTCTCGCTGACTAGAAGGGCTCCAGGAAGGAGGGCGAGCAGGATGGCACGCGGGGCCAGCTCCATGGCGCCCAGGCGCGAGCTGTGGCTGCGTGCGGGGTCAGAGTTCCAGTCAGTCCAGGAAGGAGGAAGGAGACTGCAGCTGCGGCTGGGCCCCGGGCTGCCCTGGGGTGGGGCTGGGCCTCCACCCTGTCCTCCAGCCCGGGCGGGGCCCAGGGCCCCCACGCTCGCGGACTCGGCCTGGCTTCCCACACGGCCGTGGTTTGCAGCTCCTGGTTGCTGGCCCGGGGCTCTCGGCCAAGGCTCCGGGGTCCCGGCCCTGGGCTCTCGTTGATAGGCTCCGGCGCAGGCCTACAGGCGCTTGTGTGCAGGGGCTCCGCCAGGCCGGGGCTGCCCGGCCCCGGGACCCGGGCCTCCCGCAGGCCTCGCGCAGGGCGCGCTGAGCCCCGGCCGGGCGCCGCGCGCAGACCCCGCGTTCTCCCGGCGCCTCCGGCACCCATCCCTCCTGTGGGCTGAAACCCACCGGCTCAGGCAGCCCCGGGCCGAGGGCGGCTACGCCTGCGGCACAGCGGCCTTCCAAGCAGCCCAAGCCTGGGCCCGGGGAGGTCAGGGGAGAAGGTGCCGGCCGAGGCGGCCACGCGCTGCTCCTGAAGCCGCCGCCGCCGTCCCGCAGGGGGCGCCCGCGCTCACCCCGCCCGTCCCGCAGGGGGCGCCCGCGCTCACCCCGCCCGTCCCGCAGGGGGCGCCCGCGCTCACCCCGCCCGTCCCGCAGGGGGCGCCCGCGCTCACCCCGCCCGTCCCGCAGGGGGCGCCCGCGCTCACCGCCGCCGTCCGTCCCGCAGGGGGCGCCCGCGCTCACCCCGCCCGTCCCGCAGGGGGCGCCCGCGCTCACCGCCGCCGCCCGTCCCGCAGGGGGCGCCCGCGCTCACCGCCGCCGGCCCGGAGCCTCGGCCATGGCGGCGCGCGGACGGCCGCTGCCGCCGCCGCTGCCGCTGCTGCTGTGGCTGCTGCTGTGTCGGGCGGGAGCCCTGCGGCCCGCGGAGCCCGGGCGCGGCGGGGCCGGGGGCGGCCGCGCTCCCCCGCCGCCCCCCGCAGGGCCGCCGCGGGACGGGGCGTCAGGTGAGGCCCGGGGGGCCGCGGCCGGCGCGGGGCCCGCGTGGGGCGCGGAGGCCTCACCCGGTGCTCTCCTCGGTCCGCTGCAGGTCCCGCGGACGCCAGGCTGCTCACCAGTAACCGCCGGGCCCCGGGGCGGGGGGGGGGGGGAGGTGGGGACCGGGGTGCGGCCCCGGGGCGGAGGGGGGTTCGGGGAGGCGGGGGCTCGGGGGGACGGGCGGCCGCGCGGGCTCCGCCTCCTGTCCGTCTGTCCGTCCTAGGCCCCTGCGGCCAGCGGGACGTGCAGCCGCTGATAGTGGGCGGCGAGGAGTCGGTGCGCGGGCGCTGGCCGTGGCAGGTCAGCCTGCGCCTGAGGAGAGCGCACGAGTGCGGAGGGAGCCTGCTGAACCACCGGTGGGTGCTCACGGCCGCCCACTGCCTCAGGAGGTGAGCGGGCCTGAGCCGCCCGGGGCGCCCCGCACCGCCCGCCCCGCCCCCGGGCGCCCCGCCCCGCCCCCCCACGTCCCCCCGCCCCCGGGCGCCCCGCACCGCCCCCGGGCGCCCCGCACCGCCCCCCCCCGTCCCCGGGCGCACCGCCCCCTGCCCTGGGCGCATGGAGTGCCCAGTCTCCCTTGTGCCTGTGGTGGCCAGTCCTGGGGCTTGAACTCAGGGCCTGGGCGCTGTCCCCAAGCTTCTTTTGCTCCAGGCGAGGGCTCTACCACTTGAGCCATAGCTCCACTTCTGGGCGTGCATGTGTGTGGTGCGTGTGCGTGTGTGCATGTGCGTGTGTGTGTGTGTGTGTGTGTGTGTGTGTGTGTGTGTGGTTAATTGGAGATAAAAGCCTCACCAGTTTCTGCCCAGGGCTGGCTTCGAACTTCGATCCTCAGATCTCCCCCTCCTGAGTAGCTAGGATCCTAGGTGTGAACCACCAATCCTGAAATTCCCATTCTTCTAGAAGGCTACACTAGAACACTTTATTCCTGTTCCCACTCCTGTTCTGTTCCTCCTCCTCATTCCTCTTCCCTCAGTTTTTACCCAAAGGGAGCCAGCCTGGGAGCACGGTGAGTCTGCATGTGGGTAGAGATGAGGCGGTGCTGGGCCTCGGTCCGGCCCGCGCCCCGCACAGTTCTCCAGAGCTGCTGCTTACTCCATCCTGCCCAGGGCCCCACAGTCACCCCAGCCACTATTGCTCAGGCTACTTAGGGGTACCCAGGAGTCCCCAGAGGACAGCTCTACAAGGTGACAAGACAGCCCCCTTCCTGCAGACCCCCAGAGCCCTGGCCCTGCTCAGGGCTTTGCTTGTGGCCCGTCTGCTATCTACAGGCTCTTGGCACTGGTGTCCAGGACGAGCAAGTGGAAGCAGCCCCATCCACCATGACCCCTAAGGGAGGTGCGGGGTGGATGCCGGGAGGCCGCCCTCCTGCCTCGACTGCTCTCTCCTACCACCAGGTCCCCTGATCCACATACGTGGACCGTCCAGTTTGGGGAGCTAACTTCCCGGCCATCTCTCTGGAACCTGAAGGCCTACTCCAACCGGTACAAGGTGAAGAAGATCATCATGAACCCCCACGCAAATAGGAAGCTCCACGACATCGCTCTGGTGAAGCTGGCCTCCCCCGTCCCCTACAACCAGCACATCCAGCCCGTCTGCATCCTGTCTTCCACCTCCATGTTCCAGCACCGGCCTGACTGCTGGGTGACCGGCTGGGGCTGGCTCCAAGAGAACCAGAGTGAGGCTGGGTGCACGCGGGTGGGCGTGGCCGAGGGCTGGGCCCCGCCCTGTCCTTGCCTTGAGCCAGCAGCACTAGGCCCTGCAGCCCCTCCCCGGGCTCTGGCTCTGCCCCTCGGCCTCGGGCTCTGTGGGGACCCTCCCTCACCAACCCTTCCTCCTCCCGGCCCCTCTCCACAGCCCTGAGAACCTCCAACCTCCGGATTCTGCCCCCCTGTGCATTTCACATGCATGCAGTCCTACATTTGGAATGTTCTACTCGCAGCACAGTTTCTGGACACCATTATTTCTTTGTCCATTGGTGACTGGTTTCTGTGTGCTGGTTCTGGGGCTTGAACCCAGGGTCTAGGTGCTGTCCCTTAGCTTTTTTACTCAAGGTTGGTGCTCTGGCAGTTGAGCTACACCTTCCTTTGTGGCTTTTATGGCTGCTAATTGGAGATGAGAGTCTTACAGGGTTGGGTGCTGGTGGTCATGCCTGTCATCCTAGCTACTCAGGAGGCTGAGATCTGAGGATCTCGGTTCAAAGTCAGCCCAGGCAGGAAAGATAATGAGACTGTCAGCTCCAATAAACCACCAGAAAACTGGAAGTAGCGGAAAACCATAACCTTAAGCAAAAAGAGCTCAGGACGGCGCCCAAGGCCCACGTTCAAGCCCTATGACTGCCTCCCCCCCCCCAGCCCTGCAAAAAAAAAACAAAAAGAGCCTCACTAGCTTATTCTGCCCTAGGTGTTTTCAAACCTTGACCCGCACAGCTCCGCCTGCCCAGTAGCTATGGTGTGAGCCAGCTGTGCCGGGAGCCACTGCTGTTTATGCCCTTACACACTGTGTAAACTGCTGGGAACTTACAATTGTTGTTTTCCGTGTCTTGGTCTCTTCTTGCTTTCTCAGTGCTCTGGGTTGAACCTGGAACCTCATAATCCCAGTACCTTCAGCTAAAGTTTTTTTTTTTAATCTTAGGAGTTTTTTTGTTAAAGACCAGAGGTTTAGACTGGGACACGATATCCACTCCAGCTCAGCTCAGAGATTAGAGGCTGATTAGCTCACCGCAGGCCGCAGGAGCCGCCAACTCAGTTCTTTCCTTCTCCGCTCACCCTGGGCCGTACCCCATTATCAGAAAACGCAGAGGACATATAAGTTGCAGCAACACAAAGAACAAATGGCCAAGAAAACTCTACAAACACTTTGGTAGCCAGGCCTGGTAACCCACGCCTGAATTCCCAGCACTGAGAAAGCAGATGCAGGAAGATGGAAATTCGGAGGCCACCTGAGGCTACACTGCAAGATCCTGTCTCAAAAAGTGGGGGGTGGGAGATTAAGAGGTGGTTCAAGTGTACTCGGCCCAAAAACCAAAACCAAAACCAAAATCAGAAACCAAAACTCCAGTGCTGCCACGTTGTACATTCAGCGGCGTAGTGCCCTTCACCGGCTCTCCTTGTTCCTTTGTAAGACTTTTGAGTTTTTTCCTGCCTGTCTTCCGTCTCAGCCTGATGTACCCCCTCCTCTGTGTCCCTACGGCCCCAAAGCACCTCCTTAGCCCCTTCCTACCTGGGCTTTTGTGAAGGTCAAGCCTGTCCATTCTTCTGTGACACCGTGAGTCACAACTGTGTGAGGTGACCCCCAGGGACACCCCCACGGGACCGGTGTCTCCTCCTCCTGGGGCAGGAGACTCATGTTGTATTGTCTCCGTTCCACTCCCAGAACTCCAGCCACCCTACCACCTCCGGGAAGCGCAGGTCACCATCCTGAACAACTCCAGGTGTAACGATCTGTACACCACCGGAAGACTTGATATAATCCAAAGCGACATGATCTGCGCGGGCGCTGAGGACGGCAGTGTGGACAGCTGCAAAGTGAGTGATCCTCCCCGCGCGGGAGCCGGCCCTGCCCCTCACCCCTGCCCCTCACCCCTGGCCCATCTCACCCCTGCCCCTCCCCAGGGTGACTCCGGAGGACCCTTGGTCTGTGAGGAGAACGGGCGGTGGTATCAGGTCGGCGTGGTGAGCTGGGGCCAGGGCTGCGGTAGGCCCAGGAAGCCTGGCGTCTACACCAACGTCAGTCAGCACTTCGACTGGATCCAGACCGTGATCCCCAGCGGCGCGCCCAGGCCCGAGCCCTGGCTGTCACGCCTGCTGCTCCTCACTCTTCCCTGGGCTCCCTCTCCGGGGCCCAGCCTGAGCCCTCCAACTTGGTGCAGGTCTGGATCTGGTGCTGCTATACCCCCCAGGCCCAGATCCGCCCAGTGTGGAGGGGAGTGTGCTCTGTTTTCCTCTTGTTAATAAACGCCATGCACATGAGCATGTAAGCTGATGCTTCGAGAAGCTTCATCAACTCTCCATTGACTTCTTGAAGACCACCCTGGGTTCACACTGAACCTCTTCCTAGCAGCTCCTAAACCTGGCCCTGGTTTTGATTCAAACACCAGAGTCCTTCCCAAGGAGAGGTCATTTCCAGAAGAAAGGCTGTCTTTGGGCTGTCTGGGGCCTTGGAAGACCAGACTGGGGAGATTCGACATCTCCTTGATGGTCATGGTCAGCTTGTCAGCCTCTAGAAGCTTGAGTAATTCATTTCAGCCTGAGCTCACAATATGGGCACAGATTCATTCCCTGCCCTGTGAGACAAACCTCACCCCCACCCCCACCCCCTCCTGAAGACAGATCGCTACTCTGGCATGGCCATGGCCAGAGCTATGAGGACCAGGCAGAGAGGACGTGTGATGGGCAGCCAGCACTGGAAGGGGACCCGAGAGGGGACGCACTGGCCTAGCCCGCCATCTCCCAGCCCACCCTGCCCCACACAGAGGATTGCTCTGATGTGGCCACCCCAAGCCAAAATGTGTATCATTTCCCAAGATGGAGGCTGTTTCTGCTCATGCTCAGGCAGGTTTGAGCCACTCACTTCCGGTCTAGCCCTGGGGGCTCTGGGTGGGCTCAGCGGGGCCAGGCCTGAGGTCTGAGGCCACGATCTAGGGTGTGGAGGTGCGTAGGAGGCTGGCTGGTCTGGGCTGAGCTGGGATTACAAGACTGAACAATAGAGCTCAGAAGCTCCAGTGCCCGCGCTCGGGACCAGGAAGCAGGCTCAGGTTCAGAGATGACCTGCCCAGGATCCTCCGGAGATCCCCGCCTGCCGCGGCCTCCCCCTCCCTGCCCTGCTCCTGGTGTCCTTTTCTTGCCTCTGCCAAAGTACTGCTCAAAGCATCTTTGTTTGAGGCTGCTTAGGGGAAGCCGCAGGCCCGCCTGGCAGTGTTAGTTTTCCCCAGGCGGGGCCTCCACCCCTCTGTCCTTTAAGCCCCCAGGTCCTCCCCTGGCCCCCAGTCAGCCAAGAGGGCACAGGCCGTGCGGGTGAGAGCAGGTTCAGGGCTCACCAGGGGGGAAAGACAGGGCAGTGGCTGGGGAATGGACAGGAGGATGAGATTCTAGAACAATTGTCAGACACACCTGCCACAGATGCCCACCTGGGCCTGGGCAGGGTAGGGGGTGTTAATCTGGGTGACAGAGACCAATCCAGAACCAAGCAGATGCCGCTGATGGCAGAGGGAAGAGCCGCAGAGGGGAGAGTGGGGTGGTGTGTCCCCAACGGCTGGGATGTTCTTCTCTGCTCCCTACCGACTTCAGACCAGAGTCCAAGCCCTGAGCAGTGCGACCTCTACCCAGACCAGCCCTGAAGATAGGATGAGGGGGGCTCCCCGCCTCTGGGTCCTGCTCCTGCTGGTGCTGGGTGAGTGGGGCTGGGGAGGGGGTGCTGGGCCTTGCAGCTGAGCACCCCGGCCCGTTCTTTTCCTTTATCATTTTGACTTGGTCCTGGGGCTTGAACTTAGGCTCTGTCCCTGAGTTTTTCCAGTCAAGGTTAGCGCTCTACCACTTAGGCCATAGCTCCACTTGCAGCTTTTTAGTGGTTCATTGGAGATCTGAATCTCAGGGACTCTCCTTCCTGGGCTGGCTTTGAATCTTGCCCCTCAGATCTCAGCCCCCTGAGTAACTAGGAATCACAAGGCATGAGCTACCAGTGCCCAGCCCCAGCTGGTTTAATTCAAAGGGCCAAGTCCTCTCTGACATCCTGCATGAATCCTGCATAAAGCCTAAGTCCCACCCTACCCTGCAGCTTAAATCAGGTGACAGAGTGCCCAGAAGCCGCTGCCACCTGCCCCATCTGCGCCA
The DNA here is from genome assembly GCF_024711535.1 of Dipodomys merriami. Taxonomy (NCBI): domain Eukaryota; kingdom Metazoa; phylum Chordata; class Mammalia; order Rodentia; family Heteromyidae; genus Dipodomys; species Dipodomys merriami. The sequence goes on from NW_027202682.1 coordinate 2,562,944, forward strand.
CCTCTGCCCCAGCTTGTTACCTGACACCCGACCCCTAATCCAGTTCCTCCTCCTCTTCCTTCTTCAGAGACTGCTGGGGCGCAGGCATCCGCAGGTAAGCCCCCCTCAGAGCATGCGCCCCCTGAACCCCGAGCCTCCCTCCTCAACCCCTACTTCCCAGGCCCTGTCCCTGGTCCACACCCACTGTCTCTCTGTTCTCTCGAAGCCTGTGGGCAGCCCCAAGTGTCCAGTCGCATTGTGGGGGGCCGGGATGCTCGCAATGGAGAGTGGCCGTGGCAGGCCAGCATCCAGCACCGCGGGGTCCACGTGTGTGGGGGGTCACTCATTGCACCCCAGTGGGTGCTGACAGCGGCTCACTGCTTCCCCAGGTCAGCCCCCCACCCCCGAGCCCTAGGAAGAGCCGGGGGGAGGCCTGGGCGGTGAGGGCTCCCAGGGGCCTGGCCCTTCTTCCCCCTCCACAGAGCGGCCCCAACTCCTTTCTCAGACGGGTGCTGCCATCCGAGTACCACGTGCGCCTCGGGGCCCTGCGGCTGGGCCTCGCGTCCCCCCACGCCGTCTCGGCACCCGTGCGCCGCGTGCTGCTGCCCCCAGACTTCTCGGAGGACGAGGCCCGAGGAGACCTGGCGCTGCTGCAGCTCGGCCGCCCGGTGCCCCTGAGCGCCCACGTCCAGCCTGTGTGCCTGCCCCCGCCCGGCTCCCGGCCTCCTCATGCCGCAGCATGCTGGGTCACAGGCTGGGGCAGCCTCCAGCCCGGAGGTGAGACACAAGGGGGAGGGCAATGGGAGGCCCAGCCTCCTCCATCTGACTGAGGATCCACCTTCGCAGCCTCCCAGAGTCACTTTTTTTTGTGGTCGGTAGTGGAGCCTCGGCCTGGGCGCTGTCCCTCAGCTCTTCAGCTCAAGGCGAGCGAGTGCTCTACCACTTGAGCCACAGCGCCACTTCCGGTTTTCTGGTGGTTCATTGGAGATGAGAGTCTCACGGGCTTTCCTTGCCCGGGCTGGCTTTGAACCATGATCCTCAGATCTCAGCCTCCTGAGTAGCTAGGATGACAGGCGTGAGCCACCGGTGCCTGGCCCAGAGTCACTTCTGAGGCCCCCAATCTGCTCGCAGTGGGCCCTCGGAGGCCTCTGCCTGGCAGAGGGGCTGCGGGCCTCGTGCCCTCCTGACTCTCTCCCTCTCCCAGTTCCGCTCCCAGACTGGCGCCCTCTGCAGGGAGCGCGGGTGCCACTGCTGGACTCCAAGGCCTGTGACCGGCTCTACCACGTGGGCACTGACGTGCCCCGGGCTGAGCGCATAGTCCTGCCGGGCAGCCTGTGTGCTGGCTACCTCCAGGGCCACAAGGATGCCTGCCAGGTGCGTGTCCCCCGCGTCCCCCGCCTCCTCTGACCTCCACATCCCCAGAACCCAGGACAGGAGATCAGATCTCCAGCCTGAATTCTGGGGGAGCTGCCTAGAAGATTATGGTGGGGGGTGGGGGGGCGGGTACTTCAGCTGGCCTTTCTCCTGCAGGGTGACTCCGGGGGACCCCTGGCCTGCGTGCAATCTGGACGCTGGGTCTTGGTGGGTGTGGTGAGCTGGGGCAAGGGTTGTGCCTTGCCCAACAGACCAGGCGTGTATACCAACGTGGCCAAGTACAGCCGGTGGATTCAGGCTCACCTCAGCCTGTGATGCGTGTCAGCTGGGTGGAGGTCGGCTGCCTGGAGCAGTCACTTTGGTCCTCGGGCCCCCTGGCCTGTCTAGTCACATGCACATGCCCCAACCCTTCGGCCTAGAGGCTGACATGCTCAGGAGCCACCCAGCCGCCCGTCTGTCCATCCCCTGCCTCCGATCCTCTGAGGAGTCCACTGATCTCTGCCACCATCATTCGTGCTCACTTTCCCCCTTCCCTCCTGGTTCCTGGTGACCCTCCCTGGCCTGGGATGGGGCCAGGGCACCCAGAGATGGGCAACCCAGCTGATGGTTCATCTGGGCTGCGTGGCCCTCACTTCCTGGAGGAAGTCAGAGTGGAAACAGGACGGGGACTCGACACCAGGGAGTCTCCGTTGTTGGCTGCAGGGGCTGGTGGCTGCCCCGGCTGGCTGCATCCTCAGACTCATGATGACCAGAAAGCCAACTCTGCTAACATGTTGGGGCTTGGAGATAAATTCTTCCCCAACACCAGAAAAGAACCCAGTTTCAGCCTGCAGAGACCTGCTGAGCCCCTTCCCCTGGCTTCTCATCCACTGAGTAGTGAGTTAATAAATTTGTGTTGTTTTAAACTGCTACCTTTGTGGCAGGTTATTATACAACCATAAAAGCTAATCTAGAGCCTGGTGTGGTGATACACGCCTGTAAACTCGGCATCTGGTAGGCTGAGGTAAGATGAGGGACTTCTAGGCTAGCCTGGGGACAATGTGAATCCCTGTCAAACAAACAAACTCCTCCAGAGTTTGCACGCGGGAGGCGGGGCGTTCTGGGGGAGGAGTCGTGGCCCTTCGCCCCCCGGGGAGGCCCGGGCACAGACCTCACCTGTCAGCTCTCAGGAGGCACAGCCACAGCTCTTGCTGTCCGGCTGTTCATGGACACCATCTACGCCTAGGGGGAACCTAGAACCTGGACCCAGGCCCTCCCTCCCATCCCGTACCTCTTTCCGCTAAGGACCTGGAGTCCTCTCTCGGGACAGATAAGGATCAGTTTCTTTGTTTTACAGTGTAGGTACTGGGGCTCTAACTCAGCCCTGGGGCACTGTCTGTAGCTTTTTTGCTCAAGGCTAGTGATCTGTCTCCACTCTAGCTTTTTGCGGCTAACTGGAGATAAGAATCTTAGAGACTGAGCTGGGAAGGTGGCTCAATGGTAGAGCGCTTGCCTTGTATGCATGAGGACCTGGGTTCCATTCCTCAGTACCACAAAAGCAGAAAAAGCCAGAAGTGGCACTGTGGCTCAAGTGGTGGAGCGGTAGCCTTGAGCTGAAAAGCTCAGGCCCTGAGTTCAGGCAGAAGAAGAATCATCTTAAAGACTTTTCTACTTGGGCTGGCTTTGAATTGCTATCCTCAGATCTCAGCCTCCTGAGAAGCTAAGATTATAGGCATGAGCCACTGGGACCTAGTGATAAGAGTCACTAGAGCTACAGAAGGAGCAAGAAAGTGAACCAAACCTGGACAAGTCAAAGCTTATATTTTGGAGCTGATGGGTGAGCCAGGGAAAATAATGGAGGAACCTCAGAGGCACAGTTGCCCGGGCCCCACTCAGGCCGCTTGGGAAGGTCACTGCTGACTCAAGCCACTTTGTGTTGGAGGCAGAGCTCAAGGCCGCTCCCTCTGCCTCCAGGCCGAGGGCAGTCCACGCTGCAGCACAGCTGGTCTATGCTGGGGGGGGGGGGGGTCAGGGACCAGGGCGCCTTGGGCAAGGCAGGCTGGCCTCGGGAGACCGTGGGCTCCTTGATGGCAGTTCCTACTGGTTAATGCTGCTCAGGGCCACGTGGATCCCACATGACTTTCCTTCTGGAAGCGCCCCCCCCCCCTCGATAGCATGCGAGATGAGATCAAGAGGAGAGCAGGCCAAAGGCCTGAGGCCTGCCATGACTCACATCCAGAAAGCCTGTCATAAGAGGGCTTTTGAGACCTGAGCGCTGCAGGGGAGGATGGCCATGAAGCCCTTGTTGCTCCTGGTTAGGCCCATTCTTAGTGGAAGCTACATGGTGGGGGTGGGTGGGGTGAGAAGAGACCCCCAGACCATAGCTGAGGCCAGTCACAGCTGTCAAGGTAGTAGACTAGGCTTCATACCCAGCTGTCCGCTTCTAGGACCAGCCATGAGGAGAACCCCCTCTTCTCTCCACTACCTCTCACCCCAAGAGTGTGGTCTCCCACACTCCCGTGGTGCTGGCAAGCAGCAGCTCTTCCCAATCCCGGAAGCTGTGTGTCCCACCTGCCAGCGAGGCCAGCCTGGGGGCCGGGGGACCGCGGCCTGCTGAGGCTGGACTCCCTCAGTCACATCTTGCCCACTGGCGTGGTAACAGCTTTAAACCCTTTCCTGTGGGCCTGAGAGGCTGGGAGATGGGCGGGGGAGGGGGAGAACCACACCCAGGGAAGGATGTTATAGGAGGGGAAGAGACTTAAGGGGTTCAAGAGGAACCTAAGGCTGTCACTCTACAAGTGACCAATAACTTGTTAAATCTTTGGAAGCAGGTACAGAGTGCCAATGTATGGCAAGACAACTCATCCCCCATCTTAGAGAGAGGGAAGAATTTCTGGATGAGGCGAACTGCCCAAAGCTGCTGCGGAGCAAGAACAGGAGCCCAGACCGTGTTCAGTCACTAGCTCAAGGCAATAAACACAAGGAGGAGATTAGAGTGGGGAGGGGTTTATTGCTTCCAGCAAGTAGGAGATGCTGGGGCTCTTTCTCTTAGCTGTGTGGCTCCAAACAAAGGAAATTTCATTGAGGAAACACATGCACACTGGAAAGACTTGTCATCACACGTACAGGCAGGCTCGATCCTGTGCATGCATTTTGAGATACTGCATCTCACATGGCATGCTTTAAAATGTCAGATGGTAGCTGAGGGGAATGGCAGACTACTCGCCTAGCTAACTTACTGGCCACAAAGTCTTTCTGGATTGGCATCATCAACCACTAGACCCAAGCCTAAGGGAGGAGGAGATGCTTCCACTACAGTGACCAGAAGGTCCAAAATTATACACCTGTCACCGCTTCAGGCATGAGCAAGTTCCCTCAGCTTCTCAGTTTGCACACCAAATCATGGAACTTGTCATCTACTTGTGTGACTTTCCAGGTGTCTCACTAGTGTCTCACAAGGGGAAGGTTTAGCAAGAACTTATTTCCATGTAATAAGAAAAAGAGATTTTTAAGAAGAGAAACACTGTGTACTCCCTACAGGACATGCATGGTTCTTATCTATGGCCTTTATACTTGGGGGAGGTGGGAGAGGGAGCGTCCTGGGACTTGCACCCTCATGGGGAACTTTTTTGCTCAAGGCCAGAGCTCTAACTCTACAGTCACAGCTAGAGCTGGCTTTCTGTTGGTTAACTGGAGATAAGAGTCTCATGGACAGCCTGGGCTGGCTTAGGATTGCAATCTCCAGATCTCAGCCTCCAGACAAGCTAGGTTTACAGGCCTGAGGCATCCTTACCTCGGCTTGGCCTGTATTTTGGAGCTGGGAGAATAATCCACAGCCATGAATTCTACCAACCTCTAATCATAGCTTTGGTGCTGTAATTTATTAACATGGCGAGGTGATCCGGGCCTACCCAACTCAGGAGCAATAGGTTCGAGTTTCAGGATTTCCATTTGCCAGACATGTCCTGAGATTTTTCTCTACCCAAAATGCTTTGCAGCTTGACATCTCAAAGACCCCCTCACTCCCCCTTTTAAAACAAATGCAGTACTGGGGTTCTAACTCTGGATCTTATACTTGCTAAGTAGGTCCTCTACCACTTGAGCCAAGCCCTCAGTTCTGCTTTATCACTGTTGTTTTTTTTTCTTTAATCAGTCGTGGAGCTTCAACTCTGGGCCTGGGCGCTGTCCCTGTGCTCTTCAGCTCAGGGTAAACGCTCTACCACTTGAGCTACAGTGCCATTTCCGGTTTTCTGGTGGTTCGTTGGAGATAAAGAGTCTCACAGACTGGCTCTGAACTGTGATCCTCAGATCTCAGCCTCCTGAGTAGCTAGGATCGCAGGCGTGAGCCACCGGGCGCCCGGCTTCACTGGTTATTGTCTTTTTCTTTTTTGGTACTGGGGATCGAACCCAGGATGCGGCGTTTGCTAGTCAAGCACTCTGCCACTGAGCCTCACCCCAGCCCCACCCTGGGTATTTTGGAAACAGTCTCAGCGGACTTCCCTGCGGGGCTTGGCTTCGAACCACCATCCTCAGGGTCTCGGGCTCCGGGACAGCCGCGATTACAGGCGTGGGGCCCGAGCCTGGCCCGCCGCAGAGCTCCACACCTTCCCAAGATGGCCACCGGCGTCTCGCGATCCGCCCCGCCAGACCACACCCTCGAGCCTCGCCGACGCCCCTCGGCTCGGCGCCGGCGTCCCGGTCCCGGGGCCTCAGCCCGGCTCGCGCGCCCCGCCCCGCCCCGCCCCGATCCCCGCCCCGCCCCGCCCGCGCCCCTCCACCCTACTTCCTAGTCGCCTCGGCAACAAGATGGCTGCTAATCTGCGCGCGGCGCGAGCCACTTCCGGATTACCTAAAATGGTGGCGCCGCGGTGGGCGGGGCTGCGCGCAGGGCACGCTGGGCCGCGCGCGGGCTGCTGGTAAGGGGCGGGGCGAGGCCGCGCCGGCGCGTCGAGCCAGAGGCAGCCGCCGGGATGGTGAGCGGGCGCGGGGGGAGGGGCGGCCCGGCCGGGCCGGGGGGCGGCGGGGGCGCCGGGCCGCGCGGGGGGGCCGGCGGCCGGGCGCTGACGCTGCCCGCTGCCCCCCAGGATGTGTTCCTCATGATCCGGCGCCACAAGACCACCATCTTCACGGACGCCAAGGAGTCGAGCACCGTGTTCGAGCTGAAGCGCATCGTCGAGGGCATCCTCAAGCGGCCACCGGACGAGCAGCGGCTCTACAAGGTGCGGCGCGCGGGGGCGTCGGTTGTGCGCGCGGGCGTGGAGCGGGGGGGACCGGCGGGGGTCCCCGATCGCCGCGGCCGGCCGGCCCGCCGCGCCCCGCGGGCTCCCGGGGCCCTGCTCCGCCTTGGAGGAGACCCACACCCCGAGGCTGCGGCCAGAGGTCGTGGCAGAGTCCGCCTCACGTTCTTTTTAATCCTCGGTCCCGTCGGGATCCCGCTGCTCGGGCTGGGACGTGGTCAGTGCCCAGAGAGAGAGACAATGTGTCCAGATAGGTCAGGCCCACAAGAGCTTCATCAAGCGCCCGCTGGGTTGTTAGCTGCCTGTTTCCGTTCAAACCAACGGCGGTTTTTAGTGAGGGTGGCGGGGAGTCCGGGCCCTCGTTGGGGAATCAAGCGCTTCAGCCCTTGATTCTGGTTCCCAGAAGCATGAGATCCCCTGAGTGAGCTGATCGGATTCTGGCTGGCAACTTGGGGCGCTGACTTTTTGCTGGTGTGTGAAAGGCTTTCCCCGCCGAAATCTGCTGAACTTCCTTTATAAAGATCCCAAGTGCCATACACTGTGCTTGAGTGCTTTCTGTGCCTCCCTAGTGATTGAAACCTGGCAGTTGGGAACTCAGGAATTCCTATTTTAAGGTTCTGGAAACGTAACAGAAAAAAAATTTCAACTTAGTCTGGCAGATGGCCCATCAAAGGCTGAAGCAGGAGGATCTCAAGCTCAAGGCCAGCCTGGGACTTGAGACATTGTTTAAGGGGATTTATCAAGTTTTAGCTCTCTTCAAACTATGCTAGTTGGATTGGGAATGTGGCTTTAGCAGTAGAGTGCTTGCCTAGCATTCATGAAGCCCTGGGTTTGATTCCTCAGTACCACAGACACAGAAAAAGCCAGCAGTGGCGCTGTGGCTCAAGTGGTAGAGTGCCAGCCTTGGGCAAAAAAGCAACTCAGGACAGTGCCCAGGCCCTAGGACTGGGGTGGGGTGGGGTAGGGGGGTAGACCTAGGCCAGTGGCTCCAAATTAGACTTTCTTGGAGTTGGGAAACATCAGATTTCCTTCTCTTTATGGGTGTGTTTGAAACCCTTGGGTATAGTGTTGGTATGCATATTTTATACTCTGGAGTCATAGCCACAGGTGGGGAGGTCTGTCTTCCCTCTGACTCCCCCGTTGTTGTTGGCTAGAGGTCTGGGATATATCCCTCAGGGACCCCTCCCGGACTTAAGCTTTTCCTCCTCAGGACGACCAGCTTCTAGATGATGGGAAAACACTGGGCGAGTGTGGCTTCACCAGCCAGACAGCACGGCCACAGGCCCCAGCCACAGTGGGCCTAGCCTTCCGGGCAGGTAAGAGGGCTGAGCTGGATGGCATCTGTAGTCTGATAACAGCCATAGATGTGAAGATATAGTCCTATCAGCTCAGATTTACTTTTCTAAGTGCTTGACCCTGTACTCTCCATGTTACTTCCTGAGTCCTTTCTGTTCCTCTCCATAGCTCTGGACAAGCAGTACTGCATTAGTTTTCATTTAGAAGATGAGGATGCTGAAGCAGTCCCATGGGGCTGGCTAGGCTTTGAAGTAGCTTTCTGGAGCCAGACTGCATGGCTGTACAGTGCATTTCTGAGACCTGTACTGTGCCCATTTTTAGATAAGTTAAAGAAACCTAAAGTGGTCTAGTTACTAGCTGGGACATTAACTCCGGAGTCAGATGAACAAAGCTTGTGATCTAATCCATCCTGCCTCAGCCCTGCCCAAATCTTAGAAATTTGAAAGGTAAAGAGTGGTTTATTTGGGCTGGTAATGTGGCTTAGTGGTAGAGTGGTAGCCTTGAGCATAGAGAGGCTCAGGGACAGAGCACAAGCCCCAAGTTCAAGGCCCAGGATCTGCAAAAAGTTTTATTTTCTTCCCAATTTTAAGGGGATGCTTTTAGAATTTGTTCTTTGCTTCTGGGAATGGAAACATAGACCTGTATTTTCACTGCTTTGGACCTCCTGTAGCTAAGTATATAAAGAATTTCTGCTGGGCGCCCGTGGCTTATGCCTGTAATCCTAGCTACTCAGGAGGCTGAGATCTGAGGATTGTGTTTCAAAGCCAGCCCGGGGCAGGAAAGTCGTGGAACTCTTATCTCCAATAAACCACTCAGAAAACCGGGAAGTGGCACTGTAGCTCAAGTGGTAGAGCACTTGCCTGGAGCTGAAGAGCTGAGGGACAACACTCAGGCCCAGAGTTCAAGCCCTACGACCAACAGACGCCCCCCCCCAAAAAAAATTTCTGGGCTGGGAGTGTGGATTGGCAGTTGAGTGTTAGGCTAGCATGCGTGAAACCTTGGATTCCATTCCTCAGTACCACATACACAGAAAAGGCTAGACACAGTGCTGTGGCTCAAGTGGTAGACTGCTAACCATGAGCAAAAGAAGCTCAGGGATAGTGCTCAGACCCTGAGTTCAAGCCCCAGGACTGGCCAAAAAAAAAAAAAATTGTTTACTGAAGTAGATGAAGAAAACACCCTAGAGCTCTGCGCCAATGGTCATGCCTGTAATCCACTCTGGAAGCTGAGATTTGAGAAAGGGGGTTCAAAGCCAGCCCAGGCAGGGAAGCCCTTGAATCTCGTTAACCACTAAAAAGGCTGAAAATAGAGCTTAGGTTCAAAGTGATACACAACTAGCCCCGAGCACAAAAACTCAGGGATAGCACTTAGGTCCTGAGTTCAAGCCCCAGGAGACACACATGCCTGCACGCACACACCTCCAAGTGTCATTTGAGCCTGGTGAAGAGTCTGTAAGGTAGGAGAAAAAAGTATGAAGTTCATTTCCTCTGCACTGGAACAAGGGTGGGAATTGGAGCCACTGTTTGAAGTATGAAAAGCAGACAAGTTGCTTGTGCTAAGTGCTCCTGAGGTAATGTCCAGGTAAGTTGATATAGAAACTGTACTGTATACTGGCAGGCTGGGAGTGATCTCTGAGGAGGGGCCTGAGTTCAACAGCCCAGATTAGCCAACTTGAGTGCAGAGACTCAGGCAGGAAACAGGGTGGTGTAGGAACCTTAGGAGCCAGTACCTTAAGCATCAGGCATGATCAAAAAGGGCAGGGAGTTTAGGATCCCATTCACAAATCTGATGGGAAGGAAACCTTCTGGGTAAAGTGATGGTGGCGTGGAGACAAAGCAGACAGAATGAAGTATTATGGCCACAGGTTGGCTTATTGATAAGCTGGTGTACACTAGGTATTCTGAAAGCTGAGATCCGAGGATCAGCCTGAGATCCAAAGCCAGCTCAGGCAGGAAAGTCAGACTCATCAACTGACTACTAAGAAAAAGCTAAAGTCAGGCTGTGAATTAAGTAGCAGAATCCTCAAGCAAAAGCAGCTTAGGGACAGTGCCAGGAAAGGCAAGTAAGTGAATCGGGATAAAGGCCCCCCAAAACAGCCAGTTGCATGGGGCCAAGGTGGGTTATTGAAGGGGTGGTTGGGTTATGCTGGTGGGGGGGGGGGGGGAGACGATGACATTTCAGCACCAAGACGGCAGCCTGCCAGAGGTTGGGAGTTGGGGCTTAAGACAAAATGTGTCTTCTGAGCTAGAGGACAGGAGGTAGGGAACCGACTCCAGTTGTCCTTCCCAACAGATGAAGCCTTTGAGGCCCTGCGCATCGAGCCCTTCTCCAGCCCACCAGAGCTTCCAGATGTGATGAAGCCTCAGGATTCCGGAGGCAGCGCCAATGAACAAGCTGTGCAGTGAGGGCCCCAGGCATGCCCCCAGAGGCTCATTCCCCCTACCCCCAATAAAAGAGATTTGGGTGTCTGCCTGACTGACTGCTGCCTCTTTCTCTCTACGGCTCCTTAGTCTAGACATCAGCTTCTAAGGGACCTTGTTTGCAGCCAGGCTGCCTGCCTCTCTGGGCACCATAGTCCACCCTGAGGACCCAAAGCCCTGGGCCAGCAGTTATGGGCAGTTACCCTTCTCCAAATAGTCCAGGTGAGAAGCCAGCAGCTAGAGCCATAATTGTTTAGTAGCCCTTCTTATCACACCAAAGTAAGGTCTACCAGGTGCTGGTGCCAGGCTCATATACCTACTCTGGAGGCTGAGATCCTGGTTTGGAGTCAGCCAAGGCAGGAACATCCATCCGTCAAGCACTTCCTGCCATGGAATGCCAATCTACAGTAAACCACTCCAAGTGGAACTGTAGTTTAAGCTGCAGCACTAGCCTTGAGCAAAAAGGTCAAGGACAGGGCCTAGGCCCTGAGTTCAAGCCCTAGGATTGTTAATAAAAGTCTATAGACTGAATTCCTGCATTTCTCATTTTTATTTGACAGAAAAAGTTTCTCTTGCTGTACAGATTTTTAAAAAACCAAAATGCCTTTAAGAAACATGAAGAAATTTTGGGGGGGAGGGGCCTGCAACTTCATAGGGGCCAACAGGGGCTCACTGAATTCAAATCCTGCCCCTTCCCAGATATCAACCAACCTCCCATGACCCAAACCATCAATTACCCCCTTAATAACTAGGCTAGGGAGTTTCCTTCCCCTCCCCCAACTTCCATTTGCATTCCCTCCCCCCCCAATCCCTGCCCTCCCCCCCCAACACGAACCAGGGAAAACTCACAGAGATTAACATTTCACAGAAACAAAAAAATGGAGGGGAAGAAAGGAGCCCTCCCAGAAGATGCTGTCAGGGTTCAAGGGGCAAACAGACAAGGACCCCTACAGCTCCATTGGGGACAAGGGATGTTCCATGTGGCTCCAGAATTATGAGGTGTGATAGAAACCCCAACGATTTATGGAGACCTGCAACAGAGGAGGATCAATGTGAAAGCTGCACCCAGCCCAAGGGCCACTTTAAGCTGGCCCACAAGTGCTGCCACTCAAGACTCAACTCACCTGGAGGAGCGGTGGCGTGTGGGCCGAGGACTAGGTGTCTCCCTTCTGCGCTTGTGGCTGGGAGAGCGGCTGTCCCCACGCTGGCCTCTCCGGGAAACCCGCTCACTGCTGCAACAGAGGACAGGTGTCAGACCCCAGGCTGTCTTTAAGAATCCTCAAAAGCCCTCTGTATGAGCGGATGGTGGCTAATCAGGCTACAGGCTGAAGGGGCCTCACCTCTGCTGTTCCTGTGGGGAAGGCTGGGGTGAGGGACAGTGGCGCTCCACAGGAGAATAGCTGAGGGACCGAGAGTCCCGAAGGGAGTCTATTGGCTTCCTGGGACTCCGAGACCTGAGGAGCAGAGTGGGACTCTATAGCACCACATCCTTCCAAACCCACCAGCTAGCACTCAGGACCACCCGCCCAGGTCCTGACCACCAAACCTCACACCACGCAGGGCCAGCCTCAGACCCACCTTTATCCGCACTCACCCATCCGCCCGCACACCATCCACCGAGTGCCCCAGTGGGCAGGGCACAGGGTGCAGCGGGGGACGCAAAGATAAAAGACAGTCCCTGCCCTTGAAGGTGCTCAGTCTGGTAGTGGAGGAGGCCAGCAAAGGAGGCACACAGGCCCAGTCCCCATGTGTGGGAAGCAGCCCCGCAGGAATGGATGTGCATGGGTCTGGGGGCCCCAGGGAGGGGAGCCTGGGCTGGGGTGGGGCAGGGAAAGGGCAAGGCAGTCTTCTCGGAGGTGCTGTTTGAGTGGAGTCTTGCAGAACGAGGAGCTCGCCAGGCGGACAAGGAAATCCCAGGCAGAAGGAACAGCATGTCCAAAGGCATGGGGCTCTCCTAGACTGCAAGGCGCGGGCATGGCCGGATCACAGGGCATGTGTGGGGGTAGGCAGGAGGAACACAGGGTGGACAAGAGCATGGGGCGGGCAAGGGTAGCTGGTGAAGAGCCTCACACGCCATTCCCGCAGAGGTGGGGCTTTATCCTGCAGGCCACAGGGCGTCCCGGAAGGATTTGTGGAGTGGAGGGAAGTAGCCAGATGTGCGTTTTAGAAAGATCCCTCTGGCTACGAGTGGAAGAGAATGGCGTGGAGGCAGGGAGACAGGGAGGAGGCTGTGGACAGAGTCGGGAGAAGATGACGGTGGCCAGACCAGAGCCCTGCAGCAGCAATGGGGAGACTTAGCTAGAACCCCTGGGACTGGGCTGCATGTCAGGGGAGGGAGGGAGGGGACAGAGGAAGAAAACTAGAACCTCCCAATTCTGGTGTGGGACCCTCTTGGATGGTGCAGCCCTTTTCCAGAACAAGGCACCTTGGGAGCAGCGGGCAGAGGAGTTTGCCCGAGTCCTCCCATACAATCAGACACCGACGTCCACGAGGCACCCCAGCAGGAACCTCACCCAGGGTCCCTTCTCTGGAGCAGTCAACCCACCCGCCACTTCCACCTCAGGCAAGGCAGCACTCACCTCCGCTCGCCAGGGGGTGGCTTCTTGGGACTTGCAGGTTTGGGTAAGGCCTGAGGACCAGGCTTAGCAGGAGAGGGGGGAGAGGAAGAGGAGGAGGAAGAGGAGGAGGAAGAGGAGGAAGAGGAGGAGGAGGAGGAAGAAGAGGAGGAAGAAGAGGAGGAGGAGGAAGAGGAGGAAGAACTGGAGCTGGAGCTGCTAGAGCGCCTCTTCCTTTTGGCTGGGACTGGCTCCTGAGGACGTCCCTCGCGAACGGTCTCCTTCGGGGCTGGGGTGGGGCTGGGGACCCTGTGGGAGAAGAGCAAGGTCATCAGTAGACAAGCTGCCCCGGCCCTGACCCTACCTTCCTTGGCTTGGAGGAAGGGCAGTGGGGGAGGGGTGCTGAGAAAGGCCTCGGGAGCACACCTAGGCAGGCCAGTGGGCACTCTGCTGGAGCAGTGGCCTGAGCCGACCCAACGTCTGCTAACACAAGCATTAGGCTGAGGCCACAGCACAAGGGATCAAGGTTAAACCTCAAGAATGTCCCTGATGGAGGAATAAGGCCCTGGGCTCAGATGGTCAGCTGAAGCTAGGTGGTCTCCCTCCTTGGGAGAGCCGCAGCTTGGGGAGGCCCCTGTGCATGGCAGGTTGGCTGGGAGGGGCCGTCCTGCCTGGAGGCAGGGAGAGGGACGGGATGACCTCTGAAGATCCTTCCAGCCCAGGGAGTTCCTCTTGAGGTCTAACTGCCATCCCTCCTGCTGTAAAATTAAGTCCATTTCCTCTAGTTCTGTCCTCTGTAGAGATGGAAAACTTATCATTATCCTCTGGAGAATTAACCTCTGGAGCCTTTTACCTGTTCCATTCCCACCCCCAACAGCCCCACCCAACACTCTTCTACCCCAGCTCGAGTGTCATAGTCCCCAAGACTCAAGGAACCGACCATTATTTCCTCCCCATTCCTGCACCTATCCCCAATACCTTCCCCATGGGTAAGAATCTTTAAAAATTCCCTCACCTTTTCAGTGCCACCTCAGGTTGGGCAGGAAGGCTAGAGCCCTCCGAGTCACTAGAACTGGAGCCAGAGGAAGAGGAGGAGGAGGAGGAAGAGGAGGAGGAAGAGGAGGAGCTAGAAGACGATGACGATGATGATGAGCTGCTCCGCCGTTCCTTTGGGGGCTGCAGGGCCCCAGTAGAGGGAAGTGGCTCCCCACCCTCGGGGTGGGACATCTCAGAAGCAGGGCCAGAGAGCAGGCCATTGTGGTCACTAGCAGAGGATGCGGTCTTTGTCATTGCCCCACAGGACAGGGACTGAGACCCTGCTACAGGAGTGGTCTGGGCAATAGAACGAGATTGGTCTGTCATAGCCAATGGCACAGGAGACCTAGGTCGATCCTGTGCTGGAGGGAGAAGAGACTGGGAAGGAGTCTGGACCATTCTCGAGGCCGGGGAAGGAGCCCGCTCAGAGGTCATTCTAGACTGACTCGGGGCAGCTGGTGGTGTTCTGGACCTGGCTCGGTCAAGCAAGGGGGGTGAGGTTCTGCCACTGACACGCTCGTAACCAGACAGGGGCACCCTGGGACTAGTGAGGTTAGCACCAGACAATGCTGGAGCCATCCTAGCACTGGTGAGACTTGTAGAGGCCAAGGCAGTAGGGGTCCTAGAGCTGGCAATATTCACAGGAGCTGTAGCATGGGCAGACCGAGGACCCACCATGTTTGCTGGGGCTGGAGCCTGGGGTGTTCGGGAGCTCGAGGGATAGCTCGCACCAGCTGGAGGTGTGCCAGAACCCGTGAGACTCAAAGCTGCCAGGGCAGCTGGGGTTCTGGCACCTGCTAGGTTCACAGCTGTGGCCGTGGGGGTTCGAGGGTCAGCAAGGTTCACAGCTGAAGGTGCCACTGCTGTTCTGGGGCTGGCCAAGTTCATGGCTGCAGCTGCAGCAGTTGGTGCTCTCGAATCAGCCAAGTTGACTGCAGTTGGAATGGCAGGTGTTCGGGCACCAGCAAGGTTCATGGCTGCTGCAGAGGCTGTAGGAATCCTACTGGCGAGGTTGGCGGCTGGGGCTGTTCTGAGGCTCATGAGAGGCACTGGAGCTGGAACCTGAGACATTCTTGCAGCTAGACCGGCTGCAGACATGGACGGAGGTGGCCGGGCAGTGCCAAGACTGATGGCCGTCAGAGCAAGTGCAATTCTAGACTGAGCGTGATTTTCTGGCACTGATGTTCTTGGATGATCAGGAAGTCGTGGACCTGGACCATCCATCATGGAGCCGCCGGCTTGCTGGAGGACAGACATGGGTGTTCTGGCACTGCCCAGTGGTTCAAGCATTCCAGGCGATCTACACCGGTCCAGAGGAGTTGGTGACATGCTAGGACGACTGAAGCAACTCATTCTGGAACTACTCAGTGCTACTGGAGGTGTCCGAGATCCAGAATGATTTCTTGTTGCTGGAGGAGTAGCAGAGCGTGAACGGTCAGAACTACTGCCAGATGCAGATCGTCTACGGATTGCTGGAGGGGATCTTGTTAAAGAGCGTTTGCCCCGGGTTGCTCGTGGAGTACGAGATCTCGAACGGCGGCGGATAGCAAGCGGTGTGCGACTTCGGGAACGTTTGCGTGGCAACAGGGGTGTTCGAGACCTTGAGCGTCGCCGAATTGCTGGAGGTGTTCGAGACCTAGAGCGGCGGCGTGTTACAGGAGAGGTTCGAGAGCGGGACCTCCTGCGAGTGATTGGAGATGTACGAGATCGAGATCTTCTCCGAGTGACTGGGGATGTTCTGGACCTTGACCTTCTCCGAGTAATGGGTGAAGTTCTGCTTCGAGATCGTCTTCTAGTTACTGGGGGAGTCCTAGATCTGGACCGCCTCCGAGTCACTGGAGGAGTTCTAGAACGGGAGCGACGACGTGCTGGTGTTCTGGACCTTGAGCGGCGACGCGTTACTGGTGGTGTTCTGGATCTGGATCGCCTTCGACTCACTGGGGATGCTCTTGATCGAGATCTTCGTCGATTCACTGATGTCCTAGACCGTGACCGCCTTCGACTCACAGGTGATGTCCGAGACCTGGACCGGCGGCGGCTGATCAGGGGTGTTCTGGACCTGGATCGCCGGTGAGTAGCTGGTGAGGCTCGAGACCGAGAGCGTTTCCACGGAGCTGGTGATGTGCGTGACCTTGAACGCTTCCGGCTGGTTGGTGGTGTCCGGGAACGGCCTCTTCGGCGTCGAGAAGAGGTTCGGGAACTCTCCTGCCGAGTAGGAGACCTTGAATGGTAACCAGAGCCTCCCCTCCGCCTACGAGTTACCCGAGACCTAGACCGACTCCTCTGTCTTCTCCGAGAGGTTGACTGTGAGGATCCAGACCTATCTCGACGTCGTGTTGTTCTTGTTTTCTCTCTGCGTGAGCGAGACCGGGACCTCTGGAGCCCACGTGGTTTTGGTGAAGGAGACCGGCCTCTCCTTGAAACTGTCTTAGTGCGTGGAGATGAAGCTGAGCGTCGCCTACGTGAAGACCTCGACTTTTCAACTGGCTCTGGGGAAGACACTGAGGGACTTCTTCGGCGTCTTGGAGGAGTTCTGGATCGAGTTTCTGGTGATGATGAAGCAGAACGGCTTCTTCGAGACACTCTGGCCTTCCTAGTTACCTCAGGAGATGATCGAGAGCTGCGCCGTCGAGGTGGTGTGCGAGACTTGGTCTTAGGCTCTGGTGAAGACCTGGAGCCTCTTCGAGCGGCTCTGGGTTTGGGTGCATGTTCTGGAGAAGAATCAGAACTACTGCTTCCTTCAGGAGAAGGACCTCTGCCTTTGCTTGATGAACCTGATCGGCTGCGTCTGGGCAGGGCCCTGGGGGCAGGTACTTTAGGCTCAGGAGAGGAATCAGAACCACTCTGGGCCCTGGGCACCAATCTTGGTTTGTCTTTTGCTTCAGGGGATGAGCCAGATCTACTACGCCGAGGAGAGGGTCGAGATTTGCTGTCAAGCTCTGGTGATGATCCAGAGCGACTCCTCTGTCTAAGTGGACTTCGCATCTTGGCTTTAGAATCAGGGGAAGAGTCAGACTCAGTTCTCTCCTGAGGGGATGCGCCAGGTTTCCCATCAAGTTCCTGAGAAGATCCAGATGGACTTCCATGCCCACGGGGGGTCCTAGTCACAGGCTTCTGTTCAACTGATGATTCAGACCCACTTCTCTCTCTCTGGGGGGTGAGACCCTTGTTGAGCTCTGGGGATGATGGAGAATGACTTCTTGCCCTAGGAGTTTCAGGCAACACTTTTGGTTCAGGTGAAGAATCACATTCGCTCTGCCCCCTGGATGGGGTTCTAGGTACATCCTTCATCCCAGGAGAGGACCCGGATAGACTATGCCTAGAGGGAGTCCCAGACCCATCTCTAAGTCCTGGAGAAGACCCAGACCTGCTTCTCCTTGAAGGAGTTCTCGGCAAACCATCTTTCAGTTCAGGAGAAGACACAGAACTACTTCTTTCTCTAGAAGGCGTTCTAGGTACAGCCCCGAGTACAGGTGAAGAGACACTCTGGTTTGAAGACATCGCTGCCTTCTCCACTCCTTCTGGGGAGAACTCAGAACTGCTGCGCCTAGAGGGCCTGGTTGACTGTTCTTTCATGTCTAAAGATGGGTCTGTCTCCAACTGACTCAAGAAAGGTCCATTTAAATCTTCCTTAACCTCGGGAGAAAATCCAGTATTCATTTCTGTACCAGGGCCTGAATTCCTAAATTCTAAAGGTGACTCAAAGCTATTCTCCCCGGGAGGGGAGTGAGACAGTTCCTTATGTTCTGGAGAAAAGTGGGGTCCACTCCAACACGAGGCCACTGCAGGAACTTCTGCTTCCAAAGCCTGTGACCCACTTTGGTCAAAAGCCAATGACACAACAGACCTTTGTTCTATTTCAGGAGACTGAGATTCAAAATTAATGCAGGCAACTTCTTTAAGTTCTGGAGACATATGGGGCAGAACTTGGTTCGAAGGCTGTTCAGATTTCTCTACCACCTCCATTAATTCCTCGTCTTGACTTAACTTAGGTAATGTAGTATTTTGGTCTCTTGTATCTGGAGATCCCGCAATACTTTCTCTTGACTGCGGTCTAGGCGTGTCTTTCAGGACTGGTGAGGACTCTGGCCTATCCTGCACAGGACTTAATCTGTCTCTAGGTCTAGGAGAATGCCCAGTAACAGTCTCCTGAAGGGATAAGCCTATCTTCTCCTTCGTTTCAGGCAAAGGTTCCAATCTGCTCTGTCCCAAAAGAGATTTAGAGTCCACTGGAGTATATAGGGAAGAGTCAGACTGAGATCTCTGCTCAGGAGACATACCTGATTTCAGCCTTGAACCTGTTGATAAGTCATTTCTATCTTGTCTCACTGGAGATCTGAGCATTATGTCAGTGACTGGAGATGAAGACCTAGACCGGCCACTCTTAGGAGATGTTTGAGATTTGCTCTGCAAAGATAGAGTGTCCAAGTGACCTGGTCTCACTTCTGGACTTGAAGTATCAGACCTGTGGTCTGGTGAAGTCTGACATTCTCCTTTCTGTTGCAGAGATGAGGTGCCAAAATAGTTCTCTCCTGGCAGTATACAAGATGTTACTCCAGGACAGAGAGAGAAAGATTCAGAGCCACTCTGTGCTGACAAGTCCTCAGAGTTCCCTTGGGGACATGGTGACTTTGATCCAGAGAGACTTCGTCCTGGTGGAGTTTGAGACTTTACTTTGGGGTATGGCGATGTAGACCCTGAGTGACTTTGTCTTGGTGGTGTTCCAGGCTTTACTTTGGTATCTGGTGAAGAGGATCTAGAATGGCTCTGTCTTGGCAACAATCTAGATTCCACCTTGGAGCAGGGAGATACTGACCTGCTTTGCCGTGGAGGTGTCCCACAAGTCACCCTACTAGGACTTGGAGAAGAGGAGCCAGAATGGCTCCTGTGTCTTGGTGACACTGTCTTTACTCTAGGTTGTGGAGATGACAATCTAGATGGGCTAAGTCCTGGAGGTGTCCTAGATTTCACTTGAGGAGAGGACTCAGAGCAGCTATATCTTGAAGGGGTTCCAGATTTCATCTCAGGATCAGGTGATGATTCACAATGGCTCTGCCTGGGTGTCACTGCAGACTGTTCGTTTGCCTGGGAACTGGTTACAGACTCCTGCCTTGGTGGCGTTCCAGACATCATTTTAGGGTGCGGAGATAAACTGGAACGTGCTTGTCTGGATGGTGTTTCAGACTTCTGTTCAGGTGGTGAAGAACCAGAGTGACTTCGCTGTGGTGTTCTGGATCTAGCTTTAGGTTGGGATGATCCAGAACGACTGCGCCTAGGTGGTGTTTGAGACTTCTGTTTAGGACAAGGAGAAGACCTTGAAAGGCTTCGCCTCAGAGATAAGCGAGATTTTGGCTTGGATCGTGATGAAGAGAGAGATCTGCTCCGCCTTGAGGAAACACGGGATTTTTTCATTTCCGGGCTTGAGTGGGACCTGCTTCTTCTTTGAGATGATCTGGATTTGTTCTTCCGCTCTGATGATGAGCCAGACCTGCCTCTTCTTTGTGGTGATCTAGAATGTGATCTTCCACGCCTACCCAGACTTCTACTACGGGACCTTCGTCTTGCTGGTGTTCTAGACCGAGATCTTCCTCTCCGGGCTGGTGTTCTAGACCGTGACCGGCCACGTCTAGCTGGAGTTCTAGAGCGCGACCGGCCACGTCTGGCCGGGGTTCTGGAGCGCGACCGGCCACGTCTGGCTGGGGTTCTGGAACGCGACCTACCACTTCTCCTGGCTGGTGATCGACTACGAGATCTTCGTCGTATTGGTGATCGGGTCCTAGATCTGCGCCTAGCAGGTGTTCTCGACCGAGATCTTCCCCTCCGGGCTGGCGTTCTTGACCGAGACCTACGCCGGGGAGGTGTTCTGGACCGGGATCTACGCCTGGCAGGTGTTCTAGAGCGGGACCTACCTCGCCTGACTGGCGTTCTAGAACGAGATCTGCCCCTCGTGGCTGGGGATCTAGAATGTGACCTGCCTCTCCTTCCTGACCTAGACCTGCCTCTTCTCTGGGTATTTCTGCTCCTGGACCAGCCGGGACGCTGAGGTGACCGGGATCGGCCACGGCGCTGGGGACTTCTAGATCTTCCCCACCTCTGGGCAGAGCGTGACCTACGCCACTGAGGGGACCTAGACCGAGAGTGGCCTCTCTTAGGAGTTCGAGACCGAGATCGCCCCCGCTTAGTAGTTGCTGGACTACGGGACCTTCCCATTCTTCGGGAAGGGGTATGGGAATGAGATTTATCCCTCTTTGCTCGGCCATGTGAACGATTCTTGGATGTGGGAGAAGATGACATCTCTCGTCGGGCTGCTGAAGGAACTGGTGTTGGCTTAGGACTTTCAGGGGAAGAGCTGGCATGCCGAGAAACTTTGGTAGGCTGAGGGGATGGTGGACAGCTTTCTGAGGAAGATGATTGGGGAGGTTTCTCAGGAGATTTAATTGGCGTACGGCCCCGGGCTGGGGAGGCTTCAGAAGGGGGATTCACTGGATCCTGACATAATGGGGCTGTTGCAAAGGGTTGTGGGGAGCCACCATGTTGCTCAGCAAGGAGCAGAGGGGGAGCAAGCGGTTCTGGACCCATGCTGCTCCTTTCCGGAGAGGGGCTAGGTCGAACTGCAGATTTCTAAGAGTAGAAGAAAAAGTAGGGATAGAGATACAATAAGCATCAAAGCTTCATTATCTCCCAAAGAACCCAACATTCTTTCCAATAAAACTTTTCTTCTTCCAACCCCATTTGTCCTTTTCCTCACCACCAGCAATCACTTCTACTCAGTAACAGGACATCATATGACATAAAACACATTGGGAAAAACATGTATGAACAGTCTGTGACCTCAAAAGCTGTGACTAATAAAGACAATATCAGACTGGGAAGGTGGCTCAGAGGTAGAGTGCTTGCCTTGCATGCATGAAGCCCTGGGTTCGATTCCTCAACACCACATAAGCAGAAAAAGCCAGAAGTGGCACTGTGGCTCAAGTGGTAGGACACTTGAGCTGAAGAACTGAGGGACAGCGCCCAAGCCCAGAGTTCAGGCCCCATGACCAACCAAAAAAAAAAAAAAAAAGACTAAATGCAACTCAACACAAGTTACTAGCAAGTAGTATTATAAAAATGTTCTGAGCCAGGCGCCAGTGCCTTTTGCCTGTAATCCTAACTACAAAAGAGGCTGAGATCTGAGAATCACGGTTCAAAGCCAGCCTGGGCAGGAAAGTCCATGAGACTCTTATTCTAGTTAATCACCAGAAAACCAGAAGTGGCACTGTGACTCGTGTGGTGGAACGTCATTAGCCTTGAGCTGAGGAGCTAAGGGACAACGCTCAAGCCCAGAGTTGAAGCCCCATGACTGACAAAAAAAAAAAAAAAAAAAAAAAATTCTGAGAACAGAGGAAAAAAAAATGTATTTATTTTTTGTTCCAAGACTAGGACTTGGTACCTGATGACTTTGTTCACTGACTGGCTTACTTACCAAAAAATATTACTAAAAAATATGTTTTGTGAGTTGAAAGACATTTCTTAAAGTAGGATATCCTCAGCTTTGATAAATGACTATATTCAGTTAAAATAAATAGCCTGGTACTGGTGGCTAAGCCTGTAATCAATCCTAGCTGAGATAGGCTGAGATCTGGAGGATTGCAGTTCAAAAGCATCTTGTATGCAAAAATCTAAGAGGCTCCATCTCCAATTAATCAGCAAGAGAGCTGGGCTGGAGATGAGGCTCAAGTGGTAGAACACCAGCCATGAGCAAGAAAACCAAGTAAGTATGAAACACTGAGTTCAAGCTCTAATACAGGCAAAAGAAAACAAATTGCCCAAGTAAAGGCAAAGTACTGACAATATGATTTTTTTTGTTTTTTATTTTTTTGGGTCTAGTCGTGGGGCCTGAACTCTGGGCCTGGGCGCTGTCCCTCAGCTCTTCAGCTCAAGGCTAGCGCTCTACCACTTGAGCCACAGCACTACTTCTGTTTTTTTTTCTTTTTGCTTATGTGGTGCTGAGGAATCGAACCGAGGGCCTCAGGCATGCAAGGCAAGCGCTCTACCAGAGCCATCTTCCCAGTCCCCTGACAATATGATTTGTGTGACAAATAGAACATATGAGTTAGATACAGGTAGGACTCATTCCTATAAACCTAGCTACTCAAAATGAGATCTTAGGATCAGGGTTCAAAAGCTCATTTGGGCTATAAAGTCTCTAAGAGTCTATCTCCAATTAACCAGCAAAAAGCTGGTGGAGGATAAATAGCTCAAGCAGTAGAACACCAGCTATGAGCAAAAGTCAACTTAAAGAATGTGAAGCAAAAAAAGCAGTTGGGCACCAGTGGCTCACGCCTGTAATCCTAGCTACTCAGGAGGCTGAGATCTGAGAATTGTGGTTCAAAGCCAGCTGGAGCAGGAAAGTCTGTGAGACTCTTATCTCCAATTAACCACCAGAAAACCAGAAGCAGAGCTGTAGCTCAAAGGGATAGAGCCTGGAGCTGAACAGCTCAGGGACCATACTATCCAGGCCCAGAGTTCAAGCCCTACAACCGACACACACACACAGCCAGACACACACACACAGCCAGACACACACACACAGCCAGACACACACACACAGCCAGACACACACACACAGCCAGACACACACACACAGCCAGACACACACACACAGCCAGACACACACACACACACACACACACACACACACACACACACACACACACACACACACACACACACACACACACACACACACACACACACGTAGCTCAAAGGGATAGAGCCTGGAGCTGAACAGCTCAGGGACCATACTATCCAGGCCCAGAGTTCAAGCCCTACAACCGACACACACACACAGCCAGACACACACACACAGCCAGACACACACACACAGCCAGACACACACACACAGCCAGACACACACACACAGCCAGACACACACACACAGCCAGACACACACACACAGCCAGACACACACACACACACACACACACACACACACACACACACACACACACACACACACACACACACACACACACACACACAGAGAGAGAGAGAGAGAGAGAGAGAGAGAGAGCCAGAAGTAGAATTGTGGCTTTCAAATGGTAGCGGTCTTGAGCAAAAAAGCCAAGCTGAGTTCAAGCTTGAGAAGCAGCTCAAAAGGCAAAAAACAAACCAACAACAAAACAAAAACACTAATGTAACACAAAAGCAACAGAACTCAAATCCTCTGAGGTGGCTCAACTAATAATTCGGAAACTTATCTCTGGATAAAAAGACAAAAGTAGTGAAGTAATTAAAGGCTGAAATGATCAGGACTCAGAACACAGGGTATAAAACAACAGACAAAATTGAAAAGACCATTCTTTAGTGTTTCCAGACTGCTAGTAGTAATGCAGTAGATTAAAAGCATACAGTAAAATCATGACCCATATAATTAAATGAAAACAAACACCATAAAGGAAAGGTAAACTGGCTAACAAAACCTTTTCTCCTAGCTCAAATGGTCTAGCACTTGCCTACCAACTGTGTCTAGTATCCTAGATTCAATTTCTACTACCTCAAAAAAATTTAAACTTTTTCCCACTCTTGTCTTTGTACACATACATGTATATGTATGTATAAATATGAACCACATAGTAACATAAAACTTGTAATATCCAGGCTTCAAATTTAGTGAGTTGTGATTCCAAAATATTTGCAGATGTGTACAAGAACTTGGTAATTGAAAGGAACATAAAAAAAACAATTTTTTCTAATGTTATCTGTTCTCACCTTCATACTCATCCTAAAACCAATAACCAGGCAATGCAATGAATATTAATTCAAAACATACCTCCTTCTTATCTTTGTCTTCATAAGGACTGGCAGGCTGCTTTGTAGAGGGCTCTGGGCTGCTAGGCCGCTGTTGTATGTTGGTGGTACCTGGTTCACTAGAAGGTGCATCTCCCTCCCCTCTACACCCTGAAGCAGGGGAAGGACTTTGCCCAGACAAAGCAGATGTATGGGTTTTAGCTGCAGCACTTCGAGACCTGTGAGTTAAATGAAGGATGGGGGAATGCAAGGAAGTCAGCTCAAGGGACAACAGAAGTCCCCTCCCCCCTAGCTCCCCAGCTTTTCTAACTGTACAACCCTTTTCCAGAAATGATCTAGCCACATGATTCAAATCATTCATCAAAATGCAAGCTGTCCACTTTGTTCCATCTCATCCCAACACAATCTCCCCCTTAACCTTTTATCCACCTCCCCCAAACATCCCCAAACCCTCCACCCAGTCCCAATCCCTACCCACTTCATTCACAACTCACCTCTGAACCCACCTCCTTCAGGAAGCCTTCCCCGATTAAGGAAGCCAGGGTAAGGATTCCTTCCTCCCCCAGACACCACGAACAAACCACCCCTCCCCCTATTCTGGCAGTCCATATACATCATAATGAAACAAAAAATAAAAAAAATAAAAAGACAAGGGGAAATGTATATGTCTGTCCATCCTGTTGCTTTAGCCTGTCAGCTCCTAGAGGGCAGGGACCGTGTCTTCCGAATGGTCTGTGCAGCGCCTAGCACACCGTGGGCGCTCAATAAATATTAAATTAATTAACCCACCATTCCCTCTCCCTCCCCTTCCTTTTGGACTACCCCTTACCGACTTCGAGAAGTATCAGAGGACGACGCAGAATCAGCAGAGGTTGAACGGTGGGCCCGACGGCTTTTAGGAGCTGGTGTTGTACTTCGAGACCTGAAAGACCACCACATAGCTCATCAGGTTAATTCACTTGTATTAGATTCTTCTCACACATCCCCTAACCCTTGACTCTACTTTCCCCTCCCACTAAGGGGGCCTTCATCTACTTACTAAGCAAATTCCTCTCAAATTTACTCACCGCTTCCGCTTCTTGTCCTTAGATTTACGTTTGCTCTTTGGAGTGGGAGACCTAGGAAATAAGGTAAAGGTGTTACAAAGCAAACTTTTAAACTGCAATAAAATCCAATGTGAAATGGAAAGGACTACAATGTTAACAGAAAAGCTAAAAGAGTGAGCTTTATTCCAAGAAAAAGAACACCACTGCCCTGTGAGCCAAAGAACTCTTACCTGTGCTTCCGTTTCTTCGACTCAGATTCTGACCTATAGGGAAATATAAATTGTAAATTAAAACTCCTAACTCACACCTATGCCTGAACTCAGTATCAATAAGCCTCTTCCAATCACTCTAAGTACTTCTACTTCATACCATACCTGTGCTTCTTCTTCTTAGAGCTCTTCTTTCTCTCACGACGAGGAGAGCTGCTCTCTGACCTACTAAAGACAGATTCAGAAGCAAGGTCATTCTCTATTTTGCTCTGTCTAGCTCTCCCACCTACAATCCATCCCTAGAAATGTTTGGTTTTTAGTTTTTGCTGGTCCTAGGACTTAAAACTCGGGGCTTGGGAACCGTCTCTAAGCTTTTTTGCTTAAGGTTAACTCGTGTAACATTTGAGCCTCAGATCCACTTTCCAGCATTTTGGTGCTTAATTGCAGGTAACTGTCTCACAAACTTTCCTGCCAGGGTTGGCTTCAAATCACAATCCTCACATCTCAGCCTCCAAAGTAATGAACCCTGGGCACCTGACTCGTAAAAATAGTTTCTAAAGCACCCATGACTCCCATCAGCATCAGTGGCCCAGAATTAGCCCAGGATGTATTCTTCACTTCCAAGTATAGTTAAATCGGGGCTGAGAAGGTGGCTCAGTGGTAGAGAGCTTGCCTTGCATGCATGAGGCCCTGGGTTCGATTCCTTAGCACCACATAAGCAAAAAGAAAATAAGCCGGAAGTGGTGCTGTGGCTCAAGTGGTAGAGTGCTAGCCTTGAGCTGAATTGCTGAGGGACAGCACCCAGGCCCAGAGTTCAGGCCCCACGACTGGACCCCCCCCCCCAAAAAAAAACCAAGTATAGTTAAATCAACAAATCCTAAAATGAAGAAAATTCCAGAAATCCAAAATGCCGATGGCTATCCTTCAATGGCAGGTTAAACTCAACCTGTCCCAATAAACACAGAAATTTCTCCCAGTTAAAAACTGAAATAGTGATTCCCTTTCTCCCTGGCTTTTCTGGCAGTTGTCTCCTGCTCCCTAATAGAATGCTCAACAGAGAAAATACATGATTTTACCACATGATTAATCCTCTAAATACTAGACTGACTTTCTAAATGACTCACCGTCCTCTATCTTTCTTCTTTTTCTTCTTCTTTTGCTTTGGAGTTGGTGAACGAGAACTACTGGTCTCCCGTACAAGGCTAGGAAAAAATAACAGAAGATGTGGGTGCTAGAGCTCATACCCTTAAGACCTTTCAGGCTCAAAAGAACAACATCTGATGTTTGGAGAAATAGTTAAAGTAACAGCAGGATGCTTAAAACCAGAAAAAGAAGCCTGATCATCAGTACCTGTAAGGCTTTGGAGGCTCAGGAGCTGGTTGTTTAGCCTCTCGAGCACGACGCTGAGGATCAAAAGAACTGCCATCCACATAGGAATCACTGATGCCAAAGGCAGCACGGAGTCGCTCATTCTTCTTCTCATTCAATTCTGCTAACTGATGGGTCTCAGTTACCCTAGAAGAAAAAAAAGGCAAATATTTGTCAAAAATATGGGAACAGAGCAGATGTCTACTCGAAGTAATTAGAAGCAAGAACCAGCCATCAAAACAAAAGCAAGGAAGGATAAAGGACAACAGCAGCAGCAGCAGCAGCAGTAGTAGTATACAGTGTGGGGGAACCAAGGGAGAGCTCAACTCACGCTGGCCTCTGCCCAGGGGTCTCCTCCTTGCCCCCAGGGTTCACATCCTTCTCCAACAACATGAGTCGAAAGGTAGCCACTTTCTCCTGAATTTGCTGTTCCTCGTACCTAAAGAACAAATCCCTTCAATGTAAGTGTCAGACTTACGTTTCCTTAATTTCCATCAGAGTCCCTTACATCTCCATGCACACATACAACTTTTCACTATCATCCAAAGTTTTCTTAAATCCTGCTGATTTCCCCCCATACCTTCCTTTTGTATTTACTATAGCCTCTAGAACAGTGGATTTTAAACATACTACAATTTAGGGGCCTAGAGAAGAAAGTTAGTTGGTAAAGTTCTCAGTGCTCCTTCCCAATGTGAACAAGAAAAGATCCTTTATTTCCTAGGATTTCAAAGGAAGGTATAGTGTACAAAAGGGGTACCATTGCTCAAGTTTGAAAACCACTGCTCTAAAAGGTTGCCTGAATGTGTGCCTTTTCCAAAACTTCACTTTCCTACCTAGCCCAAGATAGCCTCTTCAAGTATTCTTCCTTTTCTTTTGTCTTTGCTATCCTTCAAGGCCTCAACCTTAATCCATTTCCTACCAATGACAATACCTATCAGATTACCTACGTCTTCGCCAGCCAGAATGCTGTTCTCTTCTCTGTCCTTTACAGCACATTTTTGTTCCTCTATAATCTCCCCTTTCCCATATCCATCTAGTTAATTCAGAACCCCTCAAGCTACTATTCATGCTCTAGACAGTTTCCTCACCTCCCTTAATTCTTCACTAACTCATTTACCTCTCCTCACAAATCCACTCTTCCAGCCAACCCTAAGCTCCATATATCCCTCCTAATACCCACTCTGTACCCACTAGATGCTTTGTTCTGCCCTGCCCCTTCCCTCACCCCTGCTCTTCCATCATCTCCTCCAGCTCCAGGCATCGCAGCTCCACGCGCCGCTTGCGCTCGTGGTCCAGGATGTCAGGATTAGGCCGCTTCACCAGGGCAGCCTCCAGGCGCCGCAGTTCCTCCTCTCCCTTGTAGTCTGGCCGCTCACCCCGGCGGCCCCGCACCAGGGACAGGTTGCGCTGGACGTAGCCGTTGGTGCCGCTGCCCCGGGGCGTCGGCAGCCCGATCCCGTTGTACATGGCCCTGTGCCCGGGGGGGCACCACCGCTCCTGAGGGGGAGCGGGGAGACACGGGTCAGGCCCCTGGCCCCACACTACCACTTACCACCTCCCGTATCCCTGGCTCTCCTTATTCCTAGTTCAGCACTTGTATTTAATCTGCTAGCATGGGCCATTCTCATGTCTCCTAACAAAATTCTTCATCCTTCCCATACTGCTTCCTTTTTCCTAGTTTCTCTGAAATCTTTGATCTTAATGCACACAAGTGGTATCTTCACCACTCTTCACATCTAACTTCTACTAATCAAGACAGTCATCCAAACAACACAACAAACACCAGACATAGATCTGTCACCTAAAGGCCTGCAATCCATGTCCAAAGACTCTTCCAAAAATTTACCTAAAGCTTTCAGGCTATCCTTATACAGACACAAAGTGAGACTAGTCTCAGTGAATAAGTACACTGATTAACAAACTGAATATACTATGCAGCCTTACACTCTAACCATAGGCCAATAGGAACATCAAAACCACACATGAATCATGGTGTTACCTTATACTTTATCTCCCAGGGAAGGATCTATTTCTTTGATTCCAAACATTTACAGCTATCAACTAGCCTTTAGTTTCCTCTCCAGTGGGATCTACCATGACTTGTAGCTCCTCCAAGTCTGGCTAGTTCTTAAGTATTACCTGCTTTCAACTTAAAGCTCTTTAAACAAATCAAACCAGCCTCTCCAATCCAACTGTTCCTATACATTCCCTATATACCTTTTTTTTTTTTTTTACTATACCCCTAAATTTACTTAGAAAGTTCACAATCTCACATGCATCAACTTTCTGTACCAACCCCCAGCTATACCACTTTTCCTCATCCAATCCTATCTGTCCTCTAATGTTAACCTTATGCCTCCTGCCAGGTTCTACACTCTCAACTAGCCCCACCCCAGCAAGATTTTCAAGGAGCCCCCAAACCAAGATTGTAATCCTGACTAAATTCATAGGTTTCTCATACTCTATTCCTTCTCCTGCTACCTATGCTACATGTCTTTCTCTAACATTCTCAGAAATAGTTTCGTACAACATAAGCATGTAAGAAAACATTGCCTCATGAAAATGCCCAAGGATCAGGCAGAGATCAATCAAGATAAATGAAAGAGATAGAATTTGACAAAAGGAAATTGCATTTATAAAGCTCCAGAATAAAGTGCCATATAAATGCCCAGGAAAAGTTACTAAAATGCAAAGGGGGAAATGAGAAAATATAAGAATATTAAATGAAAGGACTGTTCCAGATGGCTCTGAAAGTCTTAAGGATGAGTCTTTAAGAAAGACCCACAGCAGGGCAGGGAACGATGTGGCTTAGTGCTAGAATGCTTGCCTAGCATACACGAAGCCCTGAGTTTGATGTCTCAGTACCACATAAACAGAAAAGGGCAGAAGTGGCACTGTGGCTCAAGTGGTAGAGTGCTAGCCTTGAGCACAGAGAGGCTCAAACAGATCACAGGCCCTGAGTTCAAGCCCCATGACTAGCAAAAAAAAAGGGGAAAAAAAGACCCACAGTAAACCTAACAGAACCACAGAAGACCTGGGAAAGAACAAGGAATAACTGTTATGAGTGTAAAGGAACGATGAGACTAAATCTAAGAAGGAAAATTCACAAATAAAGCCTCAACATCTCAAGAAATTAGTTTCTCCACTTTTCAATTCTCTTATTTTTCCTTTTCTTGTATCTGTCCTGGACTTCAACTCAGCCAAGGCACTTTCTCTGAATTGTTTTGCTCTACACCACTTTAGCCACAGCTCCACTCTGCCTTTTTGGTACTTAATTGGAAATATAAGCCTTACACAATTTCCTTCACAGGCTAGACTCAAACCTCAATCCTCAGATCTCAGACTCCTGAGTAGGCAGAATTACAGGCATAAGTTTACCAGTGCCTGGCATCACTTCTAATTTTCTAAAAACAATCCTTCCCCACTCAAAACAAGGTCTTTTATTTGCAATCCTATTTCGTACCTAATTTCTTAACTTCCCTTACAAAAATAAAAACAAAAAACACAAAACTTCTGGCTTGCAATTAATTCTTCAAACCATTCACCCACAATTCCACACCTCACACCAAAATCCTCCATTTAAAAAAAAAAGAGGAAACCAGTAGGTGTTAAGCCAAGAAAATTAAGTCACAATGTTTCTAGAACTTTTAGGGGATGCACCAAAAGGAAAGAAAAAAATTTAAAAAAGAGCATCCAGGCAGTACTTAAGACAAAAAACAAACTACCAAAAGACAACTCTAAAACCCGAAGTTTCCAAACTGGCTAGGCAAAAGTCACCCAAGAGAAAGAAAAGATGCAAGGAATTTCTTGTTATAAAATTACAAGAATGCCAACTAATAAAATTAGTAGGATATTTTGAAATTATTAAACTGTTTCAGAACCGGCACTAAGAGGGGAGCAGGCAGAGGTGTCCAGGAGATGGTCGTAGGTAGGAGCTAGCTCAGCACTATTAGCTGAATGGACTGGAAATATGGGGGACAACAGTAAACAGAAATGAAGTTTCAAGAAATAAGAAGCTAGAACGTCTTTGAAATTGTTCTTCCCAACAAAAAGCTTATTGAAGGCCTTTAAAGACTGACCAGAATAAAGAATAAAAAGGGAGCACGGCCTGCCGTACGTCTTCGAATACGTTATTTTTAAGATTCGGCGGCCCCATTCCCCCCAAGTCAACTTCAGGGTTGATACTACCGAGAGAAAACTCCGTGAAACCGGGCCACCTAGTTCAAGGCCTTGGCTGGACCGCGAAGACCTATATTCGGCCTTGAGCGATGGGGGAGGGGGCTGCACGGCGCCCCGCCGTCTGGGAGGCTCCGGTCGGTCCACAGGCCCTCCAAAGGGGCGGGGAGGCCTAACGCCGCAGTCACGAGGGAAAAGGGACCGGGCGGGCAGGAGAACGCATCCGCGAGCAGGCCGCAGGCCGTGCGCCGCCGCCGCCGCCGCCCCCTCCCCTCCGCTTAAAAGACCAACCAGGGCAGCAGCGGCGCGAGCGAGCGAGCGAGCGAGCGCGGCCTCGACCGCACGTGGGAGGGGGGCGAGAAGCCGAGTCTCGCGAGCTCTCCTCCAGAGGGGAGCGCGCGAACCTGAACGCAGGCGGCGGCGGCGCGCGCCGTTGCCATGGGGGAGGGGCGCGAGCCGAAGGCCGCGCGCGACAGGAACCGCAGGGAGGGAGGGGGAGGGGAGGCGGGGAGGCCCGCGAGGGCTTCCGCGCGGGCCGAGGGCGCGCGGGCCCGCGTGAGCGCGACGGCCCGGCCGTTCCCCGCGCGCCCTGGCCGCCGGCCGCGGCCACCACCCCTCCCCCACCGGGCTCGCGCGCTCCTTCTCGTTCTCACCCGCCGCCGCCGCCTCCACCCGCCGCCTCCGAGGGGGAGAGGTCCCGCTGCAACTGCTGCTCGGGCTCCAGACTCCTTCGGGGCCTGGAGCCGCCGCCTCGCCTCGTCAGTCCGCCCGCCTCAGTCGACGCGGACGCCTCCTCGCTACCTCTGGGGCCGCAGCGGGCTCCGACTGCGCCACTCGCACCCCGCCTGGGCCACGCTTGCACGTCAGCACGACTAAAATGCGTCAGCACGCAACTGCGAGCGCCGCGGAGCCTGCCGGGAGCCGTAGTAGGCTCCGTGACGTGGTGCGCAGGCGCCGAAGCCTCACCAGGAAGTATAGTTTTTTTAAGGCGTATGGGATGCTCGAATCCGTTGCCCAAAAACTTCAAGTCCCGTCAGCCATTGCGAGGAAGGGCGGGGCGAGCGGACCGGACCCTCAACGTCCACCTGAAGCCTCCCGCGAGGGGGAAGGGTATCGGGCCTTGCGACACCTCGAGAAACTACACTCCCTCCTCCCCCACTACACACACCCAACGCCGCCTTCGGCCCAGAACTTTCTGGGAGCTGTAGTTCCGCGATGGCGCGGAACCCGTATGTAGCCTCGGCCAAGGCGCGGCAGCCATTTTGTTCCCCCCTCTGGGGCGGCGGTGGCGCGAGCCCGGCCCCGAGGCCGCTCCGAGCGGACCGTGGGTCTCCTCCACAAGCCCTCGGGGGCGCAGCCTGGGCCTGCGGGGCTCCGGGCTCAGCGTCCAGGGCGAAGGCGGCAGCAGCCCTCCATGGTGTCGGCGGCTTCGCGCCGTAGCCCGCGGGGAGGCGGGCGGCCAGCCCCGGAGGAGCGGTCTTCCGCCACCTGCGGGTAGGGTGGCCGGCCGGGAGGCCATTTTCCCCCGCACGGCTGCTTCTGCGGCTCTTCCCGGCCTGCCCCCCGCTTGCCTCCTGTGCTGGACTTGTTAAATAGTCCTTCTCACGAGCGCTTCATTTTGGGGGGCCTGTCCCGGGGCTGTCCACTTGAGACTCAGCACCACTTTCCTCTTTTTTAAGTAGTTCATTGGAAATAAGGATCTCAAGGCCTTGCCTGCCTCAGCTGGCCTCAAACTGCCCTCCTCAGATACCAGCCTCCTCACAGACAGGAGCACCTGCACCCAGCAATGACTACATTTTTTTTTTTTTAATTCGGTTTCAAGGCTTGAATTCAAGACCTGGGCGCTGTCCCGCAGCTCTTTTGCACAAAGCTAATGCTTTACCACTTGAACCACAGCCCCACTTCGGGCTCTTTGAGATAAGAGTCTCACAGGGACTTTTCTGCCCAGTTTAGCTTCGAACCCTGATCCTCAGATCTCAGCCTCTTGAGTAGTTAGGATTGCATTTCTTTTTTTTCTTTTTTTTTTCTTTTTTGCCAGTCCTGGGGCTTGAACTCGGCCTAGGCACTGTACATGAGCTTTTGCTCAAGACTAGCACTCTACCCCTTGAGCCACAGCACCACTTCTGGCTTTTTCTGTTTATGTGTTGCTGAGGAATCGAACTCAGGGCTTCACGTACACTAGGCAAGCACTCTTACCACTAAGCCACATTCCTAGCCTCTGACTACATTTCTTTCGGGGCAATGTCATTCCTTCCTTCCCAGTTTTTCTCTCCCATCACCAGCCACAAGTTGTATAGTTCATTTTCAAAATAGTGTCCAATGAGCACTATTACTGCATTTGTTCACCCTTTGTCCCTCCTTTTCTGTGCCTCCCCTTACACATAAACGAACAAAGACATAAACGAACAAACAGAACAAAAAGGAAAGAAAACAAAAACATCAATCGGGCTGGGAAGGTGACTCTGTGGTAGAGTGCTTGCCTTGCATGCATGAGGCCCTGGGTTCGATTCCTCAGCACCACGTAAACAAAAAAGAAAAAACCGGAAGTGGTGCTGTGGCTCAAGTGGTAGAGTGCTAACCTTGAGCTGAAGAGCTGAGGGACAGTGTCCAGGCCCAGAGTTCAAGCCCCTCGACCGGAACAAAAAAGAAAAAACATCAAGAAAAAAGAAACCTCATAACCCATAGCACAGTTTCAGGAAGGTAACATCAGAGCAATGCTAAAATCCGTAGAACGTAATGAAATGTCAACTATTCTGATAGCAAACATTTTTTTACAGTAAAAGAAAATTTAAAATCATGAATTCGTTGCATTTAGTTGTCAAATCTTTTAGATTATGTGGAACAGTTCCTGACTATAATTCGTGACAGTGAGTTTTGGAGATAACAGGCCATTTTGTCGATAATTTGTAGCCAAGAACCCTGATTGAAGACAGAAGCTAGTGGTTCACACCTGCAGTCCTAGATACCAGGGAGACTGAGATCTGAGCTCTCTTCTCCAGTTAACAACGACAACAACAACAAAAGCCAGAAGTGGAAATGTGGCTAGAGCTGGCTTTGCACTTCAATCTTCAGACCTCAGCTTCCTGAGTATATATGATTAACCAGTGTGAGTAACCAGTCACCAACTTTGTCATTGTTGCTGCTGCTAGTCTGGGGCTTGAACTCAGGGTCTAGGTAGGCACTGTACCTGAGCTTTTTTTGCTCTAGATTAATATTCTACCACTTGAGTCACAGCTTCATTGGTTATGTGGAGATAAAGTCATATGACTTTCCTGCCCAGGCTGGCTTTAAACCTCCATCATCAGAGCCGGGCGCTGGTGGCTCACGCCTGTAATCCTAGCTACTCAGGAGGCTGAGATCTGAGGATCGCGGTTCAAAGCCAGCCCGGGCAGGAGAGACCGTGAGACTCCCATCTCCAATAAACAACCAGAAAACCGGAAGTGGCGCTGTAGCTCAAGTGGTAGAGCGCTCGCCTTGAGCTGAAGAGCTGAGGGACAGCACCCAGGCCCAGAGTTCAAGCCCCACGGCCAACCAAAAAAAAAAAAAAAAAAAAAACCTCCATCATCCAATCCCAGCCTCCTGAGTAGCTAGGATTACAGGTATGAGCCACTGGTGCCTGGCTTCCCCACTTTTATTTAGATACTTAAACAGTGAAACAATAACATGATTCCAAAAGACATGTCTATACAATAATTATATTTATTCAGAGAATGGTTGTTTTCTCATCCCCAGCCCCTCAATTATTCTTTTTTTTTTTTTTGTCGGTTGTGATGCCTGAATTCTGGGCCTACGTGCTGTCCCTCAGCTCTTCAGCTCAAGACTAGCACTCTACCACTTAAGACACAGCACCACTTCCAGCTTTTTCTGTTTATGTGGTGCTGAGGAATTGAACCAGGGCCTCATGCATGCTAGGCAAGCACTCTACCACCTTCCCAGCCCAATATGTTTCCTTAATTCCCTTTCATACACAAAGACAATACAGGTATTCTTTGCTACTTTACTTTTCCCCCTTCGTTTGTAGAGATTTGTGGATGTAATGGTATTTACTCAGCTAGTCTTGTACCTCTGATCACTTAAACTATTTGCACTATTTTGTAATTCCAAACAACACTGCAATGAGTAACCAAGTACATGTCTATTTTCACCTCCTGGGACATCTGTCTTCCTGCTGTAAATTCCTAAGGTGTGAAGGATAGAGCAAAAAGAAAAGACAGCAGTTTTGGTCATAATGCCAAATTCCTCTCAGGTTGGCTTCTCTTCCCACTAGCAAGTATGAGAGTGCCTGCTGGCCCGCAGCCTCACCTATAGAGGGAGCACTATACTTGTGAATCTAAGCTAGTTCTCTGGACAAGAATTGGTATTTCCATGCAGTTTTGGGTGGAGAAATGCAGGGAATACAGAATATCTCATTTTACCTCTCAAGTAATACAATTCAGGAGCATTAAGTACATTATGAAATCATATAACCATTACCATATCCATTTCCAGAACTTTTTCAACATTCTAAGCAGAAAATCTATACTTTTAATCCGTCCCTGAATGGAAGAAAAGTCTTACAAGTCATATATCTGCCAAGTTAATATCCAGAATATACAGAAAATGACTTGCCAAAGAAAAAAGCCCCTTCTGCCATAGGGAAACTAGAGAGGGTACCACTGCCACACCTTGTGCTCCAGCAGCTCTGCTCTCTGCCCTAGGAGGCTGTCTTGGATGCAACTCATTTCTCCAGTTTCTCCTGACAGTAGAGAGCCAGTGCCAGGACCCCAAGTCCTGAGAGCATTGTGGCATAAGAAGGGGAATAAAAAAGAGGACCCTCGGAGCCTCATGTGCAGGATTTTTTGTGAGGGGTGGGGTGAGGCTGGGAAGCCTGCCTGAGATTGAACTCAGTGCCAAGGACCTCACCCCTTAGCCACATGTCCCCCAGTCCTTTTGCTTTGAATCTCTTTAATCAGGTAATCTCACACTTTTGCCCAGCCTGGCCTTGGACCTTGATCTTCCTATCTCTGCCTGCCAAGTATCTGGATTTAGAGGTGTGTGTAAGAAATGAGAGGCAAGGGACTGATAATGGGGTCAACTTTTGGGGGGGACAGACCTGCCAGGCTGTTCTAAGTGGGAATGGAGGCAGCAGCTGTCAACAGGTGTGAGTGAAATTTAAAATTCAGGGAGTGGACAGTCATGATTCACATTATGTGGGCTGCCAGAATTGGGGGAAGAAGAAGAATGTAATGAGACTTGGCAACTGAGTGGGGATTTGTGCATCACACTGGGAAAATGGTACAGCATGGGGAAATCGAAACTTAACAGATTTTTGTAAATAGGCAGGAAGTACTTTACAATATCAGCAAGCTGATTTTGAGACTTTAGATGGTGTGCTACCCAATCTGACCCTGACATGTAGGTTTTTAATTTGCTTTTTTTCTTTTTTTGGGGGGGGTGAAGGGCGGGTTTCTGGGGCTTGTACTCTGGGCCTGGGTATTGTCCCTGAGCTGCTTTTGCTCAAGGAGAGCATTCTACCACTTGAGCCACTGTGCCACTTCTAATTTTTTTGAGTGGTTTGTTGGAGATAAGCGCTCCATGGGGCTGGAAATGTGGCTATGTGGTAGTGCTTGCCTAGCATGTGTGAAGCCCTGGGTTCAATTCCTCAGTACCACATAAACAGAAAAGGCCAGAAGTAGCACAGTGAGATGAGTCTGATAGGCTTTTCTGCTTGGGCTGGCTTTGAACCCCGATCCTCAGATCTCAGCCTCCTATGTTGCTAGGATTAGTGGTGTGAGCCACCAGTGCCTGGCTCCCAACTGGTACTTTAAGGAACTTTATTACTAGATCTTTATTACTAGTCCATCTGTTTTTATCTCAAAGCAGCTGAAAAGGAAACCAAGTGAAACTCAGTGATGTTCACTGCTTACCACCAAATCTGTAAACTAAGCTATTTCCGGAAAGGAAATGGGTGGGACAAAGGCAGTTACTCTGACTTGTTTTCAGCTCCTGGCACCAAATTAAGAATCTTCTGGAACTGAACACAGTCAAGGTAAGGGTGGGAGCACCATGTCCACGATGTGGGAGTTGTATGGATGGCTCATTATTGGATGCAGTTGGGAACGTGCAGGCCCGAGGGTGGGGGGTTCAGGCTGAAGAAGGCCTTAATGAAGGGGCAGCCCAGGTGAAACAGGCATGAATCAAGACCTACCTTCCTTCTCCCTTGTATAACTAATATATGCTAATTTTATTTGTTTATTGTGCCTGTACTAGGGCTTGAACTCAGGGCCTGGGTGCTGACCCTTAGCTTCTTCCACTTCAGGCTAGCACTCTTAGCACTTGAACCACAGCTCCAACTTATTTTTGGTGGTTAATTGGAGATAAGAGTCTCAAGGACTTTCTTGCCTGGGCTGGCTTCCAACTGTGATCCTCTGATCTTAACCTCCTACATAGCTAGGAAAATAGGCATGAGTTGCTGGTACTGGCCATGTATGCTAATTTTTTTTAAATCAGGCCTTCCATCCACCAGGAGTTGCCAGGCCAGGGCAGGGTCAGCCACAGGGTGTCATGAGATTTGGGGGTGCTGAGAAAGAAGTGGGGAGGGAATGGCAGAGAAAGTGTTAAAAGCCTACTATTTTCTTCACACCCACCACATCCCCAGGACCCAAAGGTGCGTCAAGGTTCTGTGGGGGGCCCTGTGGCAGAGGAGGCATGCAGGCAGCAGAGGAACAGACTGAGAACAAGAAGGAAGTGGCAGTGTCTTCTAAGGACCCAGAGAACCATGTTCAGCATGCATGTGGAGACCCTGGGGTGCAAAGAAGAGATACTGAGGAGCCGCCCTCTGAGGGCAGACTGCTTTCCAAGATGACTGAGGAATGAGAAAGTGGGAGGCCGGGGCTGACACCATCCCACAGGCCACCGGGACCCTAACAGGAGTCAGCTTGGGTTGTAGCTTAAGGAGGGCATGACCAGAGACGCACTCACAGGCAGCTAGGGACCTTGTAGGGACTACAGAGCTCCTGTTCCAACTTCCTAGCTGCCTCCCCTGTTGGAACTATCCAGAAATGGGAGTGGGGGGGGGGGGGGATACAGGGGAGGGGCAGGTGAAGAGCAGCTTAGTGGCCACCCCTGTGTACATCCGGGCCAGCAACTGACAAGAGCAATAGAAAGGGGTGTATGGGAGACTGGGCCCTTGGTAGGCAATCCCTGTACCTCTTGAGGGGTTTCTAGCCAGCCCAGCCGCAGGCAGAGGCCACTCAGAGGCCACATGGAGGGTGGGTTGGGGCAGCCCATGGTCTCGAGGCCATTCCTTTGTGCCCTCTGTCTAGGTGCTCCTACCAAGCACAGGAACAGCTAGGGGGCAGTAGGCAGGGCAAATGGGGCCCTGCCATGGGCTGGGCTTCATGGTCCCAGGGAGTCAGGGCAAGGGTGGAAGGTGACCTGGACTCTCCTCCCTACAGGACAGACCGCTCTACTGTCTCAAAGATGATGGGAACGGAGTCTGCCGTTTCAATCTCCTTGGTGAGAACCAAAGGCCCCAACAGGCCTCCCATGGGCAGTGAGGGTAGGCACTCCGCTGCCTTCCCACGGGCAGATGCCCCAGGGCACCTGAGATGGGCTATCCCTGACCGAGGGCCTGCAGCTGTCAGAGGACACAAGGCTCCCTGGGCCTCCACCCAGATGGGGGGCCCAGGCCTCTGGGAACCTTGCTGAGCAATCAATCAGAGGGAACAGGACCCAAGGAGCCACAAGGCCCCTCTGGGGCATGCCAGCTTGCACACCTCGGGTCTGAGTATCAGCCTGGTGCAGGGCGGGGTCCCCGGGCCCTGAGGGAAGCGCACTCATCTAAGGCCAGAGGGGAGGGAGGGGCAGTTTGCGTCTGTTGGGAGCTTGTTCTTCCCTGGCAGCTGGTGGGACCGAGCCATCTCCAGGGTCACTGTGATCGTCCCTGCTCCTGTGTCCTAAGGGACCTGAGCCTGTAGACCCCTTCATGGCCCCCAGCTGTGGGATGGGCATGGAGCTAGGGAGGTCAGGGGCCCATCTTTCTTCCACTAGTCACTGCTGAAGACAGTATCTGTGACGGCGACCTTTACCGGACCTGCGGCATGGGTTTTTGGAGCTGTGGTGGCGGTGGTCATTATTACTGCTGTCACTTATTGTATCGTAAAGGAGGTAAGGACTTTGCTCTCCATGGCAGACCTGGGATGGATCTGCAGCCAAGGTTCCCATGAGTAACAGGAGGGGTGGGGGTGTCGGTGGACTGCTCAGGGTAGGTGTGCAAGAAGGGGCGGGTCCCTCTGGGGTGCTCAGCACCCTCCTCTTCCCTCGGCACCTTCCCCACCCCTCCCCCTCCTCAGTGGCTCAGCTGACCTGCCTCTCTTTTTCAGGTAAAGAAGATGAATGAGAAAAAAATGAAATGATGGCTGCCTATTCAGTGTGAAGCCCTGGATTCCAACTCCCCCCCAAAAAAAATTGTTTAAAGATACAATTGTTATCCAGGCCCTGGTGTAACTGTGACAGGAAGGCCGCTGACAACACACAGTACACATTCCAAATTTTGAGCGTGAACAATGTAAGAAGTTTCATTAAACACAATTAGATGTGCTTATTAGATGCCTGGCTTTTTTTTTTTTTCCCCTTTTTCCCCTAGAACTAGACTCTAACCTGCAGGATCCTGGGTCCTTCAGCACCCACCTCCAATCCTTACAGCCCTTGGTCCTGCTGTGCCTGGAAAAAAAAGCCCCGGATTGCTAAGTAAGCAAAGTCCCTGAGGTTTGTTTCCTGCTTCCTCGGCAGGGAAGGGAGCAGTGGGAGCTTGTCTGGGCCCTCAGGGGAGACCAGGAAGTCCTTACTCTCCCTGCTGGGCACTCTACCCTGGGCCAGACCAGTTCCTTGACTACAAGTAAACACAGAGCCACTGGCAGAGGGCCCTGGGGCCAGACCAGTTCCTTGACTACAAGTAAACATAGAGCCAAGAGGGCAAAGTTCTGAGACAGGAAGAAACCACCTGAAACTCAGGACTTCCTGCTTCTTCCAGAGATCTTAAGCTAAGTGCCTAGAACAGCCTGGACTTGGTTCCTCACCTTAGAAGTGGGCCACTGTCCTTACGAGCTCTAGAGTCCTACCCTGTGGCTAGATATGACTGACTCTGCCTTCTAGGGGTCCTCCTCTGGGAGCCCTCATCCCCTCCTCCACACCCTCCCAGGACAGCCGGCTTCCGTTCCCCAAAGCCTCCCCAGTCCCATGGCTGCTAGGGCCTGGGTCCCAGCGGAGAGGAGTACTAAGCAAGCACTTTGCCACTGAGCTCCCTCCCCAGCCCCAGTAGGCAATATTTTAAATAACTTTTATGTTTTTTCAGTCCTAACAATGGTTCTCTCATGTGAACCAGGCCATTCCAACTTTTCCTGTGCTACCTTGTTCTTAGAAAATTACTTATACATTCCTAAGTATGACCTGTTCCCACATTTCTAAAGTTGCCAAGCCTGAACGGCAGCAGGTCAGAAAAATCCAGACTCCACACTGCCGTCTCCAGGATAAGGTGTTGGTGTCACATTCTACCTGCTGCATTTTGTCCACTAGGCTTTCTCAAAAGGACTAGGGCAGCCGGTGCCAGTGGCTCATGCCACCAGCTTTTGTGGCTTTCCTAAATTTTGTACGTAGATGTCTTAGCAGCTGAACAAACAATCAGTCAAACGTAGTCTTTCAATCCCATCACCCCTGACTGTTTGCCACAGACCAAAAGTGCAAGTAAGGGTTTCCTGTAGGCCTCCATGAACTGGGTAGCTTTGAGCAACTAAGTTTATTCTTTCACAGTTCTGGAAGAAAAAAGTACAAAATCAGGGTGTCAGCAGTGCTCACTTCCTCTGCAAGTTCTAGGGAAATGCCCTCCTCAGCTCTTCCAGCATCGCCTGTCTCCCTTCATGTCTCTGCCTCTGTACTCAGACTCCTCCACTGGCCTGTATGTTTGCCTCCATTTCCTGTTCCCTTTGTCTTAAAAAGATGCTCATCATTGGAGGGCTGGGGATGCCACTCAGGGTAGGGCTGGCTTTCAGATGTGCAATCTGCAGCACCAGAGAAAGACAGAAACAAGTCAGGCGCTGGTGGCTCAGGCCTGGAATCCTAACTACCCAAAAGACTGAGATGTGAGGATCAGTGGTTCAAAGCCAGCTCAGGCAGGAAAGTCACTAAGGTTCTTATCTCCAACAACAACACAAAAAGACAGAAGTGGAGCTGTGACCCAAGTGGGAGAGTGCTAGTCCTGAGCACAAAAGCTCAAAGACAGCACTCAGGCCCACAGAGTTCAAGTCCCAGCACCAGCGAAGAAAAAAAAAAAAAAATGTGAAGGGGTAGCTTACCTAGAGGTGGGAAAGGCCTTGCGTTGGATCCCCAACCAGCAAAAATTAAATCAAACGTGCCAGGGAGTCACGCCTGTCATCCTAGCTACTCAGGAGGCTGAGATCTGAGGATCGCAGTTGGAAGCCAGCCTGAGCGGTACAGTTCGAGAGACTGGGATCTCCAATGAACCACCAGAAACACGGGTGTGGCTCAAAGTGGTCGCGCACTAGCCTTGCGCAGAAGGGCTGAGGGGACAGAGCCCAGGGCCCTGGGCCCCGGCCCCGCGTCCCACCAAAGGGAAATAAACTAAGTTCGGAGGGTCCCTCGGTGTGGCTAAGGAGTGACACCGGCTCGGGAGGGCTCGCGGTGGACACAGCCCGGGGCCGCCCCCTCGCCCCGAGGGCTCCCGCGGCCTCTCCCCGCGGCCCGGCCGGGGCGCTCGGTGCCCGAGGCTCCCGGAGGCCTCAGCGGGCCTCGACTACTCGGCCAGGAGCGCGGAGCTGCAGCAGCTGCTCGGGGCTGCGCCCAGACGCACCCTGGTGCCCACGGCACCGGGCTGCTATACAACTACAAGGGTCCGGTGCTCAAACGGCCAGGCCGGGGCCAACGCGCGGGGACCGGGCGGGCCGCCAGGGCCGAGGGCCGCCGCGGGGGCCGGAAACCGGAATCCAGGCCTGCGGGCCCCGCGGAGGAAACGCCCCTTTCCGACAACACCCAATCCGTTTCCGCCACGCCCCCTCGATCCCGCCCCGCGCGCCGATTGGTCGGTCCGTCAGCCCGCTGCCGCGAGGGGAAGACCCGGAGAAGCGGAGTCCTGCGAGGAATGGGCTCTGGAGCCCTGCCGCGCATGCTCGCGCCTTGACCCCAGATTGAGGTGACGGCCGGAGCCGAGGTGGGGGGGGGGGGGACCCTGAGCATTGAGGCGGAGGGAACCCGCCGCGGCTCCGTCGCCGGAGAGGGAGGGCCCGCTGCCGTCGGTGAGGACGGGCCCCAGCGGGCGGGGAGGGCCCGCGATGGACGACCCCCCCCCGCCCAGCTCTGCGGGGTCCGGGGGGCTGGGGAGGGTGCCCCTGCCCCGGCGTGCCGGGATCTGCCTCCTCGGCTCGCCTCCTCCAGGACCGGACCCCCGGGCCTGACGCCCCCCCCATCCGAGAGCCCCCTGCCTTCCCGCCCCGTGCAGGGTGCGCCGCCCCCACCTGGTCCTGTCCCATCTCGGCCCCGGAGGCTGGGAGTCGGAGGTTTGAGGGCTGGAGGCTGGGGAGACGATCGAAGGCCCGGAGCGGCCTTGGGGAGCCGGGGGGCCGTCTGCGTGCAGCCTGGACGGCCCCCCACGGCAGTCCTGTCGGGAAGATTCTGGGCCCTGGTGCTGAGGGAGAAATAATCACCTGATGAAAACTCCGGGTCCATGCCTCAGTAGCCCACACCTGTAGAATACAGCCCAGGACCTTCGGGTATCCCCCAAGCGCACCGTCTTTTCTTCCACTGTCCTGGACACTACGTGTCGCATCATCCCTTCAGAAGCCCCGTCATGCGTGTCCTTCGTGGACGCTTTCCACAGATTGCCGGGAGCAGCTGGGGCTAGCACACTTTGCAAGCAAAAAGACAAAACAAAACGTTCACAACCCTTCACATCTCGCTTATTAACAACCTCTGCTCCCTTCATCACTAATCCCAGAACACATGAAATCAGCCCAGAAATGGTAAGGGATTTGTCTTCCTATGAAGATAATTCTGATGACCTGAAGAAGGAGCCAGGCAAGGTTCCAGCTCCTGGTGAGGTTAGTTAGACCTTGTATTATTTTCCTGTGACTGCCATGAACAGATTGCTACAAATTTAAGTGGTTTAGAACAGAACCACAGTTATACGGAAGCTGTCGTGGGTGTCACTGGAAAAATGGAAGCATAAATCCACCAGGCTCAAACCTTGTAATGTGAGCTACTCAGGAGGCTGAAATCTGAGGTTCCAAGCCATCCTGGACAGGAAAGCCTGTGAGATTCTTATCTCCAATTAACCAGCAAAAAGCTGAAAGTGAGCTGGGTGCCAGTGGCTCACTTCTGTAATCTTAGCTACTCAGGAGGCTGACATCTGAGGATTGAAGTTCAAAGCCAGCC
The DNA here is from genome assembly GCF_024711535.1 of Dipodomys merriami. Taxonomy (NCBI): domain Eukaryota; kingdom Metazoa; phylum Chordata; class Mammalia; order Rodentia; family Heteromyidae; genus Dipodomys; species Dipodomys merriami. The sequence continues at coordinate 2,605,833 of NW_027202682.1, forward strand.
TGGACAGGAAAGGCTGTGAGACTTATCTCCAGTGAAAAACAGAACACTGTGACTCAAATGATAGAGTGCTAGCCTTGAGTGAAAAACCTCAGGGTTCAAGCCCCATGACTGACAAAAAAAAAGAAAAGAAAAGTGAAAGTGGAGGTCTCATTCAAGTGGTAGAGTGCCAGCCTTGAGTGGAAAAGTCAAGCAAGAATGAGAGGCTCGGGCTGGGAAGGTAGCTTAGTGGTAGAGTGCTTGCCTTGCATGCACAGTGCCCTGGGTTCAATTCCTCAGCACCACATAAGCAGAAAAAGCCAGAAGTGGTGCTGTGTCTTAAGTGGTAGAGCGCTAGTCTTGAGCTGAAAAGCTGAGGGACAGCGCCCAGGCCCAGAGTTCAGGTCCCACGACTGGCAAAAAAAAAAAAAAAAAAAAGAATGAGAGGGTCTTAGTTCAATCCTCAGTGCCAACACACACACACACACACACACACACACACACACACACACACACACACACACACACACACACACACACACACACACACACACACACACACACACACACACACACACACTGGAGAGATGAGTGGGGCTGCATCCCTTGGCTTGTGGTCCTTCTCCATGTTCAAAGCCACATCTCAGTGGGCCTTGCCTCCGTCATGATGCGTCTCTCCCAGTCTTCTGCCTCCCTCTTCCACTTAGAAGCAGCCTAGTGATTAAGCCTGAGGATAATCCAGAGTGAACTCCTGGTGAGCAACCCTAATTCCATCTGCATCCTTCCTTCTGCATCTTCTCAAATAAGGTGAAACTGTCAGGAATTAGGACCTGGACGTGGTTAGGGACGTCCCTCTGTCTCCCACAGACCTGACATTGTGGGAATAATACCCCTGGGTCCTGCCTGTGGTGTGATGCTGGGCTTGATCTACCCTGAACTCTGTGGGAAAGAGTCCAGAGCTGAGGGGCCCTTGTCATCACACGCCGGCCACGTGAGGCTCGGCATCCACATGCCTTGTCTCTTGTGGTGCTGCTGAGGAGCTGTCTCCCCGGTGCATTTGCTATTTTTAATTTATTTTTACGGTTCCCTCTTCTTGGAACGGAGTCGCTGAAGCTTACTGACAATCTAGAGAGAAGACGTAGCGCCACCTCCTGGAAGAGGAAGTTTGTATTCAGTTCTTTAGATCAGTGTGGTTTGGGGATTATTTTATTTGGGGGGGAGGGGGGGAGGGGGTTTGTAATCCTGATCACCTACTTGGAAGGTCTGACCCTGATGTCACAGGATCTTGTTCCGCACTCAGGGTGCTTTTGTGCAGGACTTGAAGGAGAGCCAGAGGGGCTGACTCACGCTCTGCCTCCCACCCTCTCACCATTCCACCCAGGTCTCCAGGTCACTCCTTTATCTCTATCAGCTTGTGTTGTGTCTGTTTTTAATGCCAGAATGGTGTGTGTGTGTGCGCGCGCGCGCGCGTGCGTGCGTGCGTGCGTGTGTGTGTGTGTGTGTGTGTGTGTGTGTGTGTGTGTGTGTGCGCGCACGCACACATGCTAGGGCTTAAACTCAAGTCCTGGTTTGTCCTTTAGGATTTTGATTCAAGGCTGACAACCTACTACTTGAGCCACAGCCACACTTCCAGCTTTTTTTTGACAGCCAATTGGAGATAATATCTCAGATTTTTCTGCCCCAGCTGCCTTCCACCATGATCCTCAGATTTCACCCTCCTGAGTAGGTAGGATTTACAGGCATGAGCCACTAGCACCCACCTTCATTTTCTCTTGTGGTATTATCTCGTATCTGAATAGAGACTCTTTTTTCCCTCTGAGTAATGGACTAATGAAAAAAATTGCCTTGTGAGTAATTATAGATTGATTGGTTGATTGATTTTATTGGTGGTACTGGAATTTGGACTCAGGGCTTTGCCATTGCTAGCCGAGTAAGTCTACTACATCTTGAACCAAGCCACCAGCCCTTTTTGCTTTAGTGATTTTTGTCCTTTTTTATCCAAGCTAGCCTGGAACTATGATTCTCTCCATATAACTAGAATTGCAAAATGTACACCACTAGCCTTTTTTTTTTTTTTTTGCCTGCTCTGGGTTTGAACTCAGGGCCTGGGTGCTGTCCCTGAGCCTCTCTATACTCAAGGCTAGTGCTCTACCACTTGAGCCACAGCACCACTTCAGGCCTTCTCTGCTTATGTGGTACTGAGGAATCAAACCCAGGGCTTCATGCATGCTAGGCAAGCACTCTACCACTGAGCCACCTTCCCAGCCCTAGCCTTTTTTTTTTCTTTTAACATTTTATTATTAAAAAAAATCTTTAAGTAGTTGTACAAAGACATTCCCATTCTACAAAACAGTATATGAATCTACAAGGTGTCTTGACAACATTGTCTCCCATCAGCCCTAGCCTTTTTAAGTGTTAAATATTTTCCTGTTGTAAAGGTTAATTCATGCAAAAAAAAAAAAAAGATGAGGTCATGAACATTACAATTTGAGAACAGAGATTGGTGGAAAGTGAAATCACTCCATCCACTAGATCCTCCCTAGATCTACCTGCTGGAGCCTGAGGAATAAGGATTTCCTTCACTCACTGGCTTGCCTCCTCCCCTAGGACAGAGCCTGGGAACCCCAGTAACCTGGCCAGAGGGGAGGAAGCAGAGGAGGAGGAGGAGGTGGATCATGTCTGCTGGGGGTCTGGCGCTGCCGGAGAGCCCAGGCGCAGCCGGGCTCAGCATGCCCCTGCCTGAACCCAGTGAGCCAGACGTGAAGGCTGACCCAGAGCCCTCGGAGCCTGGCAAAGCTGTGCTCCCTGCTGCCCCCAGGAAGCCCAGGAAGTTCTCCAAGCTGGTCCTGCTGACAGCCTCCAAAGACAGTGCCAAAGTGGCCGGGGCCAAGCGCAAAGGTGTGCACTGCATCATGGCCCTGGGCGCGCCAGGCCCTGCTACGCTGGCCAAGGCCCTCCTCAAGACCCACCCAGAGGCTCAGCGGGCCATTGAGGCAGCTCCCCCCGATCCCCAACAGAAGCGCAGCAAGCTGGGCCTGGGTGAGTTTCAGAGAACCCCCACACACACACCAAGATGGCCTCTGGTCCCTTGTCAAAGCTGCCCACACAGAGGATTGACGTCTGTCCCAAGCATCTCTGTTGCTCATTCTGGCCTCCTGGCCCTCGACCCTGACTCCTCTGAGCACACGTGGGAGGTGGTGGCCCTGGGGTGGTAGGTGCTGGCTGTGCATCCCTTCAGAGCTGGAGATCCTGACTCTGCCCCTGCCATTGCTTCCAGGTGGCCATGCCCCCCATGCCCCTCCCCTGCAGCCTGCACACCTCACACCCCTACTCTGTCTCAGTCATGTCTGTGGGTGGAGCTGGGGGCCTGGCCTTGTGTACCTTCCACATGTTCTAGAAGCCATGCATGGCCAGTGTAGAAAGCGCCTTCATTTCTGCAGTTAGCTGCTTTGTCTCCACTTCCAGAATGGTATTGGGCACTGGGACTCAGAGAAGCCAGAGACTGGGTGGCCTTGTGCTGGCTTTTCCGAGGCTTTTCCAAACTCCAGTGAAGTCTGCCAGGACCTGAAAAGACAGGGTTTCCTCACTGTGTAGGGGAGCCCCTTGGACTCAGCTGGGTGTTCATCTGACAGCCAGGCACAGAGCCCCTAGATATCCCGAACAGCGGCCTGGAACTCTCAGGGACCAAAGGACTCTCTCTGTCTCCATGTCCTGCTGGGGGCTCCCACACCCATGGGAGTCCTGTTGGGGAGTCAGAGGGGACCTGACCTGAGGCATATCCTGCCTGCCAGATCTCTGAGTGCTTCCATGTGACTGACCCTTGAGATTCAGCAGCCCAGGGGTGGAGGGTAGAGTCCCCAGGACCTGTGGGGTTGAAGAGGAGCCCATGTGGGAGTAGGAGGTTGGCCAGGAGCTGATGCCACAGAGAGGAGGGGATTAGGGTCTGGCTGGGGACTGGTTCTCCCCACTGGTTTTTCTTTTTTTGGGGGGGGGGGTCCAGTTGTGTGGCCTGAACTCTGGGCCTGGGCGCTGTCCCTCAGCTCTTCAGCTCAAGGCAAGCGCTCTACCACTGAGCCTCCTTCCCAGCCCCTCCCCACTGTTATGGGTAGGACACAGCTGTCTCTGGGGTCCCTCTGTAGCCAGGCTTCTGCAGGGGACATGCAGAGGGAGGGCCACCCCTGGCCACAGGGCCAGCCACCAGGCTCAGTAGTAGGCAGAGCAACAGCTTCCCCAAATGTTTTGGAATTAACTCAACAGCCTTTGTTGCCCTTGGGTTGAGGCCCTTCGGGTCCCTAGAGTAGAGATTATTTCTCTAAGTCAATCATCAGAGGCTCTGGCCTGGGAAGGTACCCCACCCCACCCAGCCTGGAGGAGTGGTTAGAGCCAGGCCAGGTAGGGGACTCTCAGCACAGGCTGGGTCCTGGGATGTCCAGAACCAGCCCTTCTCAGCCCTGGTCCTGTACCACCAGCCTGACCCACCTGCCTCCCCTCCAGATGCTGACACCAAAGAACACAGCGGATTGGCTGCAGTGGCTCCCATCCTGCTCCCGGAAAAGGCTACTGGGCACCTGGCCCCGTGCACTGCGTCCCTGTAACCTTGCCAATGGTGGAGCCGTGGATCCTTGGAGGACCATCACTGGGGGAGGGGAAGGAGGAGAGGAGCTGTCCACAGGGCTCTTAGAAGCCCATGGGGAGTGGAGCGGAGGTTTGTTTTCAAAAAGATCAAGCGTGTTACTTTTTGTAAGAAAAGACATATTCAAAGGGAGAAAATAAGGAGCCCTGTTAGAGTATTTTAGATTGCCAGAAAACCGCACAGACATCCAGGCATAAAGAGCAAAGAAAAGGCTTATTGCCAGTAAAGGGACTGGCGAGACCCCTTCCCACAAGAGAGGAGTGAGAAGAGGCACCGGCTATTTTTGAGGTGATCTATATAACCTTCTGAGGCTAGGAGGGGCTAGTAGGGGCCAGGAGGCGGAGACCCTGGTGTGGATGTGAGGGCCAGGGGCTTCATCATGGCGGACTAGGATTTAGGATTGGGGTCCAAATAGTAGATAAGGGTTGCTGCAACTGCCCAGACCTGAAGGTCACTCGAAGGAGCTCTTGCTGCCTTTGAGGGTGGTAGCTGCCCCAGAAGAATGCCAGCTCAAGGTAAAGGGTTTGGAGGCTGATTATTTACTGCCTTTACTACATGGGCCTAGTGTTGTCTAGGAAGGGAGCATGCCAAGCCGTAGAGAGGGGAAGGAACATGCTAAGCTATGGGAAGGGAGCTCATTGGGCTAACCAGCCCTATGCGATTTCCCATTGCAGACGGGTTTTTAACATTCCAGGATTCTGGGTTCTTGGGACCTGGCCCCAATCCCACCAGCCTAGAGCCGTCTTCCCTCTACCAGTCTTCACGTGCCTCCCGCCTCTCCAGAGTAACCAGAGCAGGTGATCCATCCTCTGTGGCTTCTAATCCCAGGCTTCGCCGCTCTAGACCCCTCTGGCCTGGAAAAATGAGCCACTGAAGATAACTAGGTGGGTGGCTCCGAGGTTTCCTCTTCCTGTTGCCCTTAGACTGGGGCCAGTGGGAGCTCATGGCCCAGGCCCTGGATAGCCAGCCCATTCCCTCCAGGGGCCTGTTCCTGAGAGGCCTCATACTCCCACCTGCTGGGGCCTCCCACGATCAGAAGGTTACTTCCCTGCCTAGCCTGCACCTCGCTTCTTCTGGGCGAGGTGGCGCTGAGCCTTTCCCCTAGCCTACTGGCTGCCACCAGGCTGGGTTAAACATGAAGGAAGCAGTTCTCTTCCTCCAGCCCTCCACCAGGCTCCTCCACAAAGCTCCTGGCCTTTGGTTTCCTTATTCTTTGAAAATCACCTCTGAGTACAAAGAAGCCTTCCGGTTTTTTGTTTTTGTTTTTGTTTTTTTTTCAGTGTAGGATGTAGAAGCTGTTTATTGTTAAATAGGATGTTTTCAAAACCAACTAGCATCTGCATTTTGCTATATTTCTTTTACATGGAAACTTCTTCTTGCCTGGAAACTTCTGCTAGTTCTATGTTTAAATAGAATCCACTGATTTATCCTTTGCTGAGTGTCCTTGTGTGTGTGTGTGTGTGTGTGTGTGTGTGTGTGTGTGACTAGAGTAATATGGGGGATGGCAAGCACATCTGGGCTTGGAGAATGGCCAGTACTAGTGAGCAAAGCTAATATCCTGAACACACCTGTAATCCTAGCCACTCAGGAGGCTGAGATCTGAGGATTGAGGTTCAAAGCCAGCTTGAGCAGCAAAGTCTATGAAACTATAGCTCCAATTAACCAGCAAAATGCCAGATTGATGGTATGGCTGATTTGGTAGAACATCAGCCATGAGCAAGCAAGCAAGCCAAGCAAAATCACAAGGCTCTGAGTCTAAGACCTAGAAAGGGGATGGCTTATGTTTATAATATGATGCAAGAGGCTGAAATCTGAGCACTGTGGTCAGAAGCTAGCACAGAGATGAAAGTCTGAGACACTTATCTCCAATTAAACACCAAAAAGCCAGAAATAGACATGTGATTCATGTGGTAAAAGGCAAGCCTTGAACAAGAAAGCCGAGAGACAGTGTCCAAACCCTCAGTTCAAGTCCCAATACCAACACACACACACACACACACACACACACACACACACACACACACACACACACACACACACACAGAGTGCACAGCACAAGCAAAATAGGGGGGAAAAATGAGCCAGGTGTAGTGGTTTGCTTCTGTAATCCCAGCATTTCAGAGGTGCAGATAGGAAGATCCTAGGATCCAGGTCAGTCTAGGCTCCATAGTGATTTCAAGGCCAACCTGAGGTTCATGAGGTGCTGTCAGAAATGCAAGCACTGCTGGGCACTAGTGGCTCACGACTGTAATCTTAGCTGCTCAGGAGGTTGAGATCTGAGGGTCGAGGTTCAAAGCCAGCCCAGGCAGGAAAGACTGTGAAACTTTTTCTCCAACCACTCAGAAAACCAGAAGTGGTGCTGTGGCTCAAGTGGTAGAGTGCTAGCCTTGAGCTGAAGAGCTGAGGGACAGCGGCCAGGCCCAGAGTTCAAGCCCCACGACAGACAAAAAGAAAGAAAGAAAGAAAGAAAGAAAGAAAGAAAGAAAGAAAGAAAGAAAGAAAGAAAGAAAGAAAATAAAAAATAAAGAAACGCAAGTGTTAGAGAATGGCTCAGTAGACAGTGTGGATACTGAGTGGGTATGTAGTGAGATGTGGCATGGGTTGGATCCCCAGCACCACCAACAAACAAGACAAAACAAACTGAAACAGAGCTGGAGGTGCCAGCTCAGCAAGCTCAAGGCCCCCATGCAATCCCTAGAACCACCAAAATCAAAATCACACAGAACAATGATAATTAGACATCATACAATGAAGAACTTTTATGGTTCAAAAGACACCACCTGGCCGGGCGCTGGTGGCTCACGCCTGTAATCCTAGCTACTCAGGAGGCTGAGATCGGAGAATCGCGGTTCAAAGCCAGCCCGGGCAGGAAAGACCGTGAGACTCCTATCTCCAATAAACCACCAGAAAAGCGGAAGTGGCGCTGTAGCTCAAGTGGTAGAGCGCTCGCCTTGAGCTGAAGAGCTGAGGGACAGCACCCAGGCCCAGAGTTCAAGCCCCACGACCGACCAAAAAAAAAAAAAAGACACCACCTGAACTGGATCAAATATCTGATGAAAGATGCATAGCTAGGATATATAAATAAATAATCATACTCAATGACAACCCAGTTTTTAAAGATGCATAAAGGCATCAGATGTCTCTCCAAAGAAGCCAGACCAATGGACAATAGCCACCTCAGAAATGGAGCATCACACCCTGCAAACCCCAGTCCCAGCCACAAATCCCGCCCTAGCCCCGCCCCTGATCTCCCCTACCCAATCCCAGGGTGGCCCCGCCTCTTTCGATATGAAAGGCCCCGCCCCTGCACGGTCATTGGCTAGGACGACCGTCAGCTCGGCGGCGCCCTGGGAAGAACCAGAGAAAAGGACTTTATCCCAGGAGCGGCTGCGCAGCCTTACTGCGCATGCTCGCTGGGGGGGGGGTTGGGGGCGTTCCGAGAGGTCCGCTCCGCTTCGGGGCCGCGCGCGCGCGCGCGCAGGGCACAGGGCGCGCTCTCGAAGGGGCCATTGGAGGCTGGGAGCCGGCGCTGTGGGGTTGTGGTGGCCCAAGTGGCCGGGGCCTCCAGGTCGACGCCTGCGGCTGTAGCGGCCGAGGCCAGGGACCCGTCGCGGGAGAGGGAGGGCCGGCTGCCGTCGGTGAGGACGGGCCCCAGCGGGCGGGGAGGGTCCCGTCCGGCGGATGGGCGCCCCGGGCCCCGCGGGCGGTGCTGGGGGGGGGTCCGGGCCTGCGTCACGGGCGCCGCCGCCTCCCTGTGGGCCGCCCGGGCTTCGCCTCCTAACTCCTCGTCCTCTTTCCCCTCAGCCCCTTGGCCTGAAGCCGACACCCCCAGATCGGGGGGCCTCCCCGCCCTCGCCGCCCGCCCCCCCGCGGTGCCCCCGCCCCCCCCATCTCCGCGTCCCCGGGCCCCAGTGACCTTGCACTTTGCGCCGGTGACGGCTTTCAAACTTCATGTCTGAGAAATGCGCCCCGTGTGCAGACCCTGTGGTGCCCGAGGTTGGATTGCTGCACCTCAAGTTTTCAAAGGGAGCCGCAGACCCCAGTGCACGTGACGCAGATGATTCGGCCCTCCTCGGATCCATTGCACGCGCATCCATTCCATCCCCACCCATTCCATGCCGGCCAACACGCGAACCCGTGAATGGGGGGCCTAGTGGGAGGTCTGCCGGACCCCTACAATCAGATAATCACATGTAAACTTCCATTTCTGCTTTCCAGGGCCAGCGTCGTTTCTGGAATGTGATTTAGATTTTTTTTTTTTTTCCGGTGTGATTTGGTTAGGTTTATCTGGTTCCTTTCCCCAAAGCCACTAAATCAGACTAGTGGAAGAAGTCCATGTCTGACGTTGGGGCTAGACTGTGTGGAGCTGGCCGCGCTGAGTAAGCCCCAGAGCTAGAGGTATGCTTTAGATGCCTGAGGAAGCTTCAGCTTTAAAAAGAGGAACCTGCCAAGTGGTTCCTGCCTGTAATCAATCCTAGCTACCCCGGAGTCTGAGATCTGAGGACCCAGGTTTAAAGCCAGCCTGGACAGGAAAAGTCTGTGAGACTCTTTATCTCCACTTACCTACCAAAAAGCCAGAAATGGAGCTGCAGCTCAAGTGGTAGAGTGCTAACCTTGAGCAAAAAAGCTCAAGGACAGCACCCAGGCCCTGAGTTCAAGCCCAGCACAAACAAAGAAATAAATAGAAGAAGAGGAACTTGCTGACAACCTTTGGAGAGAACTGGCGTGAGCGCACATTGAAGTATTGCTGAGCATTGCAGTGAAGAGGAAGGTCTCAGATGACCTGAAGCAGATGGAAGGCAGGTGCAATCAGGTACACAGGCGAAGATTTGAAGATGCATTAGGCCAGGTGAAGAAGCAAAACTAGCTGAGATTCTAGTCTAGGGTGACTTGGGGTGCATTGTTAGCTTTCTGTAAGTACAAAATATATCCAGGAACTGACTTATAAAGACAAGAGGTTAACTTTGGCTCACAGCTCAAAGATTTCAGTCGAGGACTGTGAGAGCACTTTGGGCATCCGGCAGCAGTGCTATATAGCAGTAGTGAGAAGCATGTGGTCCTTTTCAGGGTCCGGAGGCAAGAGAGAGGAAGAAGCAGGGATTCCTCTTCCTCTCAGGGGCACGCCCTGCCCAGTGACCTGAATACCTCCCACCATGCTCACATCCTAATGGCCCCTTCCCACTCAGCCCTTTAGCACACGGGGTTGGGGGGGCACACATGAGTCACTCTAGAGCAGGAGATGTGAGGTAGGGGCCTCCCATTAGCTAGAATCTCCCTTTTTGTGGTACTAGCATTTGAACTCAGGGCCTCATGTTTGTTAGGCAGTGTACCATTTCAGCCATGCCCCCATTCCGTTTTTTAACTAGAATCTCACTTTTTTTTTTTTTTTTTTTTTGGTCCAGGCCAGCCAAGACCTCGTTCCTTCTAGCTATGCATCTCTGCATGGCAGGCACAGGCGTCACACCCAGCTTTTATTGGCTGAGCTAGGCATCTGGAGAATATTCTGCACAGCTGGCTTCAAACTGTAGTCCTCCCAATCTCTGCCTCCTGCATAGCTAGAATGAAAGGTGTGAGCCTTCACCCGGCTGGGATCTCCCCTTCTGCACCCTTTAAGTTGCCTTGAAGCGGTGGCTCTCAGGCAGTTTTGCCTGTCAGGGGATCTTTCAGCTGTATTGGTTGTCATAACTTGAGGGGCATCTGTCCAGCAGGTAGAGGGCAGGGGTACTGTTAACTACCCTATAGTGAGCAGAACAGTCTCCCCACCCCCACCCCCACCCCACATACACATACAACAAAGCAGTGTCTGGTCCACACAGCAGTGGCCACTGGTGCCGGGGTTGTGACGCTGCCTTAGAGTAGCACAGGGTAATCTTCCGGAGGATGGACACCAGCCCCTCCCAGGAATGACAGCACACAGACCGTGTGCCGTCACGCAGGGCTCCGGAACCAGGCAGTGCCCACCCCTGAGTCTCATAGTTCATTAGGCAGAGCAGAGGGTGAAGGAGGAGCCATTGAGACCCTGCAGGAAGGGCTTTCCCTCTTCTTTGTTGGAGGTAAGGTCAGGCTATGTTACACAGGCTGCTTTTCTTTTTTTTTTCTTTTTTTTGGTCCGGTCGTGGGGCCTGAACTCTGGGCCTGGGCGCTGTCCCTCAGCTCTTCAGCTCAAGGCTAGCACTCTACCACTTGAGCCACAGCTCCACTTCCGGCTTTTTTCTTATGTGGTGCTGAGGAATTGAACCCAGGGCCTCAGGCATGCAAGGCAAGCACTCTACCACTGAGCCACCTTCCCAGCCCCACACAGGCTGCTTTTTTTAACGACTTTTTTAACTGCTTCACTTTCTAAGCAGGTGGGATCACAAACCTGCACCACTGGCCGTGCTTGGGAGGTTTTTTCCAAAGCTAGGCCTTCCCTCCTGTAGTCCTAGCTACTCAGAAGAACTGAGATTGGAGGATTGGTATTTGCTTTGTGTCAGTCCTGGGGCCTGCGCACTACCTCTGAGCTTCTTTTGTTCAAGGCTAGTGCTCTACCACATGAGCCACAGCTCCAATGCTGGCTTTTTTGGTAGTTTATTGGAGATCATTCTCATGGACTTTCCTGCTTGGGCTGGCTTTGAACCATGATCCTCAGAACTCAGCTTATGAGTAGCTAGGGTTGCAGGCCTGAGCTATTGACACCCAGTGAGGACAGATATTTGAAGCCAGTCTTGATACAAAAGTCTATGAGGCTCCATTTCTGAAATAACCAGCAAAAATGTTGCCTGCTCAAGTGGTAGAGAGCCAGCTGAACAAAGACGCCCAGTAAGAGCGTGAGCTCCTGAGTTCAAACCTCAGCATTAGAATGGGGAAGGGTGGAGGAAATGAAGGAAAGGAAAGGACAGGAAAGGAAAGTTAACTTGACGTTATAACTCTAGAATCTAGAAGGTGGCATTAGTCATACTCCAACTGGGAAGACAGACGCTTTGCTAAGACTTTACCTGGAATTTAATGGCTCTCCTGGGAGAAGACTAAGACACCAGCAGGAAATTCTAGGTAATCCAGAGTGTGGACATGGCTAGAAACTGCCACTACAGCCAGGCTGAGAGTCACGGGCAGCCAGGAGCGCTAGGCAGAGTGTGTGGACAGCACAAGTGGAGACGCTGTCCAAAGCAGGATGCTGCGGAGGTCCCCGCCCCTCTTGCAGGCCTCCATTGGCCAAGTTGGACTTGAAACCCCCTGTGAGGTACAACTAATCAACTATAAAGAAACTGGAAGGACTTGATGTAGCTCAGTGGCAAAGCACTTGCCTAGCAAGTACAATGTCCTGGGTTCGATCCCCAGGGTCTAAAACAGAAAAGACAAAACAAAACAAAATAAAGTTAGAAGGAAAGAAAGAGAGAGAGGAAGAAAGAAAGAAACTGGCAGCTGGGCGCTGGTGACTCATGCCTGTAATCCTAGCCACTCTGATAAGGCTGAGATCTGAAGATTGAGGTTCAGAGCCAGCTAGGACAGGAAAGTCTGTGAGACTTTTATCTCCAATGAACCACCAGAAAACTGGAAGTGGAGCTGTGGCTCAAAGTGGTAGAGTGCTAGCCTTAAGCAAAAGAGCTCAGGAACAGTGCCCAGGCCCTGAGTTCAAGCCCCATGGGAAAATAAAATAAATAAATAAAACCTGGCCTTTGAGACACAGCAGGATAGTGGACTGCTCCCTGGGGAGCATACTGTAAGCACCAGCTGCTCAAGGTCAGGGAAGGACACACTGGGTCTGGGCCAGCCAGGCGTAGACTCTAGTCCTGACTTTCATCAACTGTGTAGTCCTAGGCCATGCAGGGAAATGCTTGAGGCCACTGCCTCCCCAGGGCAGAGTGACACCATGGTGACACGGGACAAGGCCCCGGGTTGCAGTCATAGACATCAGGGCTGACAGCACAGGATCTCCTTCCTGACAGGGCCCAAGGCGAGGAGGCCTAAGGCAAGGGACACTGAGGAGATGCTGGCTGAGTCCCAGGGGCAGAAGGACCAGAGGGGCGGGATGTGGGCAGAGGTCTCCTCACTCACCTCACCATGCTGTACAAGAGAGGCCTCTGGGAACATTTTCTGTGTCAATGCATTGCTAGTACCAAGGTTTGAACTTAGGGCCTTATACTTGTTTTGCTTGCTTGCTCAGCTGGTGCTCTGTGACTTGAGCCATGCTTCTGGCCCTACTTTCTTTTGTCGGTCATGGGGCCTGAACTCTGGGCCTGGGCGCTGTCCCTCAGCTCTTCGGCTCAGGGCTAGCGCTCTACCACTTGAGCCACAGCGCCACTTCCAGCTTTTTCTGAGTAGTTTATTGGAAATAAGCGTCTCTTGGACTTTCCTGCCCTGCCTGGCTTTGAACCTCAATTCTCAGGTCTCAACCTCTTGAATAGCTAAGGCGTGAGCCACCTGCTCCCTGCCAAGGATCCTTCTTTTCCCCTAAGCTTTACATAGTTAGAGAGAAACTAGGAGATGAAGTTTTCTTTCTTTCTTTTGTCCGGCCAGTCCTGGGGCTTGAACTCAGAGCCTGGGCACTGTCTCAAGGCTAGCACTCTACCACTTGAGCCACACAGAGCCACTTCTGATCTTTTTTGTGTTTGTGGTACTGAGGAATCAAACCCAGGGCTTCATGCATGCTAGGCAAGCACTCTACCCCTAAGGTACATTCCCAGCCCCTGAAGTTTTCCTTGAAGTTTATTATTTTCCCCATGGTAAAGAATTCAGGTTCATTCTAAACAACATGGAGAATGCAATTTAAGAGAAAAGGAAATCTGACTGGGCCCTGGTGGCTCACTCCTGTAATCCTAGCTACTCAGAAGGCTGAGATCTGAGGATTTCAGTTCAAAGCCAGCCCGGACAGGAAAGTCCATGAGACTCTTATCTCCAATAAACCACCAGAAAACCGGAAGTGGTACTGTGGCTCAAGTGGTAGAGCGCTCACCTTGAGCTGAAGAGCTGAGGGACAGAGCCCAATCCCAGAGTTCAAGCCCTATGACTAACAAAAAGAAAAAAGAAAGAAAAGGAAGGAAGGAAGGAGAAAATAGAAAATCCAGCTGGCTTCAATCCAAAATCCTTAGACCTCAGCCTCCTGAGTAGCTAGGATTACAGGCATGAGCCACTGGTGCCCAGCTTGGACATTTCCTATAAATGAATTCCTGTAATACTTGGTCTTTGGTCACTGGCTTTAAAAAAAAAATGCAAATTCTGTTCCTTTTCATTTGCTGAATGATGCTCACCATGGCCTCATCTGATCATGCAGCTGCTGAGACTTGGTGAATGGACTTGGGTTCTCAGTCTAGAAACCTCATGGCAGAAGTGAGGGTCCAGTAGGAACTGGAACCACAGAATTGTCACCAATTGCAGTACAGAAGCTTAAAATAGGGGGTATTGCAGGCTTGCTTGGGGTACTGACTGAGAAAGACCCCCACCAACTGCATCCTCCCAGAATGACAGGAAGGCCAACCCACACTGATGACCGCTGGGCCCATCAGCCCTCTCCCCCCCCCCACTGCTCCCTAACCCCGAGGAACTCTCCCAACACCCTCATAACCACAGGCCTGCTCAGCTGAGGCCGCAGCAAACAAAGGTAGCTGCTCCCCCATAGCCTGGCACTTCCCAAGGACTGGGCCATTCTGGGACCTCCAAACTAGGATAGAAGCTTCTGAGTGCTGGCGCTTACCTGGCCTAAGCCTTATCTAAGTGAGGTCCACAGGGCTGAGAGAGTCCAGGCAGGTCCTGGGCACACGAACAGTGAAGTCTTCTGCCTCCAATCAGGTTTCTGCCTCTGGCCTCTGGTGTAAACTGGGCCAATAGGAATGACTGGCAGGGAACCCCAGGGCAAGAAGGTTAAGTGGACGAACTTGTGAGTGCGCCACATCTGCACCTGCAGGGCCAAACCTCCACTGGGGAGAAACTCCACTGTCAGCCTGCTGAGTGTCTACTGACGGTCGGCCTAGATGGGGAAGGGAAACCATGGCTGCCCGGACGGAGATGCAGAGCAGAGGCTTGGGGCCCACTGGTCCTGCCCCTTCTCAGCTGCCCCATGCTCCATCCCAGGCCCAAGGGCTTCCTGCCCTGACCTGTTTACCTCCTCCCTTAGGACGGAGATCCTGACCAGGGAAGAAGAGGAGAGAGTCATCTTCTGCAGGGAATGGAGCGTGGTGTCGGGATGCCCCTACCCGAGCCCCGCAAGCCGGAGGCCAAGGGAGTGAAGGCCGGCCAGGCGCCTGCTGCGGGGCGCGTCACCAGCGTGATCCTGGCCGCCCCCAGGAGTCTCCCAGCCCCCAACCAGGGTGGAGACGGGGTGGGCTCTAAGCCCACCGCCCCGCCCCGTGCTGTGTCCTTGGAGCCGTCTGTGCCCCCCGCCCTCGCCAGCACCCCCCCTACCCCGCCAGCCAAGGAGCAGGTGCGGCCTGTCCCGAGGAAACGCAGCAGAGTGGACGCAGGTGAGACATCTGGGCGGCCTGTTGCCCCTGATCCCAGCACCCCGAGATCCAGCTAGGTGACCTCGTGTTACCCGCTTCCAGTAGAGCCTCTTGGTGTGGTTTGCCCGCCGCAGGCTGGGGTGCCAGCGCCATCATGCCACGCCTGTGGGTGGGAATGCCAGTGACAGCAAAAGCTCTTACGCTTGCCATGCGCCGGTGGCTCCCGCCTGTCATCCTAGCTACTCAGGAGGCTGAGATCTGAGATTGAGGTTCAAAGCCAGCCTGGGCAGGAAGTCCATGAGTCTTATCTCCAATAAACCACCAAAAAACCGGAAGTGGCGCTGTGGCTCCAGTGCTCGCCTTGAGCTGAAGAGCTGAGGGACAGCGCCCAGGCCCAGAGTTCAAGCCCCACGACCAACAAAGAGTTTTTAGACTCCTCCAAACACATCCACGGCGCCCTGAGAAGCCAGCTGCACAGTATACACTTCTGGCCCAACAGCTGGGGGTTCCAAGGAGGGACCCCACTCATACAGACCCCATCCTCCTCCAGAGCCCCTCACCCCACCCTCCCTGGCCTCCAGTCTTGCCCCAGGAAAGCTAACCAGCCCTCTCCTTGCCCTCAGCCGCCCCCCAGCCCCTGGAGTTCCTGAGGACGCCGTTCGGAGGCCGCCTCCTGGTGCACAAGGGCTTCTTGTACAAACAGGAGAAGGCGGTAGGCGACAAGGTGTACTGGAAGTGTCGCCGGCACGCGGAGCTGGGCTGCCGGGGCCGGGCCGTCTCGCGCGGCCTGCGGGCCACCGTCATGCGGGATCACTGCCACCCACCCGACGAGGAGGGCCCGGAGGCCGGGTGCGAGAAGGAGACACTGCCCGGCCCCAGCCTGCCGGAGGGCTTGGGCGAGCCCCCCGGTCCAGAGGGCGCTGAAGGCCAAGAGGAGGAGGCACTGGACGGCGTGACGCTGTGGCCGCTGCTGGAGGAGCCGGACCCCATCCTCCAGCAGCTGGCCCTGGAGGAGGAGGAGCGCGCCCTGGCCCTTTCGCTGCTCAGGCTGCCTCTCAAGAAGCGCAAGCGGAGGCCCGGTGAGCACGCGCCCTTTCTTCCTCTTAGCAGGCGGGAACCTGCCGGTCCTTTCATGCCCAGACAGAAATGGAGGGTCCCCCAGGGCTGCAGGCCTGGCTCAAGCGGTAGACAGCCAGCCAGCCTAGCCAGGGAAGCTTGAGCCTGAGCTCAAGCTAAAACCTAGGCGTGTCAGGTCCCATGTGTTTCCCCAAAATGTGCTCAAGATCAAAAATACAAATGTGCCCCGGTAGTCACGGGCCAGCACTACTGCTCCTAAACCAGCTGTGGCTCTGGGGGGGAGGTCCTTCCAGAATTCTCTGATGCAGAAAGGCCCGATATGGAGGCCTGGAAATCTGAATTGGAACAAGCCCCAGTGCTTCTGATGTGATGGAATCCGGGCAGGATCTCTGGGAAGGTTCGTCAGTTGGTCCCAGGTTCACATTCCAGCCCCATCCACCGGTGGCCCTGTGCCTCAGAAAACTTGCTCAAACGCTGGTGTCTCTGGAGCTTTATCCTGAGGCAGATGCAACAAGCTGGGCTGCCATGGGGGCCGTGGGAGGTTCTGGCCCCCACTTAGCAGGTGAGGGCTTGGGGAGAGGTGGTTTTTATTACCAGCAGCAAGGTAGCGGGCTCCAGAAGGCCTGACCCCAGAAGGAGCTAAGGGTCCCAGGCTGGGAGAGCCAGGTGCTGAGGCAGGGCAGGACTTCCTTTCCACTGAGTATCTCTCAGTACTACTTGACTTATAGCAGCGTGCACATGTATTATTGAAAAAGTTCGATAAAAAAAAAATTAAGCCTACATGGCAACTCCTTTGTAACAACTACTTAAAGATAATAATAAAGAGAATTACATTAAATAAACCCTAACAAATGAAAACACAGCCAAGAGCAAACAGGAACATAGCCCAGCCCCCTCCTGGTGTGGGCCTAGGGCGGGGGGGGGGGGTGAGCAGAGGAAGCCCGGCTCTGTTCTGGGTAGCACCAGGGGCTGTGTTGGAATGGGCTGGTGCTCTGCTAATGTTCCCTGTCACACCCAGCTCTCACAGGCTGCCGCTGCCGCTGCCGCTACCTCCCCTCCTCCTCCTCCTCCTCCTCTTGTCAGTCCTGGGGCTTGAACTCAGGGCCTGGGCACTGCCCCTGAGCTCTTTCCCTCAAGGCTAGCGCTCTACCACTTTGAGTCACAGCTCCACTTCTGGTTTTCCGGTGGTTAATCAGAGGTAAAGGTCTCAGTTCCTTTGTTGCCCAGGCTGGCTTTGAACTGTGATCATCAGATCTCGGCCTCCTGAGTAGGTAGGACAGGCGTGAGCCCAGCCGCCCCTCTGTCCTCCTGTCCTCCCTCCAGGGCAGGGTCGTTCCCTAGAGTTCCTGAAGACCTGCTATGGGGGCCGCTTCCTGGTGTACCGCTCCTTCCTCTACAAGCGGGAGAAGGTGGTGGGGGACAAGGTGTACTGGACGTGCCGCGACCACGCGCTGTACGGCTGCCGCAGCCGCGCCATCACGCAGGGCCAGCGCGTGACCATGATGCGCCGGCACTGCCACCCGCCCGACATGGAGGGGCTGGAGGCCCGGCGGCAGCAGGAGAAGGCCACGGAGGAGACCACGGCGGACGAGTACGAGTTCGTGGGCCATAGCCTAACGTGCGCTGTGGACAGTCTGCTCTCCGGCAGAGAGACGGGCGCGCTGCCCGCCCCCCGGCCCCAGGGCCGAAAGCGAGCCAAGGCCCAGGATCAGGAGACCCCTGCCCAGCCCGAAGCCCCGCAGGGGTCCTCTGACGAGGACCCGGGTGAGTCTCCCTCCCTGGGGGCTCCCAGCCCCAGAGCCCAGCCCTCCGCCTGTCCGGCAGTCCCGCCCCGGCCTCCACCGCCCTCCCTGAAGGTCCTTCCCATCTTCCCACAGGAGGCCCCGAGTTCCTGAGGACGCCCCTGGGGGGCAGCTTCCTGGTGCACGAGTCCTTCCTGTACCGGCGGGAGAAGGCGGCGGGGGACAAGGTGTACTGGACGTGCCGCGACCAGGCGCGCATGGGCTGCCGCAGCCGCGCCATCACGCAGGGCCGGCGCGTGACGGTGATGCGGGGCCACTGCCACCCGCCCGACGCGCTGGGGCTGGAGACCCTGCGGCAGAGGCAGAAGCCCCCCAGCCCGACTCGCTGGGGTGTCCCAGGTGCCCCCAGGAGCCCTGCGGCCCCGCCCATCCCCTGTGCCCAGCCTCCAGAACATTCCAGAAGTAGCCACAGTTCTTTCCTCTAGCCCTCCTCTTGCCTTGCCCCCCGCCCCGAGTCCTCAGCCCACCTCGGGTGCCCCTCTCCCTCGTGCTGCCGGGAGACCCCATCCTGTGGGGAGACAGGCAGGGATGCCTCCACGTGGCTCTTGGTGAATCTGCACCCCACGGCTGCCCCCCAAGGACCACCACAGCCTGCAACCCCGGCCCGGCGGACAGTGTCCCTAGAGGACAGTTGCCCATGCCTCCCCTGACCAGCCCCCCTGTCCCCCGAGTCCCTGCATAGACACAGGCACAGCAGACACCGCCTGCCCCCAGAGTTGAGGGGCTCCATTTGCAGGGGACTCTGGACTCCGGAGAGGGGGTCCTCGAGGGGGCTGGGCTCTGCGTCCTGGGCGGGCCCAAGCTGGGGGGAGGTATGACTGAGATCAAGACACCCCCAGATCGCCCCTTCCCCAGGCCTGGGGTTCGGGGAGCCGTCCTGACCGCTCTCCCGTGCCTCTGCAGAAGGCCCCGAGTTCCTGAAGACGCCCCTGGGGGGCAGCTTCCTGGTGCACGAGTCCTTCCTGTACCGGCGGGAGAAGGCGGCGGGGGACAAGGTGTACTGGACGTGCCGCGACCAGGCGCGCATGGGCTGCCGCAGCCGCGCCATCACGCAGGGCCAGCGCGTGATGGTGATGCGCCGGCACTGCCACCCGCCCGACATGGGCGGCCTGGAGGCCCTGCGCCAGCGGGAGCACTTCCCCAACCTGTCCCAGTGGGAAGGCCCAGGTGCGGGCGGGCGGGCGCGGGCGGGCGCGGCGGGGCCATCTCCCTGCTGCACACACTCACCCTGCCCGCATGCCCCAGAACGTGGCCGAGAGCTCAGAGCTGGGGCTGCACCAGGCTCGGGGCGCTGGCCCTGATGTGGTGCCAGAAAGCAGCCGGCTGCTAGAAAAGGGGGCAGCGGCCTGCATGGCATTATGAGCAACCCTGGACGGGCTCAGCCTCAGCCCCCCCCCCCCATGCTGGTCCCACCTCATGATCTCTCCTGCAGCTCCCTAGAGGCTGAGGGAGTTGCCTGGTTGCCAATTAGTGGAGGGGTGGATGGGCCCTGGGGGGGCTGGGGGGGAGGTCTTAGATGCCCAGACCAGATCAGACCAGGGCCAGGGGGCAGGCAGAGGCCTGGGGCGTCAGAGACTAGCATGGGGCAAGGAGGGATGGTCGTTTCCTGCCTGGGGGACAGGCCACCCGCCCTCTGTTCCCGGCATGCTGTCGCCAGGACCTGAGCTCCCCCTGCCTCCCCCTCCAGAGCCCCTGCAGCCCCTGGAGTTCCTGAGGACGTCCCTCGGGGGCAAGTTCCTGGTGCACGAGTGCTTCCTCTACAGGAAGGAGAAGGCCGCTGGCGAGAAGGTGTACTGGATGTGCCGGGACCAGGCCCGGCTGGGCTGCCGCAGCCGCGCCATCACGCAGGGCAGGCGCGTGATGGTGATGCGGGGCCACTGCCACCCTCCCGACCTGGAGGGTCTCGAGGCCCTGCGGCAGCGGGAGCGGCAGCCTGGCCCTGCCCAGCAGTGAGCCCAGGTACAGCAGGGCCGGGCGGGGACCCTGGGCCAAGACCGCTTTGTGCCTTCCCTTTCCAGCACCTTCCCGCCTTCTCCTTGCTACTGGTTGCTGCCCTTTAAGCTGAAACCGCAGCACACCTGTCCCATCCCAACTACTGCTTCTGTTATTCTAAGACATCCTACATGTGTGCGCGTGTGTGTGCATGTGTGTGCGCGCATATGTGTACATGTGCATATGTGTGTGTATGTGCACGTACGTGTGTGTGCACATGTGCATGCGCATGTGTGTGCGTGTGCACGTGTGTGCGTGTGCACGTGTGTGCGTGTGCACGTGTGTGCGTGTGCATGTGTGTGCGTATGTGTGTGCGCGCATGTGCATGTGTGTGCGTGTATGTGCGTGTGGACGTGAACTCTGGGCCTGGCGCCGTCCCTGACCCTCTTCGGCTCAAGGCTGGCGCTCTACCCCTTGAGCCACAGCGCCAGTCCCGGCCTTTTCTGCTCCTGTGGTGCTGAGGAGTCGAACCCGGGGCCCCAGGCGTGCGCCCCTCCCGGCCCGGGCACTTTGCTCGGGGCCTGTTCTGGCTGCGCTCTCGTCTGGGGAATAACGCGGGTGTCTTTATCGCCAGGAACGCGGACGACACGCGCCCGGCCGGGGCTCCCCGTGCACGCGGCCATTTCCCAGCCGCTTCCAGTCGCTTGGCCCAAGTCCCGTCGCTGCTCCGCGGGCCCGCGCGGCCCCCGGTCCCCGCCTGGCCGGGGCCGGGCGAGGCGCTGCCGCCCTCCCGACTCTGGAAGGCTCCGGCGCGTTCCCCCGGCCTCCGACGCCTCAGCCGGCCCCGCGCGGCCGGCGCCCCGGCTTCCAGAGCCCGGCGTGGCGCGCGCCGGGCGCAACTGCGCATGTGCAGACGCCCGCCTTCCCGCCCGCGCAGCCGCACGGGGGGCTCCGCGGCGCCGGTCCCGCCCGGCCCCCGCCGCACCGCCCCCCGCAGTGTGGATCCGGGCCCGCAGTCCTCACGACGGGGGAGTCTGGCCAGAGGTCGGGCCGGGGTCGCCCGGCGCACGAGGAGAGGGACGCGGGGCGGCCCAGCCCGCCCTGGGACCGGAGGGATGGGCCCCGGCGGGAAGGCCGCGGGCCGGCCGGCGAAGGCGCGGTGCCCGGCTCTGCTCAGCTCTGCTTCCCCATTAAACCCGCTGCGCTCACCTGGTCTAAGGCCTCGCTCCGCGCGCGCCTGCGCGGGGGGTGAGGGGCTGGGGGGGACCCCACTCCTGTGCAGCCCGCCTCGAGGCCAGGTGGCCCCACGATGCCTCCCCAGCGGGAAGGCCTTGGCCGCTCCCCTTCTCACGCCCGAACCCCAGCGGCGTGGGCCGCGCGGGGGCCCCGGAGCCGCCGCTCCAGACCCGGTGTCACCGACCGCCCAAGCGAGGCCGCGCGGCGCTCATTCATCCCACGGCGGCCCGGGCCCAGCGCGCTGCCCGGGCTGGCCTCGAACCTCCCATCCACGGGCGTGTGCCGCTGGGCGCCGGCACGTCTCCCTTTGACGCCCTATTCACAGGCAGAAACCCCTCTGCCTCGCGGGGAACCCTCGCGAGAGACGCCCGGCCCCACGGGGCTCTCTGCACCCCAGCCCCGGCCCGTGGGCCTTCGCGCAGCCCCTGGCCCTCCTGAGGGTCACCCCATCACTCCCAGGGAAAAGGCTCCTTCCGGGGGGCGTTAGCAGTCAGCGCCACAGGCCGGGGAAGGGCCCCGACACGCGCACTGCGCCCCCGCCGCGCGTCCCGGTGACAGATGCGAGGTGATCTCCCACGAGACGCCAGGCCAGCGCCCCAGCGCCGCCGCAGCCCGGGTGGCCAGGGCTCTGCCGGGTGCGTGAAGTCGGGTTCATTAGGGAGCCGCACGGCCGTGTTCGGGCAGGAAGAGACTTTATGGCAGTTCAGGAGCGCGCGCTGCAGGAGCGCGAGGCCCAGGCCGGGCAGTGAGGGGCAGCCGGGGCCCCGCGGGGCCAAGTGGGGAAGGGGCGGGGAGAAGGTGAGGGGCGGGGCCAAGTGGGGAAGGGGGCGGGGAGAAGGTGAGGGGCGGGGCCAAGTGGGGAAGGGGCGGGGAGAAGGTGAGGGGCGGGGCCAAGTGGGGAAGGGGCGGGGAGAAGGTGAGGGGCGGGGCCAAGTGGGGAAGGGGCGGGGAGAAGGTGAGGGGGCGTGGCCACGTGGGGAAGGGGGAGAAGGTGAGGGGGCGGGGAGAAGGTGAGGGGGCGTGGCCAACTGGGGAAGGGGCGGGGAGAAGGTGAGGGGCGGGGCCAAGTGGGGAAGGGGCGGGGAGAAGGTGAGGGGGCGGGGCCACGCCGGGGGCCACCGTGACCTCAGGGCCTGGGATCCTCCCTTCTCAGCTGCGCCAGTTACCCAGGTGACACACCGCACGGCGGGGCAGACCTCACCGGCTCCTCACAGCCAGAGCCCCCGGCCCTTCTAGTATCTGGGGGGGGTCTCAGGGGGAGGGGAGGGGAGACAGTTGGGCACATGGGGCTCCCCACATGGGTTTCCCCGCGGTCTGTCCATTAGGCTGTGGACAGAGACGAGCTGTGCGCCAGGGTGGGGGTACCGCCAGGGCCAGCATGGTGCTCTCCACTTGGACTTGCAGGCCTGGGGGAGGAGAGGGCTGTGAGGAAGAGGGAGAGGCGGCAGGGAGGGGCGGGGGGAGCGGGCACCTCCGCGAGGCAGTGACAGGCCAGGGCCAGCAGGGCCAGGAGAGCCAGGACTCCGGCGGCGATGGGGATCCCCAGGGGCATTTGCAGCCCCTCACTGTGCTGCTGAGGAGAGGGGAACCGAGTGAGGGCCTGCGGAGCCGGGGAGGGGGCGGGGAGGGGTGTGGCTCTCACCTGCTCCGTCCAAACCAGCTGCTTCTGGAACCAGGTCATGATTGCTGCCTCACCTGTCAGGAAGAAGTGAGGCTGCGGCTGTGCCCCTGATGGGCTCCACAGCTGGCTCAGCTGCCCCCACCCCCAAAACCTTCCTCTTCCCAGGGGAGCCCCAACATTCTCACATCTCACACCCCTCCGGCAGTCACTGCACCTCCAGGCTCAGCCTGCCTGCCAAGGAACCAGCTGGCCTCTCTCAGGAGCCATCTCAACCATCGAAAGTGAAACCCTGCTGTCCCGGGCCGCCTGGGAGAGGAAAGGGCAGGGAGCAAACAGAATGGACCTGGGGCTTCCCATGCCGGAGCCCAGGCCCAGCCCAGTGCCAGACAGCAATTTCCCGCAAGTCATGTGGATTCCTAAAGATAGAGCCCCAGGCGCCCACAGGAGGGCGCGCCTGAGTCTGCATGGCTGGTGTCAGATGAGACCAGCGCGGCCCCTGCTGGCCGTCGCGGCGATCTGCAGGAAGACAGCCAGTGTGGCTAGTTTTCCCCAGCGGTGGGCATTTAGTGGAATCTTCATAGGAAAATGGAGGCCCAGGGAACCCAAGAAACTTGTCACGAGGGGACATGGTGGTTCAAGCCTGAAATCCCAACACTGGGGAGGCTGAGAAACAGAGGTGAAAAGAGGATGGAGAGCCCCAGCTTTATGGTAAGATTGAGGGAAAGGCTATGTCTCAGAAGACAGCGAGACAAAGAGATGGAAAGAGATCAAACCCTCCAGCAGATAAAAGGCAAAGTTGAGGGAGATCTGGTGGCTCACGACTGTCATCCTAGCTACTCAGAAGGCTGAGATCTGAGGCTCCCGGTTCAAAGTCAGCCTGGGCAGGAAAGGCCATGAAACAAACCACCAGAAAACCAGAAGTTGCACTGTGACTCAAGTGGTGGAGCGCTAGCCTTGAGCTGAAGAGCTGAGGGACAGCGCCCAGGCCCAGAGTTCAAGCCCCACAAGGCAAAGTTGAAGTGAGATTTCTGAAATCTGGGCCCCTCAGAAACCAGGCAGGTCAGGAGGCAGCGGGAGGGGGCATAGACATTCCGACACAGCAGGTACCCAGCAAGAATGCCACGTGATAATGAAAGCCAGTTCCTGCCACAGTCCTTGGAACTACAAAGCTTGCTGCCAGAAATTGAGAAGCATGAACCAATCACACACACACACACACACACACACACACACACACACACACACACACACACACACAACTTGCTGAGCTCCAAGTATCAGGACAGGTGGACAGGGAGCTTGGAGGCCAGGCCTGGCCTGGTTGACCTTCTCCCCCCTTCTGCCCCCTCCCCCAGAGAGCACACAGAATATGTCTGGTATTTCCCTTTGTGTTGGTGGCAGCAACATGACACTGCTCTGACAGCTGGGCCGTCTAGAAAGAAAACTGTGGGGACAAGGTCAGGTGCCCTGAATCCATGCTGGGGTCCACCCTCATTCTGATGGGCTCTCAGAAAAGGCTGGGCTCAGAGGTGACGCACCTACCTCTACACTCAGCTGAGCCAGAGGGCCAAGCTGAATCTGCCTCTTCCCTTCTTGGGGGAAGGGGGGGGGCTTGTGACAAAGTAACCTGACTCCTCTTCTCACCTACAGCCCCCCACTTTATGCTATCTACCCTACTAGACTGGGCAAGTCTGCTATTACATGCCTCAGAGGGAGGAAGGGCACTGCCCACCCAGCCTGGGACATTTTTCTCCCACTCCTGCGAGCTGTGGCCCCCTCCTGTCTCTCTGCTGCCCCCACGTGGCCAGTCTTTCCCTGCGAATCTGCTTCCTACTTCATTAACAAGCCAGGGCTGCGCCTCACCTCCCTCAGGTCCACCAGAGTCAGGGTCTCAGACTCCAGTGCCCCTAGGCTGGTCTTTGCCCCTCCCTGGACTCAGTCACCCCATCTGTGAAATGGCTTTATTGAAAATCCTGCCCAAGGAGTGTGCATAAGCCCCAGCTGGGGTCCATGCACTGAATCCTGCCTCCTCTTACACTTCACAACCTGCCAGTCCCCGGTTGCTGAGGACCTCCCAGCTCAGGCCATGTTCTGCAAAGTGGGGAGACACGGACGCCCCCCAGGGCCCAGGCTGTGTAGACAGGCTGCTGCCTGAAAGCAAATGCTGAGTGTGGGCTGCTGTGTGCATGCGTGCGTGCATGCGTGCATGCGCGTGTGCAAAGGCTACTCGTTGTGGAAAGGACCGCAGCCTGTGTCCGAGACACTGCCCGCCTCCCTCATGCCTGGCAATGGGATGCCTCCTCCCCGTCCCTCCCTTTTCGTGGAGACGGGGCTCTGCACCCCTGCCCCCTCAGCCCCCGGGGTCCTTTCCGTCCCTGGTCCCGCCAGAGGGGCTCCGGGCACCACCCTGCGCCCACAGCGGGCTCCTGATGGCGCTTGTCCCTGGGCTGCCCCCACCGCTGTCCACCCCGCCGTCCACCCTGCTGGGGTCTCGGCCAGGGAAGGGGGGCCTGCAGGTGCTCCCCGGGTTGCCCCCAGATGCTCCCCAGGTTGTCCCCAGGTGGCCCCTAGATGCGCCCCAGGTGCTCCCCAGGCCCTCTCCTCAGTGGCGGCCAGCCCGCTCCTGGTGAGGCCGGCTTGGTAGGGAACACCCAGTACGGGATGCATAAGATCCCCCCAGGAAGCCCCCGGACCCCAACGTCTTCCTGGGCGGACTGGGGTTCGAGGGCTGGGTGCCCCCGCGGGCGGCGGGCCGGGGGCTTCGTGGGTCTCGGGATGGTGAGGGATGTGGGCGGGGCGCGGCCGCTCCGGGTCCCCGGTGCCCCCGCCCCCGCCCGCCCCCGCACCTGCGCTGGCCTCCCCCCAAGCCCCAGGGGCAGCGGGCAGGCGGAGCCGGAGATCAGAGGACTCGAGTCGGCGGCCCGGGGGAGGGGGCGGGGGATTTCCCCCCACGCTTGCCCGGGCCTGCTCCCCTCCCCCTCCCCGCCAGGTGGGGGGCACCGCCGGGGAATTCCACCGCCCCGGCTGGGGTCCTCGCGGGGAGGGGGAGGCGCGGGCACGCGCAGGGGCGCGGGGCGCAGCTGTCTTCCTCCCCAGACGCCAGCTGCCCCTGCCCGTCCGGGGCTCGGGTCCACGACTCCTGCCCGGCTCGCGGGTGCGGGGGGCAGGGGGCGGCGGGGACCTGCGGAGGGGGGGCGGGGGGAGGTCACGGTGCACGCGCGGCCGGGGGGGCGCGCGCTTGCACGGGCAGGGGGCGTGCTGGTGCCCTGGGCGCCCCCCGTGGCCTCCCGAGGGGTCCCCGGTCTGCCGCTCCCCGGGAGCGGGGCGGGGCGGCGCGGGGTCCCCGCGGGGGTGGCGGGCGTGGGAGGCGTCTGGACCTGCAGCCCGCGCTGGGGCGCCGGGCGGGGCGCGCGTGCCCGGGGCGGGGCGGGGGGACCCGCGGGGGGGCGCGGGGGGCGGTGCGGCGCAGTGGAGACCCGGGCGCGGGAGCGGCAGGGTGCGAGGCGCCGCGGGACGGAGCGCGTGCGGAGGCCGCGGCCCCGCGGGCAGCGCAGCGGGGACGGAGGTCGCCCCAGCCCCGGGGGTCGGAGGGGAGACACCCCAGGGGCCGCCGACCCTGGGCGGTGAAGACCCCCCTCCAGGAGATAGTTAGACGGGCGGGGGGCGGCGCCACCCGGAGCGAGACGGGACCCGGGGAGGGGCCGGAGGGGGACAGACCCCGAGCGGCCGCTCCCGGCCGGGGGCGATGGGGGCCCGGGCTCTGCGGGGCCTCCTCCTCCTCCTCCTCCCGCTGCTGCCTCCGCGCGGGGCCTCCGCGGGCCGCCTGCACAGCCCAGGTGAGTCGGGCCGCGGCCAGGGCCAGGGTTCGAGGCTGGGGAGGCGGCGGGGCGCGGGCAGGTGCCTGGGTCGGGAGTTGGCACCCAGGGGTCGGAGGGAGGAGACCCCGTGAGGTACAGACCCGACCCCCCCCCCCGCCCCGCCCCGGTCCTGCGGCGGTCGGCAGGCCTGTCCGAGTGCTTCCAGGTGAATGGCGCCGACTACCGAGGCCACCAGAACCACACGGGCCCGCGCGGGGCCGGGCGCCCGTGCCTCTTCTGGGACCAGACGCAGCAGCACAGTTACAGCAGCGCCAGCGACCCCCAGGGCCGCTGGGGGCTGGGCGCGCACAACTTCTGCCGGTGAGGGGCGGGGCCGTGCGGTGGGCGGGGCCTGTGTGGTGGGCGGGGCGGCCGTGGTGGGTGTGGCCTTTGCAGCGGGGGGCATGTGCTGGGTGGACCGCGTGGTGGGTGTGGCCTGCATGGTGGGCGGGGCGGAGGGCTGCGCGCGCGCCAGCGCGGGGTCCGCCTGGGGGACTTAAGGATGCGGGCCTCGTTGGCACTGGGATGGCAGGAGGTGCGCAGAACCCCTGGCACTACAGGTGCCAAGACTAAGGTGCCCGACTAAGGCAGAGCCTCAGACCGGAGCTAGGAGAGAAGAGCCGGGCCTCGGCGGGTCCGTGCGCGCGGGCTGCGGTCAGCCTGCGCCTGGAGCGCGCAGGTCCAGCAGGAGGCCACCTCTCTACTGACCTGAGCAGCTCAGGGCCCTCCGTCTGCGCTTCCGGCGGGGTTTGGAGGACAGGGCCGGCCGAACAGGCCCAGCGCCGAGTTCTTACGGGCAGAATCAGAAACCTTTAAAAGACACCCGAGTCTCCGGGCTCTGCGGTGACTTCTGGCCCCGCCGTCGGAGGTCGGCGTTCAGAAGCCGGTGGAGACGAGGAGACCCGGCGCTGGGGGAAGAATCTGGCCTCCAGCCGACGTGCTCCGCCCTGTCCACCTCCCTCCCACCCACAGGAACCCGGACGGTGACGTCCAGCCGTGGTGCTACGTGGCCGAGACGGAAGAGGGCATCTACTGGCGCTACTGCGACATCCCCACGTGCCACAGTGAGTGGACTCGAGTGGACGGAGGTGGGAGCGCCTTGTGTGGCCTCGGAGGGCGGGGCCTGACTCTGCTGCCCCCTCAGTGCCCGGGTACCTGGGCTGCTTCGTGGACTCGGGGGCGCCCGCAGCCCTCAGTGGGCCCAGCGGCACCTCCACGAAGCTCACGGTTCCGGTGTGCCTTCGCTTCTGCCGCATGAAGGGCTACCAGGTACTGCCCGCGGGGCCCCACGCCAGCGACCCCCGGCTGCATCTCAGCACCCCACTCTCCGCACTCCGACGGCCAAACCCACACACTGACTTCCGCACCTGTGGCCCGCTTCCCCCTGCCCACCCCCCCGACCCCGCCCCTCCCCGGAGACCCCTGCCGCCGGGCTCACTCGGTGTCCGCTCCCAGCTGGCGGGTGTGGAGGCTGGTTACGCCTGCTTCTGCGGCTCTGAAGGCGACCTGGCTCGGGGACGCCCGGCCCCCGCCACCGACTGTGACCAGATCTGTTTCGGACACCCAGGCCAGCTGTGCGGCGGCGATGGGCGGCTGGGCATCTACGAAGGTGAGCCCTGGGCAGGGACGGGGGAGGGTCCCGACGCGCCCCGCCCTCACCGGGGTGGGCTACGGGGAATCCCAGGGGCGGGTAGGGGACAGTGCTGAGCCCGGGGGCAGCACCCGGGAAGGCGCTGGGGCCTGAGGAAAGAGGCCGAGCCGACCTGGGGCCTCGCCGGGGCTCCGAGGGCTCCGCTGAGGATCTGTCCCCGGCCGAGGGGGCGCAGCCCCGCTGCCCCCGGGGGTGCTGACGGCCACCCGCCCGCAGTGTCCGTGGGCTCCTGCCAGGGAAACTGGACCGCTCCTCAGGGGGTCGTCTACTCCCCGGACTTCCCGGACGAGTACGGGCCGGATCGGAACTGCAGCTGGCTGCTGCGCCCGGCGGGGGCCGCGCTGGAGCTCACTTTCCGCCTCTTCGAGTTGGCCGACCCGCGGGACCGCCTGGAGCTGCGCGACGCGGGCTCCGGCAGCCTGCTCCGCGCCTTCGACGGCGCCCGCCCGCCTCCGGCCGGGCCGCTGCGCCTGCGCACCGCCGCGCTGCTGCTGTCCTTCCGCAGCGACGCGCGCGGCCACGCGCAGGGCTTCGCGCTGGCCTACCGCGGTGAGCCCCGCCCCGGCCCCGCGCCCGCCCGCCCCGGCCCCGCGCCCGCCCGCCCCGGCCCTCACACCGCTCTCCACAGGGCTGCAGGACGCCTCGGAGGACGACGCTGCCGCCCCCGAGGGCTCGGCGCACACCCCCGCAGAGCCCCTCGACGGCGCCAACGCCAGCTGCAGCCCCAGGCCCGGAGCTCCGCAGCCGGCGGTGGGAGGTGAGGCCGGCGGCGCGCGGGGCGGGGCGAGAGGCGGGCGCAGCCGCTGCGGGCCCCGCCCTCACCGCGCCCCTGTGCCCGCAGCTCGGGTCTCCTCGACGATCACGGCCATCTCCGTGCTGCTGCTGCTGCTCCTGTCGCTGCTGCGTTTGCTGCGCCGACGGTGCGGGCGCCGGGGCAGGGCCTGAGGGCGGACCCCGCACCGGGTGCCTATCGCCTCGGTGTCCCGGGACACGGAGGGAGCCTAGTGGGGAGCCGGGGCCCTAGAAGGGAACGCGCCTAGGAAGGGACGCCTGGCTTCCCGAGGGGGCGGGCGTGGGATTGACGGCGGAGCAGGCAGGAGGCTGGAGACGGGGCTGGGCTGGGCCCAGCTGACGTGTGCTCCCTCTCTAGGAGCTGTCTGCTGGCTCCGGGAAAGGGGCCCCTGGCCCTGGGGCCCTCCCGGGGGCCCGGGAGAAGCTGGGCTGTGTGGTATCGCCGGCCCCGAGGGGTGGCCCTGCCCTGTCCCCCCGGGGACCCCCAGGCGGAGGGTCCGGCCGCGGGCTACCGGCCCCTGAGTGCCTCCAGCCAGAGCTCCTTGCGCTCGCTCATCTCCGCCCTCTGACCCGGGACCCCGGGGTCCGTCGGACCTTCCGCCATCACCGAGATGGACATCTGAGACTTGATGCCACAGCCTACCTCGGCCTTCTTCTTTGAAGGCAGCGCGGCCTGTGGAGACCTCGGACGGGAAGCTTTCGGTGCCGCCGTGGGATCCTGGCCTAACCCTAGAGGTCCAAGGGGTTGGAGGCCAAAGGGCAGGAGGACCCTAAGCGCCTCCCCCAACAATGGACCTCGAAGTAGGGGTGGGCTTCTGGGTTCAGAGGTCACTGAGCTCCTCCCGAGTTGGTCCTGGACTACTGTCTCCAATTAGAGGTCATAGGTGAAGATCCACCATAGACTTTCAATAAAGGGCCTGGAGACCTGGAGACCTGGTGCTGACCTTACGTTCTTCGGTGGAGGGAGCTGAGCGAACGGGGGCGCTGGGCGGAGCCATGCGGGTGTCGGCGCCGTGGAAAGGCCGCTCCCCGCAGGAGTGCCGAGGACCCGGGCGCCGAGGGCGGGAGGAGAGAGGGAGGCGGAGGCCGATCGTGGACCGAGCGGTTCAGCCCCAATCTTCCTCCTCCGGCCCTGCCCTCCGTCTGCTGCGGGTCCTGGGCGGGCCGAGGGCGCGCCTAGTGTGGGCGGACGATAACTGGGAGTGAACTGGGCAGAGCCGGAGCTCGCCGAAACCTGGCTGGAAGAGCCGGGCCTAGCCCGACGGCTTCGGGGGGCTTGGGGTGTCAGGGGCCAGTCTAGGGTCCAATGTGGGTCCGCACCCGAGCTGGGCGGGGCTGGCCGGCACGGGGCTGGGACGGCAGCACCTTGGACAGAGCCCCGCTGGCTTGGGGCGGGGGGGGGGAGGCTGGGTGGCGAGGGGCTGCGCCTCGGAGGGCGGGTGTACAAAGGGGGGGTGACGACCTGGCCTTCACGCTGGAAGCCAGGATGCGCGACGTGGGGCGCGAGGTGCCGGGTCACTGCGGGCCCCGAGCCCCGAGCCGGAGCCACCCCGTCCCACCCCCGCCCCGTTGCAAATGAGCCTGGAACCGCAAGTATTACGCTGAGGGGGCGGAGTCTGGGCGGCCCCGGGGCGGAGCCACCCCGCGCACGGCGCCCATTGGCCCCGGCAACGTCTACGTCAGGGATCCAGCGCGCGAAACGCGGGCTGGGCGGCGGGGGCGAGGAGCCGGGGTGGAGCCTGGCGTCCGCTCCCGCGTCCGGCCGCGCCCGTTCCCGGGGCTGCGGCGACGAGACCAGCCGCGGACTCGAGCTCTCGATCCCCCGGAGCCCGCGCCGCGCCGCGCCTGCCCCGGGCGGAACGCGGCGGCACTGCGCTCGGGCGTGCGGGTCCGCGGCTCCCCGGCGCGGGGGCGTGGGGCTCGCGCGTGCGCAGCGCGAGAACGGAGCGGGCCGGGACCCCGGGCTGGCGCGCGAGCTGCCCCGGCGCGGGGCCACCCTCGGGCACGCGGGCATGAGCTCCCCAGCGCCGCGACCCCGCTGAGGAGCGGGGCCTGGGGGGATCCGGAGGCGCCAGGCCGCCGGCGCTGCGGGAGGCCATGGCGTTCCTGGCGGGGCCCCGCCTGCTGGACTGGGCCAGCTCCCCGCCGCACCTGCAGTTCAATAAGTTCGTGCTGACCGGCTACCGGCCGGCCAGCAGCGGCTCCGGCTGCCTGCGCAGCCTCTTCTACCTGCACAACGAGCTGGGCAACATCTACACCCACGGTGAGCCGCGCCCCGCTCCGCGCATCCCGCGCTCGCGACCTCCCCGCCGCAGGCCGAGGAGCGCCCCAGCGCGCGGGTCCCGGGGTGTCCCGTCCCGGCTCCACCGGCAGCGGCCGTGACAAAGCTGCCATTGTCCCGAGCCGCGCTGCCAGCTTCCGCTTTCCCGGCGGGGACCGGAGAGGGGAGCGGGGAGGGGGGGACTGGGCCCCTTTGGGCCCCTCATCCCGCCGAGCCCCCGGCAGCGTCCGACCCCTTCGGGATCTCGGCGCCCTGGGCGCCTCCCGCCCCCCGGCGCCGGTCCTAGAGATGGGTGTGAACTGGCCGGGAGAAGCCCTCCCTTCCCGGGGCCTGGGGCCCGGCCGCCCCGCCGCCCTGCCTTCCCGCCTCCCCCGTCCGGGCAGCCCAGCCTTGGGGCTCCGCCTGGCGGTGGCTCCGTCCTCCCCCCGCAGCGCCCTGCCCCTCCTCCACGGCCCGCAGAGCTCTTGCTGACACAGCCCTGCCCGTCCTTGAGCTGCCCCGGCTTCTGGGAGGGGGGGGGGGGCGGCGCCAGCTGGACTTAGCCAAGGGTCCTTCCCCAGGGAGGGGCGATTGCCAGGCCTGGCCCCTCCGAGAGCGGGCAGCTGGCGCCCCCAGGTGACCCCCCCGAGAGACAATGCCAACTCTGGAGAGGAGGGGCGCAAGTCTCCAGGAAGAGTCCGGGCTGGCTGCGCAACTGGAGGTCCTGAGAGGAACCTGGGGGGGGGGATTGCTCCCTCATTCTGGCTTGCTCCTGCCGGGAAGACAGAAAAAGGCCCATTTGTGTGGACACTTGGGGGAGGTGCTCTGCAGGTCATGCCTCCCCGAGGCGCGTCTGTGAACACCCCGAAGAGCAGGCCTGCTGGGGTCCTGCCATTTCCAGGATGCTGCCACTTGCTGGGCGGGAGCTAGAAGTCCCGGCTCCTAACTCTGTTGTTTGCTTCCTTGCGGGGCTCACCTAGTGTTTTGTTTGTTTGTTTGTCGGTCATGGGGCTTGAACTCTGGGCCCTGGAGCTATCCCTCACTCTACCACTTGAGCTACAGTGCCACTTCCGTTTTTCTGGTGGTTTATTGGAGATGAGTTCCACGGACTTTCTTTCCTGCCTGGGCTGGCTTTGAACCTCGATCCTCAGATCTCAGCCTCCTGAGTAGCTAGGCTGACAGGCGTGAGCCACCGGCACCCGGCTCGTCTCGGGTTTGCTTGGCTTCCACACCTGTTTCCTCACCAGCAAAGTGGGGCTCGTCATCTCTGCTCCCCAGAACTGTTGAGCCACCTCGGCAAGCCATTTCTGAAAAGTCTCCAGCCCTGGGTGCTGCATGGCGGCAGCACCCACCCCTGTCTGGCAGCCGGGTACCTGTGATCCTAGCTACTCAGGAAGCTGAGGGTTCCTGTTCACAGCCAGCCAGGGAAGAGAGATCCCAGAGATTTATCTCCGACTGACTGGCAAAAGCCAGTGTGGAGGCGTGGCTCAAGTGGTAGAGCACGAGCCTGGAGTGGAAAAAGCTGAGGCCCTGATTCCACCCACTGCAGAGCCGTCCCAGCCTCGTCCTGTGCCATCTTCAGCTTTTCAGACACGCTGTCTTCGATGCTGAGCTGATGGACGGTGGGTAACTGTCTCCCTCCTCCCCAGGGCTGGCCCTCCTGGGCTTCCTGGTGCTGGTGCCGATGACCATGCCGTGGAGTCAGCTGGGCAAGGACGGCTGGCTGGGGGGCACACACTGTGTGGCCTGCCTGGCGCCCCCGGCCGCCTCTGTGCTCTACCATCTCTTCATGTGCCACCAAGGGGGCAGCCCCGTGTACACCCGGCTCCTGGCCCTGGACATGTGTGGGGTCTGCCTGGTCAACACCCTGGGTGAGCCAGGGCCCCGGCGTGGGGGAGGGCTGCTGGGAGCCCTGGGTGGGAAGGGGTGGGCAGGCTCTGGCTGACCTGCGCTCTTTGCTTTCTCTCTGCAGGAGCCCTGCCCATCATCCACTGCACACTGGCCTGCAGACCCTGGCTGCGCCCGGCGGCTCTGGTGGGCTACACTGCCCTGTCCGGCGTGGCCGGCTGGAGAGCCCTCACCGCCCCCTCCACCAGCGCCCGGCTCCGGGCCTTTGGTTGGCAAGCTGGGGCCCGCCTCCTGGTGTTCGGGGCCCGTGGTGTGGGGCTGGGCTCGGGGGCTCCCGGCTCCCTGCCCTGCTACCTGCGCATGGATGCCCTGGCACTTCTCGGAGGGCTGGTGAACGTGGCCCGCCTGCCAGAGCGCTGGGGACCCGGGCGCTTCGACTACTGGGGCAACTCCCACCAGATCATGCACCTGCTCAGTGTGGGCTCCATCCTGCAGCTGCACGCTGGGGTGGTGCCTGACCTGCTCTGGGCAGCCCGCCACGCGTGTCCCCCCGACTGAACAGCCTCCCCAGTGGCCCTGGGACACCTTTCCTCTTGCTGGTCTGCAAGGGCCTGCCCAACACTGTTCCCTCCCCCCTCTTAGCCCTGGAAGCTTCCAGAGCCAGGGACTTCCCAGCTGGGACCCCTGGTCTGTTCATTATTCCCTATGGATTTACCTCTTCCACCCAGGCTTTGGAACTCCAACTATCCTGACGCCTCCCCTCCTGACTCACTCCAGGGTACTGTTTTGCTGTGCCAGCTGGAAGGACACTTCTCCCTGCGCCTCAGTTTACCTTTGGTAACTTGCGAGGCTTGGGCCAGAGGGCCTCAAGGGTTCTCTCTTGCCCTGACAGTTGAGTTTTGCCAATTGCCTGTGGCTGCCAGCCCAGAGCCATCACCCCATCCCCCTCACCCACATCTCCTGGGTCCCTGGGGAGCCCCTGCTCCCATCTCCACCCTGCATGCCAGCTCCCCCAGCGCCAAAACCTCACCCCTCCCGGCCCAAGAGACTGGACGGAGTGAGGGTGAAGGACCAGCCCCTTCTCCCAGGACCCAGTGGGTGTCACCCTTCGTGTACCAGTCGGTCAAGAGGCACATGGTGGCGGCTGCTTGATCCAGCAAGCACAGATGGGGATGGGTGGCCCTGGACCCAGGCCCCTGGGACCAGGCTGGTCTTCTACCTTCAGTGCCACGGTCTGAGGACATGACCTGCCCACCAGGGCTAGGCCCACTCAGGAAATCTGCTCCTCACAGTGCATCTCTGCTCGCCAGAGGCCTGAGACTCTGCGCTGAGCGGGGCTCAGCCTGGAGGCCAGATCATCCCGGGGACTCAGGACCCTGGGCAGCATCAATAAAAGGACCGGAAGTGCTACGTGGCCATGTGAGCAGGCTTGGGTGCACCCAAGATTCAACTTTTATTAGACACAGGAGGGTCCAGAGGGACCCCAGCTTTCTGGGAGGAGGGACAGAAAAAGGGGTCAATGGTTAAAAGCACTGAAGCTGGGCCCACAGCTCACGCTGGGTCCAGTGAGTCCTCAAACAGGCTGAGGAGGTTCCGAGGTTCAAAAGAGGGAAAGGAGCCCCGGGGAGGCTCTGTGTCCATGTCACTTAGGTCCTGGGTGTCCCTTGGGAGAAGGAGGAAAGAGGAATGACACTCTGGAATTCAAAACCAGTCCTAGCCAGCCCAGTCCCCAGGCTGCTCACCTCCACATGTACCTGCCCTGGGGCGTGGACGTGCTCCTGGTGGCCCGGGACAGAGCAGGCTCTGGGGAGAGCGAGGGCCTGCAGGGAAGTGAGTGAAACAACCAGGCCTCAAGGGGTGAGTGGTGCGGGGTAAAACCAGGTCTGGCCTCCCACGGCTCCAGGTCCACAGGGGACAGCGACCCTGCACTGCCTCTGAGCACCTTGTTCCCTCCACCCAGCCCCTCCCGGAGGCCTCTCCTCCTCTTCAGGCTAGACAGACTCTGAGGCTGATGTCAAGTGAGCTTTTGGTAAATGGAGCTTTTCCCGCTCTGAGATGCCTGGAGCAAGGGACACGCTGCTGTGAGGGAGTCCTCCCAGGAGAGCGGGAGCACGTGTCTTTTCTGTGCTGCGGTTTCTTAATTACAGCCTCTTGGCCACCAGACACCTGGGACTCAGGTAGTTCTCTCGGGGCGGGTGCTCACTGGGCTCTGGAGGCGTCTACACCAGGGAAGGACAATGTCTCGTTCCTGGGCAGTGGCAGCCTCTGCTGAGGAGGTGGCTGCACCCCTGCTGACCCTCTCCCTGCCCTTCCTAGTGTGGCGCTGTGCTGTGATTACTGTCCTGTACACAGCCATATGCACGCAGGCCAGGCCACGCTGCTCAGGGTGTGACAGAGGCCAGGCTGGAGGCAAGGCCCAATGCATCTGTCTCCGTGAGGCCCCAGCCTCCTCCCATGTGCTGCTGGCCAGGGATTCACCACCCTGGGGGCGGGGTCTCACCCCCCTAGGCTGTCATCATCCCAGGTGCTGGAGAGGCTGCTGTCCAGGAGGGGGCTGCAGGACGGTGAGCCGGGAGGGGTGGCCGGCGGCCCCGGGGGCTGCAGCCAACTTGTGGGGTGAGCCAGGCTGTGCCAGAGCCAGCAGAGCAGCGTGAGCAGGGCCTAGGAGATGGAGAGGACAAGCACAGCGGCTGGGATCTGAGCACTTGGGAGGCTACGCTGGAGGATGAGGAGCTTGAGGCCAGCCTGGGCTACGTTGTAAGTGGGAAAGGGAGCCGGCGGCGGTGGGAAGCACGCGGGCAGCCATCACGGTGGAGCATACCTGCCACAGGGCCCAGCCACGACTCAGTGCGTCTGCAGCCAGGCACCACACAACATTCCAGGGCCTGGGCTGCCCCAGCATGGGCAGGGCCAGCAGGGCCTCGGCTGTGGCCCGCAGCTGGGGATCAGGCTCCAGCATCATGACAAGGACGGAACGCAGCTCAGCAGACAGACCTGTGCACAAGGCCGGGCTGTGTCAGGGGTCCCAGCCCAGCCGCTTCCCCCGCCACTGGCCCCGGCTCTTGGTCCCCACTCACCAGCAGTAAACTCGGGGGGCAGGAAGCCCCGGCGCAGCTGCTGCCAGCCCTCCCCACCACGGGGCAGCTCCATGTTGCAGGCCACTTCCAGGATGGTGAGACCGAGGCTGGGAGGACAGGGACAGGGACAGAACTAGCAGAGGCAGCCTCAGGACAGATGCCCACGCGGCAATGAAAGGGCAGGAGAGAGTCTACCATAAGCCAGGGGGATGGCGTGAGGAGGGTGGGGGTTCTGAGGAGGCCCCCGGAGAGCCAGTGAACCCCAAGCAGCACAGAGACCTTGTTGTAGAGTGTGCACACACCCCTGTGGCAGACAGGCTGTAATGGAGGCCCTCCAGAACCCCACCAACAGACACCACGGTTTCTAAATCATCACAGTTTTCCTGTGATCACAGGTACCACTGATGGAGGCGGGGCAGTGGCTGGGAACCCAGGGCCTGTGCCCGGCCACGGTGGCAACTGGGGACTGGGGGGACTGGGGCAAGGCCCTAGCTTCTCTGCGTCATTCCTTCCTGGGGTGGGGTACAGTCACCACTCCTCCTATGGAGCTGTGAGGAGAGAAAGGGGCTCCAAAGGCAGCACTGATTTGAGCAGCTTGCTCTGGGGACCTCAGGGCTAGAAGGCGGCCAGCATCTCTGCAGCCTGAGGCCAAGCGTCTGACCTAAAGCCAGGCCGGGACGTCCCTCTCTTTGGTGACCACCGGCAACATCCTCCGCCCCCCAGTCCTCACCTGAACACATCTGCGGCTGTTCCGTATGAGCCCTGCAGCAGCTCCGGAGCCATGTAGCGGGGGTCTCCCTCCTGGGCCTCGACCGCTCCGGTGGTACCCAGCTCCACCAGCAGCCCAAAGTCACCCAGCTTGCAGCGACCCCGGCGCCCCAGGAAGATGTTGGCAGGCTTGACATCCAGGTGGACCAAGCCCTGGCCATGCAGGTGGGCCAGAGCCAGCAGAGTGTCCCGCAGGTAGCCCCAGACCTGGGCCTCGGGCAGGCTGGCACCCCAGGCTTCGCAGTGTTGCTGCAGGCTGGGCCCACACAGCTCTGTCTGAAGGTACAGGATGCCGCCCTCTTCCCAGGCCTGCTCCAGCCGCACACAGCGTGGGTGCTTGCCCACCTTCTCGTGGCCACCTACCTCAGCCAGCTTCCGGGCCCGGTCCTTGGGGCCCCGGAATGGTGACATGGAGCGCTTGACTGCATACAGCCGGCCGTCTTCCTTGGAGCGAACCTGGAAAAGAGGTGTGGTGGCCCACAGGCAGGGGCGAGGGACCATCAGCAGATGCCATGAAGATTTCACATATGGGGGAGAGGAAAGTTGTAGCACTTAGGGAGACCCCCTACGTACAGACACAAAACTGACAAGCCTCCATTGGTAGGGTGGTGTGCTGGAGACGCAGCAGGGGTGCAGGCGGGGCGAACCCGTGCGTTCTGCCCCATGGACTGCCCAGGGCGCAGGACAATGGGGCAGTGTGCTGCGCTACACAAGCTTTCCTCTGAGGAGAGCTGGTTCAGGGGCCAGGCTGCTGGCGCGTGTAATGAGATTGCCTTTATATCGTTCTGTGCCAGGGAAAGCTATGGTTTTAAAGAGACTGTAAGTCAGTGGAAAATGAATTTAAAAAAAATAAAGGTGGTAGGCATGGGGTAGCTTTGAGCCTGCCAGTCTGGGGGGGTGGGCGGGGGTGGGGGCATGCATTTAGGCCAGCTCCAGGAGCCAGGCAGGGTCTGCCAAGAACCCCAGCACAGTTGGATCCAGATGGAGAAATGTCATCCCGGGGCCACGCAGGCTGCGCCAGGCTCTGGAAAAGAGGCCAGTGTGCTGGGGGGGGGGGGGGGGGGGCAGCCCCAGAGGGGCTTGCAGGAGGGCTTGGGAGAAATCTAAACACAGAGGGAGGGCTGTCAGCCCAAGAGAGATGGACTGTGAAGGGAGAGAAAGAAAGAGAGAGCGTGTACAGGCTGTGCAGGGGAGTGAAGGATGGGATCCCCAAGGCGAGCCTGGGCCATGACCCCTAAACTCACCTTGAAGACCTCGCCATAGGAGCCATGGCCCAGGCGGCTGAGTCTCTGGAAACTCTGCTGGAAGAAGGACTCAGGCCGGCTGGGGTCATACCCAGGGCTCTTCAGGGGCTCTGATGCCTTGTCCTGGAATGACACCCTTCGGGGCTGGGGCTGGTGCCAGCCAGGAGTCCGAGGAGGGAAGAGACGGCTGATGGGGATGCTGCCCTTGGCAGGAGGCCGGGGTGGGAGACTTCGGCTGAGGCCCCCAGGTCTCTTGAGGGAGAAGCCAGGCTCTGCATGGCGGAAGTAGGCTGGTACTGGAACAGGGGTACCACTCAGGGGCGGTGGGGTACCCTCAGTGGGCACAGGCATGGCCAGCGTGAGCGGCTGAGTGCAGTGTGTCCTCTCACACAGCGCCGGGTCCTGAGAGCCCAGGGCCAGGTCTCCTCGCACACATGGAGGCCCAGGGGCCACAGCACCTGCAGGAAAGGCAGAGGACAAGCAGTTGCACACTGGCACCCCGCGACATCTTGGAGGTAGCAGAAACATGATGTGGAAACCATGGACTTGTGGCCCCGAGTGTCTCCCAGCCCAGTACAGAGATTAAAGAGAGGTCGCTTGGAGTCAGACACCTGCATGTCCAGCTCCCTCACAACCAGCTGTGCAGCTCTCCAAGATCTTTTTTTTTGTCAGTCGTGGGTCTTGAACTCTGGGCCTGGGCGCTGTCCCTCAGCTCTTGAGCTCAAGGCTAGCGCTCTACCATTTGAGCCACAGCCCCACTTCTGGTTTTCTGGTAGTTAATTGGAGCTAAGAGTCTCACAGACTTTCTTGCCCAGGCTGGCTTTGAACTGCGATCCTCAGATCTCAGCCTCCTGAGTAGCTAGGTGTGAGCTACTGGCACCCGGCCCTTCCAAGATCTCGAGGGGAAAATCTAATTCCAAAATTTAAAAAAATACTTTTTTGAGAAGCTCTGAGTTGCAGAAGTTTCTCTCACCCTTTCACTCTCACAGTTGTGGGTGCCAGAACAGATTCAGTGGGGTCCTACTTTCAGGATGGCAGCCTGGGGTCCCACAGGCCTCTCCCCAAAGACACGGGAAGAACAGGTGAAAATGACAACCAAGCACCTGAGGTCTTTGAATTCAGCAAAGGAAG
This sequence comes from Dipodomys merriami, assembly GCF_024711535.1. NCBI lineage: Eukaryota > Metazoa > Chordata > Mammalia > Rodentia > Heteromyidae > Dipodomys > Dipodomys merriami. Next base: position 2,645,153 of record NW_027202682.1, read on the forward strand.
AACCCTTTGCCCAAGAAACCTACCAAATCTTGGTAATTGCATGTATATGGCGCCTTGGAGCCCTATAGGCCAAGAAGCTGGAGCTTCCCCTCCCCTCCTGCCAGTTAAAGTGTAGGTATCTGCTAGGAGGGGGCAGGTTCTGTGCGCTTCTCAGCCCCTCCCCCCAGCTCCATGTGGCCTACAGGCCAGGGGCCCCCTTCTTCTAAACCTGCCCCCCTCAGGGAGGAAGCTCTTGTTGAATTCAACAAGCTGTGGAGCCAGATGCCCCAAACACCAGTTCACTCACTTAGAAGAGGAAAGCCCAGTGACCAGAGCCACTGCCCTGCACAGCGCTGCTCCTCAGGCCTCAGCGCCACTCGGAGCTCAGCCCATGGCACAGCTCCAGGCAGGATCTTGCATGGGAGAGGTAGGGAGTTGAGAAACAGAGAGCCCTGATTCTCTCTTCCTGTAAATAGTACATACTTTGTGACAGATACTGATTTCAGGATAATGCCTCTGACACATTAGTGCATATGTACTAATATTAGCCTTCTAAATTAGTTTTTCAGATCTGAGACTATTTGAATTTTGAGATTCAGCTGGTGCCCAGAGTCTACAGACCTGTAGTTCTGTACTGGCTCCATGGAGTAGACTTAGCTTTGGTGCGGGCATAAATGCTATCATAAACCATGCTCTGGGTTATCACTGGGAGGACACACAAAGCACAGTTAGCTGTCCCATGGTGTCAGGGGCTGGGTCGGCAGTGGGGGCCGGGAGGGCTGTGGTGTTGTTACAATGTTGGAGCTGAAAGAAAAACCAGAAAGCTACTTGGAAGGGAAGCCACAATGTTTCCAAAGATGCCAAACCTTCCAGGTGTTGACTTCAGCATCGGTCATCTGAAGAGTGGCCTCCCGGGCTAGGGGACAGAGCTTAGTGGGAGAGGGGCACCAGAGGGCGCGAAGCCTCTCTCCCGTCCTTGGGGACCTTCAGCTGCGTCTATAGACTTCCAGGATCCCGTGGCAGGGCTGGGCGTGTAGCTCAGTTGGTGGAGCCCTTGCCTAGCAGGGGAAAGAACCCCACACACCAACCAACAAGGGGGAGGAAAGGAAGGGGGGTGGAAGCAGGGGAAGAATCATACTGCACACTTTGGGAAGTGGAGAACGAGGATGTCCGGATCTCGCCACGGGCCCAGGACCTCACCCTCTCACGGGACAGGACGCGCCGGCTGACCACGGGACGGCTAGACTGTGAGTTCCTCCGGGGCAGGGCAGCGGCTGAACCGGTTCGTGGAAGGGGGGAAGGAATCCCTGGCGAAGAACAATCGGGGTAGCCGGGCTGTCAGCGGGGAGCGGGGAGAGCCGGCGGCGGCGCAGGGCACGGGATGGGAAGCGGGGAGGGGGGAGCCGGGCAAGTACGGGGAGAGGGGGGGGCCGAGAAAGGGGCGCCTAGATCAGAGGGGAGGCGGGGCGGGGCGGGGCGGGGCGGGGCGGGAGGGGCCTTCCGCCGCGGCCCAGGGCGGGGCCCGCAGGGCAGGACCGCGCAGGGCAGGGCCGGGCCGGCCCAGGGCGGAAGGGAGGGGTGGGGCAGCCCTCGAGGGCGGACGGACCACCGAGGGTGGGCACTCGAGGAGTGGGTGAAGGCGGACGCGACCAGGAGCCGCCCCGGAGCGCGGGGCCCGGGCCGGCCCCTCCCGGGAGCCCTCCCGGCCGGGGCTGAGCTCACCTGGGACGGCGGGGCGGGGCGGGGCGCGGCAGCGAGGTCCCAGATTCCGGGTCGCCGAAGGCTACAGGAAGCTTCAGGACGGTCAGGACAGCCGGGGTCGGCCGGTGGCGGCTCCGGACGCCCAGGGGAAGGGCTCTCCCTGCGGGGTGAACGGCCCGTGAACGCGCGCGGAGCCGGCTCGCGCCAAAAATTCCAAACCGGCCTCGAGGCCCCGCCCAGGACCGCCCACCGCCACGCCCCCTTCCGCCGCGGCTCCTCTAGGGCGCCGGCCTCTGGCCCCGCCCCTCGCGTCCTGCGTGCGCGCCGCCGCAGCCCCGCCCCCTGCCGCTCGCCGGAGTTCTCACTGCGCAGGCGCGCCGCGTCCCGCCGCCGGCGGGGGTCGGGGCTTGCTGCGGGGCTTCGAGCCCGGCGAGCAGGCCGGCCGCGCGGAGTCTGCCCGGCGCCTCCACGCCCCACCCCGCTCAGTTCCCGACTCCCAGCGGCCTCCAGACCCTGGTTCCGACACCCGCTGTCCTCGCTGGACTGCCTTGATTCTGGAGTCCATAAAAGGAGCGGCCGCAGCGCTGGGCCTGGGAGGCGAGGCCGGGGCGGGGCCGCGCGCACCAGGTCCAGCGCCGACCCCCGGGCCCAGGCCTCCTGACCGGCCTAGTGCCTGAGGGGAGACGCGCCCCACTTTCCCCCATGGTGCAGGCGGGAGCATGAAGTGCCACCTCTTCCTGGAAGCCCTCTGAACAGACAGTTCTTTATTTTATCTCTATTTCCTGGAGTTCGTGTCCATCCATAGTCTTTAAATGTCCAGTGAAGGTTCAGCTTTGTGTCCCTCCCCTGGGGCGCCCTGCGATCGCCTGTGCGGGTGCCTAGAGTCTGGCGGTACACACACTATTCTCAGGCTCAGCTGAGGCCTCCCGAGGCCGCTGAGGCTGAATGACCTACAGGTAACCAGCTGGGCTTTTCTGAGCATCGGATTAGTCTCTCTTGGAAGAACAGAGCAGGTGATGCTGCGCTGATCCCCTTAAAGCGCTTATACACAGAGCAAGCTGGGGTGGGCCTTGTCTCTATCTGGAGGGGGCTGGTGATTGTGTAATGGGGTGCCAACCTTCCCAGATCAGTCTCCCTCTCAAGGATCAGCATTGAGGGTGGTGAGGCACCTGGTTATACTCAAGACCCAGTGCTGGGCTAAAGCCTACCTCCACGCACCTCCTTTTCTATTAGCATCTCGGGCAGCCACCTCCCGGTGACTCAGGCTGGCCCAGACACCCGGTGGGACCAGCTGCCCAGAGCGACTTCTGCCAGCCCCTTTTCCAAAACAGGCTCCTTCGAAACTTCTCAGCCCTCAAAGTCTGATTTACAACAACAACAACAAAAAAAAAGCATCAGCCGGTACTGTGGTATAAGCCTATAACCCAAGCATTTAAGAGACTGAGACGGGAAGACCACTTGAGCCCAGAAGTTGGAGGACAGCCTAGAAAATATAGTTAGACCTTGTTTAAAAAAAAAAAAAAAAAAAAGCTTGGTGTTACATGCCTGTAATTCCACTACTTGGGAGTCTGAGGTAGGAGGGTGGTGAGTTCAAGGCCAGCCTGAGCTACACATGGATGACCTAATCTCAAAAGAGAACTGGGCTGGGAGTGTGGCTTAGTGGTAGAGTGCTTACCTAGCATGTGTGAAGCCCCGGGTTGGATCCCTCAGTACCACATACACAGAAAAAGCTGGAAGTGGTATTGTGGCTCATGTGGTAGAGTGCCAGCCTTGATCAAAAGAAGCTCATGGACAGTGCCCAGGCCCTGAGTTCAAGCCCCAGGACTGGCGAAAAAAAAGAAAAAGGAGAAGGACTGGAGATGTAGCTCAGTGGTAAAGCAATTGCCTATAGCATGCACAAGGCCTTGGGTTCAATCCCCAGCCCTAAAAGAAGAAAGCAAGCCAAAAACTAAAAAAGGCATTTAAAATCACACTTCTAATAAATGTAATGTGGTACTGGATTCTGGCTGTGGTGCAGGGAAAAGTCCGAACTGGGTTCCTTTCGTGCCACAACCTTGGCATGTGTAAAATAGGAGACTAAAATTGCTCCCTCCTCTCAGGCAGGAGCCCTGCCTGGGAGAATGAATGTGCACAAGCACACAATCAGTGTCTTCTTGCTTAATAACAGTAACCCACCTGACCATCTGAATGATTTTGTTTTTGTCTTTTTATGTTTTGCCAGTCTTGGGACTTGAACTCAGGGCCTGGGCACTGTCTGTGAGTTTCTTTTGCTCAAGGCTAGCACTCTACCACATGAGCCACAGCGCTATTTCTGGCTTTTTCTGTGTATGTGGTACTGAGGAATCGAACCTAGGGCTTCACCTGTGCTAGGCAAGCACTCTACCACTAAGCCACCTTCCCAGCCCAATGTTTTACAGTTTTCAAGACAGCTGCCAGGACCAAAAGAAGGCCTCTGGAGAGGGTCCAGGAACCACACAAACCCCAGGTCACAGAGGCGGAGGCCTGTGATCCCAGGGGTCAGAACCAAAGCTCTGGGCCCAGGGTACTCTGGCAGCCGTGCCCAGCTGTTGAATTCACAGGATCCCACCCTCCCTCCAGGCTCAGCGGGCCCCGTGCGCCCCCGTGTGTCCATTGGCTGCAACAGCACCTCGGACTTCAGGGTAGGGGATGGGGGCAGAGCCTGACCGGACCACAGACAGCATAAAGTGACAACAAAACAGGGGAAATCACGTCAGCTGGGAAGGAGGTGGGCGCTTCTGAGGACTGGCCACATTCTGCTCTGGTGGCTAAGTATTTGCTCTGCTGTACATTTGTGGGTGTGCTTCTCGGAGTCTGTAGTTCACACTTGCCTGAGGTTTCAGTGAACTGCCCAGTGGGTGGGGAGAAGGGGGTCAAGCCTTGCACCTGGCCAGGGCCTGGGGAACGCCCAGGCAGGTGTGCCCGGGACAGACCAGCGAAGCTGAAGCTCAGGCCTGGGCTAAAGGGCTGTCCAGAGGGAGGTGGCGTGGGGGCAGAGCGGGGGTGGGAGGCCAGGCGACATCTCACAGCTGCGGGTGCAGAAGGCGTCTGCCCCCAGGCGCCTTGTCCCCCCTCCAGCTGTCCCCCCAGTTCCCACCCTCACAGGTGCTGCTGGGGCCCAGCAGCTGGCTGAGAATCCTTTGACACCGGCAGTGCCATTTTAGGCAGTATACTTCCTGGGCCTCTGTCCTACACTTCACCAACCCAGCTGTCACTTTGTCTTGGGTCCCAACCCAGCCCCTCCGAGTGGCTCAGAGCCTGACCCATGTCCTCTTTTTTTTTTTTTTTAATGGGGCTTGAGCTCCGGGCCTGTTCGCTGCCCCTCAGCTCTTCAGCTTAAGACAAGCGCTCTACCACTTGAGCCACAGCACCACTTCTGGTTTCCTGGTGACTAACAGCACCACTTCCGGTTTCCTGGTGACTAATCAGAGATAAGAGTCTCCTGGACTTTCCTGCCTGGGCTAGCTTTGAACTATGATCCTCAAATCAGCTAGGATTACAGGCCTGAGCCCCCGGCACCCAGCATGACCTGTGTCCTCATTAGGCCACCGTACCTGATAGCCCAGGCCAGGGCTCTGCCTTGGGCTTTCTAGGCACCAAGGTCTTGTGCTCTCCGGCTGACCCAGCCTGGGTGGAACTGGGTATGGGTTTGGCTGAGGGCTTGGCTGTGCTGGGGGTGAGAATGGTGATTTGCTGGTCTTAAGCGGCTGTTGAGTTAGCCCTGGCTGTCTGGCATTTTCCACAGGCCCATGCCAGCACCCAAGCAGCCTGGCAGTGGCTAAGCAAGCACTGGGCCTGTACTTCCCGTGTAGCCCCTCTGAGTCTCCCTGTCTGCCTCTTCCCGGCCAAGCTTTCCTGACATCCCGTGCATAATCCCTCCATGGCTGCACTCCTGGGCCTCCGGGCTGTGTAGGGAGGCCCTGGCTATTATCTCAGGTCTCAAGGCACCTGGCTTGTAGCCTGCACCGAGTAGGCAGACCCCTAAGAACACGGTGCTGTGAAATCTCAGCTACTCAGGAGGCTGGGGTCTAAGGATCATGGTTTGAAGTAAGCAGGTTAAGTCTGTGAAACTCTTATCTCCAGTTAGCCAGCAAAAAGCACGAAGTGGAGTTCAACTGAGCGAAATAGCTCAGGGACAATGCCCAAGCCCTGAGTTCAAGACCCAGTACCTGCACCATGAAACAAACAACAACAAAAAAAACTACCCAATGAGTAGACTTGGCCTTTTGGATTGCTTGGGCTCAGCCTCCATCCACTTAGAAGTCACAGCCTCTACATGAATGCTTTCCCTCTGCCTCTGTTCTCCCCCCCTCCCCTGTGAAACAAGGATGTCTTTATAGCCCCTGCCCGAGGGGCTCGTACCATCACCCCTCACCGCACCTCTTAAAGGAGGGACGTCCAGGAAGGCTGGGTTCCTGCCCAGGGTGCCAAGCCAGATCAAGTAGGCATCTGAACTTCTCTTCAACCCAGTGCCAAGCCTGATAACCCTCAGGAAACTCAGCTGCCGTGGTGGGGAGGTGGGGAGACCAGGAAGCCATGGCCGTGGCCAAGGGGCAAGCGCAGGTGGGCTGGCAGGAAGGGCCCCCCCCAGCCGTCCTGGGCTCCGGCAGCAGCTGAGGGTAGGGGCCAGCCCTATGTCCCTCGCAGTGACCACTGGGAAATCCAACCTCCTGGCTGTGGGGCAGGGAAGGAGGTGGCACTCTGGGCGCTGGACTGCAGGGGGTCAGCAGAGGGGCGTCCTGCAAAGCTGAGTGGGGTCTGGGCGCCGGTGGCTCACCCCTGTCATCCTAGCTACTCAGGAGGCTGAGATCTGAGAACCACGGTTCAAAGCCAACCCGGGCAGGAAAATCCGTGAGACTCTTATCTCCAATAAACCAGCAGCAAATCAGAAGTGGTGCTGTGGCTGAAGTGGAAGAGTGCTCGCCTTGAGCGGAAGAGCTGAGAACAGCACCCAGACCCAGAGTTCAAACCCCATGACTGACAAAAAGGAAAAGAAAGAAAAGGTGGGTGAGGGGTGCCCTGGAGCTGGCTGTGCACATAACTGTGGGTTTGAGTTCTTGTGGGTGGGGAGAGATGACAGCGATTGGGTACAGCTGCTGGGGAGGCGGAGCCAGGAGGGAGGTGAGGTGTGGTGTTAGGGAGCTGGCCGTGGAAGGCGGGTGCTGGCATTAGCCCTCCCATATGCTGGCGGCTGGGCTGGCCTGTAGATGTAGTGGACTCAGGGGTTCCACACCAAGACTGGCTCTGTCCCTCACTGAAGGTGTTTTTATTTTTTGGTTGGTCGTGGGGCTTGAACTCTGGGCCTGGGCGCTGTCCCTCAGCTCTTCAGCTCAAGGCGAGCGCTCTACCACTTGAGCCACAGCGCCACTTCTGGTTCCTGGTGGTTTATTAGAGATCAGAGTCTCATGGACTTTCCTGCCTGGGCTGGCTTTGAACTGGGATTGTCAGATCTCAGCCTCCCGAGTAGCTAGGATGACAGGCGTGAGCCACCGGCGCCTGGCTACTGAAGGTGTTTTCTAGACCCTTACTCTGCCGGGCCTGGGCAGGCTGCCTTCCTCAGCCAACAGCTCCTGGAGGGGTAGCAGACAGGCAGGGTGGGGGCCTTCTGGACTTGGCCCCGGGGGCTGGGGGCTGAGTCAGTGCTAGCTGCAGCCAGCTCCGTGGGGTCCACAGACTCTCCTTGGGTCTGGAGAGGCCTGGCGCCTGATGTCTAGACACCCTCACCCCAGCTTTCCTCCTTCCTCCCTGCCTGCCAGACCCCCTGCACACAGCCCGGCTCCCCCAAAGTGTGAGGGCTGCACCCAGACCCCAAGCACCACCCAGACAGCCCCCACCCATCCCAAGCAGCACACCCCACACCCTGAGTCTATCCACTTTCAAGAACAACAGGACTCTTGGACAGCCTGAGTACAGTACAAGGTGATCCATCTGCGTGCATGTGTGTGTGTGTGTGTGTGTGTGTGTGTGTGCATTGCTCATGGGAGGAGACGTATGACGGGTTGAAGGCTTGGGGTCTCTCAGAGCCCATCCTGCCCATCCAGGACAAAAGGCCTGTCTCCTGTGTGGTCCAGGAGGAGATGTTGGTGTCAGACAGGATCCCTGGGGACAGCCTCCAGCTGTCAGACAGCTTCTGATCTTCCCTGGCCTCTGCAGCTCCCCGCTGCCTCCCTGCATAGCACAGTAACTCTTTCTGAGCTCAGTGCCAGTGACGCCCACGTTTCTGGCCCTGGCTCCCACTCTGTCTCTCTCCAGCTGTGTTTGGGCTGGGCCTGGGGTGCCAGCGTGCCCCTTGCCAGCTGCTGAGGGGACATCTGAGCCCTCCGGGCCTGGCGCCAGGGCCCGATCACTGACGGTGGAGGAGCCCTGGGAGGGGGGACAGGTAGAGGCCCTCTGTTAGCTGTCAGCACCCATGATGGATGAGGAATATGCAGAGAGGAGGTCCGGGAGGCCAGACGACTTCCCTGCTGCTGGGGAAGGTGGGGAACTGGCCTCCTGGGGTCTATAGGCAGAAAGCTCCCACCCCTTATGGCTGGGGGGCCCGGGCGAGGGCCCCCACTAACAGGGGTGTTTAAAAACCCAAAGGCTACCCAGCCCTCCCATTCCCGCTGGCGTCATGGGCACCTGGGCCTGCACAGCCTTTCTGCTGCTCTGCCTGACTCCTGACAGCCAGCAAGGCGGTGAGGGCAGAGGCAGCTGAGGGGCTGGGGGGGGGGTCACACAGCGCATGGAACGGACGCTGGGCTTCCAGATCCAGAGAGAGTTGGGTCATAGGGGGCCTGGGCTGGAGATTTCAGACAGGGAGCGCTCGGGGTTCTGAGGGGATGGGCCCCTCAGCTTCTGAGGCCTAGTCCTGAGCGGCATACCTCACTTCCCCAGGGCTGCCCCCAATCTCTCCTGGCCTGGGACAAGGTAAGCCCTTCCTCTGGACACCTGGGGTCCAGGAGGATCTTGGAGCTCGCTGGGCCTGTCCTGGATGTTCCTCGGCCCCGGGACCCCGTCTCCTAACCGTCAGCCCACTTACTGGTAGGGAGGACAGATGGAAGGGGTCCAAGCTGGTGCTGAGCCCCAAGACTGACAAAAAAACAAAACAAAAAAGAATCAGAAGGGAGAGGTGTGGGCTGTGATGAAGAGGGGTGAATGGACTCTGCCCTGGACCCCCTGGGGTACAGCTGAGATGCCTTTCTCTGTGCTACCTTCAGACTACACACCTGGTCTGTCCTCACCCCTCCTGTGACCAGTGGGGAAACTGAGGCCCAGAGAGGGAAGGTGGCTTGCATACTTGACCCTTCTTGACACTCCTGAGTTCTCCCCTTCTCCCCCCCACCGCCCCTAGTCCCCCAAAAGCTAAACTTCTCATTTCCCTCCCCCCAGGCTATGGCTCTCCCAGTGGTCTTGGAGCAGGTGAGGACAGAAGGGGGGAGTCTGGGGGCAGGGAGTGGGGTACTCTGTCTCTCTCCCCCACAAAGGGGGAACAGGGCAACAGCAGTTACCATGGGGGCCATGGGCCGGGTGTGGAGATGCAGATTTGTAAACCCGGAAACAGGGGAGGCAGAGATCTGGAGGACTGGGGTTCCAAGCCAGCCTGGGCAAAATGTTATCATGACCCTATCTCCACCAACAAGCCAGACATGATGATTCACATCTGTAATTCCAGCTATGTGAGAAGCAAGGGTAGGAGGATCTGTCTGCAGCCATCTAGGATAAAAATGCACAATCCTACGTGAAAAATAAGGAAAGCAAGAAAGGGCTGGGGGAAGGGAGGGTAGAGCCCCTGCCTAGCAAGCTCCAGGTCATGAGTTCAAATCCCAGTACCAAGAAGAGAGAGGAGAAGAAACACAGGGGGTCCTGTCTGGCCTCCACATGTCCTCCAGAAGTCAGGGGAACCCTGTCCCCACTCGGTGCTATCTCCCAGCTCACACTCCTCCTTCTGTCCCCCAGGATTCAGAAATGGAAACGGTCTGGGAGCCCAACTAGGTGAGACTGGGGGGGGGGGCACCCAGGAGGGAGGGTCAGGGCCCAGGTGTCCTCTCCCCCCCCCCAGCCTCAGAGGGGAGGGACGGGACCACTGAAGGCTGGAGGGAGGTAGGCAGCCCTGCGGGCTTGCTGGGTTCTGGCTGAGGAATCTAAGGCCCCTGTGGGGCCCCACACCTCCCCGCCTCTCTCCCCCTCTCCCCTCAGGCCTTCCGGCTCAGAATGGCTATGGAGGAGGTAAAGAGCAGCCAAGGGAAGCCTAGAACCAGGATGGGGGGGGGACCCCTCAGCCCCGGGGCTGACCCTTGTCTCCTCTGCAGGTGTTGCAGCAGGAGTGAAGCCTCAGAAGACAGGTGAGTCCCCTGGGACCCGGCCCCGGCCCCCTCACCCCTCCCTGACTGCCCTTCCCTGTCTCCGCAGGCTTTGGGCACAGGCATGGCAGCGGGCCGGAGGCGGCGGCCTTCCCCGGAGCTGCCCTGCAGCCAGGTGGGGCGCTGGCAGAGGTGGGGGGGGCCCTGAGGAGGGCAGAACTGGGGACTCCATGAAGGGGGACAGGACGGAGATGGGGGGTTCTGGTGTTGGGTTTGAGGAGGAGACAAAAGCCCCGGACACCCCCTAGCGCTCCCCCAGACCCCCCTGCTCAGAATGGCTGTGAAACGAGGTGCCCCGGAGGAGGCTGGTCCTCTGGCATCCCCATAGCTCTCCATCGCTCTCCCCAGGGTTTGGAGGGGGTCCGAAGCCCCAGAAACCAGGTAAGTGTCCGCCGCATGCCTGTCCCTCTGTCCCTCTGTCCCTCTGAAGTCCTAGCCGCCTGCTCATTCTTCCATCGGCTCTGTCCCCCAGGACAGGGAGCCGGGCCTTTCCCAGGGCCGGGACTCCAGCCAGGTGAGGCCGGCGGGAACACCCAGGGGCCTGGGGCTGCTTCTGGAGGGAGGACAGGGGTTCAGCCTCCCCATGTCCTCTAGACCTGCCCGTTTCTATCTGTGTCCCCCCACCATGGCTTAGCACCCGCCACAGGCCACAGTCTCCCCAGGTTTCGAGGGCAGAACTAGTTTGGGCGACAGTACTTTTCCAGGGATGGGGAGCCCTGGCAGTGGAGAATGGCTGGGGTGGGGGCGGCCCTGGGGGAGGGGTCTCCCGGAGTCCGTGATAAATCTCCTTCTTTCTCATCTAGGCCCGGGTGGGAGCGGGAAACCTCAGAAGCCAGGTGAGCGGAGGCCCCGCCCCGCCCCATGCTGATCTCTATGGCTGTCTCTTCCTGTCCCGGCTCTGCCTCGGTTTGCATTATGTTTGTAGAGACTGGTCCTGTGCTTGGCCTCTTGAGACATGGTCTCAGCCCTGGGCAGGCATGTTCCAGGCTGTTCTCTGGGCATATTTCTGGAGGCAAGAGCTGCCTGGGTCACAGAGGCCTGCTGTAGGGAGAATACCACATGAACTGGCTCCAGCCGGGCACTGGGGCTTGAACTCTGGGCCTGGGCGCTGTCCCTCAGCTCTTCAGCTCAAGACCAGCGCTCTATCCCTTGAGCCACAGCTCCACTTCCCATTTCCTTGTGGTTTGTTGGAGACATGAGTCTCGAGGACTTCCTGCCCAGGCTGGCTTTGAACCGCCATTCGCAGATCTCAGCCTCCTGAGTAGCTAGGATGACAGGCGTGAGCCACCAGCGCCTGGCTGAAAATCACATTTTGAAGCCAGTCCCAGCAGGAAAGTCTGGGAGACTCACCTGCAACTGACTTAGTAGAAAGCCAGAAGTGGAGCTGTGGCTCAGGGGGTAGAGCACCAGCCTAAAAAATTGAGAACAGTGCCCAGGCCCTGAGTTCCAGGACCTGGTACGTGCATGCACGCGCACGCGCGCACACACACACACACTCACACGAAGCTGTGTAGACTACTGCCTAGGCTACCGTGACCTGGTCTCATACCAGCAGGGCTCCAGCTTCTGCCTCTCTCTCCCCGCAGCCCCTGCACCTCAGAACGGTCATGGACCAGGTAGGGGAAGGGGGGCGTGTGTGAGGGTTTGGGGCTCTGGGGAGCTTGGTCCCCATCCTTTCCTCTGGCATGGGAGGAGGTGGGAAACCTCACAGCAGTAGCCCTTGGCCCGGCCCCTGCCAGCGCCCCGTCCACACCTTGCGTGGCGAGGCCTGGCCTGACCCTGCTCCTTCCTGTCTGACTCCCAAAGGCAATGGGCATGGCATGCAAGCCCCGGCCTTCCCCGGAGGCAGAGCCCAGCCAGGTGAGGGCACCAGGCCGAAACCGGGGAGGGGGAGGATCTAGGGGAGGCCAGAGGCCATCTCTAGAAGGGGACTGAGGAGTTGGGGGAGGGGGGCTCTGCTCGTGGCTCAGCCTCTCCGGGTCTCCACTCATGCTTGGGGGCTGGCAGGGAGCCCCAGACGCCACATGTTGTGGTCCCAACCACGGGTGGGCTTGTGCTTCGAAGTCCGCTCTTGGTCTGTTCATACCCCAGTTTCCCTCCAGGACTCAGCAATGGAAACGGCCTGGGGGCCCAGCCAGGTGAGGGCAGCCCCCAGCCCCCCCCCCGCCCCCAGGGTCTACCCCTGTGCCAGGCTGGGCTTGAAAGCTCAGTCCATAGGCTGAGAACGAAAGGTCCAATCGAAGGCCTCGATCAGGACTGAAAGGGAGCTCACAAGACTGGCGGGCAGGCCCAAGGGACCGGATGATGGAGGCACAGAGAACATGCACACTCCCTGTCCCCCTCCCGCCCCTCCCACCCCATCCGGTCCTGCAGTGCCAATCAGTGTAGAGGGTGTGAGGGTGGAGGGCAGCCCAGGGCTGAGTTTCTAGGGGATACTCAAAGATGGACCCTCACCTGTTCATCTCTCCCCCAGGCTTTGGAGGGGGCAGAAAACCCCAGAAGCCAGGTGAGGTCCTCCTGGTATCATCTTCCTTCAGTCTGCCTGTACGTCTCCTGGGCCCAGATTCCCCCTTTAACCCCCTTTTGCTCTGTCTCCCCAGGGCTGGGGAACGGGAACGGGATGCGGGCCGGTGCCCTCCTCAGAGCTGCAACTCCACCAGGTGAGGCCTGGGTCCTGAGTGGGCGGGGCTCCCGGGGCGGAGGCGCTGATAGGCCAGCCTGTCAGTCTCTCCTTCTGGGTGCTGTCCCTGTGCTCTTCAGCTCAAGGCGAGCGCTCTACCGCTTGATCCACAGCGCCACGTCTGGTTTTCTAGTGGTTTATTAGAGATAAGAGTCTCATGGACTTTCCTGCCCGGGCTGGCTTTGAACTGCAATCTTCAGATCTCAGCCTCCTGAGTAGCTAGGGTGACAGGCGTGAGCCACCGGCGCCCAGTGCCCCCCCTCCCCTTTTTTAAGACAGTTTCACTCCATAGCTCAGGCTGGCCTGGACACAGCCATTCTCCTGCCTTTACCTCCCAAGTTCAGGAATTATAGGTCTGGCGAGTGTTGGTGAGGTAGAAGGCTGTCTTCCTAACTGGTTGTGACATCCAAGGACCCGGCAGCCAGATGTGGCATCCAGGGCTCCCAAGAGGGAGGTGAAGGCCAGGAATCACCACCTTCATGGGAGCCCAGTCAAGAGAGCAGCAGGGGGAAGGGGGGAAGGCCAGAGAGGCGGGGTCAGCAGAGCCAGTGGGGGAGGGGAGGGGCAGAGGTCCCGGAGAGGTCATTGTCCACCGTGTGGGCAGTATTTGGCTATTCAGGGACCGGCTCCCTTGGGGCAGACAGGGAGAAGGGCAGAGCCCGTGACCACCAGCTGGGGTTCAGAGCCCCTTCCTTTCCCTCCCTAGGCCCTGCATCTCAGAATGGCTACGGACCAGGTAAGGACAGAGCTGGGTTTGAGGGAGGCCTGGGGATGGGGACCCCAGGTCCCTCACCTGCTCCCTGTCTCCTTTCCAGGATACGGAGGAGGCATGAAGCCCCAGAAACCAGGTGAGCCCTGCCCTAGCCTGTCTGTACCTCCCCCTCCCCGGAGCCCCCCTCCCCTCACCCACACCCCTCTGCCTCTGTGCCCCAGGATTTGGGAGCAGGAACGGGCTTGGAGCCCAGCCAGGTAGGAGTGCTGTCTGGGGGTTCGGCATGCCTTCAGCCCCCTCCCTCCCCAGCCTCAGAGGAGGGGGCTTGGGGAGTCTCAGAATGCCTGACCCTCAAGCTCCTGGAGGTGACACCTGGCGTGGGTCCCTCCTTTCCCCTGCCCTTCCCCTCCCCCACACATCCTCTTCCTCAGAATAGCTGCAAAAGGTGCTTGGAGCTCTGGGTTGGCTCTGTCGTTCTGGGGTGCTTTACCTGCTCCCCCATTTTCTGCTAGGCTTTGGAGGGGGAGCAAAACCCCAGAAGCCAGGTGAGTCTTGCCTGGTTCTGTCTCTGGTCATACACCCCATCATGCCTCCCTCCCTCTCCGCAGGGGGGCGGAGGGACTGGGGTGCCTCCCCTGCTCCCCTTTGCCTCCCATGCTTTGAGTCTGTTTGGGGAGGCTGAGGGGTCTGGACTGGGGCTGGGGCTCAGCGCCGGCGTCACCACAGGCCCAAGAGAGACACCCCCTACCCCCACACTCCTGTCCCTGAGCTGCCTCCTCCTGACCCCCCCCCCACCAGGATACACTCACGGGAATGGACTGGGAGCCTGGCCAGGTGTGTGTGGATGGCCCCAGGGCCGGGGCAGGTGGAGGGCTGGAGTCTGGGGGTTCCGGCGGTTGCCCCACCCACAATGGCCTCTCTCTGCCTCGCTCCAGGCCTAGGAGTGGGCATGAGGCCTCAGGGGCCAGGTGAGAGGCCAGACCGTGTCCCTTTGTCCCTGCTGCCCCTGTGCATGGGGGGGCTGTGCCCGGCTCTGAGGAGAAGCCCTTGCTTCATGGTGAATGGAAGCTGAGGGGCAAAGGGGCCCATGGGGGGGCTGGGGACCCCACGAGCCCCCCTAGACGGGGCTGGGGACCCCACGAGCCCCCCTAGACGGGGCTGGGGCTTCCTTCCCGCCCAGCTGCAGCTTCCTCCTGACCTCCCCACAGCGCCTACCGCACGAAATGGCTACAGCCCAGGTAGGGGCAGAGTCCGGGGTCTGAGGAGCCCCAGAGGTGGGGAGCTCCTCGCCCTTTGCCCCTTACCTTCTCCCTCTCTCCTGCAGGCTATGGAGGGGACACGAAGCCCCAGAAACCAGGTGAGCCCTGTGTCTGCTGTGTCCCCAGGCCTGAGTCCTGCCCTCCCCACGCCCTCCCTCTGTGCTGCCAGGGCTTGGGCCTGGGCTGGGCGTGCAGATACATGAGAGGCATTGTGGGGGGGAACGCACCCCTGCGTGCGCACCCCAGGTATCTCTGGTACCCCAGGTTTCTGGTTGACCCTGAGGAGGCGCTAAAGCCCCTTTTCTTCTCCACCTAAGCCAGGGCTCCCTTTGGGGAGGGAGGGGCCCGGTCTGAGCCCCCCTCCTTGCCCCCCACTCCTACCAGAACCGAAAAATGCCCTTGTGCCTCTCAGCCTCTTGCTGTGTGCTGCTTGGCCTGCAGTCCCATTGGTGGTGGGAGGCTGGGGGCCCGGGGTCTGAGGACGCATCGTGGGCTGCCAACCTAC
The DNA here is from genome assembly GCF_024711535.1 of Dipodomys merriami. Lineage (NCBI taxonomy): Eukaryota > Metazoa > Chordata > Mammalia > Rodentia > Heteromyidae > Dipodomys > Dipodomys merriami. The sequence continues at coordinate 2,660,349 of NW_027202682.1, forward strand.
TCACCAGCGCTTCTCTAAGGCACTGGGGAGGGCACAACACCCCAGAAACTCCCTACTACCCCTAAAAGCCCCTCCCTTCCCAACCCCACTCTGTCTCCGCAGGGCACAGGAACGGGCTGGGAGCCGTGGCCTTCGCTGATGCAGGCGCTCGGCCAGGTGAGAGGGCGCAGTGCGGGAGGCGGCAGGGGCCAGGGCACCACGGGCAGAGGCGGTCCTGGCGGATGGGAGGGGTGCACCTGCCTGTCACCCCCCGTCTTTCTCCAGGCCTGGGACGGGACACAAAACCTCCCAAACCAGGTGAGTTCCACTCGGTCCTTCTCCCTGCCTGCACCTGGCCTGCTTGCCCTCCCTCCCAGAGCCCATGCCAGGGCATGGCTGGGGCTCAGCTGAGGAGAACGTGGGGTGTGCTGAGGCCTGGGCTGTCTCCCTCTGGGCCTGGGAGGGGGTGGGAGGACCCCACATCTCATCTCTTCTGCATCCCCGCATCCTGCCCCTCGCTTCCCCACTCTTCTCCAGGTTATACCAATGGGAATGGGCTGGCGGCCCAGCCAGGTGAGGACACTGAGACCAGGCTGGTGGACCAGGAGGGAGGAGGGTGTGGCTGGAAGGTGGAGGATCCCCCCCCCACCTGCCGCTGCCTACTTGTCCTCGGATCTCCAGCCTGACAAAGTCCCCTGCAAGGGTTGCAGGCTGTAGCTTAGCAGACCAGGGCCCCCTGGCAGCCTGGGGCTCACTCCCCACGCCTTGCCTCCCACCCCCCCATTCAGGGCCTTGCCATGGGGGGGTCATCCCCCGGCTGCTCCCCAGGCCTCCCACTCCAGCCGTCCCTTCAGAAAAAGTGGGTGGCTGGGGCCTGAAATCCCAGCCCCCTCCCGCAGTACAGAACGGCCAGTTCCCAGGTGAGTGTGGAGTGGGGGGTTGGGGAGGGCACTGGAGGCCCTGGCCCTGGGAGGGGCTGGGCCCGGCCCCATGGCCCGCTGCGCCATGCCATCCTGCACTGAGGCTCGGAGACGACAGTGCCCTCCGGCAGGGAAGTTCTACGGCAGGCTTCAGCCTTCTCAGCCCTGTGCTGGGCTCACTCCCGTCCCCCCAACTTTCTTCCTAGCACCAACCCCGGCTGTCCAGTGGGGACCGAAACCTCAGAAAGCAGGTGTGAGTCTGTCCGTTCCCAGGCCCCGTATCTCCATGTGAGACTACAGTCCCTCCTCCCTCCCCTTGCTGTGGGGCTCTCTCAGCGGCTCGGCTATCCTAGGAAGATCCTCCCAGAGTTGACCCTTAATTTCTCTTGCTGTCTCCTAAGCTTTCTTTTTCTAGTCTCTACTCTGTGGATAGGGGCAGCCCCTTACATTCGTTCTTGGCCTCTAAGGAGCTAGAGGAGGTCTCCATCCTCCAGCACTCACCTCCACACCCTTCACAGGTTACCAGCCTCCCAACGGTTACCGACCAGGGACAGAACCGGGTGAGAAGGCTTCTCCTGCTCTTCCTTCTCCCTCCACCCCAGGAAAAGGCCTGGCAAAGCTGGGGCCATCTCTGACCCACGGTCTCCTCTCTTCCCAGGCTTTGGTGGTGGCCTCAGGCTGCAGAAAGTCGGTGAGCCCTGCTAGGTGGCCAGCTCAGGCTCAGGCTGACATCTCCACCATGGCGTGCCCCTCTTTAGCTCCATCTCTCAGTCTTTTTTCTTACTTATGCAACATACATTTGCTACTCATTCAGCTATTATGGTGGCTGCAACCCCACGCCCTCAGAAGATGGTAGAATGGTCTGAGCCAGGGGGAAAGAAAGCAGGCTCAAAAATTGTCTAAGGGGATGAAATCCTGGAGGTGGTGGCAGGGGGGTAGTTGGAAAGGCAAGTGGGAGAGTGATTCAGGTGGAGGGGGCAGCCTTTGAGGCCACCTTAAAGTTGCCTCTGAACATGGAGTCGGGTGGGCCGTATATCCTGTCACTACTGCCGGTCCTCGGCCTTCCATGCGCCACTTTCTCTTCTCCCCTACAGGTTTTAATTATGGGACTAGAGCTCTGGGAGCTGGGCTTTTCCCTGAGGCCCGCCCACCACCAGGTACCTGGAGGGCTAACATGGGGGTGAGAGGGTAGACCAGGGAGACTCCCGTCATCTCTGATCTGCTTTCCTCCTCCAGCATTCCCTGGGCTCACTGGCTTTCGGAACGGTGAGTTAGAAGGGACGTGGCCAGAGACAGGACAGAAATAACTAGGATCTCTTACAAAATATAGAGAGGAGGTTCTTGGGTACTCCAAAGTCATACCTCCAGGTTCTGGAGGAGCTGGGGCCTCCCAAGTGTCTAGCACGGGGGTGGAGGGTACAGGGTGGCCAATGTCAACTGTCCCCCACAGGTCTGCTGCCACAGGCCTCTCCCTGGCCAGCCCTCCAGCCCTGGGAGGCTGGCATGAAACCAGGATACAGATATGCAGGAGTTGGGAGTCAGCCAGGTAATGGGGTGTATGTGGAAGGATGGGGTGTGGTCGAGGAGAAGTCAGGGCTCTGAGTCCAGGTCCACCCCACGTCCCTGTGGAGAGGGAGGGACAGAACTCTTGGCAGAGAAAATGGAGGGAAGGAGGCAGGAGGGAAGAGGCACAGGTGGGTGCCAGCCTGAATGCTGGACAAACATAGGCAGAGGAGAGCAGGTCATGGAGCTCAGTCCTTCCTTCTTCCCAGGACCCTATGGTCAGCTGGGGCCAGAGCTGGGTCTGGGGCCCTTTGGTGAGTGTGAAATCTGCTGGTACCCAAGGGGGAAGTTGGGTAGGCAGAAGTTATCTGGTGATCCAGGAGTCCCTGATTTGTTTTCTGTACAATAGGGGACCCTGAGATGAAGCCAGGTGCCAGTAGCCATCTGGAAAATGCCTATGAAGGTGAGAAGGAACACATGATCCACCAATGCCATTGTCCCCGCCCCCCCCCCCCAGCTGCACATTCCCAGTGTTTGTGGGACAGCAAACTTTCAAACTAGAGTGTGAACTCTGACCAGAGGCAAGACTCAGCCTGGCCCTGCTCTCCCTAGTGCTCACTCTACCTCTTCCTAGGCTGATACCCTCTTGGAAAATAATGAGCACTGGAGCCAGTCCTCTGCCCATCCTCCAGGCCTCAGCATCACCGCCTGGCACCCAGGGCAAAGAAGGCGGGACCTGGGAACTTAGTCTCTGGCGCTGCCTGGCATGGGGTCTTCCTCTGGCTGAAGTATTAATAAATGCAATGTGCTTCTTTGATCGCCTCGGGGTGCCTCGGAGGTGCTGGCTGGGGTATGAAGATAGCAGGGGCTGGCAGCAACCACTCAGCCTCTTGTTCATTCATTCAACAAACACCAACGTGGTGGTGTGCCAGGGCCCAGGTGGGAGGGAGACACTGTGAGAACTCAACAAACTCAACATCTGTTCTCAGGCAAGCACTCACCTCCGGAGTAGGTAGGGTCACAGGCGTACCTGACACACAGTGTACTTGATCAGACTCCCTCCCTCCATCGCCTTCCCTCGTCCCCCTCCACTTCCCCTGTGCCCAGTCTCTGCCATCTGTCATTTACAACCCTTAGGAACTTCAAGTGCTGTCCACTGTCCACAAACGCGGCTCCAGAACTATGTGGTCTTTTCTATAAGACAACTGGAATGAAAACTCAGTTATCTTACAGAAACCTTGATTTATAAGGAACATCGCCCCGGGTCGCTAAGGGTAAACAGCAACCAAAGCAGGGCCGCCCGGGCTCCAGGCGGTACCCCACCCGGCCAGGTGGGGGCGCACACCGCGCGTGCACCCAGCCGGATCTCAGCAACGGGAGGGACGCAGAGATCCGCACCGCGCGGGGCGGGAGCACGTGACGGAAGCGCGCTGCTGCTTCTGATTGGCTGCTAAGGATAGCGGGGGGGGGAAAACGACAGGCGCACTGGTTCCTGATTGGCTGGAGCATGCAGTCAGGCGCCTCCAATTGGCTGGGCTGGTGCCGGTGGCGCCGGGCCTCCGCGTCCCCGGCCCGAGGTCGCGGAGAGCGGTGCCGATAGGGCCCTGGGGCGGCCGGCGGCGGCCAAGCTGGCGACGGGGCTGCCCCGCTCGCGCTCGCACCCGCGGTTCTCCCGCGTGCACCCCCGGCTGAGCCGGACCCGCGGGTCGCTGCCGCCCTCCCCGCCGCCCGGGCCGTCTCTGCCGCACCCCCCGCTGCCGGGGCTCCCGCCCGGCCTGACCGCGGGCCCCCCGCCGCCCTCGGCGCTCGCCCAGGCCGAGCTGCCGCCGCTGCCCGCGCTGCCGCTGCGGCCCGAGCTGCTGGCTCCGTGGGGGCCCCTCGCCCACCTGGCGCTGCCGGAGCTGCCGCCCGCGGCCTGCGCGCCCGCGCCGCCCCGCGCCGCCCTCGCCCTGCAGGGCCTGCCGCGCCTGCCCGCGCCCGCGCCGCCGCCCGCGCACCTGCCGCTGCCGCCGCTGCCCGAGGCCGCCGCCGCCGCCGCGCCGCTGCCCGTGGGCGCGCGCGGCCGCCCGCCGCTGCTGGGCGAGGCCTCCCCGCGGCCGCTGCCGCCGCTGCCCGCGCGGCCCGCGCCCTGCGGCCTGCCGGCGCCGCCCGCGCCCCGCGAGCCCTGGCCGCGCCCCGCGCTCCCGCCGCCGCCGCCGCCCCCGTACTTCTTCCTGTGGCCGCCCAGCTGACCGCGGGGCCTCCCGACCACCGGGCAGCGCGGGGTGAGTAGGGAGCCCGAGGTTCAGATCACCCCCAGATTCAGATCACGGGCCCGAGCCCGGCTGCGGGGTCAGGGAGGGGCCCGGGTTTGGGGGAAGGCAAAACCTCAAATCTGACAAGGTCGTTTTAAGATGAAGGGGCCGGCGAGCCGTGGTCTGCGGCTCATGCCTGTCACCCTGGCTGCCCGGGAGGCTTACAGCTGAAGATCGCAGTTCGAAGCCAACCTGAGCACCAGGCCCACGACACTCATCGTCTTAAGTGAACTACCATAAAGCAGGAAGTGGAGCCGCGGCTCAAGTGGTAGATCATTAACGTGGAGCGGACAAAGCTTAGGGACAGCGCCCAGGCCCTGGGTTCAAACCCCAGGACTGGAAGGGAAAGCAAAAACAAAATGGGGCTTTCTTCCATTTCCGTTTGCTGCAGTCCATCCCAGTGCTCAGGACACGTGGAAGGAAACTTGGATCAAGAAGATGAACTCGGGCCCCAGTGGCTCACCGGCCTGTTCTCAGCTCTTCTGGAGGCTAAGCTCTGAGGAGGGTGATTTGAAGTCAGCCAGAGCAGAAAAGTCTGTGAGACTCTTATCTCCAATTAACCACGAGAAAGAAAAGAAAAAAATGGAAGTGGTGCTGTGACCAAAGCAGTAGAGTGCTAGCTTTGAGTGGAAATAGCTCAGGGACAGGGCCCAGACCCAGAGTTCAAGACCCAATGACCCGAAAGAAAGAAAAGAAAATGCGTTTCGGTGGCATGCATCAGCCAGCATCCCACACATCTAATTTCCCTTTACAAAGGGTCTGGATGTCATGAAGGCCTTTTTCTCCTTATGTTCGGAAACACTGACCTTCCTTTTCAACTGAAATCCATCCTGGGGCCTGCTGTGCCTCGTGAGCGTTGATAGACAGTCGATACTGGGCCTAAGGCTGTGAAGTCATCCCTTGGACAGGAAAGCTCCGGGGCCTCCATGGAAACTCCTGTCTCCAGCCTTTTACTGGCCTTCCACCCCCACACTGCCAGTTTCTGTGCAGCTAGTACACTTCAATATAAAGTTCTCTTTGTTCCCCTGGTGGCCTGGGCTCAGGTAACCCGGCGGATGCCAGCTCCCGGGCTCTTCTGCAGCCGCTCAGGACTAGTATCAGGAAGCCAACCTCGACCTTGGGGGACCTCTGAGATCTTGGGACCCACCAGCAAGAAGGGTAGTATATTAGTTTTCTGTGACCGCAGTTACCAAATTATAAGCACTGAGTGGCCTAAGACAACAGAATTTTTTTTCTCGTACAGTTCTGGATGTCAGAAATACAGAGTGAAGGCTTGGCAGGCGCTGCTTCCTCTGTGAGTACTAGGGAAGGGCCATGTCCTGTCTCCCGGCTTCTGATGGCTTCGGGCCATCCTTGGCTTGTGACTGCACCACTCTGGTCTCACAGGCTTCTTCTCTGGGTCAGTTCCCATTTTCCCTGGTTCTCTCTCACAAGGACATTTGCTGTTGCTCCTGGCACACTCCGTCCACACCGATTTTGTCTGAAGAGCCTTCATTTTACACCAGATGAGGTCACATTCCCAGGGTCCACCTGGATTGTGGGCGCCGTATAGAAGTAGTGTGGGGCTGGCTCATCTTCCAGTCAACCCAGAATTTCCTGTGAACAGGGCATGCCCGTGCTCCCCTGTAATCTGGACATTCAGGAGACTAAGATAGAAGATTCTAAGAGGGCTGGGAAGTTGGCTCGGTGGCAGAGCGCTTGCCTTGCATGCATGAGGCCCTGGGTATGACTCCTCAGCACCACATAAGCAAAAAGAAAAAAGCCAGAAGTGGCGCTATGGCTCAAGTGGTAGAGCGCTAGCCTTGAGCTGAAGAGCTGAGGGACAGTGCTCAGGCCCAGAGTTCAGGCCCCACGACCGGACCCCAAAAAAAAAAGATTCTAAGAGTTCATGGCCAACCTGAAAAAAAAAAAAAAAAAAGAAGCTAGGTGCCCGTGGCTCGCCCCTGTAATGCTGGCTACTCAAGAGGCTGAAATCGGAGGATCATGGTTTGAAGCCAGCCAGGGCAGGAAAGTCTGTGAGACTCTTATCTCCAATTCACTCCAAAAAAAAAAAAAAAAAGCCAGAAATGGAGTAGTGGCTCAAGTGGTAGAGTGCTAGCCTTGAGCACAAAAGTTCAAGGACAGTGCCCAGGCCCTGAATTCACCCTCCCCAACACACACATACACTCACGCAGAAGGAAAGAAAGAAGGAAAAAGAACTTCTGGTGTCGTAGGCCCTGCCCCTCACTGAGCTGGGACCTTGGGTACCCCTAGAGCCATTTCTTGGGCAGGAGCCCCGGCTGCTGATCTGACGAGCAGAAGAAAATGGAGTGCCTGTCCTTCCCCACCTGCTGGCCTGCTGCCTGCCCACCTTCTCCCCTCAGCTCAGTCAGTCAAGGAGGGATAAAGAATGTCCTCTGAAAAGACAGCCATAACCAGAGCCCCACCCCCAAGGCTGGGAAGCTGATGGTTACCACTGATAATAAAGTTAATTGTTACCCAGTCCAAGCGCCTGTCCATGTTTTCAAGTGAAACTGCCCTTAGGATTTTAACAAAATACCTCCTGACTCCATCCCTACAGTGATTCCCCAAAATGTAAGGTGCTCTCACCTAAGCAAGAGGCCCGGGGGTGGGGCGGGGCTTCCACCGCCACGCCCAAGAGACACCTGCAGCTGGGCACTGTGACCGGCCCAGGGTGGTCCTGGGTGAGAGTCCAGCCTGCTGCCTACTACTAAAGGAAAGCCAAGGGCACTGTGCTCTTTCTGCCTGGGATACAGAGAGAGAGAGTGAAGATGGCCTGTCTCTGACCATCAGGTTCACAGCGAGGGAATGGAGCGGGAGGGGAGGCTCTGCGGGGGGGGGAGGGGCCTTGCCCCACGGCCTGCTGGGAACAGGGCTGCGGAGACCTGGGACCCGTGGGAGCCGGGCTGGGAATCCCAGTTCCCACAGAACCCGCAGCCCAGCTCAGGATGCGGCTGCGGGGCCTGCGGGGCCTGCGGGCTTCACCTGAGTATTTCAGAGGGTTGGGAGGTTAGAGCTCTGTTTCTCCTCAGGTGAACCGGGGCCTTCAGTGCACCTGCAGGCCGAGCGCCCCGGGGTGCTCCCGGAACCCTTCCCTGTCCTCGGGCTGGGCCACACTTTCCCCTCCAGAAGAAGGGGGTGACTCCAGGCTGGTAGTGAGCTGTTTTCTCCTTCCAGCCAGCCCCTCGGTCCTCCCAGACCACACAAAGAGAAGTTATTTTGTTATTCCCCGAATTTCCCACCAGGTTGGCGCTCTGGGGAGGGGCCCCCTCCCCCACCTCTTTCCGGCCCCGGAGGGAGGGGTGGGGATTGCTAAATGCTCCTCCACGCCCCACCTCTCCATATCAATGGCATTCCAGACGCTATCGATTCCCCTCTAGGTCCCTATCTTAACCCTTTGGTTCCCAGCACCTAACTAGGTTAGGTCTGGCTAAGTTGGACAGGACCTTAAAAGAGAGGACTCCCAGCCAGGCCCCCGGGAAATTGAGGGCCCCATTTGTAAGACTCGAGCCTTGGGCCACCTGAGGGCCAGTCTGGCTGGAGGTGACCGCGGGCGAGGGGTCCCCGTCACCCAGCACACGCCTTCCTGTGGCCTGCGGGTTCCGCCCCGCCACAGTGGCCATTTCTGCTTTGCCTCTGTGGTGAGCACCCCATGTTTGGGGGGGGGTCTTTGGTCCCCTCTTTGGGACAGTGCTTTATTGTGTGTGTGCAGCCGCTGCTACCTGGTGACAATGTTGGGGGTCTAGTGGGCTGCCCAGCCCCCCACCCCCCGCACCACACGCCGGCCAAGCACCTGTCCCAGTTTCCCTGGGACACGGGACTCTACATCCATCTGGGAATGTCCCGGGCCAGGATGGGGTGAGTAGGTCACTGTGAGCCTAGCGGGGAGACTGTCGGGTTGGGACAGCGGTGGTGTGTGTGTGTGTGTGTGGTGTGTGTGTGTGTGGTGTGTGTGTGTGTGTGTGTGTGTGTGTGTGTGTGTGTGTGTGTATTGGTGGGCCCTTCGAGAGACCCGGGCTTTGCCTCCCAGGCCAGACACCTGCCCAAACCTGTGTGGCGGGATTCCTGGTAGCCCCTGGAAGGTCGCTGGGGAAGCCCACGGACAGGCTGGCTCTGTTTGCTCTTCTTCTCAGCCCCCCTGCGCTCCCCCACCACCTGTGAAATCCAAGCCCCAGGAGCTGGATGAGCTGGCCAAACACAACCTTGGAGGAGGCAATCCACGCCTCTGGCCTGGCTGGGGGATGGGCCCCAGGCCAGCCCCAGGTTCAGGTGGAGCCCCTCCCTGTGGGGAGCCTCAAGATCGGGGTGGAGGACGCCCCAACCCACTCCACCTTCCAGACAAGCTCCCCCCCCCCGCCCGTTTTTGGTGGGGGAAGTCCTCCAACACAACGCCCCTATCCCTGGGTTCCATCTGAATAATCCCAGAACCAGAGATTTTACAAAGTCCTGGGGTACACGGTGGGGGTGGCTCTCAGACCTGCCCCGTGGCTGTGTGGTGGCCGAGTCAGCCCTCGCCGGAGGCCGGGAGGTCAGGCTGGGCCTTTGAGGGCCTCCTCTCCGTGAAATACATTCCCTTTCAGATAATCACAGTCGCCACTAGTCTAGGTCTTAGCAACCAGGAATGGGCCTCGGGAAGTTCACCGACCCCCAAAATGAGAACCGTTGGGGGAATACGTTTCTATGGAGCTTGTGAGCCCCTTGAGGGGTCTCCACTTCAAGGGGCCTTGGCTTTCTACGATGCTCCCTGCTAGAGGGCTGGGGGCTTGAGCCCTGATTTGTGTGACTGTCAGACTGCGCCCCCGGAGCGGAGCGGAGTTACAGCTTCCCAGAGGGTCTCCCCTGGTGATCTAAGGCGTCTGTCTCCATCGCCCAAGATCCAGGTCTGCGGCTGCACCTGGACCTGGGGTCCCTGTTTCCCCCTTCCTGACCCCAGGCCCCTGTGTGCCCCCCCACACACAACAGTTTCTTCATTTCCTGGCCTCTCGGTACTACTGGCTCAGTCCAGCCCCCTCCCCCAGTTTCTGCAGTGGGGGAAGGGCAGGCACACCTGAGCGGGGGGGGGGGGCAGTTTTCTAGGCCGTCACCAGAGCGATGCCACCGGAGCTGGGCGCCAGGCACCTGTTGCCCGGGGAACTGTGCGGGCGGGGCCCTCTCCCGGGAGCCGCTGGGCCACTGAGCTGAGACGGGAGGTAGATCAGATTCCAGGCTCCTGGGGCGAGGTGGGGCTCCGAGAAGGGGTGAAATACGGCAGAAGCTGGGGCATCATGGAAGGGGGTGGGGTGGGGGACAGGGCGAAGGTGGCGGGGGACAGGGGCAGGTTCAGGCCCCCCAGGCCTTGCCTGCCTTCAGCATCAGACCCGATTCATTGCCTTCCCGCCTTCCCTGTGTCTCAGCTCATCCCTTTCTCCTATGAGTCAAGACATTCCTCCCCCGCCCTGCCTGAGCTCAGGGCCCCCCACTGACCCTCAGGGCACCCCAATCCACGTGCCTGAGGCCCCTCCTCCTCATCCCTCGGGTCCTACCACCCAATCACAGCCCCAGCCTTGCTCCACGCCTCCCCTGCCTGAGTCTTAAAACCCCCGCCACCTGCAGCAGGTGCCACAGAGACCCTGGTGGCACCACAAAGGGCACCCTGCCCAGCCAGCACTGGCGCCGGCGCCAGCCAACACAAAGGACGGAGCCTGCCCCGGCCGCACAGCAGGTTGGAGGGTCCAGAAGGGTCTTGTGATTCCATGGACACTTAGCCAGGGCCGTCCATGGGTGATAGGTCCCCACGCGGACACAAGCCACCCAGCCCAGGAGGACCTAGAGACCAGCGTGGATTCAGTGAGTACCAAATACCTGGAGGCCCACAGATGTGAGGACTGTCCCGGCCCCAAGCCAGCACCAAGAGCCCCCCCAGCCTGCGCTTGTCACCCCTGCTCCCAGTCAACCAGGCTGCCTGGGGCTGAGAAGATCTAACCCCTCCAAATGGCTTCAACTGGCCTTGAGCTTCTGGGCATGACTCTGGCGGTGCTGGGCTGGCTCGGGACCCTGGTGTCCTGCGCCCTGCCCCTGTGGAAGGTGACCGCCTTCATCGGCAACAGCATCGTGGTGGCCCAGGTGGTGTGGGAGGGGCTGTGGATGTCCTGCGTGGTGCAGAGCACCGGCCAGATGCAGTGTAAGGTGTACGACTCGCTCCTGGCGCTGCCCCAGGACCTGCAGGCCGCCAGGGCCCTCTGCGTCGTCGCCCTCCTGCTGGCGCTGCTGGGCCTGTTGGTGGCCATTACGGGTGCCCAGTGCACCACCTGCGTGGAGGATGAGGGCGCCAAGGCCCGCATCGTGCTCACCGCCGGGGTCATCCTCCTCCTGGCGGGCATCCTGGTGCTCATCCCGGTCTGCTGGACAGCCCACGCCATCATCCAGGACTTCTACAACCCTCTGGTGGCCGAGGCCCTCAAGAGGGAGCTGGGGGCCTCCCTCTACCTGGGCTGGGCGGCAGCGGCCCTGCTCATGCTAGGTGGGGGGCTCCTGTGCTGCACATGCCCCCCACCCCAGATTGAGCGGCCCCGTGGACCCAGGCTGGGGTACTCCATTCCCTCCCGCTCAGGGGCCTCAGGGCTGGACAAGAGGGACTATGTGTGAGGATGAAGCCTTCTCCAGGAGCCCCAACCTCCCGCATGGCCTCCGCGCGACCCTTCTCCTTCTACTACCAGCCCTGCTCCCCAGGAAAGCAGCACGGGCTCATCCAGGACTGGCTCGGCTCAGCCACCTCTTCAGTGGTCCCCGTGCTGAAGGCAGGAAAGCTTGGGTGCTCTGCCCCCCCCACCCTCTTCTGCTGTGTGGCTAGAACAGAACTGTATGCAAGTTTCTGGCCCTGGGAACCTGGGCTTTTAACCCAAAGGGTAAAAGCTGTTTGCCCTCCCTGCCCTGAAACTCACTGGAACACCACTGCCATCAAGAGGCCCAGGCTGCCCATCTGTCCAGCTCCCCACCCCCAGAATAAAAGAGCATTTGTAACCAGCCTCCCTCCCTCCCTCTGCGGCTCCAGGTCCTACTCTGTAGATGGTCTCGCTGAGGCGGGGTGAGGCTGGGCAGGACAAGGGTCAATCACCTGCGCACACCACCTCCCCAGTGGAGAATCCAGCCCCCAGACACAACAAAGGCGTATTAAAAAAAAATGCTTTATTTAGTAAAACCTTGTGTAGGTAGTGAATGGGTGAAATGCGTGCGTCAAGGTGAGGTTTGGGGGGGCGGGGATGTATATCACAAGCGGAACCTGACTCAGGATGGGGCCATGGTGACTAGATTTGGGGGCCACGAGGAGAGTTCTTGGGTGACTGATCGCCTCTCCTAACAGGCCTGATGGCGAAGGGTGTGGTCACCTTTACCGGTTGTGGGGGGCAGCAGCTGCTGCTAGGACAAGGCAGTCTGGTGGCCACAAAGGCAGAACTGCAAAGCAGCCTTTGTGCCGGGTCCACAGCTCGCTCCTGCTTGGCTTTCCAAGATGGTGATGATGTCCCCGGCAAAGAAAGATCCAGAAACTCAAAAGCACCGTTTGGTTCCGTTAAAAAAGGTGAGAAAGGCTAAGAGGAGAAGGTGGGGGGGGGTGGAGATTCTCTCCCATCTTGGTTCAATTGTCCAGTGGGTTTAAAAAGATTATCCCTGCCCATAAAAGCAGAAACTCAAACCCAGAGAGTATTAAGAGCCAACACCCAAGGTGCTGAGGGCCTCATCGTGGTGGCTGAGCTCAGAGGCCGATGGAGGTCAGACGTAATTCTTGGTGGGGTACTCAGAGGGCCCCCGAGGCGGGGAATGGGGGGCTGATGTGGAATAGCGGGCCATGTAATGGCTGGCAACCGGGGACCCTCCCGAGGGGCACGTGCAGCACAGGAGCCCCCCACCCAGCAGCAGAAGGCCGGAGGCAGCCCAGCCCAGGTAGAGGGAGGCCCCCAGCTCGCGCTTTTGGGCTTCAGCCACCAGGGGGTTATAGAAGTCCTGGATGATGGCGTGAGCTGTCCAGCAGACTGGGATGAGGGTCAGGATGCCTGAGAGGACAAAGATGATCCCAGAGGTCAGCACCAGACGGGCCTTGGAGTTCTTGTCGTCCACACAGGTGGTACACTTGGCGCCGGCGAGGTAGATCAGCAGGCCGAACAGGGACAAGAGGAGAGTGATGACGCAGAGGGCCCTGGCGGCCTGCAGGTCCTGGGGCAGCGCCAGGAGCGAGTCGTACACCTTACACTGCATCTGGCCGGTGCTCTGCACCACGCAGGACATCCACAGCCCCTCCCACACGATCTGGGCCACCACGATGCTGTTGCCGATGAAGGCGGTCACCTTCCACATGGGGAGGGCGCAGGACACCAGGGCCTTTATCCAGCCCAGCAATGTCAGGACAATTCCCAGGATTTGCAGACCAGAAGACGCCATGGTGAGGTGCAGAGGCTGCACTGCAGGGGGGGGGGGGCAAAAACAAACAAGTGTTTGGCCCAGACAACAAACGACTAGATAGCTTTGGTTCCATCAGCAGGACACCAAGAGCTTGTATCCTGAAGTCTGTCTGTCTGTTTTGGAATACAGGAGATAAACATCCTCTATGCCTCATTTTTGGGTGGGCAAACCAGGCCTTTAATGAACGCACCCCTGGTAAAATGACAGGCACTGATTTATCCCAGTGAATAATCAAAGGGACACAGGTGATAGTGTAAAGCTGACTCACTCACAGAGCGCGGTGCGTGGACACAGGTACTTTTCAACTCACTTCGTGTAGCAGCAGAAAGGAATGGAAAGACAGTGGATTTCCCAAAGGCAGAGTGGAGATCCTGCTCTTCCTCCCCACCCAAGGCAAGGCCCAAACCGAATTGTTCTCAGATCACATACACCTTGTGTCCCAGCACGGCCCCGCTGACGCGCCACAAGCCATCTCTTCCCTGACCAGACAGGTGTCTGGGTTCTTCACCTGGGAGGCACCTGCCAGCCAGGCCTGGAGTAACAGGAGGGGACAAAGCAGTTCCTTCCTCAAAGCCACCTGCTGATTCGTGGCCTCCGCCCGGGGCCGAGGAACAGGTCCTCAAGGTTTGGGGTATTCTTATGCATTTCAGACCAAAGGTCTCAGGACACATCTTTGCCAGGAGAAGCTAAACTGGCGGGGGTGTGTTCCGTGAGTCTCTCCTGTGCCCCCCCATCCCGTCGGCGAGGACAGGGGGCCAGCTCTGCCCCTGGCCCGCTGGAGACGGCCATTACCCTTGGCTTTTCCTGAAGGGTTTGGGCCTAGGGCCCAGGGCAGCCCGGCAGTGGCCGGTGGGCGGCTCCTCACTTCCTCCTCTCTTACTCTCCGGCCCCGGAGGCCGGGCTTACGGTCTCGGGGGACCCTCGCCCCCCCCACCTCCCTGTACCCCCGACGGAGAGGCCCAGCTGGGTCGCAGGCGCCGCGGTGGGATCGTCCTCTCCGGGCCCGCGGGGCCCCGCCCGCCCCCCCCACCCCGGGCCGGCCGGCGGGGGAGGGGAGCGGGTTTCGGTGCCTTTGTCCTGGGGAGGGGGAGGGGCGCGGAACCGGCCGGAGCCGCCCCGGGGCGCGGGGGGCCCCAGGCCAGGTGCGGCGCCGACCTCCGGCCCGAGGACTGGGCGACCCGGGCGGCCGGGAGCCGGGGCGCCGCGGGGACCCCGGCGGGCCTTCCCCGCGCCCGCGCCCCCCCCACGCGCGGCCCGCGCCCGCCCCGGGCTCACCTGCGCGCAACACCTGAGCGGACGCGGCGGAGTGCGCGCAGGGGCGGAGGCGGGGGGCTTAAAGGCGCCGTGACGTCACGGGACCACCTCCCTCGGGGAGGAGCGGAGACCCTGGCGGGGTCGCGGCCGGCTAGGCGGGCGCTCGGATCCGGGGCGCGCGGGGCGCGCGGGCCGCACCTGCTCCGACCCCGGCCCGCTGACGCCTCTTGACGGCGCCCGACTCGGGAACTCACCCAACCTCCCCGGGCCTCAGTATCCAAGCCCGCCAGTCGAGGCGAGGACCTGAGTTTTGGAGTGAAGGATCTCGGGTGTCGATGCGAGGGCGCGCGGTTTGGGTGTGGATGCGCGCGCGCGCGCCGGGCCCGGGGCGCGAACTCGGGGCCGCTCCTCTCCGCTGGCTCCCAGCGCCGCTTCCCACTTTCCGGTGGTTCATCGGAGAGGAGAGTCTCACGGACCTTCCCGCCCCGGGCTGGCCTCGAACCGCCATCCTCCGACCTCGGCCTCCTGAGCAGCCTGGATGACGCGACGGATCGTGGAGCCGCCGCTGCCGGGCGTTTGTGGTTCTTGGGACCCTGGAGAAAGTCGCACCCCGCCGGGCGCCGCGGCTCCGCCTGCAGTCCCCAGGGCTGACTCTCACCTCCAGTCACCCTGTGGCTCAAGTGGTAGAGCGCTGGCCTTGAGCAAAAAAGGCCCAGGGTCAGCGCCGAGGACCAGAGTTCAAACCCCAGGGCCGACTGAAGACAAAAGAAAGCTGCATCTCAACTACTCAGGGTGTCTGAGGCGGGAGGTGGCGAGTTCGAGACCAGCCTGGGGCACATAGGAGCCTGAGGGGAACAATCGAGAGAAATCAGGGACGAATAAATGGAGACTTAATTACAACCCTGTCTTCATGGGTCATCTCTTATTCCCCATCTCCCGACTGGAGCACGGACAGGGCCGGGCCGCTCGGACCCGCCCAGGGACTGCGCTGAGCGGGCAGCGCGCGGCCGCACGTCCCCGGAGCGCCGGAGGGCGGGGCCTGGGCCGGGCCGGGCCGGAGGGCGGGGCCTGGGGCGGGCCGGAGGGCGGGGCCTGGGGCGGGCCGAGGCGAGGCCCCGCCCCGGAAGGCGGGGGCGGGCCGGGGCGGCCGCCTAGGGCCCGGCGGGCCGGCGGGCGGCGGGTGCAGACCGCGGCGGCGGAGGACGAGCGATGGCCGCGGCTCCGCGGGGCGCCCTGCGGCGGCTCTTCGCGCTGGGGTTCGGGCTGGTGCTGCTGCGCGCCGCGGCCGCGGAACAGGCGCCGGGTACGCGGGGTGTCCCGGGCCGGGGGTCGGGAGCGGGACCGGGCGGACGAGGGGAGGCGGGATGGGGCGGAATCGGGGGGCTGTCTCCGCACACCGAGCTTTCGGGTAGAGAGAGGACGGGGCCCCCTTCCCCTCCAAACCTCACCCGCCGTCCCGGCCTCAGTTTCCCTGCCTGATGGGGTCATCTGTCCCCAGAGCCCGCTCCAGACGTGGAGTTAGCGGGCCGGAAGCCTGGCGGGGTCCGGTCAGAGGCCACGCCCCCGCCCGGTCCCCCGGGGTCGGCCCGGCCCGCGGGACCCGGGACTTGGAGGGGCGTCGGCAGGCCCGGGGGGGGTCTGTGCCCCCTGCCCCGCGGGGTGCCCCCTTCCATCCGGTGACTTCAGTGCCCAGCTATGTGGGGGGAGGGACCCGGTCGGGCCCGGTGCCCGGGCGTGACTCACCCGCCGGCGGCGGGAGGGGGGCGGGGACCCGGCCCCCCCCCCGGCCCCGCGCCGCACTCCGCACGGCCGTGTCCCGGTCTGGCCGTGCGGTCACCTGTGAGGAATGCGGCGGGGGGGGGGGGCGCCGGTGACTCACGTTATTCGAGCCGACCGACCCTGACCTCAGCCCTGAGAATAGACGCGGGCGCGCCCTGACCCCGGCCCCCTCCCCAGGCGCCGCCCCCTGCGCCCGCGGCAGCTCCTGGAGCGCCGACCTGGACAAGTGCATGGACTGCGCCTCGTGCCCGGCGCGGCCGCACAGCGACTTCTGCCCGGGCTGTGAGTGTGGGGGGGCCTGGACCCCGGGGCGGGAAGGGGGGGTCACGGTGGGGGGGCGAGGCCTGGTGAGGAGGTGGGGGAGCGCTGACTGCGAGTCCGGCCCCTAGGTGCAGCCGCACCTCCCGCTCCCTTCCGGTTGCTTTGGCCCATCCTGGGGGGCGCCCTCAGCCTGGCGCTGGTGCTGGCCCTGCTTTCCGGCTTCCTGGTCTGGAGACGGTGCCGCAGGAGAGAGAAGTTTACCAGTAAGTTTGCCCCTGCGGGTCGGTCCGCCCATGACAGCCCCCCACTGTACCCCCTGCCGGCGGTGACCCCGTCCTTCTTTTTTCACCTTGCAGCCCCCATCGAGGAGACCGGTGGAGAGGGCTGTCCAGGTGTGGCACTGATCCAGTGACCCAGCTATACCGGCGCGGTGCCCACTCGTCATTCATTCATTTTGGAGCTGGCCTTGGCCACCCAGACACAGCCTGAGCCAGGCTCTTCCAACCACAGGGGGTGGGGTGGGGGTGATGAATCACCTCCCAGGCCTGAGCCAGGGCTCCGCGGAGCCTTTCTGGGGTGTCTGATTGCCCTGTCTGGCTCCTAGACAGAAGGAGCCTCATGCTGCCTCATACAAAGAAACTGCAGTACTTGCACACGGGGGTCTCCTTCCCCCACTGCCCCGGCTCGCTCCAAGGGCAGACGCTCCTAGGCACTCAATGGACTGAAATTCCACCACCGCGGCTCAGCCCCGGCCTGGGGGGTGGGGGGTTAGGAGCCTGTTCTTAACTAGGGGCTGGCCCTCCATGAGGGCAGGTCCCCATGTAAATCCTCCCCCATCCCCCCCGGGGGGGGGGAGGAGATATTTATTTTGGGGGAGAAACTTTGGAGAGGAGAATTTATTAATAAAAGAATCTTTAACTGTAAATGGTTAGAGCACTAGCTTGATCCCCAGCTTGACTTCTCAGAGCTGGGGGGGAGTGAGTCACCGCGGGGGCGGGGGCGGGGCTCTGACTCACACATTCTCAATGCCTGGAGCCCAGCCTGCCAGGACTTGGCCTGCCCCGACCGTTTTCCAGGGAAAATCTTGTGGAGAACCCCCCCCCCAGGAACCAGCACCCCACCCTCCACCAAGGCCTGGAGTTCCAGACTGAATCAAACCTTCAACTGTTCACAATCTTTATTCATTTAGTACCCTTCTTCCCTTGCTCTGTCCCTCCCACCCATGGAGCTCTGGGTCCGCTATTGGAAAGGTCCTGATGCCCTGGCATGTGGTCTGGAGGAGAGACCAGCACCTTGTCTCCCAGGGGGGCTGCTTGCCTCTGCGGTGGTGGGGCAGGAAGCGGGTGGGAAGGTACACGGGCAGCAGGGCTCAGAGCTCCATTGTGTCCCCAGTTGGCGTTGCAGGGTAGTGGGGACCGGTAGTACCCCCCAGCCTCAGCAGCCGGAGGGCCTCGGGAATCAGGCTCCCAGGGTAGCGCCAGAGAAGCAGCTCGGAGCAAGGGCTTCTGGAAAAGGAAATATTTCGATAATCAGGGCATGCGGCTGATAGCTGTCTTGGCAGGACCCTGAAGGTCCAAGTCCCGAGGCCACGATGGGAAACAGCACACAAGTTAGTCTGGAAGCTAAAAATAGCCCCATGAGGCAGGCCATGGTGAGCAGTGGCTCTTGGGCCCAAGTGTGGTCCTCCAAAAGTCCTGGCGGGCGGAGGTGCCTACCTGAGCGGGGGCAGGGCTGGCGGGAAGGTCGAGGGGGGGCTGCAGTAGGGGTGGTCATTATGTAGGCTCAGTCGAGAGAAGTGGGTGGCCATGTTCTCCTCAGAAAGGAACTGCTTGCGCAAGGGCTCCCTGGGGAAAGACACAGGGGAAGGCAGGCAGAAATATTGAGAAGGGGAAGGCCGAGGTCTGATGGAGGCCGGAGGTGACAGATCTCGGGAGTCCTCCCTGCCCCCAAACTCACTGCTCCTCCTTCAGGCGCCGTTTGGTGCTCAGGGGCACAGCTCCTCGGAGAGGGGAGCTGGGAAAAAGAGAGAGCCAGGTGCACCCCACCCTTTAGGCCCCTTCCTGGGGACCTGCCCACCAGAGCCTGTACAGCGTGAGTGGGGGCCCCCAGCCCGGCCCTGTGTGTGCGTGCTACCTTGAGCGAGCCCTCGCCAGTGCTCGCCAGCAGCCCCCCCTCGTGGCGGGCCCCAGCTCCAGCCCGAGCCCCGCGGCTCGCCGCATCTGGTGTCCTCCTGCAGGCCAGCCCGGGGTCTCCAGCCAACGCTCCTGAGCCCCTGATCGCCCTCAGCCCCTACACGCACCTGGCTTCCAGGCTCCGCGTCAGCCCCGGGGCAGCCCGCGCGTCGCGCAAGGCCCGGCCCGGGGGGCCTCGTTCCAGAGGCTGCTGCAGGATCATTAGGGCTCGGGGTCCTGCGGACAGAGGGGTGGGATCCGGGCGTCGGGGGCGGAGCCTCGGAGGGCGTGGCCCGACGCGGGAGGTGCGGCCTGAGGTGCGCGCGCGCGCGCGCGCGCGGTGGTGAGGTTCTGCGCAGGCGCGGAAGGGGAGCGGCGCGCGGCTGGAAAGCGGGTTGGCTCGGCGGGGTGGGGGAGGGGACCCGGCGTAGGGAGCCACCGCGGGCGGCACTTCTCAGTGTAGGGGGCTGGTTGGCGTCCCCCTCGGTTCCTGGGGGTACCGGGAAGGACTAGCGGCTGCCTTCGCGCCGGGCCGGCCGGCCGTTTTGAGCGGGCCGCGAAGAGCCACTCGTGGGCACGTCCGGAATCCTCCGGCTGAGCCGCTCGCAGAGCAACCTGGGACTTGTAGTTCTTGTGGGGAATGGAGCGCGCTTCGCTGCTCGCGGCTCCTCTGGGTCAGGTGAGTCGGGGCTGCGCGCGGTACCTTGTGGGGTTTGTAGTCCGTCCGTGCTGGCTCCGACGGGGTGGGCCGGGAATGGTGTGGGGACGGCTCGGAGCCTAACGTGAAAGTCAGGAGGCAGGGATTAAACGGCAGCATGTGTTAGAGCCACTTTTTAAAAAAGCTTGACACAGCCGGGCGCTGGTGGCTCACGCCTGTAATCCTAGCTACTCAGGAGGCTGAGATCTGAGGTTCGCGGTTCAAAGCCAGCCCGGGCAGGAGAGACCGTGAGACTCCTATCTCCAATAAACCACCAGAAAACCGGAAGTGGCGCTGTAGCTCAAGTGGTAGAGCGCTCGCCTTGAGCTGGAGAGCTGAGGGACAGCGCCCAGGCCCAGAGTTCAAGCCCCACGACCGACAAAAAAAAAAAAAAAGCTTGACACATACTAACAATACGGGGTCTTTTTTCTTCTTTTTTTTTGGGGGGGGGTGATACTTTGTGTGGAACCCAGAGCCTAGCCTATGCTAAGCATGTGCCCAGCCACAGCGCTGCCCTCCCCCAGCCCCAAGAGCACTTATTAACCGTTTCCTACATGAAAGCTCTTTGTACAGCTTTTTACATACATTTATGGAATTGTCGGTGAGCATCTGACCATTCTGGAACCTGAGGGGCTCCCCTCGAGGCCCGCTCTAGGGTTCCATTAGGCATCCCGCCTCAGTTCTCACCTCACCCTTTTCCTGGAGGCACCAATAGGGTGACAGGGGCAGGCACCAGTGTGTGGGTCGGGGAGCCACCTCAGAAGGCTGAGGAGTCTGGGTATGGGAGGCTAGGAAGCCAGGCCTATGGCAGGGAACTCAGGGACAGGAGTCTGGCAGCGGTCTCAGAACCCCCCCAGTTTGGCCTCATCCAGCGTCTCCCAACAGACAGAGGTGTTTCAGGCCCTGCAGCGGCTGCACATGACCATCTTCTCTCAGAGCATCTCGCCCTGTGGGAAGTTCCTGGCAGCTGGCAACAATTATGGGCAGATCGCCATCTTCAGGTACCCTGGGGCCTTGATTTTCACTTCCTATGAGCCCTAAGCGTTTTATATTCTTGGGACTGGTGCTTCCTGCTTCTGACCCCTGACTTCCCCTTGCTTCATCTCTTTGCATCAGCTTGTCTGCTGCTTTGAGTTCAGAGGCCAAAGAGGAAAGCAAAAAGCCTGTGGTGACCTTCCAAGGTGAGTATAGCTGTTGAATCTGGCTTAGGAGATGGAGGAAGAGACTGGATAAGTTCACGCCAATTCTGTTTCCTTTAGCCCATGATGGGCCCGTCTACAGCATGGTCTCCACTGAAAGACATCTGCTCAGTGCTGGGGATGGAGAGGTGAAGGCATGGCTTTGGGCAGAGATCCTCAAGAAGGTAAGGAGTCTAGAGCCTGGAGAAGGACTGGGCGGCCCCTTCTGAAGCTTTCTTGAGTTCACTTGGTGTTTCCACTACCTTCCTTCTATGAAGGGCTGTAAAGAGCTGTGGCGTCGCCAGCCCCCGTACAGGTGAGTCACGGGTCAAGACCCCTGGGCGGAGGGCATGCTGGGAGAGCCCTGCCCCTGATGTCCCCCTTCCCCTCCTCCCCAGGACCAGCCTGGAAGTGCCGGAGATCAATGCCTTGCTGCTCATCCCCAAGGTCTAAACCCTTTGTGACCCAAACCTTGATCTTTCCCGCTCTGCCCGTCTTAATTTGATGCTGACTCTCTGCCCCACTCTGCCTTCCATGGTAGGAGAACTCCCTCATTCTGGCTGGGGGAGATTGTCTG
This sequence comes from Dipodomys merriami, assembly GCF_024711535.1. Taxonomy (NCBI): domain Eukaryota; kingdom Metazoa; phylum Chordata; class Mammalia; order Rodentia; family Heteromyidae; genus Dipodomys; species Dipodomys merriami. Next base: position 2,681,395 of record NW_027202682.1, read on the forward strand.
CTGCACACCATGGACCTTGAAACGGGGGCCTTCACGGTGAGCAGGGCTCTGGAGCTGGGGAAATCCACCCCCGAGGAACTCATGGGTCATCCTCATTCTGACCCAGTCTCTTTCCCTGCAGCGGGCCCTGCGGGGCCACACCGACTATATCCATTGCCTGGCACTGCGGGAACGGAGCCCCGAGGTGCTGTCAGGGGGCGAGGATGGGGCTGTGCGTCTTTGGGGTAAGAGGATGGCTAGTTAAGAGGGCAGCATCAGGATAAGAGAGAGGCTGCGATCCACGTGGCTCACCAGGAACCTCGGCTTTTTACCCACAGACCTCCGCACAGCCAAAGAGGTGCAGACCATCGAGGTCTACAAGCATGAGGTAAGGGCACAGTCCCCACCGCGCTGTCGGTCATATCCCCAAGCTCTCCTCATCTTTCCACTCTTCCATCCCAGGAGTGCTCAAGACCCCACAACGGGCGCTGGATTGGATGCCTGGCGACTGATTCAGACTGGATGGTGAGCTGGGCGGGTGTGTGATGTGGGAGCAGCTCTGGGCCCTCTTCAGTGAGGGCTCCTGGCTCATTATGGCTGGGGACCCCTCACCTTCCGCCCAGGTCTGTGGAGGGGGTCCAGCCCTCACTCTCTGGCACCTCCGATCTTCCACACCTACCACCATCTTCCCCATGCGGGCACCACAGAAACACGTCACCTTCTACCAGGACCTGGTGAGGCCCTCTGCCTTGCATCTGCCACCCTTGCCTGGCTCCCCTCTCGGCCCTGACCCCTGACCCCCTCCCTGTTCTGCAGATTCTCTCCGCTGGCCAGGGCCGTTGTGTCAACCAGTGGCAACTGAGTGGAGAGCTTAAGGCCCAGGTGCCTGGCTCCTCCCCGGGGCTTCTCAGCCTCAGCCTCAACCAACAGCCGGCAGCACCCGAGTGCAAGGTGAGGCTTTTCGGGAGCTGGGGGTCCCGGGGGGTTGAGTGTGGGCAGGCCAGTCACACCTCTTTTGCTCTCAGGTCCTGACTGCTGCGGGCAACAGCTGCCGGGTGGATGTCTTCACCAACCTGGGCTACCGAGCCTTCTCCCTGACTTTCTGACATCACATACCTGCCCCCAGCGGCTTAGGAGTGTTTTCTTTTTTTCTTTTTCTGTCATGGGGCTTGGAACTCAGGCTGAGGGACGTGGGGCTTGAACTCTGGACCGGGGCACTGTCCCTCAGCACTTCAGCTCAAGGCTAGTGTTCTATCACTTGAGCCATACCACCACTTTTGGTTTTGAGTGGTTTATTGGAGATAAGAGTCTCATGGACTTTCCTGCCACGGCTGGCTTTGAACCATGATCCTCAGCTCTCAGCCTCCTGAGCAGCCAGGATTATAGGCTTGAGCCACTGGCGCCCAGCTTCATCTATTTTTTTTACAATAAAGTTTCAGATTTCCCAAAAACGAAGACTTAAATTGTTGTAGTGACTTATATATTACTCTGTCCAACCTTAATCGATACATAAATACCCACTCCCACACTTAGTACTTACAAAAGATAGACCTATAGAGATTCCAGAAATAGCTCTGCCCCCACCTGCTTCCGCCACCCACCTGGGCCTCAGCCCTAAAGCTGGCCCCTGTTCCCAAAGAGCCTCTGTCGGCCTCCTGGGGGGTGGAGGGCACCGCCTGGCAATCATCTGCGCCTTGTGGCTCCATCGGCCATTAGAGTGAGCCCAGGACTGGCAATCACGGCGGTCCAGCCCTCAGGTCCTTCGGAAGAGGTTACTAAGGAAGCCACCGGCCTGCCCCTGGCCCAGGCGCAGCGAGAAGCGGGTCGTGGCTCGGCGTGGGGCCGCGGCGCTCAGCTCCTTCTGGCGCTGGGAGCGCAGCTGCTGACCGATCACCACCTGCATATCGTCCTGGAGGCGGGAGGGGGTGGGGCCGGGCTGCGTCAGGACGAGGCCCCGCCCCTCGGGGAGCGCGTCATTTGCATGGACACGCCCCTACCCGTCACCACGCCCCGCCCCCGGCACCGCGCTCACCTGCCAAGCCTCAAGCTCTTGCGTCAGCGCCACCTTCTGGCGGATGGCGCGCATCAGCTCCCGGGACAGCGAGTCCCGCTCCAGCGAGACGCGGCTCAGCTCCAGCGACAGCTCCTGGGCCCTGCGGGCGGCAGGGTCGGGAAGCCGGTCGGAGGGCGCGGGGAGGGGGGTCCGGGACCCGGCGGGGGCGGAGGGGGACGGCAGAGGCTCACCTGTTCACCGCCTCGTCCCGGTCGGACAGCGCGCCGCGGAGAGCCTCCCCGAGGTCGCCCTGCGCGCGCAGCTCCTTCTGCCGCCGCAGCTCCTCCCGCAGGGTCTGCAGCTCTGCGCCCCGCAGTGCGACCTGCGGGCAGGGCAGGGGCGGCGGGAAGACGGGGCCGTGCCGAGCCCCCCCCCCCCAACCCCAGCGGGCTCGGAGCCTGGAGTGGGGCCCGGGAAGCCCTAGAGGGGCCGGGCGGAGGGGGACCCACGGGACGTCCGGCCCGCGCCCTCCTACCTCATCCTGCAGCCTGGCCACCTCCGCCTCCTTCCGCTCCAGTACTTCCCCGGGGCTCAAGGGCGCTCGCTTCTTGGGGGGTTCCAAGCTCTCTTCCTGGGGTGCAGTCTGGGGGCTGGACCCCGCCTGAGTATCCAAGGCCGGGATGGCCTGCGGGCCCCACGGGTGAGTCGGGAGGTGGGAAGAGGAGGAGGAGAGGCCGCGCCGCCCGCCTGGGAGCCTCCCGCCTACCTGGCCGTCTCCGGAAGCCTCGGCGTCCGGGGCCTGGGGGCCGTGGAGGCTGTGGGCGAGCTCGGACTGCAGCGAGGCGCCCGACACGTCGGCGTCCTGGAGACGGGCCTCCTCCTCCAGCTCCGACACGCGCCGCTGCAGCCTGCGGAGCGCGCCCAGCGCCTCTGCGGCCTCGGCGCGCGCGCGGTCCAGCTGCCGGGCCGCACGGGGGCGCGGGGTCAGGGGCGCCCGCACCCCGCCGCGATCGCCCTCCCAGGCCCCGATGTCCTCACCTCCAAAGCATCCCGGCCCCACCCATCGCTCACCTCCCGGGGCGGGTCCCTGGCCGGCCGCCTACCTCCTCTCATTCATGACTTTGATCCTGGGTGACTGTCCTCTCCTTCCCAGCCTCGCGCCCTCCCCACAGCCCCGAGAAGCTGGCAGCGAGGCCATCGCAACTCACACAGGGGGACAGGAGGGGAGGCACCCCACGACAGTCAGAAGCCAAGCAGCTTAGGAAGCAGCCTGCCAGGAGCTCAAACATCAGGGGCAGCTTCCTCCTTTCAATCCCTCTCTCCACGTCCACAGCCTGGGACGCGCCCTGACAGGTATCTCCTTGCCTGAGCTCTTGGGCCCTGGGCCCTTCCCTGGCCTCCCAGCTGCTGGGCTGTGAGAGAGCAGATCACCCCCACACACACCCCCAGCAGGCTTCTGTAGCTTGCGCTTGCTCCAGGCTGGCCGTTCTAGTCAGTGCCCATTCCCCAGAGCGCCCACTGCCATTTCCAAGGACCCCGCTTGCTGCGCCCCTCCCCGCGGTCACCTCCAGGCTGCTCTCCTTCCTCTCCCGCCTCAGCAGCAGCAGCTCCTCGTGGCTGGCCTGCAGCCGGCCCTGGTCCCTGTCCGCCGCGTCGTGCAGGCCTCGGATCTGGGCCTCCAGGTCCTGCCGGCGGCTCTGCAGCATCTGGTTCTGGAGAGAGAGGCCTCAGAGCTGACCCCGCGTGGGGCATGACCGAACTCACTCACACCAGCCCGGCCTGGCTGCTTCAGGTTCAGACAAGACCCCCAACCCTTAACTCTCACCCGCAGCCCCAGCCCCCGCTCACCTCTGCCTGCAGGCTCTCCAGCCGCGTCCTCAGCTCCGCCCCAGCCAGGGCCTGCCCCTGGCACTGCCCTCGGAGGGCGTCGAGTTCTCTCTGAAGCTCCTGCTCCGTCTGCGAGGCCTGGGGACGGGGGTGGGGGTGGGGGTGAGCAGCAGAGCCTTTGGCTGATTCCTGCCTCAACCATTGACCCCCACTCCGCTGGGCCCAGACGCCAGCCCCGTCCTCCGGGGGTGAGGCCCGGCCCACCTGCGCCAGCTGCTGGCTGAGCCGGAGGTTCTGCTCGCTGAGCTCGCCCAGGGCCCGCGCGCGCTCGCGCCCGCTGTCCTGCTGCTCCGACCGCTGCTCCCCCAGCTGGGCCCTCAGCGCCTCCACGTCCCCCTCCAGCTCCACGGCCCGGGCCTCCCACTCGGCGCCGCGCGCGGCCAGGCCCCGGCGGAGCTCGTGGTTCTCCTGCTGCAGCCGCTGCGCGGGGGACAGAGCGGGGTCAGATCACAGCCCGTGCCACACAGACAGGAAACAGAGGGGGAGAGACGGCAACCCGGAAGGATCAGAGGCAGAGCAGTAGAGAGAAGGTCTAGATAACGATGGAAGTGGGGCGCCGGGACCCCTACGCACCTCAGGCTGCCGCCTCAGCTTCTGCGCCCGAGGTCGCATGCGCCGTTTTTGGCGCCTAAGCCGGGCAGAATTTAAGCCGCGGCCCATGGCCTCACACACCTGGGGCGTCCTGGGGCTCTGCACCCCAGCTTCTGCCCAGCCCCTCTCTTCAGTTCCCTCTAATTAACCCTGGCCTGCCCAACCCTGGCCTGCCCCACCCCAGACTCTACCCCCCCACCTGCCCTCCCCCAAACCTGTCTGACCAGCAGGGGGGACGCGTTTGGCACACCCAGATGACCAGCTTGGGGAAGCCCAGGACTCGAGGGGGCCTCTCTCTGCTGGACCTTGAACCAGGAAGGGCCCGAGCCTTGATGACAATAACCACAGCTGCTGCAGATCATTAGCAGGTGTTAAAGCACCACCTGAATCTGCATGACTTCACAGAATCCACTAGAGGGCGCTGTGCATGCCCTCAGACGTGGCTCAGAGAGCTTAAACACCTTGTCCGAGGGCCCACGGTAGATGAGTGGCAGGGGATGATGCCAGGCCCAGCCAGCAGCCAGTGTCTAGAATGGCGGGCCGTGGGGACTCAGCTGTGCTTGCAGTTTCTGGGTTCTGCAGGGTCTGAGTAGTCTGCGAAAGTCCCTTTAATATCTCCAAGTCTCATGATCCCATTTTCTCCAACACCCCTCCATCCTGCGTCCTCCATCCACCTCCCTTCCTCCATCCAGTATCTCCCTGCTCCTCCTGTTCTGGGGCTTAGTTGTCCATGGTTAATGGAGGCCATTCAGGCTGCCTCCCCTAGCAGCTTAGAGTTCACAGGACTATAGGCAAATGGAGACATGCTTAAAGCAGTAAATCTCAGAAGGGCAGTCCAGGCTGTGAAGGAACCCAAGGAAGTGAGTGGGGCGGGGCTCCCTTAAGGAGTTGATGCTTGGATTGGCTCCTGTAGGGCCAGAAGGAACCAACCAGAAAGAAGTCTGTGTTAAGAAACAGCAGGTGCAGCCAGGCAGTGTGGTGGCTCACGCCTGTCGTCCTAGCTACTCTGGAGGCTGAGATCTGAAGATCACGGTCCAAAGCCAGCCTGGCAAGATTCTTTTCTCCAATTAACCACCAGAAAACCAGAAGTAGCACTAAGGATGAAAGTGGTCGAGCGCTAGCATTAAACGAAAGAACTCAGGGACAGCGCCTAGGCCCTGAGTTCAAACCTCATGACCAACAACAAACAAAACAAAACCAGCAAGTACATCTGGATGCCAGTGGCTCACATCTGTAATCCTAGCTACTCAGGAGGCTGCAATCTGAAGATCAAGGTTTAAAGCCAACCCATGCAGGAAAGTCTGTGAGACTCATCTCCAATTAATGCTCAAAAACCCAGAAGTGGAACTGTAGACCAAGTATTAGAGTGCCACCATTGAACACAAAAGCTCAGGAACAATGCTCAGATCCTGAGTTCAAGCTACAGTACTGGCACACATGTGCGCGCGCGCACACACACACACACACACACACACACACACAGGTTTACAGAGGTTGGGGAGAGCATGTGTGATGGAGAGCCCATGAACAGGCTGAGATGCCTAATAGGCAGCCTGGTAGAAAGGGTGCAGGGCATTTGGGAAGCGGAGCCATGAAGAGCCTGGGAAGAGGCTTTTGGCAGAGGTGCCCAAAGGTGACGTCTGGAAATCCCTTGCCCCGTGAGGATGGGGAGCGGCTGCTGCCATCTGGTGGCTGTGCTGTGCGCTGGATGAGCTAGAGCACCGCCAGCAGGGCCAGCCACTTGCCAGGGTGGCCGGGGTTACACAGCCAGTTCTGCCACTGAGCTATACCCTCAGCACAGCCCAGATTCGGGTTGTTCCCTCCCTCCCTTCTTTTGTTTCTTCCTCTCTCCCTCCCCCTGCTGTCTGGCAGTATCAGGGGTTGGAAATTGAACTCCTGACCCCTCTCTTGTTGTACTACTCAAGCCACACTTTCAACCTCTAGAATTGTTTTTTTTGTTTTTTTTGTTTGTTTTTTTTTTGATGCCAGAACTGGGGCTTGAACTCACGGCCTGGAGATCCAGCTTAGCTTTTATGCTCAAGGCCGATATCCTACCACTTGAGCCACAGCTCCACCGCAACTCTGCACTGCTTAATTGGAGACCCGAGTCTTGTGGACTTTCCTTCCAGGGCTGCCTTCAGATCTCAGCCTCCTGAGTAGCAGGGATTAAAGGCGAGAGCCACTGGTGCAAGGCTGGACATCTTGCTTTCCACTACTGGACCACACTGGCAGAGGGGCTTGGGGCCAGCACCGAGTCCTTCCAGAGGTGTGCTCCTGCCGGTCTATCCGGTCCCTGCCCTCTGGCCTGCCCCAGCCCAGCCCAGCCCCTGCCTCTGGCCTGCCCCAGCCGGGTCTCCCGCCCGGCCCTGGCCCGGCCTCGGCCCGGGCCCCCCTCACCTCCTCGCGCTCCGCGTGCTGGGCGCTCAGCGCCTCCAGCTGCCGCCGCAGCTCCTCGTTGCGCTCCAGCAGCATCTTGCCCAGCTCGGCGGCCAGCAGCAGGTCCTTCTCCTTCTGCTGCAGCTGCAGCGCCAGGTCCTCCGGCTCCTCGGGGCCCCGGCAGCCCCCTTCCAGGAACGAGTCCCGCTGCTCCAGCACGAAGGGGAAGAAGCCGTCCTCGGCGCTGGGGGAGGCGCCCCCCGACAGCGGCCCGCGGCGGCTCGGCGCGTCCGGGGAGCTCATGGCACCTGCGGGGACGGGTCACTGCGGGACAGCCCCCCACCCCTGCGGGGCCGGGTCACCGCGGGACAGCCCCCCACCCCTGCGGGGACCAGTCACCGCGGGACAGCCCCCCACCCCTGCGGGGACCAGTCACCGCGGGACAGCCCCCCACCCCTGCGGGGACCAGTCACGCGGGACAGCCCCCCACCCCTGCGGGGACCAGTCACTGCGGGACAGCCCCCCACCCCTGCGGGGACGGGTCACTGCGGGACAGCCCCCCACCCCTGCGGGGCCGGGTCACCGCAGGACAGCCCCCCACCCCTGCGGGGACCAGTCACCGCGGGACAGCCCCCCACCCCTGCGGGGCCGGGTCACCGTGGGACAGCCCCCCACCCCTGCGGGGACGGGTCACCGCGGGACAGCCCCCCACCCCTGCGGGGACGGGTCACTGCGGGACAGCCCCCCACCCCTGCGGGGACCAGTCACCGCGGGACAGCCCCCCACCCCTGCGGGGACCAGTCACCGCGGGACAGCCCCCCACCCCTGCGGGGCCGTCGGGCCCCAGGCCGCCCTGGGCCACCGAAGGTTAATGATCTACTTCAGCCACCCGGCTCCCCGTTAATGTCCCCGGGGTAAACTGAGGCAGGGAGCAGAAGGAAAGCAGCTGCCTTCTGACCCCGGGAAGCCTGTGCGACCCCCCTGGACGGCGGCCGCCCCTCCAGTCACTGCCCGACCCCCGGGCCAGGAGCCGCGAGCCCGGTTCCCGCGGGCCAGCCCCGCCCCGCCCCGGAGCGCGCGGGACCCTCACTGCGGGGGAGGCCGCTGCTGCCCCCCGAGCCCCCGCCCGGACCCCTCCCTCACCCCGACCCCGCCCTGACCCCTGACCCGCCCCCGCCACCCCCGCCCTGGCCCGCCTCGCCTTCCCGCGAGCTGCGCCGGCCGGGGCGGGGCGCGAACAGGTTGCGCCGGCCGCGCGCCCGGGCCGGGTTTCTGTTTACGGCCGGGCCCGGCCCTGGGGAGGGCGGCCGGGGCCCCGGGGGCCGCCGGGGCCTGGGGTTCCGGGTTCGGGGTCCCGGTGGGAGTCCCGCGCCGGGCCCGCCCCCTCGGGTCCCGCCCCTCCCCGCACCTGCCGCCTCGCCCCGCGCCTGGACCCGGGGCGCCCCGCGCCGCGCCGCCCGGCGCCCCGCGGGGTCCCCCCCGACCCCGGGTCCGCGGCCGCACCTGCGCCTGCCGGCCGGCCGGTGCCCCCGGGCCCCGCGCCCCGCGCCCCGCCGCGCCCCGCCGCGCCCCCCGCCCGCCCGGCCCGCCGCAGCCCCGGGCCCCCGGCCGCGGCGCCCCCTCCACGCTCACCCGCAGCCACCAGGTCCCCGCGGGCCGGGTCCCCTCTTCCGGAGGCGGCGCCAGGTGCGCGGCCCGCACAGGTGAGGGCGCGGCCCGCACGGCGGAGGGCGGCGCCGCGGCGGAGGGCGGGCGCCCCCTGGCGGCGGGCGCGGGCGGCGCGGCCCGGGAGCACCGAGCACCGAGCACCGAGCACCTGCTGTGGAACAGGCCAGGGCCCGCAGGCTGAGGCTCGGGGGTCGCCTGCCTCGTCTGGGGCTCGGTGGACAGCAGGACGCGGAGGCCCCGCAGGGACGGGCCTGCCCCGCAGGCGCCGAGCTGGGACCCGCGTCCCAAGTCTGGACTGCGGCCTCGGGGTGACAGGGCAGAGGCCGGGGTCCAGGCCCCGTGTCCCCACGGAGCTGGGCACACGCGAGACTCCAGACACGGCCTGGTGACTCTTTTTATTTTTTTGTCGGTCGTGGGGCCTGAACTCTGGGCCTGGGCGCTGTCCCTCAGCTCTTCAGCTCAAGGCGAGCGCTCTACCACCTGAGCCACAGCGCCACTTCTGCTTTTCTGGTGGTTTATTGGAGATAGGAGTCTCAGAGACTTTCCTGCCAGGGCTGGCTTTGAACTTTGATCCTCAGATCTCAGCCTCCTGAGCAGCTAGGATGACAGGCGTGAGCCAGGTTTGCTTTGCGTCATTTGTTTATTTTTTCATTTACGGTTATTTTTAGAGGTGAGATACAGCGTGGTTCCATTTATATTCATCAGGTAAAATGTACATTTTTCATACAGAGTCCTGTTCCCTCATTCTCTCCCACTCCCTCCCTTATTTAAATGTACTTGGACTTGAACCCAGGACCCTGTACATAGTAGTCCAGAGGCCCACCATGGAGCTACACGCCCCCCCCCAGCCCATTAATGCTCACGGGGAATCCAGTACTAGCAGGGTTCACACACCTTTGGCTGGGATCAAGATTCTTGAGTCTTGGGGAGCTGGGTAGAGCTGGGACTCCCAGCTGGTGAGAAAAGGGGTGCAAGGACAACTTGGCGGGAGGTTCAGGGCCTAGAACTCCAGGCCCTGGGGCTGGGACAAGGCTTCCTGTCAGCAGAAAAAGAGCAAAGCAACTTCAGAGTTGAAACGTGTAGCAAGGAGGGAATGCTTGTGGGAGCCACAGGGCGTGTGGTCTCCTCCCTCCCCCCCCCACGCTGCACTGCCATCTTGGGAAATAAAAGTTCAGAGTCAGGCTGGGAAGGTGACTCAGTGGTCGAGTGCTTGCCTAGCCTGCATGAAGGCCGGGGTTCGATTCCTCAGTACACGCACACAGAAAAGGCCTGGAGTGGCGCTGTGGCTCAGTGGTAGAGTGCTAGACTTGAGCAAAAGAAGCTCAGGGACAGCGCCCAGGCCCTGAGTGCAAGCCCAGGACTGGCCAAAAACAAAACAAAGAAACAAACAGAAACAAAAAACAAAAAATACTCCCAGTCCCCTTTAACTTCCAGAATCACCCCCCATCCCCCCCTCCTCCCCCCCATCCCCCCCCCCCCCCCCCCCCCCCCCCCCCCCGCCAAGGTCAGCACAGCTTCCCTGAGCCCTGTCCCTGCCTACGCTGGGCAGAGACTGAAGTCATCTGCAGATGATGGGCCGACGCCCGGCTCCCCGGCCGCTCCCCTTACACCCAGGTCGTGGGAGGGGCGTGGTCCTATAAACCAGAAGCAAACCCATAAAACAACAACACAAAGGAGCTCGGTCCTTGGGCACCGGCACCCCGTGGCCTCAGTCCAAATCTCAACTTGGCCATTTAGCAGGCACGCACCCATCCGCCCACGGACCTCTGCAGCCCTCAGTTTCCCCATCTGTAAAACAGGGTGATGACGGGTGTTAGCTTATAGGCATCACATGCCTACTGTGTGTCTAGGCCATACAAGTCTACAGGATGACTTGAGGCACACCCCTCACCCCAGCCCTGTCCCCTTTCCATTTGTTTTTTTCACAGAGGGCCTGGATCTTGTGCCAGGGCGATCTCCCCAATGGCAACCCACGGGAGCCGTGGCCCGGATGTGTTTGGTTTGGTTTTGTCTGTTTTGCGACGTAGTCTTCCTCTCCAGGCTCTCCTCCAGCTTGCAGTCTTCCTGCCTCAGCCTCCAAGTGCTGGGACTCCGGACGTTTGAATCCAGCTTCCAGTTTCTCTGCAGTTCTAGCCTCCAGTCTTCAGTCTCTGGCTGGATCTGAATTCTGGACTTCTGGATGAGAGTCCCAGCACCCACCCCTTTCCCCCTGCACTGAGGAGAAGGAAGATGGGCAGGGGGCTCAGTGTCCCCTGGGAAGCCCTGGAGAGCTGGGACGTTTCCAGATAAGACGCAGGAGATGAAGCTGGGTGCCGATGGCTCATGGCTACATCCCAGCTCCTCAGGAGGCTGAGATCTGAGGATCGAAGTTTAAAGCCAGCCCCAGCAGAAAAATAATGAGACTCTATCTCCAGTTCACCAGCAAAAACTCAGAAGTAGAGGCATGACTCAAGTGGTACAGCACCCATCCTTGATGGAAAAAGCTTAGCAAGAGTGTGAGACCCTGAGTTCAAACCCTAGTACCAACACACACACACACCCACACACACACATACACACATACACACACACGCTATACACATAGAAAGGGAGAGTTGTACCTGCTCTTCAGCCTGGTCTCAAGCAAGCCAGCTCTCTGGAAACGCCTGGTTCATGTCCAGCTGCAAAGCCCTCCCTGGGCATCCACTGCTTGTCCAGGGGGAATGGAGTAAAGCAGCCTCCTCCCCCAGGAAGCCTTCCCAGATGTCACCACACCATGACCTGTCTGAGGCCACAGCACTCCGCTGACCTCCCAGAGCTTGGGCACAGAAGACAGGCCGGGAATGGCTGTGCTTCAGACCAGGGCGCCTCCAGGCTTTCAGCAATGACTACTATTGTTTGGAGCATTTCAACCTTTCTATAAAATGTTTCACACTGTGCAGGGCTGAGAGGGAAGTTCATAGCTCCGAGTGCCCAGTTTAAAACGCAAACAATCAAACAAACACAAAGAGCTCTCAAATAAATAGCCTAATGGTGTAGCCAAACCCCAAACGAAAATTAGTAGGTAGCAAGAACTAATAAAAGCCAAGTGCCAGTGGCTCACGCCTGTCATCCTAGCTACTCAGGAAGCTGAGATCTGAGGATCACGGTTCAAAGCCAGCCTGGGCAGCAAAGTTCCATGAGACTCTTATCTCCAATGAACCACCAGAAAACGGAAGTGGCACTGTGGCTCAAGTGGTAGAGCGCTCGTCTCGAGCTGAAGAGCTGAGGGACAGCGCCCAGGCCCAGAGTTCAAGCCCCACAAGCAACGAAATAAAAAAAGCGTGGGGGGCGGGGGAGAGCACCTGCCTTTCAAGCACGAAGCTCTGAGTTCAAGCCCCAGCTACAGCGCACACTGAGGAAAGAGTGCCAGACACACGGACTTATCATTCACCCTAACCGTAACATTTGCTCACGTGGAACAGTGAGGAAGCAGGCTTTGAACCTCCATCCTCAGATCAGCCTCCTGAGCAGCTAGGATGACACGTGTGAGCCGTCAGCGTCCAGCCTCTTGAACGTGACATCTCCTCTAGATTGGCCTCATGCTTCCAGTCATCCATCTCCTGATTGCTGGATGACAGGCGTGCTCGTCCAGGCCTGGCTTCCCCTTTGATTCTTAGGCGATACTAAGAACAAGAAAGCTGACAGCAGCTCTTGGGCGCACTGGGAATTCTTCAGTCTTTCTGTTTCCCTTTTAGGAGAGTTGTGGTTTTTCTCTTTCATAGCAGACCTAGTGTACCTTTGCTGTGTCTTCAAATCTCTCTTCCTCTTTAGCGGACAGGGTCCCCCCTGCTCGCCCAGCCTTTTCCAGGAAGCATGGAGGAGCTGGAGGTCCCCGGTGTGTCTCCTTGGTTCCTCCCAGCCAAGCTGCACAAAGAAGCCAATGACAATCTGTCCGTCTGCTCTTCGTTTGCTTTGGTGGGGCACAGGCTTGCTCCAGCCCCTCTCCATCCCAGCTGTCCCAGCTCCGTCTCTATGGAGCTAAACAGACTGCAGCTTGCTCAGATCAATTTGACTGGGGTGGATGTTAGTTTCCCAGGGCCAATGGAACACCATGACTGGGGATCTAAACAGCAGCAAGGTTATCTCTGTCCGTCCAGGAGGGCTGCAGGGGCCACAGCCGGTTCCCGGAGGCTCTGAGAGCAATGTTGTTCCCTGATTCTTTCCTAGCCTGTGGGGATGGGAGGCAGCCAGCATGCCTTGGCTTGCAGCTGCATCATAGCGCTCTGCCTGGGTGCCACAGAGTCCTGCCTTCGGGGTCTTCTCTGAATCTCCGTGGCCTCCCCTCTGCTCTCCCCTCCCAATTTTGTCTTACCATGTGGCCCTAACTGTCCTTGAACTTGCTATGTGGCTCAAGCTGTCCTCAAATTCTCAGTCCTACCTCAGCTTCCAGAAGGCTGAGGTTACAGGCATGAGCTACCTACCATTCCTGTCCCATTTCATTGAAGGGAGTTTGTATTTTAAAAAAGCAGCAGTATAATACCACCACAATCATGAGCAATCACCCCCAAATTTTGCTATGCCCCCCATTTTTTCTTTTGTCAGTCGTGGGGCTTGAACTCTGGGCCTGGGTGCTGTCCCTCAGCTCCTCAGCTCAAGGCGAGCACTCTACCACTTGAGCCACAGCGCCACTCCAGTTCTCTGATGGCTCACTGGAGATCAGAGTCTCATGGGACATTCCTGCCTGGGCTGGCTTTGAACTGTGATCCTCAGATCTCAGCCTCCTGAATAGCTAGGATGCTATGCCCGTTGTAGTCAATGTGTCTCTCCGTCTCTAGCCTGTGGCAATTTCAAATCTGCTTTCAGTTGCTCTGGTTTGGGCTCGAATGATCCACACAGGAAGTCGTGGGCGGTCTGCGGTCTTCTAGGCCACCTCCTGCTTCTGCATTCCCCCAGCCCTCTTTGTACCAGGGTCTCATGGTAGGAAGGTTGGCATGGTTCTGCTTGGTGCTTCTTGCCGAGATTCCATGAAGTTGCAGGAAGATGGCACAGGCCAAAGTCTACAGGCAGCTTCTCCATGCTCTCTGCCTGGCACTTGGGGTGGGGTAGGGGTGTGTGTGTGTGTGTGTGTGTGTGTGTGTGTGTGTGTGTGTGTGTGCATTTGTTGCCATTTTTGTTCAGTAACAACCAGATTACCAAAGTGCTTTCCATTGGTGTCCTGTAATGCAGAGTCCATTGCAGTGTGTTAAAGCTCCATGCCTTCGCTCCGCACTCTTGCTCCACACCAGGGCAAGCTCACCCCTCCCTGCACTTCCTCCCACGGGAGAGAAATGTAAATCCCAAAAGTCTTGGCCAGTTTGGTGGAATCCTCACCCTAACCATGATAAAACCCACTCCTGGCCACCCTGTTCCCGAGAGAAAGAATCCATGAGTAATCAAAGCGTTGGGGTTTGGAGGCGTGGTTCAGGTGGTAGGGCACCAGCCAACGAGTCAATGAGTACAAGTGTCAGAGATCCAGTTCAAGTCCTAGCCTGGGGGGGGGGAGATAAAAGGGTTCTCATGCCTACACTTCCTCCATCCCCAACTGCAGATCTGGGGTGCAGGGTTAACCCTATCCAAGACAGCCATAAAACCCTGCTATCACCACAGCAAGGATCTCAGCCAGGCGGCGGCCTAGGCCGAGGCTCTGGCGGCACAGCCCAGGGCGGCCCTGCGCTGAATCACCACCCCTCGCAGTTCTTTCTTATTATGGTTTTCCTTCTTCTGCTGCTAGGGCTTGAACCTGGGGCCTGTTTTACTCGACTCTTACTTTAGATGCTCAAGGCTGGCGCTCTTCACACGTCTCAACCCCTGGAGCCACACCTCCGCTCCTGGCTTTTGGATAGTTCATTGGAGACCAGAGTCTCCCGCTCCCCCAGGCTGGCTGTGAACCCCGTTGCTCCGATCTCCGCCTCCCGCGCCGCTGGGAGCGCAGGCGCGAGGCCCGGAGGCGCGGGAGCGCGGCGGCGCGCGGGGTCTCCGGGACGCCCCGCCGGCCGCGGGGCCGTGGGCACCGGGACTCCGCGGAGCCGCCCCGCGTGCGCGTGCGCGCGGCCGGGCGCGGAGGCCCGGAGGTCGGCGCTGCGGTTCGCCGTCCCCGCATCCCGTCGAAGTCACCGCGGGTCCTCGGGCCCCGCCCGCCCGGCCCCGCTCTGGCCACCCGCGTCCCCCGCTCCGGCCTCGGCTCTGAATGCCGGCGCCCCCCCCCCCCAGCGGGGTCCGGAGACGCCGCGGCCGGGGCCGGGGGCCACAGGATCCGGGCCGGGGACCCGGGGCTTCCTTCCCGGCCTCCCGCTGCCCGGAAGTCCCCCGGCGCTGCGGCTACCGGCCCGGCGGGGTCCGGGGAGGAGGACGCGGAGGGGGAGGGGAGGACGAGGAAGAGGGAGGGGGAGGGAGGGGGACGCGGAGGGGGCGGGCGGGCGGGGCGGCCGTGCGCCCCGGGCACGCAGAAGGGAGCCCCGCGCCGGGATCCGGGAAGAGAAACTTGGGGCGGGGGAGCTCGGGGCGTCCGGCCCCGCCCCAGGCGTCCGCCCCGGCGCCCGCTCTCCGGGGAGGGGACCCCAGCCCCGGTGCCCGCGGGGCGGCCCCTGCGCCCGCCCCGCCCCGCCCCGCCCGCCCGCCCGCCGCACGTCGAAGGTCCGGCCACTTCCCCGCCGCGCCCCGCCGCGCTCCGCACCCCGCCGTCCGCCCGCGGGCCGCGAAGCACCGACCCGGCCCCGGCCCCTCCTGGCTGCGCCCTCCGTCGTCCCCACACCCCAGCCCGGCCCGAGCGCCATGCGGCGGCGGCGGGCGCCGGGGTCCCCGCGGGCTCTGCGGCTGCTGGCGCTGCTGCTGCTGCTGCGGCCGCCGCCCGCGCGCGCCCCGGACCCCGCGGCGCAGGACGTGAGCCTGGGCGTGGTGAGCGCGGGGCGCGGGCGCGGGGGGCGCGGGGGCGCGGGCCGAGCGGGCGGGGGGCGGGGGGCCGGGCACCTGCCGGGCGCGGACCCCGCGGGAGCGCGCGGCCGGGGAGGGGGAGCCCCGGCCTCTCCCCCGACACACCGCCCGCTCCACGCGCCCCCTCTGACGGCCCAGGACTGGCTGACGCGCTACGGCTACCTGCCGGCCCCGGACCCCGGCCAGGCCCAGCTGCGCAGCGCCGCCCGGCTGCACGACGCCCTGAGGCTCATGCAGAGGTTCGCGGGGCTGCCCGAGACCGGCTCGCTGGGTAGGTGTCCCGCCTGCTTGACCATGACCCAGCAGTGGTGTGCGTGTGTGCGTGCGTGTGTGCGTGCGTGCGTGTGTGGGGGAGCGTGCACGCACTCACGGTTCTGAGACTCGAACTCAGGGCCTGGTGCTGGTCCTCAGCTTTCCCCCTCCAGGCTAGCCCTCGACCCCTTGAGCCACAGCTCCACTTCCAGCTCTTCCGTGGTTCACTGGCGATCAGTGTGTCTCCTGGCTTTCTTGTCCAGGCTGGCTTCGAACTGAGGTTCTCAGATCCCAGCCTCCTGGGCAGGTGGGATGACAGGCGTGAGCCAGCGGCACCTGCTCCAGCCAAAGTTAAATCTCAGCATGTGACTGGGTCCCAGGAGCTGGGAGGACGCCCATCTGAGGCCTGGTCCTGCCCTGGAGGCTCGCCAGCCTTCATCTTAAAACAACCTTTCTAGCGAATCCCTGGGGTGCCAGGCCATCTCAGGTTTCTGGCTACAGTGGCGGACAAAGCTGATGTGTGTCCACCCCTCTTACGGCACTTACTGTGTGAGGGAGACAGACAGCAGATCCGTGTGCAAAATGATGTCAGTTAGTGCTGAGTGCTGTCCTGATGTTGTCTATCTTGGTCTCTCAAACTTGGGGTCCCCCTGTCTCGGCCTCCCTGAGTGGCTGGGATTGCAGGTACCTGCTGCTGTTCCGGCTCTGATTTTCTGTTTTACACAGTTGCTGGTGGAGCAGAGAGGGCAGGCAGTGGGCAGGACCGGCAGGAGGTGGTGGTAGCACTGGGGGAGGGGAGGGTGGTAGGCTGGAGTAGGGGTGAGGTGTGGATTCAGTGTGGATTTTGGAGGTAGATCTGAGGCCTCTTCTGTGGAGTTAAAGGTGGGGGAGAAGGATCTGGCTAGCTGCGAGGCAAGATTTGGTTGTGTGCTGTTTGCTCTGTGAACGGGCAGCCTGAACAGAGCCTTGGCATTACATCCTGCCGCTTCAACCAGTGTGGTTTGACCTTAATTTGAAGATGAGGTGGCGGCTGAAATGGTGCCCCACTAGAAAAGGGAATTCCAGGCAGCCCTCACCCAAGAGGCCCAACACCGGCCACCCACTGACCCGCCCACCCCGCCTTCCCACTGGGAATTTCATTGGCCTGATGGAGGGGGACAGGAGCCCCAAAGGAGGACACCTTGCCTTCCCCCAGCCTCCTTTCTAGAGGGTCTGCTGGTGGGGTACGAAGCCTGGCTTTCAGCTCTGAGCACCCAGGAATGCCCAGTCCACCCAGAGTCACACAGGGCGCTGCCCACCAGGGTCAGTGGAAATCGTGTGGCATGAATGTCTTCCGGAGATGCCGAGGTTCAAATGTAGGCTGTGGAGCCTTTGGCAAATGTCTTAGCTTCTCTAAGCCTCGGGCTCTCTGAGTAGAAAGTTAGGTGGTAGCCCGGCCGCGGATGGCTCACGCCTGTCATCCTAGCTACTCAGGAGGCTGAGATCTGAGGACTGGTTCAAAGCCAGCCTGGGCAGGAAAGTCTGTGAGACTCTTCAGTAAACCACCAGAAAACCAGAAGTGGCGCTGTGGCTCAAGTGGCAGAGCCCTGGCCTTGAGCTGAAGAGCTGAGGGACAGCGCCCAGGCCCTGAGTTCAAGCCCAAGGATTGGCTCACACCCTCCATTGTCTCCCACAGACCCAGAGACCATAGCTGCCATGCAGAAGCCTCGCTGCTCGCTGCCCGATGTCCTGGGGTCTGCGGGGCTGGTGAGACGCCGCCGCCGCTATGCGCTCAGCGGGAGCATGTGGAAGAAGCGGGCCCTGACGTGGAGGTCTGTCCCGGTGTCCCCCTCCCCGGCCGGGTGGCGTGGCCTCCTCTCCCAGCCCTGCGCTCCCTGTGTCCTCTCCCCAGGGTGCAGTCCTTCCCGCAGAGCTCGGGGCTGAGCGCGGACGCTGTGCGCTACCTCATGAAAAACGCCCTGGACGTCTGGGGAGTCGAGTCCAGCCTCACGTTCCAGGAGGTCGCTTCCCAGGATCCCGACATCCTCATCGACTTTACTCGGGCCTACCACCAGGACAGCTATCCCTTTGACGGGCAGGGTGGCACACTGGCCCACGCCTTCTTCCCTGGGGAGCACCCCATTTCTGGGGACACCCACTTCGACGACGAGGAGACCTGGACTTTTGGATCAAAAGGTAAAAGTCTCCCATGTCCCAAGAAACCCTCTCCCCAGCTCAGTCTGTCCTGGAGAACTAAGCTGAAATTCATGGAGCATACAAGGCCCTGGTGACTCACGCCTGTAATCCCAGCTGCTGGGGAGGTTGATATCTGAGGATGGAAGTTCAAAGCCAGTTTGGGGAGAAAGGTCAGAGGTTGAACTGATTGGACTGAAGCTCACCCACATTTGGCTGATTAAGTTCCTTAGAGCGGATGTCAATCAAATCCGCAGTATACTGCAGCAACAGCTGGGTTTGTATTTGACCAAACTCTTGGGCATCGCCAAATTCACAAATTAAGCATCACAGAGGCCGGCTGGGTGCCCAGCTGTGTGTGAGCTGGGCTGGTGGCTCGCTCGCAGCGTCCACACAACCTCTCTGTCACCTCCCTGTAAGTCAGCCCAGCTCGCAGAGTTGGAGCAGGACCAGCACTGGTGACTCAAGCCTATAATCCTAGCTATGCAGTCTAAGGAGTGCAGTTCAAAGCCAGCCCGGGTAGGGAAGGCTGTGAGACTCTTCTCTCCATTTAACCACTGGAAAGCCAGAAGAGGAGCTGTGGCTCAAGTCATATAGTACCAGCCTTGCGCAAAAAAAAAAAAAAAAAAAAAAAAAGAGCTCAGGGACAGCACCCAGACCCTCAGTTCCAGCCCCAGGAACAAAAACAAAAACAAACAAAAAAACAGCTGAGGCGGAAGGGGACTGGCGGTGACTTACTACACACGCGGTGACGCAGCAGCCTGAGGTGGCAGCGGAAGTCAGTCCGCAGCCGGTGCGTTCCCACAGGACGCGCCGGGACGCGCTGGCTCGGTGTCGGTTCATTCTGCGTGCGTGTGTGTGCCAGGCATGGTGCTATACGCCTGCTGTCCCAGCACTGGGGAGCAACAGGACTGAGAGCGTCAGGCCAGCCTGGATTACAGGGCAAGACACACACACACACACACACACACACACACACACACACACACAGAGCCTGGGCAAGACACACACACACACACACACACACACACACGCAGCCTAGGCCACATGGACAAGGTCCCGCCTTGGAATGCACAGGGCGCACAGTGAGGAGCCAAGTGGAGCCACCAAAGGGAGATGTGACCCCGGATGTCTGAGCCGTGGCGGGGGGCGGGGGCGGGGCAGTGCAGAGGAGGGCAAGGCTGTACGGCAGGGGAAAGCCAGTGGCAGGGTTTGGCCAACGGGGATCTGAAAGCTAGCAACGGGAGCTGTCCAGTGGTGATGCATTCTGGAAGTAGCCCTGGCGCAGGGGAGGTGTGGGGAGAGGCAGGGGGCCAAGGTGCCGGGCAGGGCAAGTGTTCACAGTGCTTGGATGTTCCGTGTGTGTGTGTGTGTGTGTGTGTGTGTGTGTGTGCGCGGGTACAAGGGCTTCCACTCCGGGCCTGGGTGCTGTCCCTTCACTTTTGTGATTGAGGCTGGTTCCCCTCTACTTGAACCCGAGCCCCACTCCAGCTTTGGTGGTTTGTCGAAGGAAAGAGTTTCATGGATTTGTCAGTCAGGGCTGGCCTCCACCCGTGATCCTCAGATCTCAGCCTCCTGAGCAGCCAGCGTGACAGGCGTGAGCCCCCGCAGCATGGCCTGTCTCCCACCACAACTTGGACTCCTCCATCCTGGGCTGGGTTCCCCAGAAGCGGAGAGCTCCTCGTGGAAATGGTTATGCAAGCAGGTTCTCAGGGGAAAGAGAAGCAGGCGAGGGTGAGAAGCTGGGTGAGGTTGTGGTCTCAGCCGGAGAGCAGCCTGGTCCCATGGAGTTCCGCAGCAGGCACACGTGTGCATGCGTGTGTGCACGCATGTGGGGGGGTCGCTCTCCCCGGGCCTGTGGATCAGTCATGAGCTGCAGGCTGCTGAGGGCGCCTGCGTGGGGAAGGGGCAGCCAGGGCTGGCGCCGAGACGGGGATTGGCAGCCAGGGACAGGCGGCGCCATGACAGGGCTGTGTCCTGCGGGAGCAGGCGGCCAGGCAGGCTTCCGTATTGATCCGCAGTACTGGGGATGGCACAGGGCCTCAAAGTGCGACCGCTGAGCCACCCCTAAGTCCAAGCCGGTGTATTCTGCCGCCACTTGGGGTTCCTCCATTTCTAATGTGAACAAGTTCCTCACCCTCAGTGCACTGTTTTCTCACCTGAGAAATGGGAAGAGGCGTTCCTGGCAGCAGTGTGGTTTGCGGGCTCTTCATGGGCCCCGTGGTGATCTCTCCGCCGCCAGCGCTGTGGGGGCTGGGCCTGCCGGCACATTGGAGGATTCTGGAGGGTTGGGAAGGTCACCAGGAAGAAAGCAGAAAAAATGAAGGTCAAGTTCAGAGCCTTGGAGAGCCCCGGGCTGAGGGGTGGGCAGCAGCAGGGAGGGGGTTAACGGAGGTGAAGGGACAGGCTGAGGGGGATGAGACAGGAGCGAAGGAGGAAGTGGTCAGCACACAAACAAGTCCAGTAAGTTACCCGGCCTGGACATGGCCATCCGGGAACAAGTGACCTTTCCTTTTTTTTTTTTTTTTTGCAGGTCCAGGGGTTTGACTCAGGGCCTGGGCTCTGTCCCTTATTTTTCTCCAACACTTGAGCCACACCTCCATTCCTGGCTTTTTGGTGGTTAATTGGAGAGAAGAGTCTCATGGACTTTCCCACCAGGACTGGCCTTGAACCAACCTCCTCAGATCTCAGCCTCCCTCAGGAGCGAAGATTACAGATGCAAGCCACTGGCACTCGCTCCAAGTGACCCTTTTGTGGCTGCAGGCTGTGTAGATGGGGAAGGACTCCAACTCCCAGGGGGTCCAACCCAAGAGGAGGAGAGGAGACTGAGTTCAGCTCACTGGGGAACTTGGCTGCAGAGGGCAGGCGGACAGGGGTGTGGCTGGGGAGCCCTGGGTACCAGGTCCGGAGAGCATCTCTAAGTGGAGTTGGGATGGGCCAATAGGAAGAAAGGGGTGTGGCCCGGGTGCATGGATGCAGGGACTGCTGGGAGGAGCTGAGTTGAAGCAAGGTCCTCCCACAGGACAAGAGGCAGGAGACAGTCGTGGGAGAGTGAAACTGTCCGCCCCCCATATGCACTAGAAGCCAGCATGACTGTGCGCTGATGAAACAGGGTGCAAGTGTCGGCATCTGCCACCCAAAGGCGGGACTAAGGCTGAGTCCTAGCAGAGACCGTGGATCTGAACAGGCTAAGGTGTTTCCCGCCTATCCCAGGACAGTGATTTTTGAGAGGATTGAAGAGGGTGCTTTCACACTGCCTACCAGGCTGGAGCTGCACAGTGGTGTGATTTCCTCCAGCTTCACTGCATAAGAAGGATTCAGGAAGGGGACCTAGCCCGGAAGCTCCCTGCGACCAAAGAAAGTCAAGGCGAGAAAGGAAAATGAGAGGAGATCCGCATGATGGAGACAACATCCTCTGATCTCTCAGAAAAAGTATACAGAGACCAGGCGGGCGCCGGTCCAGGCGGTGGCTGGTGAGCCGGTGGCTCACGCCTGTCATCCTAGCTACTCAAGAGGCTAAAGTCTGAGGATCGTGGTTCAATGTCAGCCCAGGCAGGAAAGTGTGAAACTTCTATCTCCAATTAACCACCAAAAAGCCAGAAGTGGAGGTGTGGCTCACCTGTTAACACGCCACGCTTGATGAGAAAAGGGACAGAGCCCAGGCCCTGAGCTCAAACTCCAGTACTGGCACACAGGCGGGCACGCACGCTGGATACAGAGCATCATAAGATGTAGAGCCAGTGCGGAAGTTCATCCCTTCCCTGCATTTGAGCAGCACACCCGAGGACACTGCGCAGTGGCATCCCTGGCTCTGCCCCCACCCTCACCCTTTCTGTACCTCAGTTTCCCCCTCTGTAAAAGGGAGAAGAGGAGGCAGAAGTTTGGAGTGTTTGCTATTCTTTTTTTTTTTTTTTTTTTTTTTTTTGCCGGTCATGGGGCCTGAACTCTGGGTCTGGGCGCTGTCCCTCAGCTCTTCAGCTCAAGACTAGCGCTCTACCACTGCAGCCACAGCGCCACTTCCGGCTTTTTCTGTGTATGTGGTGCTGAGGAATCGAACCCAGGGCCTCATGCTTGCAAGGCATGCACTCTACCGCTGAGCCACCTTCCCAGCCCATGGAGTGTTTGCTATTCTTTACATTCTGTTCGTCTGGGCTGAGGGCAAGTTGCTTTTCTTTCCTTTTTCTAGTTTCTTTGTTTTTTGGTAGGGGCACCTGAGTCTGAATTCAGGCCTCCTGCTTGCTAAAAGTTCTACCATTGAACCATGCCCCCAGTCTCAAAAGTCAATGGACTCCATCACTTCCAATAATCTCTTTCAGTGTCACTGACCCTGGCTAGAGATTTCCACGAATTAGATCAACATCCGCTGGGGCTTGTCCAGCTCTCCTCAGTGTCTTTGGGGCGGGGCCTCTCCCTGCTGGAGGGGTCGATTGATTGGCAGGAAGAGGCTCTGGTCCTGGCTGGGGCTGGATCCCCGGGGAGGCCTGCGGTGTGGGAAGAGGCCACAGCTGATCTCTGAATGCAGAGGTAGCAGCAGGCTGTGGTCTGAGAGTGCCTGCGGGCGGGTGGGGGGGGGAGCCCCAAGTGCTGGGAAGAGTCAGGCAGAAGGCCAGTGTGGGGCAGGGTAGAGACCCCAGACAGACATGGGGAGGGAATTGAGTCTCTGGAGATGTGGACCACAGGACGGGGAAAAATAGTACAGACTAAAGCTGAGAGGAGGGAAGGCGGCAAGGGCTGGGACTCTGGAGAGAACTACAGGCACCCTGAGTTCCTGCCTCATCCCCCCTGAAAATAGTAGTGTCTGCAGGCTTCCTCCCCGTGGGAAAAGGCCTTACTGTATACACACACCTCTCTTCTGCCCTCCCGTGGGTCTCTTTAGTCTTGGATTCCAGTGTCGCACTGCCAAACAAGGCTACTCAAAGGTATCTGCTGACTGGGACCTGTGCAGTGGTGCACACCTGTAATCTCAGCTACTGGGGAGGCAGAGGTGGGAGAATCCGGAGTTCCAGATCAGCCCATGGGAAATTAGGGGACGCAGTATTAACAAGAGGGCTGGGGACATGGCTCAAGCGGTAGTGTTTGCCTAGCAAGCCTAGGTCCTGGGTTTAATCCTGAAGATGGAGGACAGACAGACATTGCTGCATGGATGAAGGAAGGCAGGAATGACCGTCTGCCCAGCCCCAAGGCTTCCTGCGGGTCACCAGCCCAGCCCCCAGGTCTCCTTCCCTGGTAAGGGGTGCCTTTATCTCAGCCCCCTGTCCCCTCCTTCCCCAGACGATGATGGAATCGACCTGTTTGCTGTGGCGGTCCACGAGTTCGGCCATGCCCTGGGCCTGGGCCATTCCTCCGCACCCAACTCCATTATGAGGCCCTTCTATCAGGGCCCGGTGGGCGACCCCGAGAAGTACCGCCTGTCCCAAGATGACCGCGACGGCCTGACGCAGCTCTATGGTAAGAGGAGCGGGGCATTGCGGACAGGCCGGGTGGGGGCCCGGGAGCCCACCCCTGCCTAACTCACTGCCCACAGGGAGAGCATCGAACACCCCGTATGACAGGCCCACCAGGAAGCCCCTGGGGCCCCCAGCCCCGCCCCCGGCCCTGCCCCCGGACAGGTGAGTGCCCAGGGGTTGGGCCATCTTGAGTGACCTGTTCCTACCTCAGTGTCCCCCAGAGGCTGAACGCTGCCCTCAGGGCTGTGGCCTAAGGTCAGAAATGGGGGAGCCCAGGCCCCAGCGCACTCCCCTTCCTCCCCAGCCCCTCCACACCCGTTCCTGATCGCTGTGAAGGTAATTTCGACGCCATTGCTAACATCCGTGGGGAGATCTTCTTCTTCAAAGGTGAGGCTCTTGGGTCATGCCCCCCCATCCCATGCTTAGCTTCTGACCCACTTCAGGAGGCCCACGCGGGCTGCAGGGTTTCCTGGCAGTGGAACTTTTTGTTTGCTTGTTTTGTTTTGGTCATGGGGCTTGAACTCTGGCCCTTCAGCTCAAGGTGAGTGCTCTTCCACTTGAGCCACAGCACCACTTCTGGTTTTCTGGTGGTTCATTGGAGATAAGAGTCTCTCGGACTCTCCTGCACCGGTGCCAGGCCTGTTGTTTTTTGTTTTTTTTTAAAAAAGAAAGTGGGGCTGGTGGCTCACGCCTGTCATCCTGACTCTGGAGGCTGAGATCTGAGGATCGCCGTTCAAAGCCAGCCTGGGCAGGAAAGTCCCTGAGGCTCTTATTAACCACCAGAAAACCCGCTGAAGCGGTAGAGAGCTAGCCTTGAGCACAAAAGCTCAAGGCGAGCGCCCAGGCCCTGGGTTCGAGGCCTGCACTCGCGTGCACACACATGCACACTCCAGGTCTTAGCAGGCCGCATGCTGCTCACCCCAGGTCTGCGCAGCCCCCCGGTTTGCAGGCAGACCCCTCGCCCACGTGGCCCCCGCCCCGTCCCCCCGCAGGCCCCTGGTTCTGGCGCCTGCAGCCGTCGGGACAGCTGGTGTCGCCCCGGCCCGCGAGGCTGCACCGCTTCTGGGAGGGGCTGCCGGCCCACGTGCGCGCGGTGCAGGCGGCCTACGAGCGGGCCCGGGACGGCCGCATCCTCCTCTTCAGCGGTGAGCGGGCGGGCGCTCGGGGCTGGGCAGGGCCGGGGTCCGGGGCCCGGGGCGGCGGGGGCGCGTGCGGGGCGGGGGTCCGGGGCGGCGGGGGTGCGCACGGGGCGGGGGGTCGGGGCCCGGCGGCCTTCCCCGGGCCCGCGCAGGACGGCTCCCCGCGCCCCGCAGGCCCCCAGTTCTGGGTGTTCCGGGACCGGCAGCTGGAGGGCGCGGCGCGGCCGCTGGCGGAGCTCGGGCTGCCGGCCGGGCTGGAGGCGGACGCCGCCTTCTCCTGGCCGCTCAACGGGAAGACCTACGTGATCCGCGACCGCCGCTACTGGCGCTACGACGAGGAGGCGGCGCGCCCCGACCCCGGGTACCCGCGCGACCTGGGCCTGTGGAAGGGCGCGCCGCCCGCGCCGGACGACGTCACGGTCGGCAACGCAGGTGGGGGCGCGGGGGGCGCACGTCGGGGCGCGGGGAGGATCCGGGGCCGCGCGGGCACGTCGGGGCGCGCGGGAAGCGGGCGCGGGCGCACGTCGGGGCGCCGGGCCGGCCCCTCACGGCGCCTCCCCACAGGGGACACCTACTTCTTCAAGGGCCTCTACTTCTGGCGCTTCCCGAAGGGCAGCGTCAAGTCGGAGCCGGACGCCCCGCAGCCCCTGGGCCCCGCGTGGCTGGACTGCCCCGCCCCGAGGCCCCCCAAGGCCACGCCCAGGCCCGGCGGCTGCGACTGTCGGTGCGAGCTGAGCCGGGCCCCGGCCCCGCGCGCCGCCCTCCTGCTGCCCCTGCTGCCCCTGCTGGCGCGGGGCGCCGCCGCCGCCCGCGACTGAGCCGAGCGGGGCCCCCGGGCGCCGGGACGGTGCGAGGTGCCGGCGAGCCCCGTCGTCTGTCCCACCGCGGGAGCCCCGAGGACACCGGGCTGGCGGATTCCTGCAGCCCGGACCCGACCGGACGGGACGGGACGCTCTGAGGGGCCGGCGTCGCCGCCAGGGGGCGCGCGCGGTCCGCGCGGGCGCCGCGCACGGGAGGGCGTGGGCCCGGGCCCGGTCCTGCCCGGCCGCGGCCCCTCCAGCCGCCCCGCGGCTGACCGCGCCGTCTCCCGGCCGGGCAGCCTGGAGGAAACTGCCCCGGACCAGCACGGCGGGAGGCTCGCGTCCCCCGCCGCCACCACCGCCACCTGACCCTCCGAGCCCCCAAGGACCCCCGCACCTCCCCAGCCCCCCTCCGAGAACCGGAGGGGAAACCCAGCCTGCACCGAAGACAATAAACATGGCTGGCCATCGCCTCTCCTCCTTGCGAGCGCTCCTGAGCCGCCGGTGGGGAGGGATGCCCCCCCCCCCCGGGCCCGGGGATGATGGGGGGGGGAGAGACCAGAGAGATAAACCTGGAAAGAGCACCCCACCACCAAGGTTAGACAAACCTCAGCTGGGGATGATGATTTGCAAGACAAACCTCAGCGTGGGGATGATGATTTGCAATTCATATGTCTGATAACGAACTTGTGTTCCGAACACAAAGAGACAAAAAGGACTCTTGTAACATCTTTTCTTTTTGCCAGTCCTGGGGCTTGAACTCAGGGCCTGGGCGCTGTCCCTGAGCTTTTGCTCAAGGCGGGTGCTCTCCCACTCGAGCCGCAGCCCCACTTCCAGCTGTCTGGTGGTTCATTGGGGGTAAAGAGCCTCCTAGACTTCCCGCCTGGGCTGGCTGTCCACTGCCATCCTCAGGTCTCAGGCCCTTGAGAAGCTGGGATTACAGACCACGTGCCTGGCCACAGGTTGCTGGTTCTTCTGATAGTTCTGCAGGAGAAATAAACAGAAATAAGAAAAAAAAAACAAAGTCTGAGAGCATGGTGTGGAATGATTGTATTGGGGTCTCTACAGCCCCTCCTGGCCCCTGCAGACCTGGGGGTGCCCACCCCGTGACCGCAGCTCCAGCTGCCTCTGAGCTCAGCTCCTGCCCGGGAGCCGGCCGCTCTCCCGGCGGATTCTGCCTCCTGCAGACACCTGAGAGCTCTGACCCTTGCTCACCCCACCTCAGCTGAGCTGAGGGGTTAGCCACACACCGTCCCCAGGCTGAACCCTCCCCCTGCCACCTCTGCCCTGGGCAGTCCTGGAAATAGCTCTGGACCCCATCCAGGCTTGGAAGAAGGGGGGAGGTAAGGCTGGCCTTGCCCCTCACTTTCCCTTTCGGTTTCCAATCTTGTCTCCCTGGCAGCCATTGGCCCTGCCCCGGGGAAGGATGTAGATGCGGTGCTCCCCTCCCTTGCTCCTCCCTCCTCCTCTTCTACTTTAGGGCAGCCTGGGTCCTCCTCTTGAGCAGACATTGCTGGCCTTTGAGCTAGAAGGACTGGACAGAAGGTAACCATTTCAGCAAGGGTTACACCCCTGGCCGCAGGACAGGGCTGGGTGTGTGGTGGCAGGGCCCTGGACAGAGCCTGAGGCGCAGGACCAGCTGGGCAGAGCCCGAGGGTGGGAGGTCTGGCGGGGAATTCCTCTGAGTTGCTTTTCCCCTCACCTGTTCCTTCCCACCAGGCCCCTGGACCCTGAGCCGCCATGTGCTATGCCAAGGTGAGTGAGAGCTGAACTTCCCCATCCAGACTGGCTTTGAACCATGACCCCGAGGAGACTCCTGAGAAGCTCTAGCTACATGCGGGAGCCCCTGGCACCTGGAGTGGGGGTGGGGGGAAGGAGTGTGTGCTTGGGGGGAGTTGGGGAGGGAGTGACTTGGGGGGATCTCAATCTGGGATGCTGAGGAACTTCTGGCCAGAAAGTCCTGGGGGCCTAGGGGGTGTTTACACAGAGGCCTCCATGACCATTATCCTCAGCTTGCAAGGTGTGGACAGAAAGGCCACCCCACCTTCCCTGGGGAGCACCTAGTCTCTCCACATCTGCATCTGGGGGGGGACCGGGGGGTCTTGCAGGTGTGCTCATCCCTCACACTGCCCACGTCCCCTGCAGCCCCTAGCTCTGTGCCCCTGAGGGAAATGGGTGTGGACAGAGAGGGGATCCTCGGCTCCCTGCTGGAGCAAGTTAGGGGCAAATGTAGAAAGCGGAGGACAGGCAGGAGCTGGAGACCAGATTGAACGAAGTGGTTTTTTTCCCTCAATAGGCGCTGTCAGAGTTACAGGTGAGTTTAGTCCCAGGACTGAGGTGCCCGGCTTAGGGGAGGTGCCCACATGAGGGGAGCGGGGCTCCAGGCGCTCGGGATTCTCCTGGAGGCCACAGTGGCACCAGGCAGCCCTGAACTCTTCTCTCCCAGAATGCACTGGGCGGAAGCATGGTGGAAACCCTGGATTCGGTCTGGGCAAGCAACAGCCAAGTGAGTCACCAAGGCTGCTAGAATAGCCCTCCCTCGCCTCTTTCCCTTGCCCCCTTTTTCCTTCTGGTTCCAGGGCAGGCCTGGGCACAGTTGGCATAGGATGGAGGGTGGAGGGCTGGGGCTAGGCTGCCTGGCTGGTGCCCGAGCCCCGGCCTCCTCTAGGCAGGTGTGCTGGACACAGCCCAGCTCATGAGCACACATTTCAAACCATTGTGATCTAAGCCAGGGAGGGGATTGGAGGGCGGGGCCCCTGGGCAAAGCCCGGAGGTCTTTCCTGTTTCCAGGACTCCTAGAGAGGCCGGGCAGTCCTGCTGGGGTCAGTCCTGGGCTTATACACACACCCTGAGCATCCAGACCCTGACCGGCCACCATCTTCCCCAGGACCACGCTCCTCTCCCCTGTGACGTGAGGCGGGAGTTATATCACAGACTGCGCTCTGGCTCTGACTCCTCCACTGTGGACGAGGATTCCCAGGCTCCAAACCCCCAGGACGCCTATGAGAGCAAGGTAAGGCTCTGTCCCCGTGAGCACCGGGCAGGACCCCCAAATCCCCCTCCTCCCTGGAGGACTCGCAACAGCCTGGCCTAGCATGTAGAAATGGTTGAGCAACTTTCCTGGCAAGGCCCTGAGTTCAAATTCCAGCACGGCTAAGAACCACCAAACAGACCAGAACACATAAAGAATTCCTCCTTCTTTGAGAGTTACAAAACCTAATGTTTTGGCTTAAGTTATAAATATGCTTCTGTGTAATTACTTGTATATCTCTAGTAGTGTGGTTGTGGGGCTTGAACCACTTGCTAGGCAGGTGCTCTACCACTTGAGCTATGCCTCTCACCAGAGTGGATTGTTTTTGCTTTTTTGTTTTTCTTTGCGACCCAGTCTTAAACTCAGTATCTACCACATTCCTTCATTGGCTGTCATACAAATTCATGAACATCAGAGATCAACTTCACCCACATGGCCTTCACAAGGCTCAGAGGCAGCGTGGCTGTGGGCTTCTGTCTGGAGCAGGCCTGCCTGGCCTAGCACATTCTTCCTCCTTGCAATTCCTGTGTTTGGTGGTAGATGTCATAGAGTCTCTGGGGGTGGCGGAAGAAGGCCACACAGTCCCTAAGTACCCTCGTTTCTTCCACAGATAGATGACCCCATAGATATCTATGAGATCAAAGCGGTAAGACTGTTCCCCAGGTGTGTTGGGGGGGAGTCCTGGGTCTCTGTGATGCTGTGGAAGTTTCCCCAGCTCACCTGAGACCCGGGAGGGGGACGGGCCAGGCCTGGGGTCTCCAACTCAGCGTCTCTTCACAGAAAGTAGCGTTCCAGAAATTCCTTATTACTGTCCGACATTCATACGCAAAAACTCACCGGGTAGGTGTGTTCGCCATCGCCTGGGGTGTATGTCCTCACCCTCAGTCTCTCCAGATTTGGGTGAGGGGTGGCTTTGGGGGAAAAGATGGACTTGCTCGTGTGTCCCTCCCATTAGACAGAGGCTGCAGATGTGCTCACATCTCAGTTTCCATTTGTGGCAGGCATGGGGCGGGGGGGGGGGGGGGGGAGGGTGGAGGCCTGGGGAGACGGGAGATCGAGGTGTCCTCACACTGAGGAAAGTCCAGGGGGTCCAGGGATCTGGTCCTTAGCAATGGCAAGAAATCAAAGGCGGCGTGCCAGGGGACAGGCCCTGGAACCTTGTGATTCTCTCCCATCAGACCCAGTCCGACTTTTGGGACAGCATGGTGAAAAGTCTCAAGGAGATGCTGCAGACGGTGTACCAGAAGATCGTGGAGGCACTGACCTGGTTAAGGGACACGGTGAGCAACGCCGCCCATGCCGTGTGGGATGCCATCCAGCGTTTGTTCCAGAGTCTGAAAAATCTCTTCTCGAGGAGCTAGGAAAGCCACGTGGGCCCAGGCCTCGGTGCCCTGCTCGTGAAATCCTCCCGTCTTGCAATGAGCACCGCCCTGCCCAGACTCCATGTTTATTTTACCTGACCGTGCATGCATCCCTCCCCCAACAGCTTCTGGTGCCCAGCCTCCACTGCCCAGGCCGTTAAGACCCCCCTGTTTCCTTCTGTAAGTCTGGCTCGATGCTCTCATTCTATGCCTTTAATAAAAGTTGCGTTGAAAGAATCAAATGTCTGGTCTCAAGCCTCCAGTGTCCTAACAGGCAGAGGACCAGGGGTCACAGGAGCTGCCTGTGGGTCAGATGGCGTCTGCGCGTCTGCCTGTGAATGAGGCCGGATGAGCCTCATCGGCTCCACTAGGGCCTAATGCAGGGCTTGTGGGGAGGACTGCGGGATTTCGCCTGGCAGGTGCTGTCCTGGGGCAGCACAGTCCTCATGCTCCCTGGTAGCTGGGACTACAGGGGTGCGCTGTCTTCCTGTTCCTCACACAGAAACTCCTGGGCCTATCTTCTCAAATCATTTCCCTAGCCCCCACCCCCCAGATGCCAAGGGCCCGAGGCCTCTCTACCTGCAACAGCCTTTTAGCAACTGCTGAGATCCATGTGCACTTGGGGTGCTGGGGCCCCAGGACCTGGCATGAGGTGCAGGCAGGAGGAGGACCAGGAACCAGACTAGGGAGCATTCCAGAGGTGTTGCCTCATACCCCCCCCCCCTCAGAGCAGAGCCTCTCCTCCCCGGGTGGGTGGGTGGGGCCTGGCTGTGTGGCTGTCCAGGAAGCTTCAGAGATTAGACATTTTTTGTGTGTGTGTGAGTCACCAACCAACTTCCTCTCCCGTGTGAGACCACAGGGAGCAGAGGTTTTCCCTGGGCCCAGCCATGTTTGTCACTGTTAGCCGTTATCAGCGACAGTGTGCAGAGTTATAGTACAACAATGACCCCCTTGGTAGCCCAGTTATTCTTTTTGTTGTTGTTGTTGTTGGTCGTGGGGCTTGAACTCTGGGCCTGGGTGCTGAGAGCCAAGTGCTGGAGGCTCACACCTATAATTCTAGCTATTCAGGAGGATGAGATCAAAGCCAGCCAAGGCAGGAAAGTCCATGAGACTCTTATCTCCAATAAACCACCAGAAAACTGGAAGTGGCGCTGTGGCTCAAGTGGTAGAACTGAGGGACAGCGCCCAGGCCCAGAGTTCAAGCCCCATGACCCACCAAAAAAAAAAAAAAAAGAGAGAATCTCCTGACTGGGCTGGCTTTGAACCATGACCCTCAGATCTTAGCCTACTGAGTAGCCTAGGATTACAGGGGTGAGACACCAGCACCCGGCCCTTATTTTAACTCTTTTTCTGGTGCCAAATGGTTGAACAAAAGACCTTTCACATGGTAGGAAAGCACTAAAGTACTTGAGCCCCAACCCTAGCCTTTTTTTTCTTTTTGAAACTGTGTGTTGAGGGTAACTGGGATTCCAGGCAGGCACCACCGTCCAGATAAAGCTGTAAACCCTGAGGCCAGTCCTCGCCTCTCAACCTTCCCCTCTAGGTTGACTAATCCTTTCTCACTGGGGTTTTCTTCCTTTTATGAGATTTATTTGTTCTTGTAAGTGTTGCACTGCAACCCTCCCTGGGCCCCCACAGCGTTGACCCTCCCTTGGAACTCCTGAGGCATTTATTTCTATCAGCCTGCTTGGAGGGCAGCTCAGGGGTATGGTTTGTGCCTAGCAAGTGGCTTTATCCTCAGCACTGAAAAGAAAAAGCAGACTCTGTACTTACCCCTAGGTGAACCCCAGCTGGAGTTTGCCCTAATGTGTCAGATGATCACATTTCAAGTTGTGCTTGAAAAGCAGCCAACTAAAAACAGGAAGAGAGCATGCACGGAAGGCTGGGATTTCCCCCCCTCCCCCCCATTACTTGTTTTTTTTTAATTTTATTTTATGAGAAGTCACCTGACTTATAGTAATGGAGCATCAGAGGTTATGTGGTGAGAAACACTGAAGAGTAAAACAAAAGTTCAGTAGCTGTGGGTAAGAGGATTGTGGTTAAGAGTCTTCACAACAGCTGTACTGGGCCAGCTAGCAGGTGCTGCTCACCTGCCATTTCCAGGTAAGATGGTTTCCAATGTTCCACAACAAAAGGATCCATAATCAGAACCTGGGATTTAGCATTCTATTACATTTTACTGGTTTTGGAGGAAGCCACAAGTGCTTTATTGCCTTGCCCTCAGTCCTTTTGCTTTTAGTGTTTTGTGTGTGTGCATGTGTGCATGTGCACACACACATGCCTGTGCAGGTACTGGGGCTAGAACTGGGTCCAGATATGGTCCCTTAGCTTTTTCAATCAAGGTTGGAGCTGTACCACCGGAGCCATTTTGCTGGCTGACTGCAGATAAGAATCTGCCCAGATTGCTTTTGAGCCACACACTTCTCAGATCTCATCCTCCTGAGTAGGTAGCATAAAAGACCTGAGTTACTGGCACCCGGTTGTTTTCAGTGTCTTTTAAAAACTGAGCTGGCAGGTGTGAGACACTGGCATCTAGCTCAGTTTGTTTTCTTCCTTCCTTCCTCTCTTTCTTTTTTTGGTCAGTAATGGGGCTTGAACTCAAGGCCTAGGTGCTGTCCCTGAGCTTTTTTGTTCAGGGCTAGCCCTCGACCTCTTTGAGCCACAGCACCACTTCTGGGTTTCTGGTGGTTAACTGGAGATGAGTCTCATGGACTTTCCGGCCTGGGCTGGTTTTGATCTGTGCTGAGTAGCTAGGATCACAGGCGTGAGCCACCAGCATGCAGCTTAGTTTGTTTGCATGGTCTTGCACTAACTTTGTCAGGCGGGGCTGACCTCAAACCCAAATCCTCCACCTCTACCTCCTGAATAGCTGGGACTACACAAAGGATGTGGGGAGATGTGTGAAATAGAGACCTGCCTTGTCCTGGTGGGGAGGGCGCCGGCCGGCCGTGGGATGGGCTCTGTGGTGCAGCTGAGAATGGACTCCATAGCCAAAGGAAGCAAGGGCAGGTCTCAAGAAGGCTATTTTACTTTGGGCATTTGAAATACATTTCACAGGCCAGGAAGGAAGAGAGGCCGGGGTTGGATGTGACTCCGGGGGTGGTGGGGAAAGAGAGGCAGGTGCAGCGCAGGGACCCCGGGGGTGGGGGGTGGGGGGCGGCGGCCACTAGTACAGTGTCTCCCGCGCATGCGTGCGCAGGTGGCGCAGCAGGTGCGAGTTGCGGCTGAAGCTGCGGCCGCACTGCGCGCATGCGTAGGGCCGTGCGCCCGAGTGCACCAGCAGGTGGCGCAGCAGGTTGCAGCTGCGGCTGAAGCTCTTGCCGCACTCGGGGCACTCCTGGGGGGCCTCGACCTCGGGCCCCGCGCCCGTGTGCGTGACCAGGTGGCGCTGCAGGTGCGCGTTGCGCCGGAAGCTGCGGCCGCAGGTGGGGCAGGCGTAGGGCCGCTCGCCGGTGTGGCTGCGGCGGTGGCGGGCCAGGTTGGAGCTGTTGCGGAAGCGGTGGCCGCAGGTGTCGCAGGCGTGCGGCTTCTCCCCGGTGTGGATGCGCTGGTGGCGGGTGAGGTGCGCGTTCTGGCTGAAGCCCTCCCCGCACTGGCTGCAGCGGCACGGCTTCTCCCCGGTGTGGCTGCGCACGTGGCGGGTCAGATCCTGGGGCTGGGTGAAGGTCTTGCCGCACTGGCCGCAGCGGTGCGGCCGGGGCCCGCCGTGCGTGAGCAGGTGGCGGGCCAGGCCGGCGCGGCGCAGGAAGCGCTTCCCGCACTGCGGACACGCGTGGGGCCGCTCGCCCGAGTGCACCTGCTGGTGGCTGGCCAGCTGCGAGCTCTGCGTGAAGCTGCGGCCGCACGCGCGGCAGGAGAACGGCCGCTCGCCCGTGTGCACGCGCCAGTGCGTGACCAGGTGCTCGCCGCGCCGGAAGGCCTTGCCGCAGTCGGCGCACTTGTACGGCCGGCTCTCGCGGCCCGCGCCGGCCCCGGCCGCCGCCGCGTCCCCCGCCCCGTCCGCGCCGTGGATCCGCAGGTGCCGCTTGAGGCTGGAGCGCCGCTGGAAGGTCTGCCCGCAGCGCGAGCACAGGAAGACAGGCGGCCGGGCCTCCGGCTCGGGCTTGGGGTCCTGAGCATGCGCGGAGTCCAGGGCGGGCTCCGGGTCCTGAGCATGCGCAGAGTCCCGGGCGGGCACCGGGTCCTGAGCATGCGCGGGGTCCGGGGCGGGCGCCGGGTTCTGAGCATGCGCTGGGTCCCGGGCGGGCGCCGGGTTCTGAGCATGCGCGGGGTCCTGGGCATGCGCCAGGAGGTGCTGCACCAGGCTGGAGCGGCGCTGGAAGCCCTGGTCGCACTCGGCGCAGCGGAAGTGGGGCTCGGCCGAGTGCGTGAGCACGTGCTTGGTCAGGTGCGAGCTCTGGCGGAAGCGGTGGCCGCACAGGTGGCAGGCGTGCGGGCGCTCGTCCGTGTGCGTGCGCAGGTGCAGCTTGAGGATGGAGCTGCGGCCGAAGGTCTTGGCGCAGTGCGGGCAGGCGAACGAGCGGTGGCCCGGGTGCGAGTTCAGCTGGTGCGCCTCCAGGCGGGACAGCTTGGGGAAGCTCGCCCCGCACTCGGTGCACAGGAAGTGCTCGGCGGCTTTGGCGGCCCCGGCCCTGCGGCCCCCGCGGCCCGCGGCCCCGTCTGCGCCTGCGCTGCCCCGGGCGCGCGGCTCCGGCTCCGGCTCTGGCTCCGGCCTCGCGGGGAGAGGCTCCCCGCCCACCACCGCGCTGTCTGCGGGGGACTCTGCTGAGAAGATCGGGGGCCAGGCAGCTCCTTTGGGCTCTGCTTGTTTAAAGTCCTCGCTGTCTGTAATTCGGCTTATGAATTCTGGGAAAGAAGCAAACAGGGGGATCGTGGTTCCAAGCCAGCTCAGAGAGAACCTTCCGAGAGACTCCTCTCCAGTTAACTATTCTAAAGAGCCAGAAATGTAAAGTGGAAAAGTGTGCTTTGGCCTTGAGGGCGAAAATAGCCACGTGGGACTGTGAGGCCGAGTTCAAGCCCCGGGACCACCTCCCCCCATACCCATACACACAGTTAAAAAGGGGAAATCACCCTCTTCCAAAACCTCTCGGGAATCCACCAAACCTGAGAAGTCTGGAAGAGAAAAGACACCCAGGACCCTGCCCATGTCCAATCTCTGGAGGCTGAGAGCTGAGGATCATGCTGCAAAGCAAGCTTGGACAACCCCATTGGAGAGACTCCTACCCCAATTTACCCGCAAAACGTTGGAAGTAGGTGTGGCTCAAGTGGTAGAACACCAGCCTTGAGCAAAAAAGCCAAGGGAGAATGTGGGCGACCCTGAGTTCAAACCCCGGTTCTCTGTCTGTCTCTGTCTCTCTCACACACACACAGATGCTGTGTCTGGGGCTGCAGGCAAAGCCCTTGGCCACTATGACAGGAGGGAAGGACTGCTTACCATGAGGGTACACACTCTTCTTCTCTGGGGCATCCTCAAAAGACAAGGTCTCCTATAACAAAAGCAAAGACCCCCACCAAGTGAGAGAGGAATGGGCGCTGTGATCTGCGGGCAACAAAGCTCTTTCCAAGATGCAGTTAGTGAACACATGGGTGGCTACCACACCAGAGTAGAGAACTGTTTCATGTTTCAAAAGGGCCTGGGATGCTAGGGACTGGTGGCTCACGCCTGGAATCCTAGCTACTCAGGAGGCTGAGATCTGAGGATCAGGGTTCAAAGCCAGCCTGGGCAGGAATGTCCCATGAGACTCTTATCTCCAATAAACCACCAGAAAACCAGAAGTGACCCTGTGGCTCAAGTGGAAGAGTGCTCGCCTTGAGCTGAAGAGCTGAGGGACAGCGCCCAGGCCCAGAGTTCAAGCCCCATGACGGACAAAAAATAAATACAAGGGTCTGGGGTGAGGGATCCGCTCAGCTCACCAGCACCGCTGCCAGCTCTTTAGCTGCCATCTCCTTATCTCGAGAGTTCTCCTCTGGCCACGAGTGATCCTGGGGCGCTGACCGCATTGTGGGGGAAGAAGAAATTGCTATTAGTAGGTAGTACTGTTATTAAGTGGCCACCAGACGGCGGTGCCCATCACCCAGAGCCATGAAGCCACCAGCTTCTTCCCACCAAGCCCGGCTCCCCCCACCCCCAGCTTCTCTCACTGTTTTCATGCAGGGTGAAGAGCGTCCTCTGCGGCCCGGGGCTGAGTGGTGGCTTGGAGCTTGGAGCGGGCCTCCATTCCGCAGGCTCCACAGGCCCAGGCTGAGACGGGGACGGTTCGCTCGCTGGGCAAGGCACGGAGGGCTCTTCGGGGGGCGCTTCTTTTTTGGGGCTGTGGCTGGTGACCTGGGCAGGCCCCCCCTGTTCCTCCAGAGGGCAGTTCTTGATAGAGCTGAAACTAAAATCCTGTGGACACACAGCCATCTTAGCAGGCACTGACTCCCGGAGAGGAGCGTAGCCGAGTGGAGCAGGGGGGCAAAAGGGGGTGAATGGGAGAGAAAGCGGGGTTTTCAGCGATGTCTTCTTCGGGTGGTCAGTCCCAGGTCCCCCACCCCGCCCCCTTCCTGCTGGGCAGCGTTCCCGCACGCGTGTCTCTCACCAGTGGCCCCACGTGGCCGGTGTCCCGGGACACGCCCTCCAGCAGCAGCACCACCTCCTCGCCGTCCCTGAGGCACTGGCCTTGCAGACGGCCCAGCAGGTGCGGGGGCAGCACACTGAGAAACTGCTCCAGCACCAGCAGCTCCAGGATCTGCTTCTTGGTGTGCAGAGATGGCTGCAGCCAGTGGCAGCACAGCTCCCGCAGGCGGCTCAGGGACGCCCGGGGCCCCATGTCTTCCTGGTACTGGAAGCATCTGAAGAGCTGGTGGGCCACCTCGGGCCGAGGCCTGGCCTCCGGCCGCCCGTGACTCTCCTGGTCAGCAGCCTCCTCGTCCTCCAGCTTGATAGCCCGGAATTGCTCTTGCTCTGGGGTAGCAGGCACCGGCTCTGCGAGCATCCTGCCTGCCTTCGGTGGGGGCGGGGAGGGAGGTGACACCTCCTATGGATACCTGCTAAGGCACAGCCCTTTCTTCAGCGGCCACACCTGTGAGACAGAAGACCTCGGGTTAGGATCTTTTTCCAGGTGTCAGATGGGACCAGCGCGGCCCCTGCTGGCCGTCGCGGCGATCTGCAGGAAGACAGCCAGTGTGGCTAGTTTTCCCCAGCGGTGGGCATTTAGTGGACTCTTCGTAGGAAAATGGAGGCCCAGGGAACCCAAGAAACTTGTCACGAGGGGACATGGTGGTTCAAGCCTGTAATCCCAACACTGGGGAGGCTGAGAAACGGAGGTGAAAAGAGGATGGAGAGCCCCAGCTTTATGGTAAGATTGAGGGAAAGGCTATGTCTCAGAAGACAGCGAGACAAAGAGACGGAAAGAGATCAAACCCTCCAGCAGATAAAAGGCAAAGTTGAGGGAGATCTGGTGGCTCACAACTGTCATCCTAGCTACTCAGAAGGCTGAGATCTGAGGATCACTGTTCAAAGCCAGCCTGGGCAGGAGAGTCTGTGAGATTCTTATCTCCAATAAACCACCAGAGAACTGGAAGTGGTGCTGTGGCTCAAGTGGTAGAGCGCTAGTCTTGAGCTGAAGAGCTGAGGGACAGTGCCCAGGCCCAGAGTTCAAGCCCCATGACTGACAAAAAATGCGCATTCCTGTCCAAGCTGGTTTAGAGCTGCAGTGCTCAGATCTCAGCCTCCAGAGCAGCTAGGATGACAAGCCTGAGCTGCCCGCGCCCGGATAATCCTTTCTTCTTTTTTCCTTCTCACATTCTGGATCTCACTGTAAGCATTGTATCACCCCTTTGGGGATAGTCACCCAATCCTCTAGCAAGGGAAAGTGTCTTCCAGTAGCCACTAGGGGGCACTGCTTTGCACGTACATATCTCCTAGTCCAGGCCAGCAGAGCTACTTTCTTGCTCCACGACTCAGATTGGAGGGTTGTTTATTTTGGGGGGAGTTGGGGGAGAGAGGACTGGATGGCCCTACACTCAGCACCAAGCACCAGGACTCCAGTCGGTCCTGCTGATTTAATCCCCAGAGCACCACCCAGGAGGCTTAAGCTTTTTCCCTCTTCACCAGGCTAAGGATCAAACCCAGGGCCTTCACAAGCTCCGCACCCCAGAGCCAACACCCACCCCCTGCTCCCCCACCTCCACCCCGCCCCGCCGGCCTAAGCTTCTCAGGGCAGCCTCTCACTTTTGTTATCTCTCCAAACCGGTCCCACCCTCCCACCCCCGAAGGGAATCTCAAGCAGGGGGATGGGAAGAGAGGTTGAGGCTCACTCCCCCGCCCCCCTCAGTGCAGGGCAGGGCAGTGCTTTGCCCCAGAGCGTACCTAGGCTGGTGCTATTCCCCATGGGGGCAGCTGAGGACCCCCCCCCAAGCTTCAGGGTCCAGACATGGACCCCACCCTAGAAGGTAGCCCTGCCCCTGCGACGGAGGTGGGAGAGGTCCACCTGGCTGTGAGTTTTGGGGAGTGGGGGTTGGGGCAGAGCTGGGATTTGAATTCAACCAACCTCCATCCCACTGCGCTGGCTAAGCTGGCTCTACTGCTGAGCCGGGACTCCAGCTTGCTCCAAATTTTGGGCCCTTGAGCGAAGCTCCTTTGCTCTTTTAAATGCAGATGCGCCCCACCCCCCATCCTCCTGGAACCCCAGAACACATCACCTACCATCGCTGAGCCACAATCGGGATTCTGCTATTTGTCCTCCTGGCCTCGGGTTTAAACTAGTCAGGGTCGGCCCAGCGCTCGGTGACCCCCGCGGTTTCACAGTGGCAAGGAAGGAGCAAGGGCAGCGCCTGAGGCGCCCTCCGCGCCCAGAGGCTGGAATTCCTGGGAGAAGCTCCCGGAGCTTTCCGCCCCGCTCCTCCCCAAAAAGGTGGAAACCACTTTCCAAGTCCACCGGGCAGATGACTAGAAACCCTCATGGACCAAGCACTTCTTGTTGGGACCCATTTAACTCTTCCTCCCTTTCCCCCCACTCACGCGCGCCCCGCTTTCCTGATCTGACCGGGGAACGAGTGTCACCCCTCTCCGATGCTCACTAAAGCTCAGAGGTCGTGGCTTCATTTTGCGCCTCCTACTCTTGTTTTTTCGCCTAACAGTGCCTCCCTAGAAGTCCTAGGAACTGAAGGAAGCGTGTAACATTGTCTGGGGCGGAGAAGATCTTTGATAAAAATGTTCAAGAAAATGGGCTTTTGTTTCAGTGTTTGCACCTTACATGTGCAAAAAACCTAGAGCACCAATCACCTCATTCTGGCCCAGAATGGGTGATAAATTATCATCATTATCATAAAAATCTAACAAGCAAAAACCAGGGGTGCCTAACTCACATTCAAACCTCGCGCAGCAAAGCTTTGCTCTAAGATGAAAATGTAGTTCTAGAACACCCACATGTGCAAAACAGAGGATCACAGTTCCTCCCAGACTGGAGAGATTTTTTTTCTTTCTTTCTTAACAAGAGGCAGAATATCTCAGCACAAAAAGGCAATCACAAGATTCCCAAATTGCAGCCTACAGGCAAAGCCACACCAGGTGAGGCCCAAGCCCCAAAGGTTTGCAATAGGTAGAATTCAAGCAAATAGGCTGGCCCTGCCCCCCCCCTTCCAGGACAAAAGCTCTATTAACATGCGTGTCTGCAGGGGGTCTGCGGGGTGTGGGGCAGGAAAGCCACCAACTTCTCACTAGCTTAGTCTGCAGCCCTGAGAAATGGAGCTGCTGGAGGTGGGAGCAGTATGTCGGCCATGAGACCCTGCCAGACAACGTGACACGCTCCGGCCAGGGATAGGGAAAGAAACGTCCCTTTCTCCCAGGACGCACTTCCAGGGGTCTCACTCGCTCATCTTTGTCAGTCGAGCTTCTCTGTCTGAGTGGGGGCTGGTTGGTCCACCAGGGCCGCGTGTCACCTGCCTTCCCTGGTGTCACAGGCGGTCCCTGGACTCACCCTGATGCCCCCCAGGGCCACAGGACCACCTATCCCACTGGCCCTGAGCGCCTCACACCCACCATCATTCTCCCCAAACTCTCCCCCAGCCCCCTCCCCGCCACCAAGGCCTGGCGCCCCCTTCTCCCTTCCAGCCTGAACCCTAAGGCCTTCAACTCACCACTTCAGCTCCCCACGACAGAGGCAGAGACGTTTGGGGGTTCTCCGAGGGCACCCGGGCCGCAGGCAGCCCTGGCCAGCCGGGAGAGGGACTGGGGGGGGAAATGGAACAGGAAGCGGCCGGCCCCAGTCCCATTCAGGTGTTGAAGGGGCTGCCCAGAGTTTAACCCTTGACCTCCCAGTTTAGGATGGGGTGGGGGGGAAAGGGCGGAGCCAAAGGCAAACGCAGTCACGGGCTGGCTTGGGAAAGTCTAAGGATCCCTCCCAGCCGGAGCACCTCGCGCCTGCGCCGGGGCTAGCGGCTAGGGCTCTTTGGGGCTGACGCTGCCCTGCACAGTCCCCGCGGTGGGTCGGTGTTCACTCCCGTGACCGATCTCGGCCGAGGCTGGGCCGGGTGTCGCCACCCCGGAGGCCCCAGCGCCCTCGGGCCAAGTGTTAGGAATGAGGTCGAGCCCGGGGCAGGGCGGGGAGGGCGGCGCCCGCACCGCGTTTGTTTTTTACAGTCCAGGGTTGGCCTCTCTGGACGTCCATGCGGACGCCCGTCCGTCTCTGTGTCCTCCGCGCCCAGTACGGCGCCTGCGCAACAAGGCCTAAGCAGCCGCGGGGAGCCCCTGGGCGCCCCAAGTTTGCAGGCGCCCGAGGCTCAGGCCGCGGGCTCGGGCTCGGGGCGCGCGGACCGTCCAGGGATCCCCGCCCGGGGCGTGGCCACAGGTGGGCGTGTCCTTCAGAACGGGCGTGGCTTATCTATGGGCGGGGCCTGTCGGGGCGGGGCCACGGCTGGCGCGTTTCTCTGCTGCTCGGTGTTTCCCTGCGCAGCTCTGAAGGGCAAGGCCGAGTTCTGCTCCCCGGGGGGCGGGAGGAGAGACGGGCCTCGCGCCTGGATCTGGGAGCGGGGAGGAAAGGGACTCGCCGGCCTCCAGCTGACTCGGGCTGGGAGGAGGGGGCGGCCTCCGGGGAAGGGACCAACCTTGTGGCCGGTGTCTGCCTGGAAGAGCTGGCCCACAGCCTCGCCGCGAGGAGTGAGGTGAACGTGGACGTCCAGCGCCTCCACCGCGGACCTGTCACCTTTCCCGGGAACACACAGAGAAGCAGAGACTACCTTGACTGAACAGCCAAAAGTAGCAGGGAGGCGGGAAAGGCAGGCCCCTGCGGGGAGAAAGTCCGGGCTTCCTCGTGGGGACCAGTACTTTGTCCCATTCCTTCATTCATTCGTTCACTCATTCATTCATTCGGAAAGATTGAGGGCTTTTAAGGTCAGCCTCAGTAAAACCAATGAGATCCATCTCAAAAATATGAAATTAAAAAATGAAGTAAACACTGGCTAGGGCTGGGCAGGTGCTCAGGGGTAGAGTGCTGGCCTTGCATACATGAGGTCCCGGGTGGCGCTGTGGCTCAAGTGGTAGAGCTCTAGCCTTGAGGGGAAAAAGAAAAACAGCCCAGGTATAGTGCCAGACTTTGAGTTCAAGCCCCCAGGAGCAGCGCACGCGCGTGCACACACACATACACACGCACACTTCAGAAAAACACTCAGCAACAACAAAACTCTAACGTGCATGTACCACACTGGTCTATGTCTGTCTGTCTGTCTGTCTGGTCTTTAGTACCCGGGGTGAACCCAGAGGCTCACACATAATAAGCATGCGCTGCACTCCCAACTTTATTTCCATTTCTGAAACAACACCCCATGCAGGTGAGCGTGGGGCAGACTCCATCCGAGTCCGGAGATCCGGGCACCGACCTGGCCCGGTCGTTCTCCGGCAGAGGATGGCCCACAGGAAGCCTCAGTTTCTCCACGGGTAGGACAGAAGTGCCCTTTTCTCAGAACCGGCCAGAGTATCAACGCGAGAGCCGCGCAAGCCGGAAGTTGCCATGGAAAAGCCGGACGGGAATCGCGGGGACACCGGTCTGGCGGCGTGCGCCCGGGGACAGCCTTCCATTCGGGCTGCTCGGCCCCTCGCGGGCGCGCAGGTGGGGACCGCTGAATGCTTGGAGAGGCGGGGCGGGAAGGCAGGGGGCGTGTCTTCAGAGTATAGCCAATCCGAAGCGTCTATCTGGAGCGCCGGCGGGGCGGGGCGTGTCGTTGCCTAGGCGACGCGTCGGCGCTCGAGGTTGCGCGGAGCGCGTGCTGGGCCGGGTTCGCGCGGGGATCCCGGGCCTGCAGCCGCCGGGTCCCGTGGCTGGGGGGTGGGCACGCGGTCGCGTCCGCGCCTCCGGGGTTTCCGGGGATCCCGGGCATTTTTAGGGATTTTATTTGTTTTTTTTTTTTTAGGTCCTGGGGTTTGAACTCGGCCTGGGCGCAAGGCTGGCGCTCCACCACTTGAGCCACAACGCCACTTCCGGTTTTCTGGTGGTTTATTGGAGATGAGGGTCTCGCGGACTTTCCTGCCCGGGCTGGCTTTGAACCGCGATCCTCCGATC
This sequence comes from Dipodomys merriami, assembly GCF_024711535.1. NCBI lineage: Eukaryota > Metazoa > Chordata > Mammalia > Rodentia > Heteromyidae > Dipodomys > Dipodomys merriami. The sequence continues at coordinate 2,723,557 of NW_027202682.1, forward strand.
TCAGCCTTCTGGGTAGCTAGGATGACAGGCGTGAGCCACCGGCGCCGGGCTGGCTTCGAGTCACCGTCCTCAGACCTCAGCCTCCGAAGTAGTCAGGATTACGGCGTGAACCCCTCCCCCAAATCCATTGAACAGGAACTCTGGCAAGTTTAAATATTGCCACTTTTGAAACTCAGGCAGACGCTGCGAGCCCCCAGCTCCCCTGAGCTGGCGCGGGAGGGGAAGCAGCGGCCACGGAGGACCCGCTCAGGGCTGCGGGGGAGAAGGGGTTCCCAAGGCCCACTAACCTGGGAAGCCTTCAGTGAACTCAGGGCCCCCCAAGGACACGGCGTGAAGCCACGTGTGCTGGGAAGATGGGGCCTGCCCCTCCAGCCAGCAGGCTGCCACTCTTCCTTGGGGATGTCCGCAGTGGTTTCTTTGCCAAGGCCATCGCCCCCCGGCTGGGTGGGCCTCGCAGGAACCTGCTGGGTGAAGTCACCCTCACGGGCCAGGGTTCAGGACCTGGGAGCCACCTCCCGGCCGAGCTCAGGTGCGGCTGGGGCTCGGGACCCCAGACGCGGAACCCTCCAGGCTGGGAACCCTGTGGGCTCGCAGCCTGTGTGGGGAACGGGATCTGGGCGGGACTTCCTGTTGTCCCCAATCCCAGTCTCCACCCGGTTTTCTCCCCATCCTCCGGCTGCGGGCTGCAGAGATTCTCCTCCCGGAGAAGGCGGCCCTGCACCTCCCGCGCCCTGTGCATCGCCACCTTGGTAAGAAGGCTGTTCAGGGCGGGCGCCCGAGCCTGGCGCGGGTGTGCGGTGTGGAGCAGAGGACGTGGTCAGAGGCGCAGGGTTTCGTGCTGGCGGGATAAAGGGGGCCTGGATCTGGGATTGGGAAGTTGAAGGGCGTGCCCCCCCATCCCGGGAGGGGGGGGGCAGTGAGAAGCAGAGACCCCCTGAAGTGGGCGTGGCCGTTGGGGGGGGTCTGCCGAGAGTGAATGGGTTGGTCTCTCTCGATTGCCCGGAGGGGCTCCAAGTTGGGGTGGGGTACGGGACCCCGGGCTCGGGGCCTGAGGACAGCGGCTGGGGTGCCTCTGGCTGTGACAGGCGGGAACCCCCAGATTGTTTTTGGAGGATCTCTTTAAATCTCCCCCCCCCCCATTCTCACGTAGCCCCTGCGTTTCCTGAGCAGGTCGCCCTGAGACGCAGGACTCTTGGTTCAACAACCAAAAGGACAGTGCACAACAGAAATGTTTGGGGACAGAATTTAAATCCGTTGCCCCAGGGGAACTGGATTAGGCCCAGTTGGACTGCATGTCTGGTTGGGACAGGGGAGCTCTGAGCGGGCACAGAGATTTTCTGGACACTTAGGAGGTGTCTGGGAAGTGCCAGCTGATTTCTTTCTGTTTTCCAGACTCCAGGCCAGAAACTGGATGGGGCTTGACCAGCAGAAGAGAGAACCAACTTGCTTCCCTTCCTAGCCAGAACTGGAAATGTCTGCAGATGGCAAAGGCCTGAGGGCTTCTGAGACTAAGGAGAAAGGGGAAGAGGTATGTTGTTGCCTTGGGTGAGGGAGGATCCTGGGAGGACTTTTCAAAGTTGGGTGTCTGGATGGAGCTAAGAGAATCACCTAGAGAGCAGGGTTGGTAGATGAGTGAGCTGGGTGATAGCAACTTTACCCCATCTACCCTTCACTGTGAACTTTTACTTTGCCCTTTACCCATATTGGTTATAAATAAATACATCGTACACCACGTACTGCGGCTACTATTTTCAAAGGCGGTGCCACTGTGCCGTGTCCCTTCCCCACCCGCCTCTGATGTACAAGGCACCCTGGCAGGCCTCGTGCATGGCATTCTCTACTGATGTAATCTGTGAAGTGCAGTAATAAGTAATAATAAATCACTCGCCATCGAACCCATCTAGAACCTTCTAGATCAGGCAGCAGTCTCATTTAACTAGGTGGCCTCTTTGCCACCACTTTGCAGGCAGTGAAGAGACTTGGATCCATCAGTCAGAGCAGGGGCATTGCTGGCCTGGCAGCCAGAGATTCCGAGGGCATTTCCCTTCAATCCCCAAATGTAGAGGAGCAAGGGAGGGATAGGTCCAAACTCCCAGGACAAGGCTGCTGGTGTTGGGGATTTTAAGAGGCCTCTCAGGGTGAAGGAAATATCAGAAGTTTTTGTGCTGTGGTTGTGCATTGTGTCTTATCTCTGGGCCCTAGATGCCTGATTTCTTGTGGCTTGGGTCTCAAGTTACCACAAAGCAGGCTGCTTAAAACAACCACGATTCATTTCCTTAACCTTGCTAGAGGCTGAGGGGTCAGCCTGGCTGCCCTACCGCCGAAGGCTTTCTGGGAGGGCCTTCCTTCTTCTTTACTCCTCGCGCTCCCTGGCTGGTGTTATCACTCCACTCACGCCATCTCTAGGTTTTCTATTCTCTCCTTCCCACCCTCAGCTGTACTGGGGTTTGAACTCAGGGTTTCAGCTTGTTTGGTGCTCTACCACTCAAGCTGTTTTTACTTTTATGTTGTGAATAGAGTCTTGCTCCCCTCCCAAACCAGACTGGACCACTCTACTCCCAATGGTACTTCCTGTGTCGCTAGGATAACAGGTGCTCACTTTTTTTTTTATTGGTTGAGATGGAGTCTAGTGAACTTTCATTTGTATGTGTTTGCTGATACCAGGGCTTAAACTCAGTGCTACCTGCTTTCAGTGCTACTTGCTTTCACTCAGCTTTTTTACTCATGGCTGGTACTGTACCACTTGAGCCATGACTCCTATCTGGCATTTTGCTATTTGGAGATAGACTCTCACAGACTTCTCTGCAGAGGCTCACTTCAAATTGTGATCCTTAAATCTCAGCCTCTAGAGTATCTAGGATTTCTATTTTTGTAAGTACCTGTGTCATCAGATTTAGAGCCTATGCTAAGTCCAGGATGATTTCATTTCAAGATCCTTAATTTGATTACTTCTATAAAGATCCATTTTCCAAATAAGGTTGCACCTGGAGGTTTCAGGTGGATTTGAGAGGGGATCCTGCTTAATCTGCTCCATTTAGTTTTCTTGAGTATTAAAAAATAGCAGCAGCTAGGTACCAGTGGCTCACGCCTGCCTGTAATCCTAGCTACTCAGGAGGCTAAGATCTGAGGATTGCAGTTTGAAGCCTGCCCAGGCAGGAAAGCCCATGAGACTCTTTTTTTTTTTTTTTTGTCGGTCGTGGGGCTTGAACTCTGGGCCTGGGCGCTGTCCCTCAGCTCTTCAGCTCAAGGCGAGTGCTCTTACCACTTGAGCTACAGCGCCACTTCCGGTTTTCTGGTGGTTTATTGGAGATAGGAGTCTCACGGTCTCTCCTGCCCGGGCTGGCTTTGAACCGCGATCCTCAGATCTCAGCCTCTTGAGTAGCTAGGATTACAGGTGTGAGCCACCAGCGCCCGGCCCCATGAGACTCTTTTTTTTTTTTTTTTTTTGGGTCCAGTCATGGGGCCTGAACTCTGGGCCTGGGCGCTATCCCTCAGCTCTTCAGCTCAAGGCTAGCGTTCTACCACTTGAGCCACAGCGCCACTTCTGGCTTTTTTCTTTTTGCTTATGTGGTGCTGAGGAATCGAACTCAGGGCCTCAGGCATGCAAGGCAAGCGCTCTACCACTGAGCCACGTTCCCAGCCCCCCCATGAGACTCTTATCTCCAATAAACTACTCAGAAAAAGCCAGAAGTGTTGCTGTAGCTCAAGTAGAGTGCTAGCTCTGGGACAGAGCTCAGATCTAGAGTTCAAGCTCCAGGACTGGCAAAATCAAATAATTAATTAAATAACAACCAACCAGGCACGTTGTTCACCTCCTCGGTGGTGGAGGCTTGGCGGGTCTCTCTCTTGCCACCCATGGTGCTGGGTGAGCTGGACAGCAAGAAGCAGACAACCCTTCAGGCATTTGGGTGTGTTGTCTCTCAGCCGGTCTTCCTGAGTTCCAGCCAGATGCTGATGGGGGCTGTTATTCCCAGGTCCCAGGTCACCAGCATCCTTGTCAAGAAATGCTCAGCAGACACGGGGAGCCAGTGCCCCCGGGGGCCATTCGGGCGTCAGCACACATTAAGTCAGAGCCAGAAGAGCCTCACCCTGAGGCGACTTCGCAGGACACCAGAAGGCCAGGTGCTGGGGAGTGGGGACCACTGAGTCCTGGCTCTGAAGAAAAAGCTCTCTTCCTGCCTGGTGCAGGTAGGAGAGAGCTGTCAATGAGGTGCTTTCCTGCGGATGGTGGGGCTCGGCTTGGGAGGGACCCAGATTCCTACTTCCTGTCTGCCTGACTCTCCTAGATGCCTTCTTAAAACCTTGGAGCATTTGACCCTCTTCTTGAGTCAGGCTGGGAGTTGGGCTTGAGGCAGCTTGGGGGGAGCCACGGCAGGAAGTGCTGCCCACACTAAGGTCTGTTCCCCTCCTGCAGCCCTCTCCTCCCCCCTGACCACCATGCTTTCCGGAGAAGGGAGGACCAGAGGCAGGCCGGGCAGGACCAGAGACAGGCAGATGGCTGCAGCACTCCTCACAGCTTGGTCGCAGGTGAATATCTCTGAAGGTTTCTTTACTCCCCCCCCCCCATCCCTACGCAGTGGCAGGGCCCAGCTCCCCTCAATCACTGCTCAGCCCTTCTTCCTGCACCTGCTGTCTCTTCCTGTGAAGGCAGGACCCCAGCTGGCCTGACCCCACAGGGCACCCGCTGTCCAGGGTGCTCACTGACGTGCTGCTGGACTGGCCATCCGAGAGGCCTGGGGCCCACGGTCAGGTCTGCCCAGGGCTGGAGGGAAAGCAGAAGCGGAGAGTTGGGCCTCCAATGGGGAATTGTTCTGCCGAGTGTGAGCCGGGGAGTGGCAGCAGGCTGCGTGGAAATCCTGAGCTTCACCTGTGGCCCCTGGTCACCTGCTTTGTGAGGGGCTCTGCTGCCCGACCGGCGGGTCTGCGTGCCAGGCCTGGCTCCTGCCACGTCACTTGGTACTGTCATTCCCCCACCATCAGTTGTGTGTTGGATGTCATATTTCAGATGCCAGTAACCTTTGAGGATGTGGCTCTGTACCTGTCCCGGGAGGAGTGGGGGAGGCTGGACCACGCACAGCAGAGCGTCTACAAGGACATGCTGCAGAAGAGAAACGGGCTGGCCTTGGGTAACGGCTCACCTGCCACACAACCTCCCAACTTCCTGAGGCCCTGGAGTGTCAGGGAGGGGCCCCTGCTGCCTTGCTCCACACCATCCCCCTCTTCCTTTCCCTCTCACTGTTCATCTAAACAGCACTGTTCTCTAGAACCTTCCACAGGGATGGAAATGTTTTGTATCTGTGTCAACAAGCCCAGGGGTTGATGAGCATTAGAAACGGAGCGAGGGAAACTGAGTAGTCTTTTTAGTTTGAACTGCCATGGCTGGTGGCCACAGCAGTGGCCAGCCGCCGGGTGCCAGCTCAGGAGTAGACCGTCCTTCCCGCTTGCTGCTGCTGGGCCTGCCACAGGGTAGGACGAGGAAAGGGAGTCACCAGGCTGACCTTGAAAGATCCTGCTTCTGTTCAGGAAAAGTAGAGGCAGGGCCAGCTCAGCGCTGGGAGGAGTAGAGCGGGCTGCCACTGTGGAAGGGAGTATGGAAGCCAGGGCCTCCTGCGCTCAGGAAGCCCTCTACCACCCAGCTACTCCAGGAGCCTCCTAGAAGGATTTTTTTTTTTTTTTTTTTTTTTTGATTGAGACAGAATCTATATACCCAGGGTCTGCTGCCTCAGCCTCTAGAAGGCTGGTATTAGGAGCATTCCAGATATTCACCACCATGCCCCTCCCTGCGTTACTATTTTTAGTGTGACATGGGGCTTTGAACTCAGAGTCTGGGCACTCTACCACTTTGAGCCACAGTGCCACTTCCAGTTTTCTAGTGGCTTATTGGAGATGAGAGTCTCACAGACTTTCCTGCCCCTGCTGGCTTCGAACCACGATCCTCAGATCTCAGCCTCCTGAGTAGCTGGGCTGACAGGCGTGAGCCATCGGTGCCAGGGCCCAAGAGGATTTTTAGTGTGCATTTAATTTTGTTAGTTTTATCTCATTAACTTTATTTTGGGGGGGGTGCTGGGGGCACGGCTGTCGGTGGGTGGCTGTCTTGGGGTAACACGGTCTCTCCCTCTGGGCAGCGTTTCCGTTAGGCAGGCCTTTCTGGGCCCCCCAGGTGCCGGGCAAGGGCGAGGCTTCCTGCTCGGGCGGGCCACCGGGAGCTGGGAAGGAGAGGAGAGACCCTGCTTCAGGTGAGCTCCTGGCCGGGGAAGGACGGCCCTGGCAGAGGTGGTCCGTCTGCGCTCCCTGCAGGGTGGCTTTTGCCTCTTCGGGTCCCCCGGGGTCCCCGCTGCCCTCCCCTGGGCCTTCGGCTCTGCCCCCCACCCCCTGCGGCCGGCCGGAAACCGTGTGTGGCTGGACCAACCCTGTCTCTTGGCCAGGAGCTGCGGAGGCGGCGCGGGCCGGGGCGCACGGGGCCTCGGAGGCTGACCCTCCGTGCGGGCCGCCGACCCCCGCCAGCGGCGAGATCCCGGGGCCAGCCCGGGACCCTGGGCCCCCGGAGACGACCCCCGACCCCCGGCCGGCCGGCGACGGCTGGGAGCAGCAGGGCGCCCCGGGGGACGAGGCCGCCAAGAAGTCGTTCCGGTGCGAGCAGTGCGGCAAGGCCTTCAGCTGGCACTCGCACCTGGCCACGCACCGGCGCACGCACACGGGCGAGAAGCCGTACGCCTGCGCCGACTGCGGCAAGCGCTTCGGCCGCAGCTCGCACCTCATCCAGCACCAGATCATCCACACGGGCGAGAAGCCGTACACCTGCCCCGCGTGCCGCAAGAGCTTCAGCCACCACTCCACGCTCATCCAGCACCAGCGCATCCACACCGGCGAGAAGCCGCACGCGTGCGACCGCTGCGCCAAGCGCTTCACGCGCCGCTCGGACCTGGTCACGCACCAGGGCACGCACACGGGCGCCAAGCCGCACAAGTGCCCGGCGTGCGGCAAGTGCTTCACGCAGAGCTCGGCCCTGGTCACGCACCAGCGCACGCACACGGGCGTGAAGCCCTACCCGTGCCCCGAGTGCGGCAAGCGCTTCAGCCAGCGCTCCAACCTCATGGCGCACAGCCGCACGCACACGGGCGAGAAGCCCTACCCGTGCCCCGACTGCGGCAAGCGCTTCAGCCACAGCTCGCACCTCACGGCGCACCAGCGCACGCACCGCGGCGTGCGGCCCTACCCCTGCCCGCTGTGCGGCAAGCGCTTCAGCCGCCGCTCCAACCTGCAGCGCCACCAGAAGATCCACGCCGCGGGGCCCCGCGCGCTGGCCGTGCTCATGCTGGCCGCGCCCCCGCCCGCCCCCACCTAGCGAGGGAGGCACGGGTGTGCCCGCACCGACGGACGGATGGACAGACAGGAGGACCTAGGCGAGCCGAGGGGTGAGGGAAGGGAGCCGGGAGGTGCGGGGCTGGGGTGGGGGAGACGGAGGACCGGAAGGGAAGGCTCGGGGTGAATTAAAGGCCTTAGAGCTCAAGCTGCGGCCCGGGGCTCTGTGTCACGCGTGTCCCCGTCTGTGGGTGTCCCGGGTCAGCCATGTGTCGCCGCTCCTGGTTTGCGCACCGTCTCTGCCCCTCATCCAGGTTGGGTGTGTGTCTGTGTTCTGTTCCGGAACCTCGGGAACATAGGTCTCTAAGCAAAGGCTCCCCTCCTCCCACAGGTTTCCAAGCCCGAGGCCAGCTCTTCCAGCCCGTGGGCCCTGGCCAAGCCCCCCCGCGGCCACCAGCATGTCTCAGGGGCACTTACTGCCTAGTGGTAGCAGGGCATGGACAACTTGAGAACAACTGATCGGTGTTTACTTTCTGCCCCCATCTCCTGTCTCAGAAACCCTGGCTGAACTTTTGGGATTGGCTGTGTGTGTGTCAGTTGGGGGCATGAACTCGGCCTGGGTGCTGCTCCTGAGCTCTAGCACTTGAGCTACACTCCCACATCCCCTTTCCTTCCCTTTAAAGTCTTTTTCAAAACCAGGTCTGCTGCTTTTGTTCAGGGACCTCAGACTTAGATCCTCCTACTTTGGCTTCCCTAATAACCACAGGGATGCACCACTGGGCCAGCTGCAATTGTGTGTGTGTGTGTGTGTGCGCGCGCGCGCGCGCGCGCGCGTGTGTGCCTAGGCACTGTCCCTGGGCTTTTTTGTTAAAGGCTGGTGCTTTACCACTTTGAGCCACAGCTCCATTTCCAGTTTTTCTGGTGGTTAATTGGAGATAATCAGGGACTTTCCTGCCTGGGCTGGATTTGAACCATGATTCTCAGATTTTCAGCCTCCTGAGTAGCTAGGATTCCAGTTGTGAGTCACCAGTGCCTAGCTTAATCATTCTTTATGCCAAAATTTCTATCTGCACATGAATATTGTAATTTTTAGCTCCTAATTGGTAGAGTGCTTACCTATTTGGAGCTTTGGGTTTGATTCACAGTACCAGACAAATGTAAACCATCTCATTAGGAATAGCATGGAACTTGAGAGTGCATGGTTCAATGTAGAGCGCCGGCCCTGCAGCCCCTCGGCCCCTCCACCCACTCGTTGAAGCGGGCAAAAAAGAAGAGCCCACCCCAGGGCATCCCTTCCGGCGAGCCGGGAGTGGGCTCTGCGGCTCTGACCAGCCCTGGCACTGTGTTTTCAGGGACTGGAGGGGCAGAGACCTGAAGGAGAAGCGGCGGAAACCAAGGCCCGAGCCACTCAACACCCAGACCCCAGCGCATCCTTCCATGTGCCTGGGTACTGACGCGCCTGGCTCCGCTGCCTTGTGATTGGCCAGCACTAGAAGTTCTCCCCGCTCATTGGCCACCAGTAGTCAGTGGACGCACTGCTTTTCGGGATGTTGATGTCTACCACGGCGCATGCGCCGCGCCGTTTCCCGGCGACCCTCGCGGGAACTTCCGGCACCTGGAGCTGGCGGCGGAAGTGGGAGCGCTGAGCCCGCGGTGGGCGGTGTGTCCCCGGGGGCGGGGCCCGGCGTGGCGGCCCCGAGCGTTCGCAAGTGAGAGGCTGAGCTCCGCGGGGCCGGGGCGGGCGGCCCGAGGCCGGCGGCGGCCGGGGGTCCGCTCTCTGCTGGAGGGGCGGAGCCGCGGGTCCCCGGGCGGCCTTCCCCGCCCGCCCGCCGCCCCTCAGCCCCTCCCGGGCCCGGCTGCCCGGGACCGCGCGGGGCTCCGGCCACCGCCACCCCGGTGAGGCCCGGGGCCGCTGGAGGACGCCCAGGAGGCCTGTGAAGCACAGAGGCGCAGACAGGGGGAGAAGCCGCGGAAGCAGCCCGGACGGCGCGTCCCCACCGCGGGAGCCCCGAGAAAGCCACAGCCCACGTAGTGTGTGCAGTAAGGCCTCCTCTATGTGAACACACACATCAGGCACACATTTCCCCCATTTTCATTAAAAGCGCAGGGAGTCAGGTGGGTGGCTCAAGCCTGTAATCCTTGCTGTAACTTGGGAGGCAGAGATGGGGGGGGGCGGGGGCGGGATCGCCCTCAGAGGGCAACTAGGCAGAATAGTTCAGGAAAATCTCCATCTCAACATGGCTGGGTCAGTCTGTCATGCACAGTGACGAGAAAGTACAGAGTGAGAAGACCACAGTTTGGGCATGACGGAGAGAGATCCTACTCTGAAAATATTAAAGGCAAAAGGGGTTGGAGGGGCTGGGAAGGTGGCTCAGGGGTAGAGTGCTTGCCTCACATGCATGAGGCCCTGGGTTCAATCCCTCAGCACCACATAAGCAGAGAAAGCTGGAAGCGGTGCTGTGGTTCAAGTGGTAGAGTGCTGGCCTTGAGCTGAAGAGCTGAGTGACAGCACCCAGGCCCCGAGTTCAGGCCCCAAGATGGGCAAAAAAAAAAAAGGGGCGGGGGGAGTTTGAAGGCATGACTCAAATGTTAGAGCATTTTCCTAGCAGGCTAGAAGCCCTGAGTTCAATGTTGAATCCCATTGGCAGTATCAAAAGAGAAGTTTTACATGTTTTTTTTTGTGTTTTTTAAACTTCTTGTTTCTTATTTTGGTTTTAACTGTTGAAACAACTCAAAGTATTTCACAAATTTGGCCAGATGTTTTGGAATTCAGAGGTTTTCAAGTTTGAGAAAAATATGGTATATCAACACTTCCAGAGGCATTTGAGGACCTCAGTAATCAAACACAATACTTAAAAAACTTTAGGTTGGCTCAAATGAAAGAGCTACTACCTGATAAGAGTAAGGTCCTGAGTTCAAAACCCAATTGGTTCTGCCAAAAAAAAAATTAATTGAAACATAATGTACACATAGAAATACATAATTATATCTTCAGTCTTAATAAACTAAGCAAATATCTATATTTTTGCCTTAAAACAAGAACATTTGCAGTACTCTAAATGGAGGTTAAGGATACTCATCCATAAGTTTGAATGAGATTTGGATTTCAGACTTGGGGATATGAGTCATGGGCCTCTCTTAGCAGAACAGACAGTCATAGAACGGGCATTATGATAAAAACCTACACAGGTTTCAGGGCCATGAAAAGACAGGTGCTAGAGTCCCTGCCTGTCCCTCAGACTGAAGCTTGCTTGTGTATTCCAGCTCTTCCCCAAACTGCCATTTTGTTCTTTCCCAGGAGTGCAAGTCCTGATGCCAGTTTGGCTACCACTGAAAGGGTCAGCTCTGGAGCCCAGGCTGAGGCCAGCCAGCCCTGAGCTGGGAATGGCATCCCTCCAGGGGTCCCAGGACCAGGCCTCTGGGGAGGGAGAAGGACTTCTGATTGTGAAGGTGGAAGATTCCTCCTGGGAGCAGGTATCTGCCCAGCCAGAAGACAGCAGGGATTTGGAGGCCTGCCGCCAGCGCTTTCGTCAGTTCTGCTATGAGGATGTGGGAAGGCCGCACGAGGCCTTCAGCCAGCTGTGGGAGCTGTGCTGCCGCTGGCTGCGGCCTGAGCTGCGTTCCAAGGAGCAGATCCTGGAGCAGCTGGTGCTGGAGCAGTTCCTGACAGTGCTGCCCAAGGAGATCCAGACTCGGGTGCAGGGACAGCACCCGGGCAGCGGCGAGGAAGCTGTTGCCTTGGTGGAGGACCTGCAGAAGCAGCCAGTGAAAGCCTGGCCGCAGGTGAGAGGTCCCTTCTGTAGCTGGCAGCACCTGGGTTGGAGAGAGATGTCGGTGGGAGGCTCACGGGTCCAGGAGACAGAGCCTGAGGGAGTATGCACAGAAGCATTTGTGGAAGTTTAGTCCAACCTAAATGCAGTTTCTTTTGGGTGGCTCATGGGGTAAACGTAGTTCCACAAAGGAGGTGTTAGCTCCACAGATGTTCTGCAAATGTTTATTCATGTTCTGCTCTAGGCCAGACCTTGGGGATACAGTGATATGCTTGAGACTGCCAGAAGGGTATGAGAAGGTAAAACGCCCAAAGGGGTATAGAGTCCTGGCCCTTGGCAGGGGAGTCCCCCATTTCTTCCTTGCTAAGTTGCTATGATGCTGGCCTTTGGGCACTGGTGCTTGCCTTGTGATTGATCACAAGTTGTCTTTGGGCACATAGATACATGGTATCATATTCTTCTCGGGTCTTTCTTGGGGCTCCATATTGATCCCCGGCACGCCCCGGCTTCCTAAGGTAGGCCTCCTTCCCAGGGACTGAGCTCACTCCTCCCATCCGTTCTCAGTGCTGATGTCCATGCTGTGTTCCCTGCACAGGATGTGTGCTCAGAGGAGCTGGGGCCTGAAGTTGCAGTCCAGAGATCCCGGTCTAAGAGGCTCCCCCTGGTGGTGGGGGTGCAGAGCCAGCCACCTGTACCCTGGGAGCCACGCCGCCACAGTAAGCGTCTGCCTTTCAGGCAAAGCGTGTCTGTGTATGTGTGTGTATTCGAGTCCGTGTACAGGGGAAGCTCTGAATCTCAGTGCCAGGCCTGGGCTGGCCTCTGTGAGGCTCCATTCTTTTCTTTCAGCCCAGCTTCCTGCTCACCTTAAAGAGGGAAGAGGCAGAGAGGGGACCAGTGCCCATGTGAGTTTGCCGTCGCGGTCTTCTGAGGCTGTCTGGTTTTCTGCATAGTACGGGCCTTACTTTCATCCAGCCCATCCTGTCCTGACCACGGCTGCTGGGATCCCAGAGCCAGGCGGCTGAGCTGGGTCTTCTCTCCTCATCCCAGGGACCTGTGGCCTTGGGAGACATCCCTTTCTTTTTCTCCCAAGAAGAATGGGGCTCCCTGGATCCAGCTCAGAGAGATCTTTTCTGGGACATAAAGCAGGAGAGCTCCAGGAACACTGTTCTAGGTATGTGGGTCGGAGGGGGCTCCCATGCTATGGCGGTCCCGTCTGCCCTGAGTCTCTGCTAGGCCTCTGAGAATCCAGTGGTGCTCAGCTTCCTGTCCCTATGTGTGTATTATGTGATGAGTGCCATGCTGTGCCAACCCTGAGCTCAGTCTTGTGAGGCGCGTTCTCATTCAGTCCTGACAACCTGGTCTGACTGGCGCTGTCTCTCACCCATCTGAGACCTGGGCCAGGGGACCGAGGTGGTACTCATCAGGGTCGAGGGACCACTCGGCCCATCAGCTGGCTGCTTCCCACCTTTTGGGGTTCCTCTCTAAGCCAAGCACATTCTCAGCAGCATTTGGGATCATTGTGGGTTATTTTGATTTTTTTGGTTTTTTGCAGTTATAGGGTTTGAACTCAGGGCTTGGGGGCTGTCCCTGAGCTATTTTTGCTCAAAGCTACTGCTCTACTACTTTAGAGCCACAGCACCACATCTGTTGTTGTTGTTGTTGTTGTTTGAGTGGTTCATTGAAGGTAAGAGTCTCACAGGGACTTTTCTGCCCGGGCTGGCTTTGAACTGGGATCCTCAGATCTCAGCCTCTGGAGTAGCTAGGATTCCAGGTGTGAGCCGCTGACTTACCCAGCCACTGCAGGCTGGGTTCCCTCCCCATCCAGGGCCTTGTGTTCTTGAGTTGGAGAGCTGGGACCTGTGCCTTGGGTGCAGCCATGACATCGTGGTGGCTCTGTGTTGGCCAGTGAGAGTTGGGCAGTTTATAGCCTGCCAGATGGGCTGGGGAACTGGCCAGAGTCATACTTAGCAGCCAGCACCTCCGCAGGCAGGAACAGCTGGACTCCCCAAGTTTACCCAAGCTGTTCCCACACCCACTTTTCAGCTTTCAGCCTTTCCCCCCAAGAGAGCAGCTCAAGAGAGCAGGCTCCTCTTGAGGAGGGGAGCAGGCCGGAGCCCTACCTCAAGGCCAGGAAACTTTCCCAAGTTGCCTTTCTTCCTGAGCTCAGTTGTGACCCCAGAACCAAGTGGGACTGAGGAGGTTCCCTGCCCTTTGCAGATCTGGGGCTCAAAAGCCTGAGTGTGGAGACCGGGCTGGCCGAGGTGGCCATGGCCCTTCCCGCCCCGGCAGGTGGAGGAGCAGGCGGCCAAGCGGCTGTGGCCTGGAGTCCTGAGGAGCCGGAGACCTGGGAGAGCGAGAACCGGCCCGGCACAGCCCTGGCCAGGCCGCCCCTCCGCAGGCGCCTGTTGCGGGACCTGGCGTCGGAGAAACCGCACAGCTGCGGGCAGTGCGGGAAGCGCTTCCGCTGGGGCTCGGACCTGGCCCGCCACCAGCGCACGCACACGGGTGAGAAGCCGCACAAGTGTCCGGCCTGTGACAAGAGCTTCCGCAGCTCCTCCGACCTGGTGCGCCACCAGGGCGTGCACACGGGCCAGAAGCCCTTCTCCTGCGCCCAGTGCGGCAAGAGCTTCAGCCGCAGCGCCTACCTGGCTGACCACCGGCGCATCCACACCGGCGAGAAGCCCTTTGGCTGCAGCGACTGCGGCAAGAGCTTTTCGCTGCGCTCCTACCTGCTGGACCACCGGCGGGTGCACACCGGCGAGCGGCCCTTTGGTTGCGCCGAGTGTGACAAGAGCTTCAAGCAACGTGCACACCTCATTGCCCACCAGAGCCTCCATGCCAAGACGGCCCAGCCGGTGGGCTGAGCCGCCCTGCCCGCAGACACCGCGCCTTGCTGCGATTCTGGCCACAGCTGCTCCCCAGGGAGTTTGCCGCCTGTCTTTGTCCATCACCTGGGCACCTGTGGGAGGGACCCCAGTGTGCCCCACCCCCCATCGGGGCGCAGGAACACAGCCACCCACCTGCGATGGTGCTTTCCCCTTTCTGCTCACGGTTTCCGGGGGCCTCAGCACTTTCCTGAGGCAGGAGTGAGAGGACAGAGCAGGACCCAGAGGTTCCTCCCGGGCCCCCCTGGCCTCGCCTGGCCGAAGGCTTTGTTCCCTGCCCTCTGCCCCTCACCCTGTGCCTGCCAGCGAGGGAGGGGGCCCCCTAAACGGGAGAATCTGGGTCCCAGGTGCAGCCACGGGGCCTCCTGTCCCCTTCTAGGCCATGAACAGTGTCATAGCCCAGGAAGCTGCCTGCTCTGAGCCCTGAAAGCCCCCCACCTGCCGTCTAGAGGTGGCGGAGGTGGCTGTGGTGACAGGAGGTGGACCGCGGAGGTGTGGCCCAGCCGACGATGCCAGCACCGTCAGCACTCGGAGGCTGAGTCCTCACGCAATGCTTTCTACCCTGTACCATGTGCGGAGTTCACCCAGTGGGCCTTGAATAAACGTGGGAATGTCACTCCAGCTGGTCGGTTCTTTAGGTGTCTGCTGGCTGTGTGTGTGTGTGTGTGTGTGTGTGTGTGTCCCCAGGCCTTCTGGCCTGCTCGTGTTGGTTGTTCACTGGGTACAGCCACTTGTCGGGCTGGCAGGTGGGCTGGGTTCCGGTGGACAGCCATGAATCCTGAGACTTGTCATTTGTCAGCCAGTACCAACCCCCCCCTCCCCCGTGAAAGGTCAGAGCTGCTGACTGGGCTCTGTGGTGTGACACTCCAGCTTCTAAGCTGCCCTGTGCCCAGGGCTCTTAAGAGGAGAGACCAGTGATCATGAACTCTGTCCCTGCTTGCCACAGACTCCACATCTGGCCACCCCACCCACCTCACCCCACCTGGGTCCGGGCCACGGCCCACACAGAGCTACAAGCTGATCCTGGTCTGGCCCCAAGGCCTGAAGGTCTGTGGGGCAGCTGGGCGGAATGAGCCCCTCCAATCATGTGGCCACGGTGGCAGGTGGACAGCCAGGTTGGGGGGGGGGCGAGGAGCTGTGGGTCTTCAGATCACTCTGCCCTCCACGATACTTGACATCCGACTGCTGGTCAAATGAGGCCAGCAATAATAGCCATGGTTCACTCACGCTGCTGTCGGGAGCGCAGGACCCCAGCGGGCCCTGCGGGCTGGGGCGGGCTGTGCGGGGAGCCGGGAGGCCAGCAGGCCGGGGAAGCGGGCTTCGGAGGGCCGAGGGAGAGGTGCCCCGCTCCTCTTGGGAGGCGCAGCTAACCCCGCTGCGGTGCGGTGGACGCAGCTGGCCCGGCCGAGGGCCTTACAAGACAGCCGGGGCTGTCGGTCCGGTGCCCGCGGACCCCGCAGGGCCCTGCAGCCCCGACCGGGGCGGAGCCGGGTCCCTCAGCCCTCGGGCGCGCGTGCGCGGTGGCGAGCAATGAACGCCTGCGGAGCCCTGCGCGGTTCCGTCCGCCGGGAACGCTGCGCACAGGCGCAGTGCCCCGTCACTCTGCGCATGCGCATCACAGCGCACGGCGCATCGCGCGCAGGCGCCGAAACCAGCTTTATGGACAAAAAGCTCCAAAAAGGGCCGGTGCAGGGCCGCGTGGCCTAATGGATAAGGCGTCTGATTCCGGATCAGAAGATTGGGGGTTCGAGTCCCTTCGTGGTCGGTGCTACTTACCTTTTCCCGATCCTGCTAAAGGTTTTCCTGCATCTGGGTTTGCTCGGTGCGTGCGTGCGGGTGAGACGCGGGGAAGCCAGTGCGTGTGCGCACCTGCAGCCCGCACTCCACACCGATGCGGCGCCGAGCCCAGAGACTTGGCTCTCCCCGGACCGAGCCTAGGCCCTGAGAGCTGACAGACAGACGTGGTGTGGGTTGCTTGGAGGGGTGCAGTCATTGCCGGGCGCCTGTGGCTCACGCCTGTAATCCTAGTTACTCAGGAGGCTGAGATCTGAAGATCACGGTTCAAAGCCAGCCCGGGCAGGAAAGTCTGGGAGACTCTTATTTCTAATAAACCACTGGAAAACTGGAAGTGCCGCTGTGGCTCAAGTAGTAGAGCGCTCGCCTTGAGCTGAGGACCCCAGGGGCCGCGTCCTGACCCCGGGTTCGATCCCCACCCCTGCAGAGAAGTCACCTGTGATGTTATTTGTACCATATTGGGGATCGATGCTCAAAATAGGCGAATGTATTAGCTTTTATCTGCATGTTGCAAAAAAAAAAAAAATACAAAGAGGAATCTAATAGACCACTTAGATGTAGACAATGGAAGTGTTGGCATTCACCTGGGAAAAAATCGGAGGAGTTCTGGGAAATGACCCGGGCCCGGCCCCCACCCTTTCTCCCTGAACGTGAGGTGTCAGTGGATTTAAGGGAGGGTAAATATAAACAAGAACGCCATGAATTTAACAGAGGGAAAGTGGAGCTCATAGGGCTCGAACCCAGAACCCTGAAGCCCTGGACCCAGCTGACTGCATGTACCTGGTCATTTGGGGAAACATTCACCACAAAGCCGGTATATCCTGTCCCTGCCCCACAAACTCTAGCTGTCCCAGTATTAAAGGGTTCATCAGCTTGGGAAAGAATTCCAGAAAGTTCAGGGAACTGAAAAACAAAAGAAAAAAAAAAAAAAAGAAGAAGAAGAAAAAAAAAACCGCAAGGAGTCCCGTGGGAAACCACACAGAGATACATAAGAGATTGGTTCAAGACCTGCTTGACTGTTCCCTTGTCAGCCCCAGTGGCCTAATGGATAAGGCATTGGCCTCCTAAGCCAGGGATTGTGGGTTCGAGTCCCACCTGGGGTAAGGGTGGTTGCATTTTAAGCTTCCTTGGAAATCAGGAAGACTCCAATCAAATACTAGAAGAAAAACCCAACAGAGTAAATGAGTTTCAGCCTTCACAAGACTTCCTGTATCCAGTGCACTACTGAAGCTGTTCTGTCAAGAGATGTCCCACGAACATGGGACACACACGTACCTATTCAGTTTTAGAGTATGGGGAATGAAGTGTGTGTGAAATGCCACTATTGTATGATATACGCTATAAAATGAACAGGCCTTGTTTTGGGTGCAGGTATTGGGAGGTGAACATGCTCCAAATACTTTAAATACTTAAGTATGAAAATAGAACTATAAAACCAGATAAAAGAATTTTGAAAGAGTGAGGGGAAGGAGGAGGTGGAGGAGGGGGAAGAGGGGGAGGAGGAGGGGGAGGAGATGGGAAAGTGATGGGGGGTGAAATTCATGGGGATACATTGTATTTAAATACAGAATTGTCACGAGGAAAACTCCAATAAAACTATTGCCTGTTCTCATTTTCCTTAAATCCTTAAAAATAAAAGACCATCCATTCTACTGGACGCGAATTGTATTGTGGGTCTGTACACTTTCATACGTCCTTTTAGAGACATAGGATTACAAAGCGATTAGATGACAGGACCCCTGGTTTGCTTTAACATGCTAGGCTGGGGCTGGGCCTAGGGCTGGGACCGGGGCCGGGGCCGGGGCCGGGCCTGGGGCTGGGGCTGGGGCCGGGGCCGGGGCCGGGGCTGGGCCTGGGCCTGAGGCTGGGGCTGGGGCTGGGGCTGAGCCTGGGGCTGAGGCTGGGGCTGAGCAGGGGCTGGGGCTGAGCAGGGGCTGGGGCTGGGGCTGGGGCTGGGGCTGAGCAGGGGCTGGGCCTAGGGCTGGGGCCGGGGCCGGGGCCGGGGCTGGGCCTGGGGCTGGGGCTGGGGCCGGGGCCGGGGCCGGGGCTGGGCCTGGGCCTGAGGCTGGGGCTGGGGCTGGGGCTGGGGCTGGGGCTGGGGCTGAGCCTGGGGCTGAGGCTGGGGCTGAGCAGGGGCTGGGGCTGAGCAGGGGCTGGGGCTGGGGCTGGGGCTGAGCAGGGGCTGGGGCTGGGGCTGAGCAGGGGCTGGGGCTGGGGCTGAGCAGGGGCTGGGGCTGGGGCTGAGCAGGGGCTGGGGTTGGGGCTGGGGCCGGGGTTGGGGGATGGGGCCGGGGCCGGGGCTGGGGATGAGGCCGGGGCCGGGGCCGGGGCCGGGGCTGGGGCTGGGGCCGGGGCCGGGGCCGGGGCCGGGACCGGGGCTGGGGCCGGGGCCGGGGCCGGGGCCGGGGCTGGGGCTGGGGCTGGGGCCGGGGCTGGGGCTGGGGCTGAGCAGGGGCTGGGGCTGGGGCTGGGGCCGGGGCTGGGGCTGGGGCTGAGCAGGGGCTGGGGCCGGGGCTGGGGCTGGGGCTGAGCAGGGGCTGGGGCTGGGGCTGAGCAGGGGCTGGGGCCGGGGCTGGGGCTGGGGCTGAGCAGGGGCTGGGGCTGGGGCTGGGGCTGAGCCTGGGGCTGGGGCTGAGCAGGGGCTGGGGCTGGGGCTGGGGCCGGGGCTGGGGCTGGGCCTGGGCCTGGGGCTGACCTGGGCCTGGGCCTGGGGCTGACCTGGGCCGGCCCTGTCCAGGCGCCGGAGCCGCTGCGTTTACCCGCAGAATCAGTGTCCCGCAGCCGGCGTCGGGGGTCTGGGCGGCCCCTCGCGGCTCCGGGGAGCCGCGGGTCTGGGGCGAGGAGATGACGCCGAGCCGCCGGCCGAGGCTGAGGACGGGCTCGGGGAGCGTGCTCCGCGCGGGATCCATTCCTGGAGCAAGCCCGCGGCGCCCCCCGGGTCCCGGGGAAGACGGGGGTCGCGTGCTCAGTGCTGGGGGGACTCAAGCCCGGGCGCCCGGCTGAGCCCTGCGGGGCCCCGCGCCCTCCCGTGGGTGTCCTCGGGGTCCCGGCCTTGGTTCCGGGCTGAGGTCCGAGGTGAGCCCCGTGCTACGCGCCGGGCCGCCGGGCCTCCTCCAGGACTCGGGGCTGGCGGGGCTCCTCGCGAGCGGGGCCCCTCCTTCCCGGGGCTCCCCGCGGACTCCCCGCCCCCCGGAACTCCGGGCCGCGCGCGGGGCGGACGGGGCCGGGCCGGGCGGGGCCTCGGGGTCGGGCCTCCAAGGCCCGGCGTCTGGGCGCCACGTCCCGGCGGCTCGTTGGTCTAGGGGTATGATTCTCGCTTTGGGTGCGAGAGGTCCCGGGTTCAAATCCCGGACGAGCCCTGTCCGCTTTTGTTTTGAAGCAGGGCGCGGCGCACGGCCCCAGCGCGTCCCAGCCGGAGGTCCGGACGCGAAGTGCGGGGGGCCGCGGGGCCGGGGCCGTGCGGGGCCGGGGCTGCGGGGCAGGGGGGGAGGGCGTCGGGCCTGATCTCGTGCCCGGCCCGGGGCGATCGATGCCCGCCGCGGAGAGGCGCCGCGGTGCTGGCCACGGGTCGGGCCCGGCCCGGCGAGGAGGACGCGCGGCCCCGGCCCCAGCGCCGCGCACGGGGCGGAGGCGGCGGGTCCGAGCCCTGCCCGGGCGGCCTAGGCACCGCGAGCCTCTTCCTGAGCTCGGGGCGGGCCCCCTCGTGCCTCCGAGCCGCACCCCGAACACGTCGGTGCCCTGCCCGGCCCCCGGCCCCCTGCGTGGGACCGCGGGGCCCCAGCTCGGGGCCGGGCTGTTCTCTCAGGGCGCCGCGGTGGCCTCCCCTGGCCGCCGGCGCCCCGTCCTTCGCCCCGACGCGTCCTCCGCTCCGCGCCTGCGTTCTGGCCTCGCTGCGGCGGCCTCCGCGCAGCGGGCCCGGCCGAGGCCCCGTTCGTGCTCGCAGGCCGGCGGCGGCCGGCACCCGCATGTCTGGCTCGGCTCCGGCCCCTTCGGCCGCGTGGGTGCGGTTCCGGCGGGCCTGGGGTCGCCGGGAGACAGCCCGGGAGAGGCCGGGCCCGACCGGCACGGGCCCCAGGCCGGGTCTGGCCGGACTCAGTCAGAGGAGGCGTCCGGGGCGGTGGAAGTGGACGAAGAGGCAACGCCGGCTCCTGGGTGTCCACTTTGTGTCAGGAGCTCCACAGAGCGCACACGCGCGCACACACGCGCACTGTACAACACACTGTACACACACGCACACGCGCACACACACGCTCACTGTACACACGCACACGCGCGCACACACGCGCACTGTAAAACACACTGTACACACACGCACTGTACACACACGCACACGCGCGCACACACGCGCACTGTACACACACGCACACGCGCGCACACACACGCACTATACACGCGCGCACACGCGCGCACTGTACACACATGCACACGCGCGCAACACGCGCACTGTACAACACACTGTACACACACGCACATGCACGCACACATGCACACTGTACAACACACTGTATGCACACGCACTGTACACACACGCACACGCGCGCACACACATGCACACATGCACGCGCGCGCACACTACACGCGCACACTGTACACACGCGCGCGTGCACACACTACACACACTGTACACACACTGTATACACACTGCACACACACTACACACTGTATACACACCCTGCACACACAGTGTACACACGCACACACTGTACACATTCACACACTGTGTACACGCACACACTGTGTACACACTGCACACACGCACACACATTGCACACACGCACACACACTTTACTTTCCCAGCTGCTGCTCAGCCCCCCACGAGGCTCTCCCGGCCGGGGAAGGGCGGCCGGCCCGGGAGAGCGAGGGAGACGCCGGCCGCTTTCCTTCTGTGGGGATTTCAGGTCGAGCCTGATCGCGAACTTTCCATCTGGAGTCTCAGAGCAGGCTGTGCTGAAGCATTCTCCCCGCCGTGATGGGGTCCGAACCGAGTCTCCCCCGATGAAGAACAGAAAGCGGGTGGTTCATGGGGAAAAGAAACCAGAACAGGCGCAAACCTGGGTCCACTCATCAAGTGCAGCGCAGAGCCCTGTGTCCGTCTGGCTCGTTGGTCTAGGGGTATGATTCTCGCTTAGGGTGCGAGAGGTCCCGGGTTCAAATCCCGGACGAGCCCTACCTTTTAAGGAAGGGCGTGTTCTGGAATCCTCTTCCAGGCCAGGCTGCGGGGACGCTCTCCGGGTGTGCCCGGCCGATCCTGACTGGTAATTGGTGGCTTGATGATTATAGCCAAACTGGCACCAGCCCTCTGTCAAAGCACATCCCTGGCAGAGGCTGGTGTGTGTGACTGCAGCTACGGACAACTCGGGAATGCCTTTTATTCTACACTTATTTTTCCTGGAGCTGGGTGTGAATCTTCCTCCCTCCACGACCCACTACTTGGGAACAGTTTTCTTTTTCACCTACTTAAAAAACTGACTAGATTACAGAGAAGGATTTCACGGCGACCTTCCCACACCCTAATGGACCTGGTTCCTAAAGCCGCCATTGAGGAACAGGAAGGATCAAGAATGTGCTGTGATGTCCAAGGATTGCCAGGCCTAGCGATACTGAGCTGATAATAGTGGAGGTTTCCAGCATCTGTGAGGTATTATCTGAAACCATCGATTTATGGGTAACAAAGGAATTTCTTGGGTAGGTTCCACTTCCTTCCTGTTTTAGTGTAAACTCTAGCTAAAACGACACACGCCCAACGTGGGGCTCGAACCCACGACCCTGAGATTAAGAGTCTCATGCTCTACCGACTGAGCTAGCCGGGCAGCTGTCAGCCCCTGCGATTCTCAAGCTACCTGAGGGCCTGAAATTCGGTGATTCTGACACACACGCCCTGTCCAGCTCATCCCCACCCTCTCCCCACACCTCCCACCCTCTCCCCACACCCCTCCAGCTCATCCCCATCCTCTCCCCACACCCCCACCCTCTCCCCACACCTCCCACCCTCTCCCCACACCCCTCCAGCTCATCCCCACCCTCTCCCCACACCCCCACCCTCTCCCCACACCCCTCCATCTCATCCCCACCCTCTCCCACACCCCTCCAGCTCATCCCCACCCTCTCCCCACACCCCCCACCCTCTCCCCACACCCCTCCAGCTCATCCCCACCCTCTTCCCACACCCCTCCAGCTCATCCCCACCCTCTCCCCACACCCCTCCTCACCGTGAGTTTTTCACTTCCAAGTTGTTCGGCCTCCCCTCTCCTTAGGAGTATTTACTCTGGAGCCATTCGCTCCAGACTGAGCCAGACTCCGGTACCTGAGAGCACACTCGGAGAAGACACCGCCCAGAGTGTCAGCCGGGGTTGTTCTGCACCCCTAACTGTCAAACAAGACATGCAAGGGTCTGGCGGTTGCCCGGCTAGCTCAGTCGGTAGAGCATGAGACTCTTAATCTCAGGGTCGTGGGTTCGAGCCCCACGTTGGGCGTATGTCGTTTTAGTTAGAGTTTACACTAAAACAGGAAGGAAGTGGAACCTACCCAAGAAATTCCTTTGTTACAAATCGATGGTTTCAGATAATACCTCACAGATGCTGGAAACCTCCACTGTCATCAGCTCAGTATCGCCAGGCCCGGCAATCCTTGGACATCCGTGGTTATACACCTGGAAATAACCGCCAAGAACAAATCCCTAAAGGCCCCACTAGTAAAACCGTGGAAATACAAGCTTAACATTTACTCAGTGCGTATTATTTATACTGTGAAAGGAATAAAGCAGAGGCCATGAGCGATTCTGCTGGTCCTAGCGACTGAGGGCTCCGAGGCCGGAGGCCTGAGGGTCCGCAGGGCCCGAACACTGCCCTGCGGAGGGCCAGCCCCTCAGGCGGCCTGGTGGGGTGCCTGGCTCTGGCCTCGCTTAGGGCAACACCCGGGTCTGGGTCTCCTGGCGTTGTCCGGCCCCGCGGGCTCGCGCTCATCTGGCCCTCCTCCGCTCGGGTGCCCAGATGTGATTGCATTTGTTGTTGGGTTGTGGTTTTGTTTGCACCAGGGCTGCTAGGCCAGTGCTTTGTCTCGGAGCTCAAGGTGAAAAAGAAAGTAAAGATGAAGTAAAAATAAAGACACTCAGGGCTCGTCCGGGATTTGAACCCGGGACCTCTCGCACCCAAAGCGAGAATCATACCCCTAGACCAACGAGCCGATGCACATCTGATCCTGTCCTTGTTTCTGTCCACCTGCTGTGCCCCTAGCGCAGCCGGGCCGCGTCCGGAGTGCGGGGGGAGCTGGGGCTCGGGCCGGGCGCGGGGCGTGGCGAGGCCCGGGGCCCCCTGTGCCCCTGGGCGGCCGTCGGGGGCGCCTGGCTCCTGGCGGACCCGCATTGGGGCTGTCCCGCCCTCCTGACGGCCCAGACGGGGCGCGGCCCCTGTCCCTCCCCTGGCTAGTGACCTGGAGCGGGGGTACCCCGGCTGCTCCCGGGGTTTGGGACGGACGTGGAAACGCCTCCTGCGCACCCCAGGTCGGGGGACGCGAGAGCGGGGCGCAGTCCCGGGCGTCGGTCCGTCCGTCCGTCCGTCCGTCCTGAGGCTCCGGCGGGTTGGCGGAGGACACCGCGGGCCCCCTTTTCCTTTGGCGAACCCCCCGCGGGAAGCTTTCCGTCGGGGATTTCCTCCTTGGGACCCCGCAGGGCTGCGCTCCGGCGGGGTGCGGGGAGGCGGGGCCGGTGACCGCGGCCGGCCCGGGGGCGGGGGTGGGGCGGGGGTCCGGCGGGGAATCTGGGGCGGCCGTGGGTCCCGACGGCCGGACTCCGAGGTGGGGGGATGGGAAGGTGGGGGAGGGCGGGGTGGGAGGAGATGGGGACAGGGGGTGGGTGATGGGGGGGTGGGTGATGGGGGGTGGGTGATGGGGGGTGGAGGGGTGGGCTGGGGGGCTCGTGACGCGCCCGGAGCGCAGGGCGACGCAGGCGCGCGATCCTCAGCCCTGAACCGAGCGAGCCGTCGGGGCCGGGAAGGAAGCCCTGGCCTGGGGCCGCGGGCAGGAGAGGGGCCGTGGGCTCCCCGGTCCCGGGGCCTCGGGGTCTGAACCCTGAGTCTCTCCTCACCGCCCGCGCGGGGCCCGTCCCTGGACGCCACAACGCCCAGAAGGACGGACAGACAGATCCATTACCGCGCGGCTCGTTGGTCTAGGGGTATGATTCTCGCTTAGGGTGCGAGAGGTCCCGGGTTCAAATCCCGGACGAGCCCGCTTTTACTGAAAATAACTCCTCCCCTCGGATCCCCACGGAGCCCCGCGGACCCCCCGCGCAGCCCCGCGATCCCCGCGGAGCCCCGGGCACCCCCCTCGCTGAGCCCCGCGATCCCCGCGCAGCCCCGCGGAGCCCCGTCCGACCCGCAGGGCT